>NC_141226.1:9385000-10747500 GCF_054856515.1 Filicampus tigris
AGAACTTTTATTCAATAGTCTATATGGTCTTTGTATTAAAACGTAAGCAAGAAATTGGTGCATTTTTACCAGTTTTAAAGAGTCATAACTTTCTCATTGTTTGTTTTAGGAATATGGTAATTATAACACTGGAATCTTCTTTTAAAGATCGTCTTGACAATGCTGGTATCGTGTAACTATTAATCTTTTAAATTATACACACACACCTGCCTACATTAATTTGGATAATAGTTTTATAAGTACCAAAATAATGTTACATCTCACAACCAACACACGAAAGTATTGCAATTACGGGACACATCCAATTGTCTTCACCAGAAAACGTCTTAGCAGACTAGCTCTATCCTGGCAATTCTCTCAAAGTAAGACTTACGGTGCTAAGATGTTTTTAAGCATAAACTTGCCAGTCATCCCTCCAAACTTTATGTTATGCTACTCATGCTAGATGATAGATCATTTTCGTTCATTCGCAAATTGTCTAAGCAGATCAACTGTCACGGGCAATACGGAAAACGTCGATACCCAGCCACAAGCCAGTGTACATCAATGCCATATACATTGTGTTACTGGGTGCGTGTTTATTTCAAATGGTAAAGAAAAAGAAAACCTCATGCTAACTACCTGGGTCACAGAGCTAGTCCGAACCGGTTGGCCGCGAAGCTAGCCATCCAGCACGATCATTAGCAGCGGCGGCTAACTGCGCAAATCCCATTCGAGCCTGCATCGGAGGTCCAAGCATTAGTCCTTCCAAATCATGACCGAAATACGCTTCTTATTGTCCAGTAGTGATTCGGGAAATAATAGACGACTTCATGATGTTTCCCGTAGGGATGCCCCCAAAGTGAACGGCACACTGTGGTAGCATGCTAGCTGGTCGGAGCTAACTGCTAGCAGGCTCCTCGTGACGGACCGCCCAGTGAAGCGGCTTGTTGACGGCGGCGTTTACTGGAAACATCTTCTTGTTTATCTTCCTGTTAAAGGGAATGATGTAAAGCTGGAGGTATTTAATCGATTGGACCAGTGGTAATGAACTGGTGTCTCCCTGGGACCCTCATTTTTCTAATGGAAAATTCGTGTCCCACTTTTATAGAAATTAATAACAAAAACTTAAAAAACGTACGTAATAGGTATGTGTAAAACTTTCAAACATTGATGAGACCTTTACCAAACGGATATTTTAAAGACGATATTCTTTACTGGGACAAATATAAAAGTTATGACTCTGGTGAAAATGCACCAATTTCTGGCTAACATTTTAATATTTATCATAACAGAAACAGGAAACAAATAATGACGATGAACTAATTAACTTAAAATAGTTATACAAAGTCAAGGGCCATTACAAAATAATGGTCAAGAGCCAGGTGATCAGTTAATTTGGCACTCAAACATGCATACAAAAAATAAATTAAATCTGGAGTATGAAATCTAAAAAAAAGTTATTTTCACACAAGCCACTATTAGAGGAAATGACGATGCTGATCCGTTTCTGGAGCACAACATAATCATCCAATTATTTGAACTGTATTGCGCATTTCATACACGAGGTAATTCAAGCATTCATAGTATAACATTTAAAAGCATTTACAAACAAAAAAGTTAAAGACATTTCAAAGTAAAGTCAAGAAAAACAAGTAGCTTACGAATAGAATGTCCAGTACAACATCATTTTGGAGAACATGATTTGATTTTAAAGATCTTAATCATCGGTATGGGAAAAGAGCTTAGTTTTTTACTCTGGATTTAAAAGCATTTTCACTTGGGGTTGACTTCTCTTACCTGTATGTTGGCAGCTTATTTCAATGATGTTTAGTATAACAGCTAAATGCTGCTTCACCAGGTTTGTTTTGAACTCTGGGCTCCACTAATTGACCTGAATCTGCAGACCTCGGAGCCCTACTGGATTTATATTCCCTTAGCATTCCTTTAAAGGGGAATCAAACCAAACATATTTTTTTCAAGAATATGTTCCCAGCAGGCCCACGAGTTGAAACAAGGCATTCTGATTAATATTGTGTTTGTAGAATATGAGTTAAACAGCAAAATCCATCCCTTTTGTCCATCTCAGGGGGTGACCATTTTGTCACTTCTGTCAACTGAAAATGACATCACAAATGCTCAGGGCTCAGGTAACGACCAATAAACAGCTCAGCTTCAGAAAACAGGTCTGTCATGATTAGTGGTTACCTGAGCCCTGAGCAGTTGTGATGTAATTTTCAGTCGATAGAAGTGACAAAATGGCCACCCCCTGAGATGGAAAAAGGGCTAGATTTTGCTGTTTAACTCATATTCCACAAACGCAATATGAATCAGAATGCCTTGTTTCAACTAGTGGGCTTGCATAGAATATATTCTTCAAAAGAATTTTGGTTTGACTTCCTCTTTAACGTAATCAGGACGTAAACCATTCAGTGATTTATAGACCAGTAGCAGAATTTTAAAATCGATTCCATAGCTGAGCAGGAGCCACTGCAAAGCCTTTAGGACTAGAGTAATATGTATGTGCTCATCTCGTTCTGGTTAGAACCCAACTGCAGCGTTCTGAATAAGCTGTTAGCTGTTTGATGCTCTCTTGAGGGAGTCCAGTCAGAATACCGTTACAATAATCAAGTCTACTGGAAATAAAAGCATGGATAAGCTTTTCTTGGTCTGCTTGGAGCATGTAACCTTTCAATCTGGATATGTTTTTCAGTGATGTTTTAGTGATTGATTTGATATGACTACTGAAAGTCAGATCCGAATCAATCAGCACCCCAAGGTTTCAGACTTGGTCTTAAACTTTTAAAGACAGTGTATCCAAGTGTTTACTCACAGCAGTCTTCTTTTCTCTGTTGCCAAAACAATTAGCTCAGTTTTGTTTTGGTTTTGTTGAAGGACATATTAGTTCATCCTGGTATTAATTTGTTTTAGACAGTGACACAACACCTTAATTGAACTGGTGTCATTTGGTAATATTGATAAAAATAGGTGTGTATCATCTGCATTGCCATGATAACCAACATTTGTGTTCTGGAGAATTTGACCCAAGGGTAGCATATACAGGCTGAACAAAATGAGTTCAAAGACTGACCCTTGAGGGACCATTCCGATTTCGATCAGATTCAAACTTCCTAATGGTCACAAAACGCAGACACGCTTCGATGTAGAAAGGAAACATTAGCTGCCATGAAGGAAATCCATACATCTTCCGAAGACCAATAAGGCTTTACAAAAAGAAAACCAACATCTACCAGAACACCTGTAGCTGCATATCAAGGTGCTAGATGTAAAAGACTCAAAGCACAAACACAGCAATAATAGGTAATTGCTTTGTCTAAATGTTACTGCCTGGGATAGTGATGTCTAATATCTTCATCACAATACAGAGACTGCCGCAAATGAAGTCCACACATCTTTCTAGGGCAAACAAAGATTTACCCCAAAAAAAGTATGCACTGTGGCCAGCCAAGTTTCTGTTGACAGCCCGATCCGGACTCAAAAATTTGAGCACCGCAGTGCAAACATAGCCATTTCCCACGTGGCTTTAATTTATTCATTTTTTATTAAATACAGGTACACTCACATGGTGATACAGCATATAGTTGTCCACTATGAATTCAGGAAAAGTTGACTGAGTATTTAACACGTGAATTTGCTTTTTCTAGAAATTTCACCATGATTAAAACTAGGATATGTGTTCTACGTCATCAGTAGTGGTTTATTGTGTTAAGGTAAAAAAATGCAAACATAGTGAATCATGGAAAACACCGGCTCCATCGTCACTAAAAATACACAATCAAGAGGCTCTTTGAGTGCCCACTTCCGACAGCCACTCAGTGGGGGATACACACATACCTGCTTTTGTAGGAGTTAATAGCAATAAAGGACATGTTTTGTTCAAAAAACGTCTAAAAACCAGCTCCAAAAAACGTCTAAAAACCAGCTCCAAAAAACTATTGTATCATCAGATTTTTGGAATACACTACTCACAAAAAGTGGGGGATACTCGGCTTTCAGATGACATTTCAGGTGGAACCTAAAATGCACTACAACCAGAGAGACTGAACGAGTCACAAAAAGGCGTAGAGGTGGATGTCCTTGAAATGTTTTAGGTTGATATATGGATCAAATGCCATTTGTGAATTTTGCCGTTCAGCTGTAGGGTGCCTATTGGAAAAATCATGATGCACTTTATTAGAATTTAATATAAAATGTCGTGTTCAAAAATAGCCTCATGTATATCACCATTTCAAGCATAAATAGTACCTGTGCTTGTATGTTCAAAGTACCATTTAGAACACCTTAATAAACTGAGGATGAACACAACAATTGCGTGTACAAAAATGAATATGGAAAAATGAAATATCACAGTTTCATCAAACATTTATTTATGTAGCACATTTCAATGTGCTTCACATAACAGGTGATAAACAAACACGACTTAAGTCGAAGTACTGATATGATTCCTTAAGTAAAAGTAAAACAAACAAAAAAAAGGACCCTCTGAAATGTACTTAAAGTTGAAGTCAACCCCAAATATTTTTTTCAAGAATATGTTCCCAGCAGGCCCACTAGTTGAAACACGGTATTCTGATTAATTTTGCATTTGTGGAATATAAGTTAAGCAGCAAAATGCACTCGTTTATAGCAATCTATGGGGGCAGCCATTTTGTCTTCTGTCGACTGAAAATGATATCACAAGAGCTCACAACGACCAATCACGGCTCAGATTCAGAAAACAGGTCAGCCGTGATTGTCAACAACTCTGTTCTCTATGGTCTGTCAAATTTAGAGGACACATATTTTGACTTTACAAAGAGTTTAAAGAGGCCAACGATGTGATGCACTTTTTGTGAGTAATGTTGAAAAAAATGCCCAATAAATCTGCTCACCCCTTCTTGTACCATGAAAGTAACCAAGTATATATCATTCCAACTGACATTATAATGCTGCATACAAAAAGGAATTTCACTTCTAATAGAAAATGCATAGAATTATAAATAAAAAAGAAGTAGAAAGTAAGAAGATGATCCTCATGTAATAAAAGACTGGCGAGACCTACTGTTTTGGTTTGGTCACTTGAATAGTAACGGGCACATTATTCTGTTTTCTGAATTATACGGCGGTAAAAGAACAATGTCAAAAATCACATGATTTCTCATATAAATTATGGACAAGTTTGGGACCGTCTTATATGTCACATATCTCTCATGCAAAATATTTCATATTGCAGACAGAAAACCTGTAAACAGTCTCTAAATGATTTTCGTTTTCCTTGTAACCGCCACAGGTGACAGTTTGCTCTTTAGGAACGGTGATTCAATCATATCCTCAATCCTGAGAGAGTCAGCTGCCCCAAGTGCTTGAGCCAAAGGCATAACTTCTTAGAATGCTCATTTGGTTCTCCACTTTTACATTTGATGTCAGATGCTTCACGTCTTGATCTTCCCGATCTCTTCACACAACCTGGAGAGGTACTGGGTGAGCTTGACCATAACAATTATGAGCGCCCCTCCCACGAAGATGCACGAGGGCCACATCAGAGAGTGGAAAACGACCGTGTGGTCATACAGACGAGTCAGGAGAACCATCTCCTGCTGCTCGCTTGGGTCGTAGTAGCAGGTAACCTGCTGGTTGGCCTTCAGATGCTCGGATATGTTCATGATCATGGTGTGCATTTGGGCACTGTCCTTCTGGCACCTGGGCACATAAAAACACTGCAACAAAAGGATTGGATGTGAGCAGTTGTCCACCTGTTTAGCTGCCTAACTCCAAATCCTATAAAGTAAATCCTCGCGTACTACTCACTTCCGAGCTGGCATCCTGTGTCTCTTCATTGTGAGATAATCGACTGATGCGGCCTGTGTTGTTGACGTTCACATAGACTTGCAGGCAGGGGTATTTGGAGACTCGCCAGCAGTCTGAGCCACAGTTGTAGGAACAGTTAATGTCTGCCGTGACCGTGGAGTTGACAACAACGCACACACCTTCCTCTGTCCACGCACTGTTTTGACATTTAAATGGAGGTGCAAATTTAATGTAAATTACAAAACAACAACACCAAAAAAAAAAACAGTCAAAGATTTGACAGAAGATTTTTTTCTAGGCTTAAAAGAGTGAACCCCCGGCTATTCACTTGACGCCCCACCACCATATTTGTTTTTAATTACCTACAGATGCCACAAGACGGCAGCTAAGCACTACTTATTATTTCTAAATGAAATCACTTGAACATACAGTGGTGCCTTGAGATAGGAGTTTAGTTTAGATGCAAGATGTTTTAATACAAACAATAGCACTCTATAATATTACACTTAACAGCAAAAACACATACCAATGACATAATAAAAAAAATGTAATGAATTAAAAAGTTTTTGCCACATTTTTTTGCTTCAACTCAAAGCCCGTTATACTGCTCTTTCTAGTGTGAGTGCCTTGGCCAACTTGGAGGAGTATAATAATGACATACGGAGATACACAGAGCTGGTCAAAACTCCTCAGTAAGCTGCAAAAATTAGTCATTCTTTGCAGAGGACAAATAATATATGCATGTGATTATTTTTATATTATCTGTGATGCTACAAATCTTCAAATTCCCATTGTACAAAGGGTTATAATACTGCAACATTAATGGCATTTTGCGTCTAAGCAGACTTGTGGTTGCATTAAATACACAATGTGTATTTTTCTGGTTTTAGGTTTAGTTAACTTCAACTGGGAGAAGCAATAACTATCTTTGAAGCCTCTCTTTTAAAAATTGTTTCACCATCTGCCAAATTGCTGCTTGTTTTGAAGTGAGTTCAGTTCACTGCTGCTGCACAGCGCTCACCCTTTTCAAATTTTTGCTTGCAAGTCAAAGCAAAACAAAAATACAAATCAGCCGAATGACGGCTCATATTTGGAAAAACTCATAAATCGTGTCACTCGAATCGCAAGGTGCCACAGTACTTCATTGACACCAAGATGCCACCAGATGGCATCAAGCAATACTGCAATTGCTTTCGTTTGAGTACATAAACAGCGAAAGTAGCAGACAGGTTCCCGAAAAAAAAATCTGCAAATGCTCAACTCAAATAAGCAGGGATCACTGTCTCAAGAAGTTTTTATTTCACTATCATTTAAATTTGCAAGTGAAGATAACACAGTTGTAAAGTAACAATTTCTTACATGTAAAGTACAGTTTTTGAATATGACAATGTGGACCTTTACCTTTCAGCATATGAGCGTAATATAGTGATCCCAAGTACAAAGTACATCATGACTGAGGAAAGGATCATTCCGAGACCCAGGAGAATGGCTCGATCTTCACCAGGCTTGAGAGCTGTCACAGTCTTTTTCTTGTCCAGTAAATCAACCTCCCGGAATTTCTGATAAATTGACCTGACAATAACAGAACGGATGAGACAGAATTGCATTGTTACGTTGAAGCCACACAGAAAATATAACAACCTGGAAATCTAAGTGCTTGTTTACAGAGCTTCTCTTGATACATCCATCCACTTGCCCCTTCCTCACCTCCTTTCATTTCCTACGCCTGATGCTGTATTTTTGGCCCCGGCCACAAAGAACATTTTTCTTGATGATCCTCTTCCTCCTTTACTCACTGAAGTGGAACAGGGAGATTGCTGGAAAGACCTGAAATGAAAGATGAAATACTTTGGCAGAGAAATTACAGGAACAACAAATCAAACTATACCTACCTTTGGTGCATGTCTACTCTTATTTGGTGCGATACTTAAAGAGATTATATCTCCACCTATGAATAATCCTGCGCTCCCTCATTCTTATGTTCTCAGAACGGGATCGTTCCAGTTATGGTTAACTTCCTGGTGACGGCTACCAGGTAAACATCCCATTTTGAACACAAAGAAACACTAAAAATGTAAAGTAGATGACAGATGAATGGTGTAATGCTGACGATGGTTGGGAGGCAGTGAAAAACCTACCCGCTGGATCATGAATGCTGTCAACACAAAGTCATTGGGTCCTCGCTTGGCAAAACAACAGCACCTTGCATGGGGATCCTTTTTCTCTCTGCAGCTCCTACCATGAATGTAAAACATATGCACATACATGAGACAGTCCTTATTGGAGAAGCTGTTAATGAATATGAGGCATTATGAGTAATTAGGTCTGGGTCATTAAAGTGGAACAAGATGAGGGACTTATTTAGTTACATAGTATCACTGTCAGGCATAATCCTCACATCCAAATTCACTACTTTTCAGGAAATTAAAAATAAGCCATCCTGTGACAAAAACCTTTAATACTTCACAAACGTTGGTGAACGTGGATACATTATCTTCTCAAATGCTTTCTCAAAAGTACCACATCCCTGACTGATGAAATAAATAAAACGCTGAGCTGACTGTATAAAGGTGGAAATGAATCTGCAGGCAAACATACCTTCATGGCTTCCCAGTTCCTTCTGCACCAAAACATTACAGCAATCCATTTTTAACACACAGGGCTCAAATGTATCTAAACTCACTATTTTCACTCGTTATTATTTAAAAAACATCCAGACTTTCAATCTTGAGGCGACAATGCTGCACAGCTCCCACAAAGTGAGTGCTGAGGCTGAGTTTTACAACACATCTCAGACAAGCATTCAAGAAAGTGAATGGATTTGATCCCCAGCTATTTTAAAGACTTTAATTTGATTAATAATGGGCAAAAATAACAGACAATGCGGTGAAAGACCAATTAGTGAAAAAAAGAATTGACTATATTTTGACATACCAGATTTCTGCCCGACAGCGACTACAGATTTTATATACAGTATACAAACCTTATATGTGTCAAACTCAAGCCTTCCCAGATCCATCATCATTTTCTGTGGCCCACTAAAATAAACTAAATGTCATGCTAATAATTTTTTTTTTCACTTTGGGAGAAAATCTTTACCAAAATTACAAATTTTCCTCACCTTTTACAGATGTTACAAGCCTTTTTTCCACCAAATCCCTTCTTAATGTACATTGAAGTATTTTAAGTTGTGCTCATATGCAAACATATCCTGGCAGAATTTGTAAGATGTACTGCATAACACTACGATTTAAATTAAACTGTAAGGCATTTCAGAATATGTCATGTCATCTTCCAAACCCCTTATCCTATAGAGGCTCGCGGGGAGTTGCTGGAGCCTATCCCAGCCGTCAATGGGCGAAGGCAGACTACACCCCGAACTGGTCGCCAGCCAGTCGCAGGGCACACATAGACACTGTCACTGAGCGGGAATCGATCCCACGCTGCCCGCACACAACTCAGGCGTGTGTACCACTACACTATCAGTGACCAATCATTTCAGAATAGCATAATCATTTTCAGAATAGCATAATCATTAAACAAAACATGCCAATGAAAAAATAATGGCATCATTCTGTCCCCAAAATATGCCTATATGTCACAGATTTTGCCAGGCGATGTAAATTCATTAGCGTAACTGTATATTGGTTAGCCACTAGCATCTCCCTAATAAACGACGATTCAATACATATCTCGATATATGGGGTGTGATATGTTTCATTGAAATCAACTCAACTAACTGTTATAACAACAATCGCTGCATACAAAGTGCTGTACATGGAGCAAAAATGATTCATACAACAACAAAGACAGTTACAACAATAAATGAATAACAACCATCCATCAATTATCCAATCTGCATGCTGGAACATATCCCTGAATTGGTTGGAAGCCAATCTCAGAAATTAATAGCATAAAAACAGTAAAAAGCACAAAACACTAAAACAAAACTGATGTTGAGTCAAAGCCAAAGAACAAAAGTGTGCTTTAAGATGAGTTTTAAAGATGGGAGGAGAGGGGACTCGCCTCATGTTTAGTGGGAGGTCATTCCATAGAGAGGGACCGGAAACTGAAAAGGCTCGATACCCTCTAAGCCTTCGCTTAGTCCTCGGTACCTCCAGTAGTGTCTGGTCCACAGACAAGAGCGTAGGGGTGGAGGAGCTCAGAGAGGTAAGGTTGGGCGAGACCATTTTAAAGATTTGAAAACACAGTAAAATGTTCAGGGACCCAGTGAAGGGATGCCAGAGTTGGAGTTATGTGCTCCCTCCTATAAGCACCAGTTTGGAGGTGAGCAGCAGCGTTTTGGAGCAACTGCAGGTGCTTGAGGGTGGATTGGCTAACTCCAAAATTAAGTGCATGACAGTAATCCAGCATAGAAGTGACAAAGACATGGATTACTGTTTCAAAGTGCTGTTGAGAAAGGAGAGGCTTTACCTTAGCCAGCTGCCTAAGATAAAAACAGATGGATTTAACAACAGCACCAGTTTGCCAGTCCAGTAAAATCACTGTTCCGTTTAAGAGCCAAGGTCGAAACTGTTGGTTCGGTTCAGTAGAATTACGATCTGATTCGATCTGGTTCGACTCAGATTGAGAGGGTTTCTTGTTGTCATTTTGTACATACATTCGGTATGAATGAATGAACATATCTCGATATATTTTAAAGTGGAACGATTCGGTGAGATTCAATGCACTTGTATCCGTTAAAACAAAACCAATTTTCCAATTCAAATTGTTTTTTCATACATTCAAAGTTTTTACTATTTTGTATGACTACTGCTTTAAATTTAAATTTGTTATAACAACTCAAGAAAATTTGGGTATACCGTACATAATAATGTGATGGGGGGATTATACAATTTATATGAGTATCACACAGTTCTCACCTCCCTCCGAGGGAAAATTATTGGACACCCCGAATATACACTATTCACATATGTACTGTATTCACACTTGAATTAGAATTACAATTAATATTAGAATGAGTTCAGATGCAGTAATTCTAGATTCACCATGCAATATACAACTAGCAGACCCAGAGTTTTCACTGAAGGGGGAAACAAGTTGATGCACTGGGAGCAAAGTAGAACGAAAACAATCCAACAAGTTTTTGGGCGATGACAAATTTTTTTCATTGTATTACATTCCCAGCTGCTTCAGGAAAAGGTTTATGAGAGTGACACAAGACATCTGAAGGAAACTATTTAAGTGATCATGCTTTCCTGGAAAGGTTCTGTAATATTTTGCATGCATTCCCACCTCAAAGAATTACACTTACATGATTTTGACGCCGTGCCTTACAACTTTTCTCCGTCGTGTGAGCACGCTGGCCATTGCGTCGCAAGTGCCTCAAGTTCCACACATACCTGTATTGATTTCAGCTAAACATGGACACATACATTTTAAGAATCACAATCTTACTCCTTCAACTAACTTTCTTCTAACTAACTTCAGACTAAAACTTGTGAACTCCTGTAAGAGTGGTGCACTTGTTGTTCGCCATGCTCCACATTGTACAGAGGCTGGACTTACTGTGACAGGTGACTTCCTGTCAATAAGCTCATAAGGACTTGCTCGTGTCATTCTTCTGAATGATTTAGAGGAAAGGGCTGGGAGTCTCTTTGAGTCTAACCTTGCAGAAGCCTCCAGGGCAGCTCCAACAGAATGGAGGCGGGACTTGAGATATTCAAGCAAAATTTGAATCTTCCAGAAATGATTTCAAGATGTGATTTGCCATCTAACAATGGATTATAGGAGTAATGAATGAATAAAGTGACTCATTACATTTTTGATTTACAGTACATGATTGGTGTTAGCTTATAGTAATTGCCTAAGTCATTTTTAAGTTATACTGTCAAAATATCAATTTAAAACATAAAAAGATATATATGCTTACTAAAAATGGTGTTGATTTATTTCCATCTAGATTCTCAATCATCCAGGTCATGGTAACCTGCAAGGCAACTGGATTGTTCAGGATTTCAGAAAATATTCACTTAGGCAATTATCCTATTAGGTTAACGTTGTGTTGTATTTTATTGTATTGTATAATACAGTAGTGCTTTGAAATATGAGTGAACCATCTTATGAGTTTTTTTAAATATGAGCCATTGTTCAGCCGATTTCTTCTACTCATTTAACAACAAGCATTTCAATTTGACAGATAGAGAAAGATTCTTGGGGGAAAAAAGAGGCTTTAAGATGTCATGTCATGTCATGTCATGTCATGTCATCTTCCAAACCGCTTATCCTATACAGGGTCGCGGGGAGTTGCTGGAGCCTATCCCAGCCGTCAACGGGCGAAGGCAGACTACACCCCGAACTGGTCGCCAGCCAGTCGCAGGGCACACATAGACACTGTCACTGAGCGGGAATCGATCCCACGCTGCCCGCACACAACTCGGGCGTGTGTACCACTACACTATCAGCGGACCCTAGGCTTTAAGATGTTCAATTAAACTTCCAGGTGACGTTAACTGTCAAATTATTAAACAGCAACAATTACGCATTGTGTATTTGTAACAACCGCAATCCTTTAAGCCCGCTAGTTTAATTGTAACACAGAATGAGAATTGCCGTATAAGGGCTAATGAATAGCATCTACAGAATGTGGCGGTATCATAACCCTCTCCGCATCTTGAACACATATAGACAGTCAATTAATGAACCCATTAAGGCCGGGAGCGCATAATCGCGCTTCTTCCACTAGAGCCAGGAGCACTGTTGCAGGTTTCTCCCTTTAAAGCTAGAGAGCGTTTACGTCATGCTCTTTTTTCAATCCACTTCTCAGTCTCTTAACCAATGAAATGCATCATTGTTTTGAGTTATGTACATGGTTAGGGGACGAATTAAACTCATATCTCAAGGCACGACTGAAGACAAAATGTAGAGCATGAGTATTGCCATATGTAATACTAGCCCAATGAGCAAAATCTACATGATAGATGCTTCACGTTCTTGCAATGTGTGACTTCACCCAGCAGGAACTTATTGTTCAGACTTCAGACCACCTGTTCTAAGTTAAGAAACCACATATCTTAAGTCTGACACATACATACACTATCAACTGACCTTACAGTATACGTATATCCTGTATAGATGTGACTGATGTGGCTTGGTTCACATTTCTTGCAGTTGCCGCTCTCCCGTCTTGAAAGCGTGAGTGGATGAGTGGCAAATCTTGATGGCATGTGACAGACAACATAACTGTAAAGCAGGTGTTTATTTCTATTTGTATTTTTTTTTCTTGGAGCTCCGTTGCAAAGCTCATAGAGATGGTAACATCAAACAAAGGTGAACATAAATTCAAATAACTCCCCAGACTGACTACTTTACACCGATATAATGTGTCCTCTTTGTAATTTATAAAAACTATTTGATTTTGATGGTGTTTCCTCCCACTTTGTGTGCTTGGTCGTTCAAAGCACACTTTTGCTATCAACGCGCTCTTTGATGAAGAATGTGTCAGCATGTATTTTTGCCTTGTCCTTCCAGTGATTATTGCTTTACTGTCAGGTGTTCTTGTGTTTGATGACTTTAAATAGCCACAACTGACCAACACGCCCGCTGACTTCGAGGGTGGGAAGTGAACACCTACCTGAAGTGTATAAACAATATAAAGCCTGAATTAAAAGCAACTTGTAATCATTCTTTGATTTATGACTCATAATTGCTTACTACATTTGGCCAAACTCCAAAAGTAAAGAGCATTTTATTGACACATAATAAAATATAATCTTAATGGGTATTAGACAATATTAATATTCCCCAGTCAAGGGGAACGTTGATAAATAATAAACATGTCATTCAATCCAATATGCACGAGCATGCCATGAAGATTAACCAGTAAATCCTTTGAATATTAAACTACTGAATGTGATATTGGGAGACCATCTATATAGCCTCTTATAGGCCACATATAGTGCTCATCTGTCAACTTTCTTTTTTTTTTTTTTGCTTTATTAATAGCTGCATGATATTTCATTGTACATAAAGGAATAGTGATGACTATTGATGCAGTGCAGTCTTTAAAATCCTACTTCTTCCTGATGGGCTGTTATGATAATCCAGACTTTGGCTACAACTGTCAACAGTGGCTTTTCCAAATTGTTCTGGTCTCCCGGGGCCGGCAGCTGGTCACCTCATATTTAAACTCTTACCCGAAGCAAACAGGATGCCTACCATACCTGTGTAAGTAACTTGAGTCCGTTCAGTGTTGTCACGCTTCAAATGATTTGGTCCCAGCACAGTGAATGAATGGCTGGTTGTGACTGGCACCAGTCTGGGCCTGTTGCTATGTTTTTTTCAGGCACTGGTACCTCATCGGGGGAATCCATGATCTGTTATTTCAAACATCGCTACCTTTACTATGTGTACTGTGCACCGTACTCGGGCACCTTAAAAGCAATGCCTTCAAGATGTTACCATTTTGTGCCACAGGGTGTCTCTCCAACCTAACAGGAACAAACTCACTACTGCTGCATGTATGGAGTGTCTCCTCGTGCTTAAGACCAAGTTTCTTAACAGATTATACATTCCTTATGACAATATTTGATTAGATCTGTCTTTTCCACAATATAAATGCAAAAGACTGCATATACTATTCAAGGGGTGGACAAGCTTTTGTTTTCCAAGGCGATATTACTATTTTTAAAATAGATAGCTGGGCCAGGTTATTTCATAGTTGAAGTGAAAAAAATAAGTGGATGCAAAATATTTTATTTTATTAATATAATAAAATTATTAAATTAAACAATTAGTTCCATGCATCCATTTTCTCTACCGCTTTATCACTGAGGTCACAGTTGTGCTGGGGTCTATCCTGAACTGGTGTCCCTCATCTTTAAAAACCAGCAGAGGAGGTGGAGAGTCTGGAATCTACAACTGTGGAGGGGCTTCCCTGGACAGCCACTCTGGAGATTACATGGTTTGCTCGGGGTCGGGGATGGGGGGGATTTCAAAGCAGGCAGAGAGCATTCAGATGGCTATGGCTGAAAGGAAATGCGCCGTGGCGGAACCAGGCTTCAAGGATGCTGGTTCTGCTGTTAACCCCCTCTGTGCCATGGTGTTGTGGCTTAGTAGACGAAACCACAATAAAGCAGTGGGTGCCCACTTGAAAACCTGGTGAAGTCAGAAGAGGTTGAAATCATATACACACATGGACACAATTGTTGGGAAAAAAAAAACAGTGGTCACAGAAATAATTTCAATCTGACAAACATAAAATGAAATATACATTTAATAAAATAAATTCTGAAAAAAAAAACAATTAAAAAAATACTTAACCTATGAAAATCAAACATTGTTTTTGAATTGTGGTTCAACAAAATTATTTTAAAAAACAAACTCATGAAACAGGCCTAGACAAAAATGAAGTACCCTTAACTTAACCCTTTTTAACTTTCGATGAGAGTTGTGGGCCTCTCAGCAGGTATTTTGACCCACGCTTCATGAGGAAACTGCTCTAGTTGTCATAGGCTTAAAGGGTGCTTTCTCCATGTTTCAGCTCCTTCCACAGTTGTTCAATAGGATTTAGATCAGGGCTCATAGTTTAGCCATTGTTGGATGTTTCTAAGTGCGTATTTTGAGTCATTATCCAGTTGCAAGACCGATGACCAAAGACTGAGACCTATAGTTTTGCGCACTGGGCGAAACATTTCTCTCTAGAATACCTTGGAAGTCATTGTACCCTGCGCATGTGTTTGTGTAGTGCACTTTTGGCTCATGGATGATGTGATCTGACACTGATGTAAGATCACCTTTAATTTCTTTGCAGGTTGATTATGTTAACATTCGTATTATCAGTCTGTTTAATTTTTCATTAATTTTCCTCCTGCGGACATGTCCAAGGAGGTTAGCTACAGTCCTGTGGATCCTAAATTTCCAAATAATTGGGCAATTTCTGCGCAAATCATGCATCTGTGATGCATCCATCCATCCATTATCTGAACCGCTTATCCTCGCAAGGGGCGCAAGCATGCTGGAGCCTATCCCACCTGTCTATGGGCAGTATAGGCGGGGGACACCCTGAACTGGTTGTCAGCCAGTTCAGTCTGTGATATTTATCATTTTAAAGACAACACAGATAATTGAAAAAAAAAGATAACCAATAACCAATTTCATTGGGAAAAAAAAAGTATTATATTAATGCAACATGAGGTTTTCCGGTCCCTCCCTTGATGATCTTCCATTAACATTAGGCAAGCCCCCTCTCATGGCAATCATTAAATCTTGTCTTTCAACTTTTTTATTCTTTGGCTTTCGACTCA
This sequence comes from Filicampus tigris, assembly GCF_054856515.1. Classification (NCBI taxonomy): domain Eukaryota; kingdom Metazoa; phylum Chordata; class Actinopteri; order Syngnathiformes; family Syngnathidae; genus Filicampus; species Filicampus tigris. The sequence goes on from NC_141226.1 coordinate 9,401,053, forward strand.
GCATGAGACTTTTTTAATATTTGTTTTAATGTTTTATTGTGTTTCCATTTTTACGTAATTAATTATTGTTTTAACCATCTTTGTTGTCATATGTCATACTTTTACTTTATGTAGCCTACAGCACTTTTGTTGGCAGCTATGGTTGTTTTATTTAAGTGCTCTATAAATAAAGTTTACTCGAGTTGAGTTGAGTATGTGTGCAGAACTTAATTGAAGCATGAATCTTTCTTCTCTGAAATATTTGTATTCCAGTCAATGGTTGTTTGTCTATGTATATATATATGTGACCTATTATTGAAGATCAACGATCTTGGCTACAATCTTTGCTAATGCTCTCTTTGTTTTTATGAGAGCTGTCCGTTACAGCAGAAGCCTATACAGCAGATCACAGAGGTGTCTACATTGGCTTGCAAAAGTATTCGGCCCCTTTGAACATTTTTACCTGATGACACATCCATTCCATCCATTATCTGAGCCACTTTATCCTCACGAGGGTCGCGACCGTGCTTGAGTCTATAAAGATATAAAATTGGAAATTTTTATGAAGACTCAACACCAAGTGGGACACACTCGTGAAGTGGAACAAAATTCATCCGATATTTACATTTTTTTTTTTTTAGAAAAATAATGTTTTAAAAAAAAGAAAAAGTAAGGTGTACGATATTATTCGGCCCCTTTTGTCAGTGCAGCCACTCACTCCACAAGTTCCCTGATGATCCAATGTTGACCAAAATTAAATGACTGATGATTATAAATAGTCCATCTGTGTGTAATCTAATCTCAGTGTAAATGCACCTGCTCTGGGATGGCAAGAGGTCTGGTAAAACAATATTGCAGAACAAACAGCATTATGAAGACCAAGGAACACACCAGGCATGTCCGAGATACAGTTTGAAGACGTTTAAAGCAGGATTAGGAGATGAAAAGATTTCACAAGCTTTAAAGAGGAAGTCAACAAAAAATCTTTTCAATAATACTGTATGTTCTATGCGCCTTCACTAGTCTAAACATGGCATTCTGATTATTCTTGTGTTTGTGGAATATGATTTAAACAGCATAATCCACCCGTTTTTAGCCACCTCATTGTCACTTTTGTCAACTGAAAATTCGACACACTACATAAATCTGACTTTTATAGAAGAGTGGGAAGAAGAAAGCATTTCTCAAAGACAACCATAAAAAGTCCCGTTTGAAGTTTGCCAAGCCGCCTGGGAGACACAACAAACACGCAGAAGAAGATGCTCTTGTCACATGAGACCAAAATGGAACTTTTGGGCCTAAATGAAAAATGTTATGTTTGACATAAAAGTAACACGGCACATCACCCTGAAAACATCATCCCAACTGTCAAACATGGTGGTGGCAGCATCATGGTCTCAAGGTGCTTTTCACCAGCAAGGACTGGGAAGATAGAGTTGATGGGAAGATAGTCAAATGGAAGGCCATTTTGGAAGAAAACCTGCAGAGGTCTGCAAAACTGAGACTGGGACGGAGGTTTACCTTCCAACAAGACAATGATCCTAAACATAAAGCAAAATCTACAATGGGATGATTAAAAATTAAACATAGGTGTTAGAATGGCCAAGTCAAATCCAGACCTGAATCCAATTGTGAATCTGTGGAAAGATCTGAAGACTGCTGTTCACAAATGCTCCCCATCTAATCTACCTGAGCTAAATCTGATTTGTTTCAAAATTTCTCTAGATGTTCTCTAGATGTGCAAAACTGAGACATACCCCAAAAGACTTGCAACTGTAATCACAGATAAAGGTGGTTATATTGACTCAGGGAGCCCAAATACTTTTGCACGCCCCACTTTTCAGTTTTTTATTTCTAAAAAAAAAGGTTTAAAATATTGTATGAGTTTTGTTCCACTTCCCGATTGTGTCCGATTTGGTGTTGATTCCTTACCAAAAAAATCAAATCTTATCTTTATGTTTGAAGCCTAAAATGTGGCAAAAGTCCAAAGTTTCAAATGGGGGGAATACTTTGGCAAGCCACGGTATAATGATCATTGTTAAGCGGTTCAGAAAATGTATGGATTGATGTTCTGCATAATTCAGATCATTCTATGAGTTGGGAGTAATAATCATTGTTCTGCTTGCACTGCCCCATACAGCCAATGAGCAAAGAAAACAGTACTGTACTGTATATTACTCGAAATCTCCACTCCTTCCCAATCAGTTTATACCCAGGCCTAGATGTAGCCTTGGAAAAATAGCAAACCCACAGTAAAAAAGAAACAAATCTCGCACAATGAGGGAAAAAAATTATTCACTGGCAAATAAGGTAGACGTTTGCTTTTCATGTTTTAATCTAAATATCGCAACAATGATTGTATGCTACCCTTGAATGTAACATTTGGAGGTGAATTTAGATTAAAGGGGAAGAAAGGCAATTCTGTGTCTTTGTTTCCTAAGATCTAAAAATAGCTCTTGCTGAGCAGGCACTAAATCCGACATGCAGTCTCTTTTACTGCTCCATCTCCCTGTTTGTCTTTAGTTTCACTATCTCAATGCATTTCGGAATACAATAAATATTCAGAAACTGTTTACGCACCATTCGATAAGGATTAATAGTTATAAGTGCATGAAATCTCACTGCCATTTTGTTAATCAAACTCTGCAGACTTTAGTCTCCCATTTGCTAATCGTGACAAACAACAAGCTACACCCTCAATTTGCATTTAGCCACAAAAAATGTCATCAAAGCAAAGCTTCTGTTTCTAAGATGATGACGCAGACTGCCACTACTGCCGTATCCAAGCAGCACAATGTCAACAGGTCCACCTCATATTTTTCAGCATTGCTGCAATGCTTATATCCCTAGCAACCTTATTGTCCTGCAGATTTACTCCCTGCCCCCACCCAGACACAACTGTACTACTGCTAGTCACATTTATAGCTAGAATGAACACTCAGATCTAATTTTGAGGGAATTTATCAAGAATAATATAATGTCATTTTCCACTAATTTTATGTATGGACAGAATACAATAAATGGATGTAAGCGTGAATGAATAGTATTCAGGGAATTCGATTGCCCATAAATCTTAGATTCCGTAAAACCTGGTTTGGAAGGAATTCACCTCACATCATTGGTGGGAAACACCCGCACACAGGGAATGCAGCGCATCTATTTTCATTGCTCCTGGCTCAATGAGAGAGAAGCAAAGAGGCACCATATGGGAAACTACCCATACTTGAACCAAGCAGCAATAAATCTGGACTGCAGTTTTTAGCCACTATGTATCCAAAATCCATGACTGCCAAAAACGACGCTAAAAGGAGCATTCACAGTTTTTACATCTGTGTGAGAGAATTATGATGTACTGTGATACTCAATCATCTGTATTTGTTTTCTGAGGATGTGGCTTAAATATGATGTGGGAGACTGGGAGTTGCAGATAAAAATGTAAAAAAAAAAAAAAAAGATGAGTGCTGCAATAATTGAGTGGGAGGAAGGATCAGACGGCTCAGAGGCTGTAACTCCAGTATTCCTGCTTCAACCAAACCCATCACTCTTGATGACACATCTATCATAATGTATTGTGTATAGGCTACAAATACTGTAAATGTTAACCCTTACTCCATGACCAGAATATCACTACAGTAGAATACAATCATGAGCAGTTTTCAAGAAAGCAACAGTGGTTTGCCAAAATACCCAAGGTAGATTAAGCCTTTCTTTTCTGTTGTACTGAAAGAAATTCAAACACTATTACTTGCAAGGAGACGGTATGAAAATTGTGACAAGTAAATAAGGGATGCTCTGAAAATGTTTGCTGCAGGTGCAACAATGCATTCGAAAGACCTGCAATGTGGTATTTCATACATGTCATCATCTGACACAGGGGAGGGCAGAAGTAGGGTGGCAATGTCCGTCAACAGAGCTGAAATTAATCACCCCTGAAATACGGTGTGCGGTACAGGGTAAAATAATTTTCTGAAGCTAAGAACCCAATTTTCTTGTAGGAGTTGACAACCTAGGCTCTGGAGAGGAGGTTCCATCAGGAAGTCGACTCAGATTCAGATAGAGCAGTGTGGTTTTCATCCTGGCTGTGGAACAGTGGACCTGCTCTACCCGGCTGCATGAATGTGGAGGGTACATGGGGATTCTCCCTGTGCAGGCATTCGAGCGTGTCCCCCAAACAGACCAGTGGGGGCTTGTTCTGTTCCTGTACAACCAGTGTCAGAGGTTGGTCCAATACTTCCGGCAAATCAATTGAGTCTGGTTAATTTCCACTGAGGGTTGGACCCAGCCAAGGCTGGCCTTTGTCACCAATTCTGAAAAAAATCTTTATGGAGAGAATTTCCAGGCACAGATGAGGTGTTGAGGGGGTCCAGTTCGCTGGCCTTAGTACAGTGTCTCTGCTTTTTGCAGATGATATACTGTAGTTCTGTTGGCTCCTATTCACTGCGATCTTCAACTCTCACTGGAGCACTTCGCAGACGAGTGTAAAGCAGTTTGGGATGAGGACCTCCAAATCTGAGACAATGGTCCTCAGTCGGGAAAGGGTGGAATGCTGTTTATGGGTCAGGAATGATATCCTGCCTCTAGTGGAGGAGTTCAAGTATCTTGGGAAAAACTGAGTAGGAAATCACCAGGCGGATTGTTGCAGCATCTGCAGTGATGCGGACACTGCATTGGTCTAACATGGGGAACAAGGAGCTTAGCCGAAAAGCTCTCACCTATGGATGTGATCTGTGGATCATGACCGAACGAACAAGAACACAGATACAAGAGGGGGAAATTAGTTTACTCTGCAAGGTGACCGGTCTATCACTTAAAGAGAGGTTGAGAAGTCATCCAGGAGGGACTCAGAGTAGAGGAGCCTGATGAGGTGGCTTGGGCATCTGGTTTGGATGTCTCCTGGATGGCCCCCTTATAAGGTGCTCCAGGCACATCCCACCGGCGAGTGTCAAAGCTCTTGATGTACCGGTAAATCTACGTTGCTCCCAAACTCATCTATGGTCACGAGTTGTGGTCATGACTGAAGGAACAAGATCATGGATGTAATTGGCTGAAATCAGTTTCCTGCGTAGAGGGCTGTTACGGTTAGGGTGAGAAATGTGGTCATCTGGGAGGGCTCAGAGTAGAGCCACAGATGAGGTGGCCTGCGTATCTGGTTAGGATGCCTCGTGGACGCTTCTATTTTGAGGTGCTCCGGGCATGTGACAATGGGAGGAGGCCCTGGGGAAGTCCAGGACACTCTGGAGAGACTGGTGATGTCTCTTGGCTGTCCTGGGTACATCTCAGGATACCATGAAGTAGCTGGGCTAAGCCATATCTGGACTTCCCTTTTTAGGCCCCTGCCCATGTCACCCGACCCCTGGATAAAAAAGAATGGATTGATGATGTGGGGAATTGTTATATAAATGAATAATAATGATTGGTATGAAATTTATCAGTGAGCAGCATGATTATTGTCAGGCTATCTTCGACAATTAGGAACATTAGATGAATTAATGTGATTATGGATTATGTATCGAGTTACAAACAAACAAAATCTGTGTAGACCACAGATTGCAATGATGATGTAAGCTTGTTGTTGACTTTCCCAGTCTGAATGGCTGAGGAAAGGATAGGGGGGTGAGGATATGGGGTGAGGATAGGGGGTGGGGTGTCATTAATCCTGGCTAGTGGTGACCACACATGCACAAATGAGCTGTTAGTGGGGGATGGGCGCTCTCTCTGTTGTTATGACTGGTACTTGGCTGCAGGACAAACTTCCAGGGCCTTGGTATTTTACATTTTCGTCTCATCCCTCGTCTCGGCAAGGATATGTGACTCGGTTTTACCGTGAAGCCGTCCAACGTAACTGGAGCTTATCCGCAAAACAAGAGGCGACGTACACCGGGTGTTTGCTGGTTTTCGGAAAATAGGTTAGTCCTCGATGTGGCGATTTTTGCTACCGCTATACTCCTTGCTTGTGCTTACAAGTGCGTATGTGTGTTATTGATTGGCGTAGCGTTAAGAATCGCATATGAATGAACCATTAACACGCTGGGAGAGATCATGAAGATTAAATGAGCACGGCGCTTTGAAAATAACAGTAGTTACAGGCAGCCCATTTTTGCCTGCTGGGTCAAGCCACTATGTCGAATGTCTGAAAGCGTTGCAGGCTTCTTACCGCCTGGCTTTAGCTTTAATATTTTAACCTAACGATTGATATTAACATTTGCAACAATAACAACAACAAAAAAGATAATTGATAGCACACATGACACGCTCCAAGTTGTACACGAGAACTGTCGGGAGATATCGTCGTATTTGAAAAGGTTTTTATCCCAAGTAGGTACCAGATTATAGCGACACTTAGCACGCTAGTGGTTAGCCAGCTTGTTAGCAGCTTTAGCGCAGAGGGGCTAGGTTAGCTTGGAGCTACCTAGCCATGTCCTAGTACATTACTCATTTCAATCCCATTGAAAAGAAGCTAATTGTATTGTATTTCTTGGTGGGAGAATGATATAGACACCCACGAAGCATCAGCAACACTTTCAGTTGTATCACACAGGATTAATTCAATTTTGAAAGCGCCTTGTGTGGCGACCGCCTTAAGAAAAGCATTGCCGGCTGGGGCGTCGCTGTAACAGTTTGTAAATGATAACCAGAAAACAGCCTGGATAGTTGAATTTAAATTGCATTAAATATGCGACATTTACTGATTATAATCTATTAAAATGAGGTGATGTGCCGTTGTCATTTGTCATACATTCGCCCATTATGCAGTGCCTGCATTAATTTACGCTTGACGGGTAAGTGATGACATGGCTTACAGCAAAATGAATAATTAGTCATTCATGTGTTCAAATAAGGCTACATCAGTTGACCAAGTGCATCGGTGCAGGTCGACACTGTATTATTACGTCGAGCCCATTCACTGCCACTGTGTTGGGGGATGGGCGACGTATTTCCGCAAATGGCGAGCACGCCACGCTATCCTGCTAATTTAGCCCCCCGACAGATAAGCATGTTGACACGCTTTTGCATACACGTGACTTCGTTGTAGAAGGAAACTAACAATGTAACGAGGGAACAAAGCAAACGTGTAGAAACGATGTACGTTTCCCCCACTAGAAAACAGTAATTCCAGGGTGACGCAGTTGACTGTCGTTAAATTTGAATCTGGGAGTAAAAGGCCACAATGGTGCATGACACAATGAATGTTGGAATGGTTAATGACATATCAGATTTAACTTTGTGTAACCTATACACGTCACCCTTTCAACAACAGTCGTTCATCTAGTACAGTATAGAAAACTGTCAAGCTGTCTTTTCCAGAGCAAACTGTTTTATGCATTATGTTTTATGCTGGAAGAAATTAAGAGACTAAAAAACGCAAGACCTTTTTGGGGGAATTTTGATCATGTTTCCATTTTCTCCAAATAACTGCCCCAAATTGCAATATTTGTATTTGGGAGTTTTGTTGTCCGTAGTTTATAGAATAACAATTTGTTTTGTTTTACTCAAACAGTACATAGAAGTAGCGCACCGAAAAATATAATTAACCACAAATGATACTCTGAGATTTTTACTCGAAAGACCTAGATGGACTGTAGTGTAAGAGTCACTTCTTGTAAGAAAACATCCCGCAGGCCGTTCTAAGAAATGTAATGTATGAACATCCATTATATAACAATGAAATCATTCTGTGCTTGTCGATCATAATGTTAAATGCTACACGGTACTGGTCCCAGCATTTAAGTAAATATACTTAAAGTGTCGTATCTGTATATTTATATGTTGTTGATATTTTTATTGCATATCACATTTGTCCAAGTCTAGACCCCAAGTCTGTAAATAAAGCTGATTGATTGATAGTAATTGTTCATGTTATACATTGGCATGGTCTACTCCTAATTTAGCTTTAGCTTGTTGACCCATTTTCTCCTCGTTTGGTGTCACGCCTCCATGTTTACTTCTTTTCAGCCACGCTGACACAACCTTGCTCAAGTATTCATTGTTATAGTGCTGTTACGAGTACAGCGTGTTTGGCTAGGATTTGACTGTGCCTGCACACTTCTCACTTGAAGAATTGAAATGTAGGTTAACATTGGTTACATGGCAGCAGGTCATCTGATAGCCTGTAGTTTAGGCAGATGCCTTCACAATGAGGTGTAATATTTTTTAGTGATGTAATATAAATGCTTCTTCTATGACACATCTTTTTTGTGTGTGTGTTTGTCTCTCTCAGGGGTTAAGCGTTCTTTTGGAGGACAACAAAGCGATGATGCTTGCATAAAGATATCCTGATCACATGGGTAAGATATTTTAAATTAATCGGGTCCCTTTTTGCCATGTTTCTGAGAGTGCTTTGTATTCAACCAATGCGACGATGGCGCTCATGAATTACATTAACTACTACTAAACCCATTAGTGGAGGAGGCGCACCTATTTTCATTAATGTGTAATCTGCTGCCGTCTCTATTGTTTCTAGTGGAAACATGTCAACAGTTGTAAAGCGAGGGCGTTTGGCAGCAGCTGTCATGTGCTTGCAGTTATTTGTTGCCGCTACTCGGGCTGATGATGGTGAAATTTGTGTCCTGTCTGGTCATTGTCACCACAGAAACTGATGTGTAGGAAAATAGAGTGAAATTCTTGCTTTGTAGTTTTAAGTGTAGAAAATGGGACTGAACTGATTAATTTGCTTATTCAGTGACAAATTGTGAATACCACCATAGGGCTGGGCAATTAATTGAGATTTAAACATGAAAAGGCACTATACTAAAGAAAACTTGTGCTCAAGAAAACTAATAAAAATAACACTTATATTGTTTTTTTTTTGTTTTATATAACAATTTGCATCGTTTTTATTACATACAAATGTTTTGCTTTGATTCACTAGCATGCATAATTTAACAGTATCAAATTGATCTACAAAATCAAAATGCGTCCACCCCAAATGACAAAAAACAACTCCTTAAAAGATTAGGAGGAACATATTTATAGCACTCTAATGTACAGTACTCATACAGTAACTGTGTTTCAGTTGTTGTGGAATGGGAGTTCACTGACTAATGCCTCCGTATTCCATTGTAGACCCTATAATATAGCGTAACCAAACATGACATCGCTCTTGCAACATTATGTTAAACACACCGTAACCTGTGTGCACTAATGCTAGCTTCACAACCGTCCCTATGTCAGAAATGGAATTGGGCATTGGCCACAATGAGCTTCCTTTTTAAATTCTTGTTTTTTTCTGCTATGAAAGGCAGGTTTGCGTCACAGTCAGTATTTTTGGTGAAATGCACCCTACCTTTCGGACTGTGTTGCTAACACTGGTTAGCCATAACACAAGCCACAATGCTTCTGTTTACTTCACGGATGACCCGTATTATCACTGCTGTGCATGTGCATAACAGACAGCAGACGACCAGCAGGTGCGGTGGTAGACGAGGCAGTTTCGAGAGAATACCGCGAAGAAAAAAAAAAGTTAGCCGCCAACTAGAGATGTGCGCTACTAGTCATTTAACCGTTTAACCGTCTACGATTTATTAAACGTTTAGTATTTTACTAGTCGGTTAAACGCTGCATTAAGAATCACGCATCTTGTTCCTCACGCCTCTGCCTCTGTCAACAAGCTGAGCACCAAGAGAGAGAATTGACACCCCTATCCCGCCCGCACACACACATAGTAGGGGGCGGGGATACTACGTTTGAGGAAGAAAAGTAAATTCTGAAGATGTCGAAGCTAGCACGAAAAACAACGGCACCGTTTGGGAGTATTGTGATGCAGCAGATGACAACAAGGTCGTCTGTAGGCTTTGTAAGCATAAACTCGCTTACAACCACTCTCCCGGAGCGACGAGAAACCACATCCAAAGTAAATCTCAATGTGAATCTGCAAGTCGATGGCGGCGGGGCCAGTCAGACGAGCATGAGAGCGTTTGTTCTAGCCAGGCGCTGCGATGCTCACCGCACAGCAAAGATTACCCAACTAATTTGTAAAATGACGCGATATGCTGCCGCTTTCTTTTGTTTGTGCTTAGGGTAGATGGTGCGAAAAATTAATGCTGTATATCGAGTCTGGGTACGTGGTGCCAAGTCGCAAAACAATAACGCCCCAACTCGAGAGTAGTCATAACCAAATGAAAGAGGAGATACTACGAGCGTTTGAGCGGGTCAGCTATGTGGCCAATGCCTTAACTACAGATGAATGGACGTCCATAGCCACCGAATCTTACATGACTATGACGTGTATAACGTATGTGGACAAAGGACATCTCCTCAGCTGTGTGCGTCATGCGCCTTGGAGGAAAGACACACAAAACTTGGCTGCTCTCCTGTGGAGTGTGATGGGCTGCGGAGTGTGATGGGTACGTGGGCACTAGAAAATAAAGCCGTCGCCTGTGTGCATAATAATGCACCTAACATATGGCGAATGAGACCCTGGGAGTCGGTACCATTACTTATTACATTATTCATAATAAATGCCATGCATTGCATTGGCAAATGTATCAGAAATGTATTTCTCTCTCAATTGTTCACTTTTATTCAGTCAGATGTTGTTACATAAATAGAATTCAAATGAACAAACTGTCCTTAATGTTTGGGCTAAAATAGCCCCTACTGTAAATACACAAAACATTTGCATTTTAAACTTTGAATTCAATATGTATTAAATTTAAAGTTTTCTTGCTTATAGACTAGTCGACTAGTTGCAAATAAAATTTTAGACTAGTCAGCGGGCAAATTAGTCGAAATTCCCATCCCTACCGTCAACAGACTTTGTCCTCGACGTAATCGTGATTAGTCGACGTAATCGTGACTAGTTGACTAATCTTGGCAGCCGAACTGATTAGTTTCACAAGATAAACGACCTTGTTAACTGCCTTTATTAGGTTGTGCACTTTGTGTGGGTGTGTGTGAGTGAGTGCTGATGTACTAGTGGATATCTGTCTTGGGTTTGTTGGGAGGGAGGGCGTGAACGGATCTTTTTATGTTTTGCTTTGGATGTTTTACAGCACTTTGAGTTGTATTTTTATGTATGGAAAGTGCTATATAAATAAAATGTGATTGATTGATATATTGAATTTTTTTTCTTTTTTTTTAAAGTATTGAAAATAATGACCCAAAGCAAAATAAATTTAGGTTATTTTATTTTAACATAATACTTAAGCTTTAATAAGAGGTCAATGTACCTATGAAAGAGTGAAATAAACTGGTCGATATAAAGATGAAATAAACTCCATTTTAAACATAATGTGCTTAGAAGGGCTGAGGGATATGTTTGAAAAGCTGTCACAATCTAAGTATTTCATATCAGTGAATATTGATAATTATTGATTTTGTTTTAAACCTTTTCTTTAAATAACAGTTAACTGCTTACGTGTACATCGTTATGTAGGTTAATGTGCAGGTTGTCCTCCACCAGTGCATTGTAAATGCTTATTTGCATTAGGTCTACCCCAAAGCAGTTGTTGACACATATATTATTCTTCATTCAGTGTTCATCCAATGTAAGTGAACGAATACTCTCTTGCACTGCATACATTATTGTTGCCCAACCACCTTAGGACTACTTTATCTTTTTTTCGCAGACTCATTATTACCATAGTCCATTCATATTTTACTTGCTCGATTTTACCTTGAGTGCGATGCCGGTGTCGGATAAGGCTAACTGACGCAAGCATGTCAAAGGCAAGAACTCCTCTACTTGTACACCATAGCTCCATCCACAGGTTTTTAATAGGGTTATCATGCATACTATAATTTAATTGTAAGAGTTGTACTGAGTGGAGTGGTCATTTATTTGAGCAAAATTACGGCGCTCGCTTCCTGGACGCAAGCATAGCGCACGGCCATAGCGCCCGCGAATACATCTTCTTTGTTGGTTTAAATGCTGCTTCTTTGTTGGTTTAAACGCTTCTTCTTCATGTTTGGAGGCGGAAGCGCGCTGCCTACATCACGCACCATGCTGCGATCGGGTTTGTTTTCTCTTTTTTTTCTCTCTATCAAACGTTTTATCGAAGGCATTTTCTATTGATATTGATCACATGTTAATCACGATATAAGTATTGCAACCAGGGTTGCACCAATACCACTTATTTTGAGAGCGAGGACAAGAGTACTCACAGAGTAACGATACTTGATAATTACTTACCTATTGCAGTGGTGAAGAAAATGTTTTATATTATTGTTCAAAAACATACTTTTCTTAAGCATTGCATATGTTTCTCTCAAATGTAACACTTTTTAGATTATCCCATTAAAGCCTGAAGCCCCTCGTGAGACATCTCTCTAAAACCTACGGTCGTCTTTGGAGTCACTCTTGACATTTTCGCCACCGCAAAATAATTAATATCTCGGCCTCTATAGCAGATAGAAACAAAATTCCCAAAGAATTTGAGAGCTTAGACATGTGGCTTTCACACAGGCCCAGGTTTATTAATATTTACTGTTTTAATAAAAAAAAAAAAAAAAATCGAGTGGAAATTACCATGCTGTATTCTCTTACAAAGACGTTAAAATTGTCATTGTCTACGAACATATATCTTAACCATACATCACGTTTGGATGGTTTCACGGCTTTAAAATCCGCGAGCGTGTTGTCTATCTCGCGGTCATGACTTACATCAGAGCTCCCGCGATCGACTGTGCCGCTATTTACCCCTCGAAAAATTTCTGGATACCTTCCGACAACTCACGACACCGTCACATGTATATTCTGATGCATTTCATTGGCTAAGAGAGCGAGAATTGGATTAACAAAAAAGAAACTGACGTAGACGCTTTCCCGCCTTTAAAGGGAGAAACACGCACCAGCGCTCCCAGCTTAAGTGGTAGCAACACGGTTATGCACTCCCGTCCATAATGGGTAAACAACTTGCCATTACTGGCATTTTAAAATCCAGCTGCAAGTCTTGCCACACAATTCACTTACATTTCGCCTTAACACAAGGCGTTTGACACACATTTCACTTACATGTACTATATAAAAGGAGTCCAGAGATAAGAGACGAAGCAGAACATAGTCTGGTGGATATTGGGGTGAAACGGGTCCGCGAGTGATTCAAGTACCTCTTCAGAAAAAATGCTCAAGGAATTTATTTCTGCCTTGGGTACCTGTACAAGTGGTGTGCACCATCAGGAAGACAAGTCAAGCCAGTCGCAGCAACAATTGTTCATGCTATGCATCATGGTAACACGCCTCCACCGCAATGAGAAGGCCAAATTCAAAATAAACCTCACGTTATCACATGGACATCAATGCCTTCCTACACTTTTTATTTTGAAGGTGTTCCTGGCGTTGCTAACTTGACTCATCTTCCCGACTGTAGTTGCGGCCAGTTTATATTAATGTCACAAACTGTTGCCATCAACACGTCACTCTGAAATTTTTTTCAAGCGCTAATTGAGGAGCTAAAAATACTAATTATGCTGATGTTGTATAATAAGGCGTCTGTTGCCAGCGTAGTGGCTAGCAGCTAGCTGCTAAGCGAGTTTTCTATATAGGCTGGCAAGAGTCATTGAATTACTTTTCAAAGGCAGTTTGATAGGCGAAAATCACTTTGATGCTGACAGCCTGGCACAGTTGCATTTCCTACTGATCAATTTTTTACACACTAGGCTTACTCAAAGGTGGTGTTTTAGCCGGCAAAATCGCTAGTGTGGTGCTGAAGTCGCTTCGACTCATAGCCCCAAATCTCATTCTCTGTTATCAAAAAATGAAAACCAGTTGGTGATTCATTGTTAAGTGAAATGTATTGTTTTCTGCATACATGATTGTTCTTTAACCAAGCAAAAACCTATATATTTTTTATTTTAATCTGAATACTCGGTTATTCGATAGAATTTTCAGTAGAATATCTGAATACAAAAATATTCCAAATATAGCTGCAGCCCTAGTAAAGTTGTATTTTGGACGCCATGTTACGCTTTTGTGTAAACAACAAAATGAACACGAATGCTTCCTGAGAATAGAATAAGTCATAAAATGAAACTGTGACAGGACAACTCAAGTGATACTTTAGTTTAACAATTGTGGGAGTGCGGGTAGCTTGGCCAGAGCAGAGCGAGCGACGGCACTCGAAACTCGGTGCTTGGCGGACAGCTCACAGGCAGCGCATCATTTGCAGTCAACTAAAATTGTTGTCACCGCCATTGTTATCTCCACACGGCTGACATGGCTCGGGGTGTAGTGTCTGTGCATTTGCATGAGTTTGAATACTGTACAGACGTACTGCACCGATACATGTACTCATATCAGTACCAGTGCTTCCCTAATCAAAACATTTGACAACAGAATGGTTTTCAACTGTAGCGTTGCCATATCCATCTAAAAGCTTAAAAATGGTGCTGTAAAACTGAAGCACATACTTGTTTCAAATTGCCAGCCGAGTCAATACCAGACTACAGGATATTTGGTGTACCAGTACTTGTGCTTATAACTTTTCTCCAGCAAAGTTGACTTTTATTGCCTCGTTAACTTAGTATTTAAAACACAAACAGTTTTCCTCTGGGAAGATGAGCAATTGTTTGTGTTTCTTGCAGGTCTTGCATTCATATTACATCATCATACAACCGTGGTTGTGAACAAGAATTGTTTTTGGGACAATGTTGTTGTCTGTGCATGAAACGTTTCAAAAACACGAATTAAAAAAACATGCAGTTTTTTTACTAAGGGCCTTATTGTACTTGCAGTTATTTGCATTAGTGAAACATTTGACACTTGGAAAATCCATAATAGTTGTAGCAGTGATTAGCTACAATGAGTGGCAGTCAATTGGTATACACAGAGAACAACTGTACAACAGTAAAAACAGGAGTCCCTTTTTTTTTTTTTTTTTTTTTTTTCATTTTTAATAAGTTGACTGTTCAGCACAGAGTAAATGTACACCGGTGCTCGAAGCGTCATCAAGCTCATTATGTGAAGGCCCTGATACACCAAAACGACGTTCACCAACAGTGACAGACGTTTACCCCCTGTGGCGTCCGGCCGTCTGTTAGCACGTCACGTAAACAATGCATTCGGCTCTATTCTTCGCTCACGATGAACTCCCACGCGAAGTAAACCATCACATTCTTGACACGGACGGAATTGTGAAATACTTACATTGTCAACCCTCGCTCTTGTACTTGTAAGAAGATTAAGGCAGCGGAGGCGTGCTCGCTGTTTTTCCGCCTTTGTCACTTCACGTTTGTGCTCCAAGCGCTGATTTGCTAGCTAACAGCCAATCAGAGTGACCAAATGTCACGACTGGTGACGCCGGTTCAACATACGTAAACACCCCCAAGGCGCTTACAAACGGGTTACGACACTACGACGATGGCCACTACACCAATCAAACGCCGCTCAAAGACGCAACGACGCTTAACGACCTCCGACGTCGGTTTGGTCTATCAGGGCCTTACAGTGTCAAAAGAAACAACAGACCATGAAAAAGTATGACATGGATGCGTATGTGCATGCATAGGGCTGTGCAATTAATCGAAATTCAATTACAATTTCGATTATTACACTCCACAATTACAAAATCGGCATAATTGTAAAAAAACGATTATTAATACTAATTTTGAGTTGTTTTGAGGCATGCGCACACGAGTTACTACGCCGCCCCGCCCTCTCAAAGCTAGCTAGCTAGCCCGTACCGCTCAAGTCACACTGCACATGCTCCTACTCAACGTTTTAACAGAGTAACAGACCTAAAAATGGCACAAGACCCGTCACAGGAACGACTTGTAAACAAGCAAGGCAAATCGAAATCGCTTATTTGGTTACATTTTGGGTTTGCCGTGGAAGACGGCGAGCAAAGACGTATAAAGTGCAAGTTGTCTCTGCATCCACCGGCAACACAACGAATCTATTCAACCATCGTTTGGTTTACGATGATGCTATGATATACCAAAGCAAGAAAACACTGAGTTAGATTTGCCGTCGCATCACAAATCTGAGTCGTTGAAACACTGTACGCAACAACCCCCACCCATCAACATCGGAGAGACACAAAAAGATAACAGAATCTATTGCCCGGACAAGGCTTCCAAATGTTTAGGGAACAGACTCTACTTCGCAATCGGCACGAGGGATTTATTTTAAATAACATATCTTATGCAAATATACACTACTTTTACTAGCACAAAAATAGAAACCATGCTAAACATGATTACTGTGATTTAAGTTAAATTTCTTGTGTAGTCTATAATATGAAGTCATATTTTTTGTGTTTGTAATTTTTTGTGTAATCGAATGGCAGGGTCTGGGGGAATTTAGGCTCGCCCAGAGTTACAGCTCCATGACGTGCATTTTGAGGTGTACTTAAGACTGAGATGGGAGCAGTTTATTTTTAACCACATCACGGAGGTCAGGACACATTAGTAATTACTGATGCCCCCCCATTTTCTCCTCCATGCTGTTTTCACCGTAGAGGTGAGGTTGGGAGGAAGTTCACATCCAAACGGCACGCTATTCCGATATCCTACTAAGGGAATCTGAAAAAACTCACAAGTTCAATGGATGCTAGACTTGCGAAGCTGCTATCAAATAAGAGGTCCTTTTGTTAAAATGTAAACTAACCTTTTAAGATGTTTTGGATTGAAATAGCTTTTGATTATAGCAAATACAACCCCCCGATGTTGCGCAAATAACTATTTTCAGTTCTTTACAACCTGTGAAACACCTGGAAACACTGCTGTGCAGAATAATTTGGAAAAGTGCATTTTTACAACTGTTTTTATTTTTCAAAAAATACTGTTATCATTGGGAGGTTTCTTTAAAAGCATTCAACTTATTCTCTAACAGTTGATGACTTATTTGATAGTAAAAACTATGCTGAGTGCCATTCGCGTAGACTATTTATACAAATCTTAGAAAAATATCACTTGCATAATAATTTGGAATGCAGTGTGAAAGGTGTAATTTAAAATGACTGCCAGCACTCTGACTATTGGCAGCGACATTGTTTGTTTACTCTGTAAACAGTGCACAGCCGTTAACGTCTACACCCTGAGGATGCACTTTCCAATAAAACATACCAGCTTTGATGAAACATATCTCCATGGAAAAAAAATCGTACCAAACTCTGAAAACTAGTTATGTGCGCATGATCTGATTCAAAGTGTTTGCGTTGCTGTGTGTTGTGTACCCTCACTTCCTATGAGCTGTGTAGCATGAATCCCCTTGTACCATTTAGCACCCTACAACAACCTTGTGTGCCTTAACGTAGCTAAAAAAAGATGAAAAGAGCATAATCACCGCCAGTTGCAGTGGCGGGCATAAGCCCCTTACACACTGACCATCTGAGACAGATATTTTCCCCGCCTTTCAACTAACTAGTGTTTCTCCGTGTACGGTATTGATGTGCATTAATGGATTGTCAACCTAGGAATTTTCCCTCTTCAGAGGTAGTATCAAAAGATGGAATGCCGCCAGTGTGTATCGAAGTGTGAAGTGTAGCTCCCAAGACTCACTATTCACTAGGCCTGAACAATTGGTCAAATTCAAATGGACATGGCAATGTAGTAGAAGAGAAAACGGCATTCAAATTGTTGTTAAGAGTATTGTCGGAGAGTCGTTATGATAATCTATTCTAAGATGATTTGAGAGTATCAATTCTAAGATTTGAGGATGACAGCCCTAGTGGATGCAGTCTTATTTACCTGTAAGCAGACGTAGGACCCAGCCAAAACCTTCATCTTATATCAACCCCACTACCCTCTACTGCATGGTAACCACATTCCATTGTATGTGCTCCAAAAAACAAAGGAAGTCAGGGTGTATGTAACAAGACGTACCGTACCGTCTTGAAAGTGAGGCACTATTTTACCGTGCAACCCCATCAGATATCCTTGTATGTAGACAAGAACACGGTATGTTCAATTGCACTTCGCAGTAACACTAAAACTGACTTGCAATCAGAGCTGGGCATTTTACAAAAATTTCCCATTTATCGCCTTCCGCCTACAGCCAGGGTACCCTTCCGCCGTCCGTCTATCCACATTTTTGTCCGGCCGGACCAAATAGTAATCGCCTATAGGCCGGACTACATTCGTCTCCTTTTAGGACTTAGAAACTGTCAAAAAGCCTGGGCCAATGGGAAACGGAAGCCTCGGAAGGCCATTGAAGCCTCACCGCGAAAATAGACGATTACATAGATGGAAAAATGGACTTTTGACTATGCTTAGTCCGTCTATTTTTTAAAGTTTCCTGGCTATCATTTATTGCCTACAAAATGGGCGTCCGTCATAGGCGGATAGACGGACCGGTCCGTCACATAGGTGGACTGCCCAGCTCTGCCCAGCTCTGCTTGGCAGACTACTACTACAGTAGTCACTTGCAATGACTAGTGCGCACAGACATACAGCAATGATGAAACTGTATACAGTATGGTGCAGCTGCACAACACAAATATATTCCAACATCAACAAAAGACGATGTAGGACAAAGCACAGAATGACCACATTGAACCCTTAGTGGGCAAAAAAAAGAAGGAAAAAAAAAGACAAGTGAATGAAAAAAAGTCTTTGTTTAGGCAGGCGAAATATGCCACTACTGCTCTCCCATGTTATTCACAAGGCAAAGCTGACTTGCGTTAATGAACTTTTCATGCTTGTCAAACCAGATAATTAATACACACTTAGCACCAAGAGAGTCTAACATTACATTGCCTCAGTTCAAAACAGAATAAGGATTCTGTAGTGACTTACTCCGTTGGTGGGCTTCTGTGTTATACGAGTGTGCATTGACCGCTCAACTCGTGCGCTCCGTGACACTCAAAGTAGCACGCCCGACGTAATAAAAGCGACGGTGACACAAAAATTGCATGATACAATGACTCCATAATGAAATTTGTTGCTTACAGGTGAGTGTTCAAGAGAGTTAATAGATTTGTTCTCAATCTGTTTTCACTTTAAATTGTTTAATAATGTGTGATGTACCTATGCTGCAGACGGACGGCGAATAACGGACGCTCAATTTTTAATAATATGCCCAGCTTTGAAGATCGCCTTGTCCAGATCCCATTTTTATTTCCACAGTTGCCTTTAAACATGATTCCAGAAAACAAGCACTGAGAGCTGTTATTATGGTAGATTCTAACCCATCTATTCCAGACTTAGCTCGAAATACCCCGTAATAGCTGCCGCGTGAAGACAACTACTAATCATTTCCACTTGCAGGTTAATGCTAGCTGGCTGGCTAGCTAGCTAGCTAGCTTGAAGAGGGCGGCGCGGCGGAGTAACTCGTGTGCGCCTGCCGAGCCTCGAGCTCGGAGGAGCAAACCTCAATTTATTCATAAAATGAACAATCGCCTGTGTTTTTATTGGTAAAAAAACAAATGTTTTTTTCCCCTCAACATCTCAAATTTCACTGTAATCCCATTATATAATACTTGTTTATTGTGTGAAATGCCATCCTCTGTTTATTTTCATGGTGCGTTGCCCCTACTTTTCTTGACCCTGCGGTGTGTGTTTTGCCATGAACAGTGAATAAGCAAATCTTTTTCTCTTTCCTTTCCCAGGCTCCTATAGTGTGCTGACCAAATGGTTTAATGACCAGGACTAAAAATGAGCATAAGCAGTGATGAGGTTAATTTCCTGGTTTACAGATACCTGCAGGAGTCAGGTAAATCCATTAATTTTGAGACTTTGTCCACATGAACACAAGATAAGAAAACTGATATTTTTCTGTTTCTGTTTTACTGTTGTCTTTGCCTTTGCCATTCATTTACTTTTATTACTATCTTGTTAACTTTATTTTGGAGTAGTTGCACTTCACTATTATTCTACGTTAATGTTTCCCCTTACTTGACATGGACATTGTTTTTATGCTGCCTTTTCCAAAAATGCATTCGATCGTCCAAATTGGCGTTATGATTAATCTGCATTCCTTTTCTTTAGGGCTGAAACAATAATTCAAATAACTCTGATAATTCAATTACAAAAAAGTCAAAGCAAAGTCTGTGCCTGCCTGTGTCTGCTCCGGCTGTACCTGATGCCCAACCTCTCAAGAAGTAGACTTTCAGTTAACAGCCAGCCACTAACCTGAACTTACAAAAGTCAACTCAGCATTCTCTTTTACTGGCACACACGTCAGTCACTCGGCTAGGCTGTCTCCTTCAAAGCCACACACGCTCAAAGTCACAGGATGCCGGCCACCAAAAGTAGACACCTCACATGCCCGTTTTGTTAATTAATTGAGGCAAAATCCATTTTTTCCTGACTATTACATTAATCAATTAGATAATCTTTTTTTTTCTTCCTGGAGTGGGGGAAATTATTTGGAAATAGAATACCTTTGTACATGTGGGCATAGCCGAAGCTCAACGTGTTGATGTCACTGAATATTTCGTTTTTCTTAAGCCGTCCATATGTAAACCATGCTTAAACAACATTCGCCACTGTTCTTCCCCAGGCTTCTCGCACTCAGCATTCACCTTTGGCATAGAGAGCCACATCAGCCAGTCCAACATCAATGGAGCCCTGGTGCCCCCTGCTGCCCTCATCTCCATCATCCAGAAGGGCCTGCAGTACGTGGAGGCTGAAGTCAGCATCAACGAAGTCAGTCCTCAGCTTTGCATAGACAAAAGGCTTCATTTTGTGACTCTGATCTGTTGTAAACACATTTATTAGCATATTTCTCTCATGCTTTTCCTGCTGTTGTTATTTTGTTGCAGGATGGGACCTTGTTTGATGGGCGCCCCATTGAGTCGCTGTCTCTGATCGATGCGGTGATGCCCGATGTCGTCCAAACTAGGCAGCAGGCCTACAGGGACAAGTTGGCCCAGCAGCAACAGCAGGCAGCAGCGGGCAGCGGCAGCAGCACTGGGCCCCAGGGAAGCACCAAGAACGGCGAGGGTGCAGCCAATGGGGAGGAAAATGGATCCCATGCCTTAGCCAGTAAGCAAGCCCATTGTTGTAAACAAGCTATTAAACAACTTTGTTTTCTCTTGTTGGTGGGGTTGGAGCCCAGTTTACTATCAAAAGGATTTTTAAACAACCTGTCACAATGTGTTATTCACAATCTTTTTAATTGTTTTCGAACTGTCAGAGTACTTTAACATTCAGTGACTATTGCATGTATCGGAGTGACATTTTAGCCACGTCCAAGAAAAATTGTGTTTTTCAATGTTTGATTAAATACAACATTTTTTTATTGCAAGTGCAAAATGTACTTGTGCTCATAGTCTGAAAAAAAGTAGTATCAGTGCATTCCTAGTTACATCACTGCTGTCGTAAAGGCGTACTGTCATATAAATTCCTTGTAGCACTACTTCTAGAACTCCTCCTCTCTCTCAACTTATCACTAATGCGTGGCACTAGGTTTCAAGTACTGTGGCTATAAAAGAAGCCTAAAAACGCAGCAGAAGATGCCGTGGCCATACATTACTGTTGTGGAAGAATTTATACTAATTTCTCTGTGTGACTCTGGCTATGGCTCTAGCCGTACGTACCACGTCAGGTACAGTGAAGTAAAGTATGCGCAGCCTCAAAGATAGAATAAGAGCAAATACACCAATGAAGTTCACTTTCAATGATATTCCACCTTGAGTTTAGCGAGCACATGCCAGAACATTGCCCTGGTTCTATAGTTTCCTCTCCAGCTACTCACAGATCCAAATTGTTGCCATCATAAAGTAGTTCAGGGATAGGATGCAGCAGTGTCAGATTGCTAAGTAATATTACTTTAAGAAAGCCAATACTATATTTCCTTGAACTTTATTTTGAATTAAAGAAATTACACAGTAGTCTCACAACTCCTTAAGGCAATGGTTTTTGAACGCGAATGCTATTTTGTACGTGATTTGGGTTTGCCAAATTTGTAGTGGTTTAACACTTGCAAGGTGCTCAAAGTGCTTCACTCGGACTCCTCATTCTGATGATGCGACATCAAGATCAGCTAGGGGTTTAGTGTCTTGCTCAAGGACACTTCAAAATGGTCACAATGGCCGGGGATCGAACCCACAACCTCTGGGTTGAGCTACGACCACGCTATCACTGAGCCATGCCGCCAACTATTTAATTTCACTTCCCGATTAAACCTTTCCTTTTTTGTTTTTTTTTTAATCTGATCTGCTCCTTGTTGTAGATCACCATTCTGAGATGATGGAGGTGGACCGGGATGTTGAAATTCCCCAGAGTAAAGCCATGGTCCTCCGCGGTCACGAATCGGAAGTTTTTATCTGTGCCTGGAATCCAGTCAATGACCTACTGGCATCTGGGTCAGTCGCACGTGTGTCCGCTACTGTATCTATCTCTCAGGATACTTATTCATTGTTACGAAAAGTCTGTTTGGTTGTCTATGTCTAGAAAACGTTTTTTCTTCACATAACTTTGTTAACCTATTGAATAGTTAAACTATTGCACTGTGTAATACATTTGACTAAGCTTCTGATTACTTATTACTATTACCACCGGTGCTATTATTTATTTTACAACAAACCAACTATGTAATTAATCCAACTCAATCACCACTATCGATACAACTGACAGATGGTTTAAAGAGTTGAGTGTGTTTTTAAAACCTTTCTAAATACAGTACAGTGGTTCCTTCACTTAGGAGTGACCCAATTTACGTTTTTCAGGATATGAGCCGTCGTTCAGCTGATATTTTTGTCTTGAGCACTAAGCAGAAATTTGAGTTATGGGTCCTAGCTATGGTGGTAGCGAACGCCACAAGTAGCAGTTTGGCAGTGACCAGTTTAAAAAAAAAAGGACACAGGCCTCCTTCAAGCTGTTTATTAGCACTCCTAGTTGAAGTTTCCTTTCAGAGTAAACCACATTAACTAGGTTAATGCTATTGCACAATTCAAAACACCATAGACGGGCTCACAAAACTAGCATCAATAATTATAAATCTTTATCAATTTATAAGTGTCAGCAACACATGCAGACAGCATACAACAATACTTAGACGCATATTCTTTATCCTCTGCGAAAAACGCGACTACTGTTATTGCAGTTTAGTGGAGACAGTCTTCTTCCTTTCCATCATCAGATTTAGTATATCTGTGTGTAATATACCGCCCTCTGGTGACCAAGGCGCACACGCCAGAATGAGTAGCACAATGCCCAGTGACTTATCATGATGCAGAAACTGTTTATTTACATTTGATGAAAGCACCACTCTAATTAGAAACGTCTCTTAACCTGCAGTATTTTGTAACACGCAGGCAAACGGACATCATGTCCCACCAGCAACACCCAAATTTCCTCTTCTAACCACAAACACATGATAGCTTGTGAAATCATTTCTTTTCCCCTGATTGCTTGTTTGAATGATTGAAGCACATTTTTTGTGGCAAACTTTGAGTCTAATCCTGTAAATTTTTGTTTTCAATGTATAGTTGATGTAAAGAAATGTTAGAGGTGCAATTGCACAGTTTTCATAACATTTTGAATTTGGTTTCAATTGAAATGGTCACTTTTTAAAACATTTTTTCAATATTTTAAACTCCGACAGGTCCGGAGATTCGACGGCTCGAATCTGGAACCTGAGTGAGAACAGCTCAGGGGGGTCCACCCAGCTGGTTCTGAGGCACTGCATACGCGAAGGAGGCCAGGATGTGCCAAGCAACAAAGATGTCACCTCACTAGACTGGAATGTGAGCATGTGTTCAACTCACCCGTATGATTGCTCGTGTTAAACTGAGCGCACGTGCGTGTGAATGCTTTCTTCAGGGGAAAATGTATCTCCTATTTCATGATGAAAAAATCTTTGTCTTTCAGAGTGAGGGTACGCTTTTAGCAACAGGCTCCTACGATGGCTTTGCTAGAATATGGACAAAAGACGGTAAACTCACTCAGCATCTATTTTGTCGTTTAATATTGCCGCATATCTCAATTATGTGGTGTTTACAGGTAACCTGGCCAGTACTTTGGGTCAGCACAAAGGTCCCATATTTGCACTAAAGTGGAATAAAAAAGGAAACTTTATACTTAGTGCTGGGGTAGACAAGGTAAGTCTTTCTGGGAGGTGTGGACTCTAACATACATTGCGGTAGGACAAGCATGTGCAGATATTCTCTATAGTGTATTCTCAGTATTTAGAATACTTAAAACTGTTTCACGTTAAGTGTGCACTGTTACAAACTGACAATTAACTGACTGAGCGTCCTCCCCATTCAACATTGCCATCTAGTGTTCATCAGTGTAACATATGGCAGCAGTAACAATATTTTTGACATCGCGGCCGTAAAATTGTTGATGAAACTCAAGCTGTTCTTAAAAAAAATTAATCGTATATGTTTTTTGTAGCGTAATAAATTAAGAATATATCACATGGATATAAAGTATTCAATCCCTTTTTCTGTCATTTGACTTTACAGCTGAGGATGCATTTGCATCCAAGCAAAACAAAATATGAAAGAGGAACTGCCTGAAGAGCTCAGAGGAACTATATGCATAAATCTGACCAACATGTGTCAAAAACACAGTATTTGCTGCACTTATTGTTCCCGATGTTGGCCTTTATTAACTCAATTCACTACTAGCCATTTTCAAAGCCGTTCCCCCTATTGCCACTGGCTGTTTTGTAGTATTTGTGACTTATCTTTCAAGGCCTACGCAATATTGCTTAGTGACAATATGAAAATTGTACCTACCAAAAATTGAAGTACACTCTCTTCTTTTTTCAGAAAAAAATGTTAGTTTTAAGCTTTTTCTGTTCTTTTGTAATCAATAGTAGACCATGTCTTGGTTTCACCAACACCACACCCACCCACAACCAAAGACCTTTTAAGAAAACAAAAATGTCAAGAGGAACAGTGACTTGGACGCGAATATTCTATACGTTTGCATATTCGTTATTAATAATAATTTTAAAAAATGTCTTTCACCCAGACCACAATTATATGGGACGCTCACACAGGAGAGGCGAAGCAGCAGTTTCCCTTCCATTCAGGTGAGTCTTAAGAGTTTATCATTGATATGTACAGTGGAATTGAAAGGTCTATGCGCCGCGGTTCAAATGTCCGGTTTTTGTGATCAGGGAGGAGAAAAAGAGTAAATCTTTACTGTGCAAGTCGACTTTACATTATGCGCCCCTAAATTTAAATTAAAGGCAATTGAACCGGAATGTGCAGACTTTATATATTCACTGTATATACAATGCACAAATAGATCCTTTGGTTCATGTCACTACATGCAAATCAATTATTGGGTCGAGATAAAATTTTGTAACTCATTCACTGCCAGACATTTTCAGACCCTCTTTGGAACAAAATAGAAATAAATTCCTCGGATTGAATGGCTGGACTGTGAAGACAAGTAAAATCGTCAATGGCAGTGAATGAGTTAATAAACCATTAATTAAAAAATGTACATTTATTCTGTTCCTCCCCACAGCGCCTGCTCTGGACGTTGACTGGCAGAGTAATAACACATTTGCCTCCTGCAGTACAGACATGTGCATTCATGTCTGTAAACTGGGTCAGGACCGACCTGTCAAGACCTTCCAGGGACACACGGTAAGTTAGCGTTGTTTTCTCAATGGCGCAATGTTAGTTTGTCAAATAAAAAATGAAAACAAAATAAAAAAACAAAAACAAATCTAAATCTAAATCATTCAATCCTTTCACCTTGTCCCTGTAATACCCGCATTTCCCCAAGAGATGGCGCACTGTCCATCAGTCGACCTTTGTGGAAGTGTTTTGTATTAGTCTGGCAAGCCACACCCACTGTCTTTCTGCACATAAGAAATTGGTCTTTCCAAGGGATGGGTACCTAAGATGGTACTCTTTTGTGTATGGACCCATTTGGGTCGGTACTAGCGAGTACCGATTCACGTGAAATCAAACGGTTCTATGTTTCGGTTCTGAAGCGCAATTCTGAATCTAAATTGTGACTGTGCGGGAGTAGAAAAGTTGTCGATTTTCCATGCCGCAGTTAATGACGTCACCCACTCAAGTAGGCCTTCACACACGCTTAAAAATACATTTTCTGGAAGCAAGCGAGATTTGCCGCCGATACGCCAAATAAATACACTTTAGGAAGTAGATTGTGGCAATGGTGAAGCCTCGCACTTCCTAGCATGCTTTGGTTGAGTGTGGAGGGCCGGACTTTTCGTCATCCGCCTCTGCCTGGCGCAGACCCTGAGAGGTCCGTCTTCACCCACTGAATTGAGTCAAGCTGGAAGGTGCCCTGCTTTGCCGTAATTAAAATATATACTTTGAGTTTTAGAACGATGCTTGGCCCATGACCGCATTTATGATTTCATATGGGTGAAAAAAAAAAGGATACCAACTACACTGAAATTGATGAGTTTTTCTACTCTGTTATGAAAAACAAATGCATAGGGAAAGTTTGAAAGCGCGCATTTACGCACAGCAGCGGAACAGAAATTAAGCAATAAAGAGATTGTGTAACTTTGTTTTGAATGTTGAGAGTAATATCATTAATCTTTTTTCAATAAATGTTGAAATGACTTCTTTAACTTTGCACCTTCAATTGAAACGTATTAAAAACAGATTCAATCTCCAGCTTTGTTTGTGTGCTATTTCATCTATTTACATTTTATCTTCCCAGTATTGTGCCAAATATTGTGTAAGCGCCGCATCTTGCATATTCATTGACACAAACATACTACTTGGATGAGAGCTATTTTGCACTTTTGAAAGGCGCAGTTCTCAGTGCACACTGTTAGTAAATCGGGCTGTACATTTATTTGCGTGTTACGAGGTTTGCACATTACACATAACGCTTTAGTATATCTGGTCCAAACGCTCTACCCATATGTTCCTGGCATTGCCCCGATTTCAAATTTTAGACCCCATTGTGGCCCGCAACTCAAAAGGTTTGCCCACCGGTGTCCTAACCCAATCCTTATGTTACCTGCTGTAGAATGAGGTCAACGCTATCAAGTGGGACCCCACTGGCAGTTTGCTGGCCTCCTGCTCTGATGACATGACTCTGAAGGTCAGTTCATATGTGTGCAGTCTGGTGACCACACTACAATGCACAAAGTGTGTCCTTGGAACTAACTGCCTGGTCTCTTGTTGAATTCTTTGTAGATATGGAGTATGAAACAAGACATGTGTGTCCATGACCTTCAAGCCCACAGTAAAGAAATTTACACTATCAAGTGGAGCCCGACTGGGCCTGGGACCAACAACCCCAATGCCAACTTGATGCTGGCCAGGTTAGTCCTGGACATTTATGCTCAAACCACGCGCTTTGGGGGAATTTATGCCAAGGGCCGCTACACACAAATTAGATTGGCATGCCCATGTTCTCTGGCTGAAACGAGTCCTCGACTAATACAGGTAACTCGATTATAAAAATGCTGCAGGCGTTTTTTTGGGCCTCGAGTACCCGCTTATTTCCATTTCATCAAGACACTGCCAAAGCACAGCCTACACATATTATTACAACAGCATGGTTTCGTATTAAAAGAGTGCGGGTACTAGACTGGCCTGCCTGCAGTCCAGACCTGTGTCCCTCGGAAAATGTGTGTTTACGCATTATAAAGCGTAAAATACAACAACCGAAATCCCGGACTGTTAAACAGCTGAAGCTTTACATCGAGCAACAATGGGAAAGAATTCCACCTACAAACCCACAATTAGTGTCCTCATTACCCAAACGTTTATTGAATTTTGTTCAAAGAAAAGGTTATGGAACACGGTGGTAAACATGACCCTGTCTCAACTTTTGGGGAATGTGTTGCAGCCATAAAATTCTAAGTTAATGATTATTTGCTAAAAAAAAAAAAAAAAAAAGTTCATCAGTTTGAACATTAAATATCTTGTCTTTGTAGTGTATTCAGTTAAATATAGGTTGAACATGATTTGCAAATCATTGTATTGTGTCTTGATTTATGCTTTTTTGCGGCAGGTCTCGGTGGGGAGCTTGCTGTACTGTTTCAGTTGCGTAATGCTAAAAGTTCAAATTTCAGTCAAACGTAACTCTGTCCCGTACCGTGCTCCCTCTCAGCGCATCATTTGACTCAACGGTGCGTCTGTGGGACGTGGAGCGCGGGGTGTGCATCCACACACTGACCCGCCACCAGGAGCCCGTCTACAGCGTGGCCTTCAGTCCTGACGGCAGACACTTAGCCAGCGGCTCTTTTGACAAGTGTGTCCACATCTGGAACACTCAGGTACGCGTACTAAGGTTTTCTCTCTCTCTCCCTGACACGCACTCACACGCACATGAGGCCGTCGTGGCTAACATCTGTTTACGTGTGTTCAGACCGGTGCTTTAGTCCACAGCTACAGAGGGACAGGAGGGATCTTTGAGGTGTGCTGGAATGCCACTGGGGATAAAGTAGGAGCCAGCGCATCTGATGGATCTGTAAGTACCTCTGCGCTGAGCTGAGAGGACTGCTATATAGTATAATACAATATAATAAAGACTACATTGAACCTACTTATTTTTCCGTGTGAATTCCAATGTTTTTCCAATTCCATGCAGCCTTAGTGCATGGGCATCCCTAGCAACTCTCCCCCACCTGGATGAGGAAGTGTGACTCTTGTGACTTCCTGCCTGTAAACTGTCAGTTTTGTTCACTGCTGTCCTCCTCCTCCTCTTCCATCTGCAGGTTTGCGTATTAGACCTGAGGAAATGACACTCGTGCGGGGGAGCCATGGACCGACTACGAATGTGTACATAGCCAAAATGACTGACTGTCCCTGCCTGTCCGCCACACTGCTGTAGTCCCCACCAGACGCCATGGCCTGCCATAACCGCCAAACAGAGCGCTGCCCCATCCCCCGCCTTCCAACACTCATTCAAGGACCACATTTTCGCCACATCCGCTTTTTGGCACGTGTGAGAGACTTTCAATAGGAAGGCGTTGCTTTCTGTTCAACCCAGTTCAGACCCCGTTACATGCAAACCAAAACACCAGAATCCCTTGTTTTTCCTCTTTTTAACCCTTTGTTCCAGAATTCTAAAGATTTTTTTGTTGTTGTTCTCTGTTGGTGTGTGCATATTGCATATGTCAGCATTTGGTGTCCTGTGGACATTGTTTTTAAATTGGATTTTACTGTAAGTTTTATATCATGTGCTGGGCGAGAATGGGGCAAGAGGATGGAGAGTTTTTAGTTTTTAAAATGTATGCCCACTGTCCAGCAGGACATCACTTCTTGACACTCTTCAAACATGCAGATGTATAGATTACAAGGTACATTGGTTTATCCCTTTATTTTTATCCACTTGTTGCTTTTTTTTTGTTTTTTTTCCCCATTTTAAACAAATTACGCCATAAAGCAAGTAATCCAAACAATCCGAATGTCCTTTGTTTGCATCTTTTGCCCAGATTTTTTTTTTCAGGTGTTCACAGTTCACCCCCCACCCCTCCCCAAAGGAGGGGGGGGGGCCTCAAGGCATAGAGATCTGTTCTTTGTGTTGGTCTCACATCGTTTTTCTCAGGCCAGGATCTGACCTCTGTTTCTGTCATAGTGAAGGACCGTGGCACAGGTGTTTACAGCAACATCTGAGATCTGTGAGTAAAAAGAGAACGAAAGGACGTGGAGTTTTAACTTGCATCCATTCTAAAAGTCATTGTGCTTGCATCCTCAATTCAAGGCAAAGTAATGCTGAGTGATAATCAAGACTAATCCCCTCTTAATTGTGCACCACGGGTTTTGAATTCGATTCCACCTTTTGCTCGAATTGTTTGTGATCGGCTCCCTCGTTTGGAGCAAATGCTCTGGAGACTGGCTTCATTCGAGCCTATGCACAGATAGATGGCGCTTTTTTTTTTTTTTTTTTTTTAAATAACGTTCTGATGCCAGTATGTGCTTGTTAAAATGCATACATTTGTGTGCCACTCTAACACAGAGTGGATTCAAGTACATTTTCATGTTTGAAATGCAATGTGTGATGTTCTCGTGCGTAACCAGGGGCCGTGACCATGAAGAATGTTTTTGTTTGGGGTTTTTTTTGCTTTTGCTTTTTGGTGATAAAATACCATTTAACAGTCATTGGAAATATGAACTAGCTGCCCTTCGAAAGGGTTTTCTTTTCCTGCACTTTAGAGTAAAATGGAGAAACAGGGGGGTGTGTTTTGTTCAAGTGGAACACATCTAAAGTAAAAAAAATGAAATAAAAAAAAAAAAAGTAAAAACAGTGCAGTGTTCTAGTGAGATTCAAGGGGTTTTAATCACATTTCGTCTGACTCCTCATAAATGTTGAAGCCAATGTCTGCATTCCAGGTGTCATCTCACAGCCATAACATCAGCTCAATACAAATACAGTACATGAGAGGTTTGTCAGAATGTTACCTGTTTAAAACGTTTTGTACTATTTTGAAGTTTGCTTCAGTGGTGTCGATGGTGACTGAGCTGTACTACAAATACACAATTGCAAAATGAGGTCCATGACAGTGGAATGGTATTTTTTAATGTTTGTTTTAGATAAGCTTTTTACACTGCATTCAAGTGGTAGCTTTTTTCTTTTTGTTCCTACCAAGAAAAAATATATACTAATGTTGATTCTTCTATCTTTGCTATGTTTGAGAGCCCCTGAAGGTTTTGTATTCCTCCAAACTTTTGTAATTCAGATTGATTTGTAGCTATGTACTCAAAAATGAACAAAAAGAAAAATCTGGATAACTGTTGATGTATCACAGAAAATGTAAATAAGTTTGCAAATCTTGTTTTTTTTTTTTTTTTTGTGATGTCTTTGCCCTCACTTGCGTTGTACTCTCACTCACCACATGGTTGCAGTCTGACTGTTGGAATATCAGTCAGATCTCAAGGTCTAGAATAAAATATATTTTGATAATAAAACCTGGTTTCATTTTTACCTCTTTTCAAAATCCTATAGAGCATTTGGCATGAGAAATAAATGTATGTATAAATATGTATGTATTTATATATGTGTATATATATATATAAGGAGGAGGAGGAGAAGGAGGAGAAGCCTTGTCGCGTGTTGTATAATAGGCTGTAGATGTGATGATAGTCATGACGTTGTGGCTAGTGCATGCCAGATAGTCGAAATCAATAAAATAATGAGCTTATGTGGTGCTTGTTGACATAATTCCCCCATGGGGGAAAAAAAAAGTTCGGGGGTGCGATGTGGACGCAGTTGTTTTGTGCCGTACAAAAGATTTACTTTCTCTTCTTCTTAGTGAAGTGCAGTAAAATCTTTAGCGACACGCAACTCCTTTTTTCCCGGCACCAAACTAATATATTTTATAACAGCTGACCCGCACGCAGCGCGAGAGCCGCACGGGACAATGGCGCTCCCCCAATTGTTTCTCATTTATTCATATAACACAATTTACATTAGGTTATACTCACAACAGAATGTTAATAAACAGAATACCTTTATTAGACACTCGAGCAGTGAGTAATGATCATTTTAGTCGATGGCGTCATTGCTAGAGCGCACCAGAGCGCAATACGTCAAATTGACGGGTCTCGTACTTAAAATTCTAGTACCCCTAGTTTTAAATGCAAATGTACTAATCTTTAAAGTTAAATACAACCGAACAGTGCTTTTGAATTGTGATTCATTGAGAATCACTGCGGCAGATGAATGAAACACTTGCCATGCGCTTGGTCAACAATAACAATCCTTATCTACTTCAGGGTTCAGGTGCTGTACTGCTGAAGGTTGCTACAGTGATGCAACCTGCTCAAGTTTGACTATGTTGATAGGGACTCAACAGAGAGTCATACCCCAAACTGCTGCTTCATAAGAAGTCTGCCTAATGAGATAAGATAATAATACGTACAGTGAGTATCAGTCAAGATAATAAAACGTTAAGTGGAGTTATATAATGCAGTCCAGATAAACTATGGAATGTCTCAGCCACACTTTTTTTCTTGCACTCCCTTTCAATAGTGACGTACATGAGGACATAAAACAGGCCAAAATCCAGATGTGAGGGCAAGAGACTAATTGCATACCACGTGCGCTTTTAACCAAACGCGACAGTTTAGCAATACAGATAAGTCTTAAATCAGGATTCAAACATTTCTACAGACTTCCAACACACACAAACAGGAGACAAAATTGAAAACAAAATGGCTGTCCACCCCGAACAGCTGCTCTCTTCAAAAAACAGACGCCTACTTACAACCAGGGTTGATAACAATATACCATGATATTTTATTTTTATATTAGTCTATACAAAATAAGTATATACAACACACCAGTGATAGTTATTTTTTAACACCTCTAGATGGCACTGTTGATTTAAATAAAAGGGTTTAAGAAATGGCAAACCAGTGTACTTTCGGCCCAATGTTGAACAGAGTGTGCCATCTCGAGGATTAAAAATAATACAACTGTTTCATGAAGCAAATTTGAAGCTTCAGTTTCCTATCAGTACAACTCACTATGACTGCTTACCTTTTCTCAATTTATTTTGATGTGATATTAAACAGACCTGTGTCAAATGAGAAATGCGTCCAGCAGTCTTACTGCCACCTATAGCGGCAGCTGACAAATGATGATAGACACAATAGGATAAAAATCTGACACGAAAGACTCATTTCTATCGTCGTCACAATAGATTTATAGTTTATAAATATATTTTAGTTATATAGCCCAGCTCTTGTTGGAAGGGTTACTTTAAAATGTATTCCGATAAATTTATCTCTTACCTATTAAAAACTGTAGTTAGTATCATAACCCAAATACCATTTTATTAAAGTAATGTAGCTTTATTACCTTATTACCTTATTACCTTATATATATATATATATATATATGGATTTTACTGCTAAACTCATATTCCCAACTCTGGATTTTACTGCTTAAATCATATTCCACAAATGTAATATGAATTATTAGAATGGCATGTTTTGACTAGTGGAGGTGCACAGAAAATATATTTGTTAAGAAAATTTGGGGGTTCATTTCCACTTTAAAATGTGACATTTCCCCCTCGTTAAACGTTAAATTTATAACCATTTATAATCTTACGATTTTATGCTTAAGAACATACAACTTTATTGTAGATTAGAACTTTTTACCCCCCCCCCCAAAAAATCTTTGTTCTTGTAAAGATTATTGCTTTTGTTTATTTGTATACTTTATTCTCAAAACATTAAAACTTTCTTTCTCTAAAAAAATTATTTGTTGTCACGATGTTACAATTTTTTATGTAATCCTTACAAATAGGCTACTTTTTAATTCCTATGGCATTTAGGGGTATATGTAATTCTGTTTAATTGTCTCATGGATCATGAAGGCACGGTAAAATGTCTTCCTGTGAAGGCTTCCTTGACCCAAACAATTTGAGAATCCCTGAATTGGAGTTAATTGCCTTTACTACATTAAGTGAATGGCTCCACCCCCATCCACACCCGTAGGGGGAAGTGAGAGTTGAGAGTGAGAGAGGCGGGCAAGATATAAACCGCTCAGTCAACACAACACACCCCTGACAGACAGAGAGCAAATCAGAACAAAATATGAAGGGGAACTTGACTGAACGTGATGTAAAACAGTAGGAAAAAGGCGGACAGTTAAAGCCACTCTTCGGGTGAGTGTTCAATCATGGTGTGCCTTCTATTTATACGAATGGTGACTTTGGAAGTATGCGAGTGGTGCGGTGCACATGCCCTGTGCTTGTTTTAGATGCAGCGTAAACACTTGGAAGGTTGTTCTACAGCAGAGCCACAGTATTTTCTACACACTAGTAATAGTTGAGCCACAGTGGTCCCAGCACAGCAACACCCTCAGTCAACAGTCTAGCCCGCCTGAAACCACAAGTCCGTTTGCTGGATTGGTCAACCGGGCTGCAAGGATGAGGTAAGAGCAGTTTCTTTCATCCTGTAGCACACTGTCTTATCCTGATATGTTCTTAAGCTTGTTGGTGGATGTTTTAATTGTTATTATTGGGAAGCGCAATACAGTGCAAACAAGGTCGACCACTAGTCACCACACGTCCACTGGTGATGTTTAAAAAGCTCAGGGTGCGGTGGGGTTCCCAGCCCGCTCAGGCACCATCATGATCTGCCCCCGTGCAGGTTTGAGTGCAGGAAGCAGGCTATTCTCACCCGTTGCATTGTGCAGCACAGCTATTCTGAGGTCACCCATTGTGTCCCCCGCGTTTTTTCACGGCTCTCAGCGCTTTCACAGGGTCGTCCCTTGTATGGCAACATTTGCTGCGTTGGCTTTTTGCATTCAGATACCAATGTCTGCCAAAGACCCCCTTCGCCCTCATCCTCAATGCCACTACTAACTCCTCCCACTCGTTTTTTAAGGCCCGTTGCACAGCGAGAGATGCGGCCGAACTTGACTAAACTGGACGACTGCAAACAACCCATTGGGCATCTGATGTCAATTCAACATCATCATGACGTCAAAATCATTCAATTGACATCAAAATCATTCAATTGATGTTAAAGCGACATCAGATTACCGCTGGGAAATTACAGTCAGCGATTGATCCTCGCACACATAACCAACTCACTGCACCAGGAAAAATGTGACCGCTGGTTTTCTTCACGTCCACGCCACACCAGCAGGCATTATGGCTGTTTTGTCATTGTAACAGCACACTCGGTGCTGTTTTTGTTATCTTTGTATGTATTTTGTTTAGACAAAGACAGACGGACAGACAGACACTTGTATTCAAACTGTGAGAAAACGTAGATTTGCTTGCTGCATAAATGTGTACCTCACTCCAATACATCACAAAGACGCACACAATTTGCGGTCCGTTTATGGCCTTCCGCCTACAGCCGCGGTACCCTTCCGCTGTCTTTTTATCCGCCATTTTGTCCAGCCGGACCAAATAGAAATCGCCTTTAGGCCGGTCCGTCTATCATGTTAAACAAGCTTCTGTTAGCGTTTCCGACTACCAACTTTGACAAACTACCACTAAAACACTGTGATGATATGTGACACAGGTGAAACTTAGTTTAGTTGCAGCGGGCTAGCAGCTAGCTCCTTTGTAAAGTTGTTTAAGATGAATCAGTCCTTCAATGTCTTTGTCCCAGTGAATAGCGGTCACCACTTCCTAATTTCCCTCCATGTTGCCTTCAAACTAACCGATTGTGTGTGGCAGACACGACATGGCCGCTTCCCCGACTGCCGACTCCTCCTGACTACGTGCGGCCGTCTCAGCGACTACCGCGCGAGCGGATTCGGGGCGGCCCAACTTATCCACTTGTTGCACTCAAATAAACAAACGTGCCGATAATCTCTCTGTCTGCATTGAAATTGTAATCCTTCCAAATGATCCAAATTTTGAAAAATGTACCTGTAAGTCTGATTCCGTGTTTAAAAAAAAAAATGTATTCATGAAACTGTAACTGAACACAGTTACTTTTTTGTATTCTGAATACGTAACGCAGGTACATGTATTCCGTTACTCCCCAAGCCTGGTTTGTTACCGTTAAAAGAAAAAAAAAAAAGTGACACTAAATGTGCTAACTGACTAACGCAAGTGGTACCGACTAGCTCATCTGTAAATATACTGTATCTTGTGTGCCAGTAATGAGTATACTGTAAATGGCATGTAGACCCCAATATCAATCGCGGGTGACCCCAAGATCTCAGCTTTCCTTCGCTATACACCTTTTTTTTTTTTTTTTTATTGTTTTGCCGTCATCCAAAAAGGTGCTGAAATGGAGTTACAAAGCACTTTTTTGGAAGCTTTCACAAACTCATGAAAATCCAATAACACTCAATTTGTGTGGCCGCAATCTTGTCACCGCAGTAAATGTGCTCTCCTTCCTCAGATGAAAATGAATGAGTGGCTGCTAAATGGCTTGGAGGGCGTGAGTAATTCTTCAGTGATGGACCATGTTTGCCAGCAGACCAAGCGATCCCCGCAATCACCGCCTCCAATGGAAGACCGGCTAAGCGCTGCACTGAGGCGCCACAGTAACACAGCTCCGAGCCTTTGGAACCCACCTCGTCGCTTCGCGAGCCCAACCGAGTGACAAAAAATGCTTTGGCGAGTCCGGCGCTTACGGAAGATGCAGTGTGTCCGGCTTATCACCACCTGTCTGGTGCTGTCGGTGCTCATGGTTTGGTGGGACAACGGCATGATGAACCACGTCAAGTCCTACTCGTACCGTCTCCTGGTGAACCGCTTCGGCGACATCAACAAGAGCCTCACCATCACGCGGGAGCAGGCCAGGAGCTACCGCAACTTCCGCACCCTGCTGGACCACCCGGACAAATGTGCCGGCCAGGACGTCCTCCTTCTGCTCTTTGTCAAAACATCCCCGGTGCACACCGGCAGGCGCAAGGCCATTCGATCCACTTGGGGGAACGAGAGCTTCATCTCGGATTCGCTGGGAGTGACGGTGAAGGTGGTGTTTGCCTTGGGAGCACCCCCGGGACCCAATGGTACAAACGCTATTATTCAAAGGCAGCTGTTCCAAGAGGACCGTCGCCATGGTGATTTGATCCAGCAGGACTTTTTGGATTCCTTCCACAACTTAACCCTGAAGTTGATCATGCAGTTCCACTGGATGCACAGGCGCTGCGCCCACGCTCGCTTCCTCATGACGGCCGACGACGACGTCTTTGTTCACATCCCCAACTTGGTGGCATACCTGCAGGACGTCAGGGACCGGGGCATCACTGACTTCTGGGTGGGCCGGGTCCACAGGGGCGCGCCGCCAAACCGCAATAAAGACAGTAAGTACTATGTACCTCTCGAGATGTACCAGTGGATATCGTACCCGGACTACACGCCCGGGGCGGGCTACGTGCTGTCCGGCGACGTGGCCGACAAGATCTACCATGCCACTCTGACATTGAACGCCTCGCTTTACATAGATGATGTGTTCATGGGCATCTGCGCCAAGGTAGTTGGCGTGTCGCCGCAGGAGCATTTGTATTTCTCAGGGGAGGGGAAGGTACCTGGCCACCTGTGTATCTATAACCAGATGATGACCTCCCACGGCCACGTGGACGACCTCCAAGGCCTGTGGAAGGCGGCCACACACCCGCAGGTGAAAGAGAGGACGTCTGGACTCCTAGGCAAGCTGTACTGCACGGCCGTGAAGATCTCTCTGCTCTGTCGATACCATCTCAACGGCTACCCTTGCATAGCTGCTTTTTATTGACATCGTACGAGGAGCATTTAAGAATACAGTAAGTCACCTGACTTACAAGTGACCGGACTTAGGAGTTTTTTCTGGTACGAGCCATCGCTCGGCCAGGTTTTTGTTACCGTCAGTGACTGTCGATTATATACAATATTTGTTTTGATAACTCGGCGCAATTTAAAAATAACATTGAAACCAAGAGCAAGCTTTTATGCTATCAAAACCTGTTACCATAGCTATGTTCATGGTGTGAACTGACAAATAAAAAATGTTTAAAAAACTCATCTTGTTTTAAGAGGTTAAGAGGGCCTAAAGAGAAATGTCCACATACATTTTGGAGTCAACTGATCCCTGTTATTTTGACAATAATAGCAAGCTATTTACAATTTTGAATGGACAAGTCTAGAGTCCCTCACGTGACTCACATCAAGACATGGAGGGAGGGGAGGGGGTGTGGCCATAATGCTCATTTCAAGGGGCGGTTCTAAAGTCATTCGTTTTTTTTTTTTTTTTTTTATTAATTTCTCCAAAACAAAGTGATATGATTGAAAATGCAAGCTAATATCATTTTCCCGATTTAAAAAAAGAAAAAAGGTACATAAATTGAGCTTGTTAGGGAAGAATGGACCATGCCGACCTGATGATCCCTTTAAACAGGTATTTCAACTTTCATTATCAGGAACAAAACACTTGTCTCCCTGGGGAAACAAGCTGTAGCACACACCATTTTATTGACAAGCATATGAATTAAGAGTATTTACTTATCATGGCAATCAAATATTTAATGTTTCAATATTGTATCGCTGAGGCTCCAGTGGATGGGCGATACCTTGCTTCTATGACTATGTTGCTAATAACGCTCCCTGGTTGATGTTCGTTTATTTCACTGCTGTCCTTGTTTTTTCCATCTTATACTGTAAATCACAGTGATCACAATCAATCAAAATCCCAAATGCAGTTGACTTCACTGCTCTCCAATTACGTCTTTCAAATCGTGTCATCTGCGGAGGTTGTAAAAGCAGTGGGCTTGTTTTGACAAACTAATGAGTAGAACTATACGTGTTCAAATGTAAGGGGGTAAAAGTCAAAAGTCGTCAGAAAAATGCAAACCTGAAAATGCCACTGAAGTACCATGAAAAAGTATTTGTACTTGTTGACTCATTACTCATGTGACTGACATGAACTTTATTGCTGAGCTCTGATCTGTTGTTTCGACATCATAATAGAAGTGAGGAAAATTGGGCAATTCCCCACATCCATGTCACTTTAAATATTTCTCAATCACTCATATTGCCTGCCCAAAAAATAAATACCGGTACTGTCTTTCATTAGGGTAGGGTTGAACTTAAGCTCTGAGTACTTGATTAAATATTTATTTTCCTGGATAGAGATGTTTTGTCTTGACTGAGGTCTTAATAAAATACATTTTAAAACTATTCACTAGGTTACGCAACAATGCAAAGCAGAGGTGACTTGAGTGATTTGTGCTCCTTGTTATGAAGCCAAAGGATCGACAATCTAATGAGTCCAAAAATACCTGCGTGGCTTAGTGTAAAATTCCACACAGAGAAGGAAAATGTTGAATGTGACTGATAATGCAAGCAGTTAGTGAACTGAAATAAAACAAGGTGTCATAACATGCCCAACTTTTTTTTTGGTGTGATTTACAGTACTTTATTTGAGAAATTGCGTAAATCCATTAAAAACATTAAATGGATCTCTATAACAACTTAAATGTAATGTTGCACTTTAGTATGAATACCACACCACTGCAAAGTACAAAACAAAATAATCAAGTTTCTATTCAAAATGAGCTTTATCTTTATTAAAAAGCAGAATATCATCTTTTATTAACTTGTGTTATATAGTGGCCATTGTATACACTAATAAAAACTCATTAGAGGGCAGCACATTATATTGGTAGTCCCTCATAAATACTACACAATGGATTGTAAACGAGAGCCCTTGTAGCAGCTGTTGCATTAATTTGCCTTTTTTTTTTGGTTTGGTCATGTGACATCTGCAAGCCGAGCCCTGGCACTATGATGCAATTTTCAGTCGACAGCAAGTGGCAAAATGGCCACCACCTGAGAAAAAAATGAGTGGATTTTGTTATTTAACTCATATATTTCACAATCCCAATATTAACCAGAATGCCCTCTTTCGACTAATGGAACTACATGGATCATATTATTGCAAAGACACATTTTTACATTTTTTACAAGGCGGGTCAGATTAATCTATGGCACACACAAAAAAAAAATGATCAAGGAAACTAAAATGATTGATGATGAATACAATTAGAGTGCATCAGCCTTATTTTAATTTTATCTCCAAATGGCCTAGCCTGCCTGGCAGTCAAGTTTTAAGGACCAAATGTTACTCTTGAGCCTGAGAATTTGCTCACCTTGCCATTGGATTAGCATCAGGATTACCCTTCCAATGTCGTTTTTGGCAGCTAACACCCACTCATTTCATTTCCAGCTTCATGTGGTAGCAAAATCAAATTGAATGCTCTGAATTTCAGAGCTTGATCAGAACGTTTCTTATGAGGCAAAACTGGGCCAAGTGTCTGAAAGTGTTGCCAGTTACCTTGAAAAGTAATCTGATTTAGGCCTACTCGCAATTTCTTAAAGTAACTTGGTTAACTGAGTATTTTATATTCTATTTTAGTAACTACAAGTTAATCAGTTAAATTCATTAGCTGCATAAGGCACATTAACTAGTATAAATGCTATCAGACACAATCTAAAAGTGGATTGGACACAAATCCTACATAAATTATAGGACTGCCAATGCCAAATTTAGCATGGCATACTAAAAAACAGATAGGTATGACTTAACTTGAACCTCGCCAACTTAGTTTTACACACATCAAATAGCAGCATTAATTTATTTACTGCTAAGAACACACACTCTGAAAGAACACTTAACTGTCTTCGCTAACACGTGAAATAATGTTAGCCGAGTAATTTACAACTGCAGTAATTTTATCCTCGCTCTTTCCCGCTTGCATTATTATGGAAGCCCATTCCCGCTAGAATTTGTTTTTTTCTTACTTGGAAGAAGCCTACAGTAAACCTACTGCAAGTTAAAAAACATAAAAAGGGTTCTTCTGGCTTCTTCCAAGTAACAATTGTTTTGTTTTTTTTACTGGCGGGAATGGTCCTGACATTTCGGTGATGTCATTCAAACTACGGAGAACCTGCTGAAAAATCCTAAATGAGTATTTTGTACCTAATAAATCACCATTGTTACTAATCTACATTGCCCTGTAGCATTTTAATGTGCAATTTATGTCAGCTGGTATTTACCTTCCTGGTTTGTTTTATTTTTGTTACATTAACTGTAGAGTGAGTATCGTGACATTCTGGTATTTCCGTAAAATTTTAACTTTCCTTTAACTAAATGAGTTAATCATGTCTGTTGATTAATCATTAAGGCTTCCTGCTTCACACATTTGTCCTTAACACAATAGTGACAAACTGGCATAAGAAACTGTAATAATCTGCTTGGAAACAGTAATCGCATTAGATTACTCATAACTGGAAAAAAGTGCTAACAACTGCATCACTAGTGGGTGTTGAGTTATAACGTCAAGTCCAGGACAACAGTAGCTTTAACAGCAACTTTCATTTATTAAGACATTCTTACAATTTGAGATCTGAAAAGTAGTGCAGGGGGAGGTGTGCATGTCTCTAAATGCCAATATACTCTATTGTGAGTAAAACACCAGCAACCTATGCATGGCCAAACAGAAATTCCGACAGCAAGTTGGATGAAAACATAACACAATTAAATAAACATTCACAAAAATGCAAATACAAATCTACTATATTATATAATACCATAAGTGCCTCTAGTAAGCAGGCCCACAACACATCGCACATGTTAGCATAACAGAATTTGCAGACTTTATACAGCACTTGTACCTTTTAGTCCACAAGAAGGTTACTAAATGGTGGAGCACATCAAATATACGCATTATAATAGAACATGAAAAGAAATGCCTGAAAAGGACCACAATAACAGACCCCATGGCTTTGTAGCTCCAACCAGCCAAAACTGTGCAGGTTCAAAGCCTACAAGTGCCCAAGAGGGACTACCATAGAAATCACCTCGTGAAAATATTTAGATCCAAGGTTTAGCATCAATACGTTGTTTTATTTTTTTTCCTCCCCCACCCTCTGGAATAATAAGCACAATGCAAGTGTACAGTCAACTACCACTGCGTTTTATAAAGGAAAAACCAAAATGCTCAAATGAGGTCTGCCACATTCATGGGCATCTCCTCCACCGTAGTATTGTAAAATGTCTCAATGTCGCGCAGAATCCTCTTGTCCTCTTCGGTGACAAAGTTAATGGCAACTCCCTTTCTGCCAAAGCGGCCACCGCGGCCAATTCTGGGAAGGGAGGGCGGGAGTCAGTCAAGTCAGGAGAATGTTTAACTCTCATCCCCAATTCAACTTACCTGTGAATGTAGTTCTCTCGGTTTGTAGGAAGGTCATAGTTGATGACCAGGGACACTTGCTGCACGTCGATTCCACGAGCCTGGGTGAACAATTGATAAATTAGTCCAGTTATTTATTTCAAATCATGACGTTCGAGAAAAGTTCAATGATATACTTTAATGTCGCTCGTGTATAAGTAACGGATTCCTACATTAGAGGAAGCCATTGTGGAGCATGAGCCCTGCTCTCCCAAAAGTTCATTCTGCCAAGTCATTGTGGGACTTTGACAGATTTTTTTTGTAAACTTTTGGGGCTTTACACAATTCTAACAAATAACTACCATTTCAATGATGCCCAATCACATTAACATGTTCAATTATCCAGTTTACTTAAAATAAGTAAAAAAAAAAAAAAAAAAAAAAAAAAAAAGAAGAAGTACTTGCTTAACTTCATAAATCTATGCTGAGCCACATAGTGGCAGGCAAAACAATAAAATGCCTTCCCACTAGATGGCAGAAGGTACAATCTGCCTGTGTATCTACCAGTGGCCATTCATACAACAAAATCATACTTGAAAGTAAACGGGGCCAATTTCCCAACAAGTAAATTGAGAATAGATTGTTGTATAACACCTTGTGTGGCATTTGTTTTGTTGTTTGCCGTTTGAGTTTTTCCTTATGTAAAATGTGCCTAGGCTGAATAAAAGTTTGCAAAACACTGCTCCATTTGATACTAACCAGTAGATCAGTAGTGATCAACACTCTGCTTGAGCCAGACCTGAACTCCCTCATAATGACATCACGCTCCTTCTGGTCCATATCGCCATGCTGGGAAGAGAGAAAGCACAAGTTCCTGTTCAGTCACTGTGGCTAGAAGAACCAAACAGCGCAGGTGTGGGGCCAAACATTTATTTATGGGACGGATGAGTACAATCTTACGAAAAAAACAAATGGATAAAAATTTAAAGTTTTTAAAAAAATAATTTCATCATTATGTATTCACCAAATAAAAAGTACATTTTATTGAATTTTTTAATTTTAGATGATTAATCATTGAGCTATTCATAATTATATTGCATAAACATTTAATGAAAAGTGTCTTAAAAACAATCCTATGAATTACCCAATATGGGGGAAAATAGTCTTTAAATTTTTTTAATAGAACAGGCATGCATGACTTAATACTTAACCATTTGGAAAAAAAGGGTGTACTTTTATTTTAGAAAATTTTTACAAGCCAAATAAATCAGTCATTTTTAATGTTTTATTCATAATTAGGGTTGTCCCGATCTGACCGACACGATCGGAAATTGGGGCAGATCACTTTATTTTCAAGTGATTGGTTGCAGCAGAATCCTTGTGTGCAGTTTTTACTCTGCCAAACGTCAAAATTTTATGGTAAAAACTACAAACAACCATCACTGAATCCCAGCTTGATAACTTATCAACACCTTTGTCTTTGTTACTTCATGCCTGGCCTCTCACAGTGGCCGGAGACGAGATGAAAACGCTCAGGTTAGTTTAGTGCTGCACAGAAGCTTGACAAAAATCTGATGGATTGAAAATTGGCCCAAAAGGATAAGCAGTTCAGAAAACGTATGGATGATTGATTGGAAGAACACTGCGGGTTCAGCCGTTCGACAGTGTATAGCAAGGGAACCTGGAGGTTCAAATCATTTTCATCTAAAGTTTTATTTATGCAGCATTGCCATTAGCGCATCAATAGGTTTTCAAAAAAGTGAATTTGTGGCTTGGACGACTGTAGTGTAGATAAAGCATTATAAAATCTAATTCGATCTTTCATTCTTATGACATTCTACTATTTCATTCAAAAAAAAA
The DNA here is from genome assembly GCF_054856515.1 of Filicampus tigris. Lineage (NCBI taxonomy): Eukaryota > Metazoa > Chordata > Actinopteri > Syngnathiformes > Syngnathidae > Filicampus > Filicampus tigris. Next base: position 9,444,253 of record NC_141226.1, read on the forward strand.
AAAAAAAGATAATTGAGACAATTTTGATGAGATCTTTCTCTTCATTGCATAGGTATTGATTGTGGACTTGGTATTGGCAGATACTCAAAATTAAGCGACTTGGACTGACAAAAACCGTCATCGGGACAACCCTATTCAAAATTATAATGAAATATTCTGAGATTCAATAAAATAGAATATTGATGTACATGTAGAATGTGTTAGGTGCTAACACTTTACAAAACAATATAAATCAAGGGTCACCAAGAGTGTGCAGGCCACTTAAAAGGATGGCACAAGTAGCCCACGGGCTCGTTCTAAAAAAAAAAAAATGGCTCACCGGTGATGTGACATTTCGATTTCTCAGGAATGTTGAAGTGATCATTTGAAAAGGCATCAATTGCTGAGATCTATAGAAATCAAGTTTTGCATAGATATCCGTTCCCCAATTTAAATCATTGTTGATGATTGTGAGAAATTAGCATGAGCGGTGTCTTCAATAAAAGGTCATTTGAGCGAACCTGTTACTTCAGAAGTGTGCATCAAAATAGCCCGACACATTTACCTGCATCCCAGAAGTAGCTCTTTGTTTGAAAAGGTGATGTACAGACACGTCCATAATTATTGGGACATCAATTCTCATCTTTTTGGATCTAAATACCACCACAATTGAAATTAACAATATATGACTTAACTGTAGGCTTCCAGCTTTAATTTGAAGGCATTTACATCCAAATCAGGCTAGCAGTGTAGCAATTACAGTTTGTATACACGCAACTTCCACTTTTTGTAGTGCCAGAAGTAAATTGGACAAATTAAGTTTAGATCCCAACTCAAACTGACTTTCATATCTTGTTGCAAATCGTTTGGAGTCAATTCCACACTGAAGTCTGGAATGCACTGAGCTCACCAGATTGATCTCCCCCCTGGTGATACTCTACCAAGCCCAATTTTCTTCATGTTCTTTGGGCATCGCGTCTTCAGCAATGTGTGCATGTTCAATTGGGATTCAGGTCATGTGACTTGACCGTTGCCACAAAAAATAAATAATAAAACTCTTGCTTGGGGTGATTGTGCATCTGCTCTGTGAAGTACCATCCAATGAGTTCTGAAGCATTTGTCTGAGTATGAGCATACACTGCCCTAAACACTTATTAATTCATCATTCTGCTTTTGTCAGCAGTCACCTCAACAACATTTGTAGCCATACATGCCCAGCTAACCATAGAACCGCCGTGCAGCCGAGTGTCCCATTACTTTTGGTCTGTAAAACACAAACTGCTGGAATTCCTACACAGCTCACCTGATTTGGGACAAAAAAACACCCTCAAATTATAACATCTTGATTTCATTTCATTTCAAATTCAAAATTGTGGTGTTTGGAACCAAAAAGACAAGAATTACGCCCATGTTCTAATATTTATGGACTTGACTGTAAATGCTCTGCCGGCTGAATTAAACCTAAGAGGCCGTATACTTTATGCCCACCCGTGTAAGAAAAGGTTCACAATCCTACCAGAGCAGAAACTGTGAAGTCTCTAGCATGCATCTTCTCAGTGAGCCAGTCCACTTTTCTTCTAGTGTTGAGGAAGATCACAGCCTGGGTGATGGTCAGAGTCTCGTAGAGGTCACACAGGGTGTCCAACTTCCACTCCTGAGTCACACAAAATCACGTTACTTCAACAAATTCTTCCACTCCTGAGTCACATAAAATCATCAAGTTACTTCAACAAATTCAATCACAATTAAGTCCTTGATGAAAAAGCCATGTAGCACAGCATCTCGAGACAACGGACAGTGGACATTAAGAAAGAGGTCCCTCCACGCCTCATTTCCGAAACTGCGGCTTTAATCTCCTTCCCTGGTGTACCCGTGCTTACACACCTACATCGGCAGAGCCTCGGGAGGCTCGGCTTCTGCAGTTTGAGCAGGGTGCTTTAGAGAGAAGGCCCGTTTCAAAAATCAATACTACTCGAAACAGACCTACCTCCCGCTCAACATTTATGTAGAACTGCTTAATACCCTCGAGGGTAAGCTCTTCTTTCTTCACCAAGATGCGGATGGGGTCCCGCATGAACTTCTTGGTCACCTCCAACACATCTGTAGGCATGGTGGCAGAGAGCAGGACAACCTAGAGAAAACATTGATAGAAATCAGTAAGCGCATCTCAGGTAGGCAAGATGGAAATTAAAATAAGATGCCATCATCATGCCATTCTAGCACGCTTCTCTTTGCGTAGGGGGGTGGGGGGGTGGGTGAAAACTCTAATGCGGGAAGTCATGACTTATTGGGGCTGCCATATGAAAAAAATATTCATCATTACTTTGGTAATTGAAATAACGATTATTCAAACGATCACTTCTTTTTTTGGTACAAAACAAGAAAATGTAAAAAATAAAATGTAAAGACAAATGGAAGTAAGTTCCTTTGGGACCAAACAAAATTTTGTAAAATTAGCTATAAAAAAAAAAAAGGCAAACGTATAAATTCAAGTATGATTTCCTTGTGTAATCAGTGCGTTTGATACAAATGCACAACTTTTTTTTTTTTTTACAATTATGCCAATTTTGTAATTATGGCATGTGATTGTAATTGAATTCTGATTAATTGCACAGCCCCAAGACTTACCTTCCGATAAAATTGTCTTACCTGAATGTTTGTACTCAGTTTCTGGAAGATCTCATAGATCTGATCTTTGAAACCTCGACTCAACATCTCATCAGCTTCATCCAGAACAAACATCTTAATCCATTTTGGGGCTATAAGGGAATTCATCATTATGAGTTTGTTTGCCGACAGCGTGGACACATTTCACTCTTATTGAAAGAAACATTCCCAGCATGGCACTTACACAGATGTCTCCTGTTGAGCATGTCATACACTCGACCCGGTGTGCCCACAACTATGTGCGGGGCCTCGGCCTGAAGCTTCTGGATCTCACTGCGGAGATTGGTCCCTCCAATACAGGCGTGGCAGGTCGCCCCCATGTAGTCGCCAAGAGCCAGAATGACTTTCTGAATCTAAAGCGCAGGGAAGCAGAAGAAAAGCACACCGGCTCAGAGTAATACAGTAGAATGAAAGCACATTTAGAAAAAATGGGTGAGTGATCAGTGTGTCAAGAGCTCTCAACACGAAGAGTCAGTCCCGAAAGATGGTATGCCATCATGTCACCCAGTTATTCACACCAACAAATTCCCAAAGAAGACAGAGGAAGTTAAGCCAGATCACCGTTTAGACCAGTGCAGTCATGGACTGGGACTACACCAAATCTTAGGGGGATAAATTTTAAATTTGCAGAATTTACACGAGTCTTTAAAGAACGGTACCTTTTAGATCTGAAAAGTCTCCTCAATGTGCTGCCTAGGTCTGAGACACTGCTGAGATATTCATGAGTCATGACCTCAGGAACAGCATACCTGCTGAGCCAGCTCTCTGGTGGGAGCCAACACCAGAGCCTGAGTCTCCTTCTGCTCTATGTCCAGCTGCTGCAAGATAGAGATGGCAAATGTGGCCGTCTTGCCAGTGCCTGACTGGGCTTGGGCAATGACATCATAGCCTGATGGCAAAAGGGCACAGAATTATTCATCGCAAGACTAAACAATACAGGCAGTTATTTGTCAATACTTTTAAGTCAGTGATTGCCCAACCATTGTGCCAGAGCACATAAAAAAAATCTTGTGTCTCAATGTCTGTTCACGCCGGCAGTAACTGTCTTTTTTCGCCCTCCTCTCCTTCTCCATCCACCTCTCAGCAGTAATGCCAAGTACAGCATCTAATGTTTTTATTTCAATGTATTTTTTTCTTATACCAAGCATTTTGATGTAAAATTCGACTAACGGTGAAATCCGACATACGCATAAATTCAGGCTACATCGCCAGTGTAGGAATAGAACTCGTTCCTAAATTGAGGACTTCCTGTAATACTTATATCCCTGATTTGTGTGCCTCTGTGAGCGCACACCTGCGCTCCTCACTAGAAAATCAGCAACATTTGGCACGTGCCAATAAAGCTAAAACAACCATAACCTGTTTTAATAGCCATGGAGTAAAAGTACTTGATTGGCTTACCTGTTCCAATACACCTGATTCAAATTATTAGCTCATCAGCAAGCTCTGCACAAGCTGGAGAACGATCATGATCATTTGCCTGAGGTGTGTTGGAGCAGGGAGACGTGACACATGTGCTCGAGGACCGGAGTTGCTCACCCCGGTCATGACGAATATGAGGGACCAGAAATGCAGACGATCTTGCAACTTGGGCTCATTATCGCCTAACTGTGCCAAAGGCGCAAAGACTGGTTGGTCATATGAACTATTCCAATTTGGTTAAACACTCAATTTTTTCATTGTTGTATCTTTCTTCCCAAATCATCAAGTTTTAAACAAAGGCTTTAAATATTTCACTTTGTGTGGTGAAGTAAAAACATACAAGCTACACTTTTTGAAATAAATGTACTTTTCCCTCAATATTCGAAATTTTGTACTCACCAGTAGTTGCATAAAAATGTGGCTTTGCATTTATAGTTATACTTGCAAAATAGCCCACTTTCTGTTTTGTTCTTTCATTTATGCATTTTATATTTGTTCTGTGGTGTTTGTGCATGTTGTGCATCGAGTGTTGCCATAGTGACCATATCAAAGCATTGTTGTTACCCCTGTTATGGTGTTCGTGCTGCTAGGAAGGGTGCATAAACATACACAGTAGGGATGCTCCGATCGACCGGGCACCGATCATGATCGGCCGATTTCCGCGAAAAATTACGTGATCGGAATATTCGATCAAAGCCTTTTATTGCAGATCAAAACAGCCGATCACCCACACCTCATGCTTGGCTTCCGCGAGAGGAAATGACAAAAAAGGTGATTTGTTTAATACACGATGACGTCCCTCCGTCCAAAAGCATCACTGGCGCCGCCCCGCCCGCGCTACATTGACTCCAATTAAAATGCGCCACCAGAAAGGCTCCCTAACGCAGCCGCGCCTCCGCTGCGAGCAGAGGGGAGGAGAGGAGGTACGCAACACAAGGCTATGAAACACGAGCTGTGGGTGATCGGATGTTTTGATTGGCAATAAAAGGCTTTGATCGAATATTCCGACCACCGCAGTTGGTGTGAACATAGCATTGTCTGCTGTGTGTGGAGTTTGCATCTTGTAATACTGTATATGCCATGAAAAGGTACCTTGCGCGGGGAGCATGGCCAAAAGTTTCAACACAACCAACTTAATCCGACATTTGAAGAAGGGACTATGGTGAGTTTACGATGCTCACTGCATTGAACAAAGTCAAGGAGGACACAGCGCAGTATATTGCCACAGGGAGACGCATTGTAGGTCACTTGTGGGCAACAGACCCACTATATTATTTTATAATTCACAAAAAGATGAACAGTGCCTTTTTTCTTATTGACAAATGCACAAGATATTCCCGAGTCATTTCAATTTAGGAACTCATTGAATAGTTTATTCAAGTGAAGCCTGCATGTGACTATTGTGACTTTTCTACTTTGATTATATTCTGAACCATGCAATGTTGTTTATTTGACTTTTTCATAAGTCTTTTGAGACTGCTGACTATTTTGATCTGTTAAAAACTGTGTTACTAAAAGCCGTTAATTTAGGTTTTTCAGTTATCTTTGTGACAGTAATTGTTGTATTGTGCTAGCAATGGTTTTGTATTTCTTCATGCTTTTGAAAATATATATAGATTTTTGTCAAAAATACGGCAATAATATGGCCGTTTTTTTTTAACTGGCGCCCGTGGACGCCGTGTCGGTGACCCCTGATTTGAAGTATTATACTCTGTGTAATGACTCAAAAACATGTTATCTTCCTGAAAATTTGTTTTGGAGATCTGATTACACCAGGCAGCAACAATAGACATTCAGGGGATGTTTGGTGGTGTGCAGTGAGATTTTTATCCAATGTAAAAATGTGTGCTTTGGCTCAATAAAAGGTTGGGAAATGTTGACTACATTTCAAGTGATCAGTGAGTAAAGGGTATCCCCATTATTGGGTAAGTCCCGAAAGATGGTAAAGCATCATTTCACTCAAATGTACCACAGTTAATTGGAGTTTTAACACATTACTGTACCTTTAATGCAAGGGATAATAGCCCTCTGTTGAATGGCCGACGGCTTCTCAAAACCATATGCATAAATTCCCCGGAGAAGCGTCTCCTTCAGGTTCATATCATCAAAGTTATCCGTAATGTCATTCCAGTTGCTCTGAAAACAAAAACTCGAATTAACAAATGTGTTGGCATCTTGTACCATCAACTGATTGCAAAGTGCTAGTACCTCGATGACACCATCTGGCTCCATTCCATCTGGCCCCACATGGTCGCTGTTGAGACAAAAAACAATTAAATACAATTTCATTTATATGGCACTAATTCATAATACAAGTTATCACAGGGCACTTTACATAATGTAACATGGTCTAAAGAAACACTCCTCACACATTAATAGGCCAAGCGAATCCTACATGAGCAAGCACTACACAACGGCGGAAAGGGAAAAATTCTGCTTAGGAAGAAACCTTGAACAGGACTGAGTCTCAGTTGGGCAGCCATCTGCCCCAACCAGTTGGGCAGATAGAGCCATAAATTGTACTAATTGTCGAAGTAAAAATGTTGATTCTTTTTGGCTGCACTTCTGGAAGCACAGGCACAACTACAGGAATGTTGTCACGTTTATTCGGTAAAGGTAGACACATAACATCACGTCATGCCAATGTGCAACTGTGGAGCGACAGACGTGCCATCAAGGACACCGGCAATTGCTCAGACATTTCCAGGGCCCCCCCAAACACTCCAAAAATTGATTTATCATGTTTGACTGTATGCAACCAACAGTTTCAGCCTTAATATTTCATGCTCGTTTCAAGTGCTCGACCTTCCCTTCTCATGCAATGGACTATTCCAAAATATATATACCAAAAGGTTTCAACCTCTCACCGTGACAACAACTGTGTAACCGACAACAGCAACGAGCCAGATGCTCTTGGCAGTAGTTGCACTGCGGTCAGTGTCAGCCAAGGATGATGCAGTAGACACGAAGTACAAAGTGAGTCTTTTCATCACAAGCATATTAATACTGAAGTGGTAACTAACTTGCAATAGTAAACTAGATAAAATGTTGATTACCATTCTTATCAATTACAGTAAGTGTTGAGATGATCCCCTTGTTGGCTAACGTTGAAGTATTTTAAAACTTCATATTCCTCGAGACAAAAAATGTAGAAGAGAGAATGTTTTTACATTCAAATGTGTCAGCTGATGATTATATTGAAAATATTTTCAGTGCACATATGTGGAGGGCCTCATGACTGGGTTTGCCTCGGGCCCCCAAATGACTAAACTGAGCCCCTGCGACCACGTGGTTCCACCACGTGGTGCGGGAAAGATTGCTCAGTTATGGCGCAGTCGTGTCGGATTAACATTAAATAGTAACACGTAAAAAAAGGTTTGTAACTACTTGATGTGCAGTGATATGTTGACCTTGGCCCTAAATGACTCATGTAATAATCAGGCCTTTCGTTCGATTGTCGAACCAGACCGTCTCGGTTAACTACATTCCAAAAAAGTGCCGCTTATGTAACCGAGCAGGTTTCGCACCCGGGTGTGGAAGTTGGGGTCAAATTGGGCCACAAAATATAGTCGTATGCATTTAAGTACTTGGAAGAAAATTGCAACATGGAGCCCATGGTTCGATCACAGAGCCAACATGTCGGCCACTTGGGCCTATACTGTACTGTACAGTCAGCGGAGAATTGCACTACATTCAGCTCGATCGTAGCGTAGTCCGACCCGCTCACATTTACACCTAAATAATTTTTGACATAAGGTATATCTAAAAATAAATGAATTACTCACATTTAACACTCGTCGCGAACGTATACCTGCCAACCGTTAGCTACCCCATCCCGTTAGCAGCGTAGGCCCCGAGGCCGACGCTCCTATTCTGTTAGTCGACGAAATATATGGCGAAAAACATTTAAATACGATTCTAACCCACGCGTCGTTCCAATGTTTAGGTCATTCCGTGATTTTTATTACCTGTTGTAATCAGCAGAATCGTTAGACATGATACGTATCCAAGCTCGGCATGCGACTGGAAAGATCGCTGATGGCGACGTCAACTGCCTTTATGCGGCCGAACTACTTTCACCGTTTGAACCCAGTACTCACTGTCGTCAGGAATATTGCTTATGTTATGTGTATATTTTCCATCACATCATATCAAAATATAAAACGCATCAGATAGTCGAAATTGTGTCTACATATATTGATAAAAAAAACTAAATCATAGCTTACTATATTTATTAGCGGAAGGATTTTGCAGTAATAAATAGTGCTGCGGCAACTACGGTGCCCGGGAGAGAACAAACGTATATCTGTCGAGTTGCGTAACAGGGTTGTCTTTAAGCCAAAGGAATGATTAAATGATAACTATGCTTTGTATTATGGAAAAAAACACTATAAAATGTTTCTTAACATTTTTGTGCAGCCAGAAACTTTCTTACAGATAGGTATTTATTTACCAGGATTATAATCACTGTATTTTTCAGCGTCCTCGAACTACTGTGCCTCATACCGAGAGGTGTGTCTAATATTTTTGTGACTTTATGAAGAAGTCATTCCCATGCAGCGTATTTTGTTTAAAAAAAAAAAATAAACTAACAACCCGTTAACATTTTTTTGTTTGTTAGTTTTTGACACTTCTTCATCAAATTCTCTTTTGAACTACTGTACCTTATGTGGCCAGTGAATTTACAATGTGCACCGACTGGCATGATATTACAGAGATAATCAATGCAGGTTACTATTTATAATTGTGCTTCGACTGGTGGTGGGTGACATGGATCACATTTACCACGGTGAAAGGGACTGCCACACATGGAGAACTTGACACCCCACATACCTGTACATGCTGATACAGCGTCACTAGTGCTTCTGTGAACTAGTGCTATCTGACAACGAGCAAGAATAAAAGGCAGTCCAATACTCTTCTAAGTATGGGTTCATATTGCTTCGATTATTGAATACTACAGTTTTATATTAGACTGCACCCACGGGCCAGGCGTGGGGCAGCATGGACTTGCACAACACGATTCTTCAATCGACAGCCGTACAGACATGCTTCATATTGTTAGGCCTTGGCGTCTGCTCTCTTCTGAGACTACTAGTATTTCTAGGTCAATTTAATGAATGCTATTTCATGGTTCTGCTGTACTGACTAACTTATAGAATTGTTCAAATGCAAATTGAAAGGCTTAATTGGAGTGCATCGTGTAGTGGGTCACAAATAAGTCTAGTTTGACATGTGTCACAGTAGTTTTACCTGACTGTGTTCCAGTAATGTGAATACAGTAGTTCCTGCACTAGTATGTGAAGGGATGATCCAGCAGTGTTCATTTCCTGTCAAAACTGTCTGTCTTGCATTTGCCTGTAGACACATTGAAAAGTATTTAGAGAACGACAGTACCGTCCATGACACTGCAGTCAAGGGGATGGATGCTTCCTGGCTAATATTTTTTACTTTTTACAGCTGCTGGCAGGGGTAAATTGTACTGGCACATAAGGAGTGTGTGTGTGTGTGTGTGTGTGTGTGTGGGCGGGGGGGGATGTTACACCGCCACAAAAAACAACAACAAATCATTTGGAAAAACATATGCATATTGCATATGCTGAGAAACCTTTCATTACTGTATTAAAGATGGCAGCACAGAACGTCCATGGAGTAAACGTGGTTGGGTGCTGTAATGTCTTATTTTGCGGATCCGATATATGATGACATTGATCACTCGGTAAATTTATGACATTACAACAGACTACTGATTTTGCATTAAATGCAAAATATCTGCTTATCCGATCCAGCCGATCAGATCTGTGTAGTCTATACAATAGTTTTTGTCATCAAAACAACTATGTGATTAAGCAGCCACTTCACGGGTTGCAGCAGCTGACCCTCTGGCAAGCATAGAGTATCTCGAGGTCGGCTCTGCACGTTTACCTTAAAGTATCTCCACACAGCTGGCATGGCTCCTACGCCACCTGCCCAGAACGTCTACGTCAGGAAGGTAAGGTGGTATCAATATCATAGTATCACAGCATTTTTTCTATTTTGGTATCAGTGCATCCTTAGCTCACAACCAGCCAATTACAGGACAGGATGTATTCACACCGATGGACAATTTAGAGCAGGGATCACCAACTTTGGTCCTCGAGGGGCCCTATCCTACATGTTTTCGATGTGTCCCTCCTCCAACAAACCTTTTTCAAACGATCAGATCATCAGCAAGCTCTGTAGAAGCGATACTGATCATTTGAATCAGGTGTGTTGGAGGAGGGAAACATCTAAAACATGCAGGATAGGGGCCCTTGGGGACTGGAGTTGGTGATCCCTGATAGAGTCTCCAATGAATCAAACAAGCATGTAATACGGGAGGATATTTCTGGAATAAACGATAGCATTACCAAACCAGTGCGATTAGACGAGTTTATATAATAATCAAACAAAGATCTTTGGAGGCACATTTTATTTTTTGGTACTTCTCTCGCTCTGACTGATAATTATTTATGCTTCTAGTGCACAATAGTGTAGTAGTTGGAAAATAGCTCTTCTCCTGCTGTAATGTCTCTGAGTGATACTAGCACCACACAGCGAAGAGGTCTCTGCGAGTGTGGGCTGTAGTTGACATTGGGAAGATAGCGCCGAAACTCCATGGGAAGTGTGTCGGGAACGTCATACTCCTGGTAGCACACATTGGCGGGCCTCTCATTGGAGCAATTGTTCACATACTGACCCACAGCCAGCGGATTCTGTAGGGTGACTGTCAGCCAGGTGGTATCACTCGTCAGGAAAGGGCCCATTCGGTCTCTGCCACTACATGACTTGTACACCATCTTGGAGATCCCTTTGTCATTTCCATCAACCAAGACACCGTCTATACACCGAAAGACAAATGAGTTTCTGATGGATTGGAGGAGAATAGGCTCATAAGCTTGGTAGATGGTGCCAGGATACATGGCAACTGTTGCTCCTTTGGGTACCAACCCCCTGGTGACAAACACTCCAGTTCCTGCAGAGGGAAGTGTGCTGGGCTTCCGGTCGATGCAGAATCCAAGCGATTGAAACATGGCATCATGTACACACCGATGGTTGTCACTTATTACCTGGCTGTGGAAGTTACCGAACTCTACACGACGATTCGCCCTGTGGAGAACTCGGAAGAGTTGTAGGAGGTGCCGTGACACCTCTTCGTCCGGGACCAACTTGTCCTCACAGCGTCCTTTGACTTGTCGAAGTGTTTTCTCATTTTTAGAAATGTTTAAGACAATCCAAGGCAAAAATCGGTGTCGGTATGACTTCCACTTGAGGCGAAATCGCTCCAGTACATTTCTAAACATTCAGAGGGACGAGGAACAAACACTACTTGGATAAATGGACTGCTGCAATAATGACTTAATCACTTCCGGAACGAGTGCTTCATAATAATAGCAACCGTGTTGCTACTGCTACGGAAGCCAAACTTTTTGTCGTTGATACATACCTTAAATTATGATTTTCTAAAATATGTTCCTTCATTACTAATCAAAATTACTCGTATATGAATATTCTATGAATGCTTAAAAATAAATACTGTATTTTATTTTGGAAATAGATAACCGGAACCATGCTTGTTTCCGTAACGACTTTACACGCTTTAGCCAGCTGGATGGGAGGAAAGGGAGCCAAGCAAAGACAAACATGGTGAGAATTGTTACTTTTTATCTTAGTGCGCTGCTGTAAATATCATTAATCGCGATAACGTGATGCTTGTAGTCAACAAACCCACTTAATTGCCTTCAACACCCTTTCTTGGTTCCCCAATACGCAACTAGGCGCGTTAGCATGCGCTAACTAGCTGAAGGTATTGAGGCCAACTCGTCCATTTAGCTAGCCAAGCTACTGAAGGGGTCTCATGCCAAATGATCAGGGTTGCACACTCCAGGCAAATGACACCCCCGTCGTGTTGTCGACCGGCTTTTGGCGAGGTGTTTCCTTTCCCAAACATATGGTCTCTAGCGGATAATCAGTTTGTCACAGCTGTCAAACAGTGTTCTGGTGTCTGATAACTGAAATGTGTACGTCTGCTTGGATGTTGATGGAGCTATGTAGTCAGTCTTGTAGTGTGCTTCATATTTACATTGATTTAGGACAGTTTGCCTGATTCTATTTACACTGAACGTAAGAACAGATGTGCCGAAAGTACTCACAGTCTGTACTTGAGCAGAAGTAAAAACTTCTGTAAAAAAGAGAGAGACTGGTATAAATCAAAGTAATTCAACTCCTTTACTTAACTAATAGTAAAGATTTGAAGTACTGCAGACTCTGAAATGTACAAAGCTCGTAACTCAAAATTACTTCATTCCGTGACCAAGTTCGTGACTCAATTTATTTGCATCTAAATTTAGTGTTACCCATTGAAACAAATCGAAACACAATACAATACAATACAATACAATACAATACAATTTTATTTATATAGCGCATTTCATAACAGCTAGAGATGGAACAAAGCACTTTACAAAACAATAAAAAGGCCATAATTCACAAGTGTTAATCAATAAATTAATAAAACACTATATACAATTACAAATACAAAGACACCGGAAAAGAGCTGAAAATTTAAGGTCTGATCAAAATGTCATTATCCTTTCCAGTCCCCCCAAAAACAAAATTTCCCTTGCGTTATTAATAAAGAAATGCAGCACTATTTTATATAACATTTTGATAAAAGAGCATGTAAAGAAGTAAACAGGTTTTAAAAAGTGTAATTACTAGGAGAGAACTATTGATCAAATCGAAATCAACATAGCAATGTATTAGAATGCAATTTTCAAATCTCAAAGGCTGCAGTTTGAGGGACAAAACCATCTTTATTTTGTTTGGTTATTTTTCTAATCTGATTTATGACTTATTATCTGGGTTTACATAGTGTCAGTTATATGGCAAACTAGAACACTTTAAACAACAGACAGGAAGGAAAACAAGAGAATCCGATTTTTTTTTTTTGCTCGCGAGGAGAACGGACAGAGATGTATGTGCCAGTTACAATCTTCTACCGCTCTACCACACCCTCTCTTTTTATTTTCTTAGGGTGGGGTAGCATCGTGATAAACAGTTCAAAACAGTGTATGTGTGTGAAAATGCGTGTCTTGCATTCATCAGCGGTCATGCAGACATTGTTATATTCTATCCAAGGACTCAGCGTCCAACCACTGGATGCTCCAGATGTGCCTTCGATAAGAGCACTGGTCCCGTTTTGCCGCTGCGTCCTTTTCGCACTCTACTCTTTTCATAAACAACTTCAACTTACATGATGCAAACAAGGTTATACCCCTGAATAAATGCTTTACAATCCTTATAAAAGTAAATATGGGATAACTTTTGTACAATTATTCTATCACATTGAGCCGTGAATTCTGATTAGAATGAAACCCAAATGACCAAACAGAATGACAGTACTCCATAGAAAGACCTCAGTCGGAATAAAAAGTCTGCGCCCGAATGAAATTTTATTCATAAAAAAGCGGTTGTGTATTCTTTCTGCCAATCTGATCAAACGTCATATAAGCAGTTCAGTCGGAATAGCCAGTCTTGTCTGTGCATGCTCTGTCTTGATAGTGACTTTGTCGTTTACGCATTTGAAAATGGCAGCATCCAACTTTGTCTGCTTGTCTGCAATGGGAGAATTAGTTAATTAACTCCTTGCAACAGTTTTTTATCAAAATGTTCCTTTAATGAAAGTGTTAAATCAATTGCTACTACTGTACTAAATGACTGAACTACATCTTATCTGATTAATGAAGTGGCGCGGCAGATCGAAGTAGATTGGGTCACATATTAACAGTTGACCAGAGATCTTCAGTCAGTTGCTGTCTGTGTGTTGTTGGCACTTGATGCGCACCGGTGTTACGCACATAAATTTCTTATTGATTGTACTTTGCTTGTGCCTGTTGATTGCTCCGTACCGCACACACACTATTGGTACTTGTTTGTTTTGGGCGGCATCCTCCGCCCGACCGATTAGGAATCGAAATATGGCGCTGACATTTTAAAAGCTGAACGATTTCGGGAGAACCGAAGTGCTAGTCCCAGTTCCACACAGTTCCCGGTGCCCAACCCTAGTTGCAATAGTCAACACTCCAAAAACTGCAAGTCAAAGTCTTTTGATAAATTAACAACTTCATTGAAATAGATTAAACAAACAACAACTGTCTTTCAAGTTAATTCCTGGTTCATTGGCCTTTATTTCAGCAAAAGCCTAACCTATAAGACCGAAACATTTATATATGCCAAATCTGATATTGTTTATGGTAATACTGATTAATTTATTGCTTGTATTTGTTAAAAAAATGAATGGGAAGAGGACCTACAAAAAAAAATAATCGCACATGAACTCGCATTCACAGTTTTGATTGTGGCTGCCTGCTACATGAATCCACATTTGTCTTGACATTTTTTTTTTTTTTTTTTGCAGAACAAACTGAAGTCCTCACAGAAGGATAAAATTCGACAGTTTATGATTTTCACGCAATCCAACGAGAAGACTGCACTGGTCTGTCTGTCACAACATGACTGGAAACTAGAGGTGGCCACGGACAAGTTTTTCCAAAATCCAGAGCTCTATGTTTCCAGTTTAAAAGGGGCTTTAGACAAGAAGAAGCTTGAGCAACTCTACAACAGATATAGAGGTATGACTTTTAACAAATATATTATGCATATTATCCTGTTGTGGGCTGGCAGAAAGATTTATTATAGGGTGTACTCCACTAAAATACAAGAGTAATCATTTTCGGGTCAATTAAGTGAAAATGGGTTATTTTCCGTAGCATCCCTGACGAGCTCTCATGATACAGTTTCTAGGAATCATGATGTCACCAAATGAATAGAATCATTATCATTGATCATTTTCTCACCTTTTCACTCAGATCCTCACGATGACAACAAGATTGGCATTGAAGGGATTCAGCAGTTTTGTGACGACCTTGGGTTGGACCCCGCCAGTATAAGTGTTCTCCTCATCGCTTGGAAGTTCAGGGCTGCAACACAGTGCGAGTTCTCGAAACAGGAGTTCATGGATGGCATGGTAGAACAAGGGTGAGGAATAGGGCTGGGCGATATATCGTTATAAACTTTGAAATTAGAACGATATGATTCGCGTGAATTTACCACATTTGTGTTGCATGTAAAGCTCAGTCTAACCGATCACGTACCTCCTTTCAAGTTTGGCATTAAATGATGGCTAAAGCCAGCGTGACAATCATCTTCCACAGGGATGGTGGGCAAAATATATATAAAAATATACATGCAAAAATAAGACAGTCGCAAAAAACTGCTCCATAAGCTGCAGTAAAAGCTGTTATTTTTGAAGACGATTAATAATATAGGTCTGTGAGTATTGTTATACTATATCTCTACATGTCTTGCTTCACCGTTTGTGTTCAAATATCCGTTACTTCAAAGGTTATCACACAGCAACATCGATGCTAGTTTCATTAGCCCATCTTAATCTCGGTTTGTTTGCATTAAGATAGCAAACTTGTGAATAAGGCACGGTTCTGTGGTTGTTTTGAATAAACTGTGTAATTCATGACAGTTTTTTTAGTTGTATGTTTAGTTTGACAGTAAACGGTAACTGGAAGTGGCAATAGACAAACTCTTTAAAGAGGAACCCAAACATGTTTTTTTCCAGAATGTGTCTGGGCCTGCATAGAGACCACTAGTTGAAATACGGCTTTCTGATTAATATTACGTTTGTGGAAAATAAGTTAAGCAGCAAAATGCACCCACTTTTAGCCATCTCTGGGGACGGCCATTTGGTCACATCTGTCGGCTGAAAATGACATCGAAGTTGCTCAGGGCTCAGATAACGACCAATCACGACTCAGGTGTTTTCGGAAGCTGAGCCATTATTGGTCGTTATCTAAGCCCTGAGCAACTTCGATGTCATCTTCAGTCGACAGAAGTGACAAAATGGCCCCCTGAGCTAGCTAAAAACAGGTGGATTTCTCATATTCCACAAACGCAATATTAATCAGAATGCTGTGTTTAGACTACTGGGCCTGCATAGAACATATGGAAAAAAAAATGTTTGGGTTGACTTCCTCTTAAAATAATATTTTGTAATAAACTCGCTTTTTGTGGAGAAATTGTTCACTTACTGCCAAATTACTGCCTGCTGTGAGGTGAGTTGAGTTTGTTGCCAACGTTGCGCTCATTTCTCAAATTTTAGCTTGCAAGTCAAAGCAAAACACGAGCAGAGCGGCATCTGGTATTGTGCAGAACTCGTATATCAAATTCACCTCTAAATCCAAACTTGAAAAAATTACTCATCGTTATGCAATTTAATTGCCATAAAGTTTTGTTTTGTACAGATTGGGAGCCCGAGTCAGATTCTTTATGGCTTCCTGCTATCTCATGACATTGTGGTGCAAGTGTGTGACATCATATGCATTGACTGTATTGTTTCCTCAGATGCGACAGTATAGACAAACTAAAAGCTCAGCTACCCAAGATGGAACAGGAGTTAAAAGACCAAGGAAGATTTAAGGACTTTTACCAGTTTACATTTAATTTTGCGAAGAATCCTGGCCAGAAAGGTTTAGGTAACTGTGACACAACAAATGAAGGAATATCACCCTTCTTAGTAATGTCAACTTTAATTTTTCCCCCTTTTGTTTTGTCTTCTAGATTTAGAAATGGCTATTGCTTATTGGAATTTAGTATTGGATGGACGATTCAAGTTCCTCGACCTATGGAAAACATTTTTAGTTGTAAGTACACTGTGTGCTCCCCCAATATGCAGTTTTTCCAGTGTTTCTTCACTAGAAATTTTTAGAAAGTCGTCAAAAATGTTTGCATGTCTTCTAAATGACAACAAATTGTTTTGCTCGCTGACAACAAATTCTGCAGGTGAGAATTTGCAGCAGCTCATTGAAGAAATCAACTTAGAATTGACTAAATCAACAAAGTGCTTTGATATTAGTAAACCGTCGTTACATTTGGCCAAAACAAAGCTTATACTGTTTGCATAAAGAAGGTGTTGATGTGGAGACAGTTGAAGACATTCCGTTTTTGGGTTTGATTAATCCACCACAAGATCTGCTGGAAACTTTACATAAAACATATTCAAGCCAATCTAGCCAGGGCAACACCTGTCTCACTCCGACTTTTATGCACACTCCAGTAAAGAGCTATCAAATTGGTTCAAAAGGCAGGTTTCCAGAATCATACTAACGCTTTCATTATAAAATGCCTGCCTAATTGGTAATTAATGAATATTGGTGTAGGGGTAGGATTAAATATACTGTACTTCTTCTCCCCTTTTAGGCTTGTTGAAAAAGACTTAGGAGCTGTAATAATACGTGTGAACTGTATGTGTATCTACATTGTTTGTAATGCTGTGCTTGTGTGGTTTTTGACATGTCTGTAATAAAGAAAAGAGAGGTAAAAAAAGAACTTTTTGTGAGTAGTGTGCAGTATGTCACTTGAAATGCACATGAAAATACGGAGACCTCCAAAAGAATCACAACGGCAAGGTCAATTCCTAGACTTGAGGTTCCAATCAAAAGATGAGTATCGCCCAAAAGTTCACAACTCCAGCTTTTATTTCATGGTGATGTGTGAAACAACTCAAGACTGAGCACCTTTTGTTTGAAGCCGTCCAGTTTTCAAGTGATAAAAATGATTGGAACAGACTATTAAATTAAAGTGAATACCGTTTAATGCAATCACTGCATCAAGCCTGCGACCTGTCGACTTCACCAGTCTGTTGCTTTTTCAGGCCCTTACTGCAGCCTCTTTCGGTTCTCGTTTGTTTCTGGAAGTTTCAGCAAAACTATTTTGCCAGGAAATTTGCAGAAGAATGCTTCCAAACTAATCGAAAGAAGCGTCATCATGCAACAAGACAATGACCCAAAACATACTGCCAACACAACAGAGGGCTTCATCAGCGGGGAAAAAATGGAAGGTCTTAGACTGGCCAAGTCAATCGGCGGACCTTCACCCACTAAAAAGTATGCATTTCCCCTCTCGAAGAGGAGACTGATGGGAGAAAGCCCCAGAAACAAACTGAAATAGTCTGCAGTAAATTCCTGGAAAAGCATTTCAAGTGAAGAATGCAATAGTCCGGTGTAGTCAACGCATCTCAGGTGTGATGCAATTATTGCAAGTAAAGCTCATGCCACCGAAATGTTATTCACTTTAAGATGAGATTTTGATCAAATGTCTGTTCCAATATTTTTGCTTAAGTGTGTGGCTTCAAACAAAAGGTGCACTCTGGTGTGATACTCAGTTTTTGATCAGAAACCCAGATGCCTTAAGTATGTTACAAAGCAAAAGAATTGACCTTGCCGTTCCAATACGTTTGGAAGGGGGACCGTAAAAGGTCAAGAAAATCAGATAAAGGCATTATATACCGGAACTGGGCACTTGCCTCTGCAGTGTAAATTCAGCCAAAATATATTCTGAAATATTTCAATATTGTTATAATTTCAAAGCAATCCTACTAAAGTCTTATGGAAAGTCGTGACACCAATTGCTTTGACTTGACTCTGTGATTTTATATTGCAGGAGCACCATAAAAGATCAATACCCAAGGACACATGGAACTTGCTGCTAGACTTCAGCACAATGATCACAGATGACATGTCCAATTATGACGAGGAAGGTTTGTACTGCGTTCAAATTTTGAATGAAAATGTGTCTGCTGTAGGAATGCATAGAATTGGGAAATCCATGAAATTTTATGGTGCAAATACAGTGGTGCCTTGACTTACGAGCTTGATGTATTCCGTGACCATACTCGTAACTCAAAACACTCAGCTCTCAAGTCATCTTTCCCCTATGTTCCAGCGTCCCAAAAAAAAAAAGTGTTTTTAAATAACAAAAGTAATACTTTGTAGCATTGCGCATCACATAAAAATATACAGTAGTAACATAATTACAGAATATAGAATGGGAAAAATTAAAAAGTGTGTGCGTAATTGTACTGCTCATTCTGTTGTGGCACCTTGGCCAGGGCGAGTATAATAAAACATACAGACATAATACACGGGCGGGGCACGGTGGTTGACTGGTTAGCACGTTTGCCTCACAGTGCAGAGGTCGTGGGGTCGAATCTGGCCCCGGCCTTCCTGTGTAGAGTTTGCATGTTCTGCCCGTGCCTGCGTGGGTTTGCTCCGGGTACTCCACATTCCAAAAACATGCATGGTAGGTTGGTTGGACGCTCTAAATTGTACCTAGGTGTGATTATGAGTGCAAATTTATTTTGGTCTCTGTGTGGGGTGGAACGGTTCACAAAATCCAATGTAAGGTTTATATTTTGGTTTTCACTTTGGTTTGGTATACATCGACTCTTAGGAAAGTCAATTATGTCTTCAGGCAGCTTTAGAATTGTACAATGTCCATGGCATTATTATTCATTATTATTGTTTTTATTGTAACATCATTATTTAGATTATTTTTATTAATCAGAAATATATTTTTATATCTATGCCAGTGTTGTATAGTGACAGGCCATAATAAATGATTTTCCTTTCCATAGCAAAAGGTACACTAAACCTGTTTATCCACCTTGCTATTCGTCCAACAGAATAAGTTATGGCAAATACCGGTATATCAGATCAGAGAGATTTTTTTTAAAATATATTTTTGTTTAGTGGTTGCCCATGAGATTATTCTAATGTAAACTAAGTGCCTTGGCAAAACACAGAATTTGAATCATTACTTTACTAACTAAAAGCTCAAGTTATTAAATAAGTCTTTATGGCAAATAAGTTTGCATAGATGCATATAAACGTAGTGCATTCCAACGAGTTGGAAGCGAAATCTCTGGTGAAGAAAAATCTTGTGTTGTAGAGATGCAGACTGGGCGTGGTTGTCCAGCTGTTGTCTGATACGTTACGCTAGTGATGCAAGGCACTTGAAACCATGAACCGAATGCACATGCAAAACGAACGCAAACAGTCAAACTGAACCGTTTGGACACTTTACAAAAAACGTTCCACTCCTCCTATATGTCGATTTGGATGGATGCAACTGAGCTGCAGTATTCATAAGTAGTTTTTTGCAGAGCACAACAAATATATACGTACTCTTAAATAAAGTCATATTGTCTATCTGCATCTGTTACTACCACTTGTGTTCAAATATAAGTCGCTTAAAGGCTTACAATTGATGCGCGATTGATGCTAGTTTTCGATGGTATTTTGCATTGTGTTAGCATTAAGCTAGCGACTTGGTGGTTTGGCGAAATTTACATGTAATTGTCTTTTTTTTAGTTTTGATTTTAATGTTAACGTCAACTGGCAGTGGCGTTAAGTATGATTGATGCAAGCACTTCTCACTTCTCTTTTCAATCATAGCTAGCACTCACAACTCAGGGCAAAATATCTTCGAAAACACGTTGGTCGGGTCATTCGTAAGGCGAGGTACCACTATATAAGGAAACTGGGGTCTGACTCCAAAGTTTGCTTTTACAAAAAAAAAAAACACTATACTAAGACTAGAGTTAAATATGTAGTGAATAAGTAACAGTTGGGCGCAGTGGGGTAACGTTACAAAAAGTAATAACATTTTCGTCCCAGAGTGTTTCATAAAGCAAGGATTATACATCACTTAATTTCATTGTCACTGAGAACCATCCTGGCCTCACTGCATGCATGTTTTCCCTCCATCAGGAGCATGGCCTGTACTCATTGATGACTTTGTGGAGTTTGCACGACCGCACATCGGGACCAAAAGTACTGCAGTTTAAGCTCCTCTTAACAGCCTACACAAACAAGAGAAAAGAACACGTGGCCCACACTGAGCTGACAACTACGTTGCCTTTTCAATCCTCAGGACTGAAATAGTTTACACAGGAGAGACTTTATAGATACACGTGGGGGTGTGTTCGTGTGTGTGTGTTCGTGTATGTACAATACATATATAAAAATAATGCATATCACTTTGTTGGTCAGCTGGTGGTGGTTTGGGCGCTTTTAACTAGACTGTTGGGATTTTGGGGGGTGCCGAAGCCAAGCAAGAAGAGGCACCGTCTCAGTTTTTGGATGTGTTTGGACTGCTCAAATGTCAACACACACACACACCCACACACTTGAACTGTAATGTAAACATTCTTTAATAATAATTTTTAATTTGACTTCTGAGTGGCATCCAGATTTTTATTTTATGATACCTCTGTGACTATTCCATATGAACAATAATCACAGTTTTTCCAAGATCAATGCTGTTTCTTTCTTTGAACATGAAATAAATGTTTCAATTTGGTTTCTTTGAAGTTGCCCGCCCTGTGTGCTACGAAGCTGATCTTCAGCAGCCTCTGCGTGAATGATGAATACGTTGTTATGCTTTTATGGTTAAACGAGGTCAATCTTAAGATGTCTTATAGTTCTCACTCAATCACTCTTAGTATTGTACATTTGCTAGCCAAAACATTAGGGACACCTGCGGAAAGATAATGTTTTCATCGTGCTGTTCTACGTTGCAAATTAGAGCTGAAATAAATATTGTCGTAGTCATAATGTAAGACAACAAGTTTATCTTTTTTAGAGGAAAAAAAGTTGGAATGTTATGAGAGTGAAGTCCTATTTTTTTTTGAAGAAAAAAGATATAGAAATCTAGAATTGCTTTCACTTTTAATTGTTATTATTATTATTATTATTATTTAATATTTAAACCTTTTATTACCAAAAATAGGACATAAAGATGAATAAGAAGTTTACGCACCCCTATTCAAAAGCTAGATTTTTGCAATAGTAAAAAATTTTTTTTAAATCAGACCAATAGAAATAATTTCAAGATTTTGCCCACCTTTAATGTGGAGTATGACATGCATAACTGAATTGGGGGAAAAAAAATCTCAAGAGGGTTAGTAAAAATAATGATGGAACAAGAGCATCTGAACTTTATTCGGTGCTAATCAGAGGAACTTTAAATGATGGAAGTTGTGTGTTGACTCCCATTTAAAGAAGAGTTTGAAAGTGATTGGTTAATTCTAAACATTCACATCCCAAGTTATAAGAGGGTGTGCACCCTCATACAAACACATTAGCTCGGATGTTTATTTTTACTTCCCCTCTTGAAACCTTTTTTTTTTTCAATTGAGTTGCACAGATTATAGGTCACATTAATGGTGAAAAAAGTTTAGGATTGCTTTATCTTGGTCTCATTTTTTTTAAATGACAAAAACATGTGGCATTTGAACAGAGGTGTGTAGACTTTATCCACTGTGTTCTAGCAAACAAAACATAACAGACCTTATTCATGCAGGAACGGGTGATTTATGTGATGACGTTTTCACTTTTGTACTTAAGCGGAAGTCAACCCAAACATATTTTTTTCAAGAATATGTTCCCAGCAGGCCCACTAGTTGAAACACAGCATTCTGATTAATTTTGTGTTTGTGGAATATAAATTAAGCAGCAAAATGCACTCGTTGTTAGCCATCTCTGGGGGCGGCCATTTTGTCTTCTGTCGACTGAAAACGACATCACAACTGCTCACAGCGACCAATCACGGCTGACCTGTTTTCTGAATCTGAGCCATGATTGGTCGTTATGAGCAGTTGTGATGTCATTTTCAGTCGACACAAGATAAAATGGCCGCCCCCAGAGATGGCTAAAAACGAGTGGATTAACACTTATTCCACAAACGCAATATTTATCATAATGCCTTGCTTCAAGTAGTGGGCTTGCATCGAACATATTCTTGAAAAAAATATGTTTTGGTTGACTTCCGCTTTAAGTACATTTCAGAATCTGTACCGTTGAACTTTTACTCAAGTACGGGAGTTACTTTTACTATGATTCCTTTTTACACAAAGTATCTGTACTTCTACCTAAGTACAGAATCTGTATACAGTGCTTTTGCTACCTCTGCATCCAACTGTCCCCTTCTGCCTAATCACATGTCATGGTTGCTAGGTGACAAGAGATGTAGCAAGGGGGAGCTTCAGCCGTATCGTGTCATAAAGCTCCCCCCCAAAACTGTTCCCTTTCAAATGATGCATCCCCTGTGGTGACATCATCAGAGTGACTGTGACTACGACACCAACTCACGATGTCGTACGTTCGATCAGTCCAGGCAGACGAGGGAAATACTTTTAGGTTTTGATGTGATGAGTCACTTGTATCCACTTTGAACTTCACACTGCGGTCACATCAACCAACAAAAGTAATCCCTATCAATATAAAAACCTAACTTGCTGTAACTAAATATGGCCGTATTTGCAGCGCGAGTTTTATCAGAGATGGGCTGGGAGCAGCACTATGCCCTCCCAGTGCTCAACACTGAAAACAAGGCTTTCATAGATGAGGTGAGTATAGTCCTAATTTATTTCTTACTACCACTGCTAAGTTGTTTAGTGTACATGCTTGGTCTTCACCGCACAAGTAGAATAAGTGTCATACTGTTTTTCCGTGAATCATTTCAAAATTTGCCTGCGGCCCTACTGAAGATAAGCGATTTGGAGAATGAATGAAGGAATGAATATCAATCATTTTTCCACTATTAACTCATTCACTGCCAGACATTTCCGGACCCTCTTTTACCCTAACGTTTGAAAAAATGTGAACAAAATATAAATAAGTTCCTGGACCGTGAAAAGACAAGTAAATTCGTCAATGGCAGTGAATGAGTTAACGTGACCTTATTATGTGTACAACTCAATTGAAAAAGAAAATGCTGTTATATTCAGCTGGAATTGGGGCCTCAGTAAAGGTGGAGGGAGTTATGAATAGTTCCAATTAGCAGTCAGTGGTAGCACAAAACCAAGCTTTGGCCTACGAGCAAAAAAAAAAAAAAAAGGAAAGGGAAGCCTACTAGAGCTTCTGAAATGTATGTGGCGTTAATCAGAGGCACTTTAAAAGGTGGCAGGTGTGCACTGTGTCCCATTTTATGATTTGGAATTAGTAAATTCTGAACATAACACCATCCCCAGGTTTAAGAGGGTGTGCATTTGTTACACACTTGTGCAACCACGTTACCTCGTGTTTATTTCTACTTCTCCTCTCAAAGATTTGTTTTTCAATTGAGTTGTGTTATAGGTCGCATTAATGGTGAAAAAGGTTTTGCAATCGTTTCGCTTGATTGATTTTTTCTTTTAAATCACAAAAACCTGGAGTTTTCACAGAGGTGTGTAGACTTTTTTTTAATTTAAATTTACATAGGAGACATGTTTATTATAATCCTAGCACCAATTTAACATAAATACCACATGCACTACTAAATGCCGTCAGAATTAAAAAGTTGGCTGTTTTCAAGAAAGATTTTTGTAATGTTACGATAACAAATTCATCTTTTTTTGAGAAAAAAAATAACATGACGAGAATAATAGTCTTTCCAAGTAACGTAAATAATTTAATAGTTAACGTTTAGAAGCAAGAAATTCATAGTTTAACAAGTGAATTTCAAAGCTATAACTTCAGTCTCATTGTAAAGGGGAAGTCAAGTAAAAAAAAAAAAAGAAATTGTCACTTGCTGTCGACTGAAAATGACATCACAGTCGCTCACTCAGGACTCAGGTAACGACCAATAAGCTTCTTATTATTGAAGACACTTTTATTCTTGAAATGACTGACTCTTGGTTGGTGATATATCTTTATCCAATCAGAACTTAGTAAGTCATTGTTTTTATTGCAAATAATTTTGCTGACCAAGCTACACAACTGACGGACACTTCATGATCTGTGGACCCCAGTTTGAGAATGTCCGACCAAAGCAATATTCGATTAATTTCTCTTTTGTGTGGAAGTGCTGAACAGCAAGCATAGAAGCAAAGTGTTTGTACCGCCAACCCTATGACACAATGTTTGTTCTCTGCTCCTTCAGATATGTGCGATAAAGAGGGAACTTGTGAAACTGAAACACAAACGCGAGGCTAATGAAGAGAAAAAGCAATTAGGAAACGACTTCCTGAAAAATGCTAGAAAGGAGCTGGAAGTCACAGAGGTAGGTTTGATTGATTTGAGCCTGAAAAATGTCTTTCTTTTGCAAATTGGCTCAACAATAACTTGATCCGATTGTTGTGCAAAGGCTCTGTGCAGGGCCAAGGAAAGAGAACAAGAATTGGAGAAAAACCTTATCGCCACTGCTGAGAGAGAAAAGGGTCATCTGGGGCAAGACAATACTAAGATGGAAAATGATATTCAGTCTTTCTCTGAAAAAGCAAAATCTATTGAGGTGAATAACAGCCATAGATTGTTTACTTTTATTTGAAATATCATAATAAACTTGCCCAAACGTGGTGACCAACCTTTTGCCCTTATGCTCAGAACAACATCTTAAAGGCGAAACAGAAGCTGGAGCAGTTTCGGGTGCAAATGAACTGGGACCAGCAGGCCATGAATTCTTTTTTGGAGGAGGCGACCATAAAAGATGATGACACGATGGCCATCATGAAGTATTCACATCAGGATGAGAAGAGGATCAAGGTCAATGCAATTTGTCATGACGCGTTTCTTGTCTTGGTTTCGGAGTCATTCTCAACTCAGTTGATATTGTCCGTCCCACAGTCACTCACTTTGGCCATTGAGAGGACGACAGTGGAGGGCAATAAAAAGCACAAAGCGCTTGACAAGGAAATGACCGAGACTTTAGCTGCACAGGTACTGAACAAAAGAAATGGAAAGAGAAGACACACTTGATGACCTTCCCTTTGTCTTGTTTTCCTCTCAGATTGCTTTAGACAAGACGACAGAGAATTTGCAGCAGGCCCATGTGGAAACTGAGCAGATCATCCACCAGTGGGAAAACACCATCCAACAGATGAAGCAAAGAGATGCTGAAATGCATCAGTCTGCCGTGGTAACCACCTATACGCACAGTGATCCCCTGTTCGTTGTGGGAGTTACGTTCTAGACCCGCCAGCGATTAAGCAAACAAATGAATACAAATAAAGTGGTTGAAGCCTTAAAATACTCGTCCTACACGCTTTAGCCAATCTGTTCATTTTCCATGTTTACAAAGTATGTTCTGAACCAATTTTGACCCAGACAAAGAATATCCTCATAATAATTCTCTATCAAATTATGCACTACAAAACCTGTTGTAGCCTAACATTAATTAATGGATGATTAATCCTTAATGACTGTTTCTGAGAAAAGGAAAAATCTATTTTATACTGTACGTGGAAGGCCACTCAAATTTGGATAACAACAATCAATGTAATGTCCTATTTATGGATAATCATTCTTATGCTGTTTCACTCTTTCACTGTTTTGAGATTCCACCATGTTTAAAGACCAACAGGCGGATCTTATTGTGGTAATCTGTGCAAATGTGGCGACACACAGACAGTTCTTGGGACTTTTTCAACCACTGTCTGATTAAAAATACACATTTACATGACTTGAAGACCAACAGGTATATTTTGTTTCTACGGGAACATCTGCAAAGGTGACCGAACCACAGACAGTTCTTGGAACTGTTTCAAGCTCTTGAACACTATTGCTACTGTCCCATAAAAAAGACACACAATTCATGGCATGTGCGGTTTCACAGTTTAAAAATTCCCATTGTTTACACCATTTTCATTGATAGTACACACACTATAAATCTGAAATCCATTTTAGAGGGTCCAATTTTACCCATATCTGTCCTTTGTAGCGTCCGTACAAAATTATGAAATGTTTGAAATATTTAAAATTTAAATCTCAGGGTGAAAGAATCACATTTAGGGTCTTTTCGTTGCTGTCAATTTTGGCCTGAACAGTAGGGTTAAACATATTTAATTAAACACATTGTAAATGTATTGAAACACCCCTAAAAACGGAAGCGTAAAATAAATACAAAATACATCAATATTTTTTTTTTTTTTACTTTTACTACACTTTTTAAACACTCTGCAATATAGGTAAATTGTGATATAACAGGTGGTCACTGTATTGCACAATATCAAGCAACACAATGTAAACGCCCATCCACGCATAACCCACTGATCCCTCCATCAATCTAGAAACTGTCTGAGACCAACCAGATCATCAGGGAAAGGAACGACTCTTTGATGGAATTGAGGCACTTGCAGGACTCGCAGTTGAACGACAACAGAGTCAAAGAGAAGAAATTGATGTCAACCAATCGACAAACTGCAAAACTGCGGCTGGACTTTAAGCAGCAGGAGACCAAATACGTCGAGATGCAGGATGAGGTAATGCGAAAGTCAGTGTTGGCTCGTGCTATACCTGGGTCTTCAGTAGGGACTTATCCGAGCTAATTTACCTCTTAACACATTGCAATCACAGAACTATAAAGACTATATAACGGCACGCAACTGTGCCGCGTATCATCTGGAGCCGTTCAAAATCAATATTCATCTAATAACATGACAAAATCAACAAACGGTAAATAAAATACATCGCATACAACCAAGATCGTATTCATGTGCGCAGCTTGCTACAGTCTTAAAATTGCTGAGTTAAAAGTCACCTAAATTGGGTGAATAAGATAACCATTTGCCGCGTCCAAAATGTTATTCATACCCAGCGCATTGGGTTGTGGATTTGACCCAACACGTTGGGTCAAGCTTTTGGTCCAACGAGGGGTAAAAAGTAGCCGTACTGATGCGTTCAAGCCACAAAGCCATTCAGCCACCATGAGCGTTTTCTAAGAATGTTACATTACATTTAATTCAACTTCAGCAAACTGTCCAAGCTGGCGACCAGCAGCTCATCAGCCCCACCCCCATTCTTCAGACCAATTTTCTGGGTCAAAATAATGAACCTAACTTTGGGTTAAAGTAACCAAATCTGCTCAAAAGCTACAGCTTCCCAGTGAGGGGGTTAGGAAAACAACACAGCATTTTTTACTGTGTGCAGTTTTGTTTTGCCAGTCAAACAGTTTTGCTCTGACCAATGTAATCAATAGGTCAAAAATGCTGACGTCTTCGAGGACAAATTCGAAATTGGGTTGCTTCAAGAAACAGTCACATTGCTAATATAGTTGAAGTTAGCCCGGGCCAGCATGACTGATCCTAAAGGCAGATTTCATTGAAATGGCAACACAGAGGCTGAAATCGGATTGGACAAAAAAGCTTTTTTAAGATAAAACCTTAAAAAATGAAGAGAATAGACTTTTGGGAATATATGAATACAATTTTATGTCACAAATATTAGAATTAATGTTGTGTTTAGGCCAGAAAGGCGAAATATATAACCATATGACAAACCATAAAGAAACACAAATAAAATCAGAGGACATCAAGGAATGAATTAAAATAAAAAAGCAAAAAATGAAGGAAAATCAAAATTATGTTCAAGATAAATTGGATTGATTTTGTTGTCGTTTATAAATCAATGTTTCTCATGTTTCTGCAGCTGAAAAATTGCAAAGGCTTAGTGGATAAAACAACGTCCAACGTGTATTCGATGAAGTCCCACATATGCAGGCTGGAGGAAAACATCCAGAAGAACAACGAAAAGTCAGTGCAACTCAACAGGCACAGTGTTATGCCGGAACCCACCGTGGAGCTTCGCTAAACAATGATCATATGTTTTGTTTATTGCAGACTCAATCAGAGCGGGGCCCAAAATGATGCCCTTGAGGCGAAACTGAAATCTGTCATCCAGAACGCCCTGAGTGAGAAGGAGAGAGCTGCCCAGATGGAAATTTTCCTCAAGGAAGAGCAGCAGGCCATCAAGGTGGGACATGGTACATTTCACTTGTCTAATGCTACCATGGCAGTTAAAAAAAAAAAAAAGATAAATCGCCAAATTGTAGACCTAAGTACATTACAAAATCAGTGCAAATAAATAAATATTGGCCATCACCAGAGGTGGCAGGAAATCACACAATGTACAAGTTGGTTGTGTTTCTTAACCTGCAAGTTTCAAGCAAGCCCCAAGTTAGTGTGGAAAAGAATAAGGCAAGCTATGCCAAGTCCCTCTAAATTTCAAGTAAGTCAAAACTCGGGTTTAGCATGTTATGAGTAGAGCCATTCAATTTTGTTATTTAAAACATTTATTTGCACATTAGCTACTTAGCACTCAGTGACTATACTAATACGTTCATAATGACAATTTTAAATTAAGTTTAAAAACTAGACATTTTTGAAGTGTTAAATCGAATGTATTATACTGTACTTACAAAAAATGTTTTGTAAATAAAAAATAAAACATGCACTGTACTGGATTAAAAAACGGTTAAACGGGCTGCTCGCAAAGCTACAAGCTTCATTCTGTTTGATTGTATGGCATGTTTTAAATGTTGTAAATGTTATTTTTATTTGTTTCAGTGATTCTTTCACGAAGCTTAGTTCATGTTTGACTAGTTATCGGTTAAACTGAAGTTAATGTCGCCTACTGCCTTTGTGGAATTCCTAGTGACGGTAAGAAAATCATCCTTTGTGGGTGGGATTGGAACGGATTTAAGGCATGTCCATTCATTTGGAGAGGGAAAGATGATTTGACATTTGAATGTTTTGTGTTACGAGCCGGGTTACGTAATGATTTGAACTTGTATCTAAAGGCGCCGCTGTGCTCTATTAAACTGCTCACCATATAGCGTGCCACCCTGTTATGCTTACCAGGAGCTGGACAACCAGCTATTTGAACGCGGCAAGGAGCTTGTCCGCTGCAAACAAAATGGGGAGGACTTCAAGAAAAAGGAAAAAAATTACATGGCACATTTATTACGCAGCAAATGCACCATCAACACGTTGGAATGTCAGCTCAGGAAACAGGAGGAGTACTTACTCAAACAGATGATGATCATGAATGAAAAGGTAAGCCTACCTAAAAACAAAAATATAGCCACAACTGCCTCAACCCGACTGCTTGCTTCCTCTCACTATCTTTTTTTTTTTTTTTTTGGACACCACTTTTCTGCATTAGGACTCCCAATTGATCATTTTAGATAAAAAACTATCACGATTGCAAGGTGCTGTTGGTGATTCCGATGAAAAGTTAGGGATGGAGGTGAAGATCACAGAGCTGCTCAATTCCCTCGAGGAGAAGAAGAAGACATCCAGTAAGATCCTCATCAAAATTAAGGAGTCTGAGGTCAGGCTGCAGTGCACAGTGGTACATGAGAATCTTCACAAATGACAATATCTTACTGGATATTCTTTTGTCTGTGGCAGGAGGACATTCGCTATTTGAGGAAAGAGCGGGAGGATTCCGAAACTCAGAAGAAAGAGCTGTACAACAAAGTGGCAGAACTGAAGCTGATCAATAATAATATTGAGAAAGAGCTGAAGAGACTCGGGCTAAAGAAACAGGTAGCTGACGCGAGGATGCCAAATTGAACCAAATTGAGCAGTATGAAAGAGTGTGAATGATACAAATTGAACAAACTCGCTCCCCTTTCACATCTAAGACCTTGGAACACCAAGAGTCACCTCAAAATGGATTCATGGGACCAATTTCAACAGTTTTTGTTACCACTTTTGTTTTTTTGAGGGGACAGTACATTTGCAGCTATACCAGCTGTACACCGCCTACTTTACATTGGAGCAAAGAGTCCTTTTGCTACTCACTTTTGTGAGATATATACAATTTACAACTGTCGAAAGGTTTGTAGTTATCGTTATTGTTGAAAGAAAAGCAGTAGCACCATATATTTTCAGTTAAGATCTTTTGGCAGACCATAGCTGAGTCGGGCCATTACCATGGCGATCAGTCTTCTGGTCTGCTGATAAGGGCCATGACTTTACACTAAATAATAAAAAACGTGAAGATTTCAGGGTGACCCCGAAACTTTGGAACAGTACTGTATTGTATGCCTCTATCTGAATGAAGGATCAACTGCATTCATAATAAAACAATGTCCTGTGGCCTTTCATCAGGAACATATCGTGGAGCAGAACATCTCCAAGCTGGAGGTGAGGCGCAAGAGGGATCTCCTGTTCAACAAAGCCAACAGCGTGGTGTCCTTGGAGAAAAGACAACTGAATGTGAAGAAAGCAATTCATGAGAGGCAAGAGGAGATCAGAGTCTACAGTCAAATGCTCAGTCAGCAGCTGAAGACCACAGAGCAGGAGAGACAGAAAATTAGGTAAAAAAAAAAGACGTGACTAAATATTGAAACAGAACAATATTTTCTCTTACATCAGGGGTGTCCGAAGTCCCACCCGGAGGCCTTATTTTTTTTTTATTTTTTATTTTTTTTTTTATTTTTTTTTTTTAAAGGCCCACTGTCATATCGTGGTATTTCCAACCAACCAGAGAACAAACCTTCAAGCATACAACTGGGTAGGCCAGGTAGGGTTTGCACACCTTGGCCAAACAGGGAAACCTGTCCATGTTCTGGTCCACCATCGCAGCATGATGGTAATATATGGGGTCTGCAATAGTGTGGAATAATACCACACTCTTGTTGTTATTGATAGTGTGGGCTGAAAAGATGTTCTGCTGAATGAAGCCTGGCTTTTCCCTCCTGTTACTGGTTCTCCCTCAATTTAAATCAGTTAAGGTGATGAAGTTATTTCATTCAGCGCAAACATCTGATGCTGCAATTGTTTCTTCCTTCTCCTCAAGCCAAAAACACATGATTAGTGGCCAGTTGACATCTCACACTAAAACATCATTGCGGATTAGTAAAGTGGACTAGTTTGTGCAGCCCCTAGTGGTCGTTTCGGGCATGTGCATGATATGCTGCTGCATATGCACCAAAATAAACAGAATTGCCACATATGTCGAAGAGATGCTTATTCATAACTCAAGTTAATAAAAACCCACTTGAGGTCATCCAACATTACTAACCATTACAAGGCCATTCTTGGACTTCTGCCCTCTTACATTTGTAACTTAATCACACAGAAGTGTTGGTTCATGCAGTTTGTGTTAAAGTAACATTTTGTTGCTAACTGTTCCATTAGCCTGCATTGAGTTGGGGAAAAAGGGGTTTTGGTTTTTCTGCCCTTCTACATGGAGCCTGTTCCAAAAAGATAGGAAACTAAAGGAACGTATCTCATTGGATGACTTTAAATCCAGACTGAGAGCATTTGAGACAGCTTCCTCAACCTGGATTTGCTTGATCTAATTTGGATGTTATTTTAAATTGTGTTTAAACTTTTTGCTGCTATGTAGGCCATTTTAATGTGCTGAATTGAAACTGTAACTTTTTGCTGCCTCTTGGCCAGGACTCTCTTGAAAAAGAGGTTTTATAATCTCAATGGGACATTCCTGGTTAAATAAGGGTTCAAAAAAAGTTCCAGGAACGCTTAACTGGCCTCAGCAAGATAAGCGTGAACCACACGGGGAGCAGATACTGCTCTTGCGTTTGGAATTTCGACTTTGTCGACAAAATTGATTTGCATTTGAAGTTGAATAGCAATTTCTTTGCTTGTCATCTTCCCTAGTCTGGAACTGAATGTAAAATTGTACAAGGTTGACGCCACAAAGAAGCATTACGAGGTTGTGACCTTTACTATGGCAGCCGAAGAGGATGACGAGGATGCGGTCAAGTCTCAAGCTCACTACATCGCCAAGGTAAGATGATCAGAAATGTTAAATGATCCTCTATTCCGCCTGGCACCGTCACTAGAGTGTGACTCTCTTCCACTAGGCCGCGCTAGAGAAAGCGGAACTCAAGCAGCGGGGAGAGTGTCTCAATAGCAAAATCCGCAAGGCCGAGCAGGAAAATAAAGCGCTGGAGAACACAACTCTGTTATTCCACATCAGTAATACTGGATTTCACACAACAGTCGCCAAAGCAAAAGAAGCCAGTATGTAAACCTGCCTGTTGCACTCTTATCATTCAAGAGAATAGATTCCTGTCTGCTTATAAAACCTTTTCTTGCGTGAATGCTGAGCAAGCCAAGTTTTACCCCGATACTCTTTCCACATTCCCCCACTGATATGGGCCATTCAAACTTAACAAACACAGTGATGCCAGACAGCTAACAGTACTTAATGGCATGTCTTCTTGTATACCTGTATTACACTGCCCCCTAGTGGGCAAGGTGCGAACAGCCAAAGGAACAGCACAATGTCTTTTCAATTGAAAAAAAGTAACCAAAACTGTTTAATTCTCATGCATTGTTCACACTATTTAATTATGTAATTTTTATGTCTTTATAATTCTATAGAATGCTATTTTCCTTACTTAAAATACATTGCAGATAATTTGATATTTTTGAGGGGGTTTTGAAACAGATTAATAGCATTGCCATTCATCTCATTGGGGAACAATTATTTGAGACACAAGTGTTGGGGTTTGTTAATTTTACGTAAATTTTACGGTGCAAATTTGAGAACAAGATCAACAATTCCCAAGATGCTCTGAGTGACCTACGCAGTACATCACCGATGTCAGGTCAAACGTCCTATGTCACAATATGGTAACCTTCCTCACAAATCTACCCTTTTGGTCAATCCACACGTGGGTGTTATTTTTATTTCTTTTTACAAATTATTGAGCAATTTGAAGTGTCGAAAATGGCTTGCTCTCTTTGACAATGATATTAATGGTTGAAAAAAACGTACTGTTTTTGAGGTCTACTAAAAAGTGATGATTTTGAAGATATGTGGACTTGTTAGATACAGTGGCCTCCATAATTTTTGGCACACCTGGTTAAGATGTGTTAAAAGCCATAAATGAATTCAAATCAAAGCAAATCTCAAACTATAGATGTGTTTCCATATCAGCTCCAGATTATCAGGAGAAGTTCAAGCTTGAAGAGCAGCTTCAGGTAGCCGAGGAAACGCTGGTGTCCAAAAGGCAACTAGCTAAACAGCTTCGTGAGGACGTGCAGGTACTGCAAGCCGCCGTTGTTAAGTTCGGTCATGAGAGAATTTAGTAGGATTTAGCAATCCTGTGTATTATGAAAACAAACCTTTTTAAGAGGGGTTAGTAACTATTTTTCATTTTATTTCAAAAACGCCTTTGCTAGCATTATTAATTCATTCACAGCCAGCCGTTTTCAAAGCAGCCGTTTTCAAAACACCTACCTGTTGGAAAATGTACCTGATGGATATATTTCTCATTGGCAGTAAACAGTTGGATTCCCGTTGCAGAACATAAACATCCACAGCAGTGAATCAGTTTCACTTGACAATTTTGGTATTTTTACATGAAACATGAAGTAGACAAACTTGATTTGCTTTTCCTTCTCAAGCTTTGAGTTTGACACCTGCGTCCGAGGGTGTATGTGCCTAACTATCTTTCCTTTCTTCTATCTTTCTCCTGTTTTGTCTTAGGAAATTAACATTGCCTTGAAGAATCGACTACAAGCCAAACAGTGTTTGGAGAAGGATGTCATGCAAATAATGGAATTTAACGATTCTGTCAACGACATGCTCCTTGCTGCCACCAAGTACAAACCTCGTCTCAAAGCGGCGCTGCAGCAACAATTTCAGCTGGTTGGCCTCTTTACGGCATTTTGTTTGTTTGTCACCAGTGAGGTCGTGTGGAGGAAACTGACAGTTTGGCTAATACTGTTTCTGGTTGTGAATGGATGTAGCTCAGTGAACTGTGAGGAACCGAATTGGTCTGAAAATGATTATTTATTGACTACAAACAATGTATCCGTGTTTATCTATCTATGCCAGCGATGTACAAGACAGTTGGAACAATGAAATGTTCTTCCACTAGATGGCAGAAGGGTGCATTTTAAGATGTGTCCAAATGAACAGAATACTTTAATAGATTTGTGTTTACTTAAAACAAGCCCACATTTCACACTAGTAGGTCAATTTGTGATTAAATTGGGATAAGAAAATCAATTTTTCGTTTCCTTGTATATGTGCCTCGCTTCAAGGCTGGGAAACTGATGTCGATTTTTTTTTCGCAATGCAATAATGTTTACATGTGTGCTTCTTTCAGGCCAATCTGCCTTTTCCATCTTCTGCTGTCTCTGGCATGAGTCGAAGATCCAACATTGTCAGCAGCTCTGTTTCTGCCAGGTCAAACACACGTTCATTTAATAAAACATTAATGCACTTCTTTTTTTTTTTTTTCTGTGTATAGTTGTACCTTGGCTTCCATGTCATCGCTTTGTCTGTATTTTACTTTGTGTTGTTAGCCAAAATTTGCATTACAGTATGAGAGAGTTTCTGATACACCACTGCTTGAGTGAAGTGGGAAAAAACTGCAGCATTAAGGTACTGTGATGCCATTTCTTGTGGACAAGGAGAGCCACAGTTGCCGAAATGAAAACACTTGCAGGGAGATGCTGTAGGCCACGACTTACGCCCAGACACTCACGTAGAAGGTCAAGCTGACTCCAGCTGTCCCTCACTAGGCCACGCCCCTTTAAGGCACACAGCCACACATCACAGTAAATAAGTAGTATATTCGTAACTCCATGGAAAAACAATACATACTGTGAATCTTTTATGTTTTCATACAACACAGTGCTAATTTTCTAACAAAACAAAATGTGTTTTTCAATTTGAAAATGTATTTGATATGTGAATAAATTGATTTTGGCCACGGAACAAATTAAAAAAAATTAGTAAGTCAGGGTACCACTATATTAATATTTGTGTGTTTTTTTAAATTTTTTAATATATTGTTAAAACTGTTTGTACATGTGTAATTCGAGTCTTCCCTCGCTATAATAGGTGTGCTGCATTCTCAGCCAGCAGCCGCAAGCCTTCTGATGAGCCGGACCCCACTGTGAAGACCGTGGTCCTGGGCCAGGATCTGCCCTAACATT
The DNA here is from genome assembly GCF_054856515.1 of Filicampus tigris. Classification (NCBI taxonomy): domain Eukaryota; kingdom Metazoa; phylum Chordata; class Actinopteri; order Syngnathiformes; family Syngnathidae; genus Filicampus; species Filicampus tigris. Next base: position 9,479,879 of record NC_141226.1, read on the forward strand.
TTTGCCCTCAGGACCTTTTGGATGGGCACGAACCTGGCCATTGACCTCGCCTTCTTGACAGAATGCATTGGGTGATCGTTATTCCTTGCACACATGACTGAAAAAGGCATAAAATAGACTGTTAGGATTTTTTTATTTATTTTTTTTTGGGGGGGAAAAATACACTTTACCTTTTTAAAAGGATGATAGTGTGCTATAGTCTTCCTAGATCAGATCAGGTTTAGAATTGTGGTGGACCAGCCAGGACACCTCAATTCCATGTTATTGTGTGCCATTCACCAAAGTGTGATAATAATACTGTACTGTAATGCTGATGTTTTTATGGCTTATATGTAAATTACAGTTCGCAAGTGTATAGGGGAAGCCCTGGAGCAAAAATATATGTCATATACCTTTATTTGTGTTAGTCGCCTCTTTGGCCGGAAATTAAATCGTGAAGCTCATTGGAATATAGACCATTAAGGAAAAAATATTTTTACTTGACAATTGAGTGGGGAATCTGTTACTCTTCTTTATGTGTTCCAGTACAAAATTCTCCTGCTCATTTTACAAATAAAACAATTACAGCAGAGCTGTTGTCTTGTGTGTTATTTACAATTTTTGCCAATGATCACATTAGAAAAATACAACATTTTTGTACTTTGCTTACTAAAAATGACGCATTTCTCCATTGTTTGTCCTGTGCTAGAGGGTTTTAAATTTGGCTGCATGCTGCCTCCTCCTGGTGCTCATGTTTAAAAATAGACCTGAATGGTTGCTAGGAGCGACTAACAACAAACACCAGTCCTCCCAGTTTACAGCAAGAAGCTGCGGATATTAACACAGCAAGAAAAAAAATACAACTTTAGAGCTCACTTAGATCTCAAACTTGGGGTGACTCAGGATTGATGTGAAATGTTGAGTGTTGCCACGGCAGTTTTACCAGAGGTGAGTTGGGAGCAGTATTATGCTGTTCCCGGGGCCAATGCAGAAAACAAGGCTTTAATTGAAGAGGTGAGAGATTTATTTATTAAATATACCTCAGTTGTTATCTTGTTTATCTTATTTTTTTATTTGACTGCAGTATTACTGAAGTGTCTTATGTTACACTGCAATTAAAAAAAAAATGAAATTAGGAATATATTAAGAAAAATTATCCGCCAATAGAACATGAAAATGTGTCATAGCAACATTTCTAAGTAAAGAGTCTTGAAACTAGTGCATTCACATTATCTGCACCTGTACAATTATAGTAATAAATTTAAGATAAATTCGAAATCACTAATAAATTTTCAATAACAATTTATGATATCTTGTTAAAATGTTTAAGTGGAAAAATTGGCATGGTATTTTGATGGTTACATTTTAGTTTTGGCAGTGTGTGACTGATTCTTTCATATAATTCAGTCTTTCCCATAATTAAAGTAATCTGATTACATCACAGATCATCAAGAAGAGGAAGGAACTCTCGCAACTGAAAAGCAAGCGAGAGAATCATAAAGATCAAACACAACTGGCAACGGAATTTCTGAAACATGTTAAAGGAGAGCTGCAAAATTTGGAGGTATTCATGCCCACCCCACACAAAGTGTCATTATATGCAAACGTAATGAATAGCAACAATATAAAGTGCCGCTCAGAAGTTTGTGAACCCTGCAGGATTGGTTATTTTTGTAAAAAAAATGATTAAAATACCCTTTTTAAATGTTGACATATACATCAATCCACAATGCTGATATTGAAAATAATAGACTCAAACAAAAAGAATGAAAATATTGGCATTTGTTATTTAACAAAAGTTTTTTTTATATTAGAAAAACTCACATTTCATGAGTGCCAAAGTATGTGAACCTCTTCAGTTAATAGAATATTGCACCTACTTTTGCAGTGATAACCAAATGGTGACTTATCAGTCTTTCACATTCACTTTGTGGGATTTTTGTGCACTTTTGTTCTTTTTTTTGTGAGCAGGGGCTTCTTCCGAGCAACCCATCCATCAATTATCATTTTTTTGTGACTCTTGCTGATATTTTAGAAGGTCAACCACTTCTAGGCAGGGTTGTAGATGATGTGCCTCACAGTGGAACGATGAAGCTCAAATTTTATTTAGATAACTATATAGCGGATGTGCTGTCACTACCCTCTTCTTGAGGTCCTCTAAGATTTGTCTTCCTCTTGGCATTACTGAGCTGTATGGGTTCACATGGGTAAGACTAAAGTGACGTGGTCTTATCTCCGTTTCAATCAGCAATGCAGAATTTCCGCACTAAACCATTTCAGTGGTTAATTTAGCTACCAATTTGTCCCACCTGATTCTACTTGACTGCTTGTGCTAAGCAATGCACCTCAGGGTTCACTTACTTTTGCACCTACATAAATTGACCAAAATCTCTTTTTAATTTAATCTTGACTACACAATGAATAAAAAAAGAAAAAAAAGAAAAGAAAAATACGTTGAATTGCTAACCTGACACCTGTTATTTTATATGAAATATAAAGGCTTGGATTGAACAACAAAATCGTGTTGAAACAATTGGAAAATCTAAATTGCTCAAGAGGTGCGCAATTTTTTGAGCAGCACTGTATGCTCTGTGCTTATTGTGAAAAGGCCCTGTGCCAGGCCAAAGAGAGAGAAGCAGATTTGGAGACGCACCTCACTGCCATTGCACAGAGAGAAATTGGCCATCTGGCACAGGAGAGCACTCAGATGGAAAATGAGCTTCGATCTTTGGCTGAGAGGAAAACCATGCTTGAGGTCTATATACTTCCAAACTTTCATTTTACATCATTTATTTATTTCATAATAGTTATTTAATATCAAATCCCAGGTGCCGCAATGTGATCAATGTATTAACCTTTTTCCTACATCATCAGAACGACATATTCAAGGCGAAACAGAAGCTGGAGCAGTTTCGCACCCAAATGAACTGGGACCAGCAGGCCTTGGATTCTTTTTTGGAGGAGTCGGCTCAAAAAGAAGACGATGTGATGGCCATCATCAAGTATTCGCAGCAGGATGAACAGAAGATCAAGGTAATGGGACGAGTTTGTGTTTGAAGGCCTCTGAAAGCGCTATAAAAATGTTATTTTCTATCCCACAGGCACTTACTTTGGCCATTGAGAGGACAATGCTAGAAGCTAGTAAAAAGCGCAAAGCCCTTGACATGGAAATGACTGAAAATTTATCTGCACAGGTACGATGAAGCAAAATGTATGGCTGGGAAATGCTGGTCTACAAGAAAGAAATGTGTCTGAATGAATGCCATGGCAAAAATTATATTTACCTCACACACACATACACAATCACCCTCTCACGCATAACAAAATTACCTCTTACACTCACTAAAAAAACTGTCACATGCACTAAAAAAGAAAAAAATTCACACTCACAAAAGCCTCTCGACACCCAAAAAAAATGTACACGCTCACCAAAAAAACCCTCTCACATTCACAGCAAAACCTCCCAGACACCGACTTCTCACCTCACACCAAAAACACCCAAAAGCCCAACCTCAGTGTTACAAAAAAGTTACAAAAAAATATATATTAATCTCACATATACCTCATATGTTGAACTACAGGCTGGACATAATATTTGCCAAGAAAATACATTTCGAATGGAAAATGTCCTGTTTTCCTGTCAGATTGCTTTAGACAAGACAACAGAGCATTTGCAGAAGGCACACCAGGAAACGGAGAAGATCATCCACCAGTGGGAAAACACCATCCAACAGATGAAGCAAAGAGATGCTGATATACAACAGTGGGCTCTGGTAACCAACCGAACAATATTGCCAACACAATGTCAGGGTTTTTCCCACATATAACATTTGGAGGTGGACAACTTATTTTGGGTAAAAAAAGATGCTTGAATTTCACGTTCTCGAACAAGCAGGATGTACTGTATCCACCCGCTGCTTTTATTTGACCCAGGAGAATCCCTGACAGTACACACACCCGAATAACACACACAAGTCCATCCATCATTCCAGAAACTTGCAGAGACCAACCAGATCATCAGGGAAAGGAATGGCTCCTTGACAGAAATGAAGCACTTGTACGACTCGCAGATGAACGACAACAAGGAAGAAGAGAGGAAATTGACCGCAGCCAATCGTCAGGCTGCAAAACTGCGGCAGGAACTGAAAGAGTGCGAAAAGAATTACTTGGAGATGCAGGATGAGGTAAACATGTCTGAGCAGAGTAAAATTGTGGATCGCCAACCTCTGCCAATGACTCTGGTCGACAGCAAATTTGAATCAGACGTGGCTTTACAGTGAGCACATCAGGTTTTTAGAGATTTTCATTTTTTGTTTTTAATTTTGACCTATAAAAGCTTGTGCAATACATATTTTACCATGCGTTGTAATTTACAGCTGTGACGTTTCAAAAACCAAATTCCACCTTTTGCTGAACTTAACCCTTAATTCATAAATATTACTAAATGTATATTATTGTATTATTATTATTATGAAAACCTGATGAGTTGGAGTGAAAATGAAAGCAGATTCGGAATCAAGTACAAAAATAATTTACAAAAGTTGATTCTCGGATTTAGAAAAAATGTCGTAAGAAATTGTTGACCAGTGTAATCATTTGATATCCACTTCAAAAAGTCCGTAATTGCATTTAGATGCCACAAGATGGTGGCAAAGCACTTTTTCGTATTAGACAAGACTATGGCCTGACTTAATGAAGCTCCTCCCATCACTTCAAGATGCCACAAAATGGCACCCAAGCAATATACAGAGTCAGACAAAATGATCTGACACATTTATTTAACTTACAAATGTGTATTGTATGTTATACAATATTATATTTTTATATATATGACATGGTATTGGCCTGAGCACAAAACTACAACAAATAATAAAGGATAGGGTCCCCCAAAAATCCATGAAAACATAAATATGCAGGCTTTCACTGCATTCTAACAAAACTGATTGTGTATTTGATGTGTTTGTTTGCAGCAAAAAAGCTGTAAAACCTCACTGGATAAAACAGCTTCAACTGTGGAGTCGATGAAGTCAAACATGTCCAGGCTCAAGGATCAAATCCAGAAGAACAATGTCAAGTTAGTCTCATTGAGTCCGTCATTTGCCATAGCTGTAAATGGTAAACATTGTAGGGCTTGGTAAACAAGTTGCTTCTTAACGTGATTGTAGACTGAAGCAAGCTTTGGGCCAAAATGCTGCCCTAGAGGAGAAACTGAAAGCTGTGACGCAGAACGCCCTGAGTGAGAAGGAGAAAGCTGCCCAAATGGAACAGTTCCTCACAGACGAGGAGCAGGCCATTAAGGTGAGGAGTCAAACACCTTCAATTGAACAGGATTATCTATGTCAGGTCTGCTACACACATACATCTGTTTCAAATCTTTCAAAAATGTCAATCCTTGACGGATCCCGCACATGAAAAAAAAAGTAATCCAGCATCTAACAGATTTGGTGGTATTGTGTGGTGTGTTCCGATAATCTCAACAGAGAGCACCACACACATAAAGATTCTCTTCCACCACTAATCTCAAATCCTCCGAGGCAGATACTGTATCTTGCGAGATCGCATGTGATCTCTCATAAATGAAAAAGATGTTACCCGAGCATTTCTGAAAAGGTAAAAAATGTGATTCTGTGAGCAAAATCTTGCTCGGGAAAAACACTTCCTACCATCTGGGGAATCGACTTTATCACAAAAAGCAACATTGAGTAAGGCATGTTTGTTCTTATTTACAATCCCTTCTTTGTTCATCAGTCAGGGCTCATTTTCCACATCACAGTTCACAAAGTCAAATGATTCGAGAGTAGCCGGCATTCCCCACACACACAAAGATGAGGGGGGGGGGTGTTCATACTAATAGAGTATGTTTAATATTTAAGTTTGATGGCCGCAATCTGTTTTGGACTATATAATCGAGACAAATAGACTCTTAGCGCACCTCAGACCGCAAGATAATCTTTTAGTTATCTTATTAAGACACAAAATGGTCGGGCATTTGATGTCCTTGATCAGGAAGGGGCAAATTCAGGACATAAACAGCCCGATTGTTTCGATGCGTGTCCTGCAAATTTCATGTTTCCCACACATGGTGGGTCTCATCACCAACATTTTTCAGGTCAATGAATTTGTCTCTCTGAAGTACCTCAGCCAAGTGATCTTGTGCTGCCACTCAGACCCAAAAGGTCAAAACTGAATTTCCTGCATTTTTTCCACCGCCACAAATATTTCCTCACAAAACAAGTCGGACTCGTTAACAGGATTTCTCTTCACTGGCTCGTGAGGTTCATTGGGGAGAAAGTAAGCACATCATTGGTCATTGTTTACAAGAGTTCTGTGAAACCTGTCGCGACAACCCCAAGACCCAAATGTTTTCACACATTAGCAAATCACAGCCATTAGTCGCGTTCGAGCTGAGTTGCTATGTGATAGGGACAGACTCAATGATAAAATCAAGACAATACTCGGGAAGTATATGGACACATACTGTATCTATAAACCATTCGTGACTATTTTGACTTTGTTTGCATGGTAGAGGACAATGGATGGGAGGAATATGCTATAGAGGGGGTAGCAGCATTACTGCATATGTCTGCAACAAAATGTCTCTTATTACTGGTACTGTTGCTGGTAGTTACATTGAATCATATAGTGGGCAACAACTGTGTTTTTTTGCACAAGGAGTTGGACGTCCAACTGCGTGACTGCAGGGAGGAGCTCTTCCGTTGTAAACAGAATGTTGACAACCTCAAGAGAATGGAGAAGGACTCTTTGGCGCAAGAGTTGTGGAGCAAATCCACCATCAGCAGTCTGGAACGAGAGCTAAGCAAACAGGAGAAGCATTTGATAAGACAGCAGATGATCATGAGTGAAAAGGTACGCTAACCAAAACAAGAACTAGAATGAGATTTGACTCCTTGGTCACACGTTTTTCTTTCACACACTTGCGTTGTAGGACTTCCAGATGATCTTTTTGGAGAAAAAGCTCGCTCGACTGCAAGGTGTTCACGACGCAGATGAAAAGCAAGTGTTAGAAATGAAGATCAGTGAACTGACCAAAGCCCTCGATGAGATGATGAAGACGTCCAGCAAGATTGGCAACGGAATCAAAGAGTCTGAAGTCAGCCTGCGAACAGTAGAATTCACCAAGCTCGACCAATGTTTCCACTTGTCATTGCATATTTTGTCTTTGACAGGGTGATATTCGCTATTTGAGGAAAGAGAACGACAAGTCAGTAGCTGCGAAGGAAGAGCTGTACAACAAAGTTGAAGAGTTGAAGCTAATCAATAATAATACTGAAAAAGAGCTGAAGAGACTTGGCCTCAACAAGCAGGTATTACGCTGTGCGAAACATTTTACTCTTAAGTTTTTATATTAACACCTGAAGGATTTATTGTGTGACAACATTTTTAAAAATAAATTCCTTAAAGGAAGTCAACGCAATTTTTTTTTCAAGAATATATTCTATGCAAACCCACTAGTTGAAACAGGGCATTCTGATAAATATTGTGTTTGTGGAATACCGGTAAGTGTTAATCCACTCGTTTTTAGCCATCTCCGGGGGCAGCCATTTTGTCTTCTGTCGACTGAAAATGACATCACAACTGCTCACAACGACCAATCATGGCTCAGATTTAGAAAACAGGTCAGCTGTGATTTGTCGTTGTGAGCAGTTGTGATGTCATTTTCAGTCGAGAGAAGACAAAATGGCCGCCCCAAAGATGGCGAAAAAACGAGTGCATTTTGCTGCTTAATCTGTATTCCCCAAACGCAAAATTAATCAGAATGCCATGTTTCAACTAGTGAGCCTGCTGGGAACTTATTCGTGAAAAAAATATATTTGGGTTGACTTCTGCTTTAAGATATCATGATTACCATCGGTGTAGATTCTCAGTCATCCTAGCCATCGTAAAGTTTGGACTCATCGCCTCATCTAAAATCTGTTTTTAACTGAAAAATTGGACCTCAAATTTTTACTGAAGGTCAACTTAGGATCACTCATAACGGTTACAGTCCAAGCCTGATGTCCCTGACTTTTTGTGAGTAGTGTATGTTTAATTACTAACGATGCACATGACAGAGTGAGTTTGAGTGAGGGGCTTCTCACAATTTGATCCAGAGTGGATCTTGGACCATCAGAGCGTTACCATGCACTGTGTGGCTTCTCATCAGGAACAGATGGTGGATCAGAACATCTTCAAGCTGGAGGTGACGCGGAAGAGGGACCTTCTATTCAACAAAGCCAACAGCGTGATGTCTTTGGAGAAAAGACAACTAAACTTGAAGAAAGCCATCCAAGAGAGGCAAGAGGAGATCGGAGTCTACAGTCAAATGCTCAGTCAGGAACTGAAGACCACTGAGCAGGAGAGACAGCGAATCAGGTGAAATTCCTTGTTTGTATCAGAGGTCGGGAGTCCCAAGCAAAACCCAAGTTACTGCAGCAAAAATCAAGCCAGTCGAGTCAAGCCATACATTGTTGCCGAGTCACAATGTTCTCAAACCAGTGACCCCCCCTCTCTTACGTACATTATGTACAATGTCACCCTTTGATAGGCTATTTCCAGTGAGTCTGTCATTTTAAAAGTGATTCCTTCACAGTGCTGATCTGAATGGAAAGTTATCCAAGATTCACGTCATGAAGAAACATTTCGAAGTTGTGACCTTTTCAATGGCAACCCCTGGAGAGGATGAGGAAGATGTGGTGAAGTGTCAAGCTCACTACATCGCTAAGGTGAGAGGACCTCAAAGACCATCAGAAATATTAAACGGTATTTAGTGCAGTAATTCCTAGCCGCTGTGCTGTGTGTGTCTAGTATGCCAGTAAGGGGACAAATAATTATATGCTCTTCCAGTAGATGGCAGAAGGTATAATTTACTTCTGTATCAGCCTACAACACAATAATAGCGTATTGTTCGACTACACAAGCCTAGATTTTCACACTGGGTGGGTACATTTGTGAGTAAAAATCAGCATACTTCAGCATCCAGTATACATCCATTTTGTGACATGTTTTTTTATTTGTGCACTGTGAGATTTTTCATATGTAAAATATATGCCTTGGCTCAATACAGATGGGGAAACTGATGCAGCATGTGTAACAAATTTACAATATGTTTTTTTTTCCCACAAGGCGGCACTACAGAGAGCAGAACTGATGGAGCAGGTCGAGTGTCTAAGTGCCAAAATATGCAAGGCTGAGCAAGAAAATAAAGCTCTGGAGAACACAACACTGTTGTTCAATATCAGCAATTCAGGATTTCACACGTCAGTCAACAAAGCAAAGGAATCCAGTAAGTCAACATTCTTGTCAGTAACTTTATGAATGGCTTGCACAACTCTCTTTGGTTCTTCTGTTGTGTTACTTACTGGTTAAAGAGGGGAAGTCAACCCAAACATATTTTATTCAAGAATATGTTCTATGCAAGCCCACTAGTTGAAACAAGGCATTCTGATATATATTGCATTTGTGGAATAAGAGTTAATCCATCCGTTTTTAGCCATCTTTGCGGGCGTCCATTTTGTCACTTCTGTCGACTGAAAATGACATCACAACTGCTCAGTTAACGACCAATCACGGCTGACCTCTTTTCTGAAGCTGCTGAGCTGTGATTGGTCTTTACCTGAGCCCTGAGCAGTTGTGATGTCATTTTCAGTCGACAGAAGTGACAAAATGGCCGCCCCCTGAAATGGCTAAAACGGGGTGGATTTTGCTGCTTAACTCATATTCTAAAAATGCAGTATTAATCAGAATGCAGTGTTTCAACTAGTGCTGCTGGGAACATATACTTGAAAAAAATATGTTTGGGTTTATCTCCACTTTAATATTCTTTTGTCAGGTCCAGAATACCAGGAAAAAATCAAGATGGAAGAGGAGTTACATTTGGTTGAAGGCACACTAAAGTACAAGAGAAGACAAGTGAGAGAGCTTCAGCAAGACCAACAGGTTATTCTTATTTATCATTGAGCTTCCACTCACTAAATTCCTCCTGTGGTCCTAAATCATCATCAGAATGCCCACGTCACTGCCCAGTGTTGTCTTCTGTATGTTAAGAAATCTCCTCAGTTTCATTTAAAGTCACATTATGAATGAAGTTTACCTTAACATAACTACACTCACTTGTAAGGAGAACAGAATAACAACAAATGTTGGATTTAGGGAAGTAGGGTAGGAGGGAAGGAAGCGGCAGTAAAATGGGCCAAAATCCAGATTCCATAGGGTGAGGCAGACTAGTTGAATACTATGTGTGACTTAATCAAATAAGCAGAGCTGGGTACTGTGCCAAATTTTGCCGGTCCATCATTCGTCAGTTTTTCTGGAGCCCAACCGAATTGTAATCGGCAGATGGTCAGTCCGTCAGTTAGTCTGTCAGAAGTCCGTCGGTCCGTCAGTCTCTGGCCATATTAGGTAACTCATTCAACTCTTCTCTGTTTCTGTTCATCTATCGGAGTCATCCAAGGAACTGACTTCTGTGCTTTTCACCTCCTACGGATTTGTTCAGGAACTGAACAGCATCTTGGAGAGTCTCCTACAGGCAAAACAGGTGGAGAACCAAAAGATCGAACACACACAGTCCCTCATCAGCAAACTGAATCGGGAGGTTGCTAACCAGCAGGAAAAAATTAACAGAGCCACAAAACAGGTTTGATGTTATGACCTAGTTATTTATCCTACATTTACATACATTTCTCTGACAGTGCAATATGTATCATCATTGAAGGAGCTCGCTTTCACATATGAATTTTTCATGTGTTTTTTTTTTTTTTATGATTACCCAGTGCTCTAAACTAACCCAAAAGATCCGTGCCTCAAGAAATACCAAGTCAGAGACTTTTGAGGAGAAGGACATCAGGCTGAGACAGTTAAAGGACTTAAACAGGAGTGTCAACAAGATGCTGAATGATGCCACAAAGGACAGACCCGACCTAAGATCAGCATTGGAGAAGTACTTTCTAGAGGTAAACAGCTGGAAGACTACATGCCTTTAGCCTGAATCATCATTCATGAGATTTAGATTAGTCAAAGTAGTTTAATCCCCTCCCCAAAAAATTCCAAATGTTAAAAATCTTATTTATTGTTTGATTTTCTTTCTCTCTCAGGCCAACTTGTCTTTTCCGTCTCCTCCGTCCACTCCCAGCAGCCGCCGAAGCTCCAAGACCAATTCAGCTCGCATCTCCACCTCTTCCAGGTCTGAGACACACACATTTGGGGCCCTATTTTCAGACCCAGTGCAAGTCTCCCACAAAGTGCAGTCTAACTCAATGGTCCTCAACCACCGGGCCGTGGACCGGTGCCGGGCCGCAGGCTGCTTGGGACTGGGCCAAGTAAATCTAAAAAACTGTTTCTAAATGATGACGTTCCGTTTTCATACTGTAGATATTTTCAATTCGAAAGTTTCAGGATGGGAACAAATTGATATCGGGAGTTATAAAAAGTGTCAATGTCTAAATGTATTGTTCTCCAACCTGCAGGTCTTCAGCTTCTTCAGCCAGCAGACACAATACCTCTGCACCTCAGTCTCCTTTACTGAAGACTGTGGCCCTGAGTCTGGATCTAACTGTTTCCTCCTCGCCTCGTTCAGCCAGCAGGGGCTCCAGCACAGCCAGCAGCAACTTGAAGAGTCCATAGTATAAGAATTTTCCGCGAATTGAGAAAATAGAGCTCTAGTTTGTTGGGGCAGGATGAATGATCACCTCACTAACAAGGTTATGTAATGAGGTTATGTTGTCATTTAGTCCCCGAATGAACCTTTATGCATTATACTGTGGATATAAAAAGTCTACACGACCACGTTCAAATGCCAGGTTTTTGCGCTACATCCCATTTGTATGATAAGATGGTGTGCATACTTATGCAACCACATTGTTTCAGTTGTTTACTTCCCCTTTCAAAAAGGCACCAATTCAATTGCACAGATTATAGGTCAAATAAATGGTGGGAAAATATTTAAAATAATTTATCTCGATCCGGTCTCAACTTTTTTTAAAACCATATAAACGGGTTTCTAGACTTTTTAAATCCACTATCAAGAGTTTTTCGAGTTGTTCCGGTACTCAAACTGCAGAATGAACATATTCAAGTCAAGTCAAATGTATTTATATATTCCTTTATCACAAAAGAGTCTCAAATGGCTTCACAAGCCCACAGTTAACAATTATTAATGACATCTTCTGATCTTAGTAACCCCACGAGGGCAAGGAAAAATTTAAATTAAAAAAAAAAACACCTGGGGAAAAATAAGAAACGTTGAGGAGGGGCTGCAGATGGGGGGAATCCCCCTTCCAGGATGACTAGCCTGCAACGGAGGCAAAATGGGCAACATTTAACACAAAATCAATTTTGTGCAATTTTAGAATAGTGTGAGAGCCCATTTAATAAGATGAAGCACGGAAAGTGGGTCCTCCACAAAACACGGCCTGGTTGGTCAATGAGGAACTCTCCATAGAGAACAATTCTTCAAAAAAGAGGCTTCAAACTGTTTATTGCAACTCTCAGGTGAAATTTATACACAAACTAAACAACCCGATAAAAAGGGGACAATATGTTGCTGAATTAACAATCACAAGGCTTTGCTACAGATAGCGAGTATGCAAATGCCGTAGATGTCCCCGCGTGTGTCGTAGTGTTAACACCCTTGAAACAACGGATAGAAAATGTTCTTACGTTCAACTTCTGAACTCATTATCAACAGTTTCCATACACGAAAAGTGTCAGGAATGTGCATCGAAAGCATGGGTGCATTACAGCGGTAATAGCTCACATGCTAAAGTGGTGAAGTGAAAGAATTCAAACCTGCTCAAATGGCATTTGTCACACAGCTACGTTTCTCACCCAAGTAGCCCACTGGGAACAAATCCATTTAGGAATCATTTATACGGTGAGTTGAAGCTAGTGGCCCACAGAGGGCCTTCAAAGCGTCACCATAGCATTTAAATTTAATACCAAGAGTCCTGTAATATTTGTTGCATTAATTTAACTTTTTTTTTTTTTTTTTTAATATTATGTCAATATATACTTAGTTTATTTATTGTAAAAAACATTTTTTCCTGAAATAATTCGCTTATTATAGTGAAAGAGATGTAAATAGAGAAAAATAGAGTAAATTATTATTACATATATATTTACGTATAATTATTACATTTAACATTTTGGGTTGCATTGTTTCTAAAATTGCTAACTATATATGTATTCATTTATTATCATGCAGGGGTCGATTGTAGTTTTAAGTTATAATATTACCAATTGTAGGTGGCGCTAGTATTGTCTTCAATTGGTTGCCATGACAACTCAAATCTAATATTTGTTTGAGTTTATTATTTTATAAACGTGTATTTGTTTCCACATAAACCTTAATGTTATGGCCTTTGTTGAAACTTGGTCGAATTATTTGTAATATTTTGTGATCACTTCCGGTTTGGAGTCGCATATGCCGGATGGCGCGACGGACAGAGAAAGTCAGCGGGCGAGAAAGACGAAGGCGTAATATTGTGTGGTGGACTCTGTCTTTGAATTATCTACTACTGGTTTACAAAGGCGCACGCGGTATGTTATCTTTTGTTTATTGTTTGAATGTTTGTGTCAAACAGATTATTGTAAATATTTATGTTAATACTTCGAATCTCTTTTAGTTTTCACGGTGTTCCACAATGAATGCGCAATAAACGATTGTGGACATCAGTACGAAGCGTGGTTCTTGACCGGAGTAGATACACCAATCACCACTAGATGGCAGATGTGTCTTAGTTGCATTTACACTGGTTCTTATACTGCTCTATACTACGTGAGAAGGCCTAACAACTTTTTTGGGATTTGAAATAACATGCAGGACAAACACAGCACCTCAATAATATTACAATTTTGACTGAGTTTGAAAAGAAAAAAGTAAAATGTACAGAATGAGTTCTTGCACTTGGTTTCTTGTTCTGCAGTTTTGTACTGTCCTTGAATAGTAATTTTTATGCAAGTTGCAAATTCATCTGTTTTCTGAAGCTGAGCCATGATTGGGCATTATCTGAGCAACTCAGAGAGAACCTCAGCATCTTCATTTCTGCCACCTCCAGCTCTGCCTCCTGTCTTTTCCTCACTGACACTGTCTCAAGACCAAACAACATTGCTGGTCTCACCACAGTTTTGTACACCTTTCCTTTCATCACACATCAAACCTAACACTTTTCTCCACCCGTTCCAACCTGCCTGTACACTTCACCTCTTTTCCACACTCTCCATTGCTCTGGACTGTTGACCCTAAGTACTTAAAATCCTCCACCTTCTTGATCTCTTCTCCCTGTGACCTCACTCTTCCACTTGGGTCCCTCTCATTCACACACATGTATTCTGTCTTATTGCGGCTAACCGTCATTCCTCTCCTTTCCAGGACAAACCTCCACCTCTCTAGCTTCTCCTTAACCTGTTCCCTGCTCTCACTGCAGATCACAATGTCATCTACAAACATCATAGTCCATGGAGATTCCTGTCTGACCTCGTCTTTCAGCCTGTCCATCACCATAGCAAACAAGAAACGGCTCAGAGCTGATCCCTGATGCAGTCCCACCTCCACCTTGAATTCCTCTGTCACATCTACAGCACACCTCACCACTGTCTTACAGTCCTCATACATGTCCTGCACCGCTCTCACATACTTCTCTGCCACTCCATACTTCCTCATACAATACCACAGTTCCTCTCTGGGCACCCTGTCATAAGCTTTCTCCAGATCTACAAAAACACAATGCAGCTCCGTTTGGCCTTCTCTGTACTTCTCTATCAACATCCTCAAAGCAAATACTGCATCTGTAGTACTCTTTTTTTGGCATGAAACCATACCGCTGCTCACAAATGCTCACTTCTTTCCTTCGTCTAGCTTCCACTACTCTTTCCCATAACTTCATTGTATGGCTCATCAGCTTTATGCCTCTGTAGTTGCCACAACTCTGTACGTCTCCCTTGTTCTTAAAAATGTGAACCAGCACACTTCTCCTCCATTCCTCAGGCATCGTCTCACTATCTAAGATCCTGTTGAACAACCCTGTCAGAAACTCTACTGCCACCTCTCCTAGACACTTCCAAACCTCTGCGGGTGTATCATCAGGACCGACTGCCTTTCCACTCTTCATCCTCTTCAGTGACTAATCTTTGCTTGTTCCTGGTCCACAGCAGTCACCTCTTCTAGTCTTTGTTCTCTCTCATTTTCCACATTCATCAGCTCATCAAAGTACTCTTTCCATCTTCCCATCACACTACTGGCACCTGTCAATAGATTTCCGTCCCTATCGTTAATCACCATAACCTGCTGCACGTCCTTCCCATCTCTGTCTCTCTGTCCTGCCAACCGGTATGGATCAGTCTCCCCCTCCTTACTGTCCAACCTAGCATACAAGTCATCATAAGCTCATTGTTTGGCCTTTGCTACCTCTACCTTCACCTTACGCTGCATCTCCCTGTACTCCTATCTACTCTCCTCAGTCCTTTCAGTGTCCCACTTCTTCTTAGCTAACCTCATTCTCTGTATACACTCCTGTACCTCCTCATTCCACCACCAAGTCTCCTTATCTATTTTCCTTCCAGATGACACACCAAGTACTCTCCTACCTGTCTCCCTGATCACATTAGCTGTAGTTTTCCAGTAATCTGGAAGCACCTCCTGACCACCCAGAGCCTGTTTTAACTCCTTCCTAAAAGTCATGCAACACTCTTCCTTTTTCAGCTTCCACCATTTCGTCTTCTCCTCTGCCTTTGCCCTCTTCATCTTCCTCACCACCAGAGACATCCTACACACCACCATCCTATGCTGTATGGCTAAACTCTTGCCTACCACTACTTTGTAGTCACTGATCTCCTTCAGGTTACACCATCTACACAAGATGTAGTCTACCTGTGTGCTCCTACCACCACTCTTATAGGTCATGTTCCTGCCTCTTCTGGTCGAAAGTATTCACTAAAGCCATTTACATCCTTTTTACAAAGTCAACTACCATCTGTCCTTCTGCGTTCCTCTCCTGGATACCAAACCTGCCCATCCCCTCCTCATCCCCTCTGTTTCCTGCACCAACATGTCCATTGAAGTCCGCACCAATGACAACTCTCTCACTCCTAGGTATGCACTGCATCACTTCATCAAAGTCCAGCCGGAATTTCTGCTTCTCCTCCATCTCACATCCTACCTGTGGAGCATATCCGCTAACAACATTGAACATTCGATTTCTAGCTTCAGACTCATCACTCTATCTGATACTCTTTTTATCTCCAGGACATTCCTACCAAAATCCTCCTTCAAGATAACTCCTACTCCATTTCTCTTCCCATCTACACCATGATAGAACAACTTGAACCCGGCTGCTAAACTTCTAGCCTTGCTACCTTTCCACCTGGTCTCCTGGACACACAGTATGTCTACCTTCCTCCTCTGCATCATGTCCACCAATTCTCTACCTTTTCCTGTCATAGTTCCAACATTCAATGTCCCTACTCTCAGTCCTATACTCTTAGCGCTCCTCTTCTCTCTGTTCCTATGATCACACTTTCCTCCTCTCCTTCGACCAACAGTAGTCCAATATCCACCGGCGGCCAGTAGGTCAACAGCGCCGATGGCGGTCGTTGTTAATCCGGTATGGCAGTCATAGGTTTAATTCGCATCTTTGATTTGGCAAAAGTTTTACGCTGGATGCCCTTCCTGACGCAACCCTCTGTATTTATCCGGGCTTGGGACCGGCACAATAAGACACTGGCCTGTGTCCTCTTGTGGCTACATTTGGTTTGGTTGGTTGGTCGTATGGTTTCAAGTTACCTTGTCCAAAATGGGTGGTGCTGTTGTGTCATTTAAGTCCGTTTCAGACAGAACTCTAGTCTCCAAAATGAACACAGCTGCAGGCAAACACGTGAAAAAACTTCAGAATTTTAGGCAAGTCCAAACAGGTGCCTTTAAGGAAATTGTAAACAGAAAAAAAGCACTTGCCTGGCATAGGAGACGCTTTGGTTGTGGCTGTCAACAGCGCTGCTGTAGGTGGAGAGGTCACAATGATCAATAATTATTTTGCTTTTCAATGTAATTCTTTTCAAACAAATACTTGCTTTGTTGTTTTGTCGCTTATCCTCTTGCCAGCACTGTAAATGCATTAAATAAAGGTTTGAGTCAAGTTGATTGTACTCATGTGTTGTTTGTGCAGCACATGATGTCATAGACACAACAAGCAGGATCAGCAGAAGCATTATGAAGATGAAGAAGTTGTGTCGGATAAAAAAAAAAGCCTGAAATCAGTCGTGGGAAAATAGTCCTGCTGCTCTCACAGGGCTCCACTGATCACCTGTGGTCTGTACCAGGAAGTGAAACCTCATTGTCACTCACAAGTTATGTGTACAATGCTGTTTATTTTTTTATTGTCTTAGACCATTGTTCCTGTCAAGTGAGAAAGGTGAGAAGTGGGTTTAGTGTATCCAAAATTATGTTTCTGCTTTGAAATTTAACATGGAAACCCAAGTTAACCCTGTAAAGTGAATTCAGTGATTTGTTTCCCAATAAGTGTTTGAAGATAATTGCTGAAAACATGTGCAAAGGCTGACAACTAAGTATACTTATTTGTGGAGATCTCCTGTTAAACTATTTTTCACCATTTCATTTTTCCTGATTTTTGGAGGGGCGTGGCTAAAATGGTGCCATGTCGTACTTTGGAGTCTGAGTCTCCCATATTTGAGCACCTTTGTACGCGTCAAATAATTTGACCAGGAATAATTTCCTGGTCAAAAACAAAATAAGTAGCCTTGTAGATTCAAATGTTTGTTTTAATTGCGACGTCACTTATGAAGATGCATCGCTTTCATATTCCCATGTCCCAGCCTGTCTTAATGCATTCGGGATGGTCATCTGCTGCATGGTTCCACATGAACTGTGAGTTCTCCTTTTAAGTTTTCACATCAGCTTGAGTGGACAGAAGGTGTCCATGCAGCGGAGCGCACAGCACATTCTGGTTATTGTTGACCCACTTGAATTATGGACCTGAGATTCCTATTTACAGCTTCGGCCGTTATTCTTGGAGCAACACTCACCATCTCGCTGGCGAACGGCACAGCACAGTGCAAAATCAAGTGGTAAGATGGCTTTTATTTCTTTCGGATTTTTACTGCATTAGATTTAAGGCTAACTTGTCATGATATGCATTTTTATTTGTGCATCATTCTATCACAAATTATTTTCATTACTGTTGGTACAGTCATATACACTCGTATCTCAAATGAGATGTCCCCAACAAAATTAATGCAAATACCATTAATCGGTGTCAGCCCTCACAAAAAACACCAATAAAATTGTTTGTGAAGCGTTTTTTTTTTTTATTTAAAAAGACAAAACTATAGAGTATTGTGCTTTATAAAAACATGCGGTGGTAAAATAATTCAGTACAATGCAAAGAATTCAGCAGTTTGTGCATCATTTCATGCATTAGTTCATGAGGATGGTATGTCTGGGGTGCCTTGGATAGTACATGCACTCTACGTATACATTTGATGATGAAAAATAGAAGACTAGTTGTCACTAAGCTGCAGTAACGTTAGTCGTTTTTCACAGAGGATAAAGAAAATATGCCTATGAGAGTGGTTATGGACTTTGTCTGCGTGTGTCGCTACCATTTTTGTTTGAGTAGTTTATATGGCCTGGTCTCTAGTTAAAATATATATAAATGCAATATATTTAAGTGTTGTTTGGAATGTATGTACATACATGAGCTTTATGTCTCTCATTTTGACCCTGCGTGGACTAAAGAAAATCCAAACTAAATTTAAGCACACAATTCTTGTTTTTACAAATGATTAAGATGTATGTTCTATAGTATAATCATTCCGCCATAGAAAAAGAAAGATTTATAGCCATGACGAGTAGATATAAACTTCTGACCACAACTGTATAAAAGGCCATTTTATCAGTATCTGTATGGAAGGATCTTCTCTACTGTCATGGAGTAAATGACTTACACATTAGACAGGGGTTTTCCAGCAGTCTAATAGAGGACTCCCTAGCTTCACATTCTCAGTTCTGAGAAAAGCAACCGTTTGGTGTATGTTGCTCATTGTATTGTATTAGGTAACATAGCCAACTGATGTTAATTTTTGAATATTGGAATCAATAAATCATTTTGTAAACAATCTCTAAAAAAAAATCTCTGTCTGCTTTGCAGGTTGTTTGGCATCCCATGTGAAGATGTCTATGCAACACTGGTGAACCAGATCAAGGCCTGGCAGATCCAACAAAGCTGCCTACATGCAGGAGAGAATTGCTCATATGAAGTCAGTTTACAAAGTATTACTACACTCACTAGACATTTCATTGGGTAAACTACACACTTGCGCAATCACTTTAGAAGCGGGCTACTTTCCAGATCAGCAACAACTAGGGAAATGAGTGCTTTGGGCACTTCGGCATTGAAAGTAGGGGATATGAGTATAAAAAATACCGGTACAGCGGCAAGTCGTGGGTGGTTCGAGAAACAGGCCCATTGCTTATAGTTAAAACGACATGGGCTGGCCCAACTGATTCTGAAGGCCCTTGGCAGATTAGATTGACACGGAAGCAGGCTGTGAGTAGACAGAAAATAGAACATCATGAGAAAAAGTCTAACACGCATGTAAAAATGTAACAAAACATGCAACAACGTGAATTGAATGTAGTCCTCTCTCCCCATTTGAACACTATCCAATTCAAGAATATTTAAGGTGAATTAGAAATATGCCTTTTCAAATACAGTATGACTACAAATTGACTAAAGGCAACTGCACCATTTTCCAGCCTTGACTTACGAGCAAGTTTTTCAAGCAAATATTTGAGTTCCGAGTGCCAGAGGGTAGCAGCAAACTTTACAACAAGAAACAGTTTGGCAGATAGTGTGCCAGGGTTCTGGGTGTGAGGAGGGCCCAATTGCAGAGACCTGAGACGAGTTGAGACATACAATGATGCGTTTATTGAAACAGGGATGAAGGTGTAGATCGGAGAGCGAGTCCAGAAATTGTCTCGGGAACAGGCGGGGTTAGCGGCACAGCGTTGGCAGGCTGAGTGCAGGGTAACCTGAGAAGCGATATAGAAACGGGTTCAAATTTCTGAAAGTACTTGCAAGAGTTCAGGGTAGTTGCTGGATGCACAAACTCTGAATCGAGAGTGTTGATCTGGCGACGAGGTGGTGGTTTGGCCCAGCTTAAGTAAACTGCTGATGGTGATGGCTTGCACCTGGCCCCAGCACCAATTGTCTCTCCACAACTGCACCAAGACAACCATAGACACACACACACACACACACACACACACACACACACACACGGAAAGGAAGGGGCGGGGCTCAAGGAGCAGAATCATTGAACCCAACATCGTGAACAATTCTTCACAAAGATTCTTCAAGCTGTTTATTGCTGTTCCCATCTGAAGTTTACTGCACAAATGAAACAAAAACTGATAATTATATGTCGTATATTCAACCAAACCACATAACTTCATCTGATGAAAATCTCTGTGCGTAATACTAGCACACAATGATAAATGCCATAGATGGACTAATGAAACTAGCATGAATGTCACAGTTTTATAACCGTTAAAGCAATGGACATTTGAAGACCAGTGGTTCCGCAACACATGTAGACAGACAATTTAATAATATACACGTGTATATTATTAATCCTCTGCAAAAAATTGTGAATATTACTGCATCTTACTGTGCAGTTGTGATCGTCTTCTTTGCATATACAGTATGTATGTACAGTACGTATTATACTGCCTCTGGTGGCCAAGGTGTGCACACAAGAAGGTGAAGAACTGCATAAAATCATAATACTCAAACTGTTTGATTCTTTACATTATATTTAATTACGTCACCACTGTATTCTTTTACATAATACTGTAGAGTACTATCATCCTTACTTAGGAAAAAAAAGGGGGTCACATTTTTTTTTTGTTGGTGTTTTATAAATGGAATATTATTACGGTAAATTCAATGTGTACCTAATATTGCGGCTGGTCAGGAGTTTGGCCTCTGTAAATAGAACCAGAGAAATGGAACAAATCTCAATGACACACTTGGAAAAAAAGCACAATGATTTTATTTTGTTTCCTCCTCAGTAAACATCTCATTTAACCTGATAAAAATCTTGCTCAATTCCACCAATCAGTTATCTTAGCATGCCCAGCAAGATAATGACTGCAAACACTCTTTATAAGATGAGGGTGAAACTTTTATTGCATTATTAACTTTGTGCATTAAAAATTGCTGCAGCTCGTGTCGACTGCTCCGTACCTGATAACAGCCACGCACACGTCTCCGAAAACCAAGAAAGTCAACGACCTGCAGTTCCTTCTAGAGCAGTCCACCGTTTGCAAAGTGACCGTATGTTATTTATGCTTGTTATAAAAAATCATATACTGTATGTAAATGTGAAGTCAATGTGAGTGACGTCATATGTGATATTGGGAAATTCCAACATTTGTTAAGGGGCTTTTCTATGTATTTGTGTCATTCAATTATATGAGTAGTACATTTCTTTTTCTTCTTCTTTTTTTATTAGAATAATTGGAAAGGATATTTTTTTTAAAAAGGTGTAGCAAATAGCTAACGTCTTGTTTCAACAATCTGGAAAATATTATTTGCTTAAACTTTATGATATGTCATTCTTTTTGATATTTTTTTTAGAACAACACCAGAACATTTGGCCTCATTCACCTAGTCTTTAAAAACTTCAAACTTTTTTCCAAGAGGATTTTTGTTATTCACCCTTGTAAATTGCAACCCTTCATACACCCAAAAATGATAATAATAATAATAATGAAACCTTCACATCAAAATTTGTAAAGCACGTGTGTCAAACACTTCCCATGGGCTCTGTGTGAAAAGAAAAATTGATTTAGTTGATAGCTGATCAAAGTGTTTGGGTCATATACAGGGAGAAGGAATGTCTGAGACCTCCAAAGATCCAGCTGATAACAGCACCAACTTCTGCAGCCTCCAGAACCTCATGGATGGTCAGTACATTATTGCTTTTATATACTGCGTAGACTATCAAATTCCAGACTGTATCCATGAGTACATTTCCTTCAACTTTGCTTATTCTCATGTTTTTTTTTTTTTTTTTTTACCAGTGGTGGACCGTCTCTGCTCACCTAAACACTCGAAAGCAATCTTAATTCTAACAATTATTTAATGATATTGAATTAATTTACTCTAAACAGAAATTCCCATGGCTTGCACTGCTTCTAGCACGTCTATGTCGATGTTAAATAATTTTGGCCAATCAGATTTCAGCCATGTCAATGTATTCTGCCCAGGGCCTTCATAATCAGTAGTGCTGGCCATTATAACAAACTATATTAGAAATAGGGCCGTTTTTTTCACCGGATCTCAAATTCAGTATTTTATTATTTTATTTGAATTTTTGCATCCTTTGATTGGGTGGTCGTAGTAAAACTTGTTGTACCAACTTTGACTACCAAAACATATCTGTAGCAATCTGCACATATTAATCTATCTAATAATCAGCCTCTCTTGTGAGTAGGATGTATTGTATTTAATTTGTTTACCTTTTTGTCATGTGAATAGATAGTGATTATGAACCAAGGTTATTTTAGTTAACGAAAACTAACGAAGCAGCGAAAACTAAAATTGTAAAAGCATTTCCGTTAATAAAATAAAATTTTAAAATGCTTCTAAAAAAAACATAACTGACTACAGCTTACCTTTATAAAATGAACTAAAATTAACTATAATTAGAGCAAAAGATGTGCTTTACTTTTATTTTTGCCAATTAATTTCATGGATGAGCTTCCAGGGTTCATTTTTAAATTAATTTAAAAAACAAAACCAAAGAAACTAAAACTAACTATAATGAAAAATTAGAAGAATTAAAAGCCTATTCTGAACTGGTCGAGATGATGTATATGGCATATTCATGTTTTCTTTCAGGAAGTGACCTGATTGAAGCTGAGGGATACAAACGCTTCACCAACAAGTGGATCTGTGCTGGCTTTGAGAACGCCAACTGCTCCTTGTCATGAACAAAACATAAAAACATGAGAATTGACGGAGCTCAGAGCAGATCAGAGAGAGAGACACTGTTTATTGTGTTTTATTTTAAGCATTTACGAAAACATTTTATGTATGAAAGGTTAATAGTATTGCCTGATTGACATTTTAATGAAACTCACTTCCATTCGATCTGTGTTCTTAAGTGAAAAAATGCCATGAAAAATGACTAAGACTGAAATATTTTCATTCACGCTGTTAAATGTACTGAATGTTGGTTTGCAATAAATATGGTACTCACTACAAAAAAAGTAGAATGCAACCATCTAGGGCTCTTTGCAATTGTTATGAACACACGCATTCGAGGTAAGTTTTCCCATTTGAACAATACAATGAACAATACATTCTGTTCACTGTTCACTACTACTACTATTAGAACCATTCTACCAGGCCCAGAATAAGTAATCTGGACATTCTGGCAAATTCCTGCAGGGCAGAGTTGCAATATAATAATGTTATCTGTAAAAATATTGTAAGCACTATCAATTATACATTTATTTTATGATCAAATGCAATATGAATATTGTTGGAGGGAATGGTAAACAGTTTTAGTTCAATACATTAATAAGAGTAAAACTGTGTATCTTCATTAAAATATGAACTAAGATGGGCTGGTCTGAGTCATGAAACTCCAAGGCTGAAAATGAGTTCCACTCTGGCCCTGCATTGTATGAGGTGCATAAGAGGCAAAATATACACACAAAAAAAAGATTCACAGAGCTGATCATAAGAAAAAAATGAACGTCTTCAAATGGGAGACACTCCAACTCTTATGATAGAAAATGTGGGGGGACAATAGAATCAATCATTTTAATGTGATAAAAGCAGAAACCCCTGGTTGAACTGTACTTATTTATGAAATCTTCTTCACAGTGTAAAATCACAAAACACATTATACAAAGTCTCTACAAATGACATACGCGGTCCTACAAGTCCATGCACTGTAAAAGGCCTTTCCAGTTTAGTTCGCAGTCAAACAAAACAATGCGCACAATCAAGAATAAGGTTTGGTTAAAATCCTCATGGAAGATACTGAATGATCTCTATTGAGAAATAGTACAGTACACCTAAAAAGTTAGCGATATTGGGCTTTTGGGTGAAATTTCAGGATCAACCTAAAATACACTAAAACTTTTACAGGTGACATTAATTTGACCTTCTCTAAACTTTTGGACATGGATTAAATACCTGTTGTGAATTTTACAATGTAGCTCTTTAGAGAACAGCAATCTGAAACATGCAACAACTGAACATCAAAAGTTTAGAGAAGGGGGAAATTAAGTTCACCTGTAAAGGTTCATTAGCAAATTTCACTCGAAAGTCCAAAACCTCCTCATAATGCGGTTTGTCATTTGTCATCAATTGCTGTTTTTGTGCTGCGGCCAAATCCACGTCTAATATAAAAATATCATCTTGTGGCATACAGTGTATAGGCAATTACTCACCTTCATATGTGGGCGTCAACTACATTTTACCGGGGGGTCAGAGGGGCTCGGTTTGTGTCCGCTAACTTTTTGTGAGAAGTGCATGTTGCTTTTTAAGAGTCACAAGTGCCTGCACCCTCAGCCGTCATTTGATACTGCAGGCCTTTTTTTAAACTTGCCGTGTGACATGTTCACTGACACGTGAGTGCGTTGTTTTTCTGCTCGTGGCGAGACAAAACGTCCTTCCTTTAAACAGTGGGCGGCCTCACAAAGACTTTTGTCCACAGCTCACTGTCTTTTACCATCCGGTTGCGTCAAGCAACAGTACAGTAGCTTTTGGGTGTTTCTGGTAGCAAAGACTGTTGAAAGAGGAAGAGATTAAGACTTTCATTCAGAAATTGTGGCGAAAACAAGACTTGAATACAAGGGTCATTTACTGTTTAGCGTGCGCAAGAATTTTGGCCTCCTCTCCTCAGGCAGGTGGATGGCCACGTAATAAACAGGCACCCCCGAGAGGGCGATGGCAATGCCTATGAGAGAGTTGATGGTGTCTCCATACAGAGGGACAATGACTAAGAACAGGCTGCACAGGCAGTAGATGAAAGGGAAGAACAAGGTCAGCTGTGGAGAGAAGAATGCACACATTATTTCATTTGAACAGATGTGCTCAGAGAGTATATTTGTTTATCAAGTACAAGGGTTCTAAAACTTCTTGGGTCCAGGGACTGCTTACACGGGAGAAATTTCCCCTCATAATACTAACATAACAACTATGTGTACCCCCATAATGGAAAATTTCATTGTATAACTTGTTTCACTTTGTTCCTGTACTTTCATTCGTGAATCGCAACTCGGAAGTAATTTGATTTTTCAAGCGCGAATCACTACTAACTACATTACAAATGACGGCTGAACGTTGACATTATATGATATTAATTGGTGAAAAAAAGGACTTGGAGTTGAAGCGCCGATCACAAACAATACAGTCATTTTAATAATGGGTCATGTGTTATAGATTTTTTTGGTATTTGATGCGTCACACGCTCAGTGTGTTGTTTGATTTCATTTTCAGTCGACGGAAGGGACAAAATGGCCGCCCCCAGAGATGGCTAAAAACGGGCGGATTAAGTCTTAATCCGCAAATGCAATATTTACCAGAATGCCTTGTTTCTACTAGTGGGCTTGCATAGAACATATTCTTGAAAAAAACATGTTTGGGTTGACTTTCCTTTTAAGCTCCGCCCCCTGGCGGTCAGAAGGGATGAAAAAGAACTCCATGATACGGAAGTTACGGCCACCAGCAGAATATCGAGAGGTCTAAGAATACTACATCCATGTGAAAATGGCAAAAAGAAAGTCACAAGTATCATAATCTTCCCCGAGATGTGAGGGAGGCCAGGGAGTGACAAAGGATGGCCATGGCCAGCCCTTGCTCCGTCACTGCATGGGCATGATGAGAGAGGAGCTACTTTATAAAAACACAGTCAGTATTGCCAACTTGAGGGTTTGGTCACTATTTTGTGCCTTTTGCAACTGCTTTATGACTATATTAAAAAAATGAAAGACGCTTGATATTTTGAAATAAAAGGTGTCTTACTGCAACATACTGCATTTCCTTTCATCAGCCACTATCCGTCCTGAATGATTGCTTTTCTAGAAGAGCCCTTAGAGTGTGCTGACTCCCAGCCTTGGTAATGGATCTGTTTTCAGGCGTAATAACGATAATCTCTTTCTGAGAAATTGCGCAGATGATGTTTCAGTGGAGCTGTCCAATTTGTATTGCCAGACAGTCGTCTACAAATGTTGTGAGGATGTTTGTAACTGCTATTTAACCGCACATAGGTGGAAAACGTGGAAAGAACAACATTGAAATCCGTACAACATATTACTTTCCTAATTTTAACAAAAGATATTAAATGCTGGCGTTTTCCCCAATTAGTCAGCAAATTTTGACCTTCCCTTTATTGGAAAATGTAATGCATATCTTGCAATAAATCCAGCTCTGTAGTCATTTCTAAACTACATATTAATTACAATCAAAGGCAGTGATTCTCAAAGTGTGGCACGCACACTACTAGTAGTCACAGACAATGAAATCACTGTTCTGTTGTGTTTAACTTTTTAGTACAAGACATTTGTGTTTAATGTTTAAGAACTGTTTGTTTTTTAGCTTTTATTTTAGGTACAATTTTCACTTAACTTGTATTCAAATCATTTAACTTGTATTCAAATCATTTAATCGTCATTCTTTAAGTACAGTTTTTTATTTCCCTATATTTAAGTGTTTATATTTAATATGTAATAAGTAATATTTAATAAGTGTTCATGGTCAAACTGGTTGTAATTGTCAAGTGGCTTACAATAATATTAAATATAGTTTTTACGACATTGGTCTCATTTGGTTGGTCACGATCTTGGTACTTGGACAGCTATGTATTTTTTCAAGAGGTATTTGGTGTAAAAAGTTTGAGAACCACTGATCTTAGGGATTTGGCAGGTGTAAGTGAACTTTTTGGCATATTCCACAGTCGTTCACCATGCAGACATTTTGGAATAGTGTATTGCGTGCAAGCACATCATTACATTAAAGCCTGTCAGAAAGAATGAGCGGACACAACACCTTCACAGGTCTGGGTCTGTCTGGCTGGGTGAAGCGCAGATAGATGAGGCCGGCCACAGACAAGCCCACATAGAGCCAGTAGCTAAAACTGAAATAGTTGATAAGCTGGAACACATCCTCCACGCATAGAAAAATAAGGCCCATCAAGCCCTGCAATGATTGAAAAAAAAAAGAAAACCATTCAATTCACAATCTTTTTTTTAAAATGGATTGTTGTACATGTTCCATTCAAGTTCAAGATTAGATGACCTCACATTAAACAACAGAGCAGGGATGGGTGTGTAGCGCTCCAAATGGATCAGACTCAGGGTGTCAGGGAGGTGACCCTCTCGAGCACCCACAAAGAACAACCTGCAACAAAAGGTTATTATTGAGGAGAGTTATCTGCAAGGTTATTGGGACATAAAGGGGACTTGTGACTGTGTACTCACTATAGGAGTTGAACAACAAAAGACTTCAAATTTGAGGCAAAGGCAATCCACTGATATTGTTTCGGTACTGACCGGTATGCCAGCCTCATGTAAGGAAATATGACGAAAAAAAAAGAAAAAGAAAAATCCAACCCACGATGCAGTTTTTGTAATTAGTGGAAGCCCTGCATTTTTTCTTTTCATTGTTCTCTTGAACAAGACAGCTGCTCATCTTGTGTCACATGCATAGCGCCTTCTAAGATGGCACCAAAAAAAAATAAAATATTTTTTTGCTTTTAATGTTTTTGAGGATAGATCGGAATATTTTGCAAGGAAGCCTGCTATAGTTGTATCGTTTTTGCAAAAATATTTTCACATGCTAGCTGAATGCCATACTGCGACAAATGTTATGACATGGTGTCATAAAGCGACAAGAGTCATCATGATGATATGAATTAAGTTCTCATTCATACACAGTTTTTGCCAGCATATTATTGGCCATTTTATGTATTCATACAGGTATGAATCTTTTAAAAGACGAGCGGCGATTGGAATAGCGGAAGCGAGCAAGGCTAACCGCAACTCTCATTCACCACTATCTTATTTTTGTATGAAGAATATGTCACCTTGTTGGTCAGACTTTTTGCACACATAGAGCATTGTATTGTAGCGACAACAGCAGACAGTGAAGTCAAATGTCCTCAAAAAACTTGCTGACTGGTACATGAGATGAGAAAAACGTGGCCTTAACGATGAGTTGAATTAAAGTGAATGTCAACCGAAACATATTTTTTTTTAAAGAATATGCTCTATGCAGGCCCACTAGTTGAAAAAATTGCCGCTCCCTGAGATGGCTAAAAAACAGGTGGATTTGGCTTTATTCCACAAACGCAATATTAATCAGAATGCCTTGTTTCATTCAACTAATGGGCCCTGCATAAAACATGCTTGAAAAAAACGTTTGGGTTGATTTCCCTTTAAAACCTTAAACATAATGTCAGGAATGGATGCAGAAAAAGCATTTGATTCTGTGAGGTGGGATTTTTTATTTAAAGTAATGAAGAGGTTTAACTTTCACGAAAGATGTATAAGAAAACATTCAGACTTGATATACTAGTCCTTTAGCAAGGATCAAGGTGAATGGAGGTTTGTCTAACGTGATTAAACTTGAGAGAGTTTGCAGACAGGGATGTTCGGTAAGCCCCCTACTGTTTGCGATTTTTCTAGAGCCGTTAAGCCAGTGGATAAAACAAAATGACGGTATCAAAGCAATGTTCGCAGACGATATCTTGATTTAGCTGGAGAACCCTAACTCATGTTTGCCCACATTGATAAATTATTTCGAAGAATTTGGTAAGCTGTCGGGGTATAAAGTTAATGTACAAAAGACCCAAGCCATGACGTTTAATTATGATCCAAACCAATACATAAGACAGAGGTATAATATTGATTGGAGAAGGAAATCTATGAAGTACTTGGGTATCAATTTACCAAAAGCGCTTGGAAAACTAAAGTCAGCAAATTATGATTTAATAATTTCTAAGATAAAAACCGACTTGGATAAATGGAACATAATACCATATTTGAGTTTGGCCTTGAGAGTGGATGTGATTAAGATGAGGTTTTACCCCGACTGTTATACATTTTTCATAACCTTCCAATATCAATATCAAGTAAAGAATTTAAAGTGTGGGACAAAATGATATCTGGATTTACATGGCAAGGGGCTAGACCAAGAATGAAATACAGAACATTGCAACTAGCAAAAACGTGAGGAGGTCTAGCGCTACCCTGTTTGAAAACTTAAGTTCCTTCTACAAACCAAAAATAAATCCATGGCTGGGGATATCGGTAAAAATCTGGGTAGAGATTATTAAAAAATATAATCTATCAAGCTATTGTAGGTTCTTGAGATGGATTGCTTAAGATATTGATTTTACACTCAACAAGATGGATACCATGTTCAACTTATGGGAAAATGGTCCAAAGATGCAATGGGAAGTTATAAAGACTCATGCTGTTGTGAGTTTTGAAGAGTTAAAAGACAAATATAATTTGCATAATCATGATTTTTACAGATATCTGCAGTTATGCCACTATCTGAGGAAAGAAATGAGTAAAGTGCTAAAACTGTATAATATTCTAGAGGATTTAAAAACAGACAGCATGGAATATGTGAAATAAAGATGGGAGAGAGAAGTGAATATAGAGCTAAGTGCTAAGGTTTGGGAAAAAATAATTGAAGACCAGTGGATAACTACTAAGTCAAATTTCTGGAGGGAGTACGGCTGGAAAAATACTATACGTTATTTATCAACACCTGCACAGAGAAAATATGGAGAAACCAATTGTTGGAGGTCTTGTGGTGAAGTGAGAGCGGCTCACTTGATGCCCCTTGATAAGTCAATACTGGAGAGATGTAAATAAGGTTATTGAAGCGGTTATGAAAACAAAGATTCTAAATACATTTGAAATGATGTATTTAGGGAACCAAGACACTCTGAATTTAAGTAAAAGTGAAGACTATACAATGTTGAGGATCATGTTATTGGCAGCTAAAAAAGCAATAACCAGAAGATGGCGAAATGATCGGGCACCTGAGGTGGATGAATGGATAGATGTGATGTTGGGTATTTATAACATGGAGAAGATGACTGCATTTCTTAGATTGGAAGTGGATAAATTTAATAAG
This sequence comes from Filicampus tigris, assembly GCF_054856515.1. Lineage (NCBI taxonomy): Eukaryota > Metazoa > Chordata > Actinopteri > Syngnathiformes > Syngnathidae > Filicampus > Filicampus tigris. Next base: position 9,510,037 of record NC_141226.1, read on the forward strand.
GTCTGGAAACAATGGTTGTCATATGTTAACAATATAGATCGGATTTTGTTTAGGATGTACCTAAAATGTTTTGTTAGGGGGGAAAAGACTACTTATCGACAACACCCTGGTTTAAAGCTACTGAATTTGTTTATTTTTTATTTTTATTTTGTTTAACTGTCCTTTGTCCTGCTTTGATTGAGTTTATTACTTGGTTATTTAGTTGGTTCATGTTAAAAAGTGTTGAAAAAGTGAACAAATGTAAAGGCCTGGTGATTAAGGGGAATGATGGACAAATGGTTGTTGAGTGGGGACATTGAATAGATTACTTTGTTAGTCCTTGTGTACTGTAAGGATTGTAAAAGACAATAAAATATAAATTTCAAAAAAATCAAATAAAACCTTAAACATAGATGCAGAGAATTATAGTTGATTTGTCGACTAATCTGTTCAATTCCTAGTACTCAAACTGTGTACTTTAAGCGGAAGTCAACCCAAATATATATTTTTTAAGAATATGTTCCCAGCAGGCCCACTAGTTGATTAATTTAGCGTTTTTAGAAAATATGTTAAGCAGCAAAATGCACTCGTTTTTAGCCATCTCTGGGGGCGGCTATTTTGTCTTCTGTCGATTGAAAATGACATCACAACTGCTCACAACGACCGATCGCGGCTGACCTGTTTTCTGAAACTGAGCCGTGATTGGTCGTTGTGAGCAGTTTTGATGTCATTTTCAGTCGACAGAAGACAAAATGGCCGCCCCCGGAGATGGCTAAAAACGAGTGGATTAACACTTATTGCACAAACGCAATATTTATGAGAATGCCCTGTTTCAACTAGTGGGCTTGCATAGAACATATTCTTGAAAAAAAATGTTTGCGTTGACCTCCGCTTTAAGTAGAAGTACAGAAACCTGTGTAGAAGAAGACTCTGGCGAAAGTATCGAAGTGATTGCCTTCATTACTTCCCACTGCTGCTGTTTTGAAGATTACCTTGAAGCAGCTATAATAGACGCATTGAGTCCTCCATAACAGGACATGGCCACTGACACAGGGATGATCCATTTGAATGGTCCCAGAACTTCATTCCCAAAAGTCTGTGGAATCAGATTTTGCACACTCAGTTTCAAATAATCGCAATTCATCGACCAAAGATTTAATCTCAAATGGAGAAAAAATACAGGTTGAGTCAAAGCATTCCAGGAAGAGCAGGACTATATTTAGCAGCACAGTGGCCGTTGATGCCTCACCACAGCGACGGCGTCGCTCGCCAGCAGAGAGTGCATGTCCAGAACCACATAGTAGGCCACATTGGTCAGCAGATAAATGATTGTCACGATGGGCATGGAGATGGCAATGGCCAGGGGGAGATTCCTGTGAGAAGAACAATGCATTGTTATCAAAGAAAGACTGGCTAGAAGCAGTAGATAGATTTATGTAAAAAAAAAAAAAGGTATGTGCCAGGAAAGCAGATAGATAGATGTATAGGAGTGATTTTTTTTGGCTCGATTTTGTTGATGTTAAATGTACAAAGTAATCCATTTACTGTATTTAAGTATGCATGTATTGAGTACAATGATTGATTGATTGACAGGGACCGTCACATGTTGCATTTAACATTCTATTGTGGAGGTATGATCGTGGTGGGGGTCGGAGCATCTGTTTTGGGGCGGATGTGTTCGTGTGCAGGAGCAGAGGGGCCATCGGTGCTCCACCACACATACAGAATGTGATGATGTCATCGGACGATACGCATGTGAAGGCAGAGCAGACATCATAAAAGGGGAACACAAGAAGATGATTTTCAATCTTCGTCAGGAGTAGAACTTGCTGCAGACTTCGTTCTCAATGCCATTACTTTTCAGGTTTTTCCATACCTTAGGTATATTTTTGGGGGATTGTTATTTTGGTTTATACTGGCATGTGGCCCGAAATTTTTCAACAGGGGAGGCCGCCAGGCCGGGGTGACATAACACCTCAGCAAGGGGTAACCAGAGCTGGCTGTGGCTGCATGTGTGTGTGCATGTCTTTCTTTATCATACCATCCACAGTCAGACGTTTCATGTGCAAAGTAATGGAATTCACACGTCAATAACAATGCCCATCACACTCATAATTAAGCAAGTAAAAATCAATGTTTTGTTGAGCTTAATTTACTAAATAATGCATTTTTCTTTGCCGTTGCTTGGCTTTCGTCTCATGGTTTACATCTATCTCTTTATCGGGCAGGCAGACAGATAGATAGATAGATAGATAGATAGATAGATAGATAGATAGATAGATAGATAGATAGATAGATAGATAGATAGATAGATAGATAGATAGATAGATAGATAGATAGATAGATAGATAGATAGATAGATAGATGGAAACAAACACAACAGACAACAAAAAACAACATTCGTCTTCAAGAAAAATCCTGAATAATAGAGCTGCACCTTAAATGAATTAAAGATGGAGCTTTGACTTAGACCATCACAATGACAGAGACCACCTCAAAAGGATCAGCCTCTTGGATTGATTTAATCTAATTTATTTTATTTTCTCTGTACATTCTTCATTTTACCTCTCTGGATTCTGAATCTCCTCTGTGACAAAATTGAGTGTGTCCCACCCGGAGTATGAGAACAAAGCTGAGTAAAGGGCCAAAGCGATGGCTCCAGGATCTGTGGAGGAACCCTCAAATGGACTCTCAAAGCTTTTTGTCTCACCTAGACAAAGAAGTTGAGTTAGTGAAAGCCACTTTATCTTCACGTAATTAGGTTTATCTATTCATTGCCACTTACCGGTGGACAATTTCAGGATCCCTACCATTATGATGAGGAGGAGGGCCGACAGTTTAGCGTATGTGAAGATGTCCTGGACCATTGTCCCCCACTTCACGCAGGCACAGTTGATGAAGATGAGCATGCCTGGAGAAAACAGAGGAGAAAGAAAAGCGGCAATGCTTTAGCGGGGTCCCATCTATCTATCCATCTATCTATCTATCTATCTATCTATCTATCTATCTATCTATCTATCTATCTATCTATCTATCTATCTATCTATCTATCTATCTATCTATCTATCTATCTATCTATCTATCTATCTATCTATCGATCCATCCATGCATCCATCCATCCATCCATCCATCAATATGCTCATTATTGTGTCTGTTGTTTGCAACAATATAGAACTGTGTGGCATTATTCCATGGAGAGAATCAAATATTTTGCCCCCTTCGCGTAGTGCGATTAGTCAAAGCAACACCGCGTAAGTATTCGACCTTCATAAAATATTTTCATGACTCTTGTGATGAAACATCGACTTACAATCGATTGAATGGTACCTTTGTCATGACCTGAGGGGTTCTATATTACTTTTGCTGGCCCTATGCAAACTTGAGGAGGAAACCACAAACCCTGCCACACCAAAACAAAAAAACGGACTATTTTACGGCATATGTCACGTCCCCCCTTTCCCCATTCGTTACAAAGACAAAACATTGTTATATTATATTGTTTGGACACAATTAGATTCACTACTTCATCGCCATTCATCCTAAACAAAGCCACTGGAAACAGAAATGCAATTCAGTCAATTGACTTCACTTAAAACACTGCCGCTTTTGTCCACATGGCACCGTCATAATCAATTAAAACTTAAGGGTTTCTTTAATTACATTCAGTGTTGTGAAATAACCGAGTAAAAGTCCAAGAGCAGACAAAATCCTTCAAAACAACACACTGTAACCCTTTTATCTTGTAAATTTTAAATTGTTTTACTGCTATATTTTTTTTCTTCTTTTGCTTCTTTTTGAACAAACATCAGTTCTTGTCATTAGTATAAAGTAACCATCCTCTTTTATTAATTTAACCCTTGAAATTCCACTTTGTTTGTACAATGCACAGGTTTCAAAATAACTTTAAAAAATGAAATTTTAATTTAATGTCAGAACCCTCTTTATTTTTTGGATTGCTAATAGTAGTCTTTCTTCAGCTAGCAGGGGGAACTTCCACTTCATAAAAATCAATATTGCATCATTCATTTGCTTCATTGGAGTACAGTGTACCATTAAACACGTCTTTTGGAATGTTAAAATACTACATCATGAAATTGCTCCTTTGTCCCCAAAAAATACTCAATTAAAAGCAAAAAAATTAAAATGTGATTCCCTCAAGCTGTTTATTGCCTTTCCCAGTTTAAGTTTACTGTGAAACACACAAAACAAACAGAATACACGTTGTGTATTCAACCAACCTAATAACAAGTCTGCTAGCTTAATCTAACACGCAATGAAAACGCCATGGACAGGCTAAGGTAATTGGCATCAAATTTGTGGTTGTTATGAACTTTTATAACTTTTGTATATTTCTACACAGAGCAGCAACACGTGTGTACAGCCAATATAACAATTATCACAGGCATATATTCTTTATCCTCTGTGTATGTTTATACAGTATGTAAGCATGGAAGGCATGCACTGCAGAAGGAGCAGCTCAATGTCAATAGGCATTGAAGCATGAAATCATGATGCACGTACTTTTCAATTACTATTCAATTGTGTTATTCCTGTATGGTTTTATGAAGAACAGTACTTAAGAGTGGTATTTTCCTCGTTAAAAAATATGTTGCGTAGCTTTTTGTTGCTGTTTTTACGAGGGAATGGAATGGATTAATGGCATGTCCATTTATTTCAATGAGGAAACATAATTTGAGGTACAAACATGGTCAGAGAATGAATTTATCTTTAAAGTCAAGACACCAATGTATTTTCATGGGTTTCAATTGGTCAAAGGTCATGATACTGCCAATAGGTACAATTTGATGTCAATTGTATATTATTGATCCTGAAAGAGGAAGTCAAGCCAAACATATTTTTTCAAGAATATGTTCTATGCATTCCCCCCACATTCCAAAAACATGCATGGTAAGTTGATTGGACACTCTAAATTGCCCCTAGGTGTGATTGTGAGGGTGTGTGTTTGTTTGTCTCTGTGTGCCCTGCGATTGGCTGGCAACCGATTCAGGGTGTCCCCCGCCTACTGCCCAAAGGCAGCTGGGATAGGCTCCATCACGCCCGCGACCCTTGTGGCGATAAGCGGTATAGATAATGGATGGATGGATGTTCTATGCAAGCCCACTAGTTGAAACAAGACATTCTGATAAATATTGCATTTGTGGAATAAGAGTTAATCCATCCGTTTTTAGCCATATCTGGGTGCGGCCATTTTGTCACTTCTGTCGACAATGACATCACAACTGCTCAATGCTCAGGTAACAACCAATCACGGTTGACCTGTTTTCTGAAGCTGAGCCGTGATTGGTCGTTACTTCAGCCCTGGGTAGTTGCGATGTAATTTCCAGTAGACAGAAGTGACAAAATGGCTGCCCCCTGACATGGCTAAAAACGGGTGGATTTTGCTGCTTGACTCCTATTCCACAAACGCAATATTAATCAGAATGCCGTGCTTCAACTAGTGGGCCTGCTGGGAACATATCCTTGGAAAAAATATGATTGGGTTGATTTCCCCTTTAAAACTCGACAGGTTAGTGTTATCCTACTGATGATGAGTTGGTTCAAGGCAAAGAAAGTGGTGCGGACACGTAAGGCCAGCATAGAGCCCAGAGAATTAAGTGTTGTTAGTCTTGCAAACATGTAATGAGAGTTTTGATTCAGAAAAAAAATCTAACACTTACACAGGCAGGCTGCTGCAATGAGGCGTACAGCATTGTGCGGAGGACTGCAGGTGGGATAGTAAGCTTCCAATAGGTAGTTAGCGAAGGTCAGCGAAATCACAGCCTGGCTCGCCGGTTCGATCAGAAAGATGGACGTCCACAGGCGGATGAAGGCCAGAAAGCCACCGAACGACTCCAGGATGTAAGCGTAACTGGCTCCAGATTTGGTGATGGTGGTTCCCAGCTCGGCATAGCACAAGGCCCCGAACACAGAGAAAATGCCCCCGATAGCCCAGATGAGCAAGGAGAGTCCAAAAGAGGTGCTGTGCATAAGGACTCCCTTCGGGGAGACGAAGATCCCAGAGCCTATCATGTTGCCCACAATGAGACAGACCCCGTTAATGAGGGAAATTTCTCTCTTCATCTGCATTTTGCCGTCTTTTGGAGCCTTTATATCCTCATCGGATGGAACTCGGCCTCTCGGGCAGATGGTCTGGGATATGGCACCCATCTTCTCTCTTATTTCAACCATTATTCAGGCAGCGCTGGGGAAGATATCACAGGGCAGACAGAATTAGATTAGGGAGATGTCATTATTAGACATTCACCAGCCACAATATTAGGTACACCTACAACACAGGTTCTAAAACTTATAGCTTTCAGGTTACAATTTTTACAACCCTCTCGTTATCCTAGCGCCAATTAAACATAATTGGGTCATTCCATGAAAATGGTGTCTTTCTGAACATCAACTTCATGTATGGACATTCTAAACGCGTGCGTGTTATTCAAGGTATTTTTCTATAATAATTAATATTAATTATGTAGTTTTATATAATAAATATGTACATTTTTTAATTTTTGTCCTTCTAATTTTTACAAAACTTTCCAAATTAATTGGCATTCAGTTTTCATATGTGAAATATCTTATCCCAGAAAGGTTTGCTAATGATTGCAACATTAGCTAGATGAAAAAAAAACCAAAAAAACCCATCCAAATAAACTGTGAACCTCTGATGCCAAAGCATCAACATGCCATACAGTGACACCAGTGATGCTCGGTAACACCAGTAAAAATATAAAGTATGAAGAAAATGGCACAACAAAAGATACTTCAAACAGGAGTTATATTTGTATTTCTATTTCACCTCAAATACTTGTTTCATTAAAGTGTAGATACATTTTGACCAAAAAAGATAATGCCTGAAATGTATTGATTTGAACACAACATGGAAACCTAAAATTCTTACATTCATGAATGAAGGTCAGCTGACCTCTTTGGCAAGGCCTCTGCTCCAAGTGGAGCACCCATACCATGTGCAGCCATAAAATAATTGCACCTAGAGTCCTGTAAGCCCTTTTTGTAAGCGTCTCTGCCGACAATGTAAAAATTGCCCTTCTGTTTAAGCTGCAAAATTGGGCCATCGGTGAGGAAGTGAATCTGTTTCACATCAGTGTACTAGTATTTTACCGTGATTAGGTCCAGGGAGCCCAGTCAGCTGCTGGTGAGATGGTGCGGAAGAAGATTTGAAGCTCCTCTGCCACTAAGACGACACTAGTGTGGAATGTCACCTGATTGTGTCACCGAAGTGAACTGATTGGATCTTTGATGCATACATGCAAGTATAGAGTAGTTCTCACTAAAATCAATATATATCAGTCATTAGTCAGGTTTTCTCTGAGGTTAGATACTGTACTGAAAGGAAAACACATTTTTCGAAGTAAGTCATTTAAAGTTAAGTTTTTACAAATTACTGACCTATTTGTTTATTGAGGGGAAGAGATTACTGGTGTTACTAAGCATAACAGTAACACAAGTGACAATCAACAGACAAGTTTGAATGTATTCAAGATGGTGGACATTACAGGCAAAACCACATTTCTTAACTTTAAAATGTATAATCACACATTTTGATCCATTATTTTAATTAAATGTTATTCCCCTTTAAACTGTAACATCTGTGACACATCTTAAATCCTCACATGAAAGTACTAGTTCATTTTTTAAAATTGTGAACACATGAAGAGAAGTTGATTTTTTAATTTGCTTTTCAAAATGGCCATGGCTCCAATGACCTCTGGACACAAGAAGATGTTTGCAGGAATGTAGGAGTTTTTCAAAGTAAAGTTTCTTACAAATTGTAGCACCACTCACATGAAAGCAAGGTACAGCTATATTTTTTGTAAGCTATTTTTTATTCAAAATTCATATTTTGATTTTTTGAAGTATTATACTGAATAACTATAACTCTGTACTTTATATTATGATCTTTAAATCAGGAGAAAACCATTTGAAATAATTCACTGAACCATGACCCCTTACCTGAGGGAAATGCTGAATTCATGGCTGTAGCCATGTTCTTCGTGATATTCATACGTATATTTTTCATCTATAGAGTTTTTAAAGGTGCATGAAAACCTTTTTGGTAAAATAACAATAACAGATATCTGTTACACTAATATATAAGTATTTTGCGTCCTTGTCCGACACTTATAATTTAATTTTCTCACGTTGCCGTTGACCTCCATGCTGACTAACTACCAAACTCTATGTCCATAAACAGGGTCATACAATAAAAAGGTCATGCAAGCTATCAAATTCCTACATCGGATCATCAGCAGGCACTTTTATCTCCAGTCATTGAGTGTTGACGTGAACGAAACAAAGAGTTACAGATGAAATGTCTAAGAAGACACCAGGAGTGACTTACCTTATTCTTCAGCCCAAGTGCTGTTTTTAACAACCTTGCTGTCATGGGCCACTGGTGCTCCCCTCAGAACAAGGCCGTGAGACATTCGTGGGCTCACATGTGAGCAGCAGTACACAACAAGACAGCCGGTGAGGCAACCCTACAGTTTAGCTCAACTACATCCCACGTGTTTTTCCCAGCTCCATACAAAACTACATTCTCCCCTGTGTGCTATTTTCAGTCTGGGGGCAGATTTTGCCCTCCCTCCCTCTACAGAAGAAAGAACAGGACACTTCTGGGTCAAAACTTATAGCAAAGTCAACATGTATGAGCACTGAAAGAACATGTAGACACAATGTAAAAGAGTATCTCGACTGGTATGGACTGGATAGCCATAGAGAAACTTGCTATAGATAGTCTTCTGATTGTGATTGGCTCCTTATACACGCACCTAAATATAGAAGTGAAGCTAGCGATGGCAAAAATCTGAAAATGAGGGCAGCCAGAAGTCAAAGGAGTATTTTAAAGAGCTCTTATTTGAAATCTAGAGATTTGTTCTAATACATATTTGAAGATAATTGCTGAAAACGTGAACAGACTGAGAACTATGTAGTAGTGAATTGTGGAGCTACCTAGAGTGTTTTGGGATGTGGCTAAAACAGACTCGCTCCTTCCCATCTGTATAAAAATGTGAGTGCTTTGGTTTGTATCAGTAGTTATCTGACATATTTGCAAATAACAGAGGCTATGTTCTCACTGAAGGTCAATTAAGATTTTTTCATGCAATGTGAACAATACAATTCCATTTTTTTTTTTTTTATGCGGATATGAATCGGATATGTATGAACGCTCATTCGGCATCCAACCTACAAACCCGCACGTGCCCGGCCCTATGAGTGTGCAAAGTTTGGCGAGTTTCCATGCGTGTTTAAGTCCCCCAAAAAGCAATTCATTTGTAGAATAATAATGCATAAAAATAATAATAATGACAATAATAATAATCATTAATTTCTACAAAAACAATAGGGACCTCACAAAGGTCGCTACTTGGCCACAATTATAGCTGAATCTTAATTCATTTATGTTTGAGCATTTTCTGCGCTGTCATTTTGAAATCATGTCCTGTTTTTGATTGTAGGGATGGGAATTAAAACTTCTTTCTCAACCTAAATTAACAATTAATCGGCAGTTAGCTTGAGAAAATACAACTTTATTTTTGTACATCTTTTAAAATATGTCTGTGCTTGTAAAAATCATGACCTTTAAAAAAAAATATATATATATATATATATATATATATATATATATATGTATATAGTGAAAATTGTAAAATTGTAATCTTTTTTCATTTCATTTTTTTCATGTAACTTTACAACTTTTTCCTCCAAAATAGGCAACATTTTCATTCCAATGGGATTTAGTTGTGTGCGTTAATTGGATAATTAGGATTATGAGATGGTTCTTGGAAAAATGTCTCCCCTGTAAGGAGTCCCTGGACCTAAACAGTTTTAGAACCGCTGACCTACATAGAATTATTCGTTGACTGCAGTGAAAAGGAGAACTAAGAATTGCTGCTTTGACTTCAGATATCAGACACAGCTACAATAAAACTAGTGAAGACTCAGTTTGAGGAAGTGAAGGCAGTGATGAGGAAGAGAGTGAGGCCACCAAACACAGGACACGTAAACCACTCATAGCAAAAATAGTTTTGCTCAATGTTACTCATCACTGTCTGATTTCAGAGAGTTAACAGACACTTGAAAGCTGTTTGGGGTATCCAGCTTAAGGTCCACAAACATACTAGTGTACTCGTTGTCCTCACTAGACAGCGCACTAGTACAAAGACTGTGTCGACTCGTACTAGTAACTTTTTTCCCCCACTGTTGTATAACATTTCTGCCCACTAGTCAGATAACTTTGGCATACTAGTAGGAGGACTATTGTTGCCGGTGAGGCAAAACTTTGCATTAGTTGATATCTTTGCACTAACAGTACTACCAGCGCCAGATGTTACCTAAAATTTTATGTCACTAGTAATATTGGTAGCAGGCAGCTGTCAACTATAGCGCAGTTTTGCCTCACTAGTGACATGTACGTAGCTGTCCGACTAGTACTCCAAGAGGACAAAGAGTGTGCTACTACATAGACCTTAAAGTGGAAGTCAACCCAAACATGTTTTTTTTCAAGAATATGTTCTATTCAAGCCCACTAGTTGAAACAAGGCATTCTGATAAATATTGCATTTGTGGAATAAGTTGTTAATTCTAGCCATCTCTGGGGGCGGACCATTTTGTCACTTCTGTCAACTGAAAATGACATCACAGTTGCTTAGGTAACGACCAATCACTGCTGACATCAACATGAGCCTTTCTTTGATAGCACACTAGTAGCCGTACGTTCTTTGTCTTCACTACCAAGATAACTCAGCGCAAAAGAATCACTGTCTAACTCGTGAAGTTTTTTTCCACTACTGTATGACATTTCTGCATACACCAGTGAAGTACATACCCATGAGTATTTTGATGTTACTAGTTGAGTCCAGGAGGCTAGTGCATGACATGCACTGGTTTACCCTAGTAGTGTTACTGGTAAGTGGTCCAGAAGTGGTACCACTAGTAATAGAAAAATGTTACTAGTAAGACACTACAGTCATTCTACTAGTGAGCTGAATTGTCTAAGTAGACTATTGTACCGCCTCACAACAGCATGGCTGGATCCCAAATGTTGGAAGAGCGGGACAAGAAATTGAGTACTGTAACAAAAAGTACATATAAAATCTTTCTTACAGTCTGTCATGCTTGACTCTAAACTAAATTCAAAATCTTTAAGATCCTGTATTAAACACTACTTCCTCTAAAGACAGAGAAATGCCACAGCCGTGTCATGTTACAAACCATTAACAAAATTAATTCACCAGCAACCCTAATGGGAATAAGAGATACAGTATAGAAAATGGATGAGGTGATAACTGTAATCTTTTTGAAGTGATGAACCAACAAAGAATTACCAGGACATGTCAAAGAACAGTTTAATTGGACTCCAAGTAAACCCCAGTTTTGCAGTTTGTATCCAGCCTCTTAAAAGTGCTTTGACGACTTCAAATTCGCTCGAGTGCCGAGAATGTTTGCATTCTACGAAAAAGGTTACATAATTATACAAAATCCAAGTGACTACAAACAACTACAACAACATACAAATTCCCAAAGTGAGACCGTGTAGAGCAGCCTCTGAATAAAGGGAATATAAATACTGTAAATCACTTAAACTGTGGAAAATAATATCACACATTTTTTTTGATCAGTGGTTCTCAAAATCAGGTTTACAAAACAATGTGCAATAAATTATGTCTTATTACTGAAAAAATAAAATAAAAACAAACAATGCATCATGGAATAAAAACATCTTTTCCAAAATAAAAGGCATAATATTATGAGAATGAAGCTGTATTTTTCAAATTCACTTTTTTTCCCCCTCACATTAAACTTTGACTTTCAAATTATTACAACTTCATTCTAAAATCCTAATAATTGCTTTCTTAAGCAGCTCTCCTCCTAGCATCAACACTGACACAAACCATGACAACAATCTAAATGGAACCAGAAAATTGATCTTTTCACGTTTGTAAACAATAGGCGACCAGGTGCCTTTGGTCAGCAGAAATTACCATCGAATAGAATTAAAAAAGGAAAAAAATGTTTCCGGTGTTGCTTTGCAATGTATACCACAAAAAGTTTTTTTTTTCCCCAATACACTTTAAAAAATTCAAAATGAATCCATCTGAATCTGTGGGTGAGGAGGAGAAACTGAATAGATGTAAATAGTTGACCAGAGACGATCCCAAGACCACATTACCCTAACCAAACCTCCATCATCAGGTTTGTGGAAAATATTTTCTCACTCATAAAATGTCTGTCCGTTTTCAAGTAATTTAGCCAAACACAAAAGCTAGACTGTAAGTAGACTACAGCGCACTTTCAGTGTCAGATGGAAAGTCCATTAATTAGCTGGTCCCTCCGTGATCAAGTTCACGGTGTCGTGGAAGCAATTTATCTCACATAGCAACAACTTTTTGACTGACACCAGTGGCGCTACCTGGCATGTGTGACGTGAGGCTGCACACATCCGGGATGCTGGGTGGGTGGCAATGGCTAAAATCATCATTAGAGCCATTCACGCTGTTTTTCTAATCGCTAATCGGGGTTTGTTTGCTTGCCATCAGTCTTTGTCACCCAAAAATGGTGAAAAGGTCCATAGAATGATTATTTGGCACAGTTTACGATCTGGGCAGTTCCCATTGCAGGCCTACAAGTTCCTCCGGATGTTGTAGGACACTGAGAGCGGCGGTGCGCTGGGCACCAAAACCTCGACGGCTGAAACAATTTCGTTGGGGTACGGCTGGAGGCCCATCTGCTTGTTGTGGTGCAGCTTGTGGACGACGACTCGGCAGAAGTCTTCGCCATGCCTGTGGCAGTTGTCCAGGAGCTGGCGGACCTTGGCGGTGCGCGTGGCCTGGTTCACCACCAGTTCGTAATCCTCGCGCATTAGCATGGACCGCGCGAGCAGGGCATCCAAGCTCTGGTTGAGGCAAGCTTCCGTCATCTGCGCCACGATCTCCTCACGTCGCGTCGACATCCACTGACCGACGGGACCTTGTGAAGGCGACGAGCAGCGCAACGGTGGCGAATTATCTGCTGGCCGGGAAGAGACGAATGATATGGATGAGTGGAAAATGTGGAAAAACAACAAAGGCCATGTTTGAATTTACCAGGAGACACTTGAAATGACTCCCATTTAACATGAGTGGGAATGTGGCTGGTTCATTCTGAACACAGCCAGATCAGAGTGATAAGAGGGTGTTGCACATTTGTCTAACCACATTATCTCAGTTGTTTATATATACCTACGCTGTTGAAAATATTTTAAAAAGTCAATTGAGTTGTACAGGTTATAACTCATTAATGGTGAAAAACAGTTTTGAAATTATTTATATTTTTACATCACAAAAAAAACAACACATCATTTGAGAAGGGTGGTGTCGACGTTTGACACTGTCTGAGTGCTTCCAAACACAACCAAAATTGTGCTGTTGACTGAAATGTGTTGGCACCTTGTGGCTTTGCACAATTTACGCGGAGTGTGAGGGCCTCGAGCTGATTTTCGTCTTCAGCTATGGGCAGAGCAGCGTTGAGAGATTTGCTGAAGTCGTTGACAGGTCGAGCGCTCTGGAAGCCATTCAGATTGTTGACAGCACAAGGGTCCTTCAGAGATTCGGGGGGCTCCAGCGTATGAATGGCGACTGATGGAAGTCCCTCTGTGGTGGGACAAGAGGAAAAATAAAGCACCTCATGTGTAAGCAACCGAGCATTTCCGTTATCAAGAGTCCTCTAATTTTTTTAACATTATTTCAGCAGGGTTTGTTTTCTCTTAAAATTGGGTAATCATTTGAATTAATTTAGTCAAATAATTGGTTAATTCATTTATTGTAAATCATAAGACTATTAATTAGTTAATTATTAATTAGTTAAATGCATACTTTTACACATACATTAACAAGACTTCTTTTGTTAATCAGTTACAGCATTATAATTAAATTAAGTATGAATAATGTAATGAAAAATTAGACTGATTATTTATACATTAATTTATTTTATTAAATAACTGGATTATTGATCTATTCTAAATAAAAACAGATTTTTTTACACACATATACATATATATATACATATACATATACATATATATATATATATATATATATAAATTTTCTAAATTTAATTTTTCTAAAATTTTATTTATTAAATAATGGGTTCACTGACTTACTGTAAATAAGATATAAATATTAGTAAAGAAATTACACATATTCAGTTTTGAATTGGAATTATTTCTATGAATTTTCATAATTGTTAAGTCATTGTGATTAAGTAGGAAAATTTACATTTCAAACGAGTGTATTATTTATTTCATTGACAGGTTTACTGATTTAATGTAAATAAAAAATGTAAAATGAGTAAAATAAAAATGCAGTCATTCATTTTATTATTTTATTTGCATGTTTTAAATGTATTTCTTAAATTGGATTACTGAATTACTGTCTGTAAATTTTTTTTATGAAATTTAATTTTCATCATTTGTATTTATTTTATTAAACAAATGGCTACTTAATTATAATTACATTAAGTATGACATATTTAAAATAGGAATTTTATTTTAATTATTATTTTATTTTATTGACGTTTTCTCCAAATGACATGGCCCACCTGTCCATTTTAAAAATCAACTGTGGTCCTTGAGCACTAACATTTGCCCACCCGTGTAATAGAAAGAGTAAATACAGTCTTAAAAACTACATAAAACGTGTTTTAGACTCACTCTCTTGATGTGATGAAATTCGATTTTCCAACAAGAGTGCACAAAGATGGCGACTAATAAGTGAGCGTTACCTGTCGAAGGCTCCGCGTTGGTGCTGGTGAGAGCGCCCGGCAGCGATATGTCTGTTTCTTGCGATGAACAAGAGACTGAGCCTGAGGTGGAGCTCTCCTGTCACACACCAGCGGTGGATGATTTACATTTGCAGCGCACGCGGTGAAATAACTGGTCGTATTTTCTAATCATTGTATATGCGGGCGGATCCCGACTGACCGGCCACGGGCGCGACGTGTCCCTCAGCTTCGTCAGAGTTTTGTCCTCAGCTGTCTTCTCGTTCTCGGTCTGTGCTGAGCAGCAGCTGGATCGCTGGGTCAGCTGCTGGATGGAGAGGAAGGGAGCAATAAGTCACACTCACAAGCAACAAATCAGTGTTCCCCAACCTTTATTGAGCCATAAAAAAATATCTAAAAAAAATAATAATATATAATATATATAATATACCGCACACCACCAAACAAAAGTGACAAATTAAATACATGTAATGAAATAATGACAATGTTATCTCAATTTACCCCCTTTATCGTTGAAAACAAAGCTATTACTCTTTCGCATGAATGGCAACAGGTGGATTAACAGGCGGCATAGATAGATGAAGAAAGAGAATTTTTTTCAGACAGGTTAAGTGAAAATTTCCGATGATCTGTCACTGCGGTGTTTGGGAAACAACTGTGTTACGAAATGTTTTCAAAAAAGTAGTGTATTATAATCAAGATACTGACCATTTCCGACACCCTGAAATGTTTTTTAGATTTTATTAAAACCCGCTAGGTTTTTTTTTTTTTTTTTTTTACTTCTTCCTACTCCTACCGAACATGTACAGTACAATCAAAGGATGAAATGTACTGCTGCCTTTCATGTTTGTTTTTCATTTTGTGTTGACTTGTTTTGTATATGTTCAATAAAGACATGGGGAAAAAAAACTGAGCGACAACGAGAGTAAATAGCTCCAGCAATTATATTAGAGTAAAGTAGGGCCACACTGAAAAGAAAAAAAAAAATACACTGCGATAAATCGAACAGTTGTGTAGTCTTGAGATGAAAGTAGAAATATTATGAGAATAAAGTTGTCTACTTTCAAAAAAAAAGCTCCCCCTAGTACTATTATTGCAAAAGAACTTTATTTCAAAGTATATTATTTTTCTTTTCCGTGTAACCTTACTTCATACTCCTTCACAACCAAGCAATAACTCACTCGAGCAGAATATCCAGTGTTTGTTTTAATTTAAAATCATTGAGATTCACAAAGACAATCATACTAGTGAACGGTAGATTATTATTATTTTTTTTAAATATATATACACATCAATGCCAATGCTCTTTTCTGTCAGCATTCACGATAACTAGAGCAAAGGAATTTTACCATGACACGTGCATTTATGTAATACACAGATGTAAAATCCCCCATCCTCCCCCATAAGCACTCAATGGTTAAGTGCGCAGTCACACAAGCACATAGACACTGGAAAGAGGAAGGTCACGTTAGGGGAAATTAAGTTAAGTAATGAATGGCCTGTCAACCATTATCACTCCCGATTTTCTGTGTGTCACCTTCCGGGGGACTTTCTGAAGGATGTACTTTGTGACACATTTTATCTGACACCAGTCGGATAAAATGTGGAAAACGAACGTTATACACTAGGTGAATCATTGTAACCAATACTCAGGACTCAGTGCCGGACGAGCGTTAATCAGTAATTAATAAAATAACTTCCCGTAACAGGTGATGTCAAGTTTTAGTTTCACTGAACAACGAAAAAAATAAAAAAATACAAGTTGTGCTGACCTTTGACTTCTTGATCTCTAGTACCGCCATAAGGAAGTCAATTTCAGTGAACTTCCTCACCATGGGCTCCAGCTCAACGAGACACTCTGAAATGACAGTGAGTATGTCACACTGTGACTAGAGATCACACGAGCAGGAAAAGTTGCATTTTTACATTCAAACCATTCCGACTTTAAATTGTTCACCTCATCCAGGACATACGCGGAACTAATTATTTTTTTGCCCAAATTTGCATTTTTCCACTGTAAAATTCCAAATCACAAGGCACTAAATCTAAATTAAATCTCACTGAAGGTCAAACTCGTCTTTGAGAGGATCTGTCTGCATAAAAGGTATGAAGAGTGGAGTTGGAGTTGAAGGCGAAAATGTGTAGTGTGTGTGTGCATGCTCACTGAGGAAGGAAGGTCGCTCATCGGGGTTAGCGGTCCAGCCGCAGGTCATTAAGCAAACAAGCGTATCTCTGCTGGGGATCTGATCGGACAAACTGGCGTAGCTGGTGTCAGGGCGCATCCCACGAAGCACGTTGAACATGATTGTCATTGGGTTGGTCACTTCTGACACACACACCAGTCAGACTAAAGTCATATCAACAGCAAATCAACGAAACCCGAGAGTGAACAAGCGCTGATAAAAAAAAATTAAAAAGTTACCATCGTATGGAATTTGCCGGGAAAGCACCTCCCACATGATGATTGCGTAACTTTATAAGAAAGACAGAAACAGAGAGAAAAATTAGCAAAGCTTACAGCATTCATATTGCCGATTTTAAACATTTTTTTGAGGGGGGCCACGTCGATTACTCATCCCAATCTGTACTGGTTAGTTGGCGTTCGCCTCCAATATTTCCACATTACTGACTGTTGAGGTATGACGCCTCACCTGTACATATCATGTTTGACATCAGCACGGCGGCTCTTGGAGGGTTCGTACTCCTCAGGGGGCATGTAGATCACAGTGCCCCCAATTTCCGATGGTTTGGACCCTGAGCCTTTACTGACAGACAGCTGGCGCCACTTCGAAAGACCAAAATCTGCAATCTAGAAGATCATCAGAGTGGAAATGAACTAAATGAGTTTTATCAAATCATTCAGGACAAGTTATGGATAAATAGTGGAGTACAATACATTCAAATATCCCCTCCAGAGCCTTTAGCAGTTTGGGACAACGTGAATGCGGAGTGAAGCATTTATCCTAGTTACAATAAACAATAAGATATACAGATGAAGCTGAAACAATGAAACAAGTGATGTTCCCTTGCTGAAAACAGAACTAAAGCACACTGCACACACCTTAACATGGAATTCGCTGTCCAGTAGAATATTCTGTGTCTTCAGGTCATGGTGTAAGAGTGGCGGAGACATGTTGTGAAGGAAGTTGACTCCCAAGGCGATCTCATATAGGACCCTCAGTCTCAAAGGCCAGGCGAGCACAGGGTACATGTCCTTCTACATACAATGACACATACATGCAATTACAATATGATTTTAAGCAGGTGAGTTGATGCCACAAACCTTTGCCTAATAACTTGCTGAAAGTAAAAAGAAAATTCCCCAAATTGAATTTGGCTTTTCCTACTACTCAGATAAATACATACAAGTTTCACTTTTGTTTCCCGGAAGCACTGCTACATTACGATAAGTGATGCATTCACGGATGATCGAGCAAAAATAGAGATTAAGCGCCCTGAAACGAAAAAAAAACAAAATGAAACTACAATTGCTGCCTATCTAGGAATGTAAGGCATTTAGTGAGATAAGATGTTTTTTTGTTGTTGTTCTGTTACAGCAAAGCCACTGGATGAAAGTACAGTATGTGTGTTGTGGTCGGGAGTGAGTCATTATCAAGTGATCATGTGGCTACACTCAGCCTATTTGTCATCTGTAAGCCACTTTTTCTGCTTCATACCACAACTTGTACCTTAGTATAATAATAATAATAATAATAATCTTCCATCACCAAGCACTTTTTAATATCATGCTTTTTTACTGTGATTAAAAAACTATTTTGTATCCTATCAAATGGGTCACCAACGTGGTGCCCTTGTAGCCCCCAAGGACCCCATGAGTTGCCTGCGAGCATGTCCTAAAAATAGCTCACCAGTGATGGGAGATTATGATTTTCTAGGAATCTTACAGAAGTGATCATTTGAAAATGTAAACACTGCTTTATAGAAATAAAGTAATAAATATTGATATTCATCAGTTTCTTAATTATTGTAAGAAATCATTAAAATGATTAGTGTCTTCAATTAAATGTATACCATTAATTACTCTGGTCTACAGCAAATTTTAATCAGAGAAGGCTATATGCGTTACTAAACATATTTTTGATGCTGATTAAAAACATCTTTACCGGTACTTTTTCCCCCCTAACAGATCAGGTTTTTGAAATACTTTCATTTTTTTGTTTTTGAGTTTGACCAATACTGTGCAATACTGATTTTACCATGTGTTGTAATTTTACAGCTATGACTTTTTTCTGAAAAAAAGTTCACCTGTTGCTGAACCTAACCCTTAATTCATCAATATTATTAAATATATCACAAATTATATTCTTATTATATTACTATCATCATTATTATTATTTTGAGCACCTGATGTGGTAGAGAAAAAAACGAGGGCAAATCCGGAATCAGTGCAAAAACTTCATATAGCAAAGTTTACTTGCATCTCAGATTTAAAAAAATCTGGAATAACTAATAATGCATTGGCCGGTGTTATAAATAATAATAAGGATGCGCGGGTACCTGGTATCGTGGCCGTATTTTAAGGTATTGAGTCACAGAGAGGCTGCCGATGCCAGCCACCGATACTTAAGGGATAAGAAAACGGACATTGTATAAATCCGCAATGGCAGTAGTTGGCGCTATACTGCGGCAGATTGATACATCAGTGAATCATCATGAGAAAGAAAGTCTTTGTTCAGTTTTTTGGCATTGTGTTAAATTAAATTGTATGTATCAAACGTACTAGAGGTATCGGTGCCTAGTATCGGTGAGTACTCAAAGAGTGAATATTGTCGGTCTAAAAAAAGTGGTACCCAACACCCCTAAATAATAATATGTCAAAATAATATTATTAAAAGTAATTTTAACAAATACAGGGTATCTACATGTTTGTATTAAACTGGTATCCATGCATTAATCAGTTCGGAAAAAGTAGCTCTCAGTTTCAAAACAGTTGGCCTGCTCTAACATCTCACAATGTGTAAAATACCAGACAGACCTTGTGACAGTGATGATATGATACAGGAGGAGCATGCGTATCTACCTCGTGCAGCAGCTGGTCCAGGGAGCCATTGCTCATAAACTCGGTCACAATGCAGAAGAACTCCGGCTCGTTGCAGATGCCAAAGATCTGGATGATGTAATTGAAGCGGGCTTTGTGGAGGACTTCTGCCTCCTTCAGCAGACACTTCCTCTCTCTGAAACATGGACAGATACAAATTAGCTTTCGCAAACATTTGTATCAACCATTATTGTCAGTTAAGGGGTCTCACCATAACACGGAACCAGTGATTCCCAATCGCTGTCCAATATCACTTTTTTTTTTCTTTTTTTTTTTTTTACAACCCCCATTTCATTTTCACATAAATCACGATTTACTACAAATCTCAGCTTTTTTCTATGCAAATGACACACAGTGACAGGCAGAACAATCCCCCGGTATGCCTGTTGCCATTCATACAACAGAATCATAGCTTTGTGTACAACTAAACAGGTCCAAATGTCACACTAAATAAATACATTTGTGAGTAAATTAAGATAAAGTCATTAATCATCAAGTTAGTATAAAATAATACCCTCAATTAAATAGAGGCCGAGACTTCGGAGCAGGTCCCGTGGTTTCAATTCCCACTCAGTGACGGCTTAAATGTAAGGTATAGTTGTCTGTCTTTATATGTGCCCTGTGATTGACTGGCAAGCAGTCCAGGATGTCTGCCTTTTGCCCAAAGTCAGCTAGAATACAACTCTCAACAGGATAAGCGGTAGAGAAATGCATGAATGATGGATGACTTTATTTTGACAAAAATCGTATCGGAAGTGTGCATGTACATACATATGGGGCAAAGACTCTCCATAAACGTACTCCAAAGCCAAACTCCAATATACAAATATTTTAGTCACTTGAGTTCAACATAACGTAATATCTCTGGCTCTGAGTGTGGGCCATTAGGGGCAGGCCAGGTGATGTCAACAAAGACGAAATGGCAAAGGATCACAGGTACATGATTATCAAATTAATTAACTATTTTAATAATAGCATAATCGTTTAGAACCGATTGTTTAACTAACAATCGTCAAAATCCTCAGATTTCAGCGTCCTAACGGTAGTTATTCTCTGTTTTCTGTAGTTCTTTATAAAAGCAGATTGATTATCTTTTGTGTTTAATCAAAATAAGACAATTGCAAACATGTTTTTATTTTGGAAAACAATGACTGAACCATTAACCGAATCTTTTTAAAAAAAGGCTGGTGAATATAACCTCAACCCTTTTCATCCAAGTTTGCTTAATTGTTGAGATTTTTTTCTTCATCACTAAACAATACCAAACGCTCATTGTAATAAAGCGAAGTGAAGTGCATCAGTAACTCTGACATCCTTGACTACATACGAAGGCATTCCACTACTTTCTTGACACCAATTACTACTTTCCTATTAGACAGGAAAACACAAATAAGTTCAGTTGAGTTCAGCTAAGGATCAGAAAAAAAAGGAAATAGATGGATGTGTGAATGGCGAATCACATTATATTTTTGTTTGGAGATTTTTCTAGTGTAAAATACGTGCCTTGGTTTACTACATACATAAACAATTGGTACCTTTCGCCGAACGGAGAGTCCAGCTTGAGGCACTTGATGGCCACGGTGGTCCTCCAGTCGGAGTGCTGAGCCTTGAACACGGTACCGAAGCCCCCTCTGCTCAGGTAGTACAAGTCGGTCAGCTTCTGGTACGGAATCACTGGCAACGTGCTGGTCAGACAGCCAACGTTCACGCAGCCCGTAGCCGCGTGTGGCTCCATCGCCGAACGTGAGCCTTCTGGTTTCCGAAAGCGTCGGATCCACTTGACTGCCGAAAAAAGCAGAAGTGGCCTTTTCTAAAAACGCAAGGAGGAGGAGGAACAGCGTGTTTCATACACATCTCATCACGTTACGTCAGATTTGTGCTAAGCGAGCTAAGCTAATAAAGAAGGGCAGGAATGAATAGCAGGTGGAAGTGACACTTCGGCCTAATTGCTAGGAATGAACAGCACACCCGGTGACCAAAATCCAGCCCGGAATGTTTCACTTTGTGTATTTCGGCTGCTAAATAACATGGCACCGTCCGACGAGACAACGCGGTCGCTACTCACTAGTAGACTGAAGTAGGCGGGTTTGTTATTGTTCATGACGTCACGCTTCCGCGTTGGTCGAAGCTGCCTTCATGGTAATCGGAACCGACAGGCTTCAGGTCCGTATCTATCTATCTATCTATCTATCTATCTATCTATCTATCTATCTATCTATCTATCTATCTATCCATCTATCTATCTATCTATCTATCTATCTATCTATCTATCTATCTATCTATCTATCTATCTATCTATTACCTGGTGTAATGAATTGGCACAACGGGAAAAAAAACTCGTCATACTAATTCGTTTTTTTTTTCAAATTAACTGATTGACTAATTTATTTATTTATTGAACTTATAAACAATTAAGATAAAGAAAACAAAATCAAAGAAAAAGATCAATACATATCTTAATTCAGTGCAGTTTACACTTCAAAGGGAATAGGAAGATGAAGAAAAACGTTTTTAGTTCTACCCCTTGTTCTCTATAATTATTATAAATCTTGTTAATACACAAGTACGTACATTAAAATACACACCAGAGTGCTTCGACTGAGAACCCCCCACCCCACCCCACCCCCAGCTGAAACGGTATCAATTTACCAAAATTGCAATCTGGCAAAAAAAAAGGGAAATTAGCTAATACAGTACTTTAAAAACAGACTATTCCTTTATTTTCAGATGACGCGCGCAAGTCCACTTTGGAATTTGGTACAGTACATAAATAAAATTTCCTCGTGGTGTCGAGAGGTGGCACTCTTTAACATCAGGGTTCCGGTTTTTACCAACGAAGAACAATGCATACTTCCGTGTCTTCAATAACGCGGCGTGTGAATTAAAATAGTAAGCACGAGAGATACATTTTAAATATTACAAAATGGTTCGTAAATTAAAGTACCATGAGCAGAAGTTACTGAAGAAGGTGGACTTTATTAATTGGGAGGTGGACAACAACATTCACGAGGTCAAAGTGTTGAGGAGATACCGCATCGAGAAGAGGGAGGACTACACCAAGTAAGCAACTGTTAGCTGCTTTGGTTGTGTTTATAAAACGAATGAATCATACGTGTTAAATGAGGATTAAAAGTAGTGTTGCTCTCTTAGGTACAACAAGTTGAGTCGCAACATCAGGGACCTTGCACAGAAAATCCGAGACCTGGACGAGAAAGATGGATTCAGGGCTCAGAGTACACATCGGCTACTAGAAAAACTGTGAGTGGCGATTTGAAACGATGTGGCTTTAATACCATTCCAATGACCAACGTGAACGTCTGGGTAAACAAATGGAGCGCACCTTCGCGAGAACGATGTTCTCTAGCTTTTGGAGAAGGTACGCTCGATTTGTTTACCCAAGTGTCCCACACGGAGTCACAGCAAGCTGCTTCGTGGCCACAAATACATTATTATTATACAATTACATTATTTGTTTAACTCCCCCCCCCCCTTCCCGGGGGCCCCTTACCGATGCAATTAAAGTAGTGTGTGTTTGTCGCTTGGCAATTTTCTTTCTTCTCTTTGGTAAAGAAGAATGAGTTTTCTTGTGGAAAGTGAGAGCTGTATTTTCCCAGATCGTGGGGGTTCCCATTTAAGTCACACACAGAGTTGAAGTGATACATGAAAATGAAAGCATGTAGCATGAATAACGAATCCTCTGGAAATTTTACTAACTGTTGTCCACCCCCAAAAACTGGTTAAAATTAGTTTGAGAAGAAAAACATGTATGAGGAATGATTCTCATATTTATATATTGTATTTTGTATACACATTACACCTACTTCGTGGCCACATATAAGCATTTAATTGGTCATCGTGTAAACAAGACAAAGAGTGAAACTTGTGCATCAATTCTTCTTAATTAATAGTTACAGCACCGGACTCATCCCCACCAAACAGAATCTGTCCCTCACAGAGAAAGTCACAGCTTCATCGTTTTGCAGGTAACACTCTTTACTACTGTGTGTATGCGTGTGTGTCCTTGGCCATACTTATTCACTATATTCAATCTGTTGAAATATAAAACAGCACAAATTATGCAAAAATCCAGGAATAATGTGTTTCCTGTTGTGTTGAAATTAGCCCCTTTAAAATTAAATGTCTCTCTAGCGGCCATTCTTTAAAGCGGAAGTCAACCCAAACATTTTTTTCAAGAATATGTTCCCAGCAGGCCCACTAGTTGAAATATTTTGTCTTCTGTCGAATTAAAATGACATCACAACTGCTCACAACGACCAATCACTGCTGAGGTACAAAATGGCCGCCCCCGGAGATGGCTAAAAACAAGTGCATTTTGCTGCTTAACTTATATTCCACAAACTCAAAATTAGTCAGAATGCTGTGTTTCAACTAGTGGGCCTGCTGGGAGCATTCTTGAAAAAAAGTATGTTTGGGTTGACTTCCGCTTTTAAAAGCAACAATTAGGAACCTAGAAAGTGTACATACAGTAAATGACTAAAATCAAAAACCTAACTGAACCATAAATGTCCATTATCTGTATGTTCCTTAATTTCCTTGGCATTAGTTAATCATTTCATTTGGTCTATGTTTGATTGTATTAATGTTTTATACGTGTTTGATTTGTGGTTTAATGCAATCATTTTCCATATGAACTCTTTCCTTTCTTCTCGATTCCATGTGATCTTCTGTCCTTTTAAAAATAATTGTCACTCCCACAGGAGGCGGCTTCCCTGCATCATGCTGACCCTTCGAATGGCCCAGAACCTGAAAACGGCGATCACCTTGATTGAGCAAGGACGTATCCATCACTACTTACTTAGATCTGCACATTTGTACTGGATGATTTTGATTGTGTCTCAGGCGAAAACATGTTCCAGTGGACCTTGACTTGCCCTCAGATGTGCGTGTGGGTCCAGAGGTTGTCACAGATCCAGCGTTCCTCATCACAAGGTCTGGAAAGTTATCTTCACTGAAATACTTTGAAACAAGTTGCTGCAGACTTGGCAATGTAAGAAATCTTTGTTTTTTAATGTTTGCAGAAATATGGAAGATTTTGTGACCTGGGTGGATTCCTCAAAGATCAAACAGCATGTCATGAATTACAATGACGAGGTGAGCGTTGCCGTACGATTTTCAGACTTGCAAAGTACTACTTAGTAATTAAGATAGACAAGATCACAGCCTTTTCATTGAGTTTAATTGGTCACTTCTTCTTTTGCAGAGAGACGACTTTGACATGTTGGCGTGAATCTTTTCCCCCCCCCCCCCCCTTTCATTCCGCAACAAGCAAGGATAGAACTGGAGATGTTAAACTCTGTCATCAATGAGGAGAAAATGACCCGACAGTGCACATTATTTGCTACCCACAAACTTATGGAGACAAGCAAAGTCTGACCACTCTCAAAATCATCTAGTCTCCATCCATCATTTCAAAATTGCCATGTGGTTCCTGATATAGTCAAAAATTGCACATCTGGTGTGCCATCTAGTTATTTTAGATGTAATAAAATATAATTTGGTGATGTGTAACAACAAACTGAGCAAACTTTGACTTTGTTTTGTTTGAACCAGAGGAGACTTCTGAGGACTATTGTATAGACTCACAAGCCACATTTTTTTATTAGGTACAGAGTGTGTTAATGTCTTACCTTTGTAAAAGTAGATTTTTTTGGCTAAGTGGTCTGATTGTGCAGCTATGTAGTAGTAAAGTGTCTGAAAAATAGGCTTTGCATGGGCTGTATATATATTTTAAGCATACCTTTCTACAGTACAGATAATGTTTACAAGTAAACACAGACATTTGGACACATTTCTTTTAAGACTTACAACTCTGTTAACATGGAACAATAAACTTTTTTAAATCACAGTTTTTAAGGCTTAACTTAAAGATCTTTGTCCCACATGGTGAAACTCGGGATATCAACCCAAACACATTTTTTTCCAAGAATATGTTCCCAGCAGGCCTACTAGTTGAAACACGGCATTCTAATTAATATTGCGTTTGTGGAATAAGAGTTAAGCAGGAAAATCCACTCGTTTTTAGCCATCTCAGGGGGCGGCCATTTTGTCATTGGCTACTCAGGCCCCCAGAGATGGTAAAAAAAGAGTGGATTAAGTCTTATTTCACAAATGCAATATTTATCAGAATGCCTTGTTTCAACTAGTGGGTTTGCACAGAACATATTCTTGAAAAAAATATGTTTGGGTTGACTTGCACTTTAAAACAAACATGTAAACATGACTCATCACCACAATTGAACTTCTTGAACGCATCGCAAAGAGCCTGCTTCCACAGCAAGACTTCCCCAAACTCGACATTCATTGTCCATAACATTGCCACTGCTGAAACATTTGCCTTCATCATATGGTTGCTGTTTGAGCATTTATTTGATATTCCCCTTATGTAGATGTCCTGTAAGTGAGGACAAAGAATGCACTAGTTCATTGCCCTTAAGATGAACATCAAGAATTTTGAATAAATGCTCAAATGGCTTTCCACAGTACAACCAATGAACTATACCGCACCTGTTGAGGCACAGTGATAATCAATTTAAATGTGCTGCTGTCTGAAAAAAATCATTTCAAAAGATTGTGAAAATTCCTTCAGAGCCACCAGAAGCGCACATAGATGATGAGTGTGATGAAGAAGACTGCCACGGCAGCCACTTTGGCGTATGTGGAGCGGGTGTTGAGGTACTTTGCGTCGCTGCGGTACTTCTTCGACAAGGTGGACAGATTGCTGGCTTTGGTGTCAAGGGCTGGTAGAAAAACAGACATAAATGTCTACAGCGCAACAGTTTAGAGATTTCACTCACTCAATTAGGGGTACAATTTTAACAGCTGTATGATAAATTCGGATTTACATAATTAGAGGACTATCCATTGGATAATGTTTATGATTGTGCCTGTAGTTTGCACAACCACTGTGCAGTGAGAGATCGTGTGCCCTAATTTCACTTGATTGGTCCGAAAATTCATTTTTCACTACATAATTTACCATGAATCGTGGTCACGACAAAGCTATGTTTAATATAAAAGTGCTGCTTTGCTGGTATCTTGGGGCCAAAGAACTACATTGAAGTGAGAAGGATGAGCTTCACTTAGTTAGGCAATAGCCTTGACTAATATAAAAAAACTGTTTGCTGCCATCTTATGGTATCTTTGAATAGTGTAGTTATTCAAATCAGACAGGACAATATTTATTATAAAGGGGTTTGTTGGTTTAGTTTTTGTATCCTGGCCAGAACATACTTATGTTAAAAAAAAAAAAAAAATTGCTTACCAGAAAGTGCTTCTCCGCGTTGTAGAACTTCTTCAATGTTGGCGACCATAATTTTTTGAACATCTTGCAGCTCTGTGTTGATACTACCCAAGTTCCTCCTGGCCCTGCTGTCAATGTATGACTTTTTGGTTTTCTGGATGTATGTATCTAGGGAAAGAAAAATCTCTCTCTATATATATATATAAACAAATTAAGACTTGACACATAATATGCAATAAAAGGAAGACTTACCAAACTCGATGAAGGAGTACGGCCTTGTCACTGTGGAAATCTTCCTTCCATATTGGTCAGAAAACTTACTGTGAAGGTCCTCCAGGTAGGCAAAGACAATTTTCTTGGGGAAAGACGGCTCACAAAGGGATAGGTAGCAAACACCTTCTGCTATTAAATAACTGAAAAGAAGATGCACAATTTAAGATATTCAGCTACCAGGAAAACTGGACATCAATGTGAACAAGGATTTACAAATATTTCCCCTTATAAATAGTGAACCTCTGCTGTATTGTGGTTCGTTAATCTACCTGTTTTTAGCCATCTCCGGGGGTGGCCATTTTGTCACTTCTGTCAACTGAAAATGACACCACAGTGTCTCAGGTAACAACCAATCACGGCTCACCTGTTTCCTGAAGCTGAGCCATGACTGGTTGTTATCTGAGTCCTGAGCATCCATCCATCCATTATCTATACCGCTTATCCTCACAAGGGTCGCGGGGTGTGCTGGAGCCTATCCCAGCTGTCTTCGGGCAGTAGGCGGGGGACATCCTGAATTGGTTGCCAGTCAATCGTAGGGCACACAGAGACAAACATCCGCACTCACAATCACACCTAGGGGCAATTTTAGAGAGTCCAATCAACTTACCATGCATGTTTTTGGAATGTGGGAGGAAACCGGAGTACCCGGTGAAAACCCACGCAGGCACGGGGGAGAACATGCAAACTCCACACAGGGAGGCCGGGGCCGGGATCGAACCCACGAGGCGGACGTGCTAACCAGACGACCACCGTGCCGCCGAGCCCTGAGCATTTGTGATGTAATTTTCAGTCAACAGAAGTGAAAAATTGCCGCCCCCTGAGATGGCTAAAAAGGGGCGGATTTTGCTGATGTCACAAATATTCCACAAAAGCAATATTAATCAGAATGCCATGTTTCAACTAGTGGGCCTGCATAGAACATATTCTTGAAAAAAATATATGTTTGGGTTGATTTCCGCTTTAATGTCAGTTTTAAAGTAAACTTCACCAAGGATTGGCAAACGGGTGCAAAGTAATACTTTCGAATGTGTGTTATGCTGTATTCATTTTTCAGTGTTTTAATGCATTTCAATGTGTGGGAGTTGTAAAAGTGTACATATTTGTATATGGTCTCCCTATATCGCAGATTTTCTTTTATCCGGAATGTATTTGTGCAACAATTGAGGGTTCACTGTACTGTGCATGTCATAATGCTACGTACACCTTTATTCAACTCACTTCCCGCCTTGACTTACTGAAAGGTCATGTCCTTAGCTTCCAAGGTGCAGCGGTCTGGACTTTGAGCATTGAGTTTGCGGCACAGCTGCTTGGCTTGACTCTGGTACTGCTGGAGGTCTCTTCCTGACTGGCAATAACATTGCATTTAAAAGTTCAGAGAAAGTTAAATTGAGTTCACATGTAAACGGTTATAGAATAGTACAGTTTCATGTTTGGTTAATAAAAGTTGACTACGCCACATTGAGGTTTTGCTTATCCAAGCAAATAGATTCCAATTTGCTTCCATATGGTTGACAACAAATGATTCCCTTTCATGAAGGCTCTTCCACTAGATGGCACAAGGCACCTTTTGCCATCCAACAAAAGAATTACAACTTTGTGTTCAACTAATGTCATCATGTGTGAATAACTATAATTTCAGTATACAATATACAATATACACTTTGTTTTATGGTGCGTCGTGAGATTTTTCTAAGATAGAATATCACTGAATAAAATGAATAGGATATTTATTTCAATTAAAAAAGAAACATCCACATTTACACGCCGAATTTTCCAATACATAATAAAAACCTGAGGCAGCGTTTTGAGGCAAGCGACCGTCAAATATTTGAAAGCATGAAATGAGTTTGGTGACGTGAGCTAGCTTTCCATTCAAACCTGATCATTCTCTTGCATGGAAGCGGCGAGTGGCAATCCGTCCGCCACACGAGCGATCATTGTCAGTGAAATCATCCTTTTGGAAATCAAAAAATTCACACACGTAAACTTTCACAGCCCCGAGACGACAAGACAAAGTTTTTCTTTCTTTCTTTTTTTTCTTTTTTTTTCAGATGCGGAAGAAATGAGTTGGACGGAAATCAGATGTGCACCGGTGAAATACGTGCGTGTTGCAACTGAAGCCAGTGCAACTCGGTGGTGGATTTTTACGTCGAGTCGAGGAGACCGTCTCGCACAGTCGATTTGAAAACAACGCAGATTTTGGTTTTTGATGTAACAGATTAGTTTACTTTCATTGTTTCCATGGTGTCGCTCGGATGTGTATTTATATCGAGTTCAGGATATAATCGGCATCATCCAGCGACCGGCCAGACAGCTGGCAGACGGACTGACTGCATCTCGACTTCGGATGCTGCCTCTAACCAAATGCGCAGATGCGGTCTGTCTGGCTCCAAAAAACCCTTTCTGATCTGAAACCATGAGGAATGACCCCTTAACCATGGATACCCCTGAAAGGTATTTTTTAAAAAAAAATCTTTATCTTATTTGACAGGTGAAAGTCTTTGCGTCTGTGGTCATATGAAATGGCTTTTTTTCCGCCTCTTTCCCCCCTCATTACTTATATGTGGCATAACCCTCGCCTGCCTCGGTGATAGTTTGGAAATTGAATCAAAACCTTCATAGCTTACACTTCCTGGGTAGGAATGACTGATGAGTGATTATGGGCTGCAGTCAAAACCTATGGTTAAATAAAAAATATATATAGTTGTGTTATTGTGCGTCTGCATTAGATAACTGCATCTGGACTCTCAGTTGGTTCATCAAGAGGGATCAATCCCTGGCCCACAGCCTGATGCATCTTACTTTTATAGATCAGGTCTGTGGAGGATGGAGCAGCCGCCAGTTTAATCCTTGAGAGTGTAACAGAACCCCACCCCCACCTCTGGATGCACTAATCAATGACCCCACTGAAAGGCCTGGAGAGAGAGAGAGGGGAAAAAAGGATCCATTGTTACGGTGCAGCTGGCACCACCGTGCACCCTCTTTGGCAAGATCAGTGCTGGTGTGCGTGAACCGAGCCCGGCTAGTCATTGTCACTCCAAGAAGGGCTGGGAATAAGATGTGCTTTAAACTGAGGGCGGAGCTGCGGCTTCATGACTAATTGATTATGAGAAATGAGTGGTTTCAAGCCGCGGGTCCAGGGAATGCTGCCAGCACAGTTCTAAAAATGAGCATCTCCAAGAGGTTCATTCCGGCTGGTTACGGAGGTTATGTTGTGATTTAATTTCTGCTGTAGTATTCAAATGGTCTCCCTTGGCCCTTGTGCAGTGGTGGGAGGTGGGTACAGTAGCCACAAATTGTATTCAAGAAAGAGTATTGTTACTAAGTTTCGTAAGTAAATTTAACATGTTACTACAACCTCTGAACTGAATATAATAAAAAAAAAAAAAAGTTAAAAATAACACAAACAAATGAGACACTGCAAATGTACACTTCGGTACATTTGAGAGTTTGTACTTTTTTACTTTTACTTACGCATAGGCGTTGAATCAATATACCTGTATCTGCTTTAACCAGCCTTTTTTATTCTCAAGTATCTATATTTCTCCGTAAGTACAGCACTGTCTACTCACTCTCTCTTCCCTCCAGACTTGGTCGTGATGCTCGCGGGTGAGGAGGAGCGAGGCTGAGGAGGAGGAGGAGGAGGAGATGGGCTGCACCTCCGCTAAGCAAGTGTCTGCAGTGCCCAACAGCGAAGAGGACCAGAGCAAAACTCACAGCAATGGAGACCTCTTCTCTGGTCAGTTGCCTGCCCACCTGTTACATTGGCTAACTGCAAATTTGAATCAGAGTTGGCTTAATGTGTCCCTAAATGTATTTTTGAAGCTGATTTCAAATTGTCCTTATTTTTTTGTCTGAGCACATCAGGTGTGTGTGCGTTCCCGCTCAGTGACCATGTCTATGTGTGTGTGTGTATATATATATATATATATATATATATATATGTATATATATATATATATATATATATATATATATATACATATATATATATACATATATATATATATGTATATGTATATGTATTAGTGCTGTCAGACGATTACATTTTTTAAACTAATTAACCGCACAATTTTCCATAATTAATCGATTAATCATATTTTTCAACTACAATTTTTTACAAAGCTTTGAACCATTATTTACTTGAGTAAAATCTTGGAATTAATGTGGAAAATAATATAAGTATATTTCAATTCAAAGACTGTTCTACTAGATTTCTTTGATCCTTGAATAAGATACTTTTGCTGTGAAATACAACAGTTGAATGATACACCAAAGACGTACAACTAATATGGTATTTGAATTTGGCTGTGCAAAGCGTGCAAATTATTTTGGATTTCTCCAATGAGCCCTCAAGCAACTAGTAAAACTACGTAAAATTCCATATTTGCGACAGTGACTCACCTCTAAGTTCGGCTGCACAGGGAGCAGAGGTCAGCTGTTACATGAAGTAAATAAAACCGAGTTAACTGAGTTAATCTTTTTTATTGCGTTATGAAATTTAAATGAATTTCCATAGAAAACACGGCGAGAGGAGAATCAGGCTGACACATTGTGTGTTTGCCGCTCGCCAAGCTTTGTGAGGAGAGGATTTGGGCCGCAGCGTGAGAAATCAAGCACATAATTACTTAGCCGAGAACTGAAGTGTGAGAACTGCATATTAACCGAGAGGAGAGGGAGGATTTGAACCGCGAGTGGGCCACCGGGCGTTGCTGTCGCAGATTAATACAAGGACATGTGCTCCTCTCTGCCTCTTTTGTCGCTCCCGTTCGCTCACAGATGAGTACAAGATGAAAGGAGTGGAGAAAGTCAAGTACATCAGTGGACAAGAGGCAGGAGGGGATGGCCAGGACAGCACGGTTTGTTACAGTTGTTATTATTATTATACTGTATATTGTTTACATATCAAGTGGAATGTGATGTGTGGGCCTTCATTTGTTTTCTAATGAATGAATGAAAATAGACTCCCTCATATATAGCTAACCAACTTATTTTCACTCGTCTGAATAAAACATGGACTTTCAATCTTGAGACGATATAATACTGCATGACTCCCACAGAGTGAGGGAAGAAGTGGAGTTTTACAAAACTTCTCAGGCAGTTCAAATGTTCAAGAGAATTAATACATTTCCTCTTAAGCTCTTTTCAACTATTTAAATTGCTTCATAATGCATAAAAAAAACAGAAGATGTGGGGAAAGACCAATATGTAATATCAATTTGTGGGGCTGGGGAGAATTGACTATATTTGGATATATTAGGTATCCACTTTACTATTAAAAATCTCTAATTACATACAGTGCACAAGTGTATGTTACAGTATATACAATTAATATTTATATGAGTATCCATCCATCCATCCACATACACATATACACCAGGGTTTTTAAATCCTGTTCCTCGAGGGACGGTTTCCTGGATCGCTCCCTGCTGCAAGGGTTGGCATCAGGTGTGCTGCAGCAGGGAAAGATGGAAAACATCCAAGAGCCCCACCCTCAAGGAACAGGATTGAAGACCCCTGATATACACACCTGCTGCCCTCCGTAAATGATTGACACCCCTACCGAAGATATGTTCTTAAGCTTCTAATAAATGCAGGTTGTTGTTTTTTTTTTTAAATAATATCTGATCAACAATTACATAATAATAATAATAATAATAATAAATAAATAAAAAGGGAGGGAAAAATGGAAAACAGGCAGGACAGCGTACCTCGAGGAACAGAATTGAAGACCCCTGGTCTATAACATCCAGCGACCTCGGTCCTATCCTCTTAAGCACCGCCACAGGTTTTCAATGGGGTTGATGTCTGCGGACTGAGATGGCGATGGGAGGAGCTTGGTTCTGTCTCCGGTGAACCATTTCCACAATTTTCAGTATGAGAGTATGCCTCTGCAAATAATAATAATAATTTGAAGGCTTTTAACACATCTTAACCAGGGGTGTCAATAATTATGGAGGACACTGTATGTACATGTACATTTATATATCTTTTTTTTTATGTTTTATATTTGAGTATACACAGTAGAAGAAGGTACATAGGATAATTGATTACTGTCTGTTTTTTGTGTGAAGCAGGAGAAAAGTGCTTTACTAGGAAAAAGTCAACACGTGGATGAGACAGGATCTAATGAAGACGGAAAGATACTGTAAGAGCCACATGTATTTCCATATCAACATCACATTTGTGTATCATTTTGATATAGGCTTATCATATTACCCTGCGCACCTCTACCTTGTTTTGTCTTCACAGGAGTATTCATTCCTCAGAGAGCCAGCAAGAATTCTTCAGGATGCTTGATGAGAAAATTGAAAAGGTATTATGAAAGATACGTCACATTTTAGTTTTTTTTCTTTGCATGACATCATTGAGGATAATCCCGATTTCGGCAAATTTGCAGCAATTAACGACACGGCAACAACAACAACAACCATAAAGGGGCCAACTCAATCAGTCAACTTGGTTTATGATAGTCGCGTTATTGGAAATACAAGCGGTGCCTTGAGATACGAGTTTAATTTATTCGTGACCATGCTGGTAACTCAAAACACTTGTATCACAAGTCAACTTTCCCATTAAAATCAATGGAAATCAACCCATTCTAGCCTCCCCCTAAAAATATGCAAAAAATAAAATGAAAAATTCAAGTTTTTTTTTTTTTGCAATAACGTCTATGTTTTATACATACATATCAGTGTCATTTCACACAGAGTAGAAAGAATGTTTGTGATGTTTGTATTGTGATCGTCTGTCTACATGCTCTGCTTCAGCATATGTGTTCAAATATCTATTTGTTTACTATAAAGCGTTATATAAGTTATAACATTGCAACTATCAATGCTAATCATTAGCACATCCATTACATTTTCCATTATGTGTTAGCATTAAGCTAGTGAAGTCAGCGCTGTTTAGTTGGTTGAAATAACTTGAAGCTTCTTTTTTCGAAGAATTGTTCACCATTTGCCAAACTGCTGCCTATTGTGAAGTGAGTTGAGTTTGCTGCCTCCATACAGCACTCGTATCTCAAGTTTGTAAAAACTTGTAAGTTGGGTCACTCCTATCTCAAGGGACCACTGCATCGATTTTCTGTACTGCTTGTCTTCTATAGGAATCGTTTTAAAATTTCAGATTTATCATCAGCTGTTTCTACGTTGTGTGTTTTTATATTTTATTGCATTTACCTTTCCTTTTGTGCGGCTCAAAGATATGGTTCTTCCTAAAAAAAAACCCAACTCAGCTAAAGTTGAAATCAAGTCAAAAAGTGTTCTTTGTAATATGTACTATGTGCCCCACGTGTTTTATTAAACATGGTGCCGGTGTCTCAGGGCGCAGCCATTTTGACATTCCGTTACCGCCGACTGGAATTGAGGTCAGTGTCCCCAGGGTCGCATTGTGAATGTCACGTGATGAAAACGGACCAGAATACTGTGTTTAGACTAGTGGGGGCTCATAGAACATTATTATGGCAAAGAACATTTTTTTACTTGACTTCCACTTTAAGATGTTAGCAACTTGCATGTAATTGTGATTATATGATTGCGATACTATTTTAAACTGCTTCCAGGGCAGGGATTACTGCTCGGAGGAGGAAGACATGACATAACACCATGATTAAGCATCCATCAGATCGAGATGATGTCGGTGTTGCAATGGGCAGTATCATTCCACCTGTTCAAAGGGCAGAAGGACAAAACTCCACCGTGCAACTCCTTGCCCTCCTGCTCAGTACGAAGCTCCTTCTTGTCTAATCCAGCGACCAAAA
Organism: Filicampus tigris; assembly: GCF_054856515.1. NCBI lineage: Eukaryota > Metazoa > Chordata > Actinopteri > Syngnathiformes > Syngnathidae > Filicampus > Filicampus tigris. The sequence continues at coordinate 9,545,155 of NC_141226.1, forward strand.
ATCAAAGACGCTTCACGAGTTGAGGAGAAGACTTCGGTTCAGTTTACTTTATTGAAAAGCCATCACAGGATGTCAGGGATTTCGGGATCAAGAGGAACTCTTCTCTGCTTGGATTTTGCCTCAAAGTCAGTATACACGGCTGGATGTTTATGACAAGTCAGAAAATAGGGCTTCATGCATGAATGTTTCTGATTTCTCATTGAAATATATTTAGGGGGAAAAAAATCAGATGTGGATTATAATAATTTGATCCTAAATTGAAATGTCCTAATACCCTAAGGGTGTCAGTCATGTTCCTCTCAATGGATTCATAGGTAAGATGAAAGTTAAAAAAAAAAAATGAAGAAGAAAGAAACATGTATTCAGCAATTACGATTCCTTTGCCTTGAGTCATGTCTTCATCTATTTTTGCTTTCACATTGATATTTCAAATCGACTTCCATGCGGTTTACAGAGAATTTAAGCCTGGTGATTTAAAAAAAAAAAAAAAAAAAAAAAGAACAATTGAATTAGTAGTGCATACAATTACGGAGTAAAACATTGCCTACAGATGTTTCATGCATGAGGCCCACGGTCTCCATCTGCCTCCCTGAAAGGGCACCAGGTTGGCTTCTGCATTCCAGGAAACAACATGAATCTCTTTTTTACAATTTCTGGGCCAAAACTAAATGTCTGTGTGTCTGCCCACAATTCTTTCTAATATATTTATGTGAAACAAGGCTCAGGGTTGCTTCCTGTCATCACCGCACATTAAAACACTCACACGCTCTCACACGGTCAGCTTACCACGTAACGCCCCGCTTCAATATCTCGTCCAGATGAACCCCGCTTGGGTGAAGTCACGTATTATTCAGAGTCTGTATTTCACTCACCAGTGTTAATGTGTAAGTCAATGTTGGTCTTTTGTTTTTCTAGAAAAAAATAAAAGGGTTGTTTTTTTGTTTGTTTGTTTTTAAGTCTTGCCCACTGCTCTGTACCCAAATGTGTTAACTAAAACTGGCATCAAAAGTAAAAGTTCAACCTGCACTAACTAATTTCTCCACTTTTGGTACATTGTAATAGAAAGCTGTTTGAGCATTTATTCCATTGGCATGATATCCATCTTAAAGTTGAACTCAACCCCCACATTTTCTTTACAAGAATATGTTTTATGCAGGTCCACTGGTCAAAAGATGGCATTCTGATTAATATTGTGTTTGTGGAATATGAGTGAAGTAAAATCCACCCATTTTTGTCCATCTCAGGGGGCAGCCATTTTGCCACTTGCTGTTGATTGAAAATGACATCACAGTTTGCTCAGATAACGACCAATCATGGATCAGCTTCAGAAAACAGGTGAGCCATGATTGGTCATTACCATAGCCCGGAGTAGTTGTGATGTCATTTTCAGTGGAGAGAAGTGACAAAATGGCTAAAAACGAGAGGATTAACTCTTATTCCACAAAGGCAATATTAATCCGAATGGCATGTTTAGACCAGTGTTTTTCAAACTTTTTTGGGTCAAGGCACATTTATTTCATTGAAAAAAATCCCGCGGCACACCACAAACTGAAATTGTGAAGAAAAAGCATATTTTAACAATATAAGTATTATATTGTTTATATAAACATTTTTTAACATTGAAGAATGATGTTATATTTTAATGTCTTGAATAGGAATTATATAAACAAAGAAAAAAGTATTTTATAATGTTTCATATTGATACTTATTCAATGTGAAACATGGGCCTGTTTGGATATACGTGTCACTAATCCGCTTATCTCGAAACAAAGACAATTAGCTACCTGCTGCCGCTACCTGCTGGTATGGAAAAGTACTACAATTTAGTAAAGACATGATTACGCTGCCAGGTGCCAGACCGCACAGGCACATAAATGAGATAATTTCCCACAGCACACCTGACAATATCTCGCACACCAATGTGCCGCGGCACAGAGTTTGAAAAATACTGGTTTAGACTACTGAAGGCGCATCAAACATATATTTTTTGGGGGGTTGACTTCCCCTTTACGGTCCATGCATTGGTATGATCTTTGTCATTATTATTCGGACAATCCCGTGCACTACAACTGTGTCTTGCTAGTAACGCCTTTCCCACTATTGTATGACATTTCTGCACACTAAGTGGACAACTACATGTTTGTATTGTGCAAAACTTCACTAGTTAACATCTGCACACTACTAGAACTACTTGTGAAGCACTAGTAACCAGAGCTGGGCACTTGACCCTTTTTTGCCGGTCCGGCCGCGACCCTCCACCCTTAACCTGGGTACCTTCCGGCCGCGACCCCCCGCCCTTATTCATAAAAATGATCACCCCCCGCCCCGTTCCGCCCAAAATAAAGAATGATGTCAAATAAATGCTCAAATGGCTTTCCCTAACACTTGAACATTTATTCAATTTCCTTCATACCCATCTTAAGGTCATATTAGTAGGCCAAAATTGGCACTAGTGTACTTGTACACGGACCCGAAGCTGGATATCAAGGAGATTGAATAAACGCTCAAGCAGCTTTGCATACCTGGTCTTTTGGTGGTCTATACACAGGTATAGGAGTGGACGATCTGGCAAAAATATATCACGATTTTAAAAAAAATAAAATCAATCACGATTTTATGATTTTTTTTTTTTTTTTTTTTTTTTTTTAAATCGAAATGTGCACATTTCTGACTATTTTCCTCACGTTAAAAAAATAAAAATTTAAAATGTGTTTAAACTCAAAGAAAAAAAACATTTTAAGTCAGCTAAGCTTTCTGAACAGGTTTTAATTTTAATAGTGACAATTTTTTATCAAAATGTGCAGTGAATATATACATAAAAGGTAAAACAATGTAAACATAAAAACACAGCTCGTAACTCGGGTGTAGTACTTTGAAGAATCTTTTAAACCCCTGGTTTCCCATTGTTTTAATGGGAATCGTGTCTTCAGCAAGGTAATAAGTCACTGCCTCAGTTACTTCTCGACACTGCTTGCTTGTTTTTCATATTGAGTGCTCTTGTTAAATGACTGTTACCGTGGGTTGCGTTAGCTTGGAGCTAGCGGCTGCCTCTGGCTGATCTCCGTTTGCTTTGGCTGACGGCGCTGACGTCCGAACTGAGTCTCTGCAAACTTTGCAAATAACTGGTTTGCGCTTTCTCCTTCGGGGAAAAGCCAAAACAATTCGGCACTGTGGATGTGGAATTTCTTTTCGGGACCAACTCTGCTTCGTGGTGACTTTCCGCTATAGCTCCCCGCTGGCCTCTACACAAACAAACAGGGAGGTGCAGAGTGTCACGTACGGTGCACTGCGCGTGCTGTGATTGGTTGGTCGGGTATACGCGTCCGCGGCTTTGCGCTGCCAAAGAGCTAAACTGTTTAGAATGTGCCATGTAGACGATGAAACGATCTTTCGGCTTTATGAGATCGTGAACACCAGTCAAGATACTCTTATCCAAGACTGACTGCCACACAATCGCCCATGTGAATTAACTTTTTGTCCTGAGAACATTTACAGTATATACCAACGTAAACATGTAAGCAAGCATTTTGGATCACAGGACCCCTGATCAAGTAAACTTTGCGTCAGCAGCTAACTGCACGGGAACCTGGGACTCCTTCAACATCCTAACAGGGCAACGCAGACAATTCCAATGCATCTCAACGTCCAAACAGATGCACCATCATTTGTGCTTCCCACCGGCCGTCGACTGCTGCTGTCGTCTCTTCCTGTGCTGCCGGCGTCCCATGTCCTGGAAGGGGCCTACTGGTGGGTCGGGGGTCACCAAGCCATCGGTCAACCTTTGGTAGACCAGCGTGGAGTCCGAGGCCACAGCACACAGCAGCATAGGAAAACCTCTGTCCAAAACCTCTCGTATACTGTTGGGGAAGAAAGTAAATACATTTTAATTACGGATCGCCATTCATAAACATCACAACTCTGAAAATGAATTTGTAGCCAAATGCTTGGAGTAAAAACTCAAGTTAAATGAAAGCGTACTTAAATGTTTGGAAACAAACCATTTTAAAGCAATAAATGTAAATGTATAGCACTTAAAAGTTACGGCAATTGCAACTGAACCATGCTTAACAAGTATCCTTTACGGAATTTGAAAAAAAAAAAAAAAGCCATTCCATTATGCAGTTTGAACATTTAACAATTGTTGTGTGCCGCTGGAGGGAGCCCAGGTAAGCTTTGAGTGGGGTCGTACCACTCAGTAACATAATTCCGAAAATGTACACGATAACCAGGGCAATGTCCGCCAGTACAGGACAGTTATAATTGTGCTTTTTGTTGATGATATACATGGCTTTCTGATTTACATATGGACATATTCACAATAACTCCAACATAAGCAAGTGCCTTCCAGTCTATGAAAAAGAGCAGGACGTTTCTCTTACTCGTTGTGGCTCAGAGAACGATGCACAGGCAGCGGCAGAACTGACTGGATGGTCGATCCTTCTTTCTCTTTTGCCTCCAACAAAACTAGCTTGAGTTCGTCACTTTTAACACAGGACACCTCTTTCCAGTGACGCACTGCAAACAATAAGGCCAGCCAAGTTTATTTGTCAGAATGGAAAATAAAATGTAGTTGTGCTTGTGGAGTTACAAAGTTTTCCTTGTAATTCTGTATGTGTAGTGGAAAACAAGTGTCTGCAAATTGCTCTTCAGGGTGACAATTTTTCAGCACATCTTACAATGTTATTTTGAGCATCTGTCTTGTCAAACCCGAATAATTTCCAGACTAGGGACGTGGACTTGCATTGTGATATTAAAATACCTGCTGAGATGGGACACTTGAAGTTGCATACGTCCAACAGATTTACTTTATTACAAAAATACCTTTTATGGCAACTTTGCTCATTTAAATGACCACAGTCTTCTGAAAATAATATATTGATCAGTATCATATTTATTTTTACATTCACTGCTGAAAGTAAGTGAATGTTTCACTTTTTCATGACATAGGTTGCTTGCACTTCTTTCTTCCACTTGATGTCATGTCAGGGTGGTAATGTGGTATTGGTGCATTGTTAGTAGTACGAATACACAGTAGCTACACTGATACTGGTATGGGGATCGGTGAATCCCTTGCAGAAATGTCAGGCAGTAGTGGAAAAACATGTTACAAGTAAGAACTAAAACAAAAAAAAGTTCATCTTTTAGCGTGCTGGTCTTATTGGTTAGTATACATATTAGTGTAGTAGTACTTCAACCCGAGGCTTAAGAAAATCTTGCTTGACAAATGTACCCTCAGTGAGATCCATGTAAACAAGGAAAGCAGCATGGACTTGTTCACTGTCGTCAACTTCGAGGTTTTTCATCTTGACATACTGAAAACAAAACGTAAACGGTGTATTTTAGCAGCACATTTATTAAGCAGGTCAATAACTAATGTCATATTCAACACACTCACCGCTGGGTGGAGCAGCATCCAGTTCGACGACTTTCCTGACACGTCCATGATGACTGTACTGAGATAGGTTTAAATCCGAAATAAAAACTGAGCCACACCGCTTGTATTGCGGCATATGTGATGTGTGGCTCCTTAGCTTGCCACGCTATTATCGTCGATGTTTCATGATATTATTTGTCAACTGTCGTCCTCCTTCAATTTCTTGGCGAAGACGTGAATAAATCACGTAAAATAGTGGAGTTATTTCGCTTACCACCTATTGCTGGGACATCAATTCAAAAACTTCGAACACCTGCTCGCTCACGGAGTGTGTGTAACACTTAAATATGTTCGTCATGGAACACGCAACAAGTTCGTTTCCGACTATTTGTGAAGAGGCTGTGAGTAGAAGTACTGTACAGACTATCCAGCCAGCCACGGTTAATTTTAATAATAAACCAATACATTTCCATTTATATTGTATTATTAAAAAATAATTCACATTTCTTGATAATATGTAGGAAATATAAATTTACAATGAATAGTTAACAGATTTTAATTAGATAAATTAATTAATATAAAAGGTATTCATTTTAACAAACCAATTTAAGGGAACATGGATTAATCAATGCAACAAGTAAAAGTTTTGTGTGAATTTTAGTTGATAATAATCAATTCCATGCTCTATGATTAAAAACACGTGAATGTATATAGAAAATTGTTCTAGAACAATAAATACGTTATCTAATTACATAAATTAATTTTTTAAAAGTGTAAATGCGTTTTATCTAACCACACCGGAAACAGATAAAATGCAACCAATCATACTTGCCGCTTAATCACGTAAATGCTCTGCAGGCCGGATTAGAGGGCCATTGACACAATGCAATAAGAAACAACAAAAAACATACACTAATAATTTTGCTCCCAAGTGAAAGCAAAAAAGAAAAGAAAAGTGTTTTGTAAAACTCACAAATTGGGTACCTCAAGGCACTATTTCACTACAAATAAATACTCAAGATACCTGGAAAACGAGCTTACAGTGACAGCACATTTGCACTGGTTTATTGTTACTTCCGACCTCTCCCAAATGATAACATTACACTAGTGTTCCTATAACAACTTTCCTTGCTTGCCCTACAGAGTGGACTACAACATTTCAAGCCTGGGGAACTGAAGGGCTTATCAATGCAGCCCCTGTTGTTATCCCCCACAAATTACATGGGCGAGCTTTTAGCAACACAGAGACCTCCACTATCTGGGATGACAAAATGGTGGAAACAAACTGGGACAGAGATGTTGCCGAACCAAACCAGTCAAGGGATGAGTTCTTAAATGAGACACTTGGCATTGCACAGGAAGAAACAACACTCCTCTCCGCCAGTTGGAATGAAGCTTTCGAGGTGTCCTTTTTGTCTGCTGTCCAACTACAACATGAAGCACATGGCAATTTTCCACAGTGTATACAGTAACATACCTGTTTGATACCGATCATGTCTTAGATATCTTCATTATTTAGGTGTATCGAATAATGTATAAAAACACGCCCAAACCTATTAAAACACTCTTTTTAAAGTACTTCTCAGCACCTGTTCTCACTCACTCGCAGTTTGGCAAATAAGAGCAAAATGTGCTTTCTTCAAGCTGTTTAGTCACTCCCAGTTGACGTTTACTGAAAAGTGACACATTAAACAAGATAAACATTATCTTTAAATAGCTACAATTTCAACCAAACCATATAATTTTACAGAACAAAAGTCTGCTATCTTAATGCTAACAAAATGAGAAATGTCATAGACGTGCTAATGGAAATTAGCATAGATGTACAAAATTATAAACCTTCAAACAACTTACTGCTCTTTTGACACACACAACACATACAAAGCAGAAAGCAATACTCATTGGTATAAATTCTTGGTCTCTCATGCAATATTCCGGTTAAACAAAATCGTGTTGATTCGAGCAAGTTACTAGTTATTCTTATTTGGATGCCTGTTAGCTTGGGAGCTAGTTGGTGATGTGGAATGCTCACAACAAGCCACAGAAGGCTTTAAGAAGACACATTTACGCAGCTGAAACATGTCGGAATGTGGAGGCATAAGAGTTAAACGATTTAAGAGAATTCAGTACAGTAGCCTCAATTTTTCAGCAGGGTGTGGTTTCACACATTCAGCAGACACACCCTTCGCATGTGAGGGTGGAGATTTTGAAGCCTCATTTTATGTAGGATTTTTTTTTAATTGCTTAAATTTGGCAGGCTTCTGCATGGTTGGTGTGTCAAATTATAGATTCATCACATATTACACAAAAAAATGGACAAACACTTGAATAAACTTAGGGCTTTTTATTGGAAAAAACAAAAGAAGGAAAGAAAAGCATTTTACGTCAAGCAAATAATGGAACCCTTTTTTAATATTAGCAGTTCCATGTCACAAAAGTAGTTATGAAAGGAATCAAACCACACAAATGATACGTTTCAAAATAAATTAATCAGCTAAAAAGAAATAAAACATGCTTGTATCGCACAGGAAATCTAGAAAGCCTGATGCTGTAAAATTTAACAAACCTGAGAATATAAATATCAAAACAGCTTGTTGCAGCAATTATTTCGTTCCACAGTTCCTCCTATTATCCATAACTAAAACCTTTTCATAAGAGGATTTTTCAATTAAAAAATTGCAATGTAAAAAAAAAAAAAGGCATCAATTAAAAAAAGCATTTCCTGTACAATGTGCATCTCAATTAGTGTGGTGGAAAGAGAAATGATCTTTTTTTGTAATTCCTCAGAGAGGCAGCACATAAAAGGAAATCCAAACTGTGTAACGCGTCTAACGAAGCACACTCAGTGATATGAACAATTTGGACTGAGCTCTTTCACAATTAATATCTGCAGTGAAGTGACAGACTACCAGCATTATTATTATTATTATTTTTTTGCTTTCCATTTCAATAACTCTGCTTTAGAGCAAAATTCATGCAGCTGTGTCATTAACGCTACGTCAGCAACAAAGGTCTGATGAGAATTGTGGGAGAACTGTGATGTTGCAACAGGATCTTGCGGTGACAGAGACATGTTGGATGGATTTTGCAGAGAAAAAAAAAAAGAGGAAAAACTGTGAGGTATGTTCTTATTGCAATATGATAGCTTTAAAACTTGGAGAGTCTTTGTTGAGGACACTTGTGTATGTGTGAGAAAGAGGAAATTGACAGCTGTACATCCACTGGGAAGCGGGAAAACAGGTAGTTTTGTGTATCCATGTGAAAAACTGTCCATGCGTCCAAAGTCACTGCCAGCAGTAACCAAAAGCGGATCAACAGGTGTGAAGACAAAAAAGCATAACACATTTGAAAACACTTACTCCAATGAATGCAGTTGTCATTGGCATGAACAGTGAGACGGTACGAGTTAATATCAGCATAAAGTACCTTTGAGACGTCCCCATTTTATCACAAAAAAATTGAGCTTTTTCATTCAACTTCTCATTTGTTGTATTATGTTGTTAAATGGTTAGAAATGCTTAATGATCAAGGTCCTACACTTTTTTTTTTTTTTAAATGAACCACAAGCCAACAATATACATGCAAACAGAAAAATATGTGAGCTTGCCGACTGGGTGGACAATGACAAGGTGGATTTTTTTGGGGGGTGGCGGGGGAGATAATGGTAGCATTTAATAAGCACATGGCAGACCACCACTTAACAACTTAAATTCACTCTGACAGGGTGGACATGTTAAGATTGCCAACATCCAACTACACACATATGATGAAATAATATTTACTTGACAACTACTCATTGTTTCAGCTTGCATTGAAGAAAGACAACATGCTGGTTGTAATGTCACCGAAAACATCAGAGTGTTTCTTAAAGGGCCAGTTACCCCATAATGACAGGGTGGACGTGCAAAACGTTCAACGTGAGCATGTAATTTTCTTTAGATTTAGTATCATTGAACCATTTACTACACGTTGTAGTCAGCAGAGCAGAGTGCACATGCCAAAATCAAGTACATACAATGAATAAAATCATTCTCATTAGTCTGGTATGCTTGCAAAATGTTTGGCCACTTACAGCAGAATTTCATTGGTCTGCTATTTTTTCACGATGAGCGAGTGATTCTGATGAGGACACTAAAGGCACTTCATGTTGACAGTGACCCGTATATAGAGATGCACTAGTGGTCGTCGAACGGGAAAAACAAAGACATCTGCCGCATAAATTCAAACACTGAGAACAAATGTCTGTCTGAGAAATCAAAACACTGCCACCCTTTTGAAAGCACTTACGACTAAAGGCAGTTTGACAATTAACCTAGCAACATATTTTAAAGTTACAGTTTTCAGTGTATAGTATAGTGGATAGTAACACTGCCCTGTCACGTTTTTTTTCAGCCAAGAACTGTACACCTGTAAGACAAAAGTGCCACATTGCATAAGGAGGATGTGTAAAGAGCCAAAAAAGAAGACATAGGGTATTATAATGATTAAACTGTAAACATGGTGCAAAGTAGTTTTAAACGTAGTTTAAGGCTTTCAGAGTCTCCTGAAGAGGTGTTGAGGCTAAAGGAGTAGGTCCATGCCGGACAAACAGTGTGGGAAAACTGAGGTTTGCTTCGTTTTGTCATGCATAAGAGTGAGTGAGTTAGTGAGTTGCCCTGCGACACGTTCCATTCTGTTACCATGGGACTTGTTTAAATTACGCTACTCACAAAAAGTTGGGGATATTCGCGACATTGTCAGGGCCTTGTTAGCGTTATTGTTGGCACTGCTGTTAGCGTCTTTAGCTTTTCTAAGTTGACATTTTAACACTCCAGTGGGTCAAACAGAAGAGAATAAGAGTCTGAACTTTTACACTCGGCTAATGCAAAGAAATAATTGCATTACATTGTTGTTATTGATTTGTTGTAATTACACTGCCCCGTTGGACTGGAGTTATGAGTTGTGAAGCGTAAGACGACAGCAGGCGGGTAGTGTTTTTCTTGTGTTAGTGTGCGCGTGTCTGGATGCTGGACAACACAAAACCCAAGAAAAGAAAGTCTGGACACTCTTTAAACTAATCGCGCTGCTCTGCCATTGGTTAAATCCACATCACATGATTTATGGACGGTGTTGACCAGTGTCTCTATTACCGCTATGTTTAAAGTACAGGCCTACGGTCGCTTTGGTGAGCTTTTGGCCTCTTGTAAGTGGAGTTTTGGCTATTTTTGTTGTGTGGCTTTAGGCTGGTCCTCTTATCCCGAACAAGGAATGTGGACGCATTGCTTCCTGAAAAAAAACTGAAAGATTATGACAATGAAATATTAATGAAACAAAATCTAGCATCTGGAGGATTACACATTGCAAACCAAACCACTTTAGCTGGGTTACAATATGGTGCCTGAGCATGTCGCTATCCAGACTTTCTTTTCTACGGTTTTGGGACACATCGGAAGAAAGTGGGCTCAAGCGTCACCCAAATCAACCGACATACATTTGGAAAACAGGCCTTTCTCCAGTATATTTGGTATTTGCTCTGAACATCACCGCTATCTCCTTTCTAGTCTCTTACAACGCGAACACATACGCTTTTACGGACAGAAAAGTTGAATCACATTTTGTACCCGTTCTTTTTCCTCAGACAGTCAAATCTATTTAGCTCAGCAGTACCACATTAACGCCACACGGCAAGAGTCTTGTGTATAAGGCTGCTGTGTGAGGAAAACCTGTTCTCCTGAAAGGTATTCCGCTATCTGGTTCCACACTACTTATGGACTTGAGGCTTTTACTTTGAAGGTAGTAGCACATCAAGAATCGTCTCTTACGAGCAAATAATGATTAAAAAAAATATATCTAAGGATAAACATAACAAAAGCACACACGCGTACACACCAACACACACAGGCAAAGCCTTCCTATCAAGCCCATACTGTTACCCCTAATATAAGGACTACATCACATGTATTACTTCTGCTGCTAGCTGCATTATACTTTTTTTTTTCTACATTAAAAGCTTAAAGCTTATATACATTTGCATCATTATTAGACATAATACTACTGCGTATTATGTGTCAGCGTTCCCAGGGTGCTAAAGGATGGCGTGCAAATAGCTCCTCTACAGTGAAGCTTGAGCCAATTCATGGCCAAATTAATATTTGATCTCTGGTTACATTTTATAGAAAAGGAAATAACTTTGATGATGCTTTAAATGCAATTTAAAAGACAAAAACAAAAGGAATGTATCACCACTAAAACTTGCAAAAAACATGGAATCGGCAGAGCCAAGAATAGAAATGACCTAGTTGTTGCTGTGCTAAACTAACATCACAATATTATTGTGCTACTCACAGTAAATAAATGCTACTGTAGAGTATGGCAACAATTTACAAAGTAACCACGAGATGACAGAGGAGATTTGGCTGCTGTGTTGCTGTGATGTGCAGATTTCGACAGAAAAAGATGAAAAAAATCCCTGCAGAGAGTGAAAGTCTGACATGACTTTAGGGTTGGGTTGATGTTCTTGTCAATTGAAATCTGCTTTTTCGATTCCAACTCTCATCAGATCCCGCCTAAGAAAAGAAACCCAAATTTTGTTTGGCAAGCAAGAATCATTTATTTTCAGTAAATCCTACCATACCATGAACGTCTGTCTGAAATGACAAAGTGTTTTGCAATTGCATTTATTTTTTTACTAAAAGTATACACTCAAGATATAATGCCATTATTTGCTGGTGTGATCCTTCCAGCAGACCTATTACGTCCCAAATTAGGCATACAAAATCTTAGATAACAAATTAATTGTTTAGCTTTACATCTGACAGTACTTTTCTTCCTTTTAATTAAGAACTAGCTGTTCTGCTGTATTTGAACACAGCGCTTCTCTTTTGTGGCGATTTGAAAAGGAAATGAAACAGAGCCAACTAATTCCAGGAATCGATGAAGTGGAATCGAAAAGAACATCAAAATCTGAATTCAGGGATTTGGAACTGGTCCCATTTCAGTACCCGCCAATGACACCCAACCCTTTTTATGTTGCAGGTGGAAAGTGTAGCTAATGCTACTTGCCCCTCACATCCAGCCCTGTGTCAATTTTTGTATGTGCGCCTCTTAAGCGCAACATAGCAATGCTTACATTTTTCCCCAATGAAACAAATTGTAGCTGGTTAACCCCCACTTGTGGCCGCCAATGCTCCTGCCCGAAACCCACCCCGAGTAACCTGAACCATCTAATGGTGGACAGTCAGGCTGGGAGAGGACATGCCCTTGTTGCGCCCCAACATGGCGGGCTGGAAGTCAGGGTGACGCCGGGCGTGCTTGATCAGATGGTCGCTGCGCATGAAGCGCTTGTCGCACAACGGGCACAGGAAGCGTTTCTCTCCCGTGTGTGTGCGAGTGTGGCGGGCCAGCTCGTCGGAGCGGGCAAACTTCTTTTCGCAGTCCGGCCAGGTGCAAGGGAACGGCCTCTCGCCTGAAAAACAGGAGCACCGCAACAATAATTTAACTTTACAGCACATCTTGGTAGTGTGCATATGTTGATGGCTGCAAAATAAGGATTAATAAACTGATTATACCATTGATTAATCTGCTTCAAATTAGTTTGCTTTATGAAACAATTAAATGCGCATGCAGCGTGCAGGTATTATTGTTGGCTACTGGGGATCACCATCCTCTCATATCTTGTCTCTGTCCTGTGAAAAACACAAATGTGTCCATTTTTTTCATTTTCACGTTAATGGGGTTTCCGCGTTATGACCATCCCATTAATGTGAATTAAAAAAAAAAAAAAAAAGACAAAGATGGACATGCGTGTTTTGCACAGGATAGCGATGAAATGTGACTTTGAGTGTATGTGGCTTCTAAAGGCTGGGCCTCGCTTGGCGAGTGAGGTGGGAGTCAGAGAATGAGAATGTTGAGTTGGCTGTTGTGAGCTCAGGTTAGCAGCTGGGTGTTAACCGGTTTAACTTTTACCCATTCTGCATCTTGTTGAGTCCTTGGGCATTCGGCTTTACAGTCAGGATTTTGGGACAGCGGGTAAAATAAATAAATAAATAAAAAATATATAAATAAAAATACCCTCCAAACTAGTGAACGATTCTTCTTAAAAAAAAAAAAAAAAAGAGACTTCAAGCAGTTGAATGACGCTCCCAGTTAACGTTTACTGTGAGCTAAATGCAACACTTCGAATTACAAAAGACCACTAGCTAAATGTTAACACAATGCAATCCACCATAGACTGGCTAATGGCACTAGCATCAATGTCACAGTAGTTGTAATCTAAATTGTAATTCTTTAAGAACTGCGGGAAAAAAATACTCAAAAATATAAACGCAACACTTTTGTTTTTGCTCCCATTTTTTATGAGATGAACTCGAAGGTCTGGTTTGTGAACAAAATTTAAGATAAATGGTGATGTTGTGTATGTGGAAAAAGTTTTAGACCTTTGAGTTCATCTCATTAAAAAAAATGGGAGCAAAAACAAAAGTGTTGCGTTTATATTTTTGTTGAGTGTATTACAACATCTTAGTTGCGAAGGTCTTCTTCAAGTTATACCATCATATCTATTAATGACCTAAAACCTATTATGTGTATGTCTGTATGTTACTGCACTCTGGTGGCCAAGGCACACGCAACAGAAGCAGGCGCATTGAATTAAAGGCATTGAAATCATGACATACTATATAGTACATAAACACTCTAATTGTTTTTTTTTTTTAATTTACATTTGATTTAATTATTGTACAACTAGATATTTTTAATAAAGTGCAGTACTATAGAATACTGTTTTTCTTATCAAAAATCAGGTTTGGCTAGATTTTTTTTGTGCCAGGATTTCCATCCATTTCATTGGGGAAAGATTTCAGATAGAAGTGCTGTGATAGAAGTGCGGTCGCAGAACAAATTAAGTCAAGGCACCGCTGCATTTTACATTTGACAAGCACCATGGTCTAACTTACCTAAAGATGGCATGGTTGTTTATCTTTTTTTTTTTTTTGCTCAGTGATTTATAAAAGTAGTGTCTGGGTACCATCTTGTGGGATCCAGGTGCTAAATATCACTAAGTGGCAGAGGTTTACAAGTGTTTACACACATAGCGAATGTTGGTTTTTCATAAGGGTTCGTTAAAGGTTGCAAAGACATTTGCAAACAGTGTTAATGGTCGCAAACGTTTCCTGTTGCAATCTTTTTCTAACATGGTAAAAATTTGATGGCAACAAGAAAAACTGTTTATGACCGTTTATAAACTATATGTACGGAGAGTACCCATAAACCCTTAAAATTGTTCACTTTCTGTGTCATTGCAGCCATTTGCCAAAATCAAAAAAAGGTTTATTACATTTCTCCTTAATGTACACTCAGAACACCATCTTGGCAGAAAAAATAGAAATGTAGATTTTTTTTGCAAATTCATGAAAAAGGAGAAAAAGTGATTATATCATATGGTCAAAAGTGTTCAGACCCTGTGCAGCGACCTTCATATTTAACTCACATGCTGTCCATTTCTTCTGACCATCCTTGAGATGGTTCTGCTCCTTTATCGGAGTCCAGCTGTGTTTAATTAAACTGATTGGACTTGATTAGGAAAGGCACACACCTGTCTATATAAGAACTTCCAGCTCACAGCGCATGTCAGGAAAAATTAGAATCATGAGGTCAAAGGAGCTGTCCAAGGTGATCAGAGTCATATATTGTGTCAAGGCAGTAAGGCACATATCTGGCCAAGGTTATAAAAGAATTTCTGCAGCACTCAAGGTTCCTAAGAGCACAGTGGCCTCCATAATCTTTAAATCGAAGAAGTTTGAGACGACTACAACTTGACTTACTCGACCTGACCATCCAGCCAAACTGAGCAATCGTGGGAGAAGAGCCTTGGTGAGCGCGGTAAAGAATCCAAAGATCAAACTACCACTGCATTCTGTGGTCTGATGAGACCAAGATTGAACCTTTTGGTGTTCATTCTAAGCTGCATGTGTGAAGAAAACCAGGCACTACTCATCACCTGCCCAATACAATGCCTACAGTGAAACATGGTGGTGGGAGTATCATGTTGGGGGGGGGGGCGTTTCAGCTGCAGGGACAGGACGACTGGTTGGAATTGAAGGAAAGATGAATGTGGCCAAGTACAGAGATATCTTGGAGGAAAACCTCTTCCAGAGTGCTCAGGACCTCAGACTGGGCCGAAGGTTCGCGTTTCAACAGGACAATGACCCGTAGCACACAGCAAAAATAAAGGAGCGGGCGGCATCAGAACAACTCTGTTCTTGACTGGCCCAGCCAGAGCCCTGACCTAAACCCGACTGAGCATCTCTGGAGAGACCTGAAAATGGCTGTCCATCACCGTTCACCATCCAACCTGACAAAACTGGAGAGGATCTGCAAGGAAGAATGGCAGAGGACCCCCAAATCCAGGTGTGAAAAACTTGTTGCATCATTCCCAAGACTCATGGCTGTACTAGCTCAAAAGGGTGCTTCTACTCAATAAAATGTGTCAGGGTCTGAATACTTATGACCATATGACATTTAAGTTTTTCTTTTTTCATAAATATGCAAACATTTCTTCATTTCAGTTTTTTGGAGTGCTGAGTGTACATTAATCAGAAATAAAATGAACATTTGATTTTGGCAAATGGCTGTGATGACAAAGTGGAAAATTTCAAAGGGTCTGAATACTTTTCCGTGCCCGCTGTAAATGTCTGGCAAACGTCTTTGCAACCGTGAATGAACCCTGACAAAAAAAACCAACCTTTTGCTACATGCGCAAACACTTGCAAGCCTCCGCCAACAAGTGAGCTACCACCTTAAAGAGACGGTGGGGCTGGGATGGCCATGTTTTCACTCATGAGTTCATTTTATATATTTTTTGATCAGGAAAATGAAAATAGTTGCCATTTTATCCATTCATTTTGGAGAAATTAAGAAATAAGTAACTCCATGAATAACGCCCCTTGATAATGAGCACCGTTCTATCCTTGTGCGGCCGGAGTCACGCGAGGAACCGATTCCAAACTCTCCATTGGAAATGATTGTATTTTTATTGCTTATAACGTCCAAAAACGGCGAGCAATTGGCATCAAAATGTATGTGGACATCTCTACTCTGCCCACTTCAACATATCAATAGGATTAACCTCTCCGTGGCTGATTTATATGAGAATGAGGAAATGTGGAAGTCAGCAGAGCTACATAGATTTAGGCTGGGACGAGCGCACACTGCTTCTTTGCTTTAAAAAAAAAAACAAAAACTGCTTCTTTGCTGATCACAGTTAGGACGGGCGAGGCATTAAACACCAGCCAGGATATTTACAGGATATTTACAGAGACTGAAGTGGGAATGAGTAGACATACACATTTATTTGGATGAGGAATGGACCCAGTTTTTCGACTTACAGCGCGCCATCCAATTTGGAAGGTAACAGCCGAAATGGCACGTTCCAATGCTGCCACTGTGCAGTCAGCCTCGCTGGAACTTTTTGTTCACTGTTCTATGAGGGCTTTCGTCAATCTCACACCGCTTCACTTGGGCAGAAGGTGGCGGCTGCAAGCAAGCAGGGACATTGCACGCGACGGCTTGCGAGGCGACATGAAGACACAGGCTCATCTTCACCTCCACACGCTGGGAAAGGAGCTAATGTTGTTGTGCTAATGCCTTTCGTTTTAACGACCTGAAGCTAGTTGTTGCTATTAGCCGTCCCATTATCCTTCCTTTAGCCGGGGAGGGAAGCGAGGGGCTCCAATCTGCCTGCTGCTGCTGCAAGTAGCCGTCTCTCTCCCTCCTGAGACACGAGTATAGCGTCGCTAATTGTAAATATAACCAGTCGGGGTTCGTGTGCGCATTCATGCTCTTGTCCGCTTCAGCTTGTGAAAGTGGAGGAGCAATCGCCACAGTATTTTTGATTTTGTGGAGGTGATCATGATGAGATCACGTTTTATGTGAATAAATACAAACTATTGTGCGGAACACTTTTATACTTTCACAGGTTGAAGTGGACAAGAGTGGTAATGTGCATTAGAATTTTGGTGGCGATCGGTCACCGTTTTAGACAATAGAACTGACAAAGCGAGCAATATTACCAAGCATGCCTTCCTCGCGTGATGTAGACCGCTGAGACCGAAAACATAACAAGCCACGCCCCTTTTTGGGGCAGGGAAATTTGTCGTAAACCTAATCACCAAAAAATACCTTTTGAGGTGGGCATTTTAGTACTAATGTCATTTTTACATGCAAACCTATTATATAAGTGCCAATGTAAGATCACCCAAGTGTCACTTTAAACTACAATGTTGAAGTGAGGGGAGGAGCTTCTCTGACAAAGGGATGGTGCTTTGCCTCCATCTTGTGGCATTTATTGGTAATTTCAAAACTTTAGGGGTGGGCATCAATTACACACAGATTTTCGCTATTTGGACCAGGTCTCAGTGCCTATCCCCTGGGAATATGTACAATACATTGCATTTATTTTTTTAATGTCAAACTCAACGTGCTTTTGATAGAAATGAACTCAACGGCAAAAATAAAAAAACAAAACAAATGTAAAAATATTTAGTCATTACAATGTAGAAATGTTGCATGCATGCAGGAATGTCAGTTATGTCACAATTATAGCAGACCTTCAAAATTGCCCAAAGATAAAGTAGGAAGGCGTAATAGATTTAGTACGGTAAAGTCGTTTTATGGTCACACCCATATGTAGGTATGCAATCTTTTATTGCATAGCTAACGAATTTTAGCAACAATTGTGTGTCACAATGTGGATTATTCCCATGTAATTGTGTCTGTATTACTGTAGTTGTAGATAACTGATTTGAGGCATGTTGCACAGTTAAATACATGAGAAAAAGCACTGACGAGCAAGGATTCGGATCCTACATCTTAGTTTTTTCTAAACTACTGCTAGCCTTAATCTGCCACAGGCCTCCATGAGACGAGTTGGATAAGAGAGTAGATGCGCGAGCCATTTTCAAGATTACAAAGCCACACCACGTTGTTGTTGCAGACCACTTTGTGGGCGTGTACATCGCAGTTTTCTTTGAGCCATTTCCGGTCCTTAATCCCTTTGCGCCTGCTCAACGACCCCGAAAAAAACACGTCCCCCAACGTTTAATGCAAAGGGGGAAAAAAAGGACCACATTTTAATTTTAGGTCACGGTAAGGAGGATTGTGTCCCTTCAACACTTTGGGCCGGTTACGTTTATTACAACGACTTCACAAGGACTTGTAACGTAAATATATTTCCGGAGCACATTCAACGTCGCATTAAATTTGCGATTGGCGGATTGGGGGGTAATATTTAGCCCACGCGGAGGAAGAGGATTACATTTGATTTACAAGTGTGTTCAATTTATTAGAACATATTTGCTCATTAAATCGATTGAACCTGAGGTTGTAATGCGTGTTCTATTTCCCGATACTTTAAACGTCGCATGACTGTTGCGACGTTCATTGTTGTCGGACTTTTTAAAATTCACATAAACGATGCTCACTGTGTGCGTGTGTGTGTTGGGGGGTGGGGGGGGGTATTTTAATAACTGAGTGTAGTGTGCTGCCATCAAAAGGAGAGACAGTGTTTGGAAACGAAAACGCCAAGGTTTCGCCTTACGTTACGATTCATATGCAAATCGAGTCGGGGAAGAGGTTCGTCACCGGTTTTAACGTCCAGCCCAGTTCTTTTGTTAGTTTACTTCTTTGTCGGCGTCGCTAAGGGGGTAGCTTTTTTTCCCTCTATCCCCCTCCTGTGGCTTTTGTTCGACAACAGGTTGAGGGCTACATTCGATTAAAAAACTGCCACTTAGATACGTAAAGTTCTCACAAAGCGGAAGGAAGCACATTACTGTAAGGAAAAAAACGCTATATATTTCGTGTTTACGATGTTGCCTTCACGGGACTTAGGGAAAAATGAAAAAATCGAGCTAAAGGCGTCAACCATGCGCTAGAGCATGTGACCTTACTCACTGTTGTTTCCATACCTGTGTGGGTCCGGATGTGTGCCTTCAAGTGGGATGATTTCCCATAAACTCTGTCGCATCCGTCAAAAGTGCAGTGGTGCCTCTTCACGGGGGAACGAGGTGGCCCCACGCCTCCGCCTCCTCCTCCCGCTCCCCCCCTCGGCGGTTGCTGTCCGGGCACCGGGGTAGCGGTGGGGGTCATGGTAGGGGTGGTGGGGTCCGACAACGTGGTGTAACCGCTCTCCCCGCCGCACGACGAGTTGCTGCTCTCAGAGTAGGCCGACATGGGCCGGAACTTGCCGTGGAGGTCGGTGAGGATACCGGCCACGGTCATCATGTTGGCCCCCTCCAACCTCAGGGTCTCCCGCACTTCGCGGTCCTCGCTCGAGCCGTCGTGCTCCCCGGGGAGCAGGCCCGCCGTGGTGCTCGGCTGGCTGGCGGCGAGGGCCACCGGGGTGGGTCTGTGCAAAACGGGACCACTCGAAATAGAAACCAAACACTCGGCGGCGAAGTAGTCAGAGGACGCGGTGACCGACATAGTTCGTCTTGGGATCCAAAAAGTAGCAAAAATTAATGAGGTGGGGGTCCAGCAGGCAGGAGGGGTTAACTACTGTAGTCGACTCCCGACCTCGTTGTCATCAAACTCGACGTAGTCGCACTAGTAAACCCCATAAAGAGATCCCGCGGTCCCGTAATAGTCAAGTACATCAAAGAAGTGTACAATGGGGGCTAAAAGTGGGTTAAAATGGTGCCAGTTCCGCCGAGCCAACATGCGTGTACCCCACCGACGGACGGTTCATTGTGTCTGAGTGAGCCGGTGGTAAACCTACGCCCCCTGATCCGGACCGCGGGTATGTTCACGGCCCATCGTTTAAAAAAACCACTACCCTCTGCGTGTGTGTGAATTTGAACAAAAATAAGACGTTCACGTCATTTTGCGTGCGCAATGTTCTAAATTTCGAGTAATTTTAAATCTAAACATGCTTTTGATATCGAACACAGCCCACAAGTAGATCCGAGGGTTGTCCACGATTAGAGTTCTTTAAATCGGTGTTGCGAGACCCGATTTTTCCTCCTGATACTGAATGCATCTTTAACGACAGACTGCCTGACGTCGCAGCACGGGCGTGGACCCGTAGCGGCCTGGCGGGTGCATCGTGGAAGGCTGGCAAGCTCGAGCTTCGGGTTAAAGGATGGTGGGAGGAGTGTTAAGTGGTGGATGAAAGGCGTGTTGGTTGATTGTGACTTTTTTTTTGAGTTAAAAATGTACATGGTCCGCTGTTTGCATTTTTCAAATCCGAAACTGAGCCACTAGATGGCTCTATTTTCTTATGCGTCAGTACCAAATTGCATTGAACTGATGATAGGCTGAGTCTTTGTAAAAACAAAGTGACTCAAACCCTGCACTTACGTAGAAGTACAGATATTCGTGTAAATTAAACTGGTAAAAGAAGTACTGATTCAAATCAGTACAAACTCTGAAATGTACTGAATCGCCAAATGGCTTCCCTCTTCCTAACTTAGGGTGGATATTAAAAGTCATACAACCCTGTTCAAAAACTGGGCTTTTCTGATACGTAAAAAAGAGCGATCTAGAGATATAATTAAAAAAAAAAAAAATAAAAGCCTACTAGAACATCAGAACTTTAGTTGAGGTTAATCATAGGCACTTTAAATGATGGCAGGTCTCTGCTGCTTCCCGTTGAGCATCAAATTGAACCTTATTGGTTCATTCTAAACACAGCCGCAATTCCAGTTCTAAGAGGGTGTACACACTTCTGCAACCATATTCTCTCAGTTATTGAGTTTGACTTCCCTTTTTATTTTTTTTTCAGTTGAGTTGAATAGAAAAAATATACTGTACAGTATAGGAATGGGCACAATCAAATTTTACCCAATCTCACTTCAGAATATATATTTTTTTAACCTAGGAAAATTGGATTTTGACTAGTGAACGTCATCAGGTTACTCTAAAACAATTATAGTTCAGACAACTTTCACCTTTATCTTTAGTGCTGATTGTTTTTCCTTCATGTTCCTTTTTAATGCACAAAATAAATCTATAGCAACAAAGAGAGAACGTGCTGTTGTTTTACTGCTGGTTTTAGTCCATTGAGCATTAACATCTTCCAAACTACGACAGCCTCTTGTAAACTTCCAAAGTTCCAAATGGAGTTGTTGATGTAGGGTGAAATGCTGGCATTAGGCGGTCACAGATGACTGCGCATAACGTGCAATAGATGTTCTGTGCCAAACATCACTGGTAGTTGTGTTGGCAGAATTGAGTCATGTGACAAGTTTCGTGCAAGCAATAGTAACACCTGCAGATGAGATAAAGTAGCAAGTGGAATATAATTCAATGCAACGGAGTAAAACTGGTGTCCCTTCTTTACAAAATGCTCAGGGAAATGTAACACATATGCTGCATTTAAGCTACTATGACAAGTGTAGGTTATCCCAAAAATGAATATAAATGTAATGGAGTAAATGTGGGTACTTATTACAACCTACTTCTGATTTTAACATACTGGGTTAACTGTAACATTGTGAAATAAGGACCATGACAACGACTTAAGGTATTTAAAGATTTTTGTTCAAAACATTTAAACAAAATAGCTGTGGTTCTGCGCAGTACAAGACGATACTAACAATCAAACATGTATAATAATAAAATTGAAAAAAAAAAGTGCAAGTACTGTGCAAATGGACAAAAATGTATCTCCCGTTATAGGACATTTTATATCCAGATAGCAATAAATATCCCATTATAGGATTTTTCAAAATGACTTCATAAATGTCAACTTTCTTCAACTGATCTTTTCTCCATTTAGTCACAAAACATGTCTTATATAGAAAACACAATAACATGAATAAGAGGTGAAAATTTAATAAAACAAACATCATTCTAAATATCTGCTGGTACAACCACTTTTCAAGGAATGCAATAGAGTGAAAAGAATGTACAGTCCCCTCCAAAAGCATTGGAACAGTGAGGTCTATTCCTTTCAAATCAAATCATTGGGATTTCAGATCAAAAGATGAGAAAAACCTTCAAGAGCCCAGCTTTTATTTCCTAGCAGTTACATGGCGATGTGTTAAACAGCTCAGGACCGAGCGCGTTTTGATTGAAGCCACCCGCTTTTCAAGTAGTCAAAGTATTGGCACAGACATGATTAAATTAACGTGAATAACATGAAATATTTGGTGGCATAACTGTTACTTTTCAGTAACTCCGTCAAACCTGAGATGTGTTGACTTAACCAGACTGTTGCAGTCTTCATTTGAAATGCTTTTCCAGGCCTTTACAGCAGCCTCTTTCAGTTTGTTTGTTTCTGGAGGTTTCTCCCTTCAGTCTTTTCTTTAGGAGGTGAAATGAATGCTCTTTTGGGTCCAGTGATTGACTTGGCCATTCTGAGACCTTCCATTTTTGCCCCCCAATGAAGTCCGTTGTTGTGTTAGCAGCGTGTTTTGGGTCATGTTGCATGATGAAGCTTCTCTCGATTAGTTTGAATTTTAGTTTGAATTAGTGCTGTCAAGCGATTAATTTTTAAAACCAACTAATTGCAAAAATGTCCACAATTGATCACGATTAATCGTACTTTCCAACAACAATGTTTTACGAAGTTTGAAACAGATATTTTCTAGAGTAAAATCTTGGAATTAATGTGGAAAAAATATATATATATTTTGATTCAAAGACTGTTCTTTAATAGCTTTCTTTGATCATTGAATACAATTCTCTACCTGTAAAATACAAATGTTGAATGATACACCAAAGACGTACAACTAATATGGTATTTGAACTTGGCTTTGTAAAGTGCGCACATTATTGTGGATTTCTCCAATGAGCTGTCCAGTCACTTTTAAAGTAAAACTACATAAAAGTTCGTCTTTGCGAGAATGACTACCGTAGTCTTAAATTTGGGTGCAAAGTGAGCAGAGGTCAGCTGCCAAGGAAGTAAATAAAATTGAGTTAACTGAGTTAATTTTTTTTAATGCATTATAAAATTTAAATTAATCTCCATAGTTAAGTCTTTAACTTTGACAGCCCTAGTTTGGACATAGGTAAATTGCCCGACAAAATGGTTTTGTAGACTTCAGAATTCATTCTGCTGCTACCATCATGAGTGACATCAAGACTTGTGAGCCGTTTCCAGAATCCCAAGCCATGATATGACTCTCACCATGCTTCACAGATGAGCTTGTGCGTTTTGGACCAACAGCAGATTTCTTTCTCATCAGTCCATAAAACTTTGTTCCAGAACTTTTGTGGCTCATGTCTGTAATTCTTTGCAAAACCCAGTCCTGAGGATTGTGGCAGTGATGTCACTGACTGTTGTCTTTGGGTGTTTCTTCACAGTTCTCACAATGGTCTGTCATCAACTGCCGTTGTTACTTTTGGCCGACCTGTCCGATGTCTGTTGCTCAGCACACCAGTAGTTGCTTTCTTTTTCAGGACATTCCAGATTGTTATATTGGCTATGCCCAATGTGTGTGCAAAAGCTCTGATTGATTTTTCCAATTCTCTCAATTTCAAAATGGTTTGCTTTTAGACAAAGACAACTTTCGGTAAGTGCATGGTAAGTGGTTGGGTTCAAACAAAAGGCACTCTGATCTCGATGTAAATGCCATTAACATAAAGCTGGAATTCTGAATTTTGGTCTCATATTCATCTTTTGGTCTGAAACCCAAATGTCTTCAGTATACAACAAAATCAAAGGAATCGACCTCGCCTTTCCAATCCTTTTGGAGGCGACTGTCTTTTTTTTTTTAAAGTCTAACATAAAACCTCTTAAAATAACTCGTTGCTTTTTTGGTTTCACGTATTTCAAAGGTTTACAGATAGGAAGACAAGCTGGTCAACTCTTTCAGGCTTGAGACACGATCTCTTCCATGTCCCAGTGTTCCCACGAGCACCGAAGATCTGCTCAGATGGAAAACTAGTCGCTGGGATGCACAGGTATTTCTTGGCAAGCTTTGCCACTAATGGAAAGTTGACCTCGTGCTGCCTCCACCATATGTGAGGATCTTCCTCAGGATCCAGGTCAGCTGTCTGCAGGTACATGGTGAGCTCCAGCTCAATGGATGCTCTGCTTGGCTTTGACGTGCCTTGGCTATTGGGTGCTGCCGCTTTCTTGAAGTAGCTGGACAAACTCTTCTTGGCTTTCTTGGCTGTCGGGAGCTCCGATTCATCCGTGGATGGTGCTGGAATGGAGACTGCTGGTGCTGCTTTTTCTCCGCCAACCACCAGCAGCTCTATTTCTGCAGCAGCTCTCGTCTTCATGAGGTCGATTCTCTCTTCCTTAATGTAGGCCGTTTTAAATCGAGGATCCAGGAGTGTCGCCATGTCAAGGAGCGTTTCAGTGGCGTTGTCGGCATATTTGTCGTGGAGGTAGTTGAGGATTCTCTCTTTAATGGTTCTAGTGAGTGGGGAGTCATCATCCTGAGACTTGAGAATTTGCTGCTTGAAGAGGTGTAGTACCGGTTTAACATACGAAACACTAACATACTCCTCCCCAGGAAAGGCATCTGTAAATTCCATGAGAGGGCTCAATGCCTTGTTCATGGATTCCAGAATTTTCATGTCTTGCCTGCTTGGGATCAGATGCCGCACTTTACTGTCTTCATGGAGGACCTGGGAAATGGATTCAAATGTTATTCATAGGGATGCACAAATGCCGCATTTTTTGGACACTGATTACTCTTGAGTACCACCAGTACAGAGTACTGGTACTAAATAATACTATAAAGTCTTGCAATTGTAATACATTGTATTACAAATGTATTTCCTTTTAACCAATTATTGTTCACCCATACTTTTCTTAAACATTTTAATGTCCAATTGCGTCTTTTTCTCAGTCTTGCCACACAAGTTGACTTAAATATAGCTTGTAACATAAAGCATTGCAATTAAGAAACTCCACAAATAACTGGTGGTTCTTTATCATTTCTATGAAAAAGGTGAATAGGCGGTGCTTTCTGTGAAGAAGTGGACTTGTCATCTCAAAAACATACAGACTTTGAATCTTGAGGTGACATAATGCCTCAAAGGCCCCTGTGACGTGAGGAAGAAACAGAGTTAAACGACACTTCTGAGACAGTTTTGGTGTCAAAGAGGTTTAATAGTAGAGGTACAATGATTAACAACTAATCGATTATCAAGTTAATCAATATCAATCATTATTTTGATGATCAAGTAATTATTTAGAGACCTTGTTTAATTTAAAATGGCCCAAATCTCCAGAATTTCAGCCCCTCAACAGTATCTATTCTTAGATTTCTGTAGTCCTGAGTGAAAGCTAACTGATTATCGTTGCGTCGAATCAACGTAAAGCATTTGCAAACATTTGATTTTAATTTGGAAAACAGTGATCAATATTTTTTTGTCAATTTTCTGACATGTTATGGGCCAAACCAGTACGTGTATCATAATTAATTTGTGCTTGTGCATTGCCTGCACTATAAACTTCAAAATAATGTCCTGTTTTTGAATAAAGGGACGGAGATTACAATTGTTTTTTTTGTTTTAAATTCGGATTCATTGATTCAATAGACAAACTAATAATAATAAAAAAAAAACTCAATCATTACTTACTATTATTATTACTCATAATTAAATTGTGTTTCACTGTTTTGTAAATATAATGGTGACTCACCATCAGTATCAAGTTGGGGAAAAATATGAAAATATTTGGACATACATCCCACTCGACAGTGACAATATGTTCATATGTTTCACTGGTGTCTGACGGACATACGTGCAAACATATTGTCACTGTGGGGCGAGAAAATCTCACCTCCAATTCCCCCCCCCCCCCCCAAAAAAAAAAAAAATAAAACAAAAAAACATCCCCATGTGAGGACTGACCAATAGTAATATTGATTTGTGGGGAAAAATAGGAAATTGACCAGATTTGGACGGAAGAGGGGCGGCACGGTGGCCGACTGGTCAGCACGTCCGCCTCACAGTTCAGAGGTCGTGGGTTCGATCCCGGCTCTGGCCTCCCTGTGTGGAGTTTGCATGTTCTCCCCGTGCCTGCGTGGGTTTTCTCCGGGTACTTCGGTTTCCTCCCACATTCCAAAAACATGCATGGTAAGTTGATTGGACTCTCTAAATTGCCCCTAGGTGTGATTGTGAGTGCGGATGTTTGTTTGTCTCTGCGTGCCCTGCGATTGGCTGGCAACCAATTCAGGGTGTCCCCCGCCTACTGCCCGAAGACTGCTGGGAGAGGCTTCAGCACGCCCGCGACCCTTGTGAGGATAAGCGGTATCGATAATGGATGGATAGACGGAAGGGGGTTTGGCTGGACCCCAGGGACATATTATATTTATAATCGAAGTATTGTACATGTGTATATGGGCCCAATATTTCAACACATTTATAAAATAGAGTATATTAGTAACTTATTATATTTTGCGTAGTTTGAAGGTAGAACAGCTCTATAAAAGTGAAGGTCCATTTACCATTTTCCCAGTAACCAGGACAAGATATATATTTTTTACTCCCCCCTCCTCCTGTTGAGCATAAACTAAACTGTGCCAAATTCCGTATTTTATTGCTGCTTTTTTCCACAGCTTTATTTAAATTTGTAATTAATAAAATATTCCCCGTTGCTATGCTCAAATAAAGCAAATACACAGAGGCAACCTAAGTGTTCCACAGAAAATTATGCATAATTCGCTTGTACACAAACGTACTTGTTTAACAGCTTTCTCCTGCTCGATGAACCTGCTGATCATCTGTTGTCTGGAACCCCATCTTGTGGGGCTCTCACACTTGAGCTGGTGAATGGGCAGGTCCAGGTCCACTTGAGCCTTGGCCAGGTCACGTCTTCTCTTGAATGAATTGGAGATGGTGCTCGTCACCTGCTTGCATACGTCAACTGCACGTTTCACATCCACTTGGGTTTGAAAAGATGGTGTTTTCAGGCTGTTCTCTGTTACACAGATAGGGGAAGGGGTAACTTTCTATTTGTTTAACATGTTTGGACAGGATAAGTACCATTAAGATAATGCTCCACTCACCTATTGCCAGCTGCAAACGGTGCCCAAAGCACTGTAACCTGTTCCACTCGTTCAAATGCAGTGCACTATTGCAATTAGTTGCACTATCGGTGGTCACACAGATGAGCATATCCTCACGCAGCTCCCAGGATTCAAGTACTTCTCTGAGGACGGTGGCCATCATCACCTCTGTGTGGTCTTCAGGGAAGTAGATCGTTTGTAAGCATCGGCTACTGAGGATCCAACCATTGTTGATAAAATGCACTGTTAGACTCATATACGGCTGTGTGACTCCGCACGTCCACAGATTAGTTGTCAGTGCGTAATATTCCACGTTTTTAAGTTCTTCAGTCACCTTTGCACGGCATTCTTCATACATGCGTGGCAGCTGGACGTCACTGAAGTATTTCCGATCTGGCATGTTGTATCTGGGGTCGAGTGTTTTGATCAATGCCCGGAAGCCCTTCTTTTCGACAGTATATGCCGAGGCCGTGTCTTCAGATATGATGAAATCACAGATTGCATCTGTAATTTCGCGGTGCCTGCGAGACTGCTCGTCATACGTGATACATTTGGTCAACGAATCTTTTCGTCCCTTTAGGTCTGTTTTTTTCGTTCCGTTACTCTGTGGTTGTGATGTGCCGTTTATGCTTTCTCGCAACCTCACACTCTCGATGTACAGTTCTTCATGTCGCGTTTTTAAGTGGTAGAAGAGATTTGACGTGTTCGAGTCGCTGGTAGCGATTTGACGGCGGCATGTTTTGCAGATGACCGTTTTCTGCTCGATGTCTGATGCTTTAAATCCAAACCAAAGCCAAACCATGGAACTACGACTTCCTCTCTTCGGCACCAACTCTTCCAGATCCTCCAACTCCTCCTTGGGCTCTCTTTTGACTTCAAACATTGCTAAACTCCCAGCGACTGCCATGTTGTTTGTATCCATGCCTCTCTAACAATGCCGGAAGTGAGTATTTGCGAGTGACGCAAAAAAGGCAGCCGTAAAGCGGTAGCGTTGCGGCAATTACATTATTCATTCAAATAATAAATACTTTCATTGATGATTGTACATACGTGAGTGTAGACACTGAAAAAATAACGATATAGTAAAGCGTAATATTTTACGCTCTACAATATATAGTGATGTTTAAATATAAGTCGTTCCGTGACTATGCCCGTAACTTAAAACACTCGCATCCTTCCTTATTGAAATGGAACGGAAATGCCAACAATTCATTCGAGCCCCCCCCCGCAAAAAAACAAAAAAACAAAGTGTAAGGTGTTTTATGATGAGGAAAATACCACTCTGTAATATTGCACTTTATAAAAACATCTAGTAATCAATAATAATAACGCCATATTAAAATAGAATGTAAAGTTTGTGCATTATGACTATTGTAACTCCTTCAGTATGCAAGACAGCCACCGGGCGGCAGTATAAGGCACTCATGCAAACAAACGAAGATGGGTTTTATTCGACTGCTGTAAGTGCAGTAATATTAGTTGTTTTTTGCAGAGTATTAGACAAAGAAATATATTCCTGCGAATATTGTTATAATATTGTGTCTTGCTGCACCATTGGTGTTTAAAGTGTTCTAATGCTTCCACAAGGATGCTATTCATTAGCCCATCTATGGCATTTCCCATTCTGTCTTTGCATTAAGCTAGCAGACTCAAAGGCAAAGTTATGTGGTTGTTTTACTACAAAATATGTATTTATCTCGTTGTTGTATTTATCAAATAACTTGAAGTCTTTTTTTTTTTGACTATTTATTCACTCTGCCAAACTGCTACTTGTTGTGAAGAAGTGAGCTGAGTTGGGTTCACTGGCACCATAGGACAGTGCATGCCCTATCTCAATTTTTTGCTCACAAGTAAAATAAAAAAATCTTCCAAACAACGACTCAAACCTCATACCTGGGGTCACTTATATCTCAAGGCATCTCTGTATATTGCACTTTTCCTCTACTGTCCACTGACAAAAGTACCATATGTTCAGCTACTTTTAGGTGCCAGTGTTGTGTGAAATGATTGGTCCAGAGTGTGTTTGTAGCTCCAGCTTGGAAGGTATTTCCTGATTGGTTGCTGTGAGCAGTGGGGGTCACTGTGGAGACCCTCATACAAGTGTGGTCTTTCAGTGGTTGGGAACAGTGCTTCGTTTTCATCTCACTTTCATGTGGAGCCTCTGAGGCAGAAGGACCTGCCGTGACTTGGGGCTGCAATGGCTATGCCCTGGTTTTACTGTCTGCATGTTGTATTTATATGTCTCCTATGTGGTGAGTTTCATTTTCTGTGTATTTATTTTATTGTTTTTATTGTGTTTGCAATATGACCTCTTTAAATTAGATAGGAGCGGTAATGTTGAGTGTGGAAGCAAACTATGTTCTCTTTTGGTGAAGTTTTTCAGTGTTTATCAGCATGTGTGAGATGTGCCTTGCTTTCTTTGCAGTAGCTGATTGCCTCCAGTCAAAGTCTGATCTCTGTGATTCAAGTTGTGCAGGTAGGAAAAATGTTTGTGGGAGTTTGCGTATATTGTATATTCATGATTTTGCTTAAAAAAGGTACATCTAAATTATATTAATCATTTCCAGAGCTGGGCATTTTACTAAAAATTGAGGGGTCCGTTTTTCGTTATCTGTCTGCAGCGTGGGTACCCTTCCGTTGTCCGTCATTTGCCACAAAAATTTTACCCGTCTAATAGACCTGTCCGTCAACAAGTCCGACTAAACTTTCTTTAGCACCCCCCAACCCCCCATCCCTCACTCAAATATGTCCCCTAAGCAACAACCACAGAAACCACAACTCACTAACTCATTATTTTCCTCCCCGCGTTCGCCATCAAAGCCTCGCTGCGAAAAATTGATAAGACTGGACTATGCTTAATCCGTCTATTTTGAATTTTTTCCCGTCATTTGTCAACCGTCAGCAAAACGGGCGACCGTCAGTGACGAATAGATGGACCGGTCCGTCACATAGACCGAATGCCCACCTCTGGTCATTTCTTTGAACAAGAACGAGAAATAAACAATTCCCTTCAAATCTCATCAATAATGTTGTTGTTCCTGCATGTCCTTCCTTAGCATTCTCTACCTCTGACATGTCCTATCAGAAAGGGGTGAGGTATACTTACAGGTATAAAACAACAATCACTACATCCCTGCACGACTCGAATGTCGGCAGAAATGGACTGGTACTGGACTGTGTGGTTGATATTGAGGCCATCTCCGAGTGTCATCTAATGATGCAGGTCAGATTCTGTCTATTTCTGTAATATAAAGAAAACTCCCTGTTTGTTGATTACTTACAATGAGGGAATTGTGCCATAGATAAGAAATCCACAGATAAAGCGACTTTCCCCTCAGAAGGAACATTCTGTGCCTCGGTTAAAAAATTTGAGGTAATCTCCAAATATACACGCTTATACATCCTTTCACCAGTTGATGTTCTCAATTCACGTGATGCCACAACAAGCCAGATCATGACATATGATACTTGCAGCCCTCGTTGTGTTTTTGGGTCCCGGTGAGCTCAGCTGGTGTTTTTGTTTCCCAGGCAGTCGCTGGAGAGAACACCCCTGAAGTTCTCCCTCCAGGGGGGAAAGGTCTTTACCCTGTGTATCCAGGAGGGGGAGCAGGTGTGGACGTTGAACATTAAAAGGGCATTTCTGAGCATGCTCCAGACCTCCAGCACAAAATCAAAAAATTCAGAAACAGAGGTGAGATCTAGTACTGTTTGAGTTTAGTGCTGCTGCGGACAATGTAGATCATAGTACACTACTGGATTATCTTGAACATTGTTTTTTTTTTATCAAGGGTACATCCCTTAGTTTAATCCTCCTTCCACCAAAGATCTTTTTAGTATCCTTGTAGGCCAATACTCTTCATCCCTTGTCCCTGTGTCTTAAGGTGTCCCCCAGGGGTCAATTCTGGAGTCTCGTGCATTTCTGCCTTTTCATGCTCCTGCAAGGAAATGTCTTCAGAATATTTCACATTTCATTCCATTTCCATGCAGATGACTTCAACTGTGGCAACTCCATGCAGCCTCTTTCAGACCATTTGGGAGGATGAAAATCTGGGTGGCAAATACTTTTCTCCAGTTTAATGACGGCAAAACTAAAGTCATTGTCTTCGGCCCTTCAAAGTCTAAAACTTCTATCCCCAACAACCTTGGTTCCCTTCCCTGCTATGTTAATCCCCATGCACCCAATCTAAGTGTTGCTTCAGGCTCCCATCTTAACCTGGACAAACAATCGAATTTGTTGTAAAGAGCAATCTATATAAATTAAGAGTAATTGTCAAATTCAAGTTTGTTCTGTCATACAATGACCTGGAAAAAAAAACATTCATGCATCCATAACATCACGTCTATTGTAACTCTTCATTACATTAGGTTAACGTGTAACTGATGAAATGTTCTCTGAGAGTATGATTATCTAACTTTGATCAAATGTTCCCACTTCAGACCGATGTGCATGGGACCTGCGCCAGCTTGTATGAAAGGCGAGGACGATTATTGTTAAAAAACAGATTTCTGAAACAATGCCAACAGTCAAGGCTGGCACATTTCTGGACTCATTCCGTAGCTGTAACAGGAGACACGGTGAGTTCATTCCCATTGTCTTTTTTGGGTAAAATAAATAATACATGAATAATAACAACAACAAAAAATAAAATACAGTATTTATACAGGCATGGCACCAGGATTTTTTCTCACCTGGGGACTTAGGGAGGCCTGACCGATATGCGGGGGAACTGAGAAAATAATCAATTTTTATCACTTCACTTTCTTTATAGTGGTTCTCGTATTTTCAATGAAAGGATGATAAACAGCACAAGTATTCTCAAAAAATAAAAGTACTTTTAACTGAGTTTAGCCAAAGTTCATTAAACAAAGCCTAATACAAGTGACCACCAACATCTTTAACTGAAGCGTAAGTTAATGAAAGATTTCCTATCGCCCTTCCCCTCCACTCTCAAACACACACTGGGTGCAGGTCCGGCACGAACATGGAAGCAGGGATTGGAATGTTACAGAATGGTTAGTTGTGAACTCGTTAATGTTGATATTAAACTTAATTAAATGAATACAAAAACATTTTAAAATGTAAAATAAAATGCTAGAGGGGTTAAACCAGGACTACACAAATTCCTAATGAGGTTAGAGCACCCCTTAGCATTGTAGTGTCATGCCTGTGTTTATATATTTCAATAAAGCCATGATTTTCCTGCATTTAAAATTTGGATGTGGCCAGGGCTGGCAACACAAAATATATATTTAAAACCCAAAATAGGAGTTTTCCCTTTCAGTGTGGGCCAGATGATCAAGCAGCACATGTACAAAGACTCATACTGCCCTGAGCATTTGACAATCTTGTGCAGTTGAGTGATCAGAACCAGCCTCAGTTGCTCAGTTTGAGCCAAGAAACACCTTGAATAAATGTGTTTGATTAATATACTAAAAGATTATTAAACTCCATTCTCGTTT
The DNA here is from genome assembly GCF_054856515.1 of Filicampus tigris. NCBI lineage: Eukaryota > Metazoa > Chordata > Actinopteri > Syngnathiformes > Syngnathidae > Filicampus > Filicampus tigris. The sequence continues at coordinate 9,577,930 of NC_141226.1, forward strand.
GCCTTATCGACAGCCAGTGCAATCAGAGCTACGCTGTGTTCAGGCCTACGGCTCTGCAGTTATGGAAGAGGTCAACTGTACCGAAACTGTATCCATAACAATGTGGTCCCAGACTGCAGGGCAGGTGAAGACGCAAACTGAGTCAACTTTGCAGTTGCTCAGAGCCCAGTCAGGCACCATTGCAAGAGCAGGTAAGTGATGGAAATGGGGCCGCAAATTGAAATTCACTTCATGCACCACAGGGAGTGGAAATGACATAACACCGACGTGATGTGTAGTGTGTTACTACTCTGGCAGATTCTTTAGGTTTATGGACAAAAACTGACTTGCAGTTTGAGGACGAAGGAGCTGCAAGACCTGGAAATATTTTCTCTCCCCACCAAGTCAGCCAAACTACCAGAATGTTGTGTAGCATCACATCACGTCCACAAGAGGTAGGCTTAAAATGCAATACATTTCTGCGGAACCTCATGTCCAGAAGATGAATTTCCCTAACTTTTTTTTTAGTATATCATAATATCAGCTACACTAGTGATGTTTTTTATTTATTTTTTATTTATTTTTTTACACTCCTAGGTGTCACATTGGTTTCTTCAGTTGGCTTTTCAGCTTAGAGAGCTGACTCTACCGCAGCTCAAGACACTTTGGCAGGAAGCGTCTTTCAAGTGCCGCAATGACTGGTCAGTGTCGGTTAGCCTTCTTTTGGCATAACTTCGTTAAAACATAATATATCCGGTTCTTAATAACACTGTCTACATTGATACTTAAATGAGTCATTGTATGGCAATCAATCAGAAATCGACTCTCGGTGTTGTACCTCCGAAGTATCTGCTTGTGTTTACTAAACTTGTCCTTATTGAAGTGAACTCCACATTCCACACAGATAGCAAATGTTGATCTAATGTCCATTCACTGTTTGGGACAGGCAGCCCCTTTTGGATGCATTACCTGCTTGTGGCTCAGAAAATTGCATCTTACTACTGACTGACCTTATAAAGGGGAAAGAACTGGAGGACGAACAGGCTCATTCTTTCCTCACCACCATCGGCCTAATCCCTAACCCTTCGCCACGGATCATACACTCCCTCAATGTAGGAACGTCTGCATGAATTTTGGCTTCCGGTTTTCACCTATGAGATGAAATACATGTACAAAGTATTGTGATACCTGTATAATACAGATAAAATAACTGAGAATGTAGCTAGTTCCCACTTTGCATTTATTTGTAGGAATCTTTGTCCATTTATCCAGATTAATTAGTCAGAATTTCTGTTGTAGTTTATCCAGTATGTTTTTTATGGGGCTGAGTCAAGATTCTTATGTTGTGCTCCACCAAACTCACAGAAACGTGTATTCATTGGCCTTGTTTTGTAGTCTGGGGATCATTCATGGGTCATTCCAGAATTGGAGGACAATGTAGACACCAACATAAAAAAAAACTGACCAGTATTTCACATTTTTATATTATTCTTTCAAGAAAAAGAGGTAATAAAGCATCATATAATGAACGGTATACTTTTTATGAGCTATTTCATTTTTGATGTGTTTAGTTTGGCACATCTGTTACATATACTCAAACACACGAAAAACATAGTTTCAAAAATGTTGTTCGATAACTGCATTATACATAAAGACACTTACAGGTTGCAAATCAATATTAATTTTAGAGATTTTATTTAAGAAATGTAGTAAATGTTAACTTTGTTAGCTACTACGCTAACTTGTCAAAAAACAAACAAACAGCTATGAAATGAAAAAAATAATGATACTAATGTCAATATGAGCAACAGGGTTGCACTGATTTGAGTGTCACACCCCATTATAGCTGAAACCATTGAAGAACTATGAAAAATAGAAGAGACCTTAGGCGTACCCATGGTCAGAGCTATTACCTTGATTATGTCATTTCTGCTTAGTAATGCAGCTCACTTTTTCGCTTCCTCTAGTTGGCCCGCAATCTTTTAGTAATGGTCTTGCTTGTATTTTGAGAGACACAACTTCAGAGAATAATTACTACTAAAAGTAAATTAAAAAAAAGCCCTCCAATTCTGTAATGACCCTCACACTGAATTTTGTAATATATCTTGTTAAAATAAATGAGAATCAAGGGGTTAGTCTTAATCCCTGGTTGACTAATCGATTAGGAGATGTGTCTCAATGACTTTGTCCATCTAGTTTATATCGTGGGAAATCAAACTGTTTTTGCAGAATGAAAGCATTGAAACTCTCTGCTCTTTGTGAAAGACTTTAGTTAACATCCAAGAGGTGCGGTACAAGGCTCTGCTGGCTGGATCCACCCTGATCCATCAACTGTGTCAGCGCTCCACTACTCCCTGCATTGACCTTCCTCAAGTACAGGCCTTCATACAGACACTAGAAGTGTCCTTGAAGGAATGCTGTGAGCCACAATGTCCTGCTAAAGTGAAAGAGGTACAATAAATATTCACATTTATGTTTAATAAAAACTAAATGTACAGAATATACACTAAAATTCTAAATAATCCCATTTTATCTAACAGTTTATTTATGCAATGAAATCTGTGGGCAACATGGGCCTGGCTGCTTCAACCTTTATCCCTCTATTAAATCACTGTGGACTCAACCACTCAGCACCTTTGGAGCTGAGACTAGCCGCCATAAAGGCCTTCAGACGTTTTGATTGCTCAACTAATGTGAGTAAATATGACAACGTTTTGCACAAAGTGAAATTCCTCCTCATTTTCCGACATTTCAGGTGAACTACATTTACACGCGTTTGTGAGAGTGAATTTTATAAGTGTCTAAATCCATGCTTCATGACAGATCGAGGTGAGGAGGTGAGGTGGTTAGCAGGAGTCTGACATGAGTGACTGACAGCAGTTCCCCTTTTACAGAGGACTTTGCTGTTGCAGCTGTACCGCTCCTCCCTGGAGGATCCGGAGGTCAGAATTGCAGCATACCAGGAGCTCATGCGCTGCCCGGCTCAAGATGTGTTTGAAGCGGTGAAGGTGACCTTGAGAAATGAAAACTCCAGCCAAGGTCGGTAGATGATTCCTTGATAGAGAGAGACATATATATTTTCAAATATATAGAGTTATGCCCCTTTAACATACTTCAAACACATTTAAAGTTATTGAAACCTACTTAAAGTTATTAGAACAGACTTTTAAAAGTATTACTTAGCACCTGGTCACATTTTCTTGCCGGGAATGAATGAGAGGCTATCGTATAAGATCACTTTGAGGAAGTGAAAAGACTGTCACTCACAAGAGTGCTTGCTTCAAGCTGTTTGTTTGTCACCCAAAGTTTAAGTTTACTGTAAAACTGACATTAGACACATACATATTCAAACACCAACATGTTCAACCAAACCATGTTAATTCGCCCGTTGAAAGTCTGCTAGTTTAATGCTAACAAGTAATACGAAATGCCATAGATGAGCTAATACAAATGATCATAGATGTTATGGTAATTATAAACCTTCAAACTACTACTTTAACATATGGAGCAGCAACGCATACAAACAGAGCATACAACAATAATCACACTCAAAATGTCACTAAAATTATACTGTAAAAGTCCCAAACAAACAATCATTTAAAAATCTGAGATCTAGCAGGTGTGACAATGATGAACCACAATATCGCAGAGGTTCACTGCTTAGTGAATTTAATTCTTGTTTATCAATTTAGAGAAAATAAGCGTGACATTTCATGTTTTAAATCTTTTGCATTGATTTTATGTTTCTGTGTAGTGGGCTCATTTGTGTGGAGTCACCTAACTAATATCCTGAGAAGTGAAGACCCCATGAAGCAGACCCTGACTGATTCTCTCCCTGATGATATAATCAGCAGAGACTTTGAAGCAGATTTTTTGAAATACTCTTCCTATTCAGACTACACAGTTATAAATGGTAAGATCTGATAATTCTGCAAATGTTTATTAAAAAGACCTTAAAGCCGGGGGCGGTGGTTGTATGTTTAGTTTGGGATTGATGGTGGGGGTGGGGTAGAGGGGCATACCTTTGTTCTCCAGGGCCACATTTGTGTCAGGAAACTAAAAAGTAAAGTAAACTAAACTAATAAATCAATAAATATATGACTATTTGTATTGTTATTATATATTTATTTGTTTTCTATTTATTTTTAACAAGGAACTATTTCTCGTAATTGGTTATTCTCATTTCTAATTTAATTATGTATAATTGTTTTATACAATACAAAGTTGTTAAAGTAATGTATGAGTAATTGTCTTTACTTTAAACGTTTTATTCACAATGAATACATTAACCACAATTACTAAACATAAATATTTAAATTACTCATTATTGTTTTCAATTTAATTGCGTATGTATTTTCTTTAGCAAAGTAATTAGCAAAGTCTTTATGTGTATAAGTAATTAAATAAATTGCCTGTTTTATGCACAATAAATACACTAACCACTTTGTTAATGAGATTGATTGCTTGATGAAAAAAACAACAGTAAGCACATTTTAATGAACACAAAAAAAGCTAAATTAAGACAGTAAATATTAAAGAAATAATATAAAATAATAATGATATAAAATAAATATAGGCTTCTTGATAATGATCAAGCTATATAAAAACATTCTCTTTTACCTTCTTCTTTTCAAATTTCATTCTAGCTATTGGAAGAATCATACAGTCTTCTTTTGTTCCTGTTTTTGAATGTTTCAGGAATGGGAATCTCAAATGTGGAAACAACTCTCATTTTCTCCCCCAAATCATTTCTTCCGAGGTCTGCGTCCGCTAACCTGACAGTTTATTTGCATGGTCGAGCCAGCAACCTTCTAGAAGTGAGTGCCATTTTTTAATCCCCACTCTCTTAGTAAAATATACTACTGTACATTTGCGTCCATGCAGCACTTACACCCGCAATTTACATCCTAGGTGGATCTTCACATTGAGAATGCTGAACCCCTTCTGAAGAGCATTTTGGCTCATCTGAGTCCCTCCACCGATGGGGAACCCACTTCTTCAGATCAAAAGCATTCAGTGTCCAAAGAGGCGAGCAGGATGAGAGGAAAACTTAATGAAGACCATCTAGGAAAGAAAGACTTGTGTTTATCCAGCAGCAACAGTTATCTGAAGCAGGCCAGGGCATTGGTGAGGTCACAGCAATGACAATGCTGGTGTCTTATCATGGGCGGGTACAGTATGTGCTCAGAAATGTACAGTCTGGGCAGCAGAAATGGCACTTGTTCTTTTTTGGAAAGACTAACAACAGGGCCTGTTGTGTTTTGTTTGACAATCGACAAGACGTTATTTATTCTAACCTGAAACTCGGACACCTACTTTTGTCTAAATTAAGTTCCTCAACTCACCCTAAAAGTTCCTTGGCATCAAGGTGCCAACAGATGATGCCAAAGTAATTTTTGTTACTGCTTTTCCCTGACTACAAAGAGAGTGAATAGGAGAATTAGTTGCCCCCCCTCCAAAAAAAACCTGTTAATTGGCAAATGCTGAACCGTTAATACGTGAACGTGAACGTTGCTGGTTGCAGTAGTGTAGAACAGTTCTGCATCCTTTTTGTGAGATATTTCTAGTATTTTTCACATGGGATGTAGCTAAATCAGATTACCAATCAATCACAATACATATCATAAATCCTTCTCAGTATGTTACATTGTAATTCTGCACCAGATTTGTACCAGATTAGATGAAGTCATCCCTAAACTTGTGGTCTGAGAGTGTACAATAAATATAGTGTGTGCAGAGTGCACAATATACATTTGTTTTGTCTGTTCCAGTTATCCACAAGGAAAAAAATGGAAGAGGATGGCCTGAAGTGTTGGGTTGGTGTGAAAGTGTTTGGTAATGAGCTCAGTGTGTTTACGTGTGACGATCTCTCTGCGCAAATCGATCAAATGTCACTCAGCGCGGCGGGACTGGCTGTCAAACTGCTCAAGGTGTCCTGGTGGTTTAATCATCATCATTATCATTATCTTTATTGGGTTTTCAAATGGTTCCTTACGCCCTCTTTGTTTTGCAGGGTCACGAGGTTCAGTTGAATCACAGGGCTGTGCTTTTGACAGAAGAGTTGGTTCTGCCGTCTTTGTCTGGCTTACCTGTGAAAATAGCTACCAATATGACATCCTTTCTTTCACTGCGGCTCAAAGGAAACATCAACTACAGGGATACGTCACACTTCTCCCTTGCTGGTTACATTAAACCCAAGTAAGTCGACATGTGAGCACTAATTCGATGTCCTTATTATCCATGTATTAAAATGCCCTCACTAGAAAGACATTTAAAGGAAAAGTCAACCCAAACATATTTTTTTCAAGAATACGTTCAATACAGGCCCACTACTTGAAACAAGGCATTCTGATTAACATTGCGTTTGTATGAGTTAAGCAGAAAAATCCAGCCATCAAGGGGCGGCCATTTTGTCACTTCTGTTGACTGAAAATGACATCACAGTTGCGATATATTTGTGAATGGCTGCCTACTGTTTATTTTTGTGTCTTACAAGACCATGTGGGCTGGGCACCTTTAATTGTGCATGACACTAAATAAGAAATAAACAAACAAAACAAACAAGTAACATAGTTGTTTGACTAATATGCCCAAGTTGTCCTACTAGTGTGCATAAATGTCATGCAGTAGTGGAAAAAAAACATTACTAATAAGAAAGAGTCACTTATAGTATTTTGCCTCACTCGTAATATGTAGCTGAAGTGTCTTACTGAGGACAAAGTGCGTACTAGTACAGATGGAACAAACGCTCAAACAATTCTCCACAGACATCATCCAACTTAATTTGATTCTGTCAGTATCAAGCTGTGTTGACTTGTTTCCATTCCCCCAGTGCTTTTGTCAGCCTGTCAGCCAGGATGGGGGTTGATGGCACCCTGGGTCATGCTGCAGTCTGCTGGATTTCTGAACTGGTGAGCTCCACTAGTCTGGATGGGAGTGTCCACATGCAGGAGGGGCAAGATCTCAGAGTCACACTTAATACGCCAGAAGATGCCATGGACATCATGTCGCTTAGGTGAGTGCACAAAAGTCACTGCAGTTTCTCTGTTAAGAAAGCATTTGTAATGGGGGACGGAGGGCAGGTGAGGGTGTTTTGTCGTATATGATACAACCACACCTGCATTTGTTTAACAGCTCTCGAGTATTTCAACTCAGTGGCGATCACAGAGAGGAGATTAAAGGTCCAAAGAGCCGCATCCAGCAGACTGCCTGCACACCAAAGACCTGTAAGGCATTTGCATGTACACCACAGACATCAGTGAAGTGAATGTAACTGTCACACATGGCCACATTTGCTCAATTATATCAACAACCTTAATAGCCATTTAGTCCAGAAACAGCAAGGAGGGTGTTTAGAATTTGATGCAATCACAAATTTTCAACTCAGTCACTATTCTATACAACATTTCAAATACTGTACATATTGAAAAGACAAAAAAAAAATAGAATGTAGCAGCATCGTGGAGCCTATTATTAGCTTGTCTACATCACAGTAGGAATGTTCATGTTGGAATCTCAGCTCAGACCTTTCTGTGTGGAGTTTGTATGTTCCCCCTCTGCTCTGTATGGCTGCTCTCTCATTATTTCAGTGTCCTCCCACAGATGTGCAATGTTGAGTTAACTCCAAATTACCCATAGGTGTGATCTGTGAATGGTTCTGTGTTGCCTATTTTACAGGGATCACCTCAAATCATCAATGCAAATAATGCAAATAATCTACAAGCCTCTAAAAATATCCACACTCGGTTGTTTATTCCCACCCACTTTCACTCTTTGTGGCAACCTGCTCCTTCCTTGACAACCATACTATATTTTTATGGTTTGATAAAAATGACATTGTACAATATACTCTATGCGGAGGTTCAAAAACTGTTGTAGGTTAGAAGAGCTCAATCGCTCATTGAGTGAGTGTGAGTTGCCAGCTGTCATTTTTTCTTTCTTTTGCAAAGGTCCATTTTGGTAGAATTCGGCCGCATTCTGAAGTGTGCGGCGGGCCTTACAGGCACCGATAAAAGTGCTGTGAACAGGATCTGCTGAATAGAAAATGAATGAATAACAAACATAATTACTTGCGTCCAATGCTGTGTTGTCTCTTCTTCTGATCTCTCTTCACAGGGTCAAAGATGGTCGGCTGGCAACTTTGTGCCAATGCCTCCTACCCCTTAGCTTCTGGGGGCATTTCATTCCCGCCTTCAGGTCCCACCCACCTGTCCGTTCGGCTGCTGAAACTGGACAGAGGTCTCCATTACTACTTGCTTGAGGCTGCCTACTCAATGGTCCCACTGGTACTAGAAATCTAGCAAATATAATGCACAATTTCTATTCTCTTTTCTTTGAGACATCTGTGTGAGAGCTACAAAGACTATTTGCCATGTGAATTTTTAGGAGAAGAACCAAATAATATTATTATGGTATCTTTATCTGGTTTAATAATGTCAAATGCTTAAAGGGGAAGTCAATCCAAACACATTTTTTTCAAGGATATGTTCTATGCAGGCCCACTAGTCCAAACACGGCATTCTGATTCATATTGCGTTTGTGGAATATGAGGAATCCACCCGTTTTTAGCTAGCTCAGGGAGCCTCCATTGTGTCACTTCTGTTGACTGATGACCAATAACCAATAATGATCAATCATGGTTCAGCTTCAGAAAACAGGTAAGCTGTGATTGGTTGTTACCTGATCCCTGAGCAACTGTAATGTCATTTTCAGTCGACATAAGTGACAAAATGGCTGCCCCCCGTGAAGGCTAAAATCAGGTGGATTTTGCTATATTCCATAAACACAATATTAATCAGAATGCCCTGTTTCAACTAGTGGGTATGCATAGAATATATTCTGGAAAAAAATGTGTTTGGGTCAACTTCATCTTTAAAGCCTAACTTTGACTTCAGGTAGACAGCTGGTTTCCCAAAGAGGCTTCTATCCACCTCCTTCTGGCTACTCCAAAGTCATCTATCCCCAGGGACATGTCACTTGACTTGGCCTTCAACCCTCACAGATTTCTGCTAAGAGTATCGCACCCTCTAAAAAGTATCCTCATACAAGGTTAGTGTAACAAGTAACATTAACAAGATTTGGTTTGTGGATACAGAAGATGTTTTGCTTTTTCAGGGCAACTTGAACAAGAGAGGAGTACAAAGACGGCAAAACTTGAGCTAATACTTGATGGTGTTCATTATTATGTTTTGGTAAGTTTTTAGGACTTTCCTGAAAGATTTCTTCTATTACTAAAACACACACTGTCACAACAATTGGTGCACCTATACGCCATGATGGTACATGCACTTCAGTGTGGTAAAAAGCGAAACGTTTCCACGTAGCACATAGTTAACCAACCCTCACTTCTTATTTGATCAGGCAGAGTTATTGAGAAAGCAGGGTAAATGGATTGAGGATTTTCAGACTTCTTCTGTATGGCCGTAGTTTGAATTTGTGAAGTGCACCCACAATTTCTGATGGATTCATTATGATGTATTTATTTTTTTAAACCAAAGGAATTGAAAACACCTAAACCTTTTGGGGAATACCTGGCGGTGTAAACCCAAACACTACACACATATTTGTCATCATTTCAATTCGGGTCGGATTTAGTCTATCACTTGTCTTTCACCTGGAAGTATTATGGCGCCTATTGATTACAAACATTATGAAATGATCCATACAGCTGAATAAGATTCCATGCAATAACTGTAAATTCTGACTTTAAAAAGTCGGTAATGCTCTATTGTTAAAGTATCAAAGAGATTTCAGTGAGATATTGAATTGATATTAATTGAATTGATTTCAAACCGTACTACACTATACTGAGAGGTATTTCCCCATTCTGAATAAGCCACACTTTTTTAAAATAGCTCGTGGCTTGGATCTTACTCGATGTTTGGTGCAGGTACGTCTAATCTTTTGACCTGTAAATTTCTTTGAATTCATTTTCTGTACTCAAGGGTTTGGTGGACAAACAGACTCTCATCTCAGAGTTTAGGTCCCGCTACCACTTTGAAGCCAAAATGGCTGCCAATAGAAATCCAATTATCGTCTCTGCCAATGTTACTCGTGGACTGGGCAGGAAGATGAGCTTTTCTGCCACAGTGAAGAACGTGTTCAGACTACCTGCGTCACTTTCAGGTATACAACAGGCAGGACCTTATTAGGTCTTATGTGTCATTCTAGAATTTGAGGACAATTTATAGGTATGCGACAATGGATTCTATTAATTATATTAAATTTCAAGTGGGGCATGGGATAGAAAATGTCCTCCAATTCTGGAAATGACCCTTATAGTCAATATTTGTATGTTTAAAAAAATATTCACAGTTTGGGCATGTAAGTGGCTCATGTTTCCTTTCACAATACACTTAAATAAAATCTCTGTCCATAGTGGCCCTGGAACGAAGGAGGGACAGCCACAGCAGACAGTACTCTCTGGAAGCGGATCTTCTCTTACCCGGCGTAGTCGGCAGCAGAATGCTGGGACTCATGGAGCAGAAAGGGGCGACGTGGAGTTCAGGGCTTCGCCTCAAATATGGGCTGGGCGGTGAGTGTATGAAAAATAGGGTTCTTTATTCCAGTAAACGTGCATACTTTTTGTGGAATTTTTGTTTGGTGTTGTGCCGTGAGATTTTTAAGATGAAAAATACGTGCTGTGGCTCACTGCAGGTTGTGAAACACTGTTGTACAGGATAATGTGTTTTCCCAATTGGTTGTTTAATAAATACAAAGTTACTCAGTAGCTAAGGGCTTCATCCCTTAAGAAGTAACTTGTTGCCATCTTAACATATTAATCGCCCAATACCTTTTTGCTTGGTAAAATACAGATAGTGGTATTTTTGGCATTCTATATCAATATTATTATTACAGATTGCCATGTCCTTTGACCCCTCTGCAGGTGATGCCCGGCACCTACATCAAGAGTGCCACACATCCCAGAGTGTCAAGACCGAGAGGCATGCTAACTTCTCGTACGCAATGAGAGCTGATCACGAGTTCTACTGCTCCAACACGCCTCCTATCAACCACAAAGTAACTGTTTTGATAACATGACAAAAACATAGAAAAGTTAATAAAACGGGCCTGGGTAGATTAGATTGGCATGGCAACACATAGAGGCTGAAATCTGATTGGACAAAATAATCTGACACACTCATTCTTGAAGCAGTGCAGCCAACAAAATGCTATAAAATGAATTGAATAACATATTGGGAATAAATTAATATAATTTCATACAGTAAATATTAGAAATTAGGTTGTAAATGTATGTCAGTGCTTCTGATAGTGTTGAGGCCAAGAGAAGGCCTCAGATAACCTCCACATTTGTGTTCTTGACAGATCCACTTCAGGCACGAAGAAAGCCCCAGCCATGTGAAATCATCTGTCGATATGAGCTACGGTAAACACTGGGACGAGATAAACAACAAACGTACGCTTCTTCTGAGCCAGTCCTTTAAAAATCAGTCAACAGAAAACCACACCAGCTACACATTAGAGGTAACCCTGACCTACCGGTATAGTTTGACACTATCTGGTTTAAAATTCAGTTTCGATTCTGTTTATTTTTAACACAATGACTCAGCATTAGCTGTTGTGAATCAGTATTACGGCATGACTGTAAACTTTCTTTTGTTTAATGACTCTCTGCACTTTGTACATTTGTGATTAGGTCAGATGATTCCGATTCTGATGAGCATCCACAAATTTGCATGAAAGACTAAAATATTCCCCAAATCTTTTCAGTTCAATTTACAGGTCCCTGAAAAAGATTTAAACTACCGCACCCAGCTATTGCACTCTTACCTTCGACATCTTGGGTCTGAGAGCAGTACTCATCTTAAAATCAACTACAACAACTTGACGCCACTTGTGGCTGGTTTACACTGGAAAGGTCCTCCAAATGACACCCCACACAAGAAATGGGAAGGTGAACTTCACTTCGATCGAATCATCTCAAACTCTCTGAATGTTGTTTGTGTCAATGTGAAGTGACAGATAAAAAAATTGACACCTTCAGGAACATTTAATATGGACACTCCGTGGCTGTACATTTATACTACCCACAAGCTGAGTCAGCACCATCACCACACGCTACAGCTCAACTCTGAACTGACAGCCAACAAATGGGTGACCATCCGGAATCTCATCCTGGAGGCTTCCTACAGAGATAGAGGCCGTGAGAAGGAGGCCCATCTCAAGCTTCACACTCCAGCTGTCACATTCTTGCAAGTAATGTGTAACTTCACATTGTTAATTGTATGTCAGGTTCAGTGATTTGTATAAAGGATTATGATTATTGGCAACATTTCTTATCTGTAAGAAGTCCCTGGACGCAAGAAGTTGCCCTTGGTGTGAATGTGAGTATTTATCTACTGTATGTGACATAACTGAGTGGTGATCATGTCCAGGGTGAACCCAAAAGATAATTCAAGTTAACTTGTATATGAGGTGTGTCACCAAACTACAATCTCAAAGTTTTCCCCTTGGGAGTAATCACACAGAGTCTAACTCATTTTCCAAGCCTTCTCTGCCACACTTTAGTGCACTCCTCAAAGGTTTCTTCCAGGATCCTTGGCAGCTCTGTTACCAAGGCTATCTTGTTGTCATCACTGTCTTCAAAACTGATCCCCCTGATGACTCACTTGGTCTTGGGAGGGAGTAATAAAAAAAAAAAAAAATCATACGAAGCCAGGTTGGCTGCAGGAAGGTTGCTCCAGCCCGTTGATGTTCTTCTTGGCCAGGAATTGTCAGTCTCATGAGATTGCTAGCGTCTACATCATCCTGGTGCCACGAGTTCTATGCAGCAAATGTTGCAGGATGTCTTTGTACGCGTGCTGCTTGATCGTCTGGCCTGCACTTAAAGGAGAAATCAACCCAAACATATTTTTTTCAACAATATTTTCCCAGCAGGCCCACTAGTTGAAACATGGCATTCTGATAAATATTGTGTTTTTGGAATATGAGTTATGCAGCAAAATCCACCTATTTTGAGCCATCTAAAATGGCGGCCATTTTGTCATTTCTGTCGACTGAAAATGACATCACAACTGCTCAGGGCCCAGGTAACGACCAATCACGGCTCAGCTTCAGAAAGCAAGTCAGCCGTGTCTGTCAAATTACCAAACACGCTAAACAAGGTTTGCACCGGCATGAAAATGAAGATGAGCCAGTTTTTACAATGGCAATACATACATCTACAAATGTGGAGCCTGTAGTGACATCAGTCCTGGAATTTTTTGGACCGTCCTCGTAGAATGCTGCTCCTTCTCAAACTAGCACATGACGCATTCAGAATTCAATCTAAATAAATGCACAACCTCCTCTCTGGTCGTGCAACTTTATGTACTGTGTGGTGTCCATCCCTCGCCAGGTTGGAGGACTGGGATTCAAGGGAAAGAAGAATATGAAAGCCTCCTGTTCTCTAAGCTCTCTGTGGACTGCTCCCCTGAGAGGCGACATCTCTCTGGAGAGCCTGAAATCTGGCCTCAGCCTGCAGATGTCTTCAAGCTACGGCAAACAAAACATCACCTTCGCAGCTGCCCTGAACACCATTGACAAGGTGGAAAATGCATGCGCTTGTCTTAGTTCGAACAAAGCATTTACTGTTTTATCAACTATCCCGTTCAAGCTTTTGAAAAAGAGGCAAGCGCTTTTGAAGGTGAGCTTGTTGGAGCCCAAGAGTCGCCCCACTGAGTTTGAGTTTGAAGGGACGTTGGAGGAACTGAAGAAGGAGAAGAAGATGTACCAAAAAAGAGCATTGCTCCATCTTAGGTCTGTTCACTATTGTCCTTTACACTTGTAACTTTTTGTTGTTGTGATTTTGATGTTAAGAAATCTATCTCGCACAGACAGCCTTTCAAGTCATTCCCTCAGAAACTTCTCCTTAGGGAGACTTTCACCGTGGACCTCCTGAAAGGCCTTTATATCCTGGAATCAAGAGCTGGTTTTTATGGCATTAAAGAGATCATTCACACTCTGACCATTGGCTACAAGCTACCAAGCCCTTTTGTGAGTGGAATCAAGATGTGAAGTTACAAGAGGACTGTGTGAGTTGTTGATTACTGTATTCTGACAGTGTCTTGTCTCATGCATTTCCCAATATTTAGGTCTGCTCTGCACTGATCCATCCTTTCAACACAGAAACATTTCCATCAGACTGTGAGATCTGTGTTATCACGTCCAGCAACCAAGTAAGATAGTAAGATAGCAAGTGATATTCGATAAGTATCCTCCATTTTTCTTAGACTTTTTACATCATTGACACCTCCAGTTGTTGCAAAATCTATGACACTCTAAATAAGCAGAAGTGGGTCACCCATAAGGCAATATATGCAAATGCTAAGCACACCGTGGCCCCACAAAATCTGGAAAAATTCACCTTCATTATAACTTTATTAAAACTACTACTATGACTACTTATTATTATTATAATTATTATTATTATTATTATTATTATTTGTATTATCAACTTTTAAAACAACTGAAAAGCTAACATAGAATAAATTAGTAGTTTGAAAATTGATACAGTATTGCGGTAGTTGATACAGCGTTAGTGTACACATTGTCATTATTATTAATACTTTATAACGTGGGATTCTCACATCATATTTATTGCTTCTGTGAATCTCCTAATCAATATTTCACTATAATAAATTATACACTCAACAGTAAAAACATTTACACATTTAAAATATAACTATTAAATTGTTTCAAATTTTATTCAGCATTTTAGATAGGTGACATGTCATGTTAAAATAATAAATTCAAGACAATGGTAAAAACAATGCTATTCACTTTCGTATGTAAAGTGACTCAAACGTGCCGGCATTTTCCTTCTAGACGCAGAATAGCATTCAAGGAAGGCTGCGGGTCGGCAGCCAAGAGAAGCTGAGTTTCTTTGGCCAACTTCTTTTGGATTCATTGCACACATATCAGCAAGTGATAAAAGTTCGAGCCAACATCACCCATCGGCTCCAGGTAAACTAGCCTCTGCCACTCTCTGACAATTTTTAAGAAACAACAGCAGCAGATGAAATAATGTGTTCCTAAATTACACAAAATACAATGTTAGCTGATGGTGTTTGTGTGTCCTTTACACTTGATGAACCTTCTGACAAGTTAAACATTTTTGCTTTTACAGCTGCAAATCCCCTCCTTTGCCTTGGTGGAGGGAGATGTATGCTGGAGCCCCCAAAACAACACAGAATTTGATTATGTAGTGCGTGGGAGACTAAAAATTGAGCGACAGGAATGTGACGTGAGTAAATAGTTGAGGCGCTTCATTGGAGTGAAAATGGCAGATTTCAAATGCTTGCTTTTCTGAAACCACATGTTCCCTTTAGCTTTCCGTGCAGCTCAATGGAAGTTCAGACAGAATTCTTCTTTATTCATCTCTCCGACATCCTTTCAAATCTAAAATTCCCAAATCTCTGGAGGTGGGTTGATTTCATGCTATTTTATAATATATTTGTTGGCAGAACATGAAATAGGAAATGTGATATTTGGAAAACAAATCCAACTAATGCAATTGGAACAGCTATGTGGAAAATCCCTTTGAAAAAATCATAATAATGAATATGTCCGTGACAGTGACAATCAAATGCATTTCGTTATGTTGCACTCTAATTATAAAATAGAATGAATTTGTTTCTTCCATCCAAATCCACACACAACAAACTATAATAACAAACGTTTGCACGTTTATTATGAATACAAAACTAAGAAATCGCCATAAATGAATTTTAGAATAAGGCTATAAGATAAAAGTGAGTGCATAACATCCTGATGTTGTATTTTCACATGAAGGCAAAAGCCACTGCTGACATATTCACATCAGCTGGCAGCGGAAGAAGCTCCATTCTTGTTAAGGCTGATGGGAAAGACAAGCTGATACTGGACATGCAGATCTCTCACTTACTCCTGCAAGAAGACAAACATGTGCTACTGAGGCTCAATTTATCACATAGTTTGCTGCCTGAAGTCACTGACTTGCATGTAAAAATGGCTGCCAACATGTCCCGACACAGGTATGTATGCATTGCCATCTGTTTCCCACTTGTTTTCATAAAGTCTTGATGTCTGAATAGCTTTGCTGCATTCTTCTTCACTTCTGGCCTTCTAGTGTGTCTCTACATGGTTCCTATACAGAGGGACACAACATTCTGTTGGCTCAAGTGAAAGGTTCTCGAAGGAACGGCAGTGGTCTTCAGCTTGCAGTGTCAGGGAAAGTGAGGCATTCCATGACTTACCTCGCTATTCTGCCACACATCCTGGAATTAGATGGCATGTTGGGACTCTCTGACAGCATTACTGAAGGTGAAATGATTCGTATTTTTTTCTGTGAATTCTTGATTCTTGATTAATGTAAATTCTTAAATTGATTCTAGGGCAAGTAAGAGTGATAGTGGAGGAGACTTTTTACAGCATGGATCTGAGGCATCAGGAGGAAAAGGAAACATTTCTTGACATGTTTGAAAAGAAAGTGTCTCCTACCTGTAGCTGGATGTGTGTTCTGTCGGGGGCTGAGAATTTCTGTGTGAATGTGAGTAGGCGATTGGAGAAAAAAGGAGTGGGTGAGGTCCACATCCAGCTGTCTCATGCATCCCAATTACTCAATGCCACAGGTAATCAGTAACTAACACTATTACTTAATACAATCAGATTTACTTAAGATTCCTTTCCTGCGGTTTTACACCCACTTATTATCCATACAGCTGTGCCTTGAGATACAGTATGAGTTTAATTTGTTTTGTGGCCACACTCGCAACTCAATATATTTGTATCTTAGATCAAATTTTCCCATTGAAATGTCTACAAATGTCATTCATCCATTCCAGCCAAGAAACTAACAAATACTTCTGTCATGTTATTTTTACAATAAAAATTGCATCAGACGTGCAGCAATGACATCATAAAACACAATATGAAAATATTTCGCTATGACTATCTGTGATCTTCTGCTGCCGCCCTTGGATTTCTATTTCAATGTGAGTTTTCCTGAACATCCCGACTAATGCTATTAGCCTGCCTAAGGCATTTCATATTGTTTGTTAGCCTTAAGATAAACAAACTTTGCCAAGGCAAAACTGTGTGGTTGTTTTAACAGTGTGGTTTTTGAAAGTAAACTTACATAGGGAGTGGCAATAAACAGATTGAACCTCCGTTTTGGTGACTTCTGCTAAACGGCTGCTTGTTGAAAAGGGAGTTGAGTTCAGTACACTGCCATCATACAGCGCTTGTATATCATATTTTTGCTCGGATGTCAAAGCCAACAATCGGTTGAACGGCAGCTTGTATCTCGAAAAACTTACAAGTCGCGTCACTCGTATCTCAAGGCACGATTGTATTCTGTTTTTCTGAATTTTCCATTTGTTATAACAATGTGAAGTGTAAACTGGCAAATTAAAAGAAGCCTTTCCTGCTGTACGTGTGACTCTATTAGGTCTACCTACGAATTGTAGTGTCCAGGTGACTTGGGACCAGGATGAAAGAGGATTGTCAGCCTGTATAGTACTGCAGGCTGGACCTGAGCACTTAAAAGGTGAGTTGAAAAGTGGCAGGACAAACCACCTTGTCCCACGTTGGGAAATCCTCTCAACATTGCAGCACAGAGTCAAAGCACTCCAGAGAAGAGGCATACCAAGCTCCGTGCAAGCCACAGCGCATTGTGAGGTGTCCAAAACCACTTTCTTTCTTGTTCATTACGAATTTCAGTCACACATATGGATTTTCATTTAATGGTGCCAGTCTCATTGTTTTTTTTTCTTTTCTTTTAACAGATAGATACCATTGGGTTGGACGCCGGATTGGTATTTCAAACGGAAGAGAATAAAATGATTGACGCCTTTTTAGTTGTTGCAACAAAAAACAACACAGCTGTATTCATATTTTCTCTCTGGCAACAGACAAAGCTGCTGCAGGGGATCATACCTGCCACGGTGCAGGTCAGTTTATTTGTTTTTGCACGCTTTTGCCTTTTTCAAGCATGTCTTGTTTTGCACCCTGAAACAACCCCTCAAAAATACTAAGAATAGACAACAAATAAGATTTCCTTGTTTTCATCTTGGTCCACAGGCTCAGGTAACGACAAATCATGACTCAGCTCCAGAAAGAAATTGGTCGTTACCTGAGCCTTGAGCAATTGTGATGTCATTTTACAATGCACAATATCAATCAGAATGCTATGTTTAGACTAGTGGAAGCGCATAGAACATACTATTGCAAAGAAAATGTTTGGGTTGACTTCCACTTCCACCATCTTTATCATAAATTACTCCTGACCAACCTTTACAACTCTATGTGAAGACGTTTGAGAGCACAGAAACAAAGGAAAAAGAAAACATCTATGGAGAAGAAGCGACACATAGTAAGTTACTGTTATACTACAATACAATAACTTAAAGTATAAGTCAACCCAAACATATTTTTTTCAAGAATATGTTCCCAGCAGGCCCACTAGTTGAAACAGGGCATTCTGATAAATATTGCGTTTGTGGAATAAGTGTTAATCCACTCGTTTTTAGCCATCTCCGGGGGCGGCCATTTTGTCTTCTGTCAACTGAAAATGACATCACAACTGCTCACAACGACCAATCGCGGCTGACCTGTTTTCTGAATCTGAGCCGTGATTAACTTATATTCCACAAACGCAAAATTAATCAGAATGCCGTGTTTCAACTAGTGGGCCTGCTGGGAACATATTCTCGAAAAAAATGTATTTGGGTTGACTTCCGCTTTAAATTGTTGTTTTTGTACATCATAACATATCTTACACTGTAAGAAAATATAATGCCAACTTCACATTTGAGAAAGACTACTAGGGCCAGCGATTGTCCAAGTCATCGTAAGTTTTGCCTCAAATAGCGACTGTTGGTTACAAGTTGATTTAAATAAATATGACAAGCGCGTGCATCGAAGCAGCGCTTCTTACAGTCCATCTTCAGTAAATAGTCATTTCACACCGAGACTTATGTCATCAATACTCGCCATCCGTGTGATTGCGTCAGCTAGGACAAGTGGAGTCAAATCATTTTTAACAGTGCTGTCTTATCCTATGTTCGAAAGGAGTACCTTTTCACTTCTCCTTGACTCGATGACAAAGGTTCAGGACAGGTGGTATGAAAGTTAGGAGATTTGAATTTCAAAAAAGGCCTGATGTATGGCTTGAATGCTAGGCGGTCCTACTTCCTGTGTCTTACGTACTTAATATTGAATGTTCCCTTAGAACCTCCACATCATATTCAATTACTGTCTTGCATTCGGCCCTCATCATTTTTGTACCGAGATATTTCGTAAAAATGTTGGCAAGTTTTCATGAGCCCTGAGTTTGACACCTGTGTTTTATAGTTCTCGTGGTTCACATCCGTAATGTGCTACCCTACAATGTTATTTTCTTTTCTAGTTTCTGCTTTGAACAACAAGTCTGACAACAGGGGGGTTTGTTTTCACAGATGAACTGCACAGGGGACACGGCTGCAGACCATCTCTCTGCGCAGTGCTATGGAGACATGGCAGGTCACCCAGTGGAGGTACGAGCATTTCGCTCTCATAGACCCAATAACAGGATCTGCTATGCTCTGTCACTCTCACAGCTGAGCCTCAGAGCAGAAGCTAAAGGCTGTTTGAGTCCTAATGGTCAGATGGAGTTCAAAGCTAACCTTACCCATTCTTCTGTGATACTACTGAGTTATTACGGGGTGCCAACAAATTCTGGCCTCAGACTGCTCCTTCGACCTGGGCCTCACAGGTGGGCCTTGGGTGCTGGGATGGTGGTTGGACTGTGGATAACTGACTTGAATTTGGGACTGAGAATCGAGAAGGGTGGGCTGTATGGCTGGCATTCACAGCTTGAGTATGGGGGTCAAAACGTTATACACAAGGCTGAGATGACTGGTCGCATGAGATTGGAAAGCTGGTGTCACATCTGGGCAGATGTCAGTACATCCTGGGATTCAGTCAGCTCCAGTCTCCTGGTGTCTTTGCGATGCAAAGGAAAGGGAAGGTTAGTGTTGGAGAAGATTAGAAGACTCAGCGGGGATGTACTGCAGAAGACGTCTTTAACAGCACATGGACAAGCTGTGAAAGATGGACTGAAAGCTGCTCTTCACTTCCAAAACCAACAAGACTCCATCAATTGCATCTTCTCTCTACTCCTCAAGGAATGGAAGCCTGAACTGAGCTGGACTTTCCAGCATCAATGGGCCTCCCTCCTTTCCTTCCTCCCAAACACACTGGACATTCAAGGTTCTGGTCAGCTCAATGACACCTTTTTCACTGGTAGTGCTCAACTCTCTGTCCAAACCCAATCTGCTCAATCAGACATCACCTTTGAGTCCTTGCCCTCACTCAGGATGGCGCTTCACCAAAACGTGTCTCGAGGACTACCAAGGGCACTCAGTGTGGGTGTGCTGTCCACAGCTGGTCAAGCCCAATTTCAGCTGGAAAGTGATGAATGTTCCATGCGTCTGCTGAATCAACAAAGGAGAGGAGAGGACAGGAGGCGCCACTGGAATGTTTTTGTTCATCAGCAATGTGTCTTTCTGAAGGTTAGACAGGAAACAAGATGCATGTCAGAGATCTTGTTTCCTCGTTTAAGGAAAGCAGAAGAGACATTTTCAGACTGGAGATGACTCAGTGCTTTCCATATGAGTACAAGTGATGTACAATATACTCCTCTCCAAAAGTATAGCAACAGTGAGACTGGAAACATTTGGGTTTGATGGGACAACATGAATATGAAACAAGAGGTCAACATTTATGTTTATTATTTCCAGCTATTTACGTCTGGATCTGGTAGAAGATTGCACCTTTTCTTTGAACCCACTTGTTTTCCCTTATAAACAAAAGTATTGTATCTCTTGATGGGTGTTTTGTTGCATTAGATTGATATTTCAAAAAGCCTTGAATGTCTATGCTTAATTTCTGATTTTTACCTGTGAAGACTACCTACAGGATGTACTCATTTGAGGGATCGATCTATGGGCGTAAAAGGTCGTTTTAGGTTGTTTTTTTTAGGTCGTTTTAGGTCGTTTTAGGTCGTTTTAGGTCGAGAGAAAATAGAAAATGAATCAGAACGATTGACAAACATTGGCCATAGTCAATACACTCAAAAGCCTGGAAGAAAAAATAAACAGAGAGAACTGTAAAGTTAGACCCTAAAAAAAGTGTTAGTAACATTAGCAGCTATCTCCAGAGGGTCGTGTACATGAACAAAAGTGCAGATGCTACACTCCTGCAGAAGATGTGAAACACTCACAGTATAAGCGAGAAGAATAGGGAGGAATTTAGAGTCTGAGTAATGGATTGATGAAACAGAGATGAAAGATGCACCTCTAAGTGATGGAAAGAAAAAAACCTCTGCTCATGATCCCTAACTCAACTGGGAAACTCAGGTGAGGTAGTGTCATGGCTTATGGGCTTGCATGGCTTCTTCTCAGAGGATTGTCATTGATATGATTGATAACGTATGAAGGCAGCAGCGGGAAAATCAACTAAGAAGTCTCCTGAAGCATTTCGTCAGTCAGTTTAAAGAAAGATTCAACTAAATTGATTGTGAGATCTCATCAATGAGATAAGGTAATGACCCAAAACATGGCAGGGTGTGAAAGCTCGAGTCATTAACATGTGTTTTAACTACATAATCCAAGACTGAGTAACTTCTTTATTTGTCTGAATGACAAACCCAAATTTTTTCAGTCTAAAGTAAAAAAAAAAAAAAAAGAGAAGTAAAGTCTTACTGTTTCATTGCTTTTGGAGGTGAGTGTAAAGACTCAATGTTGTTTTTTAGTCTGTGAATGAGTAGCGTTGGTGGCTTCAGTCAGTCTCCGACTTTCTCCCTCCATCAAGTGAAGATGGAACACAATTTATAGTTGTATTATCTGACTGTCATTTCATTAAAGTTCCTGTTAAGTGAATTCAAAGATTTGTTTCAAATAATATGATGTGTGAAGATAAGTGATGAAAACATGTGCAAAGACTGAGATCTATATTATTGGCTACTCACTTGTGGAGATAAAGAGTTAATCTCTTTTTCACTAATTAACATTTCCTGATTTTTGGTGGTGGTTGAAGTGCAGTGATGCACCTCGGTCCTGGCATGAATCGATCGTACAGAGGCACTTGAGCACTTAAGTACCTTTGTTCATATCAGCTAGCTAGCTAGCTAGCTACCTATCCCTACACTTGGAAAATGCACCCTCTCTTTGGATAGTCAGTTGGCATAGCCACTTTAGAGTGCCTGGTTGTCGCACATCAGAGAGAAAAGCGGACGAACGAGGGGGAAGAAAAAAAAAAAGTCTGACATGACGGCCAGCATGTGGGCAGGGGCTTTGCTCTGGTGGGGTCGCTTTTGAGCACCGCGTTGTCGCGCAGTGGAGAAGCCCGGTGGGATACATTCCAGACACCAGAGGCTTTAAGCCAGGAGTGTCAAACTATTGTTCAAGCTACTGTAATAACGTAACAAGAAAATGCTTGCAACATCTCAACTTAATATTTATTACATATGACAATTTCAAATTTTGTTTAATATTTTAGCAAGCATCACGGAAGTTGACATGCTTGATTTGTTTTTGCAGGCCACATAAAATGATGTGGCGGGCCAGATCCTGTGCAGATGTGCTTTAAGTGTTTTTTGAAGATATATTTATTTTCACTTTACAGGGACTTTAATGACCATCTTCTCAATGCATGTTAACATTATCTTGGTGTAATTTTGTTAATGATAATCGTCATGTTACAAAGTGAATAATTCAAATTTATCCCGTTACTAACTTTCTTCTTCTTCTTTTTGTGGTGTAGACGCTCTTACCCTCACAGACATCAATGAACATCTCCATCAACTGTTCTGGTTCTTCTCCAAATGTCAGCATTGATCTACTGGCTCAAAATAAACAGAAAGGCAGCATTACGTTGTCGCTTGCCTCTCAGCCTAGTCTTAGTTTCAATGCATCAGTCCAGCACTCTATAGAGACAATACAAGCACTGGGGGTCCCTTCTAATGGAGCACTGGTCATCAGTGTCTCAGCTACACACCTGCCTGTTGTAAAGGTTGGTCTGGAGCTTGGAAACTGTCACTTCAGCGGCCTTTTGGAGAAGATCAAATCTTCAGAAGCAGAGAGCAATGGATTTTCTTACAGTGTAAATGTGGCCAACTACTGCCCTGTCTTAAAGGTAAGAAACGGTATACAGCATTGTAAAGCTTTTCATTCACAGTATACAATTTAGGGCTACAAATTAGCTTTAACCCAATATGGCCTGGAGCCCCTGGTGGAACATCTCCCTAAAACCTAAGGGCGACTTTATAATCACCCTCTAAAACCTGAAGTTTTCCCGGAAATTCAACAGCCTACACTCAGCACCTGTAGCAGAATTTGAGAGCTTAGACATATGGCTTTCACACAGGCCTGTGTTTATTATTATTTACTGTTTCAATCAAAAATGTAAAAATAAAGTGCCAGTGCAAGAGAAGCACTGTTTTTACGTGTTGATTGCCATAATCTATTCTGTTACAAAGCCGTCAATTTCGTCATTGTCTACAAAGATACCATAAACCATATATCATGATTGACTGGTTCCACAAGTCCACAAGCGCGGTGTCTACAGGTATGACACTACCGTCATTTATTTCAGAGCTTATTACTGCTCGGAAAAATTCCGGGATATCCTACAGGGCTCACGACACCGTCGTGTATATTCTGTTGCATTTCATTGGATAAGAGACAGAGAATTGGTTAAAAAAAAAGAAAATCACGTACTGTATTCGCTTTCCCGGCTGTCAAGGTAGAAAGACGCAACATCGCTCCTGGCTTTAGTGGTAGAAACGCAGTTATGCGTTCCCGGCCTTAATGGGTTGATGAGAATTAGGAATATGAGGGGGTCGTTTGAAAAATGTCTGTCTTGTAAGGGGTCCTTGGGCTGAAAAGGTTTGAGAACCCGCTCGTCTACATGAACAAGTATGACAGCTATGCAACAGAAGCAAACCACTCATTGTGTTTATTCTTCCACAGGGAACAATCATTCCAGTGATTCTGCTTCTTCAGGGGTCTTTGTCAGGTGTTCCATGCAAGCGTATGATCAGCTCTTCTCTGAGGGCAGACAGCCAGGAGCTCACTTTTGAGCTACGGAAGTCCTGCAGCTCCCCACATCTCTCTGCAACCCTTACGCACACTTTCTCAGGTTTGAGGAGCCGAGGTGTTCCTCAAATGGTCATCGTTGAGGCCACTGCTCCAGGAGGCACTGAGCGGACCGGGGCTCTCTTCCTAAAAGCTGGAGACTGTTGGATAAGTTTTATTGAGGACCAAGACAGGGTGCAGCATTTCTGGACTCTGCAGTCGGATTGCCCAACCTTGCAAGTATGGTTTTGGGGAGAAGTAATAAAAACGTTTACTAACTTGTCTCATGTCTTCGGCTTCATAGATTCCATCTCTCCTTGTTAAAAATATTTTCAGTGGCTTCTGTTATTTCTTCTCAGGCTCAGTTGAATGGATCAGTGTGGCGCGAGAATGAGGGTAAATGGTCAGGTATGGTGGACGCAAATTTGGGCGGCAAAAGGAGTTTCCTCCAGCTGGTTGCACAGGTATGGCCAGAATTTAGTGTGGAGGGTGAGCTCGGACACACTCTTCCTGCTCTGGGAGATTTCACCGAACACAGCAAAGTGATGGTGACAGGCAAACTTGGCAAACAACAATATGCCACCGAGGCCCTCGTTCTATTTGATGAATGCGCTGTGAGAGCCAGAGGATATGTGATGTCACATTCTGGCCTGCAGGGGTCACTTGTGTATCACAACAACTGCAGTTTAATTCAGGTAGTGTGTGGACAATACTATTTACACGCTTGTTTCTTGTTTGGTTGAATTTGTCAAATTTTTGCTTCATATTTGTGCTTTCTAGGAGTGGGGTAGTCCAGACATGATGCAGGCCTCTGGGTCCTTGATTGTCACGCCAACTTATGCTGAATCTCAAGTCTCCATGACAGTTGACAATGCTGATTTACATGCATTAGTTGCTCTTAAGAAAGCCAAGGTTTGAAAATCATAAATAACTAGAGCATGCAATTTCTGTAATAATTCCATGTGAATGTGGAAGTTCTGATGGTGAACTGGAAATGTTGTGGGATTTTGGAAATGTAGAATGTGAGACTTAAAGTTGTAATGGTTTGAATCTGGCAAGAAATGTCCACAGAAGGGGGAGGTAAATATATTAAATATGCCCTAATTTGGGAATTCAGTTGTGAAAATGTGACAGTCTGGTGAATGTTATTAATAACTCTGCATGTATCTGTACATAAATGCATGAAGTTTGAATGGTTTGAGTCAGTCAAGAATTGTGGGTGAAAGAAGCAAATATGAAAAATATCTCTTAATTTTCACAATTTTGTTGTCAAAATATGGGAATTTGGGGAATGTAATAATAGTTTATGTTAACAGTACAGCCATGGAAAAAAAATTAAGAAATCGCCACAGTTTTCTTCAATTTCTTGTTCATTTTAATGTCTGTTGCCAATAAAAGTGTTTCAAGTGGTGAACTGACACAACAGGAAATGTTGAATACCTAAAGGTACATTGTTGGCCAGTACGATGCCATAGCTATGCGGGAACTTGTGAAGTGATTTGGGTAATTTTCAAGGAAACTTTGGAAACATCTCCATCAGCTATTAAATTCAGCTCTCATGAGCTGTTCTTGCTGTCATTGATAAATTGCTTCAAACAAATGTACATACTAGACGATATACATATATACACTAGGCATTTAAAATGAACAGGAAACTGAAGAAACAAGGGTGATCCCTTAATTGTTTCCATGGTTGTATGTCCTGAATTAGCTGAACAGTTTGACGATGGAATGGTTTGAATCATTTATCCCGGGTCCGGCCTCCCTGTGTGGAGTTTGCATGTTCTCCCTGTGCCTGTGTGGGTTTTCTTCGGGTACTCCGGTTTCCTCCCACATTCCAAAAACATGCATGGTAAGTTGATTGGACTCTCTGAATTGCCCCTAGGTGTGATTGTGATTGTGGATGTTTGTTTGTCTCTGTGTGCCCTGCGATTGGCTGGCAACCAATTCAGGGTGTCCCCCGCCTACTGCCCGAAGACAGCTGGGATAGGCTCCAGCACGCCCCGCGACCCTTGTGAGGATAAGCGGTATCGATAATTTAGAGTGTCCAATCAACCTACCAAGCATGTTTTTGGAATGTGGGAGGAAACCCGGAGAACCCGGAGAAAACCCACGCAGGCATGGGGAGAACATGCAAACTCCACACAGGGAGGCCGGAGCCGGGATCGAACCCACGGCCTCTGAACTGTGAAGTGGACGTGCTAACCAGTCGACCACCCAATGTGTGTCATAGTTAACACAATTTTGTTTAATTTATGTTGCACTATGTTTTGATTTTATTATTTTTCTAAACACACTGTGACTTTAGCTTGTATGTAACATAATGACATCTAGGTCAATTCCTTGCACAATTGCTCACCTAAGCATTGCTTGTAAAAATTGGGATTAGCTTGGTTTTGAATAGCTGGTCCATAGAATGCCCTCATCAAGAAATTTGATTATATATGTTAAAGGATGGCGGCACGGTGGTCGACTGGTTAGCACGTCCGCCTCACAGTTCAGAGGTCGTGGGTTCGATCCCGGCTCCGGCCTCCCTGTGTGGAGTTTGCATGTTCTCCCCGTGCCTGCGTGGGTTTCCTCCGGGTACTCCGGTTTCCTCCCACATTCCAAAAACATGCATGGTAAGTTGATTGGACTGTCTAAATTGCCCCTAGGTGTGATTGTGAGTGCGAATGTCTGTCTCTGTGTGCCCTGCGATTGGCTGGCAACCAATTCAGGGTGTCCCCCGCCTACTGCCCAAAGACAGCTGGGATAGGCTCCAGCGCGCCCCGCGACCCTTGTGAGGAGAAGCGGTATGGATAATGAATGAATGTTAAAGGATACAAGTTTATGGTATAGATTTATGTGTAATAAATAATGAGACCCATATTACATGCGTACAACAGCTGTAAATGGTTAGAGTACATAAATGTAAAAGCAATCTACAAGTATCGGCCGTTTTGCCGATTAATCGGTCGGATCCTAATTTGAATGGTCTAAATCGTTTGAGATATGAGAGAAGTAAAGGGAACGATAATTTTTATTTTTGGTGCATACCTCTTCAGTATCCACACAATAAACACGCACATGGAGTAATCCTATCCTCAGTGATTTTTGTAATGTCCTGTTTTTCTGTTTCAGGCACAAAATGAGGTATCACTTAATTTCAACCACTCTATGCCCCTGTTAAAGAAGCTTGGTCTCACTACTAACACTGAAATGTCACTAAGTTCTGGGAATCATGGCAATCAGTCATATTATTACAGGATACACTGCAGAGCACAGAACCAAAAGGTAAGAAGATTGTCGGATGTTTGGCTATACTATTTCAAACTCAAATTGCCCTATCCGGATTGCAGTTAAATCAAGAGATGACCATGGAGAAAGTATTTCAAACAGTTATTGTAAAGAGTCATTTCAGACATACACTGAGCTACCTGAATTCAATGGGAGTCCCTGGCAACAGTAGTATCCAGGTAGGTTCGGCCAATCACCAACTCTGACAACCAAAGAGCAAACATTTTAGATGTTCAATTGTGAGTTGATTGTGCAGGTGGAGTTTGGGTCCTCTGAAAGGAAGTCCCTAACCGTGAAGGTCGGATTTGGACATCAGCAAGCAGGACTGAGACTAAATGTTAAATGTTTTCCTATGACCAAAGAGATAAGAGCAATCGGGTGGCACAGTTTCCCGTGGCTACAGCAAAGAGGAATACCGCAAAATATCGAGGTACAGTACTACCAGTATTTGAAGCATATCAGTGGCATGCATTTAAAACAGCCATGCCATAAACATTTTTGTGTTGTTGTGAAGGCAAGGCAAGGCAGTTTTATTTATATGGCACATTTCACACATGAGGCAATCAATGTGCTTCACACAAGCAAAGACAACAGCTACAATCATTTACAAACATAACAGTTAACAATATTCAAAAGCAAAGTAGAGAAAACAGAAGTAGCTAACAAAATTACGACATTTAAAAACATTAGCAGAAAACTTTAAAAGCATTTCAAACGAAAAGAGAAATAAAAGTGAGTTTCTAAAATATATAAAAGAAAAACAAATGATTTAAAATTGTTTAGAGAACCTTTATCAAAGGTATGAGGAAAAAGCAACGTTTTTAGCCTGGATTTAAAAGCATTTACACTCGGGTCTGACTTCACTTCTATTGGCATCTTATTTCATTTGTGTGCAGCATAACAGCTAAATGCAGTGTTCTGAATGAGCTGCAGCTGTTCGATGCTCCTTTGAGGGAGACCAGTAAGAAGACCGTTACAATTATAAAGTCTACTGGAGATGACAGCATGGATAAATTACTCCGGGTCTGCTTGGAGAATGCAACCCTTCAATCTGGAATTGTTTTTCAGCTGGTAAAGGGCTGTTTTAGTCATTGATTTGATATGATTGCTGAAAATCAGGTCTGATCTATCAGCACCCCAAGATTTCTGACTTGGTCTCTTTGGTTTCCAAAGACAGTGCACCCAGGTGTTTTCTAACAGCAATCCTCTTTTCTTTATTGTCAAAAACAATTGCCTCTGTTTTGTTTTGGTTTAGCTGAAAGAAAATTTGGTTCATCCAGTTGTTAATTTGTTCTAGAGAGTGACACAATACATCGATTGAACTGGTGTCATTTGGGGACATTGATATACAGTATATACAGCAGCTGTGTGTCATCTGCATAACTGTGATAGCCAACATTGGTGTTCTGAAGCATTTGACCCAAAGGTAAAATATACAGATTGAACAGAAGGGGCCCAAGGACTGACCCTTGAGGAACCCCACATGTCATGGCCATCCGACGTGATTCAAAACTTCCAATGGTCACAAAGTAACTCCTGTCCTCTAAGTAAGACCTAAACCATTTTAGGACTGTTCCAATTATTCCCACCCAAGTTTCCAACCTGTTCCACCGTATGTTATGATCAATTGTGTTAAATGCTGCACTGAGATTCAATAAGACTAGCACTGACACCTTCCCTGCTCAGTGTTCAAACTTATGTAATTTAGTACTTTAATAAGAGCTGTTTCTGTGTGATGAGGTCGGACTCCTGATTGGAATTTATCAAAAGGTCCGTTTGAGTTCACGAATTTGCAGAGTTGATTGAAAACCACTTTTTCAACAATCTTTGATAAGAAGGGAAGGTTTGAGATGGGTCTATAATTTACTAACAAGGAGTCATCCAGCGTTCTCTTTTTTAAAAGGGGCTTGATGGCAGCTACTTTCAGGGGTTTAGGAAACTTGAAAGTGAGCAGTTGATTATTCGCTGTAATTCAGTTAGAACAGATTTCACAATAGTTTTGAAAAAGTCCGACGGTAATGGGTCATGGCAGCTATAGTTGATGGTTTCAGCTGGTGAACCAAATCGGTTATAGATTTTTGATCCACTGTATCAGACCCTGTTATGGTAATCAAATTATTCCTGGGTGATTTTAAGTGGTGCATCATTTTGGAATTTTGCTGGTTTGAGATGATGTTTGACCTGATGGATTGTACATTTTCACTGAAGAAACAGGCAAATGTATTGCATTTATCCTTTTGAAAGGATTTATATTTGATTTAGGGGATTTGTGAGTTTGTCGACCGCAGAAAATCGAGTGTGTGCATTGTTTAGATTCTGACTAATGATTTCAGAAGTGTTGATGTCTAGCTTTCACAAACTCTTTGTTAAAATTACAAAGACATTTTCTGTACAGGTCAAAGTGAACTTGGAGTTTATTTTTTCTCCACTTACAATTTAATAACATAATCATCAGCCTGCCATTAGATATAGTGAATATCATGGTTCATCCTTTGAACTTATTTCATGGATTTTTAAACAATGTTTTTATGGGTTTTTATCTATACTATACAGGATCCAAGTCTGAATTTAGAGTTGTGTGCCTTCAGTGCAGTATCATGTCGCAACAGTATTGGCAGCACGGAGCAATACTGGATGTACTGTAGATGCATTGTAACTAAGAGAAAGAAGGAGGGGCAGAGAATATCCTCAATTTCTGTAAGGTCCAATAATAGTCATTGTTCCTACATAGTACAGAGAATATATGCATTCCTGTATGAGTGTCGCATGTTCTTTTCCTATGTGTTGCTGCTGCATCTGTATTAAGGTAGCAGTTGTTTGAGGTATTATCATTACTGCCATATCTATACTTATTTTTGTTAGTGTGCCTAATGCCTATGGCTTTTTGCATTATATTTTTGCGTTAATAATGATTTGTTCAATCAATTGATTCCTGGTGCGTGTAAAAGAAAAAACGCCCTCGGTCTGCCGGAATGCCCAGCTTGGCGTAGTGCGGTCTGCCATATTCTCAAACATGGTAAACTACAGTAGTCTTGCCCCGACACAAAAGTGAAGATGCGTCAATTTATATGCCGATAGAGTCCTCAGTGTGTGTATCCAAATATAGAAACCAAGATATTCCAGACGCTACTCATTATGATGAAATTGACCATCATTATTAAAAATGTGTAAAGGCAGAAATAATCATTGACTCAAATACTGGATTGGACCTCACTGCATGGTTTAAAATGTGATTGTGTGGTACTTAAATAAATGTTTTATTTAGTATAAATGAACTGTTCCTCATAAAGTTGACATAAACATGTCTTATTTTCTATAGGGCCAGTACACTTTATGCAGGAATTTATAAATGTTTTCATGTATTTGTCTCAAAGGGCTTATGTTCCACTCATGGGATGTCATCCCAGCTTCAGTTCAGCACCCAACTTACTGTAGACGGGCATAAGCTGTTGGACTCAGGTGTGAATGTGAGCTCGATTGATGGACGTCTGGCTGTACTTCTCTGCTACTCTCCCTCGCCTTCAAATCAAACATGGAAACGCTTCAGTCTCAACACTGCTGTGACCGCGCACTTTAAAGGTCAGATTGTTTTAACAGCTGAAATTGAACTTTACCGCGCGGAAGAGGAAGAAAGCATTATGTATTGATTTAAGTGCTTTTTCTTCATAAAGTGTATTGTAATATGTGTTTAATATGTCACTGTCATCATGAATATGTTTCAAATGAAATTTTCTTAAAACATGGTCCAAGGAACGGAAATCCAACGCAGTTCAAACAGAAATACACTACAGTGGTACGCTGAGATTCGTGATCAAAACACTAGTGTCTCAAATCATCTTCATTAAAGTAGAAGTCAACCCAAACATATTTTTTTCAAGAATATGTTCTATGCAGGCCCACTAGTTGAAACAAGGGATTCTGATAAATAGTGTGTTTGTGGAATAAGAGTTAATGCATCTCAAGGGGTGGCCATTTTGTCACTTCTGTCGACTGAAAATGACATCACAGTTGCTCAGGGCTCAGGTAACGACCAATCACAGCTCACCTGTTTTCTGAATCTGAGCCATAATTGGACGTTATCTGAGCCCTGAGCAACTGTGATGTCATCTTCAGTCAACAGAAGTAACAAAATGGCCACCCCTTGAGATGGCTAGATTTTCCTACTTAACTCATATTCCACAGATGCAATATTAAACAGAATGCCTTGTTGTGGCTTATGGTCACAACTCCTCAGTAAGCTGCAGTAATATTAGCCGTTCTTCACACAGGATAAAGAATATGTGATATCTGCCTACATGTTGGTCCACTGTTTGTGTTCTAATATCCATTGCTTGTTGTAACACTCCAACACTGATGCGATTTGATAGCCCATCAATGATGTTTTGGATTGTTTGTAGCATTTTACTACTTGTTAGTAAAAGCTCAACCAATGTTGTTATTTTAAATACACAACGTGGTAATTGTCTTTATTTTATCAGTTTGACAATAAATTTCAACTGGGAGTAGTGATAAACTTTTTTTATACGATTGTTCACTAAATGCCAAGCTGCAGCTTGTTGTGAAGTGAGTTCACTGCCACCATACAGTACTGTGCATGTATCTCAAAATTTTGCTCGCAAGTCAAGGTGAAAAAAAATCATCCGAATGATGGCTCATATCTTGAAAAACTGGGTCATTTGCACCTCTCGAATTATGAGTGTTATTCATTTACTGTATAATAAATCTCTATTGAATATTGTTTCACACATTTTATCACATGACATGTTCTCTGCAGGTCCTGTAAAGTACATCTCACTGCACGCTCATAATCAAGATTGGCAAGTTCGCTTGGTTGCAGATGTTGCAGGCTTAGGGCTACAGGGAGTGTCCAAAGAGGGCAGAGTTACTCTCAAGCACATTCGAGCCGGAGCCCCCAGTCCTGCCTTGCAAGTAAACATTACACAGAACAGAAGGCATCAACGACAGTACTGTTTGTAGACTGCCAACCATCTCTGTGTTTGTTCGTTTAGGTTGAGGCATGGGGAAGACTCTCTGGGTCACAGCTGAAGTCCTCCGTGGCAGTGAACCCTGAGCTCACATCCTCACTTGCAATCATCATCCAAGGGCACCATCTGCCCACCAGGTAGGCATGGAAATAATACAATAATGAAAATTGACTGCTACCTTAGGTTAATCGCCCAACTATTCTCACATGTAATAGATCAGAGTTTTGAGCCAAAGAACATACAGGACAGTATGTTCCATTAAAAAAAAAATGGCATGAAATAGAAATTATCATCTCGTTTCAGTTTACTCACAATTAGACTGAGTGTGAAATATGAGCCTGTATGGAAAGCCGTGTAAGCATTTAATCGATATCCTTGATATCCATCTTATGTTCATGTACTGGTCCGTTTTTTGTACTCAATTGTAAGACAATTCATCGCACTAGTAAAACTACTAGGATGCCCCAGTAGAATGATATTGTCCTGCTAGTCACATTTTATTTCTCTACTACCTTCCACTACTGCATAACATTTTTGCACACAAACAGGACAACTTTGGCATACTAGTAGCACATACCTGTCAACCCCGGGCTGTGCTGAATCTTACAAAAGTTGTAATTTGCCTGTATATTTCTGTATATAATCTTACACAGTATCTATATATAATCTTACAAGGTGTCTATCGCTCAACGGGGGGAGGGGGGACGACGACGCTATGCTTGTGAAAGTCGACCGACGTTTGCGGTCGGAATCGCTAAAGGAAGCTCCGGATTAGAGCCGAAATGGGCAAGACGAGTTTTTTTTTTTTCCCCCCGTACAAAAATTATTATACGGCGTACACAATTTGAAATGATAAAAAAACGTATAAATTACTTGGAAAACGTATCAGTTGACAGGTATGGTAGCACAACGGCAGGTTACTAGTCCCGCAAAACTGTTCACTAGTTGACACTTGTGTTACTAGTACTATTAGTGAAGTGCTAGATGTTAACCAGAAGAACTTTGTGTCTCTAGAAGTACTAGTAGCACGCAGTTGTCAACCAGTGCACAGTTTTGCCTCACTAGTAACATGTAATTGTCCAACTAGTGTGCCAAAGTGTCATAATAGGCAAGACAATGGGTGTACTCGTGGATTAAACCGGATGTCAAGATTATCGAATATATGCTCAAACGGCTATGCAGTATGTAATGTCATTTGAGCATTTACAATATCTTCAATATTCTTGATGTCCATCTTAAAGTTGTACTACTATGTCAAAAGTAGCACTAGTAGTGCGACACATGTTAGTAGTAAGACACAGTTGTTCTACTAGTGTGTCCTAGTCATTCTTCTGTTGTCTTATATGTGACGACAAAGCAGTGAAATTCATGGCTGGTGAGCGCAGTTGTTCGACTGATGTGCCATAGTCGTTCTAGTAGTGTGCTAAATTATCTTACCAGTGAGAACAAAGAGGGTACTTGTAGTACATGGACCTCAAGCTGCTGTAGATATGAAGGATATTGATTAAATGTTGGATTGGCTTTCTATAGGCCTGCTTGGTTAGACAAAAAGCTATTTTTCTGTTTTATGAATGGTAGAAGGTGGATACACAGGTCTATTTTCCCTTCTGCCATCTAATGGAAGAGAATTTAATTGTTCTGCCTGTCACTGTGTCACTGGCATGTATGAACAAATAATATATTATTTGGAGCAAATAATCATTTTTGGACCAATTGGATCATGTATCGTGGCACTACAAACGATGAAAAAATATTGTTTTGTCCAGCAAGGGCCTGCTAGTGAAGGTGGTCCAGAGTATTCCCAAGATGCAGATCTACTTGCCATCACAACTCAATTTCCACTCACAGGTCGGTTGTATGTTAGAAATGCTGAGTAATGACCATGACCAAGGCCGACTCGGCATCTCTAAACAAAAGATCCGTCCTTCCTTCTGTCCAGTTGAACCAGTCCCAGTCCGGTGTGGAAGGTTTGGTGGAGGTGTTATCCGGCAAAAGGCGGCTGTGGAGCTTTGCGGAGTTGGCGGTGATTGACGGTGGATACAGACAATCTCTGGAGCTCAAACACTCGTTTCCTCGGGTAATGTTGGGCTTTTGGACACAGACATTTTGCCAGCTGTGCCAGGGTGTGGCCTCACCTGGTGGTTTTCAGTGATGGTTCGGATACTGCCGCTTGGCAGAGGAATGTACGCAAAACGTGCTTACAAAGAGTGGCGTGCAGAGATGGCAGTACAGTACTGTACTCCCATTCCAATATGATATCGCATTTACAAGAGTGCCACCCATCTCTCGTCTTCAAATTCAAGTTAATTAATTAATATAACGCTGTCTGTGTTCTATAGTTGACGCTGCTACCAAGGACTGTTTCAGTGAAGACAGTGTATGAAGCCAGGAACTGGAGTTATCTGCTGCAACACGGAGCCTTGTGGGGAAAGCAGGAGTTCAGTTTGGCGGGGCTTTACACGGCACCTCCATCACTGGAGAGCGGCAATCGGACCCTAAAAGGTAAGCATTATGCAAAAATTCCTTAGAAACTAACAAATACGCTTTTTTTCATGTAATGAATATAAGATACAGTTTCAGGGTACTCAGCCAGTGAATATACAGTGTTTTCAGTTACAGTGGTGCCTTGAGGTACCCCAATTTAAACATTTTTTGAAGATACAAGCCGTCATTAGTCCATTTTTTTTTTATGCTCTGACTTGGAAGCAGTCGAGATACAAGCAGTGTTTAGTGGCAGTGAACTGAAATGACTTTGCAACATGCAGCAATTTGACAGATAGTGCAGAGCAGTTCTGCAAAAAAAGAGTCTTCAGGCTGTTTATTGCCACTCCCAGTAGAAGTTTATTGTCGAACTAAACATACAAAAAAAACACATACATGCTATGGATTTGAAACAACCCATCTAGACAGATAACAATACTCACAAGTATATATTCTTTATCCTCTGTAAAGAATTACCATTATTATGGCAGTTTACTGCAACAGATACAGTATATGTATACTACCTCTGCACAGACACTCCAGAAGGTGTTAGTTCCCCTTTTTCTCTGCCTTTCGTTACATTTCAGATATCAGTGTTTTAAAAGATAAATCATGTTCTTTCACCTTTAAGTGTACAGTTTTTGACGATGCAGTCCTGTGATTGACCATAGTTCAGATCAAGTGCCGGCCCCGTTTGACCAGTTTGGAGATAGCACTAGTGCGCTCCTTCCAAGGTTGTCTGGACAGCGTTTCCTTAGGCTGGATGAGACATGGTCGACTGGAGCAGGTTGGCGTTCACACACAATGAAAGTGATGACTGTCAGCTATGTTAATGAGGAATGATTTTTAGTCCCATTTGTGATTTGTCCATTTCAAGGTCAGAGCTCTAAGCGTGTGGAGTCGATCCAAGGAGATGAATGAGACCAAGTTGGAGCTGAACCAGCCCTTTACCTCATTACTTAGCCAGCTTTCACTTCACACACTCTCACATAGCTCTGAGAAAGGGCAGCGCAGCTTCCAGCAGGTGTTGATACATGTTCATGTTCATATCATACATTTTTAGACATGAACTTGTGTAAAATACTGTCTAGAACCACCATCTTCAATTGTGACAAAAACCAATAGGAAGACAAAAGTGTTGTTGACCTGTGATTCCCCAGTGTCGATTAATTTTGATTAATTGGTCTGAAATTATTTACTGACTGCCTGTCAAAATACATCAATACCATAGCTAGATGAACAATTATCAATTTTTTGTCTTAAATAAATAATTTTCAAATAAATTAACTCACAAACAATATCACCTGATGTCTTTATCGACACACTAATGTGCCCGGGAGTAATGGTTAGGAATCGCTGCTGAAGAGAACACAGATACTGAACAAAAATATAAACATAATGCTTTGGTCTTTGCTCGCGATTTTTCATGACCTGACTCAAAGATCGAAAACTTTGTACGCCAAACCTACTATCAAGTATTGTTCACAAATCTGTCTAAAGCTGTGTAAGCAAACTCTTCTCCTTTGCCAAGATAATGCATCCAGTTCACAGGTGTTGAATACCAAGCTGCGGATTAGAAAGTATGATTATTGCACAATTGGCTGCCCATAATAAAAGACCTCTCTAAAATTGGTGGGGTTCGAGTGGGCCATAAAACCAGTCCGGTGCGACCACCATTTTCCACATTGAAAAAATGAATGTATCCTTATTTCTATATTTTTTCTCGACTCAGACCCAGCTGTCCTGGGTCAGTGGAATGCCGGTCAACATCTCATTCAGCCTAAACAAACGATGGCAGCTGAACTCCAGCAGGGGTCAGGCATGTGCTCAATTGTCAACTCAAACGGTGGGGAAGCAAAAATGGTCTCAATCAAGGGTCTGTCTTTATTCTGATCCCAATACCTCATATTGTGTGTGAGTAGATGGTGGCGTCTCCTGTCAAAGGTTGTGTCTCAGTCAGCCGGGAAGGAAACCTGTTCTCACAAAATGCTGAGTTAAGATGGGACAACAGGAGTGTAAAACAAGGCGTGAAGTATCAGGTAGACACAGTTTGCAAAAGCTTGCACTTGACTGAATGATTTAAGATTGTAATTTCTTTTTCTTCTTGCATATCTAATTATGTTGTGTGCTTCTTCAGAAAGGTGCACGAGGAATGCACAGCCTCCATGTGAACATCGGCCTGGACAAAGTGTCTCCTGCGCCATGTCCCTCACATTCCGTCCTAACAAAAATCCAAACCAACCTCAGAGATCGCTTTGAGTACACAGTTTTGCTGGCCCTCTGCCCCTCACAGCCCGTAAGTACACCATTCTCTGTCAGATAATAAACTCATATTATACAGTAAATGAGATGTGTCGTTGAGTTTCATGTTGGAACAGTCAAGTTTGCAGAGAAAATTAAACTGTACCGACAATCGAGCAGATGAAAATAATAATGATATTATTAACACCAAAACCACAAGTACTGTCAATATTATGACCATAGTTTAATGAATTGAAATTCTCACAATACATGATAATTTTTTTATTTTTCTGTCTGTTATATCACATGCGTGCCAGTCACTTTATTTGGTCCACCTTGATGTTGTCATCCTTTGAATCGTATGATTTAACAATGTTTGTTATTGTGGTTTTAGTTTGTAGCACCACTCAACTGAATCATCTTGATTAAGACAAAAATTCAATAGTAAAAATGAAACTGAAAATATAAATATTTAAAAACATATGTTCATCTTTTTTTCTATGAGCACGAGCATTGGCGTATAGTTAATGACTAGTAAAGTTGTTTTGTTCATCTCTGTTGTCTGGTTTCGTGGCATATTTCCAGTTGGGGGCGCACAAATCTTTATTTTGACTTGCTTTAGTTTTACATGCGCATTAGCTACTCTTCAATGCAATAGATAGGACCAGGGTGGGGCGCTACATTCCAGCAGCCCGAGCTGGCTCGTCAATCAATCGGCTTGTCAATAAATCAAAACTTCATCAGCTGCCACAGGTCTTTAATAGTGTAGAATTCTATTACAGGGTTTTTTGAGTTATAAGCTGTTGCCTGGTTGATTTTTTTTTTTTTTTTTTTTGCTTTGTGTTGCAAACCAAAATTTGACTAGCGACGTGCTTCAGACACGCTAACACTTGAGTTTTTTTTTTTTTTTTTTTTTGCTTTGTTTTGCAAACCAAAATTTGGCTCACGACGTGCTTCAGATACGCTAACACTTGAGTTTTGTTTTTTTGCTATGTGTTACGAACCAAAATTTGACTTACGACGTGCTTCAGATACGCTAATGTTACCGGCACCAGACTTAGGGGTAATCTGGAGCGGCAGCAAGGGTTGCACAGGCTGAGGAGCACTGCGTAACCTCTGTGGCTCGATAAAGAGAGGACACAAAGTTAGCGTGTTTCTCATGTGTGAGCTTGTTTCATCTCAGGAATGACATGCCAGTCAATTAATTTCAACATTGCTGATTTAACAAAATAATGTACAGTGTAACTGTACAGTGTAACTGAAAGAATAAAAGCGAACACATCCTTCTGCAAAAATAAAAACAACAAAATGTGAAATAAAAAACAGATACACTGTTGCTCGCTCTTACACCAAAACTAGTACACACAATTCTTGCTGAGGTATTTCCCTATAGTGAACGCAACTATATATGTGCGGCATTTTTCACGATTCTCTGAAGCAATCTTGTCTGCTTCCTGCATGCGGGAAGCCCATTTCTGTGCATACTCTTAGGGAGTGGTTCTCTGAGTGAGCGATACCGGCAAGCTGTGGGAGTCTTTGAAAAAGTTTATTTTCAAACTCCCGGCAGCTGATCGTGGTGTAGCCTTTCAGGGTACCCAAAGCGTGGAATGAAGTCGCAGAAGATTTTCTCAGCCGCTGTTCGGCCCGACTTGTCCTTGGTTGCATATGCTTGGGGAAAACGAGTAAAATGATCTACCAGAACTAAAATGCACTCATAATCACCTTTACTCTTCTCCAGATGGAGATAATCAACTGAGATAAACTCAAAGGAGCACGAGTGGTAATGGACCGCATTGGAGCTCTCTCTGGAATGTTGGGACGCTTTTGTGTGACACATCGACATTGGCGAATCACATAGCCTTCAATATCCTGCTGCATGAGAGGCCAATAAAATCGTTCTCTGGATAAGTGAATGACTTTGTCAGCGCCGACATGTCCCATGTCATCATGCAAGTGTTTGAACACTGCTGCTTTCAGCTCGCTTGGGAGAAACAACTGCTTTCTCTGCGTTGTTTGCCTGAACAATATTTCATTGTCAAGTTTGAGTCTCTTCCATTCACGTATTAGTCTCTGAGTCTGCTGTCCCAATTTTCTCATTCTTTCCTTCTGTGGATTCCATCCTGATTTCATGAGATTGATCACTTCCCCGATTGCAGCATCCTCTGCCTGAGCAATTCAAACACTTTCTGAAGTTACCACCGGAATGCCTTCAGGAGTTTCATCATCACGATTTGCTGGCAGTTGCAGAGCAGCTATCCATGGCACATCATCATCCCTTACAGCTTTATTCCCCTGCCAAATGGCGAGACTACATCAGGGGGCATGGTCTTGGTATACTCATCCAGATGGCCGTGAAGATTCACTGGGTGCCGTGACAGTGTGTCAGCATCTGTGTTTGCCTTGCCTGGACGGTATTTCACTGTCAAGTTTGAGTCCCTTCCGTTCACGTATTAGTCTCTGAGTCTGTTGTCCCAATTTTCTCGTTCTTTCCTTCTGTGGAATCCATCCTGATTTCATGTGATTGCTCACTTCCCCGATTGCAGCATCCCATCAAGAAGAAGTGTATCAAGGGGCTGGATGTGAACATTGGGGAGTGTTTTGTCCATCTATGCTCGCCCTACCATGTTTTCTTTGGCAGAGCTGAATGTTCTCCACTGGCTGGGCTGTGTCCCCCAAGCCAGTGACCTCGTACCATTGAAGACAGCCAATGGCCCGTTGTCCATCTTATCCACACACAAAACAATGAGGGAATCTCACCTTGTTTTGCTGTACACAGGTGTTGCATCTGCGTTTGACTTGAGTTGTCGGTACCTGGGGCCGAGATGCTATTAAGCCAGGATTCTCAGATATTGCTGGCTCCGGAGGTTTCACCATCTGGGCCAAGTGTTTGGTCAGAGAAGATACCTCTATCTCTAATAGCAGCATGACTGTCCTGTAAATCAGTGTCAATTACCGTCTGCCTGGCAGTGTCGCTCCTGTCAAGCTGAGCATGGCTTACAGTAACCTCTGTAAACAAATGGATGAAGGTTTGCGAGTAGGGTTTACTGAAAGGGAAGTAATTCGTACAGTGATGAAAGTTCTTAAACCTGGTACCTTCAGAGAGATGTTAACAAATACTTTATGTTGATAAGGTTTATAATATACTCATGCTTAGTGTGCATTATTAGTGTTAAAATAGGCTCTCATTTGAAATTAAACTCTCTGTCCATCATGAAAAAAAGGGGGTACTTGTTTACAACAATGTTGTAGTAATTTCACCATACTACACTAACACTTGAGTTTTTTTTTTTTTTGCTTTGTGTTCCGAACCAAAATTTGACTTACGACGTGCTTCAGATACGCTAACACTTGAGTGAAGCAAAAATAAAAGGAGAGCCACAGTCATTGATACAATTTTAGCTGTAAAAATAAAAAAACAAACTCACTAACACACAAATATAAAATGAAAACACTCACAAGGAGAATGGAACAGACAAGCGAACTGTACCTCAGTGTATGTTTCTGACGTTCAGCTTAATTACACTTTTAAAAACAGTTCATTTGTTTCCATTCTCTTTTCCTATGTTTTCTGTTTATATTTTATAGTCTGAAGAGGAGCTATTTCATTTATTAAACCACAACAAAAAAAGGGGTGTTTTTTGGGGGGGCTGGGCCATGAATCCATAATGGCATCTCAATTCATTTCAATGGAGAAAACGGATTAGATATGTACAGTATGGCTAAATTGAGTTACAGTCACGAAACTAAGTTATGCTCTAATGTACTACCCCTGGCAAACATTATGAGTCACCAGTGTCACAGGATGTTCATTCAGTTGTTTAGAACAATTTAGTAGAGTAAATACAGATCACAGACAAAACAAAAGTCATTTCAAATGGCTTTACTTTCTTTTTTGGGAACTTTCTGGCTTTAATAAACACTAAAAGAAATGAAGAAAAAAAAAGTTATGTTTTTAGACCAAGCAGAATGAAACAATTATGCAATTTGTGCAATTCTGAGGACAAAAATTATGGAAACAAGAAGAAAAAAACCCAGCAAAAAAAGAACACTTCAACACACAGTGTCAGAGGCATGGACCTAATAAATGATAAATAGTACTCTTCATCAATCTGGCTCCAACTTTCTCGGATTGCCTTTGCCAAATCAGCTTTGCAGGTTGGAGCCTTGTCATGAACCATTTTCTTAAACTCCCACCAAATATTTCAAATTGATTTAAGATCCGGATGTGTTTTTCTTCAAAGAATGTTTACACAGTTTTTGTTCTATGGCTAGATGCATTATCATCTTGAGAAAGTAATTTCATTATCCCACAAGCATCTTTTCAATTGATGGCATACGAAAAGTGTCCAAAATGTCAACGTGAACTTGTGCATTTACTGAAGATGTGATGACGCCATCTCCCCAGTGCCTTTACAGAAGGAGTAGGGAACTCTGGTTCTTCGAGAGCCATATCCTGTCTGTTTTGGTTCTCTCCCTCCTACAACACACCTGACTCAAATGATCAGGATTATTTCCGACTTCTACCTAGCATACTGATGAGCTGATCATTAGAATCAGCTGTGTTGTAGTAGGGAGCGATCCAAAATAGGCAAGATATGGCTCTCGAGGAACCAGAGTTCCCTACCCTGCTTTACAGGGTGCACCCGCTCTTCAAGGTATGATCACTTCTTGCAGACTACTAATGAGGAGATCTAATCTGATGCAGGTGTTAGTTTTGGGAATGGAAATGTACAGGGTGATTCAATAATGTTTCCCTTCGAATTGAGTGATTCAATCATTTTTTTTATTCCCTCCGCTCAATATAACTATTACTGAGTTCTTTTAGCACCACGCGTGTATCTACTCAGAGTCACCCTTCTACCAAGTTGTCAAAGAAAACAAGTAGGCCAGTGTTTTACAAATGTATCAAACTACCCAAATCTATTCAATGTAGGGTTTGTTTATTTTAGGTTGGGGTGGCAACAGCAAACTCTAGTTAGAGTAAAGGGAAACCTCCAACAGAAATAAGACCCCTAACAAGCAAATAGTAGTAATATATTGAGTATATTTATATATAGAGAGAGAGAAAAAATACCCTGCTGACAACTCGGAATAACTCCTTTTACAACCAGAACAAAGAAATGAAGAAAAAAAAAACAGGTCACTGTCAAATTTACCAAAATCAAAATGTGTCCACATATCTGTCCATTTCAGTTGAAAACTCCTTTAGTGTTTAGGATGTTCGATTTTTTCCCCCACAGTGTCAGTTTTTATATTAGTTCGGTATCGAAGTGGATATCGATTTGGTATTGACGCTGGTATCAAAGTTGGTATCGGATCTGACCCCCAAAAATGTCTGAAATCTCAGATCTAAGAGAGAAAAAAAATGTCCGATAGACAAAGCAGTTTTATTTATACAGCACATTTCATACACAAGGCAACTCAATGTGCTCCAAACAAGTAAGGACACAACAGCTACAAGCATTAGCAAACACAACAGTTAACAACATTCAAAAGCAAAGAGAGAAAGACAAAACAAAAATAGCTAACACAAATTACTAGAATGTACGTTGCCAAGATTTAAACTCTAAATCAGAAAACTTTAAAACATTTAAAAGTAAAGTAAAGAAACAAAAGTGGGTTTCTAAAACATATTAAATAAAAAAAAAAAGATTTAAAATTGTTTAGACGACCTTAATCAAAGGTATGAGAAAAAAACGTTTTTAACCTGGATTTAAAAGCATTTACTCTCGGGTCTGACTTACTTCTGTTGGCAGCTTATTCCATTTGTGTGCAGCATAACAGCTAAATGCGGCTTCACCATGTTTACCTTGAACTCTGAGCTCCACTATATTATGACACTAATTTAGTGTTTCTTAAGGCCATAAAGTTGCCATTTGAAATGACATTTGTGTTTTGTGTGTGAGTTTTGTGTCATGTTGTGATCTGCTTTTTTTTTTTGGTCTAAAAATATAAACAACTGAATTTACATCCTCCGAGACAGGTGATTGCACATTTTTGCCATGGATTGTCTAACATACAGACAATTTGCAACTGTATCCATGTGTGTCTGTGTTTTTCAGACTCTGTCGTGGTCAGGATCTCACAGGTTGAACTCTGGAGAGGAGCTGTTTCACACGCAGTCTCGTTTGTCGGTAATGGGACGCCCCAACCTGTGCAGCCTCACGCTCACCCTGACTAACTCATCTACTGCTCGGCGCTCCAATTTGACTCTCTTTGCCGAGGTACAGACAGACAGGGGTAGACAAGCAAAATTTGATTTTGGGTCCCTCTATTTCTGCCAGAAAAAGTGTTTTGCTGTTGAATGTTCCGTTCGAGTGTCTATTATGAGCATAGATGGGCACTTGACCCTTTTCTACCAGTCCGTCCTCCATCCGCGACTTGGGTACCCTTCCGTCCTCATCCGTCCGTCCTTATTCATAAAAATTAAAAATGATAATCCTCCGACCCCGTCCGTCCTCGTCCTTCTAACGCGCTTCCGTCCTTAGATTCTGTAAGATGGATGTGTATGGTGATGATCATGGTAATGGCAATACATCCCAAAGTCCCTGCTCCCAACCAAGCAATTTCATGGGGTTGAGTCCCCCAGGAAACAAAATGCTATGGCGAGTTAGAATAAAAACATTGTATATTTTATCAGTCTAGGATGGGGAACTGGAGTGTGGAGGTAGGAGGCAGTGCTTTGTCCTGGCTCCAGGGGTCCGGTCTTCTTGTACGCACTAGACTGGACCACAGAGAGGAGATGTGGTTGAATGGCACAATGGAGGGAAGATGTCTCCAGACCACTGCAGGTTATAAAAACGGTACATACAGAATCAGCCACACAGCACTCAACAAACAATGATGCTTGATTTGACTGACACATTGAATAAACTTGATCCCCAGTGAAGTGTTGGGTCGGTACAGAATGCACAGTACATACTGTGTGTGTCTGTCTGTGTATGCGCAGATACTGTCCTCAGTGAAAATGTTTCTGTGGTGGCATGTTTGGGGACAAGTCACAATCTGATGCTGGAAGTACAAAAAAGAGATGGCAGCAGCCAACCTGAAGCTTTGGGAAGTCTGTCTGTGGGTGCAGCCAAACAGATGCTGACGCTGAGAGCAAGTGGCTGTGTGGAGAGTCTTACTGCAGTGGAGGTAACACAAGTTACAACATTTCAGCAACCATAAAATTTTACATATTGAAATATATGCACTACTCAACAAAAGTGGATGCAGTCGACCCCGCTTTTCGTGGTCCACAAAAAACGGCAAATAATTGTTGTCCATTATAATTGT
This sequence comes from Filicampus tigris, assembly GCF_054856515.1. Taxonomy (NCBI): domain Eukaryota; kingdom Metazoa; phylum Chordata; class Actinopteri; order Syngnathiformes; family Syngnathidae; genus Filicampus; species Filicampus tigris. The sequence goes on from NC_141226.1 coordinate 9,622,265, forward strand.
ATTTAGTTAAGAATTTTTTTTTTTTTTTTAATTAAAATAAATAAATATATATATATATATATATATAATATATATGTATGTATGTATGCGTGTGTGTATATGTACATGTACATAATTTAAACCAACAAAAACATTCTTGAATATGCACCCCAAAACAAACATTGAAAAAATTAAAACTAATTGAAAAAAAAATCTGCAAATAGAGAAATCCATGGATGCCGAACCGCAAGTGTGCAGGAGTCCATTGTATTGAGCTCTCGGGTGAAACTTCAGGATGAACCTAAATAGCACAAGGACCGAAACAGATGAACTTCATGTAACGTTCTCTGATCTTGTGAATGCATATCCAACTGTTGTTTGATCCATGATTGGACTAATACATTTCGAAGGTGGTCCACGTCTCTGCCTTTCTGTGACTCTTCCAGTCTGTCTGTTGCAACTGGTTGATGATACTGTAAGATCACCTACAGTATCACAAAGTTTTATTAGCAGGTCACAACAAAAATGCAGAGGCTGAAAGAGTCACAGAAAGGCATAGAAGTGGACATCCTCGGACATTTTCATGGATCAAACACTAGTTGTGAATTTTGCTGTTCAGCCCTTTGTTAGAGAACAGTACTTTATGCAAAACATACTGAAATGTTTAACAGACTGGCATTCAAAATTTTAGAGGCAGTCAGATTAAGTTCACCTGTAAAGGTTGTGCAGTAGTGCATTTTAGGTTCATTCTGAAATTTCGCTCAGGACCCGAATATTCACAAGTCTTTTTGTGTGAATAGTCTATTTATATTTCTACATATTTGGTGTTTATTTTTAAAGGCACGGATTGCAGCTGTCAGCAGTCAGATCAGATACAAGCTTTTGGAGAGAATCAAGGCGATGAAATATCTCCTTGATGAATTCAGACAACAGGTGACAAACCAGCGAATAATGTTGTGATGTCATCTTTAAAATGCCTCATGAATTTATGGCACTGTGAAGTATTAAGTAGAAAACTGGCATATTTGTAAATTCATTTCTTTTAATAAAAATTGTGAAATACATTGTTTTGTAGCAAATTAAAGCATTTTACAAGCATTTCCCCCTCTCACCAGTCCAGAGACAGTGAGTTGCTCCAAGATGTGAGTGCCATGCCTCTGCTTATTGCCCAACAAGCAGAGTCTACGTTGGGACACAGAGGCAAGAGTTTGTTAGCTCTGTGGCACAGCAGCTCCCTTCGGCATATCATCACCACTAGCCTGCCTCGATATCTCAACCTTTTACAGCGCACCTCGCTACTGGGACAGCTGGAGCTGAAGAGTAAGTAGCTCAACTAATGACAGCCCTTTTTTATGGTGTTGTGATTGCCAACAGTCAGACACAGGCCTTACCACATCGTAATGGCGATTAGAGCCGAAGTCGATTTACCAATCATGTGTTTTGGCATTGACAGCACAGACAAAATCTAGTAAGAATTCATGTAAGATGGTCGGTAGCAAGGTTACTACAATACATTATTGCAAAGCATTCCCTCTGCTTGTGATTTCAAAAAAACCTTTGCACCGTATGAACTAACAATACACTGGAGTTGTGTTCTATGATTTAGAGTTAGTTACTGTATATAAATTAGCCAGTTGATGGTGTCTGAATGTGATTGGATGAGCGAGTCAGCTTTATAAAAAACTATATGCGCATTTTTCAATATCCTACTACAGTATGCTAAATTGTTTTGCTACTAGGAAGGTCAGAGCGTACAAGTACATGAACCTTAAAGCAGCACTGGGCAAGAATTCGACCTTAATAAAAACTTTTCACAACTCTTTTGATGAAACATTGACTTACAAGTAGTTGAATGGGACTTTTGTCATGCCCTGGGGAGGTCGTTTTTACTGGCACTAAGCAACTTTGAGGAAGATGGGAGCAACCCTGGCACACAGAAAAAATACAAATGTCCTGAATTGCTTTACGGCATACTCACTTCCTCCTTTCGCTATAAGGACGAAAGTCGATTCGAACGTCTACGCGCTATTGCTGGTGTCATGGCAGAAGCCCCAAAACAACAATAGCGAGCGAGAGCTCAGATTTCACGAGAGTACGCGCTGGCGCCCATGGAAAATGTGGTTGAATTTTGTCAAAACACTACCACTTTTGTCCATATGGTGCCACCATAACCAACAAAAACTGACATATGTCACAGTGTTGCTTTAAGCCAGATAGCAAGGGTGTAGAATAAAGGCTCCCACGGCTATTAGTAGGGATCATAGCAGCACCTATTGCTGCTTTCCGTACCGCCATCCAAGATCAGTCGTTGAGTGTGTTTGCTGTCCACAGGGCCCTTGGCCACTCTCGCAGGCGTGTACCAGGACGTTAAAGGACAGCGGCTGGAGGCCGTGTGGAGGGAGGCTGTTGTTTTGTGGACTGACAAACTTCAGAGGGCCACCCCTGCTTTGCTGGAGAGTCCTCAGCTAAGGCCACTAGCTCGAGGAAGCGCGGCTACGCTCAGCCGTGCCATGGATTTTGTAAGGAAAATGCTCTTAATGAATGTTTTTCCTTTTGCTGTTATTCGATTCATGTTAATGTTTACTTTCGGATTCAAACTGTTGCAAGTTGTAAATATTCACCTCACTGCAGACATTCTAGGAATTACTTTCCACATCCCCCCAAATGTGTGCTTTTTCCACGAGTCCACATTTTCCAGGAAAATAATCCCAGTCAAATGAATGGAGACATGTTGTTCAAATTAAAGCCATCCTTCCACATTTGACCGCTTCTTCAAACCAGATCAGATGATTCCAACTGAAACATGTTCGACATATTCAGGACATTTTGACAAGTAATTTCTGTGTTCTCTAAGTTCATTTCCACATTTGTCATAGTTCCATATTTTCCATGACAACATTCCCAAATGAATGCAAACATTTTACATATTGACCTCCTCCTTCCACAATTCTCAACCAATTCAAATCGTTTCCACTACAAACTGTTCAGCTCACTCAGGGCACGTATATGGATATGTCTACAACATTCTCCCAATTCCCAAACTTTCACAATAAAATACCCAAATTAACCTGCTCCTCATACGTCTTGACTGATTCAAACCATTCCAACTTTGTCACACCATTCTAAATTTGCACAATTCAATTTATTGTACTGCATTTCAGCTCAGCTCTTCACCATTTGTCATGTACAGCGACCATACCTTGAATTTATCTATTGAGCAGGTACAAAGTCATGTTTTGCATTTATTAGGCAGGCCAGCACACGTACCACTGGGTAGAAAGCAAAATGGCAGTGGCTCTTTCTGGACTAAGGAAGAAACTGGCATCACTGTATAAATACTCGCCCAGGTACTGCGCATGCATTTCAGAATTATGTGAGGAGAGATGTTGTACTTGTTAAAGCGGAAGTCAACCCAAGCATATTTTTTTTCAAGAATATGTTCCCAGCAGGCCCACTAGTTGAAACACGGCATTCTGATTAATTTTGCGTTTGTGGAATATAAATTAAGTAGCAAAATGTACTTGCTTTTAGCCATCTCTGGGGTGGCCATTTTGTCTTCTGTCGACTGACAATGACATCACAGCTGCTTACAACGACCAATCACAGCTGACCTGTTCTCTGAATCTGAGCAGTGATTGGTCGTTGTGAGCACTTGTGATGTCATTTTCAGTCGACAGAAGACAAAATGGCCGCCCCCAGAGATGGCTAAAAACGAGTGGATTAACACTTTTTCACAATTCCACAAACGCAATATTTATCAGAATGCCCTGTTTCAACTAGTGGGCTTGCATAAAACATATTCTTGAAAAAAATATGTTTGCGTTGACTTCCGCTTGAAGGATTTGAGTTCATTTGTTTATCCAGTGAGTGTTCTGTGGCTGTGTCTATGTCGCTGCCACCCCTGCACTGGACACGTGTGGCTGAGGCCGGTCTGGTTGGGATATTTTTAGAAGAGTGGCTCCTGAAGCCCCTGCAAAGCCTTGCCTCCATTAGACCCACTGCTGAACTTTACCGCCTCAAGAGGAAGATCATGGACAGCCCATTTATTCGTAAGAAACACTTACCATTCAGTCTAATGAGCTCTGCTCCTTACATACTGTAACAATGTTTTTACGTTTTTATTTTGTTTCCCTCTAACAGACCAAGCCCTGCTGGTGGCAGATCAGTTTGTAGTAACGTTCGATGGCCGCCTTTATGAGCTGCCAGGCTCATGCCCACTTCTTCTGGCCCAAGACAACAGTGCCGACCCCTTATTCACGCTTGTGCTCAATTCACAGCCAAGCAACCTCCTCCTGCTCAGGTTGAATAACAGCACTGTCAGCATTCAGCGCAACGGACAGGTACAGGACAATTCGCCATGACGTCACGCGTTCTTTTGGGTGGCACGGGTCCAAGTATTCTCCGATGGAGGATTGTTGTAAGAGTTGTTTGTGTCACAGGTAAAGGTTCAATGCAACAACACTGTGACACACATGTGGCGGAGTGATGATGGCGTCACTGTCCATAAGGGATCACACATTGTGCAGGTGTACAATCACAATGGCGTGTCGGTTTCATGTGACCTGAGAATTGAGGTGTGCAGCTTGACTCTGGACGGATGGTTGCATGGTAGGAGAATTTAAGACATGTAATAGAATTATAGGAGCACCAGCATGCATAGAGGCCCGTGTACTTTCAAATAGAACAGTTGACTTGCTTGTGTTATATTACAGTCATTCTACATTTTAAGAGCTGTATTGTGATTAGTGTTAACGTCCAATCTCACCTAATTGGTTATTTACTACCTTTTTTTAATCCGTCCATGCCAGTGACATACAGTGACAGGCAAGACAATTAAATGCTCTTCCACTAGGTGGGAGAAGGTACAATATGCCAGTGTATCCACCTGTTGCCATCCATAGAACAGAATAAGTCAAAGTTCTTGTGAGTATATCAGCTTTGTTCAACTAAACAGCAGAGAGATCTGTATTCCGCCTATGTGACGGATGCCCATTTTGTAAGGGATATAGACGGACTAAGCATTGTCGGAAGCCCATTTTTTTCCCGTCTATGTAATCATCTATCGTCTATTTTTGCGTTGAAATTATGTGTCTGCATGTGTTACTCCACTGCTTGTGTTCAAATATCAGTTGCTTAAAGGGTTATTACACTGCGACACCAATGCTATTCGTTAGCCCGTTTATGGCGTTTCCCATTGTGTATTAGTATTAAACTAGCAGACATTAAAGCAAAGTTATGTGGTTGTTTTAAGTATGCAAGTCAAAGCAAAAAGTTGGCTGTAAAATGTCTGGAATCTCATAAAAACTCGCAAGTCGGGCTGCTCGTATCTCAAGCCACCACTGTAAATACTTTGCAACTTTTTTATTTGGTGTTGCACCGTAAGATTTTTCCAATGTAAAATATGTTATATGTGTGTTTGTGTGGCACAGGCATGTCGACTGGTCTGTTGGGGACCAATGACAACGAAGCAGGGAATGACTCACCGTTGCGTGATGGTTCCCAAGCTGAAAATATGAAGGACTTTTTCTACAGCTGGCAGGTAGGTATGGGTTTATTTGAGCTATTATTGGTCCACAATTACTCATTCTACAAATATGAATGATCCTATGGCTACAATCGAGGATATTTACATGGATGTTAATGCTCTGTGCCTAGATGAACTCTGAGTGCGCAAGACCAACAGCTAAAGTGGAATTTGTAGCCACGAGGGCAGTGACATGTGGCTTTCTGTTCTCCTCTCTTGATTCCCCACTAAGTTCCTGTTTCAGTGTGGTGAGTATGGAAGCTGTGGGGCGGACAGGGCAGGGGTTATTGTTTGGTGAGGCTGATCTCTGAGAAATCAAAACAAACAAGCAATTTTATAAAGAACTATAAAACCATTTAGGTTATGATTAAATTTTGTGATTTTGTTCTTAATTTGGCATTTAGAGCTCTTCATATTTGGATAAGTGCCCACCAGACATCCCCCCTGACATCTAATTGATTTTAGATTGATTTGGAGCAAAGTCAGGATATCCAGAAGCTCTTTATAATGACAGTGATATTAGAAACAGAGCATTATTATTGTCAAGGCTAAGCTTGTTGACGTACCTCATGTTGGCAGCAGTGAGTATAATATTGTTCAGCCTCATACTATATTAAGATAAGCTTTATTAGTCCCACAATGGGGACATTTGCAATTGCTAACTCAATTGCACTGGATAACCACTGATATGAATGAAGGTACTGGAGCTCTTATGCAGGGCGGAAGGTATACATCACTGGGCGCCATTTTAGCCATGCCCAAAAATTCAGAAAAACTGAAAAGGTGAAAGACACCTTAACTGCACTGTTAGAGTAGAACAAAAAGGAGATTACAAAAGTCGTTGGTAATGACTTTAAGGCAAGGCAAGGCAGTTTTATTTATATATCACATTTCATACGCAAGGCAACTCCAATGAGTTTGCTTGACACAAGCAAAGGCAAGCAGAGAAAACAAAAGTAGCTAACAAAATTACCACATTTAAACACATTAGCAGAAAACTTTAAAATTTCAAATGAAAAGACGAATAAAAGTGTGTTTCTAAAATATATAAAACAAAAAAATTATTTAAAATTGTTTAGAGAACCTTAATCAAAGATATGAGGAAAAAAAACTAGATTTAATAGCATTTAAACTCAGGGCTGACTTCACTTCTGTTGGCAGTTTATTCCATTTGTGTGCAGCATAACAGCTAGTTGAAACAAGGCATTCTGATAAATATTGCGTTTGTGGAATAAGAGTTAATCCACCCGTTTTTAGCCATCTCTGTGGGTGGCCATTTTGTCACTTCTGTCAACTGAAAATGACATCACAACTACTCAGGGCTCAGGTAACGACCAATCACGGCTGACCTGTTTTCTGAAACTGAGCCGTGATTGGCGGTTACCTGAGCCCTGACCAGTTGTGATGTAATTTTCAGTCGACAGAAGTGACAAAATGGCCACCCCCTGAGATGGCTAAAAACGGGTGGATTTTGCTGCTTAACTCATATTTCACAAACGCAATATTAATCAGATTGCCACATTTGAACTAGTGGGCCAGTTGGGGAACATATTCTTGAAGAAAAGGTGTTTGGGTTGATTTCCCCTTTAATCTTAAGGTTCAAATTTTTGACATCCTGAGACCGCAGATGACACCTAACAATTCCTTCTTAGAGAACAGCAAGGTGTGCTAAATGTACTGAAACACTGAATAGGACTTTCAAAAGTTTAGAGTAAGACAAATTAAGTTCACCTAGTTACAGCGCATTTTAGGTTAATCTTGAAATGTCTCTCAAAAGCCGACAATCCCAAACTTTTTGTGAGTATCTTATACTGTATTTTTCTCAAGTGCTCCTTGTGTGCCTACCATCAGGTGGATCCTGGTCAGTTTTTCTTGGTATGCGAGTCAAGCTCCTCCACAGCTCCTTGTCGATTAGCGTCTGCTTTTGTTCATCTGTGCCAACACAACTACATACCCCTTGAAGTGCCTGTCCAGTGCGGTAAGTAAGGCCCTAATACAACCAACGTGAATGATGAGTTCATACTCATCCAACTTTTCATTGTGTGCTGTCAATGGAGCCGTATGCTTTATATTTCTTTTGGTTGTGTTTTTTTTTTTTCTCAGTGCAAGGGTAAAGATGAACACATTTCTGAGGAGCCAAAATGAGACATTCATGTCTCTTCAGCTGCTGCAACTGACTCTACTTTATGAGCCCCCTTTTGGTGCATTCCTGACAATTGTGTGCCTTTATACAGACAGACACAGTCGTGATGTGAATAAGTTAAAGTCGGATTATTGTTAATAACGAGTTGTTTTTTTTCTCTTCTGTTGTACAAACAATGAAGATTGTCAGTGAGTGATTTATGTTTAATTCAATTTTAACATTTTTTTCATGTGCGTTTATTAAATTCTGCTGTTTTTAATGCATCCCATCCACATGTTTTCTGTTTACTGCTCAATTTGTACCCTGAAATGTGGTGATGTAATTGTGTATTTTAGACTTTTGTCTCTGAGTGACACACTCTGCAATCCAGATAATGTTGCGGATCTCCTGCTCCTTCAGTTTGATGTAGGAATAAAACACACCAAAGTGGAACTGCTGGAGGAACGCAAGTGTGTTCAGCTTCACCTGAGGAAAGAGAGGAAGGGAAGAAAGGCCCTTTAGCTTTACACTGTAATTATTTAACAACGTTCTACAGCATCATACTGAGCACTTTTTCTAATATTTTGGTTTAGCCACACAAGGCAAGGCAGTTTATTTATATAGCACATTTCACACAAGCAAAGACGCAACACTTAAAAGCACTTACAAACACAACAGGTAACGAACGGCATTCAGAGGTGAAGCAGAGAAGACAAAAGTACCAAAATGCACTTTTGAGGGAATTCAGTCAGAAGACTGTTACAATAATCAAGTCTACTAGAGATGAAAGCATGGCTAAGTTACCCCTGGTCTGCTTGGAGCATGCAACCCTTCAGTCTGGATATGTTTTTCAGATGGTAAAAGGCTGTTTTAGTCACTAATTTGATATGATTGCCGAAAATCAAGTCTGAGTCTATCAGCACCCCAAGATTACACACTTGGTCTTGGGTTTTTTTAAGACAGTGTCTCCAGGTGTTTTCTAACAGCAATCCTCTTTTCTTTTTTGCCCAAAATAATTACAGTATCCCAGTTTTTGTTTGGTCTAGCTGAAGGGGATTTTGGTTCGTCCAGTTGTTAATTTGCTCTAATCAGTGACACAATACATTAATTGAACTGCTGTCGTTTGGGGACATTGATACATATAGTATAGCTGTGTGTCATCCGCATAGCTGCGATAACCAACACGGGTATTCTGGAACATTTGACCCGAATGTAACATACACAGACTGAACAAAAACAAGTGGGCAGAATATGAGAAACTGAGCTTTGCTCCACTTGTAAGGGCAAAAAAATGTGGCCCCACAACAGAGCTGTATCAGAATTTTGATTTCACATCAACTGGTAGAAATGCAAACGTCTTTGTTTAATCTTCCAAAATAGAAATCGTGTACTCGCCGGGCAACCGGTTAATACAGATGGGCAATGTTTTGTTACCTCTTGCTGAAAGAATCTGTCTTCCAGAGTCTTGTAATTTGATTCTGGGTTTGGGTTGTCAAAAACTATTTTGTAATCCTGCAATGATTTATGGAAACACAGTAATCAGAAACACAACAGCTTGTGTACTAGCGATTCTGCTTAGATTGGAGTCAACTTACTGGATAACAGTCAGCAACCGCTTGGACTTGTTCATGCTCTTCTGCTTTGGACAGCAATTGCAGCCCTTCAGGGTAAAGTTTACCACAAGATGGATACAGTGAACTCCTGTCTGCACTACTCAGGTCTGTCCCGAAGGAGTTCACAGTGATGATGAAGGCCCGCCTGTCTGCCTCAAACTTTTGACAGATTTATAGTCAAGCACAATTGATATCATAGATAAAACCAACCGCTTGGTTTAAATGATCACAATACCTCTAAGATAGGGCACATGATATCCTTTGCGGCGCCACCAATGTTCTTGCAGAAAGAGTAGAACGATTCTAAATATGCCTTTAAGAACATAAAGTATACGTGAGGCGTGACAACAAAGAATGATATTAAAATTCATGAAGAACATCAGTGTTGATTAAGTATCCGCTTATCCGAGGTCGGGCGAGGGAGCAGCAGCTTTAGCAGAGAAGCCCAGACTGGCCCTGCCCCCAGCCACTTCATGCAGCTCTTCCAAGGATGATGCAGAGGCATTCCCAGCCCAGCAGGGAGACATAGGCTGCGTCCAAATTCACAAGGCGGCGTCCTCCGAATAGCGCATTTTCAGCCATGTTTTCGGCCTCATGACGTCGCTTCCAGTGCGACTCGACTGCACGGGTTTCCAAATTCCCAATTCGCAGGCAGCTGGGTCCTTCGAAGCCTTCAAAGGCTCCTCCTCATGTAGCCTTTGTGGATCGCATCAACTTTGGCGAACCTGGAAAGGCTTAAAGTGAACTTGGACACCACGTGCAGTCGCGCCGGAAGTGACGTCATGCAGCTGAAAATGCGGCCTTCGGAGGACCTTGCCTGTGAATTTGCACACAGCTATAGTCTTTCCAGCGTGTCCTGGTTCTTCCCCGGGACCTCCTCATGGTGGGACGTGCCCGGAACACCTCACCAGGGAGGCTCCCAAGAGGCACCCTAATGAGATGCCTCATCTGGCTCCTCTCAATGTGGACGAGCAGCGGCTCCACTCCGAGCCACCGCGCCCTCCCGCATGTCTGAGCTTCTCATCCTATCTCTGAAGGAGAGCCCAGCAATGTTCCCACTAAGCTGCGTGTTTGAGCAATTGTGCACTTCTCTCACCCTCTCAGCGCACACGATGACGCTGGCGCGCACCACGCACGCTCATTTAAACCCCAGTTTAATCTACTCTGTCCATATATATATATATATATATATATGTGTGTAGACTGTTTATATCCACTGTACACTAAATTCTATGGTATTGCTTCACATGTCTAACAAAGTTGTAATCCTTATTCCGTAATCTTAACACATCAGACACATATTGTAGGGTACATTAGAATTGCATGTCACCTTATAAAGTTTGTTTCTCAGTATTTCAGCCTCCATCTCATCCAAGCTGGACTCAGACACAGCTTCCTGGAAAAACTGACCTGTGACATACAACACGGTGAGTTATTCTTTTGTCATTTTTCAGCAAATGTCCACAAAATTTTACAAATTTCAAATTGTATTTTATTAGAAATCTGCAGTCCTCAGAGGGTGACTCTTCTGATTACTAACACTAACAGTTCCTGTAGAATCCCTAATACTTGTATGTTGACACTATGGACCGGCAAGATATGTGGTGGATTTATTTATTTACGGTAATTATTTATTTACTTACTTTTACAACCCATCGAAAGGTGGATTTATTTATTTAAGGTATTTATTTATTCATTAATTTCGCGGTTTTCACAAACCATTGAAAGCAGACATTTGAGAGGCATCCAATGCAATATAATATATAGGAATAATTGGCTTATTTGATACAAATATTGGTACTTTATAGACTTTTTAAATCGGAAGCAGGCTGATTTCAGCAGATATCTGGTCTCAGATACTACTGTTTTGTAATTGCAGAGCAGTGAATTTGGTGATGAGTTTAAGGAGTATCAAATGATGCCAGTGATTTGAACCAGATGTTTGATTTTCTTTGTTTTGCAGCCCATTGCTTAGTCCAGTGTTTCACAACATTTATTAAGCCAAGGCACATATTTTAGACTAGTAAAATCTAACAGCAAACCACCAAACAAGAGTGTTGAAAAAAAAGGGTTTTGTTTCTGTCAGCAAGTGGAAAGGCATTTAATTCTTCTGTCTGTCAGTATGAGTTGCTGGCATACAGCCCCCTCCAAAAGTATTGGAACGGCAAGATCAATTCCTTTGTTTTTGTTGTATAATGAAGACATTTGTGTTTCAGATCAAAATATGACAGGAAAAAGTTCAGCATTCCAGCTTTTATTTCATGATATTCACACCTAGATGTGTTAAACACCTCACGACAGAGGCTGACCAGACCAGGCTGTTGCGTTCTTCGTTTGAAGTGCTTTTCCGGGCCTTTACTGCAGAATATTTCACCTCTTGTTTGTTTCTGGGGGGTTCTCCCTTCAGTCTCCTCTTCAAATGCAGGCTCTAGACTGCAGCCTGCATTTTAACTTCTGAAGACTGAAGGGCGGAACCCCCAGAAACAAACAATAACTGAAAGAGGCTGCAGTAAAGGCCTGGAAAAGCATTTCAAATCAGACTGCAACAATCTGGCGATGTCAAAGAGTCACAGACTTGATGCAGTTATTGCAAGGAAGGATTATGACACCAAATATTAAATGTTATCAATTTAAGTTGATTTAATAATGTCTGTTCCAATACTTTTGCTCACTTGAAAAGTTTGCGCTCTCTCCTGAGTTGTTTAACACAGCTAGATAATAAATAAAAGCTGGCCAACAATTTTGAGGGGAGGGGACTGTAGATTGTTTGTCATAAGTAGTGTAACTAATTTTTGGACCAATTTAGTGAATTGGAGCATTTCTCTTCAGCAAGGTAATGTCGTGGCACAGTGGTTGGGAATCACTGCTCAATGGTTGCGAGATCTCTCAGTTTAGTGAAAAATGGTTATTCAATTTGTCATATCAGGTCAGCAGTGCATATAAAAAGCATGAGTGTCTCATGAATCACCGAGTGGAGTGTCGACCAGGATGGTTGTGTAGAGTTCGGTCGGAGTGCGGGCAATGCCCACTGCTGCCATTTGGTCAAATGCACCGAGGGGATGACAACGTGGAAGAAGTTCTTCTACCTGCCTCTGTTTCAGGGCCCCAGTGATCAGCACCACCACATTGTCAATCATGTAGCCGTAGCTATTGCAACAAAGACAAAACTGTGGTAATGATAAAATATATGCAGTGTATATATTTACATGAAATCAGCACTATTAAACAGGTCTTAGGAAGAATAGCCTTAGTCACCTGAAATTTTTCAAAGTAGGTTTGTCAACTACAAATTTCAAATTCATGATTAAAACTACGGCACCTGGGGTCCATTTCAGGAAGCAGATTAGTGAAAACTCAGAGTCTGCTAACCCTGAAATGAGGGAAACTCTGACATTTCCGTTTCAAGAAGGGAGATAAGTCAAACCAGAGAAAGAGGGGTAACTCTATCCGGTTTCAGAGAGAGAGGTAACTTAAGCTCCTGGTCAGTTACTGCAGTAACAGACTCTCTGAAACTAAACTTATCTTGGTCAGCCTTGAGTTTGACTCTGTCTCCGCCCTCTTTTCTGATGCACACACCATTTTTCATTTCCTCATTCCTTCAGTCGAGGCGAGTTTTGTCATAGCATAGTTCTGCCGTCTGTCATTAAAAATAAAATCGGGGTCAGTATATGAGAAGTCCATTAGGCACAGAGATACACACATACCTACTGTTAGGCTAACAATGTGCAAGTCATAGGTACAGTAAGTCATGTTTCAAGCAAATCCCAAATCCCAAGTTACTGTGGCTAAAGTCAAGCAAGTTAAGTCGAGTCCCACAACATTTCCTGCAAGTCACTTTGTACTTAGAGTCATGATCTGTTTTTATTTACTGTCTTTTGACGAGATTTTGTTTCATGTCTTGGTTTATACTTGTTCTTGTCAGACCTGTTCTTACACTGAAAAAGGTTTCTGTTGAATTTACTCAATTTTATTTCTTCAAGCGGTTGCACAAAATAAAATCATCAGGATCTACACACATCTATTTAGTAGATGTATAGTCTACTTTTAAAAAAATTAATAAATATAAAAGTGAGTAAATTCAACACATCATTTTTTTCAGTGTAGTGTCTATAAATTAGCTCCCTCCCATCATGTTTTGTTTGCTGTTGTGGTCAGGCTATTCTCCGTGTTTCTTTGTTTCTCCGAATCTTGTTTTTGGACTTTGGTGTTTTGATTCTTCCCAGTGGCCTTTTTGTTGCCTTTTTTTGTTTTGGAAAATAATTTCTTTTTATTTTGAGATCCATACCGCTGTGCATTCCTGCTTCCCAGCATTTGGGTTCTCCACTTTTTGGCAAAGCACAATTAAATGCATAACCAATATGATGTGTAGTGAATGTTTGACCATCTAGCAGTGTCAAAAACTGCGAAGTTGATGTAGCTTAGCTGTCTTTGTGGGATTTATCGTGAAGGATGAAGTTAATGTTTGGTAGTTATTTCTTTTATCTTTGAGTTATAAATCTTGCATGTTGCCTGTCTCATAAGTATCAAAATTCTTCCAAATCCCTAAATCCAACTTCAATAGTCTTCAGAGCTTCCTCCAGGATACTGGACTCGCTTTATGAGGTGGCCTCTGCACTCTGCATATTACAGCATACTTGTGGGTTGCCAACCCGAAAAATAAAATGCTGCAAAAAAACCCCAAAACCTTTTCTTTCAAAAACAAAACCACACACGATTCTTCAAAATGCAGATTTTCAAGATGTTAACAGGCAAGACTTGTCAAGTCTTGTGTACGTTTTAGTCAAGCAAGTCTAAAGGTGCTAAAATTGGCAACTTAAATCAGACTGGAGTCAAGTCATGTGAGTGATAACCATACGTTATATAGTCAAGGAAGGTGGAGAGTGGTGGCAGACTGTTGGAGCGGAGGCAGCTGAATTCAGTGACCAGTTTGTCCCTCAGTTTGCGGTCCACCAGAGACACGGTCAGGTCCTCCTCCCCAGCCGAGGACAGCAGATTGCCGTAGTCTGTACTCTGAAGGTGCAGCTTCATATCTGAGATAGAGGGAATTTTCAACGTCAGTGCCATATGCACAATCTTCACATAGTTTTAGCCCTCCTTAAAACACACGTGAATCTACTGTTTAAAGGATTCCTTTGTTGTAGTAATATCATATAAGTAATACTTTTGAAACAATTCATTAGTTCTAACTCTCTTGCTCGCACTGCTCTCCAAATAAGAGGCTGTGCTTGTTTCAAGCTGTTTGTTTGCCACTCCCAGTTGAGGTTTACAGTAAAACTGACACATACTGTAAATGAAAAGAATGACACTTTGTATATTTAAAAATCAAAATAATCTGCTAAACCACATATTGTATAGTGATTCAGTGTGGTATACACACTCTCTCTTGCGCTACACAAAAGAATTACTGAATTAAATGTTGAAACTGTGCTTAAAATTAGTGGCCCAATGTTTGTGTTGTTGTTGATGATGTAGTGTTTAACTTTTACACTAATACAATACATTTGTATTTTAATCATTTTATTCATTTTCTATTTTCTTAAACTTTATTGCTCCAGTTATGGCAATTGAAAAAAGATTCTCATTTGCCATGTTGACCTGGCGGCTGACAGCAGAGTAAATAAATAAATAAATAAAAATGTCTTACCCAAACTGTTCAATGTGATATAATTACACATTTAAATAATATATAATGAATTAATTTCTTTAAATTGTCGCAATGTTTGCTTTCAACTTTATATCCAATACATTTAAATTGAAACATGAAAATTATCATTTTTTTAATTCCCCTATATTTAAGCAGTGTTTTTGTCCAAACCATGCAGAATGTTACAGTGGCTAACAAAAATATTAAACAGTGAAACCGTGGTTTCAAGGTTTATTATCCTTCTAACATCTAGGCTAATTTCTTTCTTTTACCATGTTTATTTATCGACTTTTTCAATTATAATATATACAGTGACAATCAATTACACTCAACTTCTGTTAAGTTTACCATGTCACCCAACTCACAAAAACAAAAAAAAAACTAAAGAATAAAAACATGTAAAGTGTACAATATATCAAATTATACATATATATCTATAAATATTGTACTTATGTACATTTCCCCATTCAATATAAATTACAAACAAAAAGATAGTTCTCTTTTGTTATATGTGTCAATTTTTACAGTAACCACACTTCACCTCTTATTTGTGGAATTAATTCATTATTATAATTATAATTTGCGCTGTGGTGGCCATCAGGAATTTTGAGAGATTCCCAAATGGCCAGTGGGCGAAATTGGTGCGCATCAGGGCCGGTCAAAAATCGAAGGCCCCTCACCTCCTCCACCCAGCTCACCAGCAAGCTCTGAAATGACTGATAATGATCATTTGAATCATGCGTGTTGGAAAAGGGAGTCATATAAAACAGGCTGGATAGGGGCTCTCAAGGACCGGACTTGGGCACCCCTGGTCTATGCACTACAGCCCCCCTCGCTTATAGAATCCCTGCAAAATATAATTTGCGAGAGTGAGAACAGGCGCTAAGGAATACTTTCAAAAGTGTGTTTTGATTAGTATGTACAGTATGTTTTAATAAATTGCAGATTTTCACCTATCAGTGGTGGGTCTGGGATTGTTCTTAAAATTTCTGACCACCCAACTGCTCGACCACCATGCCTGAATCCATTGTGAAAATGTACAGCTAATATTGGAATGCATAATTTCTAGAAACCACATTATGTTAGATATATCGTCCCCTTGGGCACACTAAAGCAGCCAATACAATGAGACACAAAATGAACACAGCTGTAGATATTTTTTTCTAGTTAAGCTTGCGCAAAATGACTGTTAAACAGCAAGACGTTGTGACATAATGATCTCACCTTCAAGTGTATCACACTGGGCCAGATTGTGATAGTCAGTCTGAGTAAGGAGCCCAGCCTTCAGTCCACGTACCAGACCCTCCAGGTAACCATGGTCGATATTGAAAGTGAGCTCTGAACAGCCTGCCATCTTGCATGTAGCTCAAGTGATGTTCCTCTGCACCGGTGCTCTGATTCTGAAAGGAACTTTGCTCTGATTCAGACAATGACTAACATTCATGGGTTCACATCCAGCCTGACAAGATTTTCCACAGTTGGCCGAAAATGTTTTTTTTTCATCCTGCTGTCCTTTGTCAGTAGGAATACTAAAATTAGTAAGATACAGTAAATACACAAATGTTAAAGGTATACGGTATATGTAAAACTGCTTTACTAATATATTTTTCTTCATTTGTTGGGCCATTCCATCAAATCTGCACCATTTGCTTGTTGTCACGCTTTCAAAATAAACTCAGGTTTATGTCTTTTTTCATCTCTAATTCTGATAATACTCATTGGGCTACTAACAATTTGTATCGGCCCATTTCAGGCAATCTTCTTTTTACATCATTGCTTTTCGACTGAAACTCCTCATTTGAATAGGAGGACAAAAAAGTAACAAGTGAGTTTTTAGCATAGAATTAGTAAATGCATCAAATATAGCCAAATGGCATTTAAGCTAATAGTACTGTATGTTGACACTAAGCACATTACAGTGATTTAACAAGAAAGTGGATTTTAACAATAAACAAATATCATCATTTAGGTCAGTGGTACCCAACTTTTTTTTTCTGCCGCGGACCCTTTTCATACAGGTCCATACCCTTCGCGGACCTGCATCTACTTACAGAGTTGTGGTTGGGGTGTAGATGGGGATGAGGCCGGCGGTGAGGGGGAGTTGGGGTTTGGTTAGCGGTAATCAGAATCAGATTTATTGGGCAAGTATGTAAAACACAAAACCAATTTGTCTTCACAGTCAGAGGTGGGCAGAGTAGCCAAAAATTGTACTCAAGTAAACGTACTGTTACTTCAGAATAATATGACTCAAGTAGAAGTGCGTGTGGGTGGGTGTGCGTGTGTGCGTAGTCGGCATTGCTGTGAGACATTTTCGATCCGTTTCATCCGAAAACCACTTTTTCCCGCAGCTGAAGTTGAATATGATCACGTGACGAGACTGCAGGGCAATACAGCCATGCGGCTATGTTTGATTGTTGAAACACAGTCACATGGTAGAGCCTGGTGCAGGTCTCTGACAAAATCAATGCGCCTTTCTCAGACAGACTGACAGAGACAGAGCGACAGAGAGAGAGAGAGAGAGAGGATTTAAGTAACGGGTTCAATGTAGCCTAATGTAGCGGAGTAAGAGTACAGTTTGTTCTTCACAAAATCTACTCAAGTAAATGTAAAAAGTATAGTGATTTAAAACTACTCCTAGAAGAACAACATTTCTCAAAATTTACTCAAGTAAATGTAACGGAGTAAATCCAGCTCGTTACTACCCACCTCTGTTCACAGTTACAACCCGTCCAAAGAAACACGACCCTAACCCTAGCCCAATAAAAACAATGACCAACAGAGGGCGACAGAACGGTAAGCCTGGCGGTTCACTGTTTAGCGCCCTGTTGTCTTAGGCTAGGTTCACGCCGCAGGCAGTGAAAAACACTTCTCAATTGTTTTCATTTTTCTCATTTTTACATGAATGGTGTACAGACATCGCATTGCGAAAATGTGAAAATTAAAAAAGTTTCCAAAATTGGCGATCCGTGTTTTTCACAGGACAGCGACCTTGAAATGTCAAATGGCACTAAAGTTAAAACTTTGGAAGTACATGCCTCAGCTTTTTAAATATATATTTTTGTGATATTTAGGTCTGGGTCCCCAAGGGCCGGTTCTCCCTGTTTTCCATCTGTCCCTGCTGCAACACCTGATTGAAATGATCAGACCATCAGTAAGCTCTGAAGAAGCTTGATAACGATCATGATCTTTAGAATCAGTTGTATACTGTTATCACTACGTATTGGATACACTGGGTATGTTAACGCAGGTCAACAGCAAGCCAAACTCAATATTCATGAGCCAGGAAAATGAGCGTCTTGTTCCTTTTATTGCGGTCGTCTTGACAGCTTACAGTTAAAAACTGAGAGATCAGCCCGATGAAAATATTGAGTGAAACTAAAAATGAAGACAAATAAGATATGCGTTAGCTTTGCTAAACAAATAAATGCACCACAAATTGACCAGTGCCAAAAAACAGACATAAATGCAAGCCTGAGCTGTTAAAGGGGTAAACGAGCCGTTTTCGCGATCTTTTCATATGCTAATTAGATCGTTAGCACTAACTTAGCAGCATTGCCATGCAAATGCGAAGTGCACTGAGTTAGCGAGTTCCAGGGAGAACACTTAGCAAAAACGATCTCCAAAACAGATCTCTAAACACTTCTAAACGCAGTCAAACTTACAGCCATTGCTTTCGAAGGTGTATGAAAAAGAAATATAAGACAGAAGGAGCAGCGTGGATGATTACGGGCAGGCTCTCAGCTGGACGTCTCTGACTGATAAGTGAATATGATAATACATTGCGGCTACTGACTTCGTTTTCATGAAATACAAGTAAACAAATGTTGACTGGATAGAAATTATTTTAAAAACGTTGACCTTTTTAGCACAAAATAATAACCATGAATTATGCCTTTTTTTTTAAAATAACAAAATGTTCAGATTTTTTTTAACCTCTATGAAACACATTTTAAACTTTTACTGTGGGCAGAACAAGGTGTGTTGCAGCAGGGGCCAGATGGAAAACAGGCAGGATCCCTGCCCTTGAGGACCGGAACTGGTATAAAGTAGTATGCTTGTAGCGAGCTGTATGTGGTCCCTGGGCCATACTTTGTCTACACCTGGTAGTTTAGCCACAGTATATCACATAGTTGTTTTGATTGTACTTTACGTGTTCATTTATGTAAGACATTTTGTTAACCTCAGTGAACCAAAGGTAGGTATGCTCCATGAAAGAAAATACTGTAAAAAAAAAAAAAGTGCGATCGATGTCATGATGAGCAATAACAGAAATAGATAGTGTTTTTGATAGTGATAGATCATTTCTGCTTTCAGAAGCGCTCTAGGGCCATGATAACCCGAAATGAAAGAAAATAAATACTGCAGTAATCCAAGAAAATCTTTAGTCACATAAATTAGCAATGTGACTGTAGTGTATTGGATAAAATAATATAGGCTTTCCCATGTTTTTATTTTTTTATATTTTAATCACAAAACAACAACACTTCACTCACACATGAACATTTATGTATGGTAATTTTGTATTTCACACTGAGTGATACATGACCAAACTAATAGAGGGTAAAAATGTTTTAGGTGGCAGTGTCACTAGGGTGACCATATGTCCCGATTTGTGCGTGACTGTCCCGCATTTGAATGATTTTTTATGCGTCCTGCAAATTGGCTCGCAGTCCCGCATGTCTGATCGGCAGGCACCAATTTTCAAACGTGCGTCTAAAATCTTGTTTTTTATTAAACTGTGCGCTGAGAGCAGACAACACACAGTGGAGGCTATTATGGGGGCGGGTCTCGGGCTGTGTGTGTGTGTGTGTGTGTGTGGGTGTGTGTGTGGGGGTGGTGGTGCGTGTGGGGGTGTCTGCGTGTGTGTGTGTGTGTGTGTGTGGGTGTGTGTAGGGGGGGTTTGCTATTCGGGCTGGTGTGACTGTCTGCGTGCGAGACTGGGAGAGGCAGGGGTATGCTGTCAATCAAACAGCCGGGCGCACATGCAGGCAATAGTTGTTTTTAAAGATACGCCTACAAAAACAAGCAATTTAGAGCGACGCGGTCCATACATTTGTGATGAATGAATGAAAATGGATAACTCTAAGGAAAGTAAGAAGACTGCAAAGAAAATGAAATGCAGTTACAACAAGGTCTGGGAACTCATTGTCCTAGGGTGAAGCCAGATAAAGTCAGATAAAGCTTTCTGTGAACTTTGTTGCTGCTGTTGCTGTTATGGAGAAAACTGAAAGACTTGAGTTGTGATGGACATAACCTAAAGTGTTTCATCAGTGCTTTCCTTGGTTCTGGAAGTGCATAGTGCTGCTATGGTGGTCACTTTTGTTTACAACTGAATTTATTGTAGTTACAGTATTGTTACCTCCTGACTATTTTTTATATACTTCTTGTTTTATTTTCATTTTATGCTGTATCTGTTTAATTTGAATAAAATAATTTGAATTGCAGTAGTTGTAGCAGCCTGTCTTTGTTTGGATTGTCTTTGTTACTGTAGTAAATTGTTACTGCACTTCACGCTCTACATGTTGACTTGAGATTTGACAAGGTTTTTTGTGTGTGTGACTATTGTTAAAGTGCATCTACCTCAAGATATGACGAGACTGACTAATTTCAGCCTTTATTGTGAGCTCCTATACTTTTAAATGTTTGGTAAATTATTATGAAATTATTTTTGAATTTGTGTTTCATTGTGTTTTTTATTGCATTGAATATTAAGAATGGCATAATTGTGGTTGTCTAAGGATGATCTTAACTTCATATTATTCAGTTTGTCATTTTATTTGTATATACCATGTGTTGGGATAGGAGGATTGTGCTCAGTGAGAGAAATATTCAGGCCCACCCTGATTTTTCCAGGCCCACCCATTAGCCACGTTCTGGCTCTGCCCCTGTTATTGATATTAATGTCTCAGAGATTTACCTTTTTACTAGCAGTTTGTGTTGAATTTTTGTAACTGCAGATAATTTCAACTGCAATTCTGTGTTGTGTTTTTATTTGTAGATCTATAATTGTTATTTTGTTACAGTTTATTATATTATATGTTACTGAACAGTTGACAAGCTGTGTCATATGCATTTTTTGGTGTCCGTCGCGAGCGTCAGCTGCGTCCCACATTGTCCCCCACAAGCATACTCCCTGTCCCACATCTGCTGAGTTTGGATCTGGTCACTCTAGGTGTCACACATTTCTGGGGCATATCATTATGTATTACCATGTCACATGCATTCATCATGCAAATAGCATACTGTGTATGAGGTTGTATAAAGGTAATTAAAATATTTACACATGTACACTCTATTAAGCACACTCCATTTATTGTGATATGTGTAGTGCTTCACAAATTTAGACAACCACCTGATGGATGGTTAAATTAAAAACAACATTTTTAATGTTCATGGCATGGTAAATAATACACCAGGCATGTAGGGAATTAAAATGATCATTTTAATTCATTGTGATCCAGAGAACATTATTTCTTCATTAAATGGATACAAAAATAGTTTCAGTGGTTGAAGTTTATGCTTGATTTATTTCTGACTTCTCAAACAAGCCCAGAGACCAATTTAATGTTCCTCATTCATGTTCAAAATGGTGAAACAACATTCATTTTCACTGAAGATGAAGGAGTGTGCGTGTAAGCAAGTTATGATAGTCGTGACAAATAGTTTAGATAATATGAAGTCGGCAAACATTGGACAGTTGTCTTACAGTTAATATTGTGTTTAACATTGAATTTTCTAGCACTTTTCCTTTGCCACAGTGACATACTCACATGATATCTAGATATTTGGATATTCTCTGTTTGGTATGTTATTGTTATACAGTGGATATAAAAAGTCTACACACCCCTGGTCAAATGCTCGGTTTTTGCAAAGTTAAAAAGACAAAGATAAATCTTTTTTTTCCACCATTAATGTGATCTATATAACCTGTAAAATTTCAATTTACAGAAAACAAAACTTTTCAAGAGGGGAAGTAAAAATAAACAACTGAGATAAGTGGAATTTTGAAAAAAATTTGAAAACAAGGTTGACCTTTTTGGCCATAATTACAAAAGGTCAGTCAGTGTTAGCACAACACTTTTAGGCTTCTACTTGAAAGCAAAAGTAGTGTGTGTCTGAAAACAGTCAACAACAACAAATGAACATTATTTGGGGTTAATCAGAGGTACTTTAAATGGTGGCAGGTGTGTATTGACTAATATTTAAGGGCTCTCCATAAATTTTGCATGGCATGTGTCACAACATATTGGTCATATTGGTCGGCGGATCTGCGAGTGGGCGGGCTGCGTCTCTATTGGAGTGGTCAGTTGAATAATGAACAGTCAAAGCAGCTCCTTTTATTCCCTTTAAACGTAACGAAAGCACATCTTTGCCGTGAAGTGGGCTCTTTGAGAACACACCATTCCACCAACCAACCTATGTGTGCTCCCCATAGCTGTGGCGCAGTAGGACTATTTTTAAAAACATTTTATTATTCAATAGGGTGAGGCAGAGTCTGTGATGCCTGCTGTTCACATATTTATGAATGAAATACTTAAACATGCTTGGAGCAGGGCTAAGGTTTAGATCGACTTTTTGCCACCAAAACCGTGAGGTGCATTTTCAAAAAACTCCTTCTGCTACAGACGCCCACCTAGGTGGAGACCCAGGTGCCGGCAAATTGGCAAAGCCGCCCAGCTAGCCTTGTGCTGATATTAAATTCAGGATCTGTCTGTATTCGGGCCGTGGCACAGATGTGCTGTTTATAAAAGATTTGTTTCTCTGTTTCAATTGACTTGTACAGGTTATAAGGAACATTAATGGTTTAGGAGTGGTAGGGCGTCTTTTTATATATCACACAAACCTGGTACTTGAACTGGGGAGTGTAGATTTTTCCTATCCACTGTCAGGTGGCATCACATCATCACATTAATCATCATCCCAATAGCATCAGCACAAGATACTTTGATCAATGATCGTCATTATCTGATAGTTTGGCATTCTTCTTGCTCTACGCCACATGATTACATGGTGTTTACTTGAAACTCACGCATGGAATTTTCTTCCTACCCAAGCACGGTGGCTTAATCTTCCAGCAGCGGCAGATGGTGTTGAAGAATCGACAACGGCAGAAGGAGCAGGGGCCGCAGCACGGCTTGCTGGAAGAGCAGCTCTCCCTCAGGGGGCTGCAGCGACGCACGGGCGCCATGACCGCTGATTTGCATTTCTGAAAAATCCCACAAAGCGAACTTTGTAAAATGGCTGCAAAGTTCTCCACTTTTCAAACAAGACTTTATTTTAACGATCAGAAAGCTGGAATGACAGTGTACTGTTTTGTACTAGATCACATGTGAAACTCGAGGGCACAGGGCCCACTAAACAAATTAACGTTGCCAGTTAAATTGATGAGTTTTTATTTTGGAAGAAGTGCTATAACAACATTGAACAACATTCTTCACTTTTTACAGACAGTGGCATATTTTTCACTACCAAATCCTTTAACATTTGGTTGTCACTATTTTTCCTAAGATTTCTGATTTAAATTCAGTCTGTTGTTTAAAATATATACAGTATCTCAAAAAAAGTGAGTACACCCCAATTTCTTATATATTTTTTCGTGGGACAACACCAAAGAAATTACCTGCTGTTGGTAGTCACTGTATATGTTGTAAAAGAGTGTAGATGTTAATATCTAAAATGCAGGCAACAAAAGTGAGTACACCTCTAAATGAAAATGTTCAAATTGAACCAAGAGTTTTGAGTGAGTGAGTGAGTGAGTGAGTGAGAAAACATATAAAATGGCAATTTGAAAAGAGCAAAACAGCCAAAACATACAGGACTGTGACTCTCCACTGGCGGTGAGCTCTTTGGTCTTGCAAATAGTCGTCTGGTCTTCGTTTGAGTCCAAACTGTGGGAAAGAACAATACAAGTGATGCTTATATTTTATATATTTGCTACCGGGTAGAATCCTCACATCTCTAAAAACATTTTTTTTTCAGGGGAAAAAAACGTTTTCTTTTTTAAATGATTGAATGATTAAAATTCTCAAGCCACTTCTTAAGAATGGTTTTTGAATCTTCAAAATTTAAAAATATAAATAAATACTGCACATAAATAAAATGGCATTGTTTCACTCTGTATGGTTCTATATAATACTGCATGTCATGTTTGGTTTGTTTTGGTTTTGGGCTTCTTTAGTTTCATGTTTTGCTCAGTGTTCTGTGTCTGTGGCCATCTACTGTGGGCCTCCACGGAGTGGCCAGCGACGGCGCCCAAGTAAGGGTTCCACTCCGTTTTTTAAACACAGCTCTCTTCAGTACCCCGCGTCACCTCATACAACGCCTCCTTCTTCACCTCATCCCAAATCGCCAGTTTTATGTAGTCCACGTTCCCCGGTACCTGTAGTCTCAGCCCCTCGTGTTTCTTGTTCTCCTCAACCTTTGTGGCGGCAGGCTGAGGTGCAGCTTCCCGATCCCGTGCCGGCCCCTCGCCAGCGTCATGTCCCCGTGCCGGCCCCTCGCCAGCGTCATGTCCCCGTGCCGGCCCCTCGCCAGCGTCATGTCCCCGTGCCGGCCCCTCACCAGCGTCATGTCCCCGTGCCAGTCCCTCGCCAGCGTCAGGTCCCCGTGCCGGCCACTCGCCAGCGTCATGTCCCCATGCCAGTCCCTCGCCAGCGTCAGGTCCCCGTGCCGGCCCCTCGCCAGCGTCAAGTCCTTGTGCCAGTCCCTTGCCAGCGTCAGGTCCCCGTGCCGGCCCCTCGCCAGCGTCAAGTCCTTGTGCCAGTCCCTTGCCAGCATCAGGTCCCTGTGCCGGCCCCTCACCAGTGTCAGGTCCCCTCGCCAGCGTCAGGTCCCTGTGCCGGCCCCTCGCCAGCGTCAGGTCCCCGTGACGGCCCCTCGCCAGTGCCACGTCCCTGTGCCGACCCCTCGCCAGCTGCAAGTCCCCGTGCCGGCTCCTTGCCTGCTGCAAGTCCCTGTGCCGGCTCCTCGCCAGCTGCAAGTCCCCATGCCGGCCCCTCGTCAGCTGCAAGTCCCCGTGCCAGCTCCTCAGCAGAAGCAGCGTCCTTCGTTCCTGTCCCCGCAGCGCATGTCACGCGGCCGCCACCTCTTCCAGTTTCTGGTGGCGCCAGCGCACGGCCACCTTCACCTCTGGGACAACCGCCCGATTGGCCACTTCAGGATCCGCTCTTCGGGCCTCCTGGACAACCGCTTGATTGGCCCCTTCGGTATCCGCTCTTCGGGCCTCCAGGACGTCCTCCCAACGGCCCTTGATTGGCGGGCGCTGATCCCGCCTCCTGGCCCCCTTCCCACCCTGTCTTGTTGTTTTTTAGAGACGTCTGGGAGCCGTCCCTTGAGGTGGGGGGGGGGGGGGGGTACTGTCATGTTTGGTTTGTTTTCGTTTTGGGCTTTCTTTAGTTTCATGTTTTGCTCAGTGTTCTGTGTCTGTCTCGTCATGATTATTGTGTCCACTTCTTTCCGCCTCCTGGCCCCCTTCCCATCCTGTTTTGTTGTTTTTTAGAGACGTCTGGGAGCCGTCCCTTGAGGGGGAGTTGGGGGGGGGGTACTGTCATGTTTGGTTTGTTTTGGTTTTGGGCTTTCTTTAGTTTCATGTTTTGCTCAGTGTTCTGTGGCTGTCTCGTCATGATTATTGTGTCCACCTGTGTGCCTTCCACTCCCTAGTGTTGGCCAATCAGCTCCCTCCTACCTTGTGTCTCTTGTCCAGGTGTTTCTCGTTATCTTGTCAGTGTGCTTGTATTTAAGTTGCTAGTTTTTGTTCAGTCCTAGTCCGGTCATTGTCGTGTATTTGCTGTTGCCCTAGTTGTTGTGGCAGTCTATGGTATTATCGTGCTGTTGGTGGAACCTGTTGTACTGTCTCATCAAGCCTCGTCACCTCCACAAGCCAAGCCCCATAATCACACCAAGCCTCAGTATCCGGTCTATTGTGTTTCATTTTGTTTTCATTAAAACATCTTAACCAGTCCTCATGCCTCGCCCTCTCGCATTTGGCTCCTCCCCGTCTTGCTTCTTGCCACACCATGACAGTATATGAATTTTACGTTTTGAATTAAATAATTACAATAGATTAAGTTTTCCACAATAATCAAATAATAAGGCGAAATGTATATATGAACTATCTGGATCTCTGCATAAAGACCTTTTCCGTTTTAGTACAATTGTCCCCCGTGGCACAAATCAATGTCTGTTTTCTCACCCTGACTTTGACCCCATCAAAAATCTCTGCTAGACTGTTTAATCAACTGGCTCCACCATCTGCAAACAGATTTGTTAAGTGGTGATTAGTTTTTGAGCTACAACCATTTACATTCTTTAAGGAGATTACAATCTCTTTGGATATTTTCCTTAACTACTGTGCTAGTTAGTTTGTGCTACATGCATTTACATTCTTTAAGGAGATTAGAATCTCCTTGGATATTTTCCTTAACTACTGTGCTAGTTAGTTTGTGCTACATACTATTACAGTCTTTGAAGAGATTACAATCTCCTTGGATACTTCCCTTAACTACTGAGGATTTTTTAAATTTACAACCTCCTCTTAATGAAGTTTATTTTCTGAGATCCTGGATCAGCCCACAAGGGAGAGAAGTGCTCCTTTGCTAATGTGGGGAGATTGTACGGGTTGTTTTCCTTTAACAAACTATAAGTCTAGAATTTACTGTGATGATGTCTCATAAAGTGTGACTTTTAGGCCTCTTCTATGTAAGTAAGATATGAAAAAAAGCTGAAACAGAATGAAAGCTTGAACCCACTCACTGGAGGGCAAAACTTTATTGCTGAGATAATAATGTCTTGCCTGAGCTATCTAAACAAGCATCATGTCCACTGGTAATACTCTTACTGTGTAATGACCTCGGTACATGCCAAATGACATCGATTAAAATTCTAATTGATTTTCACCACACAAAAAAAAATCTAGTTCTGCAATCCCTTGAGCATCCACTATCGCCATTCACACAATTGAATTAAGTAAGTCATGACTTTCTGAGAGGTTATCAGATTTGCGTTCTACAAAAAAAAATGTATAAAATCATCCTGCCACAGATCAGATCTTAGTGACTCTTGAGTTTGTATCTTTTAAAGCTCCATGCACCATCAAGCAAAACAAAGTCAAAACAAAGTGATGACATCAGTGACGCTAACTTGTACCTGATGTGCTTCATTTGGCCAATGACAAATGAACACATTGGTTTAATCCATCCTTTAGCAAATGGAGGAAATACCTTTCATCAACGCTGCGTCAGTTACCACAGATGTTCCACCACAAATATCGCAGTCGCAGGCACCTTGGAAGTAGCTTTTGGAAATAGGAAACCATGTCCCCACTTTGGAGGTACAGACTCGTGTCTAATGTTTTTTTTTCTTCTTCTCTGTATGAGCGCTATGAAATAAAATTAAAAAAAAAAGACGAATAATTATTTTGTGTAGAGTAGTTGTTTTTTTTCTGTTGCCCAACTGTATCAAAATTGTATTTGTATAATTGTACTAAAATACATTTTATAAATGATACTTTTAATGAATGCTGCAAATATAACGACACAGAAATGTTGGGCTAATACTCAATTTGATTCCGATTTATCTTTGTATAGGGTGCATTAACATTGCAATGTCAATGAGAGCAAGCCATTTTCAACACTTAAGAATATATTGTTGGAACGATGGACCAAAAATAAACATTTGTGGGTAAAAATGTCAAAGTGACCAAATTTGGGCATAGGAAGATTCTGACCAATGCCTGTGCATCTTGGTTTAAGTGAAGGCATATTTCTTACGACAGACCTCTTATTCACATGATGAAAAAAAATGAATAATGGGCATTGCTCTTTTTTTTTTTGCACACGACTACACGGGTTACCAGGCAACCACATGATTGCTTTGGTTTCACACATTATCGCTTTTCGGATAAGTCAAGTGCAGCAGCGCATTCCTTGGAAGGAATCGATCTTTACATGAAAGCACAATTTTTACAAATATGAGTGACAGTCATTTACTTTTACTACTCGTGGGAACAGCTTAGGCATGCTTTGACATGTTGCTTATTGTTTTAGACGGGAATGAGCATCAGGGGAGGAAATACATTTTATGATTAAGATGCCTGTAGGCCTGTTAAACTATCTTATTTATTATGTTATATTGCTGAAAATAACCAATAGCAGCATAAAGTCTAATATTTCTCCCTTCAATGTGGGAATGTGAAAGTGAAAAGTAACTATACTTTACTATACTTTATACTTTATATACATATATTGATGTATAGATAGATGTATAGATAGATGTATAGATAGATGTATAGATAGATAGATAGATAGATAGATAGATAGATAGACAGATAGATAGATAGATAGATAGATAGATAGATAGATAGATAGATAGATAGATAGATAGACAGATAGATAGATAGATAGATAGATAGATAGATGTATAGATAGATGTATAGATAGATAGATAGATAGATAGATAGATAGATAGATAGATAGATAGATAGATAGATAGATAGATAGATAGATAGATAGATAGATAGATAGATAGATAGATAGATAGATAGGTAGATAGATAGATAGATAGATAGATAGATAGATAGATAGATAGATAGATAGATGTATAGATAGATAGATAGATAGATAGATAGATAGATAGATAGATAGATAGATAGATAGATAGATAGATAGATAGATAGATGTATAGATAGATGTATAGATAGATAGATAGATAGATAGATAGATAGATAGATAGATAGATAGATAGATAGATAGATAGATAGATAGATAGGTAGATAGGGTGCCATTCCGACCTGCATCATTGTCCCGCTGCCTCAAATTTTTCCTGGCGTCCCCAATACAGCATAGTAGGGTGATGAGCAGCAACAGACAAAGGCAATTCCCTTTCAGCGTTAGTTTCCTCATGATGGTGAGATCTGTAGATGAAAAGTCCTTGCCACAATAGATTCCTCAACAGCCAAGACTTGTGGCCCTCTTGCTGCTGCTTACTTGATGAAGACTTTTTGCTGCTTTGAAGAGATTCAACTTATGCTTGACTCTCTTCTAGGCTCCACCCACCTGCTGGACAGAGTTCAGGGAATGATGCCTGGTGCAGGACTCTCGCCCTTGTGCAATCTTAACATTTTGTGTTCACTCCCCTTGTTCAATAGGTCAAAAGAGACCCGCCCTACCAAAGCCCCAAAATAAAGCAACTTAATTGAATTTTAAATCCAAAATCTATTTTTGCACATAAAACAACCTGTTATTTATCAATCCAACATAATTTAATTTATTTTTTTGGTCCTGTATTTCTGTTACACAAATCATCAATGACCATTACTACACTTTTTTTTAAACATAAACCAACTGACATAACACTTTTCTTTTACACAGAAAATGTTTATAATTGCTATTATATTAATGTGAAGTAATTTCTTCTGAAGTGATTACAATGAAAGGGAAAAAAGTCAACCATCTGGAACTTTTTTGTCAACAGTTTATTCTTTCAAATTTTTCATGAAGGCAATTATAAAAACTACTTCTCTCATAACACAACAAAGCAACAAAATGTTGCTTGACTTTTTGTACAATTTTCAACATCAACTCTATTTAGCACATGTAGGACAGTATGTGCACATGTGAGAATGGGCTTTGCAGATGTATTTCTCACATGTACAGGTGCGCAGCATTTGTCTTAAAGTCCTACTTCCAGGGTCAGAACGTGCACCTTTTACATTTGACTGACCCAGTTGCAGCCTCTGGTGGATCGAGACAAGATTCAGGTCAGTGAATATCTTCCACAATGGCTTCGGAGGCCTCTGATTTTGTCGTGTCTGGTGTGATGAACAGGAGAAAGGTTGATGATATTTCCTGGAGATGGGAAGCTGAAAATGTCTACTCATGGCTTCAGCAAGGAGCCAACTAGGGGTCATTTTTTATCCTTCCTGAAAGATTTTCTTGAGGGGGCCTGGGGGGACTTTGTTCGGGAACTTTATAGGTTAGCTGCAGATCAAAAGTGCCGGTACTGGTCAAATGCAGGTTCAATATGTACATAAATCTAGTTTCTTTGACGTGTGTGTGTGTGCGTGTGTCTGTGTGGGTTTGTACATGTGTGTATTTGTGTATTAGCAAGAGTTTGTGTGCCCTTTGAACTTTTTTTCAATGGTTTAAACGCTTTTATAATTCAGGGTCAAAAATGACCCATAAGACAATCGTTGTACCCTAGTGGTGTACAGCACACATGGAAACATAAACAAAAACAAAGTATCAGTTTTTGTAATTATCCAGTCCATTTAGGAAAAGTCATAACATTTGAAGTTGGAAAAAGATTGTTTAAAGTGTTTTTTCTGCAGTTAAACCCAGGGGCATTTCCAGAGGGGGACAGTGCCCACCCACGGGCACGCTCCGACAATGAATGATGAATGGGATATGAAAAATCAAAAGCAATTTGTTTATTTGTTCAGCCCAAATCTCAACAGCAGTTATCTCAATTGAGGAGAAAACAAAACATATTTTAAGGTGCAGTAGCTATACGCTGGATTTCGACCTACTTGAGCATTGTGGCACAACCCCCCCCCCCCCCCCCCCCAGGTAATGGGCTATAAGGCTAATGCCCACCCACACCTGGCATCCTGGTAACACCACTGGTTAAATGTGTTAATGGGTCACTTTTGACCCACAAGAGAACACCAGGACTCAGGACGAGGTTGTCCCTGGTATCATGAACAATATGAAAAGGGAGTGTGGCCTATTTTGTGCTTATTAAAATCAGAGTAAAAAAAGTAAGATCACTGGAGACGTGACAGCTAGGGTTGTATGAGATTTATACATGGAAAAAATGTTTTTTGGGCTGCGATCGGGACAGGGTTGTTTTTTGTGTGCTGTACTTCAGATTTACGTCCTCTTCTTCGAAGTGAAGTGCAGTAAAGCCATTTGTGACTCGCGTCTTCTTTCCAAACTGCTGTATTTCATAACAGCTGACACACGCAGCCCGAGAGCTGCATGGGACAATAGGCGCTCCACCAGTTTATCATTCATTTATATGACATAATTTACATTAAATTATACTCAAAACAGAATTTTAATAAACAAAATACCTTCATTAGACACTCGAGCAGTGAGTAATAATAATAATAATAATTTTAGTCGATGACGTTGTGGCAGTAATAAGGAGCGTACGCGACTGACTGAAAACACACCTTTATTCTTCGAATGTCAACAAGAGAATAATTGCAATCCAATATTGCGCCAAAAACATTCATACAAACACGCCCCGAACTGTATACCTGCTGGGTGAGAGGCATGGTCCTAAAGTCCGCCACACAGCATCCCTCCGAACACCCAGAAGGACACTCAAAACGAAAACCCCACAGCGGACTTTATTAGCCTGCCACACCGACTACGTAGTCCATCCATCGGTGGTGCAGGTGAAACCTGTCGGCCAGGCGAAACAGGAGCAGGAGAACAATACTCAACGCCGTAACCGGTGAAAACGTTCACACAACCCGTTAGTCTGCGGGTGGTAAGCAGTAGTGCGGTGTACCTGCACACCCATGGACTCCGCCAAAGCAGACCAGAGCTCCGACACAAACTGAGGGCCCCGGCCCGAGGTGATATCGGATGGCATGCCAAAACGTGCGGTCGTCTTCTTGGATGACATTGTGGTCCACGGGGCAACACCAGCCATCCATGACGAGCGATTGGCGAGGGGGGTGGATGCCCTCTGCAGTCACGATCTCACTCTGAATGAAGAGAAATGCACTTTTGCCGCCACAACCATCGAGTTTTGTGGGGTTCTGGCTGACCGCCGCTGGCCTCAGCCCGTTACAGTCCAATGTGGAGGCTATCCTGCGCCTGTCAGAGCCGTCATGCCCAGCTCAACTGTCATCTTTTCTGGGAATGACGTAGGGCTGGGCGATATGACTGAAAAGTATATCACGATATAAGTGTTTCATATTGGTCGATATCGATATACATTGAATTTTTTTTCTTTTTTTTCAACTATTGAAAATAATGACCCGAAGAAAAATACATTTAGGTTATTTTATTTTAACATAATACTTAACCTTTAATAAGAGGTCAATGTAACTATGAAAGAGTAAAATAAACTGGTCGATATAAAAATTAAATAAACTCCATTTTAAAGATAATGTGCTTAGAAAGGCTGAGAAATGTTTGAAAAACTGTCACAATCTAAGTATTTCATATCAGGCAATATTGATAATTATTGATTTTGTTTTAAACCTTTTCTTTAAATAACAGTTAACTGTATTTTCTACATCGCTATGTTGTGTAATGTTTAGTTTGTCCTCCGTCAGTGCATTATGCTTATTTGCATTAGGTCTACCCCAAAGCATTTGTTGACACATATATTATTCTTCATTCAATGTTCATCCAATGTAAGTGAACGAATACTCTCTTGCAGTGCATATATCATCATTGACCAACCGTCTTAGGACTACTTTATCTTTTTAGCGGACTCATTATTGCCATGGTCCATTCATATTTTACTTGATTTTACCTTGTCATGTTAAAGACCTCCTCTACTTATCATGGCTCCATCAACGGGTTTTTAGTAGGGTTATCATGCATAATATAATTTAATTGTAAGAGTTGTACTGAGTCGAGTGGTCATTTATTTGAGCAAAGTTACGGCGCTCACTCGCTGGACACGAACATAGCGCACGGCCGCCGGCCCCGCGAGCGTAGCGCGCAGCCGCCGGCCCAGCGAGCGTAGTGTAATGGCTACATTATGCCGCTGCCCCCGTGTGACCTATATCTTTGCTGCTATAACACTGAAAATTTCCCCACTGTGGGATCAATAAAGGCCTTCTTATCTTATCTTATCTTTTGGGAAGGGGGGTAAATGTCATGTTCAGGCATAAGAGAGGACAGTCCTGTGAGGTGTCTTGGGTGTTTAGGACCCCGGAGAGTGTCTGTTGAGATGTGAGCCTAGCGGTAGCTGATAAAACGTGCTCAACGTCACGTCGTTGTCCGTGAGTTATTTCTACACAACAGTGGCGAAAGACACTGCGTCAATAAAACAGCGGTTAGCAATATCAACCAGCAGTCCTTGTGCACACAGAAAATCTGCGCCGATAATTGGAACTGTGATTGAGGCAACAATAAGGTACCACTGGAAATCACGTCCGTGGAAGCACACAGTTACCGACCTGGAGCCAAAGTTGATGATGAACGAGCCGTTAGCTGCAAACAAGCACGGTCTGCAGCCACCGGCCGCCTTGTCCGTGGTGGTGAGTGTAAGCAGGCTGACTTACGACTCGCTGTCCACCAGGGAACGGTTTCAAGATGACCAGTCTGTGATAAAGAGCAGCTTGCTTTCGTTGCCGGCGCCCATAGCCGCTACTGAACGCCGCCGTTGGACTTTCCTGGAGTCTCGCAGGTGCAGGGGGGAACACAATGCCGAGCCTTGGTGCCGACCCACTGGTGGAAGAAACAGAGAGCCCTCTCATGCCGCTTCCGTGTCACCACTCCGGCCACCACCGTCGGGTCCGCGCCCGGCGTCGCTTCGTAGCCAGCAGAACTCGATCCGCTTCTTCCGCCAAGCCCCAATAATTTCCGGTTGCCAGGTAAGTGGAGTTAGCCAACACCGTGCGCACCAGAGGCGGGAAAACTAATCCTCCCTAATCCGAGCCCAACAACAACAACGTCTTGCCATGAGATCCACTGCTGCTGAGATCAACGCCCCGAACTGTATACCTGCTGGGTGAGAGGCATGGTCCTAAAGTTCGCCACACAGTCATTGCTAGTGTAAACAAATTTGACCATTACGTCAAATTGACGGGTCTCGTACTTCTTGTAGTGTCAGTAGTAGAGCTTTGATTGGTCGTTATCTGAGCCCTGAGCAGTTGTGATGTCATTTTCAGTCGACAGAAGTGACAAAATGGCCACCCCCTAAGATAGCTAAAAAGAGGTGGATTTTGCTGCTTAACTCATATTACACAAACGCAATATTAGTCCGAATGCCTTGGTTCAACTACTGGGCCTGCATAGAAAATATTCATGAAAAAAAATGTTTGGGTTGGCTTCCACTTTACTATACTGCATTCATTAAAATCACCCCCTGGCTGCGCCACAGGTCTGGTAAGGCGAGGGGTTCACACACAGACACGCAAGTTTCTGCTTCCACCATGTCAGGGAATCTTGCATGCTGCCCGTTTTTAACTGCTTAGAGCTGCATGTGTCTGCGAAAAAATAAAAAAATAACTATGGTGTAGCTTGCCCATGTGCAGTTATCTTGTAATCTTATGTGAATAATCACATTTGTATTATGATATAAAAGTCAAAGTTTAACAAAGGAAGAATGTCATACTTAAACAAGTGAATTACAGTAATACAACTTTATTCTTGTAATTCTTGTCGCTTTTTATCCTGTCAAAATATAGGAGAGTAAGGCAGACATTCTGATATATTTGGAGATGGACGAGACAATCACAACACCTCTGTTAGCTGCATTAATATCACGTCGCTGTCTGGAGGAATCCTTGTAGTGTCAAAATGACAACTTTACACACAAAAGACCCCCCCAAAAAACACCGGCTTGTTTGAGTTCCCTGGTACCACTTCATTCAAGTTGTATTATACCTTATATTGCTATTGCACACTCACGTCCACATAATACTACCTAAAAAAATACGTTCAATCGCTAATTTAGAGCTTGCATTGATTAAAAGAGTACCAACACGAAGCTGGTAGCAGGCTTCAAAATCTGCGCTCATGTGTAGCCTGCATCGTGCAAAAAGCCTTTGAAAACGTCACAAACGTCTGCCCTATAACGGCTATAACACCTTCACAAAACGCCTTCTTAAAGGTCTATAGCAGTGGTCACCAACTCCGGTCCTCGAGGGCACCTGTCCTGCAGGTTTTCAATCTCTCCCTGCTGTAACACACCTGTTAAAATGATCAGGATCGTTATCAGGCTTCTCAAGAGCTTGCTGATGAGCTGATCATTTTAACAGGTGTGTTACAGCAGGGAGAGATTGAAAACCTGCAGGACAGGTGCCCTCGAGGACCGGAGTTGGTGACTCCTGGTCTATAGCCATGAGTGATGCAATAAATAAAGCAATGAGACAACTAACCCCATTACCTCCGTGACCCATGATGGTCCATCTGCAACGAAGCATCGAAGGGATCGACTTTAAACAAGCAAACCAGCTTAGTCCAGCGAATTTACTATTTTCACCTGTTATTGTCTAAAAAAAAACAAATCTCTAAATCTCTCTGGGCCAAATGCAGTTAATCTTTCAAGTTTAACACTTCATCTTTCTTTTAGACCAAAACGTCAAACAGACAAGCATGACATGTCCAAGGAAGAACATGCATCCAATTCAAGTTCAAAGGTTTCTGAAGGAAGATTATTGTAAATCTAACAAACAGTCTGTACTAAAAAACAATGTTTCCAGACCTTTATTCACCCTTGAACCTTATGTTTCTCACCATACGACACTTGTACAGACAGATTAACAGAGTTTTATTTGTAAAATAATAATTTAAGGACAATGAAAGTGGATCATTTCCAGACGATGACCTCACTGGGATGTCAGCCACTTCAAAGCAATGACAGAGGGGAAATTTATCTCCATCAAGTAGAGTTTAGTGTGGAATTGTATTTCTTGTTGGCAACAACACCGCATGACACTGTTGGGAAAGAGCATCTGGAGGTACTTTTCTGGCTGCTTGACAACAATTCCAATAGAGTTTGCCCAATTTCAATAGAGGTGGTAAAAAACATTGAGTGCTTTCAACAAGACAGAAAATGGGAAAGTACAATACAAGACAATGATAAAAACACTGGCTTTGTAATTGATGTTCTGGCAATATAAATCTGCCTTTTCCACTCTAAACATTATATCAATCTTTCCAAACATGAAACCAAACACATGACACAAGATCAGAATCAAAGGTTAATCAATTATCTGAGAAACGTCTTGGTTTTTATGATGTGAAAAAAAACGCAGATCCACAAATAAACAACAGCAATTATCACGCTACATATCATGACTCTTGTTTTTTCTACTTTGTAAAGGATCTGTATCCTATTACTAAAATCATTTTTATGAAACCTGGGACGGATGTTATGCTTGTGATTAGATCAAGACAATTTCTTGATCCCCCTGGTTCTAAGAGACGGGGAGAATTGTACAAATGTACGCTCTATCAATGCCTAATCGTTCTTTTTATTGACTTCAAATAAATGTGTGTCTTTGTTCATCTTATCTCTGTCAGTATCACAATAAAGTGCCTTAAGATCTTCTCATCAGAATCACATCATCATCACAAAATTGTAGAAGGAAACTCATTAGATCTTATATGGTAAGTTGTCAAACATTTGCACGGTACCAATAAGTCTTTTAAAATGTTTTTCCTTCAATTTATGCCATTTTTCTAATGGATGCACATGATTTTGGCTTGTCCGACACACTGCTCAAGCGTGTATAGTAAGTGATTAATGATACTGAAAAAATTAACACAACATTTTAAAAAGACATGGTTGTCCACAAAATGTTTTAAAAAAAAGCTTTGATGTTTTCAGTGACAACAAGACTAGTATTTTGTTTTTCTTGAATGGTGGCTGAAACGGTGGAGAATTTCAGAATAAATATTTTCACTTACGTTATATTATTTAATCTCTGTATCGCTTTCTCTTTCCCTCTCTCTCTCTCTCTCTCTTACTTTCTCTCGCTCTCGTTAAGCAGTGAGATCAAACTGGAATCTGGGAACCGCTGCCAGCCATAACTTTGGTGTCTGCATAATTTGCAATAAGTCTTTGTATCATAAAAAAAAGATCATATCTACACTTGACACCAATAAAAAACATACTAAACCAATTTCTCCCTAAATTAGTGTTGGGCAAATTAAAAGATTTGTTTATTGATGTATCATCACATAAATCTGACATCCCCAAATCAAGTTGTTGTTTTTTTAACAGAATGCTATATTATTATTATTACATTAATGGTCTTTTCTTTTTCTTTTTCTTTTTTTAGAATACATGATTTTTTCACAACTATATTCTTTTTTTCCCCAGAGTAAAAAGCATAATATTACAAGAATAAAGTTCTGTTTTTGAAATTCACTTGTTGAAACAGGACCATTTTCGTTTGTTAAAGCAACACTTTGTAGGAATTTGACCTTCATAAAATATTTTCAGAACTCTTCTGATGAAACATTGACTTTCAACTACTTGTATGTCCCCTTGTCATGTCAAGGGGGGAGTCTGTATTGATTTTACTGGCACTAGGCAACTTGTAGGAGAAAACCAGTCCTACACAACATAACTACAAATGTGCTGACTGATTTACGGCATACGTCAACTCCTCCTTTCGTTAAAAATTCAAACATCTACATCTTACTGGTGTCATGGCAGAAGTTGCAAAATAAACAAACAAAAAGTTTTGTCTTAAGAGACAAAAAAAAAAAAAGAAAGAGGGAGGCTACCCGGATAAGAGGACATTCAAGGATCAACATTGTCCCGGCTTTCACTCGCTGTCGTGAGCTCAAAGACGAGGGGGGATTTCCGACTGACGCTGCCTTGCCTCTGTTCCTTCTGGACTAGTAAATAGCTTTCCATGCTCAAATCAAAATGTTAATGCTAATGTTAACTTTGTTTTATTTCTGCTGGACGTGTGTCTACTGTGAAATTATCCACCATAAAATTTTATATATGTTTCAGGGCTCTAAACTCGTCAGCGCGTCAGTCGTAAGGTCGCGGGGATACAATACAAAACCAAAGTTATATGTTCAGTTTTAACATTGGTATATTGTTTAAACAAAATTACATTCATTACCTTCATTCATTATTACAATATTGCAACGTTTCAGTATTTTGATTGGTAGTTTAATTGTACCATGAAGAATTTGGTCCAAATCTAGTTGTGGTACTTTAGACATTTTAATTTGCATCCAGATTGTTGCATCATTCCAAAAAGGCTTTGTTTTGCAACAGGAGAAAAACAAATGCTCAATTGTTTCCTCATCTCAAGAGCAAAAGCCACATGACTAATAAACACATTTATTATGTAGGATGGAAAAAAAATGTGCTTACCCTCCGTGAATGACCAGCAGCCGCCACTGGTCCTTAGCTATCATTAATGTAACAGCCTCTGTAATCTCTTGATACCTCCGGGATCTGGTGTAATTAATTTCGATTGAAACATTTAATTAAGTAAATCCATGCATACCTACATACTGTACATACCAATAAATAAATAAATAGATAAATAAACCTCTGTGGAATTTAGGGGTAGACCGGGTAGTTATTATGAACAGGCTGTAGGATTGTGAGGGGCCTTGGGGGGAAAAAATCAATTGCAAGGGGTCCCTGGAATCAAAACGTTTCAGAAGCCCTGTTAAAGGATTGATCTCTGATTGCAGTGGAGTGGAGGCTTCTGGCGAAGCATAAAGGACATCAGTACCAAATTGAGGTGAAAAAGTGAAAGATACTCGGATTAGCAAACTTTATTTATCCCCGTGGGTCAACAAACCTATTTACATAAATTAACAACACAAATTAAGTAAGGACATAAATGTGTCGAAATGTGTCTGATAACTTTATAATGATTATTGAGATTTTGTGAAAAAGGAA
This sequence comes from Filicampus tigris, assembly GCF_054856515.1. Classification (NCBI taxonomy): domain Eukaryota; kingdom Metazoa; phylum Chordata; class Actinopteri; order Syngnathiformes; family Syngnathidae; genus Filicampus; species Filicampus tigris. The sequence continues at coordinate 9,660,724 of NC_141226.1, forward strand.
ACACATTGGACTTTCCTCATCAGAAGGTTGATGTAGTCTGTCCTCTCATTCAGAGTCTTTCTCAAATGTTCAACTTCTCTCTGCTTTTCCATCAGTTCCCTCTGTAGGTGATGGTTTGTCTCCTCCAGAGAGGCACAGAAAGCCTACAGAACATGAACTCATTTTAATAATGAAGTATACACTAGACTAAGCCCAATAATAATAATAAGTCCCTGGCCAAATTTGAGTTCAATTCATTTATTTGGTGAGTCTTGTTTTATGGATGGAAATAAAGTGGCAAATATTGTAAGAGAAAGTGTAGGGTTAGTGAGAGTACTGTCATGAAAAACCATTGTATGAACGATTGTAGACTAGCTACACTCTACAGTATGAACCAACTCCTGTCTTTCACATTCTACAGTATGGAAAAAAGTACAGACAAGAGTAAGTAATTGACAGGTGAATGCAAAGCACAGGGATCGAACTCCGGTCCTCGAGGGCCGCTGTCCTGCCTGTTTTCCATCTCTCCCTGCTGCCACACACCTGTTTCAAATGATCAGCTCATCAGCAATTTCTGCAGGGGCCTGAACCTGATTGTTTGAATCAGGTGTGTTGCAGGAAGAAAACTCTAAGACATGCAGGAGGGCGGCCCCTGAGGACCGGAGTTTAGCACCCCTGATGTAGCGCTATTTGAAAAGAATGAGATATAACCGACCCTGCTTTCTTCCAGACTGTCAAATGGGCCTGGAGATTCTCTCATACATAGAAACTTCCTGACAGAAACACTGAGAAAACAAAAGTCAAGAGTTACCGTGTAATGTATTGATCACAAGTCACGGCTGGATCACAAATAATATTGACTTTTTTTCATTGAGCCCCAAAAAAATCTGACATGTATGTGTGCTCTCTGAGTTTGACTGTGAATTCCTAACACTTTTTTTGACCATCACATTTCTAACACTAACTCAGACAGCACAGATACATCTTGAGTTTAAGTAAGACATTATGATTTAAGACAATTATTTTTTTGAGATGTGATTAGATTTGAGATGTTCACTTCATGTGGATTCAGTGTTACAAATGTTTTTAAAAATCAGGTGGAACGTCAATGTCTAACACTGAATTAGAATTTCTAACAGTGTATTTTTTACCATCAAATGTATGTCAAAAATGTAATAAATTTAATTCAAACTTAAAATGGCGCAAAAATTCCAGACGCTATGCCAATTTAAATTTGAATATGATTTTTTTTACCTGGATGTGGCACAGAATTTTTTTTTGAATTGTTCGAAATTCAAACTTATATGGAAGAACTATATAGTCATCCCATATTCTTTCGCCACACATTACCTATTGCTGATGTCTTTGTGATAAGTCAGATTCTGCAGAAAACTCTGCAAACCAGTCTGCCTCTTGTCCAGAAACTCTTCGTCGTAGTTGTCTCTGAACCAACGTTTTGGAGGCAAAACTAAGTGGATGCTCGGAAACAAGTCGTTGAGCTTCAAAAATCAACATATCAAAAGAACAATATTACATTCTGTACTTGCATTCACAAACCATTTGTTCTTTAAAATGGGTTGTACCACATTGGCTTGGATTTTAGAATGCTACCACACGAGTATGTGTTAGCTTTAGTTTCACCTCGTCTTGGAGTTTGCAGAAGTCTGTGTATCGTCTAAAGATGATCCAGCTTTCCCCTTGACTCCCGAGTACCAGGATCTTGTAAACCTGTGGCACAAAGGTCCATTGTACTGAATCGTATGTACAGTTATATAAGCATTTCAAGATGTCAGGAGACATTACGTTTGCTTATGTTAGGTTAGCTGGATGCTAATGGGTGTTTGTCGGATAAATATACATTGTAACTATAAATAACATGCACTTTTAGGCAATCATCCTCATGTTACAATGCTTTACTAGCAAGCCAATTTCAAGCCGACAGGGGTCTCGAGGAAAAAATAGTTCTACCTGAATTTCAAAACATGGTCCATGACAGCTTAAAGCTACAGAATGTAAAACCAGAGCTAAAGTCTTGAATCTTAGATTAGCTCTCTCAGCAAGTGAAACAAGGTCATTTGTTTGCACTTATAAAGCCTGTTGTATGCTTTGCCATATTTTGTTCTAACCTTGGAAGGGTTGTTGTTCATTTATAGTTTTCACCGTGTTTTATGGTACCAATCTGCAAATAAAGTGAAGCACCTGCCTGAAAATGTCTCGTCTGTTTATTGAGCTGAGGATCAGCTGCAATGATATTCAGTTAGGCAAGAATGCAAAATTACTGTATACGTTACCGTGAACGTTTCCCTCTCCTTGAGGGTTTCGTGGTCCTGCAGTGTCACGGTGAAGGGTCTCTCCACCCAATTATCTCCAATGATGCCTTCACTCTCCGGCCCACAAAAAACATTTCTTCTTCTCTTGGACTCATCCCCCATTGTGGAGATGAGAGCCCACAGCTGGTAGATGAGATGTTGAAATGGACAGGGAAAACTGATCTGGATGAGATGTGAAGTAATGCTGCCAGGTGAGCTTCAGTTTATCTCTCTAACAATTCCGAGTTGGAACACCGGTACTGTATGTAAGCAGCAATAAAATGGTAAATGATTTGTCAACACTGTGTTCATCATTAAGTTTGCATTCAGTGTGTCATGTCTATTCACTTTGGAAGGAATAGATGGAATATGTAAGGTTTAAATACTGAGACCGCTTCATTTATATGCAGATTGTTATCATCAGACAATGTGCAAAGCAAGTACCAAAGAGCACAACATCAGTTCCAAGATCAGGGCGAAATGCAGTGACGAATACAACTATGGAAAGCCGTTTGAGCATTTATTGCAGGGAAGAGCAAAGGTGGCGCGTGCCCGAGGTGGTTAATAAGCTCCTCGGTGGCAGGACCCCAGCGGTGGATGAGCGTTCCGAAAGGCTTTGGCTGTTGTGGGGCTGTCCTGGTTGTCACACCTCTGCAACATCATGTGGTCATTAAAGACAGTCCCTCTGGATGGGCAGACTGGGGTGGTGGTTCCCATTTTTAAGAAGGGACATCAAGACACTAAGGATATCAAAGCATGATTAAATCCCCATTGCTGAAATATAAATGTGTCCAGTAGGGGTCGTCTCTCCTCATCTTGTTGCTGACAGGAGGGCTCTTTCATACCGGATTTCAAGAGAGGGAGGCTCCATCCCTCCTTCCTAAAAGACTGTAAGGAGCATGTGTGAGAGTATTTCATTTGGCACACATGCAGGATGTTGGGTAGGCTAACTTTTTAGGCTACATTTTGTAGAAGAGAAGAAGTCAACATCACTATCCAGTGAATGAGCGTCCCCGGAGCCTTAGTGTATTCGACATCCTCCTCCTCCAGGTAAAGATGTTTGTTTAAATTTCCGTATGAATGTCAAAAAATGATTTTTCTTTAGTCCTATTGATTATTTTTTGAACGTCCAACCATATAATTTTGCTCCTTATACATAAATCAAACGTACGGCAGCATCAGTGAGTGTTCTTAGTTTGTTAAACATAAAGGACTGGTAATAAATCATTTAAAGCAGTTGGTCAACAACCTGGGAACCACATTTATCTAATGTTGTGACACACTTATAGAAGAACAATAAAGCTATATATATATATATATATATATTTATTTTTCTTTTTTTTCTTTAAACAACTACACATGCTAATATGGTCAAAGTGCCTTTCTGAGTGCCATATTAAGATACTGAAAATGAACAAAATGAATATAGTAAAATTGCAACACTGCTTGATTTGTATTCCATATTAATGCCCATGGAAGTTGCCCTTGCAGCACTAGTTTTTCTTCAACCTGCACTATATTTAAAGTAGATTGACATTGCGACAAAATCCAGGATGTCTGGAGCCAGAGGCTGAGCTGCATTGTGTTTGTTTGTGGAAAGAACTTATACTTGATGTCCCTTTCCCAACATGTCCCATGTGGGAACTCAGTGTGGTACAGGGTGAATATGAATACTGACATAGCCCTGCCGCAAATATTTAAAACCAGAGCTGGGCACTTGACCCTTTTTTGCCGGTCCGGCCCCGACCCTCCACCCTTGACTTGGTTACCCTTCGGGCCGCGACCCTCCGGCCATATTCATAAACATTGCCGGCCCCCGTCCCGTTCCGCCCTCCGACCAAAAAAAAAAAAAAAAAGCGTCTGTGATTGACGCTAACGGCAGAGGCTTTTTAAGGATCATTATCTGCCTAATTTACTATTCAAACCCGCTGTGGACACGCTTCAAAATGCGCCACTAGTGCTTTACTACTAATCGGCCCTCATGCGTGACCTGGTCGAGAGGCGGCCAAATTTCATCTGAGCCTACTCTGTGAAGGGCTTTTTAGGCTTCTTTCTACTCCCGTGTGTGCTGCGTACTGCGTGTGCTTACTTCCATTGCGAGCCCCGGGGTTGGATTTGTCGTATTGTATAATTATTTGGGTCCAACAGACGGCCAGAAGTTGAGTCAACAAGTTACTTATTTATTTTCCACACTTCACTCCTTCACCTTCAAAAAAAAGCCTGCTACAACCACAAAGGGACTGAGATGGCTAGACGATGCATTTAATTTTATTGTGAAAACGATCTGGAAGGTGGCGGCTATGGGGGAACGTGGGTGAGTAGCTTGTTTACTTTGCAGCAGCAGCAACAAGCTGCGTGGTTCATCCGTCTCCGTGTGGGAAACTGTATGTCATCGCAACATGTGACATAATGGACCGATCAGAGCAGCAACAATTCCTGATGGGTGCGCGGCATGTGTTGCAGACCTGTCGCCAACAGCACAATGCGTCGGTCATGTGAATCAATCCGGCAGTTGTTTGTGTAAGAAGAGACGTGAGACAGCAACATGCGTTCAAGCGTGTTTGTATTTCCTTATTGTCACATCACGTAACCCGCACCTCCCACCTGCAACTGAGGCATACCATTACAAGAGGGGGCAGGGGGGCAATACCACAATCCCTATAACAGCAGTTGTCGCTCGCGCCGACACGGGAGTAGAAACAAGCCTAAAAAGAAGCCCTTCACCGAGTAGGCTGAGATGAAATTTGGCCGCCTCGCGACCACGTCACATGCATGAGGGTTGATTAGTGGGCCGGACTAAAATCCACTTCCAGCCGTGCTTAGTCCAGCCATTTTTAAAAATGTGTCACCCCCCACCCCTCCGCCCCAAAAATGGGCATCCGGCCAGGCCGGAGGGTCCGACCGGTCCGGCCCAGGGACGGACTGCCCTGCTCTGGCTTAAACTGTGAGTAATTGATGCCCCAACTGAAAAGGTTTACACTGTGGCTGCAAAGGATTACTTTCGTCTCAATGGACTCCTCAACTCACGTCAACATTTCCTTGGCACCAAGATGCCATTAAATGACGCCAAAGCAATACTGTTAGTATTTCGTTGACCTGAGTGCAAAAACACAGAAGAAGAGAGGATAGGTTAAAATGTATGCAAATTATATATGATTGGGAAAATCTGCGAATGCCAAAATATATGATGGCATTCGCTGTAAATGTATAGTTCCATTCCACCCCAGGTTCTAATGTTTCAGACACGTCTTTCAAAATAAGGTTATTTTGCACTAAGGAAGTCAACCCAAACGTATTTTTTTCCAGAATATGTTCTATGCAGGCCCACTAGTCTGAACACGGCATTCTGAATAATATTACGTTTGTGGAATATGAGAAATCCACCCGTTTTTAGCTAGCTCCGGGGGCGGCCATTTTGTCACTTCTGTCAACTGAAGATGAAATCGAAGTGGCTCAGGGCTCAGTTAACGGCCAATTATAGCTCAGCTTCAGAAAACAGGTGAGCAATGATTGGTTGTTATCTGAGGCCAGAGCAACTTCAATGTCATCTTTAGTCAACAGAAGTGACAAAATGGCCACCCGCGGAGATGGCTAAAAGTGGGTGCATTTTGCTGATTAACTTATATTCCACAAACACAATATTAATCAGAATACCGTATTTCAACTAATGGGCCTGCATACAACATATTCTGGAAAAAAATATTTTTGGCTTGACTTTTCTTTAAATATTTTCTCTTAAGGGGATCCCAAGTTTAACCCAAAAAAGTCCAAATGGGCTGTATCACTAACTTACAGTATGCAAACAAAAAAGCAAATTCACAATTATAGTAAACATTTATATCTGTGAAAAACACTTGTAGGCCATAAATGTGAAACAACAATGAAAAACAGTAACCACGGCTTTAACTGAGCTTGCCTTCTTGTGTGTAACTAGTTCATTATATTAGCCTCTTAAACCAAGCACCACCTGTAACTTTTTACTGCCTTTCCCGGTGCTCACTTGTTGAAACTCACTGCTCTAAAGGATTTACATCCTGGTGATGTTGCAAGGTTCAATATTTGTTTAGGTCACCTCCCTTAAATGCAAATTAACAGAGGTTTTAACTGGTAGCTTAATCTCTGTCAGACCAAAGCAATGTTTGCTAAAGTATTGGAGAAGAATCACTAGATTTTATTGTTGCAATTATTTTTAACAAGTGGCACTGTTTCTATTATATTACAGGGGTGTTCAACAAAACAACATTGACACATGTAATATTTAATGATAGAAGTCACTGAATTTAAATTATGTAATATATTGTGTTACACTGGATCAATTTGCACTGCATTATTAGTGAACTGAAGAAGCAAAAATAAGGGCATATTTGAAACTCAAGCATGCAACGAATGAATGAATGTACTTACTATGTTATTCACTATCACTGCCTTGTTTTGCCTCTGGATTCTAATAGCAAATATTCAGCTCTCTGGTACAGTAGTGTCTTGAGATACACGCGACCTGACATACGTATTTTTCGATATGATTTGTTTTCAGGTGATTTTTCTTTTGTTTTTTTTCTTCATTTTTTTGCTTTGACCTGAATGATGGCAGTGAACTCAACTTAACTCACAACAAGCAAAAGTTTTGCAGCTAGTGATGATTTTTTTCAATTAAGAGACTTCAAGTTAAAAGCTACTTCCAGTTGAAGTTGACTGTTAAAGTAAACAAAAACAAAGAAATTAAATATTGTATATTTAAAACAACCACATTACTTTGCCTCTAAGTCTGCTCGGGTAATACTAACACATAATGGGAAATGCCACAGACGGGTTAATGAATAGCATCTGCATGGTGATAGTGGTATTAACGCTTTAATCTATGAATATTTGAACACAAATGGTGCAGCAACTCATGTAAACAGACAATCTAACAATACTCACAGGGATAAATTAGTATTACTATTCATAGTGTCACTAAAAATGTGAAAAGTCCTCTTCATTTGTCTTCATGACTATATTATGCTGACCCTTGGTGGCCAAATGTTAAGAAAAGTGCTATTCTCCTTCTTAAAAAACATATTCCAAAAATTTGTGAAGGGTTTTGGGGGGAGGCTGAAACGTATTAATTGCATTTCCATTTGAAATACAATGTTTTGATGGTACAGCACAGTCGCAGAACCACAATGTTTTTCGTCTTATTTTAACGTTAAAATGAAATGTTTGATCCAATTCCTTCCCGGATCACTTCTGCAATTTAAAGTAAAGCACTGTTTATATCTGTGAACTTGTCATGAGTTCATGTGTGACATACTAACTGTAAATCTTAAATATTCTGTCGAGTCTTCCATCTGGCTACATGTTAGCATATGCAGACTGAGGCAATGTTCAGATTCACGGTCACAGTGAGCAGTGTTTTCAATGTATGGAAAGGGAGGTCAGGTCGTGAGAGGAGAGTTTGTTTGGAGGTGTTAGTGGACTCGCACATAAACATTCTCTACACTAGGTGGATTGTGTGCTGCTGGACAGATCTGCCACATAAGGGAGTCAGTGTGTATACAAGCCACACCTCGTATTCTGTCTAAATGCTACCTTAGCCTTTTAAGTCGTTTTTCACCAGCAGGATAGCTACCTCTCACCAAAAGAAGTCGCTTCATTTTACACCAAAATTCTGTGAACTTCATCCCCAAGCAATCACGCACGCTCTCCCCTGCTAAAATGTGCTTAGTTCGTGAAGGAAAGGAAGGATGGCCATTTTCTCCCCACCACCACCATGAGTCGAGTTTTACCTGTTTCACAACCAGGAGGAAATGTGACTGCAGGATCTGAGGTGAGAATAGCCTACTTTTGTGCACATGCATTCCAGTAGGCTACTACATTGCATGAGGAGGACTTGATCAAGGCCGCTGATAGTGTAGTGGTACACACGCCTGAGTTGTGTGCGGGCAGCGTGGGATCGATTCCCGCTCAGTGACAGTGTCTATGTGTGCCCTGCGACTGGCTGGCGACCAGTTCGGGGTGTAGTCTGCCTTCGCCCATTGACGGCTGGGATAGGCTCCAGCAACTCCCCGCGACCCTATATAGGATAAGCGGTTTGGAAGATGACATGACATGACTTGATCAAGGGACAAGCAAGTGGTGACGAAGCTATGTCCAGACAGATGATGTGGCAGTCAGAACATGTAAGCCATTCCAATTACAGAAATATCTACTGTAGTAACCTGATAGTGGCAATATGTTAGATTACTCTTAGTAGTCGACCACCGTGCCGCCCGATTTACAGACATATTTACGTATATATCTTTTTATGAAAAAGATTTTCCCTAATACATATAAAAGCTGAACCACTGTCATTGAAATTTATATGTACGTAAGAGCGGCACGGTGGTCGACTGGTTAGCACGTCCGCCGCACAGTTCAGAGGTTGTGGGTTCGATCCCTCCCTGTGTGGAGTTTGCATGTTCTCCCCGTGCCTGCGTGGGTTTTCTCCGGGTACTCCGGTTTCCTCCCACATTCCAAAAACATGCATGGTAAATTGATTGGATTCTCTAAATTGGCCCTAGGTGTGATTGTGAGTGCGGATGTTTGTCTCTGTGTGCCCTGCGATTGGCTGGCAACCAATTCAGGCTGTCCCCCGCCTACTGCCCAAAGACAGCTGGGATAGGCTCCAGCACGCCCCGCGGCCCTTGTGAGGATTAAGCGGTATCGATAATGGATGGATGGATGTACGTAAGATATAGCTTGTGAGTATATCATGTTGTTTTTATTTTGAGAAGTTTTAATCTGCTGTCTGTAGCCTGGTCAGCATTGCAAATACCGTACCTGGATAAGTAAAAGTTAAATAAATGAAATAATGACATGGCTTCATTAACAGCTCTTATGAAGTTTTTTTATTACAGCAGCGTGAAGTAAGTTTTGGAAAAAAAATTAGACATTGCGACTTTTTATTTGTGCACATTAAAAGACACAATGCACACAGCCAGAAGCCGGGCTGAATTTTCTAGTCTTGCACCCGGACCAACTCGGCATAGTTCGCAACTTGGAAAAGTGTATGGCTTGCCACACATCATTTTCTGCCACAGTGAATTCCTGGCTTGCGATTTCCATTTCTGTGATTGAATCCAAGGTCCCATCCCCTACGCGCTTTCCTATTGACATGATAAAAACGCAAATTTGATAACGGAATTGTCCTACAAGTAAGCTTGTCAAAAGTATCGATACTTCGGTACTGACTCGATACTAAACATTTTGAACGGATACAATACTAGCTTGCTGTGGCATCGATATTACCGATACCAAACCACTGACTTTGACACCAACAGCGTTTTGCCAACGTCTGCTCCTAATGGTCTGTTGCTCCCGCACACACTGCCGAAGCCTGCCCCGTACGGCCGCCCCTCCCTCCCTGCTGTGCCGAGTGCAGACTGCTCGTCGACTCCGTACCGGCTGGCAACCGCGGGCCGCAGCGTTGGCTTCTCTGAGTGTGTGCCCGGCCCTTCCCACGGATCTCCCCAGCAGCCACCGCAGTGGCAGCGGTCGCCCATCGCGGGGCCGCTGATCCTGCTCGGGCCGGCCCAGCTGGTTCATTCGGCCGACGCCGAGGCATAGAATGACGCGTTGCGGCTCATGACCCAAAGTCAGAATCGGCTAAGTACGTCTAATGGCAACATTGAACCAACAAGTTCAAAACTCAAATGTACATATCCAGCTAATATTTAGTTTATAGCATTATCTATTTTTTTTTGTTATGAATCGGAATTGCGAATCGTTAGGAACCAGAATCAAATCAAAACATCGGAACCGGAATCATCCAAATTCAAACGATGCCCAACCCTACCTGCTACTCTTCTGGATAGCCAATAACTGAAAGTATTTTCTTTTCTTTTATTATTACTATTGTTATTATTATCTGTGACTTGTTGGATTGCCTTAATAGATAAACATGTGGGTCTAGATACTCAGACAACTTACAGATTTTGTTGTTAATTTATGTTACTGTAAGTGGTGGGTGTTATTCTTTTTCACTACCTCAAACAACTTGAAAATGATGTGCCATTGGTGTTGCACAGTATGGTTATTTCTTTGCACTAGTTCAGACAATTTACAGATGAATAATTGTTTTTTTTGTTTGTTTTGTTCTTTGCACTACTTCTTCCTTTGTTTTGCACTACCCCAGGCTCAGACAAGTTAAAATGTGTTCCAGGCATTGACTGTACAGAGGGTTGTCGAAATTAAATACTGAAGTTGTACTATTTCTTTGCACTACCTCTTAAAGAAACAATTGTATTAATGATCATTTAAGCTTTGGGCGATAAAAAAAGTTTTACAGTAAAAGAAAAAAAAAAGCCTGTGCTTTAATTTGTTCCGTGAGGTATCGAAATGGTCTCGAGTATCGATACTGAATTGGGTATCGGTATCGAAGTTGAAATTCTAGTATCGTGACAAGCCTACCTACAAGTTACTGTCAGTGAAACATCTTACTGACTCGGGCAAACGCTGGATGAGGGATGCTTCTTGGTAGCCTGATGGAGAGCTTACATTTGTCCCTGCATTGGGAACTTCCTCAGCATGTGCAACAGCTGCAAATCAAAAAACGTGCAGAAAAATGTAATAGTTTAGTATTAGTGGATATAAGTCAGTAATCTATACAGACATTTGCATTTTATGTTCAACTGTTGGTTTTTTTAAATACCAATATATTTATTCAGGTGCAGTTTTTTTATCTAACATGCAATATTTTCTTTTTTTCATGAGTACTGTACTTGAGTTTGTAGAGGTGGAAGCTATGTTGAGGAGGCAGAGCCTTACCTTTGGCATCAGCCTGTTATTGCTATAAGTAACTAAAAAGTGCTACTGATAATTGCTGCAACAGCTGACAAACTAAATAAGACCACAAAGCATTTCTGTGAGTACAACAGGTATTTTACCTTCATGCCTCAGAAACAGAAGCGCAGCACATCCAGGATCCAGGAAGAGTTGATTGGTCTCCTTCTCCGCTTACATGTTGACATACAAAAGCAAAATGAGAAACAGTAAATAATTTAAATGCCCTACAAATGATTGTAAAATGAAATTGACCAGGACTGGTGATGCTTGAGTCGCAGGAGACACTGCACTTCTGTGTAGCGGATGATGACGGCTCATAATTTCTTCACTTGAAACTGTCTCAAAATGTCAATCCAGAACAGCTGATGGCCGAAATTGCGCCTGTGTCTTTGGCGACCCTCTAGACAATTCGGCTCATTTTCCTGTTTTGGCTGATTGGTGCTTCATTTCCAAACGCTCTGCTTGTGTATGAGCGCCAAATTTATTGGACTTGCGATGCGGCGTTGGAAGTTCGGGTGCGTTTGAGCACAACTGGAAAGAGACGTTGCCTGTTGACATCGCGGCGGACCTCTTCCATCTCCCAGCGCTACCACGGCGGCGAAAACGGCGCCGAGACAAACGTGGTGGCAAGCTAGCGAGGCAAAAAAGGGAGCATGTACACGCTTCGTCCCCTGCTCGCTCCTGGACGCACGGACGTACTCCACCGCAGTGCCTCGCCCGGGATCCCGCTCCTGGCTGCCTGATACCCGTCTTCGGCTGTCCGCCGCCTACCAAACGTCATCGGACGCGGTGTAAATCGCCAACTTGTCAAGGAGCTTCCCCGGGCCCGTCAATCGGAGGTGACACGCGCATCTGCTGCAGCTGATGCTCCCACAAGGATAGCGTTCTTAGACGCCCGGTCGTTGACGAACAAATCGGTTATCCCGAGGGAGCTATTTCTTTCCAACAACTTGGATTTCCTCTGCCTGACAGAGACTTGGACTGGCGCCGGTGAGTGCAGTGCGATGCTTGTACTATTACCACCTGCATGCTCTTACTTGGATGCGCCGAGAACTTCTGGCTGAGGTGGAGGAACGGCGACTGTTTTTAAAAACAAATTTAAATGTAAACCTTGTATATTCGCCACAGCGTTCAGCAGCTTTGAGGGCACATTCTTTGAAGTTGCCAGTGCCGTCCCTGTGCTCTGCGCTGTCATATACCGTCCTCCCAAATACAACAAGGAGTTTCTGAATGACTTTTCAAATCTCCTCGCCGAAATCATGTTGCGATATGATCGCATCCTGTTCATGGGGGACATTAATATTCACGTGTGCTGTCCTGAAAAAACACAGGCAAAGGACTTTTTAAGACTCATTGACTCTTTCAATTTGGTGCAGTGCGTGGCTGGCTCCACTCACAAACAAGGACATACTTTAGACCTTGTCCTTTCTTATGGTCTATCGGTCTCAAATTTGAACGTTTTGGATAATGTGCTCTCTGATCATAAGACTGTGCTCCTTGATGTAATTTTTTTCCAGTGCTGTCAGAGCTAATGCTAGCGAGCGCAAGGCCCTGGTTTTTAACCACCTTACTGCTAGTCAGTTCTCTGATGCCTTTGATCAGCTTTGTGTTCTTCAAACACAGAGGAGCTCAGCACTTGGTTCCATTCAGCTTGCCTTAATATTTTGGATTCCGTGGCTCCATTAAAAATTAGGCGGCAAAAAATTAGACCGGAGCCATGGTTTTAATAAGAGCACTCGCACAGTTAAACAAGAATGCCGCAGAGCTGAACGCAGGTGGAAAAAAGACAGGCTGCAGGTCTCTTATCAAATCCTAAAGGACTGCTGGCGTCGTTACCAGAGAAAGGTGAAGGAGTCCAAGAGAGACCATTTGTCATGTCTGATTCAGGCAAATCGCCAAAATCCACGTGCCCTTTTTAAAACAATCGACTCTGTACTCAAGCCCCGTTAACCGACTTGCATGGACTCGTCCCCTGAAATGTGCGACAAATTCTTGCAGTTTTTCTAGACAAGGTTGCTACAGCTAGGGCTCTTGTTTCGAACGCCACATTTGACCCCTCTGTCAAAGTTCCTTGTTCAGCAGTGTTCGATTCGTTCGAGCCGGTTTCTTTGACATTTTTGGAGGAAGTGGTTTGGTTTGCCATTTGAAACCATCGGGCTCTTCTTATGACGCCATTCCTCCACACTTCTTTAAGGAGATTGTCCCGACAATTGGTAAATCGTTTTTGGCCATTATCAACAGCAGCCTGTCTTCTGGTGTGGTCCCCCAACAGTTTAAGCATGCTGTGGTGTAACCCCTGCTGAAAAAAACTGGCCTTGATCAAGCTGTGCTATCAAATTTTAGACCCATTTCCAAGCTGCCTTTTATGTCTCAAATTCTGGAAAAAGTGATGCACTCACAGCGAAGATCATACTTGGATAAACACAATGTCATGGAAGTTCTCCAGTCAGGCTTCAAGAAGATGCATAGCACAGAGTCAGCCCTGCTACGTGTTTTCAATGACATCCTCCTGGCAAATGACACTGGAGACCACGGAAGTCATGTTTTGTTGGATTTGACTGCAGCTTTTGATACGGTAGACCACAGTATTCTTTTGACTCGCTTGCAACACCAAGTGGGCATTAGTGGATGCGCTCTAGAGTGGTTTAGATTCGATTTGGGTGGCAGGTCTTTTTCTGTTAGCCTAGGTTTCTCTGATTCCCGCTCTGCCCCTCTATCGTATGCTGTTCCACAGGGTTCTATTTTGGGGCATTTGCTGTTTCCCACTGTATTTGCTGCCCCTGGATTCCATCCTTAGAAAACACAGCATTTCCTTGCACTGCTATGCGGACGACTGTCAAATCTATATCCCGCAAAGCAAAAAAGGGGCTTCCTCCTTAAGACCACTTTTGTCCTGCCTCGAGGACATCAAAGATTGGATGTCACTAAATTTCCTAAATTTCATCGGAAAGAAAACAGAAGTTATGGTGTTCGGTCCCAGCGGCTCGTCTCCATCCTACCCTGTTGTCCTGGGCCCCCTGGCTTCATATCTAAAGCCAACAGTCTCAAACTTGGGTTTTAAAATGGACACTGATCTTAAATTGGACCAGCAAATCAGCGCTGTTGTAAAGTTGAGCTTCTTTCACCTTAGACAGCTGGCTAAGGTAAAGCCCCTCCTTTCCCAGCAGCACTTAGAAACAGTCATCCATGCCTTTGTTACATCTCGGCTAGATTACTGCAATGCACTTTATTTCGGAGTCAGCTAGTCCTCCCTCAAACGTCTCCAGTTGGTCCGAAATTCTGCTGCCCGTCTACTAACTGGAGCTCGGAGGATGGAGCACATAACATCAATTCTGGCCTCCCTTCACTGGCTCCCAGTGCATTTTAGGGTTCAATTTAAGATTCTCTTATTCGTTTATAAGTCATTAAATGGCCTGGCCCCGGCGTACCTCTCTGAGCTCCTCCACCCCGACGCACCTTCCCGCAGCCTCAGGTCATTTTTCAGTCATTCTCCTGGTGACGTAAGTGTCTTTTGGCTTCTGCACTCGGAAGCTGTACTAATGTCTAGCACCTCTCGAAGGCAAAACATCATATTCCACGTTTTGCTTCATTTCCAGTGATGACTCAAAAGAAGAATCACAGATCGCTGCTGTGATGTGGGCACTTTAAATCACTTTCCACTCCAGTAGTACGTGTCCGTGTGTGACCCCATCTTCAAACACCAGCAGGTTGACGTTTCTGCTGCAACCTGTGAAAAAGTCATGGAAACACAGACAGTTGTCAACTGTGTACAGTTTCAGATTACCACCATTACCACATTTTCCTGGATTTAACTCATTCAGTACCAGACTTTTTCAGACCCTCTGTGAAATGACATATAAATACGTCATTGGGATGGAATGAGTTAATAGACACTAGTAAATGTAAAATCCATTTTAGTAGACATGGGTCAAATACAAACTTCAAAAGAATTTCATTTTAAAATAATTTCATTTGTGTATATTTTGGGTCACTTTAGTCATAATTTAAGGAGAGGTCGCTGACGGACGCCCATTTTGCTGACGATTGATAGGAGGACCTTTAAAACAGATGGACTGATGAATGACGGAAGTGGGTTTTCATCTGTCAGTGTAATCGTTACTAACCGCGTCCGTCAGTGATGGTCTGTCAGTTAGCCCGCCCTGTTGTGATGGTCTGTCTGATTTTCTGATGTTTTTTCGTGGGGACCGACTGACGGACCAACAGACTTCTGACGGACTAACTGTTGGACTTATATTGACACGTCCGTGCAAAACGGACAGGGGCGTGGTGGATCAACAGAGCCAAAACCATGACATATATGACGGACTGACTGACGGATTGACGATCACAATTCAGTTTGTCATGAAAAGTGACAAACTGACGGATAACGGACGGGTACCTTGGCCGACGAACCAGCAAAATTTAGCCCACCTGAATTTAAGAATGAAAGGATGACATTCAGGTAGCCTATCAGATATCAAAACAGGTCAAATATAACCTGAACAGTATGTCGCAGGCGTCAGGTGGAGTCATTTGACCTCCAAAATCATCACTTTTCAGGAGACCCCAAAAACGACCCCCAAAACATTTGTCCAAATATTAACGTTATATCGTCAAAGAGAGCAAACCTTTTTCAACAGATGGATCGATAATTTGTAAAAATAAGACCCCCACATGTTGGCTGACCAATAGGATAGACGTGTGGGCAAAAAATAGGAAATTTAACAAATTTGTGACATACGAGGTTCCGGGTAACTACCATTCAATAACAAACAAATGTTTTGGTTCTACACAAATTGGAGTGATGTAGACTCAGGTACACAAGCTTTGTCAAACCAATATCATGTTTGGAGATCTACCTGGTTGATTGTCTTTTCCCAAAGGACTCTTCAAAATCTCCCCAGGAAGAGTCCTCCACCATGGCATCCTCCAGGAGGCTGAAGTATCTGTCTCTGGGGGTTCTCGTGTTTCAGACCACCTCACTGGTACTCGCCATGCGCTACTCCCGCACACTGAAAGAAGATGGCCCACGCTACCTCGCTTCATCTGCTGTAGTGTCCGCTGAGGTGATCAAGATCATCATCTGCACCCTTCTGGTCTTCATGGAGAACAGTGAGTACAGTTGTCCTTCACCATATTACGGTTAACTTTTTACTTGACTCAATCAAATGTATCGCAGAATGGGGGATCTTGCGGAGATCATTTTTCCAAATGGACTAATGTTACTGTAGACTCAGGAAGCTATCAGCGCAAGTCAGAAGGAAGGAGTCTAAAGTTTGGGATCATTTTACAATAGATAAAAGATAAAGTTCAATGTGTACTAATATATATATATATATATATATATATATATATATATATATATATATATATATATATATATTATACATTATATATATATATATATATATATATATATATATATATATATATATATATATATATATATATATATATATATATATATATATATATATATATATATATATATATACATATATACTGTATATATACACATATATGTATATCCAAACTGTCTCTTTGTCGGGTAGATTTCAGTGTGAGGGCCATGAACCAGCTGTTGAAGGAGGAGATTGTGAGCAAGCCTCTGGAGACCATGAAACTGGCCATTCCTGCAGGAATCTACACACTGCAGAACAATCTACTCTATGTTGCTTTATCCAACCTGGACGCAGCCACCTATCAGGTTACACACATGCCAGTTCACTGCCACAGTCGAGGGGGTTTGTGTGTGGTTACCCTGCAATGCACTTGCAGTGTTTTGTGCCTTGCGGGGGCGTAGATATTTTAAAGGGGACATATTATGGAAAATTGACTTTTTAATTGCTTGTGTACAAATGTTTGGTTATAAATGGTTTGTCAGTCTCTTGTAGTTCAATGTAAAAAAAAAAGTCAATGAAACAAATACAATGTACCTACCCGGTATATAAATGTTTAAAAACAAGCAGTTTAAAAAATAAATGCAAATGTAATGAACTGAAGGTAATTCCAGTGGTACTCATACCAATCGTTGAGAATCACTGCTGTATACTGTACAATCATTTATCAAATGGTTCATTCTTAGCATATAAGGCTGCTGACCAAACTCAGTCCAAAGATAAAACCAAGCTTGTCCAAATCACAACTACTAACTAGATCCAAGATAGCATAAGGAGCATGATTTTTGTTTTATTTAGGTCACGTACCAGTTGAAGATTTTGACCACAGCGCTGTTCTCCGTCTCCATGTTGGGCAGGAGGCTGGCTTTCTATCAATGGCTGTCCCTTCTCCTCCTTATGGCTGGAGTCACTTTAGTGCAGGTAGCCACTAAAACTGTAGAAACACACAGGTGTGGCTGCTTCATTCTTACGAAAGTAGCTTTAAATATTCACTCGTCACTGTAGACACAAATATATCCGATTTTGTTTTTGCTAAAACCCCCGCAGTGGCCCACGACGTCTGTCGGAGATTCAGAGCAGAAAGTCCTCTCTGCCAGCGTCCAGTTTGTGGGGCTGATGGCTGTGCTGATGGCATGCCTTTCCAGTGGCTTTGCTGGGGTGTACTTTGAGAAAATTCTCAAGGAGACTAAACAGAGTTTGTGGGTTCGGAACATACAGCTGGGTGAGCACACTTTTCTCATGTAATTTTTAATCATGAACCGTAGATGGTTTTCTCATTCAAGGGGTTTAATTAATTCAGGAAATAAGATGCATTATGGTTTTGAACTGCAGATGATATAATAATGCAGTGAACTTTGACTAAATAGCCTGTGTGTAGTTGAAAATGAGTAAGTCATTGTGTGTTCTTCACTGCACAACTGTGGTATAGGATTTCGACAAGTCTAAAGGCTACTGCCATTATTAGCTATTAAGATTCTAATTTTAAACTGAGTTGATCTCACTGAAACGAAGAAGGACAGAAAAATGTACATCATCATTTGTTTCCTGCAGGTTTTTTCGGGTTTGTGTTTGGTACACTAGGAATGATGGTGTACGACGGAGAGCGTGTGACACAGTCTGGAATGTTTCAAGGCTACAACAAGATCACTTGCACTGTTGTTGTCTTACAGGTATGAGATCTTTTGTTTTGTGTCACATTATCATTTGGTTTTTCTAGGTACATGCGTCCTGTGTGCATAAAGGAGAGAGACTTATGTGGGTTGGTGTGGATGAGGGTTTTTTTTTTTTTGTGGGGGGGGTTACAAAGGAGGTAGTGTGGTCATATTATGTAGAGGGAGAAATATTTGTTTAAAAAAAAAAATCGATCTAAACTCTTATTTAGGGTCCACTGATTGTAACATGGTACTTTGCTGTTCATTTGCACAGATTGCTGTACAGAAGTGCATGTGTTTGACATTTTTGCTCCCACAAGTTGCTTTGAAACACTGTGTGCCTTGCAGGCTTTAGGAGGCTTGGTCATAGCTGTGGTCATTAAATATGCCGACAACATTCTGAAAGGGTTTGCTACCTCTTTGTCCATCATCGTGTCCACGCTAATCTCATATTTCCTGTTGGAAGACTTCAACCCTACCGGGTAAATGCACGCATGTTAATGAGTGACACACATAAGCGATTTGAATTGCAGATGACTGTTGAGGATGTTGTTGTTGTTGTTTTGTTTTGTTTTGTTTTGTTTTGTTTTGTTTTGTTTTGTTTTGTTTTGTTTTGTTTTGTTTTGTTTTGTTTTGTTTTGTTTTGTTTTGTTTTGTTTTGTTTTGCTTTGTTTTGTTTTGTTTTGTTTTGTTTTTTTAATCTGCTTCTAGTTCCATCTGTACACATATGTTTTTAACATATCTATCACTTTTCTATTCCCTCTGTACTTGTCAGTGTGTTTTTCTCAGGGGCAGCACTGGTTATTGCAGCCACATTTCTGTATGGCTATGAGCGCAAAATTGCCAGTGGCAGTGCCATAAAAGTATAAAGGAGAGAAGACCTCCCGCCAGCAAAACACAAACGGAGCAGGACTCTGTGAAGTGCGGGAGCTAGCTGGATACATGTTGGAAAGAAAACTGTTACTGACAATCTGAAATGACTCTGAACAGATATGCCCCTGCATCACTGCAACTTTGCTCAAAGAATGAGAAAACTGTTGTTTTATGTCCACACACAATAATATAATAAAGTATTGTGGTATCTTACTAGAGACAGCAGGGCTTTAGTAGATATTTGTATTTTTTTTAAAGGGTCGCTTAATGGATACGAATAATTGTTTGTCTTAAAAGCTGATGTTGTACTGGTGAGTGTGCCAACCTCAGAAAAAGATCTTGACTGAGCTTCCATCTAGTGGAGGGATGATGAATGAAAATACCTTTTAAAAGATGTTGATGAAAAGAAGAGAGATTTGAGACAAAGACATCACATATTCTGGTGTTATTAATTTCCAATGTAATGTAATTTTATTGGAACAAATGAATTAAAGTCAATTCTGATTTTTGTTACCCCACTGTATAAGAACTGAGAGCATTTGTTTGCATAAGTGAGGGCTTAATTACAAATGCAAACTATCCATTCATCCATTTCTGAAAAATGCCCCTTACCTGCATGCCATAATCTACAGAACAGCTTCTATGCGATACCTTCAAAAAACAAGAAACTGAGGCACTCAGAGTGATTCTTAATTAAAAGTAGTATCCACACACACCCCTGATGGGAGGGCTCCCGCACACAGCGCACATCCCGCACGATTCAACCATCCAATCAGTGTGGGGGTGGGGCTAATTTTTAATTGTTTAATTATTTTTTTTATATAGTTTAGAAACGCTGACAGAAGCCCTTTTAAAATCAGAGGCGGATCGGCCTATAGGCGGGTACTATTTTTGAAAGGTGGTGAGAGCTCTATATAAGCAGCGTGTCGGCTTAAAGTGCTCCCAGTCAGACAAGCGGCTCATCAAAAGCACACAATATTTCCAGATTTCAGTCAGAGAAGTGGAACGCTCATTGAATTTGAACAGAAAAAGTGACTCACTGCCGATATTTGAACAGAAAGAGTGACTCACTGCGCCATGAAAGCTTGTTCACAGCCTAGACCATCATTCAAATCTGTCCCCCAAGCAAGAACAACTATTTTCCCTCGCCTTGCTCGTCGTGGCCTTCGACGCCTAGCCGCAAAAAACAAATGCGTCCATATATGACCCCACCCCATCAATAGTTGCACTGTGTGGTCTTAATAATGATTATAATTGGTTCAATGAATTGATTCCTACAATGATTCAGAGGCATTGTACCTTGTTGTTTTCATATTTATGAATGAAACATGATGACAACCACCACACGTCTGCGGAGCGCCGAATCTGTCTGCCTGCGCCTCAATCAAATACACTGAAATCGCATTACCCCACCTACGCTACCATTTAGACCTGCTTTTAGGTAGTCTGAAATTTAGTCTACGGCTACTTTGTCCCACCAAATTGTCAGGTGCCTCGGGGGAATTCACAAACACAACACAAAAATTAGACTTCCCCTGGCACGAAAATGGAGATGCATCAGTTTTTACACCGAGTGCAATCCAATTGCACCACTGGAACGCAGTGAGGTGCGTCGCGGTCCCAAACACACTAGATGAAAATTGGGGCCCATATGTTGAAAGGTAAAGTGGTGTGAACATAGTATACAGCAGGGACGGAGCCAGACAGACTGACTGCCCACCCAGTGAGATTCATGGAAAAATACATACTTTTGAATTTTTATTTACTAGAAATTGTATAATATTTGTATTATTTATTATAATGAAGTTATTTTTGAATTTGTCTTTTGTTGTGTTTTTTTATTTGTGTTTGTTTTTACTTTATTGAATTCAATTGTATTGAATATTAAGAATGGCATAATTGCGGTTGTCTAAGAAAGATCTGAACTTCATATTATTCAGTTTGTCATTTTATTTGAATATGCCATGTATCGGGACAGGAGGATTGTGCTCAGTGAGAGAAATATTCAGGCCCACCCTGATTTTTCTAGGCACACCTATTAGCCATGTTCTGGCTCCACCCCTTCTATACAGTACTGTAATTAGGAGGCAGCATGTGCTCAAATTACGGTCATGTAGTGTGAGCTGCAGGCTGAATAACATGTACCGGTTTAAGAAAAGGTTACGTTTACCAAAAGTGTCATGTGGTCCTACACACGACACAGCATCAAAAACAAGCGTGCACAGCTGCGGTGTCACCGAGCTAGTGGCTAGCACTAAGATGTCTTTGCGATGTGGAAAAGCCTTGCGACGACTTGGTAGAATATTTTCCAGTCATGGAATAAGCTTTAAAAGCATTTTTTCTCGGCTCAAACATATGGAGATGTGTAGGTCTAAGAACGATGCTAGATGTACGAACGTATGTCATTGACAGTTGACATGCCCACAGTGTCTGAGAGCTGAGAGGATGGCTTGATTCTTCGTGATTGTGAAGCCTCATTTCATATTCTTCATTTGGCAGGCTTGTTTACAACACTTCTCTACGGGGTGTCAAATTTCTAAGACATTTTTATTTTCACTTTATATGCAATTACTGAGCTTTGCCCTGATAGAAACCGATGTGACGTGAGATCTATTTCACTTGTGTGCACGGTCTCTTTCACACACACACACACACACACGTCCACATCAACGCACGCACACACGCATGCATGCACACTCGCTGAGGCGCACACACATCATTGACTACTTTGAATTTTTTTAGGTTGTTCCACTGCACGCTAAGAAACCAAATCAGTCACTATAGCAACGGACAAATGTTGCTGACAAGATACATGTTGAATCAATAAAAATGTGCCAGAGCATCTTTTGGGTATTTACATGATTGTAATGGCCTTTTTATTCAACAAACACCCTTACAAATAACCGAAGATGATAACAGAAATGAAACTGATATTTTTCAGACTTGTTTTTTTTTTGTTTATACACTCAGACAACCTTTGCATAGTTGTGGCCTTCAGAGCAAATGAGCAGTTTGGAATGGAGGTAGTGTGTGCGCGTGTGCTGAGATGGACAGACAAGCTTGAAAGGAGGCAGATGGGAGGATGAGACATGAACCTGGAGAGAAGCACAGATGGAGGATAAGCCATGTGACTTGTTTGTGGAGTGGCAGGCAGAGCTGTGGACGGAGCTCAGCATGAACCGGACCAGAACCGCGACACGGGAAGGCTCTCGTTGGCGATTATCCACACAAAAACCACTGCTACGCAGCCAGTGTACCATATGTTAACAATGATTTTAGCATTGTCAAAATATGTTCTGGTTTATATTAATTCCACTCTGAAATAACAGGTTTGTCAGATTCCCTGATTGTCTATAAATATAGTATATGTACAATGTAGCAACGTAGAATAAGATGGCCTGATTAGACCCACATTCACTCGACTATTTCAGTAATTTAGTCTCATTTCAGATGTAATAGATATGATGTGCAATTACACTTTTGTTTTAAATTTGTCCTCTGCCACTGTTCTGGGTAATTCCCATCGCTCCTGTTTGAAGCCTCATGAATAATATCCTCAACACGGTAGCAGATACAGTTACAATTGGAAATGAAATGTTTTCTCTATGAATTCATTGTGCTATAAACTCCAGCAGATGTCTTTTTGTTTGTAATTTTCATACTGACTTGTTACAATAACAGTGATATTAACAGAAAAGATTAATATAATACTTAAGTGTCTTAAATAATCTGAATACATTCTTTAACTCAGGTAACGAGTGTGCTGATGAAGGCCTTTAATGGCACGAAAGAGGTATCATCAGCCTGCGGTTTGTTTTTGGCTGATGTGACGTCTCTATCACAAACGCTTTAAGGAATACAAAACAAATACGAGTCTTAAATCTTTTCAATGACAGTTTTGCTCACTCTCATCACATGCAATAAGATCTACATATTGGATGCAGGATGCAGTTCTCGTCGGGGGTCAAATTCCTCTGGCGGTGCATCTAAAAAGAGTTCACTTGTAAAAATGCTGGCAAAGCTTTCTAACTGCAGCTCTTGGCCAAACAACACTTAAAGCAATACCAGATTTCTGTAGATGTCCATTCGGACTCTGACGCTTCACGCATCAGTTCCTTTGTTGGCTTCATCACCCCCATCTTCTGTTTTGGCAAGAATAAACAATAACTTTTTTGGGGGAGTCTCTCATTTTGGCGGTATGACGACTAGTGGTGCTCCTCGCCGTGGCCTCCACATTAGCACTTGGGCGTCATTGGCGTTCGGCCTCCCCAAGGCGTTGGGAGGGATGGGCTCCTGATAGTTGAGGATATGCGGCTGCTCCTGATAAGGCCGACCTACCAGGGAGGCACGTGAGCCCAGTGGCATGTCGGGGTCGACGGCAATGTCTACCCGCATACGCCACCGCACCGTCTGCAGTACAATCCGTTCCTGAAAGAGCAGAGGAAGTTTTAACAATGAGATGCAATTGAAATTGAATCAATTTATTCCCACCAGTCTCAGGTTTTGCACTCCCCGTTCGTCACCTCGTCAATGACGAGTTGAAACGGGGAGTGGCAAGGTAAAAATTTTGGCGAGCGGCCAATTTGTCCGTCAGTAATTGCACTGAGGGAACATGACAACCAAGTATAAATGTATGTATGCAAAAAAAAAGCATGTCCATATGCAAATTGCATATAGTAATCCCAAAATCCTCTGTGCAGCCTGTGATACACATGATTGGTTAGAGTATAACAATAATCACAACAGCGCTTGTTAAAGAGTAGTAAAGTAAATCCAAACGTTTTCTTGACAAGAAAATGTTCTATGCACCTCCACTAGTCTAAACATAAACACGGCATTGTGACTAATATTGCATTTACGGAATATGAGTGAAGCAGCAAAAACCACCAGTTTTTGGCCATCTCAGGGGGCGGCCATTTTGTCACTTGAAAATGACATCATAGTTGCTCCGCGGTCAGATAACAACCAATCACAGCTCACCTCTTTTCTGAAGCTGAGTCATGATTGGTCTTGGGAAGGTAGTGTAGGATTACATCTGAATACAACACTGTTAAGATATTTTGCCTTCAAACTAAATACTTTAATGCGTGGTTGAGTTATGAAATAGCAATGCTAAGATTTCTTCAAAGGCATGGTTTAACCTTGTAAATTGGTTAGTGCTGCTGCCTCAATAATGTCCGCTGATAGTGTAGTGGTACACACGCCTGAGTTGTGTGCGGGCAGCGTGGGATCGATTCCCGCTCAGTGACGGTGTCTATGTGTGCCCTGCGACTGGCTGGCGACCAGTTCAGGGGTGTAGTCTGCCTTGGCCCATTGACGGCTGGGATAGGCTCCAGCAACTCCCCGCGACCCTATATAGGATAAGCGGTTTGGAAGATGATGACATGATGCTGCCTCAATATAGTTCTTGGTTTTTATCTTTGTTCACTTTTCACTTGGAGTTTGCATGTTCTGAGCTCGTGTAGGTTTTCTCTTGGGTGTTCCTCTCAAATTGCAAAAATATGCATTGTAAGTTAATTGAAGACGCTAAATTGTCCATGGGAGGAGGTGTGAATGGTTCTTTGTCTATTAAGGGTTCAACAACTAAAGATTTGCTGTTGTTGACTATATTTTGACGAAGAGTTGTAGTCAATTAATTTACAGTTACCTTAAAGGGAAATTCACCCCCCAAAAAACTATTTACAAGAAAATGTTCAATGCAGCCCCACTAGTCTAAATATGGCATTCTGATTAATATTGCATTTGTGGAATATAAGTTAAGCAGCAAAATCCACCCTTTTGTAGCCATCTCAGGGGGCAGCAATTTTGTCACTTCTGTCGACTGAAAATGATATCACAACTGCTCAGGGCTCAAGTAACGAATAATCACGATTCAGCTTCAGAAAACAGCCGTGATTGGTCGTTAACTGAGCCCTGAGTAGTTGTGATGTCATTTTCAGTTGACAGAAGTGACAAAATGGCCACCCACAGAGATGGCTGAAAACGGGTGGAGTAACTCTTATTCCACAAACGCAATATTTATCAGAATGCCTTGTGTCAACTAGTGGGCTTGCATAGAACATATTTTTGAAAAAAATATCTTTGGGTTTTTCAAAAATATGTTTGGGTTGACTTCCCCTTTAAATGTTCTATAATGTAGTTTGCTGTGTGTCTTTATCCAGGAATGGGGTCTCCTCCTGTATTTTATTATTTGTTAATTATTAATTTTGTTCCACGTCAGGCGTGAGGAAAAACTGGGATTGAAAAATATGAGGTTCTTATTCAATTGTTGTCAAACGTCACCACTGCTGCAGCCAAGAGGCAGTTTACAGTACTACCACTATATAGTGAATGGGATATGACATTAAGTTTTCTGTGAGCTGCTTGTCCTCATTGTTAATAGCCAGAGGAGGGCATGTCTGTCCGTCTGTCATCCTTCTGTCATTATTTCAGGCCGGTCGAGTCTGTGCTAGTTGGCGTCGAGAACTTACTTACTACACCACACCACATGCACACCCACACAAAAAATGCAACAACGGACACACACACGCGCCCCCCTCACCCTCCCCCACACACACTCACACACACACATAGTGTGGTGATTGGTGAAATAAAAACAACATGGGACAAAGTCAACACGTCCTATTTAGTTTTTTTAACTCAGGTTTGCTTGTGCTGTGCTTGCGTGTGATGTAATGATGTATTCCATTGAAGTTGGGACGTGGCGTAAAATAATAAAAACATAACACAATGATTTGCAAATCATGTTCAACCTATATTTAATTGAATACACTACAAAGACAAGATATTTAATGTTCAAACTGATAAAATTTATTGTTTTTAGCAAATAATCATTAACTTATAATTTTATGGCTGCAACACATTCCAAAAATGCTGGGCCAGGTGGAAAAAAGACTGAGAATGTAGAGGAATGCTCATGAAACACCTGTTTGGAACATCCCACAGGTGAACATGCTAACTGGAGCCTGGTGGGTGCCATGATTGGATATAAAAGGAGCTTTGCTGAATTGCGCAAATATTCACAAGCAAAGATGGGGCGAGCTTCATCTTTGTGAACAACTGCATGAGAAAATAGTTGAACAGTCTCAGGACAATTTTCCTCAAAGTACAATTGCAAGAAATTTAGGGATTTCATCATCTACGGTTACAGTGCATAATATCATCAAAAGGTTTAGAGAATCTGGAGAAATCAATGTATGTAAGCAGCAAGGCATTAGATGCCCGTGACCTTCAATCCCTCAGCCAGCACTGCATTCAAAACCGACATTAAAGTGTAAAGGATATCAGCACATGGGCTCAAGGACACTTCAGAAAACCATTATCAGTAAATGCAGTTCAACGCTACATTCGTAAGTACAACTTAAAACTCTACTATACAAAGCAAAAGCCATTTATCAACCACACCCAGAAACGCCGCCGGCTTCTCGGTGCGCGAGCTCATCTAAGATGGACTGATGTAAAGTAGAAAAGTGTTCTGTGGTCTAACGAGTCCACATTTCAAATTGTTTTGGGAAATTGTAGACGTCGTGTCCTCCGGGCCAAAGAGGAAAAGAACCATCCGTTGCGGACATAAAGTTGAAAAGCTAGCGTCTGTGATGGTATGGGGCTGTGTTAGTGCCAATGGCATTGGTAACTCACACATCTGTGAAGGCACCATTCATGTCTTTTGTCTTTTTCATGCCCTGCTTAGTTCAGCAAGACAATGCCAAACCACATTCATCCATCCATTATCTATACCGGCGCTTATCCTCACAAGGGTCGCGGGAGTGCTGGGGCCTATCCCAGCTGTCAATGGGCAGCAGGCCGGGCGGGGTCACCCCGAATTGGTTGGCAGCCAAACAAACATTCACACTCACAATCAATTGCAATTTGGAGTGTCCAATCAACCTACCATGTATGTTTTTGGAATGTGGGAGGAAACCGGAGTACCCGGAGAAAACCCACGCAGGCACAGGTAGAACATGCAAACTCCACACAGGAAGGCCGGGGCCGGATTCAAACCCACGACCTCTGCACTGTGAGGCGGATGTGCTAACCAGTTGTCCACTGTGCCTCCCTGCCAAACTACATTCTGCAAGTATTTCAACAGTGTGGCTTTGTAGTAAAAGAGTGCGGGTAGTAGACTGGCCTGCCTGCAGTCCAAATCTGTCTCCCTTTGAAAATGTGTGGCGCATTATGAAGCATAAAATAGGACAACAGAGACACTGAACTGTTGAACAGCTGAAGCTGTACATCAAGCAACAATGGGAAAGAATTCCACCTACAAAGCTTCAACGATTAGTGTCCTCACTCCCCAAACGTTTAGTGAATGTTGTTCAAAGAAAAGGTGATGTATAACAGTGGTAAACATGACAATGTCCCACCTTGTTTCGAATGTGTTGCAGCCATAAAATTCCAAATTCATGATTATTTGCTAAAAACAATCAAGTTTACCAGTTTGAACATTAAATATCTTGTCTTTGTAGTGTATTCAATTAACTGTAGGTTGAACATGATTTGTAAATTATCGTATTCTGTTTTTATTTACATTTTACACAATGTCCCAACTTCAATGGAACTGGGGTTGCACATTCTCAATGCCAATTGTATTAAAAGGTAGGAAGGCTTGCTATAATGCGGTGTGGTACAGTCAATTCCTTTACTATCTCTAACTAATCAGTTCAACCCCTATTGTCTATATGTTACCAATCCTGGGTGTACCCTGCCTCTCACCCTTTGTCAGCTGGGAAAGGCTCCAGCTCACCTGCAACCATAATGACAAGCGCTATAGAAAATGGATGGGTGGATGGATGGATGAAGTTGAACACCAGCCAATTTACTATTCATTTGTCGCACCTTGGTGATGGAGTTCATGGCCACCAGCCACGTGATGAAGCTCTGATCCCTGGTGATGTGGGTTAGCATGGGCGTGTTGCTGTTGCTGATGGGAACGGCCCAGGTCACACTCGGGTAGAAGTTGTCGTTCATGCTGACTGTCAGACGGGATGGTTTGGAGGTGGGACCGGTAAGTGTGACTGTCTCGGTGGTGTTGCCATACCACGGGTAGCTGACTCCATCGGAGTCGCTGATAGCCTTCACCCGACCCTCCCGCAGCTCTGGTAGTTCCCAGCTGGACCTTATGGCAGGAAAAGGAGCAAAGGACACAAATTGGGTGCCGTTCATTTCAAAAACAAATTCTCCTTGCGATACAATAATCAGTTATAAGGACCGAACGTTCAGCGATGAGATTATCGTGACACCATTTGTAATTGCCTATGGTTCAAACCATAAACATACCAGAAACTATTACCCCACAATACTTTTTTATAACATTTCAAACTCATTTTACAACATTAGCCTTAAAGTGGAAGTCTACCCAAAATGTATCTTTACAATAATGTGTTTAATGCAGCCCCACTAGTCTAAACACAACATTCTGATTGATATTGTGTTTGTGGAATAAGAGTTAAGTAGTAAAATCCACCCGCTTTTGTCCATCTCAAGGGGCGGCCATTTTGTCACTTTCTGTCAACTGAAAATGACATCTCATTTGCTCAGGGCTCAGTCAATCATGGCTCATCATCAGAAAAAAGGTGAGCCGTGATTGGTTGTTACCTGAGCCTTGAGCAACTGTGATCGTTTTCAATCGACAGCAGGTGGCTGCCCTCTGAGATGGCAAAAAACGGGTGGATTTGGCTGCTTAACTCGTATTCCACAAATGCAAAAGTAATCAGAATCCTGTATTTAGACTATTGGAGGCGCATAGCACATTTTATTGTAAAGGCATTTTCTGGGTTGACTTTCTCTTTAAAAATAAATGGCTTACAGAAAATTTGCCTACAAAAAATACATTGGAAGTGTGCATGTACTGCACATACACATGTGGTGAAGCATTATAGGGGTAGTCACCCCCAAATTAACTTTTTTTTTTGCTGATAAACTCTATAAATGAGTGTCTACTAATGCCGTCTGTACATCTGGTCATTATTTTGACATTTTAGTGCATGTTTGTTGACATCTTGAATTTGGGGCAAAAGCCGTCTGTGTGGAGCCATCTTCAGGTTAAAAACTGCACTGCATGTAAACTTGGCTTGCTGTCCTCTGATTGGACTAGCAGGCCATCCTGACATCACTTCCGGAATCTTGACGTAGTCACTCTGCCAGCATTGGGTATATAAGCGGTTCAGTGTCGTACACGCCTCCGTAGTGAGTTGGCTTTGGAATAGTAGCATTTTCAAACATCTTTATAACAATTTTTCAGGTTAGTGATTTATTAGCTTAGCACTTGATTAGTTTATTTAGCATAGCTTGTCGTAGTATACAAATTATTTAGGTCACAGTTCAGCCAGAAAACACCCAACCCTCTGCCCGCCCCCAAGCCAATGCCCCCTTTGAGTTATAAGAGTTTTAGTGAGGGGTGATGCACGATTCTGGTAATGGGGCGAGTACCCCTTGAACAATCCAGGCTCAACTTAGCTTCTTCCCGACATACAAATCTTGTCTCTCAGTGGAGATATCACTTCAAAATACTTCATTGACACCATTTACAGAGGTAATATGACATACGAGTTGAATTTGTTCTGTGACCAAGCGCGTTCCTCAATTTACTCACGTATCAAATCCATTTTCCCCATTGAAATAAATTGTAATGCTGTTAAAACATTCCAACCTCCCCCCAAACAACAACAACATTTGTAATGTGTTTGTTAATGACAAAAATCGCACTCTATAATATTATCATTTATAAAAACATACAGAAATGACATAATTAAATATTTATAATATACAGTATATTCTCTGACCAGGGGACAGTTTAAGTCAGACGTACTGTCCTGAGGGCTGAGCTCTTCTCTCGACATCTCAATATGGCAGTAATGTTAGTTGTTCTTTGCAGAGAAATAAAGAATATAAGCCTGAGTATTGTAATAAGCAAAGCTGGGCATTTTACTAAAAATTGAGTATTTGTTATTTGTCATCTGTCTGCAGTGTGGGTACCATTCCATCGTCCCTCAAAGTACGGGAAAACAAAGTACCCGTCTATAGGCCTGGTCCTCCTCTAATTTTCAACGGCCGTCCGTCAGCGAGTCCAACTAAACTTTCACTCCCTTTTGGAAGCCTACCTGCTTGCTTTGACAGCCTGGTTCCTCACAAGTTGGCCGTAGAAGTCTCGCTGCAAAAAAATGGAGTAATGGCGGACTGCAGACGAATGGTGGACTAGATAAAGGGGTTTCCGTCTCTGCTTAATCCGTCTATTTTAAAGATGTTCCCATCATTCGTCAACCATCAGCACAACGGGCATCCGTCAGTGACAGATAGGCGGACGGGTCCGTCACAAAGACGGAATGCCCAGCTCTGGTAATAAGGTCCATCTACATGTTTTTCATCACTTTTTGTGTTCAGTTTTCCGTTGCTTATAGAGTAACAACACCACTACACAGATGCTAATTGTTAGACCATTTGCATATGGAGTTAGTATGTTAGCAGTCAGCTGGCAGAGATAAGCAGTTTTAAATGCACAAGACAAGGTGTAATTCTAGTTAGACAGTAGCCTGCAGCAGAGAGTGGCAATAAAAAGGCTGAGGAATCTTTTTTGAAGAATTTTCACTCATTCTATCTGCGAAACTGCCACTTGTTGTGAAGTGAGTTGAGTCGAGTCACCTGGACTTCACAGTGGTCATATCTCAAGCCAAAGTAAAACAACTGTATGATCAGCGGCTTGAATCCCGAAAAAAAATGTTAATTGGGTCTCAAGACACCACTTTACTGTGCTGAACATGGAATTGAATCACGCAGCCTTTTAACAGCTCAAAGTAAGAACAATGTCATTACTGGGTTCAAAAAGTTCAGACGAAACCTAGTTTACACGTTAGTATTCTGGTTTTCTTTTGCTGTCAAACTCATATGAAAGTTTGTCAGTCGACAGTCACAAGGCACAATGTGGGCCATTGCCAATATCATCCCCTGGATCACCTTCTGGTCACAAACCTTTCTGTGTCGCTGATTTTTCAGTGCACTCATAAGTCAAGGTACCACCGTACTACTTTCCTATTTAGTCACGGCTTTGACGCCATCTTGTGGAACTTCAAAAAGAACACAAAAACTGCAGAAATTATTTTTTTTCAGCAAATACCTGCGGATAGGTTTCCCAGAAGAAAAAAAAACGTGAAAAAGCAAACGGTGAATGGCGAAAAGGAATTACTGTATACTCACATGCCAATATCACCATACGTGTTGTAGAACTCCATCTGGGTGCAAGCTTGGATCCAGCCCACCACCCAAGTTTCATTCCGGGGTACCGGTGGCATCACAACTCCCGCCGAGGCCCTGAAGTACGGCGTCTTGTAGCGAAGTACGATGGGCGAATTCTCCTCGATGATGGTGGGACACTGGTCAATTGAGGCTGACACCTCATACACCACAATATTCTCCCGTCTGATGCGGGGCTTGCACGCGATGCTTTGAATACATCCCATAGTGCAGGTGACCAGCAGAGCGAGCAATAAACAAGGGAGCAAATGACACCTGACCAGCATGCACATCAGTCCCATCCAGGTTCCACCCTTGTCTGGAGAACCAGTCACCATTCATCAAATGTAAAAGCAGCCTGCATGAGCAAATATTGGGGGTGATATGGAGGTGAGAGTGCAGTAGGGGCTGGGGAGGAAGTATCACAGATCTCTGCAGCCTCCTCCCCTTGGTGTGCCTCCTGACTGCCGCACTGCCCTTGGCGCTCGTCCCCACAAACTGCAATCCGGCCTCTCCGGGGCTGCTGCTGCTGATGCAGATTCTCCGCCGTGCGTCCGGAGACGCCTTTCTTCGGAGGCTCCTCGATCCTGCTACTGCTGCTCGGCTCCCGGCTTCGCGCTGCTGTCATGTCAAGCGGCGACCGGGCTGACAGGTGCGTCAAAAGGAAACAGGGTGGGGGGGTTGGATTGCTTCCGTTTGCCTACATTCACACGGTGCCCCGAAAAGATAAAACACCTGCTCTGCATCACTAAACGAGCAGAAAGCTCCGTCAAATGGAGGCCGGCGAAGCGGCTTGTGAAGGCGAGGCTGCCGCTATTTTAAAGCCCGGCTGTCTGTGCTGTGATTCCATTCTTAGAAATCATGAATGGTGCATCATGAACGGAGGCGAGGTAAATGTGGAAAAAAACAACCGCCGTCTCTCGATGCGGATACATCTCTTTTCTTCTCGGTGCGGATCCCCTCGCTCGGTTTTTGGAGGTGCTGATGCTGGAAAGCCAGGGGAGTGGCGTCACCCGACCTCTTCCTTGTGGGGGGGGGGCGCTTTTTACGTCACAAGAACCTGATGGTCTCATTGGACGTCAAGCCCGAATGCGGAAGTGGTGTCCTTCGGCCGCTCTCACTTGTACTGCCTGACACGCATTCAACAGACGACGAGCCGGGCTTCTGTTCGTCCTCCCTTCCCCGAGACGTGCTGTTTGACACTTTAGGAGCCAGTGTGGCTGGTTTATGATAGGCCGTTTGGTGAATAACGTCGCGCAGAGGGTGCCGAGCTTGTTGTACCGGGTGTGTGCGATGAAGAAGCCGCAGGTTGTGTTCGTGCTGGGCGGGCCTGGTGCCGGTAAAGGGACCCAATGCGCCAAAATCGTCGAGGTAAGCTACAAGAGATTGCGAGAGTGATTCAAACACCTTTTATATGACGTCTTATCACGGACAGTCAAAAAACAACAACAATAACAGCAACACGAGTAAGGAATAGCTATTATCGCCGCTTCCTTGACTTCCGGTCGTCCTCTAAAATGAACTAGTGCTCGCTAGCTAGTCAGCTAGTTATCTGAGTTGGCAAACGTAATTACACCCTGTACTTGAGTAATGTAAGTGGGACACTTTGCTTTATACAGGGTACATGAGAATAACCAAGTTTTATGAATAGCTGAGCTTTTATGCTGAACTCAAACTCGCTAAAATCACGTTTTGAATTAGAATCCATATATGGTAAAAACAAACCAAGCAGTAGTTGCCGTATTTGTAACCTTATCAGTATCTTCTGATAGCAGACGTTGTGTAGGTGTCAATGTGTTTAAGTGGGGTGCACTTTCCAATGTAACCTTGCCTGTTGCACCTGACTTTAGGCCAGGGGTGTCCAAACTCGGTCCTCAAGGGCCGGTGTTCTGCCTGTTTTCCATCTATTCCTGCTGCAACGCACCTGATTCAAAAGATCAGGATCGTTATCAAGCTTCTTTAGAGCATTCTGATTAACTTATCATTTGGATCAGGAGCATTGCAGCAAGGAGAGCTGGAAAACAGGCAGGAAGGCGGCCCTTGTGGACCGGAGCTGCTTTAAGGCCCCGATACACCAAAAAGATGCTGGCCAACAGTGACAGACGCTTATCCCGGCCTACAGTCCGGCAGGCTGTCGGCACCTCACGCTTGAGGAATACACCGCAACGACAGACAGCGACGCTGACCATTAAAGTACATTCTGCGCATGCATAAGATGTAATACCCTTTGGTACCATCGCCGCTGGTAGTCACCATTTCTCATGGTCAGAAAACTCCAACCGGAAAGCTGTTGGCCGGGGGCGGATTATAAAAACGTATACAATGCATTCAGCTATATTCTTCGCTCACGATGAACTTCCACGCAAAGTAAACCATCACCTTCTTGACACGGTATTGTGAAATACTTACATTGTCAACCCTCGCTCTTGTACTTGTAAGAAGATTAAGGCAGCGGAGGCATGCTCACTGTTTTTCCGCCTTTGTCACTTTCCGTTGGTGCTTCGCGCACTGATTTGCTAGCTAACAGCCAATCAGAGTGACCAAATGTCACGACTGGCGACGCCGATTCAACATACGTAAACGACCCCAAGACGCTTACAGACGGGTTACGACACTACGGCGGTGGCCACTACACCAATCAGATGGCGCTTAAAGACGCTTCACGACGCTTCACGATCTCCGACGTCGGTTTGTTGTATCAGGGCCTTTAGGCAAAAAACCCTGGACTGGTCGCCAGTCAGTCACAAGGCACTTGCTTTTTCAGTCACCCACACATATGAGGGTCACAAAGGAACAGTGGTAGAAACAAGTTGGTCTAACTTGCCTATGAAGATGCTATCTGTTACTAGTATGCCAGACGTTTTCTAACTTGTGCAATTGTATATCCATTAGCTCATCTATGACTGATTGTGTGAAGTCCCACTAATACACAGTTCCATACTTAAGCCCATTTTCTATACCGCTTAACCGCATTGGTCCTCTTGCATACTGAGCAACGTGGTTGAATGCGGATAAACTTTTGCACAATTGGTGGGGTGGTTTTGCTACGATTTGAGATTTGAAACGGAGGCTAATGGTGACATGACGTCACAAGTATAATGGCCAATCAAATATGCCACATTGAATCACGAGCTCCCACGGGAACTGACATTCCCAGGTATGAAGCCAGATCCAGCTGACCACCGCCAAACCAAAACAATACATATACAGTATATATGGGGTTTTGCAATGCTAAATATATTTTTAATGTAATACAGGGAGTCCTCGATTTATGAACGAGTTCCGTTCCCACACTGTCAATGTAACCCAAATTCCCCGTATGTTGGATTTCACCTTTAAAGTTTATATTTACGTCAAAATATTTAGTATAAAAAACAAAAATACATTAAAATAAAAACAAAAGATGCTGTATTTACCATTATTGCTGAGAGGTAGATGGAGAAGAAGGAGGGGAGGGCAAAAAAGCAAAGATACTGTCAGCGTAAAAACAAATACGATAGGGACACTCCGCGCATGCTCAATTTCAGAATCCTGGTCTTGTGCTTGTATGCGTAAGTGCGGTGTTTGGCGCACAACCCACCACAAATACTAGGGGTGTAACAGTACGCTAAATCACATTTCTGTTCGGTTTTTGGGAAACTTCGGTTCGCTATATTTTCGGTACAAAAAACCCCGATTTTTAAAAAAAATATATGTTTATTTGGAAAAGATGACAAGTAATTGGTACACTTTTTTGAAAAAATAAATAACCGAACCGAACGCAAGTGGACCGAACCGATCATGCCATACCGAAACGTATTAATACACCCACGTGTACCGTTACACCCCTAACAAATACACAAGTAGAGGTAAACAAGCTCAGAGATTGGGCACAAAAGCACACTTTTGGAGCGAGAAGGAAACCGGCTGCTTCATTCCTGTGGCGAGTGACATGAATATCAAGTGTTTTATTGACAGTTGAAAGTAACAAGCGGAAATGACGTCCATTTGAGTCACAACCCCGTGAGTCGCCGTTCACTGTGGGTTATTCAATTGCCGGAGCAACTCTGTCCGCTCATTCATGTAAACGGGTTATTTCAAATGTTTCAGAAATCTGAGTTTTGACCTTAACCCGAATATTAACTTCATGTAAACGTAGTCACTATGGTGCTGGAGACAAAATGGCGGAAGAGGCACGGGTGACGTAAAGTCGAAACGTCGTAGGCCGCTCACGTCGTATTTCGAGGACTTCCTGTATATACCTGTGGCAAAAAAAAAAACAAAGCGTGGAGAGTCTGTTGGTAAAATGCATTCACAAGAAAAATTACGTTTCCGGGTTTGAATCAACATCCAGCCATCCACCATCAAGCCGTACCAATAGAGTGTATACACTAGTATACTGTTATGCAGTGAACCCTTGCTGGCATTTACAGACTCAACAATTTGCAGACTTTTGGAACCTGTCCCCCATTTTTTCATGGAACCCTGTATTTTTTCCAGATCCTTGCTTCTTCAATTTTCTATATATTTTTTTCAACTGATCCCCTGCTTCAAAAATGTTTTTTTTAATGGCAATTAGAATAATTTGTTGCAGATTTTGCTATTTGTGATCAGGCCTGTCTCCATCCCCCGCAACTAGCGTGATCCCACTGTATTGTGTTTTACAAAAAACACGTAACTATATTTATTTCCTATGTACGTGTGGCTGAAAAAGCAAAGTGTGGCGTGTCTCTGTCATTGAAATGCACTCATGCAGTAAATGAATGGAGCAAAGATCCTCTCAAATATCCACACTATTGTCTTTATTCCTCACTGTTTCCTCATTTTGTACAGTGGCTGTGGCAATCCATTTCTTCCTTGACAAACGCGGCATGTTGTCTGTGGTTCAATAAAAAAAATTGTGACGTTCTTTATGTTGCATCTCATAAGGTGTCCAGAGAATGCCGTTTTTCCGTTGCAATGCATTGGTTTGTGTGTGCGAGGGTCAATTGCCTTATGTGTCTTCAGTGCTCTAACACGAATGTTTTTTGAGTGGGAGGAAGCTAGTTAAAACCCACGCAAGCACAAGGAGAACATGGGCGCTCCTCACAGGAAAGTGATTGTTCTAATCACTCTCCCCCGTGCTGCCTAACATTCACTTATTACCAGGTATTTCAATTTCGGAATCCTCTTTCGAAACACATACCGGTACTTTCTGTTTATTCAAGCTCTGTTTCAGTCCTCATGTCTGTCTTTGCTATTTTGGAGTGGTTGCATGTCCGCATGTGTGTATGTTTGTATTGCTGGGTGTTGGCTGTTGGTCTTCATGGATGGTTTTCAGGCCTGAATGACAGTTGTACACAGACACTCTATTCATTCAGTCCAAAGAGCACTTTCCCGGATGTAGCTCCAAGTTCAGGGTGTGCAAGGGATGAAGCCGCTTCAAAAAAAAAAGATTCATAACTCTGTCCCCTGGGTGTATAATTAGTGTTGTATTTAAATGTGGAAAATACAAGGCAGCACAGTGACATAGTGGTTCGCACAACTGTCTCACAGGCGAGAGGTTTTTGGATTGAAACATTAGGTTGAATTGCCCATTATGTATGTGAGTTTGAATGGTTGTCTCCATGTCCTGCGATTGACTGGTGACCAGTCCTGGGTGTACTCATGGATAAGGTTCAGGATTGGATGGAATATGCAATGTGCATATTGAACTGGCTGTGTTGCTTTGTACTTCAGAACTACAACTACACTCATCTGTCAGCTGGAGACCTGCTGAGGGCAGAACGGGCCAGAGAGGGATCGGAGTTTGGAGTTCTCATCGCCAACTTCATCAAGGAAGGCAAAATTGTCCCTGTTGAGATCACCATCAACTTACTTAAAATGGTAAGAAACTGATAAGAGACCGATTGATACACCACATGTTAAGTTCCTTAAGAGCTGCTGCAAGTCATTTAATTGAAATCAACTGACATGTAAAATATGTATTATCAGAAATTATTTGAAATTTCTTCAACTTCCTTGGTTAAAGTAGAATTTTTTTCGATCTCTGTTTTTCTAAGCAGTACTGCTGCTTTTTTGTAGATGATAAGCCGCTATTTTTTTCTTAGGTTTTGAACCATGCGGTTTATATAAAGGTGCGACTATTCTGCAGATTTTTCTTCCACCGCTAGGGGCGCTCTAACCGGAGTTAGAATCAAAACGAAGAAAAAAATCAATGCAAAAAATACGCTACTTTTCCTTTAGCAGATAGAACACAGATGACAAATTATCCATCCATCCATCCATCATCCAAACCGCTTTTCCTCACAAGGGTCGTGGGCAAGCTGGAGCCTATCCCAGCTGACTTCGGGCAGTAAGCGGGATACACCCTGAAATGGTTGCCAGCCAATCGCAGGGCACACAGAGACAAACAAACATTTGCACTCACAATCACACCTAGGGCCAATTTAGAGTGTCCAATTAACCAACCATACATGGTTTTGGAATGAGGGAAGAAACCGGAGTACCCGGAGAAAACCCACCCAGGCACGGGGAGAACATGCAAACTCCACACAGGAAACATCAATTATTAATACCGCTGAATTGATATGTACATATATGTTTAAATATAATGATATTTAATATATAGTTGTTGTTTTTTTAATAACAAAAACCTGTTATTTGAACAGGAGTTTGTACACTCTTTATATCCACTGCATCTAATAGTGTTTTGTCATAAACTTTCAAAGTTTATTGGCCTTTGGTTATTGAAACTCTGGCATAAATTGACAATGGTCAAATCTATATCGCCATCTATATTATCAGCACATGTTCTGCTTTAGGAAGTGACACCCATTTTTTGCTTGATGAAATTTAATGAAAATGGCTGAGATGTTTTCTTCGGTTGGCTACAATGTACCTGTGTAGCAGTCTACTTCACCCTAACCTTATTCCAAACGTTTAAGTGTGCTACTCGGGTTGATGCAGTGATCATAAACATATCATGTCCATAATAACCAATAACCATTTTAGTAATATCACATATTTGCATTGGACTAACAGAATACAGAGTTCCAACACACACACACACACACACACACACGCACAGCACATAGATGAGAAGTAAATCTCCCAAATGTTCCTGCTCTTTTTACTGTTGTGCATGGAGCCTTTAATTCCACAAGGGGGCAGCAGTGTTCTAATTTATGACAACCACCGTTTTGAATAGCAAATGTTTTCCATTTCGGTAAGGAAAAAAATCTCTACCAAAAGCCTGCCAACCAGTGCAATTCCTTGTTTTGTTCTAGCTTCCACTGTGACAAGCCAGATGGATTTTTCATAGACCAAAGAACAAAACATCATTTTGTGTTGTTTTTCCATCAAGAAGCATGTCCTGTCATTTAAGCAAATGTTTTTTCATCCCTCTGAAGGCAATGGAAGAGACCATGAAAAAAGATGAACAAAAGTTTCGCTTCCTCATAGATGGCTTCCCCCGCAATGAGGACAACCTTCAGGGTTGGAACAATGTCATGGATGGAGAAGCAGATGTCAAGTTTGTGCTTTTCTTCGACTGCAGCAACGAGGTATGTCATGGAAATGCGGCAGAGAAGTTGAGAAACATAAAGGAACAACAAAGATAACACTGATGACCTCTCATCTCTTATGTTATCCGTGCACAGGTTTGCATCAAAAGATGTTTAGAACGAGGAAAAAGCAGTGGGCGTACAGATGACAACAGAGAAAGCTTGGAGAAACGGTGCGCTAACTTGACATCCCATCTTACCAAACATACAGTAATAAACAAAAAAAAACAACAATCATTCCAACTATGATTGTTTAATGTGTGCTATCTAAATACCCTTCCATTGCTAATGTTAATTCCCCTAATAATCTTTTTTACAATAGCACAGAAAGAAATAAGTGTTGTCGTCCGCGTCGTTAAAGTACACGCCCAGCTGACATGGCTCCTACCCGGAAGGTGTATCAGTCTGCTGATGTGGTATCGGCTCATTCAATATCAGAAAATGTTATGTACAGTTTCGGCACCGATACGCTAAAAGGTCTGAGTGCATCCATGCATAAAATGCACTTTAACCTTTCCTGCTGAACGTCATATGACCTTCCCAAGTTGGACAAAAATACTGAAACATTGACAGTTGGACATGTGCACTCAGAAGTTAAGAGAAGGTCAAATGAAGTTCCCCTGTAAAGATTTTTGTGCACTTAAGGTTCATTCCCAAATTTAACCCAATATCCCAAACTCGGGGAGAAGTAGTATTTTACATGAGAAGAATCTCACAGCACACCACTCAACCAAAATGTTGATGATCTTGATAAATCACATGGTGTTTACATCCATCGCCGCATGTCAGACGGTTCTGATTAACCTAGTGGAGCATGTCAACAGCACATTGGAAGAGATCGCATCACGTGTGGACATGTGACGAAAGATCTTCATCTGGAATGATTTCAATCAGAATGACAAAAAACCTGGCTCTTGCTCCAGATTAAAACAGAGTATCTATTGTTCAATATTTCATATAACTGTTGCCTAAACATTAGCAATATCAGTAAAGAAAACTTTGACACCTTAGTGTATTTGACCTGGCTAACTATACTTGTCATCCTTTGTGTCGTCTGACTCCGATAATGGTTTTCCCCATACAGAATCCAAACATACCTGCAGTCAACACGACCGATCATTGCGCTGTACGAGAAACAAGGCAAAGTGCGCTGTGTGGATGCCTCTCACTCCGTGGATGAGGTTAGTGTACTCCTAAACTGTAAGAGACACGTCAATAGCTCGACTCCGAGTTGAAGCAGAGACACGAACTTCTCAGGTCCAAAATGACAATAAGGAAAGACTGAAAATACACACATAGGCATAGTTTAAATCTTTTTGAGTGGGCGTCACTAATTTATATATTTCCGCAATTTGCAGCAGGGCTCCTTTCCGATCCCCTTCCAATAGCGGGGGTTCACTGTTAATAGAATAGGTGGCCTACAAATGACTGGTGACTAGTCTGGGGTGCAGTCTGCTTTTTGAGACGAAAGTCA
The DNA here is from genome assembly GCF_054856515.1 of Filicampus tigris. Classification (NCBI taxonomy): domain Eukaryota; kingdom Metazoa; phylum Chordata; class Actinopteri; order Syngnathiformes; family Syngnathidae; genus Filicampus; species Filicampus tigris. The sequence continues at coordinate 9,700,960 of NC_141226.1, forward strand.
GCTGGACTTGAAGGTGTGCATTTTTCCATTTTCCATTTCCCCCCGTTTTTGTTTTTTTGGGGGGGATAATAGGTCTTTCTCATCTACTTTTTGTCACTCCATGTTAATTTTCCTCACAGTGGGCCTCATAAAGTGTATCTTAGTCTTATGCTTTCACTGTGGTTTCTGTGTAGAAAAGCAGCACTGCAGTCGGTTGTCAACTCCTCATGAATGTTGGCAGCTTCTACGGTGAGAATAATGCTTGTCCAGGGTTTTACACATAAATTCAGTTTTCTCATTGTTTTGCCCAAGGAAAAAATGGCAAGCTTGAATGATAACTGTGCCCTTCCTTTTAACAAGTCCAGTTTGTTTCGTGTTGACGTCCAACGGTTGCGTTTGCACACTTTTGATGTGGAATCGTGGCGCTTCTGCACTCGTTTATGTTTTGTAAAGCTATTTGATAAACCTTTGCTAAGCATACCAAGCATAGAACAAATTGAGGTTTGATATTATGCTCCTTAGAGCCATTGTTTATCTTAACATGGTCCAAATCCTTTGATATCAGCCTCTTAACAACAATAATTATTCTCTTGACTTATGTATTCCTTTATGAAAGCACATTGATTATCTTTTGTGTTCAATCAAATTCAGACAGACATCTGCTTTTACTTTGGAAAACAAAGACCAAACTAGTAACTGAATCAGTTTCAAAAAAGGTTGGCGAGTACACCAATCCCTCTTTTGATATTGCTCTATTGTTGTTTTCAGTTGTTGTTTTTGTTATCGCTGAACAATATCAAATAAACAACATAATTGATGATAAACAGTACTCGTGGAGAAATATTCTTTTAATACGATAAAATAATTGATTTTGAAAATATTCAATAGTGACAGTCACAGCACACTTGGAAGTAAATGCAAAAAAAAATGAGCCAAACAATGGCTCATATCTTGAAAATCTCTGACGTCGGCGCTACTGTTATTCAATTGCCGCCAATGAACACTCCTCACATGTTTGTTTGTCTCTTCCAGGTCTTTGCTGATGTGAAACTCATCTTAGACAAAGAGGGTTGACTTCTCCCCTGCTGTCAGCGGCACTCATTTTTACCCTTTTTAGTTTTTCTTTTTACCACCTGCCAATTCATACTGCTAACCGTAATATTTATATGTGCACTCATATGACGTTATTCTTTCGGTTACCATGTGTTTTCTTTCTCTTGTAAAATCTGCACTGTTTATTTTTTTGGGTCATTGTGTACAATGTTTCGGGTTGGAATTAGTAATGAAAAGCTCACCGGGAGTGATGGTCCATCTGCATTACCTGCCATCCTAGTTTGGAGCGCTGTCTATAGGGACAAAATGTACTGTTACCAATGAGGAGATGTGCTTTGCTTCAGAAATCTATTACTGATGTCTTTACATGATCTTATAGTTGTTGGCAGCAGCTGCCGTGCTTTTCAGACCAAATCATCAAACGTATTGACGAGAGAAGTCAAAGACCGCTGGAATAGTTTGCAATTGAAATGCATAATTGTCCCGCTTTAGATTTGACGACCATGCTGCCAAGACCATGGCCGGACGGGCCTGACCAAGTAGCGCTTTTCACGCTGAGTACTGCACTTAGAAGTTCTGTGAGCTGTGACTCAAATGAGCAACGATCAGAACCACTCAATGCCCTTCATCATACCCACACCTCCTGAGATCATACAGATTGTATCTGCAGAAGATAAAACAGTTATGAAAACATTCCGTGTTGTATTTATTTGCATCTGAGTATCGTGAACAATGATACATAAGTAGATGATACATAAGCATTAATCACGAATAGTTAATTCCCCAAATTGTACCTTTGCCCAAATTTTTAGTGAATGTATTCATAATTTGTTTGACACTGGTTCTACACTACTTTCAAACAGGCTGCAAAAATAAAAATATTGGTCTCTGTTAAATAATGAGTTTTCTATCCTGGGTTACATTTGTTAAAACAGTCATGACTTGACATCACACATGATGACCTTTGGAAAATAATCATTCATTCATTTGTTCCTCAAATATGATATGCAAGAAACTGCCACACCTGAGGAAAAACAACCAATCATACTGAAGGCGGATTTAAAAAGCACGGTTGCACTCATTGTGGGCACAGCCCCGCAGTCATGCACCAATCAGTTACATATGTTGTTACCCCAGGAAAGAAACGTTTTTTCATTAGAGAGTGTTATCGGTTTGAAGTTAAACATTTTTTGTGAAGCCGCGAAGGTCTGCCCGCGAATGCTTGAAAAATGAATGGCACCTCGTAACGAAGCCATCGAAAACAAATCTTGACACTTTCAACTCACCAGACTGCTCTCTCATTGGTTAAATCAAGTCACGTCGTTTATGGATGTGCTATCCTTAGTCAATTTTTGGTCTTTATTTATTCGTTAAGTGTTTCTTTGCCAAAATGGTTTGTTGGGTGGCTTTAGACTGTTCCACTCATCCTGGACAATATGAATAGATTAAGCAAATATTGAACCAAATCTAGCATCACGTTAATCAGATTAATAATGATTAGTATTGTGTCAAAACTACTTATTTTTGAAAAGGTATGATTTCCAACACACGCCAAGCTAATGGCTATGATGAAAAAAAAACGCATGTCGTCTCAATAAAATGAATTATGAGCACAGACCTGTTTCTTTCATAATTCACTAACGGGCCTTGGTGATCGTCTCACATTAACAAAATGTGTATACAGTTTATTGTGAGGTATCTGTATATCATACCCTTACATATTTCGGTAATACTGTAGTCCAAACATGTCCAAAGTCCGGCCCGGGGGCCAAATACGGCCAAATTTTATCCGGCCGCAACCTCTGTCATATCGTTAATAATGTCTGGCCCGTGGCCCCGCTGTCAAGCGTATAAAATACACTCTATATGCAATTTACTATTTACACACAAGAGGGCAGCAGCACACTGTCCAACTCCATAACCCTGTGTGAAGCTTTCCGGACAGTGTGTGGGGGTGGGTGCGTGTGTGTGTGTGGGGGTGTGTGTGTGTGTGTGTGTGTGTGTGTGTGTGTGTGTATATATATATATATATATATATATATATATATATATATATATATATATATATATATATATATATATATATATATATATATATATATATATATATATATATATATATATATATATATATATATATATATATATATATATATATATATATATATATATATATGTGTGTGTGTGTGTATGTATATATATATATATATATATATAATTTTCTAATAATTTTCATGAATATAATGGCAGTATCTGGCTTAACTACATGAAAGGTATGTTTGTTACGCAGTATCAAGTTATTAAATACCTTAATTACAGCACTTGTGTAACTGTAAATATTGCGTCAATAATAGTAAATGGTTTTACTATCTCCAAAACAGTGGTTGTACATAAGAGTAGGTGTGAAAGACAACTGTTGCGTTATGCATATTTATTTCTATTTCATAAATATAAATATATATTACGTATTCTGCAGTTACAAAGATGTGATTAAATATAGGCAATATTCCTGAGCATGTTTTAGCTTGTCTGCATTTAACGAGCGGCATACAGTGAACAACTAACAAAAAGCATGAATGTACATAATATTTACATTAAAAACCGACACAGTAGCCAATAAAACATTAGAATATTAAGGCACTGTAATACACATAGTACGGTCAAAGGTGTACTGTTTGTTCAGAAAATATTGCAGCACCAAAATTGGGACAGTATGGCAAGGTAAATTTGAATATAAATAATTCATTCTTAATTATGCATCAAGGGCAGGGTACATGCTTTCGAGAATATTTCAACAAGTTAGTAACAGGAAAAAAAAAATATCGGAGAAGTCTGAAGACTTTCTGAATAACAGAAATATGTGTGCAAAAATACCAATAATGGCTTATGAAAAGATTATACTGTACATACAAAGCAAAATACAAATGGATGTCAATCTGTACACGAAAAATACGTACCAAATGTGACAATAACAAACATGTCACTGTCCTTCAGTAAAGCTCACTTTGGGCATGAAAACCAAGAGTCAACATATCCTCGCTCTGCCAGCAGATGGCAATCTTATTTACAACAAAAATGGTGACGTTGATGGGCAAACTTGTACCAATACTGGAGAAAACTAACAGTAATTTTGTGTTGGAAAGAAATATGTTGACGAGAAAAACAATGTGTTCAAATTCACAGTCCTAATGTACATTCAGTTGTTTGAGGTGGTCAAGAATAAACTCTAAAATTCTTAATATAGTCAAACATTGACAAAATATGGTTCTTTGGATTACAAAAGTCATTATTATTATTTTTTTCTTTTACAATACATTGGCCGATGGAGAAAAAAAAAAGGGCAGAAAAAGGTTGGGCGGGCGGTGCAATCAGCAGGCTAGGCTGCCGGACGTGGGGCGGTACTGCGCCTTGGTGTTAGTAATGGCGCCATGCTTCTGTCGGAGGTGAAGCCTCAGCTGACTCTTATGTCTGAAGTGGAGGTCACACTTTTCACACTGAGGAACAAAGGACACAATTCAAACTCAAATTGTTGCTGAGGGTTGCCAAATTCCGAAAATGTTCAAAGTTGGAAACTTAACATTGGAACTTACACAATTGAAGGTTGGACTAAAAACAGGGAGATTTCATGCAAGTGCAGAGGCTAGGAAAAATTTATTCTCTTATAGAATATTTGAAACGTACTTGTCACAAACGAGCCTGTCAAATGTGATGGTTATTAATTGTATTATTGTCTACTTGTAAAGAAACATTTATATATATATATATTTATATATATATATATATATATATATATATATATATATATATATATATATATATATATATATATATATATATATGTCTGTGGATAGATAGATACTCTACATGACTATATATATAAAAAATACATTTGTCAGAGTAGACTGTGTCTGTGTTTCATCAGTGGTGCCCCACTTCAATTTTTTTCGTTGAAGGTGCGTTAGCATTTTAACAAATTTGAAATAACTTGTTAAAGTTTTTTTGAAACACTATGGCAAATAGCTTCAATTTCATATGATTTTTTTTTTTTGTTCTACGTCCACGCTGTGCTTTCCATGGAAATTTACTGGAAGCTTTCTAGAAAATTACCTGATATTTTTCACCCCTTTGCAAGCCATCTTATATTTAAATTGCATGCCTGCTCAGATCCTTCCCTTTACCCATTTGGATTACCACTCGTATAGATACTCTTGTTCCCAGTGGGACAGAGTAGATGAGGAGAACAGATGTGATGGAAACACTTACATGGTAAGGCTTCTCTCCGGTATGAATGCGCATGTGACTCTTGAGCGTCTGTAGGTGGCGAAAGTGTGTTCCGCAGATTTCACAAGGGTATGGCTTCTCTCCTGTGTGAATTAACACGTGGGCGCGAAGGTGGGCAACCTGCCAAAAACAACAACAACAACAAAACATTTAAACAATGCAGTAATGTACAACACTTAATGGGCTGCAGATAATTATCCAATTTCTCCGAAGACTATATTTAAGAGGCTCATATTTCAAACAAAGTTATCATAATTTGTAAATAACAGGAAGTTTCTTTAAAGGTTTAAAATTACCGCAACATTGATGCTAACTTTCATTAGTCCGTCTGTGGCGTTTTGCATTATACATTTGCATAAAGGTGAACTTTTGTTAGACAAAGTATACATAGTTTGGTTGAACATTTTGTTTGAATAAATATAAAGTACAAATTTGAATTCTCCTATTTTGTTAGGTGTGAGAGGGGTAAAACTAACACCAATAAATAAAATACCGTTTTTATTGTCTCTGCTGACTGGTCGTCAGACAATTGTAACTTCAATGGTATGCAAGAAAGGCTTGCAAAAAAGGTCTCGAAGAGTCTTCTCACCTGGACAAATCTGGAACCACATGTGTCGCACTTGTATGGCTTCTCCCCAGAATGGATGCGGGTGTGGGTCTTCAGATTAGCTGGCCGGTTGAACTGAGCACCGCAGATGTTGCAGCAGTACGGCTTTGCACCTGCAATAAAAATAAAAACAACTTCAGTGTATGGATAAACTATATGTGATAGATAAATGTAAGCAGTTATCGCACCTGTACACGGTGGATATAAAAAGTCTGCACACCCCTGTTTGAATGCCCAATTTTTGTTCACAAAAGACCACAAACTTAACCTTGAGGCCTTGTAACCTGTACAACTCGGATGCATTTTTAAAAAAAAACTTTTACAGAAGGGAAGTTAAAACAAACTGCTGCAATAATGTGGTTGCACAACTGGTAACGTGACTGTGTTCAGAATGAACCATCACTTTCAAATTTATGTTAAATGACAGTCAGCACACACCTGCCACCATTTGAAGTGCCCCTGATTAACCACAAACACATTTCATATGTCGCAGAAGGCTTTCCTTGATGTTTTGATTTTTTTTTTTTTTTTTTTGCCTGAAGATTCTGTGCTAGCACTGAGTGCTATTTTATACTGTTCATAATTCCTTCCAGCTTGTCTAAGGCACCAGTTTCAGATGAAGAAAACAGCTCCAAAGCATGATGCTGTCACCACCATGTTTCACTGTAGATATGATTGGTGGTGTCAAACACGTGAGAAATCTGGTGGGATGAATTATGACAAGTTCAAAACAGTAATCAGTGTTGGCAGGAAAGCCTTTGTGTTTCTGCTACAAAGCAAAAGACACTCTTTACAAAAGCCTACTTGAACATCTGAAATTCATTTGGGACTAATCAGAGGCACTTTAAATGGTGGCAGGTGTGTGGTGACTCATTTAACACTTGTCTTAATGGTGGAAAACGTTTTTGGGGGTGTGTAGACATTTTATAGTCGCTGTTTTTACACTTCACTTTTGTAAGTGCTTTTCGTCGTGCTACACCAAACATGCAAAGTGGGTGATTGTGACCTCAATTGTAAGCAGTAACCTCACCTGTGTGAACAGTTTTGTGGCTGGCCAGGTTGCCTTTGTAGCGGAAGGCCGCCTGGCAGCAGTCACACTTGTACGGCTTCTTTCTGTGGACCTGGGCCGTGTGGTCTTTAAGGCAATCTTCTTCCGGGAAGCCCTCTGCCAGTAACAAACGTGTCGTCAGTACGTCTTGTTTTAGCACGTAAATACTGTAGAATATAAACAGGGCGGGGTTCTAATTACCACAGCTCGACAGAGAGAACTTTGATTCTCTGCAGTAAGAGTTGGGAAAGAGGTGAGTGGCCTCCGCCTGTTGAGGGCCATCGCAACCGCAGGAGGAGCATTTGTGGTGGCTGGAAGGGAAGGACAGCCGTTCACGAATTAAACATGGCACTGGCTGTTTTCAAAATCATTTACTCATTCCCTGTTCTCCATTTTTATTCCTTCACATTAATTTGACCACTTTGAGGACCACTGATATAGGGAATAACCGATATACAGTATAGGGAATGTTATAGTGCAAAGATTCTTAAGAACTAGTGTTTTGAAATATTTATTTAGGTACAATTTGTATTCATCTGTTATCTGCATTACATTATAGTAATGTTAAACTTTGAGTCACTTCAACAAGTGTACTTAAGTGTAACTTGGGATGTAATCTTACCTATCAACAGTCATGGGGTTTTCTTCTCTGTGCTCACTGGCTGCTTCTTCCATTTGGGATTCCCTTTGGTCTCCGCCACTCCTGCAGGGACTGCGCGAAGGCGATCCGCTTTCAGAGCTGCCTCTCAGAACTTCCGTTTCCTTGTTCACAGGGTGTTGGTTCATCACGATGAATTTGTATTTCTTCCAGTTTCGGACCTTGGCTTCTTCGGGGCAATCTGGGGGCTGTTTGAGGCTCAGGGTTGCGTTTCTACTGCTACTCGACTCAGTGGGTGAGTTGGGCTGGCAGTCGGATCTGAGGGGGCTCTGCGGGCTGCAAATCACGCCTTTGGCAAAACTTAGAGACGATCTGCGGCAGTTAGTAAGAGGGTGATGAACACCGTCTTCCTCCATGTGGGCGGCAGGTCGAATAATAGTGGGGTGGAAACCGATAATGGTTGAGGACTCCTTGTGAGGCACATTGGTGCTGGGAACTTGCAAAAACGGTTTCTGGGACAAGGAGGATGCTCTGGGAGGGGTGCCCGTCGGTTGCGAATCTTCGGGCTTGCCAGCCGGGAGGTGGTAATCACCATACACATGAGAGGAGCCGGAGGTGTTGATACCCCGAAAAACACTGTAACCCTTGCACTCCTGTAGAGGGGACGATGCCGCCGTGTATCTGTTTTTAACATCTAACTCTGTCACGTGTATGGGCCTCAGTGTGGAGAGTTGGTCAGCCAGGGGTAAAATGCTGGTCTGCACCTCTTCAACGTGCACATTTAAAGATGGCCTGGAGAAACATAATCCATCATAAGTCACTGATTACACTTAACAGTGATTACCACTATTCGGGTCAATAGGGAAAAAAAAAATATTTATAACTAAAATATACCACAAACTATGATCAACCAAACAGTTGAATTTAAAACTCGTTTTACAACACTGCGCTTACAAAATAAATTGCTTACAGGTGTACATTCTTATGCTGCAAAGACTCTTCATAACAACCCAGGCTAAACCTAACTTTCTCCCAAAATGCAAATACCGTCTCTAAGTCGAGATGTATCATGTCTAAAGACCGTGGCCCCCACAAATGTCATTTACTACTTGCCAATTCACCTATTCGTACATTTTTTTAACCTACCTTAAATGATTTGCTAAAAATAAACTCTCACCTATTTCCTGTTTTTGTGCTCTGTGACATGCCCTAAAATGCCACAATATGGCGCCAGAGTGGAATCTTTAACAGTTCAAACTAGATTTTTAGATATTTCAGAGCTGTTTGTGCTGTGTGTTTACATTACAATCTGATTTTGAAAAAAATACAGTGCGAATGCGGCAAAGACTCTCCACATCTTCCACTAACAACCCAGGCTAAAGTTAGCTCCTCTCGCCAACATGCGAAGCTGGTCTTTCAGTCGAGATGTATCACTTCAGCATACTTCCTTGACACTAATTCCTATTTAGACAGGGCTTTAGCAGCATCTTAAGGCATTTCAGTTAAATATGCAAGGGGATTACTGCATACCATGTGTGCTGCTATGGTTACCTGGACTTGATGAACCTGTGACAGGTGTCAGCCACATGCTCCATCTGGAGGTACAGGGCCGCGTTCATGGTGCCCACCAGCATGCTGTCTGTCAGGTTCAGGCAAGACGTGTACATGAAGTCCAGGAGGTTTGAGAAACTCTTGGGATCTATTTTGGGGTCCAAACTGATGACAGTGAGGTTTGTGTTCTCAGGGTTCATGAAGACCGAATAAAAGAAGCCACTGGAAGGAAAGCACAGGAGTCAGATTCATTGTCCTTATTGCTCCCTGTGGCCCAGTCACTTTTCTGCATTACCTGCATGCTACCAAGATGGCCTTGTGGGCATAAAAAAGCTGTCCGTCCACTTGAATGGTAACGTCGGTCAGGATATTCCTGCTGCGGAGGCGGTTGAAGTTGAGCAGGACGTCACCTGCATGGCGCGTAAATTGAACACACCCATTTGCAGTCATCGCCGTGCTGTGAAAACTAAGTAATAGGAAGAAATGTGTCAAAAGCATGTTTTTCTTCATGTTCATCACATTTTAAGGATGTTTAAGGGGTTTAAGGCTCCTAATGTTTGGGGTCCCCCAGACTATTGTATGTTTTCCATAGAAACACAATGTTGATGGGACTGCAACAACAAATCAAATATTTTTGAATAATTAACCGGTTAACAGCCATCCTAACCTGAGCTCACGACAGCCAACTCTACTTTATTTGCTGGCACCTACGTCACCCACCAATGCCATTCACATGCCGTATGTTATAGGGTAAAAAACAAGGATAGCGACACCAAGTGGACAATAACAATACCAGCACCTCAAATGGTACACACACATTTGTTTTTTTATGTAAAATTTACTTTTATCCAATTAGTCGATAATGGGATAGCTGCAGCCCCCACGAATGCAACTATTGCTCTAAAGTCTAGACTTTTTTTTGTAACCATATTAAAATGTCTAGACTGTAATTCTGATTACTGTAATGGTTTCATCAGTTAAAAAAAAATCTTATTTCTTTTCAAACACAAGGATCTTAGTGACCTCAAACGTTTGAACAGCAGTGTGTGTATATATAGCTATGTAGTAATGACAATAAAAACATGTTTTTATCCAACCCTTTTTTCATAGCTTGTCTTCATTATGGTCATGGGTGAGCTGGAGCCTACCCCAGCAGAATTTGGGCAAGAAGGCTACACCCTGGACTGGTCGCTAGCTAGTCGTAGGGTATCTATTCTATTACTTTGTATCTAAAAAATAATAAACTACATACAACCATAAAATAACAACATATTTTACTCCTTGAAGACATCAAAACATGATTGGTGGACTAAAAAAAAGAGTGTTGGGGATTTGTAATAATCAAATAGTTTTGTTGTTTTAGGCCGTTTCTTCTTCCCCTCAACACAGTTCTGACATATTTTTCCGTCAGAAAAATGTAATCAGAACTCATGGCACTCATCTTGATTACTACTCACAACTATTAGGATGCACATTTGCATAATTTCTGTCGATTGGGACGATATGCTGTGATGAATTTCTTTCTCTCTGTGCAACTTGAGGCAAAAAAGATGTTAGTCAGTTGACACTTAGTCTCTCACCGGGAGACGGTGAAATTTTGGTGAGAAGAAAAGTACTGCCTTGATCTCATTTAACACGCTCTCTTAATTACAGGGACAGTGTTATTGCTCTACTTATAAAAGATATTACAGTGACTCAGCTGTCTAAATTAGAACTTCAAAAAAGATAATATATATGTATTTATTTAATGTTTAGCTAGAATAAATACATAAATAATAATTATTTATAAACATATGAATCCTAACATTTCTTTTTTTTTTTTTTTGCTAAATCTTATAATCACCATACCGACCCCCCACCCGCTCCCTTTCCCCAACCTGATCAGAAATCAACCAAATTCTCAAAGTGGTGGAAAATAAATAATCATGTTGCGTTCGAGGACACTCGCTTTGGCTGCGCAGTAAGTTGGGGGCCACACCAAGCCAGTCAGGCGCTGAACACAACAACGGTGCGTTCAAGTTCAGACTCCGCCATGATTCGTTTGTCTAGAAATTGTGTTTGCAGGAGCAAAACACATCTCCGGGTACCTTCTGTTACGTTTACTTGACAGTAAAAACGACGCTCAAACCAGACAGACCGGTCAGATTGCGCCACGTTTAGTGACAGCAGGGTCGTAAAAAGTTTACCAAGCATGAGTGCTTACATAAAAGAAAGGCAAGCCAATGTGGCTACAATTCATAGTCAACAGCCCAACTTTCTCAGCCACGCATAAACCCATTAAAAATGTCAACAAACAAAATCCCCTTCCACAGTTCTACATATAAAAAGTCACAAATTGACAAATTGTTATAAGGTTGTAGCTGTAAAAGCGGCACTGTTGTTAATGTCTAATAGTGGAAATATGAAACAGCGAGCAAGGCAAAAGCCTAAAGCTGTGCTTCTGTGTGGGGAAAAGTGAAGGCAAGGAAGGGCGGAGAGTGGGGGGAAAAACTAACCTTGTAAAAAGTTTCCTCGAAAATCCGAGCCACTCCACTTCTGTGAATCCAGTTCTAAGAAACTGAGCAGCTCAATTCTCGGAATTTCAACATCGGACCGTACCATTTTCTGGGCAGCGGGGTGGTCCCAATAAAAAAAAACACTGGACTCTTTCTAATACCCTATTCCTAAAGTCTGCACAACGTAACATAAACGTAGTATTTTACAATTGGATCGACTTCTATTTTTCATTTTTACCCCACTCGCTACAGTTAGCGTCGCGTTTTCTAGTGCTTCATCGACGTTCCCGAGCGTGGAAGATTCCAAGTGAGCGGTCAGCTGACCAAGTTATAAATACTGAGAGGAAAATGAGAACATGTTGAACTTGTGGCCGCGCACTCGTTCACAATTGCACAAGTCAAGTCTCATTTTTGAATTTTCATCATGTAATACACGTATTACAACTCACCGCGAAATGGTCACCCCGATTTCTTTCTGTAAGGGATGTATAAGTCTTGAAACATTTTTTTTAGGTGTTAAACTTGACAATGTTAGCAGTAAGAGCTCATGCATAGTACACTATGCATCAACTCAAATTCACAATGTCTTGATAGATAGATAGATAGATAGATAGATAGATAGATAGATAGATAGATAGATAGATAGATAGATAGATAGATAGATAGATAGATCAGATCTGATGCTGCAATTTTTATACACCCAAAACACGCTGTGTATAAAACTGTCACATTCTGCAGTCATATTTGCACAATGAGTGCAAATTAAGATAAATATGATAAATAATAAATATGAATTGTAGTATAAGCGGTGCATAGTACATACCTTAATAAGCATAATATTTATTGTACATATACATACATGTACATATTGTAACATATTGTACTATGTATAACATTATAGCACAGTGTCTGGAATTATTTATTGTGAAGGGAGTAAGAATTAAATTTTGCACATATTTAAACTATTTTTTTGTACCATGCACTTGTCAATAAACTTTCCGACTCTTCAACATGCGTTCTCATGCGTATACCAAGTGCTCAACCTTCCACCTGCGCTTGCCTTCGCTTATCTGTTCCCACCACTTCCTGTCTCACAACCGCGCTGCTGCATATCTAAGTATTACAAGGTGCAAGTCCCACTATTTCACAATACATTTGTTAGTAAAGCTTGGACCGAATGACCTTTAACGGGGAATCAACTACTTTGTACTATTCATATCACAACAAATAAGTTCAATAAAATGATAATAGCACAGTAATAGGATTTGGAATTGGCAGCTGTACATTCATAAACAAGTGCATAAGGGAAATACCACTTCCTCTGTTTGTCATAAAGGACTGATCGTGATGCCGTGCAACTTTTCACATGCACTCCCCAGCCGCTATAGTGCGGCACATTTGATTGGCACGGTCAGAGGCTACTGGGTCAATATCACTACTGTATAAAGTGCCTATGGTGTCCTCATCAGAATCACTCAGCCATCATGAAAATGTAGCAACACAATGAAACTATTCCTTACTTATTGGAAGTGGTCAAACATCTGCACACAATAATATGATATATGATGTCTCTTAAAATGTGTTTCAAAGGAGGATGAAACAGTGAATCAGTCACAGACTAAATATTTACATTTAATTTTAGTCATTTTCATCATATTATGTGTGTAGAGTGGTGCTTTGAGATACAAGTGATCTGATTTTCGACTTGTTCAAGATATTGTCGCGAGGCCGCTTTGAATGAATATGGAAGCCGATCCTGTGTTGACAGACACGTTGAACTTTTGCCAAAGATATTAAGTGCTAAACAGTCAGCTCTGCTAAACTGCCCAGCTCCGGAAATGCCCGACACTTTTGTGACAAGCTCATACTACCTGAATAACATAATGAATCCAGTGATTGTGCCACTACATGAACAACACAGGCCTAATTTGATCTTCATGGACGACAATGCTCCAGCTCATCGACGTGGCATCATCAGGGAGCGGCTGTTGGAGACGGGTGTACCTCAAATGGAATGGCCTGCACTTTCTCCAGACCTCAATCCTTTTGAAAACCTGTGTGATCAGCTGAGTCGCCGCGTACAGACTCAAAACTCTGCACCCTAGAACCTCAATGACCTGAAGGCTGCCCTTCAAGAAGAGTGGCATGCTATGCCTCAGCAGACAATAAGTCGACTTGTGAACAGCACGAGATGTCATTGTCAAGCTGTAATTGATGCTCAAGGGCACATGACGGGTTACTGAGACATTGACATTTTTTGGTGGGGTGTACCCACCATTGTTGTTAACTTTTGTTTCAGTGAATTGTTTGAGATGAGGAAATACCCAGTGCATCATTCTTCTTAAATGTCCTACTTTCATGATATATCACTGTAGTGTGAACTTTTTACATTTACCATGAATTTCACCTGAAAGGCAAATATCCCTAACATTTTGTGAGTAGTGTATGCTGGTTTGCTTGCAGTTAATTCAATAAAACAAATGGAAAAAATAGGTGTGGGAGCTTGAACAATACACATTTCTAACAGCATAGCATCTACTTCATACAATGAATATGAAGTTCAATATGAAATTAGAGATTTCCTTTGATCATTAATTTGTATGTATCACAAAGAATTATTTAGCAAACACACCTGTTCTAATCAAATGTGTCTCCTTCACAAAGTGCTCACAGATCGACAGGTTTAAACTATTGCTCTTCACATCACTATGGCAACTAAAAGTCTACAGCTGGTTAATGTTTTCAATTTAGATGCGTATACCCTGCAGTTACCTTCAGAAACCTGAGAGCTTTCCCCCCCTCTTCAGTTGAAGAAAAAAATCTTTTCTATGATCGAAATTTAAAAAGGACAATTTAAGGGATTTTGCAAAAGGCATTAATCTACACTAAAGGACTAATGTTCTTTTATCCTATATGCCTAAGTTGTTCAGTAGGCAACACATTTAACCACTTTTATTGGTTTCACAGAGTAGAATCACAGAAATAAATACAGCATTGCACATTTTTTGTATTTTGTGCCTCTAAAGTGCGTGTGTCTTCTAAATTTGACATACCACAGAAAAGAGTGTCATTACAAAAAGTGAGCCTTCAAATTCGTCATCTAAAGCGGCAATGACCAAAGTCCCGGTTGACAAGCTGGCTGTTTAGTGAGACATTAAAAAAAATCTAGCTTGAAGTCCTGGTCCACGCAATGGCTATCAACAAATTTTTAGCATACCTATTAGAAAAAAAAAAAAAGAGTCCCAGACCTCACTCGTCTGCCTTTCCCCGCGTCAAATGTGTGCACACTGATACATTATATTGGTGCTGTTTTATGTATACATAGAAATACATACACAATATACTGTATTTTATTTGATAAATATATGTACATTCAGCAATTATATATATATATGAAAGGTATGTGTGTTTTTGGAGGAAGAAAAAAAATATAGTGATTTGTCTGTGTTAACAAGCGCACCCGACCCCCTCGAATGAACTCAGCTGACCCAGGGCTTAGACGCAGACGCATATCAACGTGCCTGTCCCAAAACATGACCCAGGCACATGGTTGCCTGACAGGGATCAAAGGTCATGTCAGTAAAATATGACTCTGAAACTAGTTTGGTCTTCACACACATATAGCCAGAGGGGGAAGGGGCCAGGTATTCATTCCTCTTCAAGCAACCTTGCACTTGAGAGCAGAATTACAGCAATGACATCAACAAAAAAAATCCTCCAACATGACTTTATCTGTCTGCAAGATTTTCTAAATGTTCACCATACCTTAAAACTGCAATTAAGTGGGGAAAAAAAACAATGCGCTGTGATTTGAATAAACAAATCCTACAAATACCTGCCTTTTTTATTTATAGCATAGTGACCCAGTGTCTTTTTTAGCAGCTGTTGCCGAGGTGAATGTTGTTCATAGTGTTGAAACACTCCAGTGAGTATGGAAAGTCCATGCGAGCTGTGCGTTTTGAACTATGAGCCGCTTAATTACGTATGTCCGAGGCTTACAGGGCCTTGACTTGCAGGTGGTATGCAGCCTTTGCATCATTATTCACATGACCCTCATGCATCAAGTAAGTGCTACTGTTGCCTTCAAACAGACTTTCAAAATGCTATTAACATTTACAGAGTTTTTACAATTAAAGACCAAATTAAAATGAAAGAGATTTTGATTCCTGTATTTTGTTCTAAATTCACATCTGTTGTGTTTTATTATTCATTTATAGCAGGGGTGTCAAACTCATTTCTGTTACGGGCCACATCATAGTTATAAAGTCCCTTGGAGGGCGGTTACGACTGTGAGCCCATATGAATGTATGATCGCCTTATATAATCACATATACACAACAAATTGATGGATAACTAGTTTTGAAATCAGAAGGCAATAAATAGTTTCTTCAACTGTTTTTTTAATGTACTCTCCCTAAAGGAGGGATTGGTAACAAATAATTGCAATGTCTCATGTTGTGTTAACAGTGAAGACAATTTCAAAGAAACATGTCAGGTCAACACACATGATTTTCCTTCGCGGGCCACACAAAATGATGCCGCGGGCCGGACCTGGCCCCCGGGCCTTCAGTTTGACACCATGATTTATAGCATGTCTATGATATACTGATTGGAAATGCTCAAGCGAAATGTACAGCACCACCATGTAAGTTGAATTTCCTCACGAGAGATTTGAATTAGGAAAATACATGATTGATGGTATTGATTAAAGTTTAATTGAAAAATTGAATTAAAAATGAAAGTAGATATGAAATTACTAATTACATACAAACTGAATTTAAAATTAAACCAAACATAAATTACAAATTGAATACAATTGAATAAAAATATGTATTTTATTTTTTATTTTTATTTCATTGAATGAAGACTTAAACAATTAAATGAAACATAAAATCAATACAAATCATAAAAATGAAAGAAAATGAAATTTAAAAAATAAATTACATTAAATTATCTTTAAAACATCATCAGAAATAACCATTTTAATTTCAAATGAAATTAATTACAGGCAAATTTACATCAAAATGAAAATGCATAAACAAAAACATAAAATAATGACTGAAAATACATTATATATACTGTATACCAAAAATACATGAATAAACAAATTAATTAAAACATTGCATTTAATAATCAAATAAAATCAATCACATGAAAATAATTTCAATATAGAATTAAATGAAGAATATAAACATTTGGATAAAACGTGCATGCATGAAGAAATACGTAAAATGAAAAAAATATATACAAAATAATACAGAAAAATAAAAATAAATGAAAGAATAAAATACAAATAAATTAACAATCACTTTAAAATGACAATTTTGATTGAGAATTAAACTGCTCCAGACAACCAAAGTTGTTAACCGTGAGTGTTTACAAGGGACAACTGTAGAACAACTAGTTCCATTCATAACTGTTTCAACAACAAGTCAATGGTCAAGAAATCATCCCATTTCTAACATACTCTCCCCACTTAACTGTAGAACTGAACATATTTTGTGTCTCTTTTGTCTGTCTGCTCAAAGTCAGCCATGTGCTAAGTGTATTAGCATCCTCAGGGTGCTCACAAGAATGGTGGCCTTGTTGTACTAAAGTAAAGAATGCATGCTCAATCGTCGCCGGCTAAATGGATTAAGTTTGGAGTGGAAAGGTTTAGTCGGAGGATACACACAATTAGTGAATGATCTGAGATTTTACAGTAGAGAGACAACAGTAACACTTTGTCCTTTTTCGCAATTGTTTGTCCTTTACGTGCCTCTTTGTAACGAATGAATGTCTGGCTACCAAAGAGTAAAACAGATCAGATGTTGAGCCCCAGCCAGTGCATGCTTAATAAAAGAATTAAGACATTTTCACTGTGAAGAATTGATCATAGTGTACCTTGCCTATATGGAATGTTAAGCAATAAATGCACAAAACAAACAAAACACATTACAACAGCAGCCACCCCCCCCCCCCCCCCCATTCACTGTGGAAAAGTACCACCATGTCGACATGGCAGATTCCCCTGTTGTTTTACAGCAGAGCCCATGGATTGGTCGATGTTGGGGGGGGCTGCCTGTGCATAAACAGGGGTGTGTGGTGTGTGTACGCATGTGTGTGCGCGTGTGCATGTGTGTATGTGTTCATGCATGTGAGAGGCAGAGGAATGTTATTGATGTTTTCCTGGGCACCTCTCCAGTAGCAGAGGTTTGGACGTGTAGCGCCGTAATAGAGAAGCTGGGAACATTTTTGGAGGGAGGGTAAAGTAATTGATGCAACATATTTTGCCTCGACAAGCTCATTCGACGACATGAGGACATCCACAATTGAAAAATTCTGAATTCGTCTTTTGAATTGTCCTGGATTTTCAATTTGTGGGAAGAAAGAAAGTACAAATTCTCCATTACTGGACCTAAGTAGATCGTTCAAGTATGTGCAATTTATTTCTGTGACAACTTTTTTACTTGAACTCCCTACATTTGAAAACTGGCATCTGTACTTTCTACTAGTTACTTTGTCAACATTAGGCTGCTCTTTTCACCGTCCGTGCATGCAATCACGACGTAAAAAAGACGTAGTAAATTTAGGCTACGTTCACACAGCAGGGCGTGATGCCTAATGCGGATTTTTTTGTTAAATCCAATCTTTTTATGTATTCGTTGACATTCCGAAAACAAAAGTGACTTCGAATATGAACACTAGACGTCCATGATGTGACACGCATGCGCACAAAGCACGACGTCGAGTGACATGCACTAAAAAAACGTCACATTGCACAGTGTTTACCTGAAGTAAGTATGGTCCGGTGTAAGGGCTAATCTTTTTGTCATCTCATATCACCAAAGTAGCCAACTGGGAGGAGGTAGAAATTTTGGACTGGAAATGATGCGACGCTTCTCGATCCAATTATTTTATGGAGACGCCGACTAAAAATGACGTCACATCACTGCCGCATGTAATACATGAACCGTGTGTGTGGCTGAATTACTACTATCACCACATATGTCAATTTATGCTTCATGTTTCAAATGGGTCCAAATTTAAGTCAAATATAAAGACAACACCGTTACTCAAACGACTCTACAGATTCTCCCTCCCGATCACTCTCTTCTTTTGATGACGTATACGTTGGATGTTTACGGATGAGTGTTCATACTGCATTGTTGCATCATTGTCACAATGGGTATCGTAATGGCTATTGCATTTAATTTAATGTTTACCTTTGTAGCTATGTATATTTTAGTGTGTGTAATTTTTTACTCAAGTACAAACGTTGTAATGTCCTTTTTTTTTTTTTTTTTACACAAGTATCTGTACTTCTACTTGAGCGCTACTACGTGACAACTTCTGCCATCTGAGTCAATATCACCATAAAGTGCCATTGCGACTTCCCTTTCACCCAATACATATTATAAATGTTTCTTTAATATCATATTCAATGAATTACGTAGATGTTATGCTGTTAGAAATGTATATTGGTCAAGCTCCAACAGTAGCTTCAGTATTTCTTTTTACAAATTAACCGCAACGAGACAATGTACACACAAACATGAAAATATGTGTCAGGATGGAAAATGACAGAGTGGACATTTTGGCTAATTTTAACATTTTATGAGCACATGTTGGACCTTCACTTAGCAACATGATTCAGTTAGAAAACTGACAGTACACTAGAAATCTATTTGAAATGTCTGCAAGGTTTTAATATCTATTGATATTTCACTATGACAGAGTGGACATGTTAAGCATTACGAAACACATATTGATGAAATATTCTGAAATTAAAGTGTAAATATCTATTCTACAACTATATATTTTGCTTCCATTGACGAAAGACAAAATGCTGGTTGTTAGATGTCACTGAAAACATCAGTGGGTTTCCTTAAAGCGCATTTCACATGTGTCCAGCCTGCCGTGATGGGGTAACTAACTGCCACCCCATAATGACAGGGTGGACGCATGAAAAATGTTCAATATGATCATGAAAATAGAATGTGCATGATTCAAAGGACAATGATAATACACTTTTTTTTTTTTTAATTGCACACAGCGTAGTTAGCAGAGGAGCGTACGGAACATTCAAAAATATGGCACATCCAAAGAAAAATAATTGAATAAAATGAAGGAAACACATTAGAAGAGACTTCTCATTGCACTGATATGTGTGCAAATATTTGGTCATTTATAATAAAACCTGAGCATTTCATTATTCTGTGACATTTTCATGATGACAGAGTAATTGTGATGTAGATCGCAAAGGTAATTCATAGTGATATTGACCCACCTCTATCATTTTTGCCATGGCCTTTGCAGTCACTGCCACGGTGTAAAGCTGTTTGGTTTGCCCCTCTGTTCCCAGACACTCTGTAGAAACTCCACACAAAGTGAGGTTGACTGTTGTTTAATGTCACTGAAATGTAAACAGTGGCTCTGGAAGGTGCTGGAAGGTAGCCGGCTGTCGTGTTTGCTGCAGGTTTACTCAGTGATGCAAGAGAAAGGCCAAAGGGGACTGTGGATGGGGGAAGAAATACTTCAAAGAAGTGGCCATTTATTTCGGTTTCAGAGATAACACAAACATTTGGGGGTTAAATTCTTGAAAATGACACCGTTATAGTTTCAGTATAAACATGGCTTTGTCTGTGTGAAAATAGATGTGTACGTACAAGTATATTCAGGGCAGCACGGTGCCCTGGTGGTCTGCCTGCCACACTGACACAGTTCTAAGGTCTAGGACTAGGTGTTCAAAGTTTTTCCTTCAAGGCTATCAGACATAAAAATGCAAGGATGCAAAGAGACACTGAAATTCTTCAATTTTAATTTATTAAAGACCCTGTAAAGCGAATTCAGAGATTTGTTTCTAAATACATTATACATGATTGAAATTAATTGCTGTGCAAACATTGAGAGCTATGTAGTACTGAGGAAGGAAGTGATGACAGCTCTGAGGAAGGCTGAATCACAAACCTAAACTGTCAGAAAGGTAAGAGAATTTTATTTCTACTGGAAAAAACATTTGTGAGAAAAAAAACGTCAATCTTATGTAGAACGTACTGAAATGTGGATATGCGGGACATCTCATTTGTCTTTTATTGGAATGAGGCACTTCGATTTCATTAGAAATTAAAGGAAAACTTTCAACAGCAAAACCTCAGGGAAATTGAACTTCATTCAAATTGCAATGACCAGTCTTTAGCACTCTGAACCTTATATATGTGTTTTTGGAGTGTGGGTGGCCAGAAGCCAGAGTACCCAGAGAAAGCCCACGCAAACACAGGGAAATCATGAGAACTTCATAAAAGAAGTCCAAAGCTATGATTAAAAACCCAAACCTCCAAACGGTGAAGCAGACGTGCAAACCATTTATTCACCGAGCTGCCTGTAGTCAATTCTTCCAATCGGATATCATGGAAATTGAATTAATCCGTTCTGAATTTAAACTTATGCATTTCCACATCGATATCATCCAAGTCTAAAAACTATTTACCCATACATTTCCTATGGTTATCCTCACTCGGTGAGCTGCAGCCTATTATAGATGACTTCGGACCGGAGACAGAATCACAGGACACATACAGAAGGGACACTTTCACATCTGCATTTCAAAACTACACCAGTGATGCTGATTGACACAAGTGTAGCTAAATGGAGATGGAGATTATTCATTTATAGGCAAGTAGTCTCGCATAAAGACTTATTAACATAAAGAATAGTACCATCATTTCCTGACTAGAAACAGCTAAATGTAGTCATAAAAACAAACTTGCAGATACATTAGCTGCTTCGTATTAACAGCCGTGGGTCTCCGCATTATACACTCTAAAAACAGTTGGGTTATTTCATTAACCCAATTTTTGGATTGTTTGAGTTGGGTCAAAATTCTGGGTTATTTCTTATAAATTAACCCAATTGTTGGTTGAAATTAACTATATATGCGGCTATATGCCAGTAATGTTTTATGTTGGGTCAAAAATCAACCTTACAGGCCCATACACAAGTGCCAGATGTACACTTGAATTAAGTATGACTGCCGGCCATGACAGCCACCGACATACTGCTCATGTCGACACACGCAGCATCGTGGTCAAGACAACGACACTTTTGACATTTGGATTTCTTCATTTTTCACACTGTTTTGGTCAGTACTTCACACATTGTAATCTTTTGAAAACAAGTTGCTTGTAACTGAGCATGTGTGTTGGACAGGACGAGTGCTGGAATCGTAAAAAAAGAAAAAAAAAAGGCATTAGTCTGCTGCCATTGTAGGATGTGACTTCACAAGAACTGTGCGTTCTCCAAATAATGTTCCATATTAACTTTATGTGTTTACTGTAATCCACAGGAAAATTTCTATGATTACCAGAGTGGTTCTGGTTACTTTGCTCGGAGATTGAAAACTGTTGAGCGCAACTCTCCTCAAGAGGTCAATATATCTCAACACACTTTTCAAGATGGACCCACAACTCATCATAGCCCGTGTGAAAGTGTGAGACAGTTCTCTGGTGATGACCGCAAGGAAGCAATGCTTGGTTTAAAGAACTGAAATAAATTGTATACCATTTTACAAATGTATCTATCTCATGCAGTGATTTGCATTTCCTGGCTGACAGCCAATTGGAGTGATTGTCACTGACACCACTTTGCAGACTGCCGTTGGTGTCTTATTCATTCAATTTATATAGCACCATGACACAAAATATATTGCTTTGCCGTAATTCTAAACACTACTTTTTCATACGGATTTGTTCTCACTTCCACCATGAATGTGCTGAACAAAATTCTGGACATGTATGCATTCTACTTTATGAAACCATAACTGAGGACCGCACAATAAACAATGACCTCCCTGCCATGTTAGCATTAGCATATCACTGAGTAGGTTGAGATGAAATTTGGCCGCCTCGTGACCATGTTACACGCATGAGGACCCATTAGTGGACCGGACTAGAATCTGCTTCCGTCCTTGCTTAATTGAGCCCTTTTTTTTCAAATGTGGCATCCCTGAAAATGGGAGTCTGACCAGTCTGGCCCCGGGAGGGAGTGCCCCACCTCTGACCAAATGTGCATCATCCACTACTGTTATTGTTGCTGAAATTATGTCAATATCAGGAGTGATGTATCTGAAGATAAATACCGGTACCCATTTTTTAAAACTTTCACTTAATACGTTTTTTAGGGAAGGGGCAGTATCCTTAGCATTATAAATAAAATGAATGAATAAATAAATAGTGGAATAACCCAACTATTTGCATTATTTTGACCCAATTTGTTGTTTTCATTTAACCCTTAAAGTTGAGTCAAAACTGAATAACCCAATTTATGGGTTCAAATTGACCCAAGGCTGGGTCGGTCTTTTTATAACACAACAATTGGGTCAAATTCAACCCAAAAATAGTTATTTTTGACCCAACTGTTTTTAGAGTGTGGGATATCGGCAAAGAAAGAGGTCACATAGATGAATTAAAAAACAAAAAACACTTTTATTTACCTTAAACACCAGTAGATAAAGCAATGCTGAATGCAGCTAGATACGCTATAGAACATTTCTCAGCTTCTTGTCACGTGGCAAATTCGCCAATGAGCTTCATCACGCAGCAGTGCAGCCTTTGGAAACCCATTTCTTACGTGTCTTCTGGGAGATGCCGGGGATTCAGGAACTTATATAATAAGTCTGTGAGGGGATATCACTCCATGGGTGAATGTGCTGTCCTCCAGGGCTCGTGCGAGTCAGTATAGCCAAACAGGCAACAGAGAGGCAACAAGGAAGGGGGTTGCACTGCAGAGATGGCTGTACTTATGGCACTTGTTCCCTATGCTCATCAAACTCGACTCAAGATTTGCTCCTTCCCTATTTCGCTCTCCCTCACATGTGCGTACTCCAACTGCAAAGGGCTGATGAATATTCAGTATGAGGGCGGACTCTGACAGTTTCGTTGGTCCACTGTGACATGTTTGGTAATAAACCACCGGCATGAAAAGCAAGAGTATGTACAACTACACTACTGCACAATTCTGAAAAATTTGAATATATTTCTTGTATCACCTTTAACGGAAAGCTATGATACAGCAAGTTTTCAAAATTCCCTGTAAATCAAAAATATTTTTGGGCGTGAAATTGACACACCACAGGGAAGTGTTGCTAACAACTAGGGCTGGGAAAATATATCGTATCACGATGTATCGTGATACTTTTTATGCTGATACCAAGTATCGATATGTTGATGAAGTATCGATACTTGGATATCTTGTATGTTATGTTATGTTTTGCATGCTCTATAACATACTTTTGGAACTTTTGAGGTCCTTAAAGTTGAGCTTTGTGAATGGAATTTTATTTACAGTATTGCACTCCCGTATACCAGGAACAGTTCCTGGAACAGTTTATGCACTTTTCAATCGTGACACTTGAATAAATGTCAAATGGCACTTGAGTTAAAACTTTGGAAACACATGCTCCAGTTCTTTTTTTATATATTTAAGTATCGCAATACATAACATCGCAAACCAAGTATCAGGATCCATATCGGATTGGGACAAAAGTGTATCGCCCCAGCCCTACTAATAACCCTGCAAAATTTGAATTAATTAAAAAATTGTGAAGTATATAGAAGGAGACTTACAAATTTGTCTTCGCTCACAAGTGTCTGCTGAATGAAACCACAGCCTTCTCAACAGCTAACCGTCAGTCTGTACCAGAGCTGGGCATTGTGACGAACCGGTCCGTCTATCCGACGCCCATTTTGTAGGCGCTAAACGCTAACAGAAGGCAGTTGAAAATGATAGACGAGCTGGCCTTTAGGCTAATACTATTTGGAAAAATGAGTGCTTCTTCAGCTAGCACTTTCTTAACACATAACAACATGTTTATACTGTGAAAATATATCTACATCCAGTGGCTGAATTGTACCCCAGCAGGTACTCACGGGGCTTTTCCATGCCGCAACAATGAGGCACTCCAAAGCGACCATGCCATGTGAAGCTCCTGACCACACGCTGGCTGTCGAGTCAGACTTCTTTCCCCAAAAATTCCCATCTTCTCCCTTCTGTATTCCTCTGTGTGACATACACGCTCTCAAGGATGACAAAGAGGCGTTCTAAAGCAGCCACGCCAACAGACTATTGGAAAGAGAAGATGCATTTTCAGCATGTAGGCATAGTTAGCGCACATCACAATTGCACCGAATAACCGTTGACACAAACAATGGCACACGAGAAAATATAAAGTGGGGGAAGGGCGACTCATCACGTGGCACCGTTTTAGCCACTCCCCCAAAAAATCTATCAGGTGCTGATTTTGAACCCTGCTGACATAATACTCCAGCTAGTTAGCAATTTGATTGGACAACCGTTATTCCATGAGTGATGATATACAATATTGTACAATATACAATACACTATAGTTTTAAACCATAAATAATTTATTTTGGCAGAGAACATAAAAGCATGTCAGTTGCTTCAGTTGTTATTTTCCTTAAGATATTTTAACTTGTCATAATTTACCACTGGTTATGCGTAAGCTAAGCTAAAAATACACAATGCCATAATTTGATAGGTGTAGATGGTATACAGTAATACACTCGTTTGAAAACATTGCAGGCTAGCTATGTGGATACGTTTTAAGAAGTTTAAGAATACGTTTAAGAATTGACAAGCTTGGTGCTTCCTCTTGCTCCGAGCCAAGGCCTTCAGCTCGCTGAACTTCATTTTCATATGTGGGTGAGTTAAACAATAAAATATGTCTATAAATGTTAATAAATTCAAGTTAATAAGTTTGATATTAATACTGGCTAAAAATAACCCTGTGAGAAATTGATAGTAAAGTTAATCAAAAAGTGATTCATCACTGTAGGTAAAGATATGTGAAGCTAAAATATTGATTTATATATATACTATATAGTTGGGCGGGAAACAGCTTGGTAGTAAAGCAAAGCCATGATTTTTCAAGATTTTGGTATGGCTGGTGGCCCATCAAATGCTGACTGGTTGAAAAGAAAGTGAGAGATGAGAACAAACTTATTCTGTTCTCCTGCCTTGACACTCAGTGTAGAATGTAAGTCCCTTAGTACAATGTAGGCAAATGACACGGGCTGTGTCAAATGTTATTTTTGTCTGTGCTGCGCTAAAAATGAATGGCTGTAGTTTGGACACCCCAGAGATAATCACAACTGAGAATCGTTTGGATGCTGTATCGAAACAAGGAACCGGAATCGGAACTGCACGATTCCCAACCCTTTTGTTCTGTGTCATTCGGACCCCTGGCAATGATTCCTAAATTTCCAGTAAATACTATGCTGTAATGCTAAATTATGATGTTTAAAACACCCACTGGCATTGCGTATTTCACACTACAGCCTAAAGCAGGCGTGCCCAACCTTTTTGGAACGAAGATCTACTTTTCAAGCAGCCAATAACTTTAGAGAGTCACCAGCCACACTGGCTGGTGTTCAAATAAGTTATTTTAGAACCATGGATGCAACCCATCCATAATACGGGGGGTGTACTCACCGCTCTGTGAGATAATGTATAGGGCTGCTACCAGATCCTGCATTCCTAAGAGTAAACAAATACTGTACCGTAACCCCAAATAATATTAGGCCTTGATGAAGAAAGGTACACTTAATTGACTTGATAATATTGAAATTTGTTCTTGTTTTGTGTGCGTAAATCACAGTCAGGTTCAGCTGCCTTCTGTGGCACATTCCTCGCACATTCAAGTCACAGATTCACCCTTGACCTCGAGCAAGGGTTACAACACAGGCATGCCTGCGTGAGGTAAACATCACAGTGTACTACCAGGGTGCGAGCTGCCTCGTCGTTCTGCCAAATATTATATATCACTATGGAACCTGAGCTCTGTATTTGAAAAGAGTGGTCAACGACAGGGCACGGCTCTTCTGTGCACTTTAACTTCACTCCTTTTTTTCTATAGGATATAGATGGCTTCAGGTCTTCATTGTGAGTTGACAAACACGATTTGTCATTGAAAACGCACCAAAGTGAATATGACTTTTCAGTTACGACTGAAGTTTTTAATGTGGTTGTTATCCCGCTGTGAAGAAGAAACATCTTGGTGTAAACTGTGTGCAACTGACGCAATAGTGGCAGAAAATCAGGTTAATGTATAATCTATGTAGATTTACTTGTGCGCGTGTGCGTACGCGTGCCTGCATGTTGCTCAGCAAATGTGGCGATCTCCAGCACTGGATTTGTGCCACCTTCTGCAAGATGGTGTGGAAGATTCACGTGGCTTGCTTGACAGCTAAAATATATGCATTACTAGTCCCAGGAATGCTGGCGCAACATGAAAAATGGAAAAGTGGGAGTGCAGAACGCCAAGTACATGAGTTTGCCTTCAATCCTTCATGTAACAACAAAGTTCAACTTCTGACTTCAGGTTGTTGAGCATCGTAATCTTCCACTTGAAGCCTTTGAACAGCCCGAAGTCGGCACGCGTGAAGCTTCATCACTCTGTGAAGCATCGGCAGAATCTGGGTTTTGTTGATGCTAACTTCCAGTGGAGCCCACGAGAGAGACTCTCCCTGACTTTGTGCGAACAGCTGCTCGAGGAGTTCTGTTTTCAGGGCTGTTTGGTAGTAGCAGGCCTTCCGCTGTTGTGCTTTGTCAAGAACAGATCCTGTTGTGTCTCATCTCTGCTAATGCCTAAATATTTAATTCACTTGAATGTTATCAAGTTTCTTCCTGTTAATCTGTTCACAAATATTTAAGACAAAATGTCAAACACATTTAATGTTGTGTTTAATTGGTGTCAGGATTATGAGTGGGTCCTTGGAAAAAGTTCTCAACTGTAAGATGTCACTGGGCTCAAAATGTTGCTGAACCTGTGCTCTTAATTGTGACACTAGCTTGCATGGCCATATGTCCCAGACCCTATATGCCTGAAAATGGTGACCTTTAAGGGTCGAAAGTCTTTGTCGAAGTGCTCCATTTTATGAGGTTGAACCTGTGATAAGGGAAATAATTAAAGGTTGCTTTTCAATAAAATTGTGTGTGTCACGGGGCCATTCCTGGTGTTCAGAAATAGCATTTTAACTGTCACGCTAACATGGTCAGTAGTATTAGTTCATAAAAATGAAAGAAAACAATAACATAATTCAATGGCAATACCTTCCGTTTTTGTGTTTCATTTCACAAGCGTAAGTGCAGTATCATTGTGGCATTCAAAAATATCTCTCCCAAACCTCAAGCCCACAAAATTATGCAACAGTTATTCCCCTACGAGTCTGTTGATTCTAAACCAAAAGTATTTGATGTTCTTCCAGTCTGGACAGGATTTCCATTCTTGTGTTTGAGCTGCATTTTTTTCTGAAAGCTTTGCATTTTTAGATTTTACCTCGAAAGGCCTTGCTGATCCAGGAAAATGTGAGCTCAGAATGCAGTTACAGTGAAAAACAAAGTGCTTTGAGGAAAAGCATTCCAGAAGGGGAAAATCTCACTAGCCCAAAGGTGCGGCCTATTTAAACATAATTTGAAAAGGCTGCATCCAGTTCATTGAAGCTGCTGCACTTCACACAATAACCACATATATTTTAAGTAGTCAAATGTTACATTTGTAGGCATTTGACCCATGGTTAAATAATGCCATACTTCGTTCTCTCAGTTCAAAGGCACCGGTTTTGCAAAACACATGTTTGGAGCAATGTTCACTCTTGCAATTGTGCACTGCTCTCAGCGCACAGCAAAGCTATGCAGCGTGCAAAGAGCTGAACCGTATTGGCATTTTGTTTTTTTCATATTCGCCTTAAACAAAGAAATGGAAAAGTTGATTTGGCACATGAGTTAAATGAAGCGGGAAGAAAAATGTATCAAAAAAGACACAGGAAATGGTGAAAGCGTGGGAGCATTTCTGAAATGCGTACAGCGTCGTGTAATCATTGTCACATTAACCTTGCCAACTTGGTTAATTTGATCTAGTTGCAGGTCCTATTCACGACCTCTTTACCGTGATATTAATGTTGAAGTACTAATACATTACTTCTGCATAGAGCTTGGTCTCTGATCATTATTACTACCTAGGAGTTGTGGCTTGTTTATTACCATGGTGACAATGGTGCAGTATATGATAACGTTACACCTGTAAAAATTGATCAGAATATATATAATTTAAAAAAATCACAGGTGAAATTTCTCAAACAGGTTGAAAACAAACAAAAATAGTTGCAATGTGTTTGACGACATCAATTAGTGACACGGCGTTGTTGATGAAAAGCGTCACTTGGGTCACTCTTCACTTCATATACTTTACATTCTAAAATAGCAAATATTGAAGTCATAAATTATCTTTAAAAAATTATGAATATTATAAAATTTACATTCATTGATTTCTGGACAATTCAAGTCCATTTGGGCGGACACACAACATAAAGCTGCAGAAAATACTTAATCCTTAATACTTACAAACTTGAGCTCGTTTATCCATGCCACAAATCTATATCTGATATCCTCTAGAATAGTTACTGGTGGTGTGAATTTAATTCTTTTTTTTACCACACCTATACCGTCTAACTGATTATGATCTCAGCTTTTGTATATGTGCAATACTGGTTTGGCCAGCGTGTGTGTGTCTGATCGTGCGAGCAATACTCAGGAAGGTTATGTGAATGTTCAGAAACATGCAAAATTAGTGAGAACATTGGTTTGTCATACCATACTTGAGTGTGAAGCAACTGGAAGGTGTTACGGTAGTCACAATTCAACTGTTCTGTGCAACAAGCTGTTTATTATACACTCGTAAACAAGCTTCAGAAGTAGGTGCCACCAAGCTTTTCTGGGTGGCCAATCGCTTACATTCTACACCATTCAAGGTCAGGCTATAAATTGTGGCAAATCTAGTTGGAGAGTCTGGATTTGAAATAAGATACCGTAAGTGGCGTTATGCTTCCTAGTGTTAGTTAATTTATTATGATGCAAAATGATACAGTACCGGTAGATACAATCAACTTTTCTCCTAATGTAATGGGTTTTTTTTCCATTGCCTCAGGCTCAGTGGGTGCCCGACTTCTTGTTGTTGCTAACTCTCTGATTAAAAGCATTTTATTTCATTCTTCCACTGGACCACGGGGCAGTTGTGATTAAGCCATGTGAACTCTGCTTGGCAACAGGTGTTGATTTTTTTTTCCCTTTTCAATTTTGATTTATTGTCGTACTTTCCTCATGACGCTTAAGGCGAATACACAATATTTTTTTCCAGTTTGATGTTTTTGACACCATTTTGCAGTGGTTTGGGGGCACTTTGGATTCAATGTGTGTCAGAATTTGTTATGGAATTTAACAAATGACATTTTCTCTTGTTTGTTGTTTTGACCCAAATTGCTGTGGTCTTTAGGCACTTTGGATTAAAAGTGTGTCAGAATTTGTTCTGGAATTTAACGAATATGATATTTTTTTTGATTGTTGTTTTGACCCAAATTGCTGTAGTTTGAGGGCATTTGGGATTGAATGTGTGTCAGTATTTGCTGTAGATTTAAAAGAAATACTACCTCCATCCATTTTCTACACCATTTATCCTAATTAAGGTCATGGGTGATCTCTGGCCTATCGCAGCTGGGCGAGCAGCAGGGCACATCTTGGACTGGTCACCAGCCAATTAAGGCTTTGTTCACATTCACACTGCAGCTCGAGTCTGTTTTTTGGCCCGTATATGCGACACATATCGGATTTTTGGTTTGAGTGACAGTGTTGATTTTACCTTTAACTTAAATTGATCCCACTTGGAACATGAAATATAAAGAGGACATTTGTGATGATAGTTCTAATTCAGCCACACAGACAGTTCACTTATTACGTGCAGCAAGGGCATGACGTCATCTTTAGTAGATGTCTCCATTTTAAAAGAGGAGACCAAGGCCTCATTTCCCCGAAATATGTGTTCCTCCTACCTCGCTAATCTGGTGACATGAGATGATAAAATGAGCTACTACACGTGGGACAATATTTACTTCCGTAAACACTTCATTATGCGATGTCGTTTTTTGGTATAGTCACTCGATGTCGTGCTTTGTGTGCATGCGTGTCACATGACGGAAGCGTTGCGTTCATATTAGAAGTCACATTTGGTTTTGTAATGTGAACGAATACATAAAAGATCGGATTTAACAAAAAAATCCGAACTAGGATTCACACCCTGCAGTATGAACGTAACCTTCACAATTACTTTTAAACCTTTTTTGGAATGTGGAATGATGTGCCGTGTAAGGAAAAAATGCACAAGAAGAGGTAGGATTAATGAAATATTAGAATTAAAACACATGTAAAATAGCATATGGTTAATGATGTGGAAAATGAACACACTTCCACTCCGGGGTTAGGAAAGCAGGGCCGGGTCTCGGCAGGGACAAGAAGGGGCCTGGCCCCCTCAAATAATTATATTTCACATATTTTTATGAGGGCGGCACAGTGGTCAACTGATTAGCACGTCCACCTCATAGTGCAGAAGCCGTGGGTTCGATCCGGCCCCGGCCGTCCTGTGTGGAGTTTGCATGTTCTCCCCGTGCCTGGGTGGGTTTTCTCCGGGTATTCTGGTTCCCTCCCACATTCGAAAAACAGTCTTGCTACATTAATTGGACACTCTAAATTGCCCCTAGGTGTGACTGTGAGTCTGAATGTTTGTTTGTCTCTGTGTGCCCTGTGATTGGCTGGCAACCAATTCAGGGTGTCCCCCGCCTACTGCCCGAAGTCAGCTGGGATAGGCTCCAGCACGCCCGCGACCCCCGTGAGGATAAGCGGATTGACAATGGATGTATGGATGGATATTTTTATGATCTCATGCCTCTCTCCTCTGCTCCACTTCTTACTGTCTTAATCAGAATGCCGTATTTCAACTAGCGGGCCTGCATAGAACATATTCTGGAAAAAAATTTGTTTGAGTTGACTTCCTCTTTAAGGTTGGTTATATTCCTTCTGCCATGAAGAGGAAGAACATTTAAGTGTTCTGCCTATCAGTATACCTCACTGGCATAGGTAGTTGAACAAATGGGCATTATTTGCAGAATAATAACGAAATGATAATGAAAATAATGAACTTGGATAATATCTCATGGCACACTGCCCTAACAGGTGCAATTTAAGATGTGCAGGGGCACGTTACAAGGCCAGATTTGACTAGAGGAGTTCTGTTTTCGTGCTGACTACGTCAGATGATGGAGTTGAAATTAAATGGAGTCCGGCTCCAAAAATATCCTGGCGTACATTCCTTCCCCTTACACAACGCATAGTCAAGCGCTGCCAGTTACAAGTGCATGTGTTATGGTAAACAACTGCTGTTGGAAGGGAAATCGGAATTTTAAAAAGCGCACCAGATACCATGCCACAGAAGTCCCATTCATGTTTGGGTCACGGGATAGAATTCAAGCTCATCTCTTTGGTTTCACAAGACCTGTCAAGGCCCACACGTGAAACCCGAGCGTGTGGTAAATAAGTCCCTCACACGGTGCCGGCGGGGAGGTGTGATCATCAGTGCTTTGGTCACAAGCCAACTGAGCCACTGCCCTGGCCTTGCATTCGACACCTGCAGGTGACAGACTTCCAGGGCTAGTAAGTGTCGGCAGCCTGGATCAGTTGTCACCGAAGGCTGAAAACACAGACTGAAGACAGACTTTCCTGTTTGTAACACAAGACGTTTAGTCATCACTTGTCCTAAATTGATCTGACAAACGAGTGTGGAAAAGATAGAGTGGCATTCCACCACAATTTCATTTCATCTCATACATTCAACATTGCCTCCAGTGATTTACCCGATTTAATCCACATCTTAAAACCACCACTATCACAATTTGAGAAGCCATCAATACTATTAAAAAAACAAAAAAAACAATATAACAGCACGCGACTGTGCCACGTAATATAATGTACATCATTTTGAGCAGTTCAGAGTCGATATATATCTACTAACATGACAAAAACAGAAACAAGATTATTTTTAAATGCATCGTAAGTCAACCCAAACATTTTTTTTTCCAGAATATCTTCTATGCAGGCCCACCAGTTGAGAAACGGCATTCTGATTAATATTGTGTTTGTGGAATATAAGTTAAGCAGCAAAAGGCGCCCACTTTTAGCCATCTCAGGGGGGAGCCATGTTGTCACTTCTGTCGACTGAAGTCCTGTTTTGTGAAGCTGAGCTATAATTGGTCGTTATCTGAGCCCTGAGCCACTTCGATGTCATCTTCAGTTGACAGAAGTGATAAAATGGCCGCCCCCGAAGCTAGCTAAAAACGGATGGATTTCTCATATTCCACAAAGGCAATATTAATCACAATGCCGCGTTTAGACTAGTGGGCCTGCATACAACATATTCTGGAGAAAAATACGTTCTGGTTGACTTCCGCTTTAATACCAGCAGATGGCTACAGATGGGTTTTGATAGTCAAACAGTTTTGCTCTAACCAACCAATCACTATGTCTCATTTCTCATTTACAATGACACCTGACCAATCTCATTGGTTAAAGAAACAGTCCCATTTGCTAATATAGTTTAAGTTACATCAGCAACAATTACTGAATCTGAGGGGGTTGAGCACATTACATTGATGTAACAAACAAACCGACAAAGAGCAACAAAAACATTCAGGAAAATGTCCAAGGACTCATCTACTGTATGCCTTTCTGTGACTCTTCCAGTCTCTCTGTTGTAACATGCTGATGAGCAAGTTTAGCAAAAATAATGAAACAGTGAACAGTTGGACATGCAGTCGGATTTTTGGGGAAATGCTCTGCTCACTCATGACACTTTTATATAGATTATAGAAAATATGTGGCTAGACGGATTGTGCATCTGGCTATTAGCGATCTTAACATGTTGTGTCCAAAAACACAGCTGAAATGAACTCAGGAATATTATCTGAGGTCATCACATCTGGAATCCCACAGCTCACAAATTATGATTTGTGAAGTGCAATGACCGTTGAATTTTCTTCTTCCTGTAACTACTCCTCCCTTTTGTATGTGCAACGCTACATTCCTGGTCCCAAAGTAGCCCTGGACAATGTGATTATGCACATCCCGTCCCAGAGATTGTTATATAACACTACAGGAGGCCTTCTCAAGTCAGCCTATTTGTCCTGCCTGTCTTATTTTAAGAACTATTTTATCACAATATATTGTAAGTGGACTGTTCTGGTTTGGTTGCCTTGGAAGACGTTTCACCTCTCATCTGAGGTTTCATCAGTTCATGCAACAAGGATCAGTTAGGACTGGACCAGCCTGCTGATTATCTTCTAAGACAACTAGAACAGCCCAGTTGCAATCCATTTAATGCCTCATGACTGTTTAGTGGGGTTTTCTTTTTGTTCTTTTTTTGTGCGTGTGGGCGATAACACAAGATTTAACACACTTATTCCCCATTCACATTGGAGAGCTTGTAACATGAACTAGTTACAAGAAACCAAGTAGGAAAAACTGCTAATTGGGCCCATTTTGGACATTTTCACTTAGAGGTTTACTCACTTTTGTTGCCAGTGATTTAGACATTAATGGGTGTGTAGTGGACATTTTGTTTTTAGTTCGAGAGTGAGAAGACTAAAGGCCCTCATAGACCAAACCGACGTCGGAGGTGTAGTGGCCACCGTCGTAGTGTCGTAACCCGTCTGTAAGCATCTTGGGGCGGTTAAGCATGTTGAATCGGTGTCGCCAGTCGTGACATTTGGTCAGTCTGATTGGCTGTTAGCTAGCAAATAGGTGCTGGGAGCACCAACGCGAAGTGACAAATGCGGAAAAACAGTGAGCACGCCTCCGCTGCCTTAATCTTCTTACAAGTACAAGAGCGAGGATTGACAATGTAAGTATTTCACAATACCGTGTCAAGAACGTGATGGTTTACTTCGCGTGGGAGTTCATCGTGAGCGAAGAATATAGCTGAATGCGTTATTTACGTTTTTATAATCCGCCCCCGGCCAACAGCTTTCCGGTTGGATTTTTCTAACCATGAAAAATGGTGACTACTGCCGCCGATGGTATGGAAGGGTATTACATCATATGCATGTGCAGAAGGTACTTTACTGATCAGCGTCGCTGTCTGTCGTTGCGGTGTATTTTGCCAGCGTGACGTGCCGACAGCCGGCCGGACGCAGCAGGGGGTAAGCGTCCATTCACAAAATTTTTAAAATGGATAATTTGGCCCTATTTCACTATGGTGTGTATTCACTTTTGTTTCCTGCGGTATATTTGAATGGCTCTGTATTGAGTCACTTTGAGGGAACTATACATTTACACTGCTGTACAAACATGGCTGTAAAAGACGTGAGATTATATATCCTAAAATCCAAAGACTGTTAAGCTTGAGGCAGACGATATTTTACTTATATTTTATTGACTTTTTTTTCCCCCTCAGCTTCATGTGGTTTAAGTGACATGTGGGTTGAATGTGTGTCAGAACATTCTCCATTTACATCATTATTTACTTCAACCAAGAGCATTGTTGTGTGGTTGAAAGCAAAGCAATCCATGTCTAACAAAATGACTATCATCCAGGGTGCCCAAGTCTAGTCCTCAAGATCCCCTATCCGGCCTGTTTTAGGTGTATCCCTATTTCAACACACCTGAGTTAAATGATTAGCTCATCAGTAAGGTATGCAAAAGCCTGATAAGTATTCCGATGATTTGGATCAGGTGTGTTGGAATAAGATAGATCTAACAGGCTAGATAGGGGTTCTTGAGGACCGGACTCGGGCACCCCTGATATAATACAGTACTATTGTCTTAGAAATGGCCACAGGAGGAAAGTGAGAAGTCACACTCATCTCTTCCTCTCCCATTCTTGCCATATTTTTGACGTACTGTTCAATTGGTTATTTGACATAAATCAATTATTTTCCATAATCCTGATGACACAACCCAATGTTAAAACTGTGACAGGAAAAATTTGAGAAGCAGTTGGATGACAGGTTGGCCATTAATCACCATTGTAATGTTTCACTTACAGTCTTCCTGTTTGATCCTAAAACGGGCATGTTTCTGCAAGCCATTATTGATCCTTGTGTGCATTCTTTCAACATGGGCAGTTTCCAGCATGCTAAGCCAATCTGATTTTTTTTTTTTTTTTTTTAATGTCTTCTCAAATGTCACAGAAATGTGCTCAACCCAAGAGAAGTAAATTCAGAGAAAAGCGGTTTGTCAATTGTAAAGTAGCCTTCTTTTTTACATATTGGAATGTAACTTTTACTGCTAAGGAACATGCTGTATACTGTAGTTAAATGAACAACATTATTACAAAACAGACCCAGATTTCACACCGACTAAGTCAATTTTTGAGTAAATTGAGACAAAAGCATCAGTATTTTAGTAGTCATACTTTTTGTGACATTTTCGTTTGGTGGTGTACCATGAAATGTTTCTAATGGTTGTTGATGCTCAATAAAAGAAGGCAACCACAGCTTTAGAATGGTCCAAATGTTCTTTTACTCAAATTTGTCAGTGATATGAATTGGTTTCAGAGAAAAGCATTTTGGTCCTCTTCTTTTTTACCCTTGAAATGTAACCTTTACAGCCATATAGCTAAGACCAACATTATTTATATCTTGGCCAAAGTGAATTTATCTGGTGAATGGGTTACCTTTTACCCTGGAAACAACAAACAAATTGGAAAATTTGATGTTTAACATTTTTTTACAGAATAGTTCTATGTCAAACATGACTTATGCTGTCTCCCAATTTTCCCCCATGTTTCCATATCCCATGTTCTTAATTTATGGTTAGTATTGAGGTACACAGCATATTTTAGAATTATGTAAAAGAGTGCTTTTGCTTAATTTTGTCAATTAAATGAAGAATTTTCAAAATGTACAAAACAATTCTTCACCCAGAAAATACAGAGTCGATGAATTTTAAAAAGGCTTTTTAGCTAGACATTTGGCCAGGGATTGAGTAATTGAGGTCTTAACTGTGCCTGCACCTATTTGACTCGTTACACTATTACGTTATCATGACAACAGGCTCAAGGCCAGATGTAAATAAAGTCCAGAGGCTCTGTCTAATTGTCACCTTAAGTCAACAAAAGACGGCTTAACAGTTCTTGTGGTTAAGTGTCACTAAGCACCAACTGGTGGCCACATTACACACGTATTGTAGCTCACTTTATACGCTATCAGGCACATAACAATAAACAATAGTAGATTATCCTCTGCTTGCATAAGCGTACAATAGTTTTGTTGTTGTTGTTTCCCAAGGCAAGCCACTTGCAGCTGCCTCCATATTTACTCGAGTCAGAGTTGTGTGTGTGTGTGTGTGTGCGTGCGTGTGTGTGTGTGTGTTTGTGTGTCTCTCATCTTTTGGCAAAAAATTAAATAAATAATGGAGATGTCTTCCAAGAATTCAAACATTTCCTTCTTTGTGTTGTTTTTTTGACGGTCTCTTCCGAGAATGGCTCATGAACTGGTAAAGGCTCTTCGAATTAACTGTGAAATAATGTCAGCTGGCCTTCATTAAGGCCAATTTCAGATGAAAAAAGAGCAGCAGTGTGCTCCCAAGTTCTAATAAAACTGCTTTATTTATCCCCAAAAGTTAATTTTCTCCATTTTGTGGCATTCTTTTGGCCGCAATGTTTCCAATACTGTATGTCTATGGAAGATTTTTTTTTTTACTTTTTATCCAATCAAATTTCAGCCTCTGTGTTCCCATCCCAATTTATCAGTGGTAATTTAAAGTCGAAGTCAACCCAAACATATTTTTTTCAAGAACATGTTCTATGCAAGCCCTCTAGTTGAAACACTATTGCATTTGTGGAATAAGAGTTAATCCACCCGTTTTTAGCCATCTCTGGGGGCAGCCATTTTGTCACTAATGTCAACTGAAAATGACATCACAACTACTCAGGGCTCAGGTAATGACCAATCACGGCTCACCTGTTGTAATCTCATTTTCAGTCGACAGAAATTACAAAATGGCCGCCCCCTAAAATGGACAAAAACGGTTGGATTTTGCTTCTTAACTCATATTCCACAAACACAATATTAATCAGAATGCCATGTTTCAACTAGTGGACCTGCTGGGAACATATTCTTGAAAAAAATATGTTTGGGTTGATTTCCACTTTAAGCAACATTAGCAAATGGGACTAGTTCTTTAACCAATCAGATTTCAAATTCATGTTCAAGGCCGACCAGCTGACCCTCAATAAAGTTAGCATTTTTCCATCCTCTAATGGATCAGTCAGAGCAAAACTGTTCGGCATAATCATTCATTCATTCATAATCATCATCCCCATATAGTGAGTATGATGTATTTTACAGATTTTCTTGTGTTTTTTGTCATGTAATTAGATAAATATTGATTTTGAACTTATTTGTGTAGCTCTATCTGTCCAAGTTGCGGGCTGTTCTAATATTTCAGAACTTCCCCCCCATAGAATTTATGGTTTCTATAATTGTGACATTACAGTGGTGGCACTAGGTTGCATTAAATCCCCGTGGGGACCATGGCACACGTACAAAATCCACAGGTTGGCATTCTTAACTTCACACTTGCATTAACTGCCAACTCTTTTTTGTCCAACCATAAACATGAAATTGGAAAGATGGATTTCTGAGAGAGGCGGCACATGGTGGTCGACTGTTTAGCACGTCCGCCTCACAGTTCAGAGGTCGTGGGTTCGATCCCGGCTCCGGCCTCCCTGTGTGGAGTTTGCATGTTCTCCCCGTGCCTGCGTGGGTTTTCTCCGGGTTCTCCGGTTTCCTCCCACATTCCAAAAACATGCTTGGTAGGTTGATTGGACACTCTGAATTGCCCCTAGGTGTGAGTGCGGATGTTTGTCTCTGTGTGCCCAGCGATTGGCTGGCAACCAATTCAGGGTGTCCCGTGCCTACTGCCCAGAGGCATCTGGGATAGGCTCCAGCACGCCCCGCGACCCTTGTGAGGATAAGCGGTATCGATAATGGATGGATGGATGGACTTCTGAGATTACAAACCTGTAAGATCACAAATCAGCCTACTCTGTAAGACTTTATTCCGTTAGGGGCCTAACTATAAAATAAGCTTTGTTTTAAAACATTTGGGCAGAATTAAATTATTCCATCATTACACCAGTCAGCAGCTTCTTGGATGAACCAGAACAGTGAGAGCAGTGAAGACATCATGTGCTTGGATACTGAAATGATTTCTGGCGCTCTGTCTGTCTTATGATGACAACCATGTGTTAGCCGCGTGGCGGCTTTGCTCTGGTTGTTCGCTTAGTTGAGGTGTAACATTTTCATGTTTCGTTCAAGACCCAAAAGTAACAAGCTACTCTTAAAACAACACTCCACAGGTGCCGTACTTGTCTGCATTACTTGCATAAACTATCAAATGTACACATTTTATTGATGTATCAAGGGATTCATTTATTCCATCCAACATGTTTAAGTTTGCAATAGCTTGAGCTAAAAGAAAATAAGAAACACAGTAGTGGTGGGTCACAAACCAAACTCAAACAAACAAAAAAACAAACAAATAAACAAACTACACAATTAATAACTAATATTGTCCTCGCCACTGTCATAGGCAAATTTTCTCAGCTGGTTATTGACAGTTTGCACTGTTGAACCACAGAGGCCAGTGTTGCGGTGATTATTTTTGACTCTTTTGGTGACTGATAACATTCAACTCAAATGTCACGACGCATTTGAAATAACATTATTCATCTAATGTTTTCTGGCTAAGCATTATCTGGCTTGACTGTTTATTCAATGTTACCCGAGGTTGTAAATCCTCTTCAGAGTATTTACTTTCATGGATGCACTGCTTGATTATACACTTTCAAACTGATCCACCCAATGGTGGTTTCTGGTATGTGCAATATGGGTGGCCCCACATTGCGGCATCTGCTCCATACGATGGTTTCCTACTGGCATCATGACATGGGCGTTTGTATCGGGGATTTGCATCCTATTCTTGAGACGATGTATTCAAGGATTTTGCTAATAAGTGAAAGGTCATTGTTGCCAAGGAAATGCTTTTTTGTTCAAGGAGCTTTGTTAGCTCATTGTTGGATTTAGTGATTTAGAGAGCGTTACAACTCGTGTATGTTCTTGCATTGGCAAGTGGCTAAAAACATTGTAGTTTTGGGTTTGAAATCTGTATTCTGGTTCACCAGTCTCGGGACTTTTCTGACATACATCTTTAATGAAATATTCTTCAATGGCTCGGAAACTGACCACAACCCAACATATTTTTTTTTCGCTGAAGACAAAAGTGAAAGCCTGGCAAGGCACCACCTGGGAAAAAATTCAGACTTGGTGATTCCATTGCCGCCAGACTTGGGTCAGTCAGGATTTTTATGCAATAATTAAACATTATGGTTATTCTTTTTAAGTATGCCATTTGTTCAAATACTTCAAAGCCCCTCAAAATGGATGGATGGATGACCTTCATTCCTTAATGGTCATGGAAAACATGTTTGTGAAATTTCAAAAATTGAAAGCGGAAAGTTTGTATTATTTTAAATCCATTGCGGAGGTCAACATGTAAAGGCAAAGATTTGGATCCGTATACATACAAGCACTTGAACTTTAGGGAGTAGATCATTGCTCACGTAAGCGGTTCTACATGGAAGAAGAATCAAGGGGCTGTGTTAAGCATGTGAATATTCTTACTAAATGTGATTTAAAACCATCTCACTGAAGGATTCAGTACACAATTCTGGAGCCACTGTGTATCTCTGTCAGTGAAAATAACACAATACTAATTACCATGACTTATTACTAATAACTATTGCTATTTGTGTTATAGCTCTTGTTCCTTTGTTCATGTCCAATGAAAATGTGAAGACATATAGTAGGTGAATGATTTCAACTATTTCATGTTTCATGGTGTCTGTAATAAAAAAAATAAATAAATAAAAACATGACCAAAACAAGAAAGGAACATACAACACCTGCGCACCAGCATGTACACATACAAACATGGGCAGTCACATAAAATACAAACATGAAACAAGGCTATATGCATATTTTCTATTTTGGGGAAAATATAGTCTGATATAGTCTGAATGCTGTGGGCAGAGTATTTTACAGTGTTTGCTCAGTTCTGAAATGCACATACACAATCATGAACCATGTTACATAAACGGCTGTATTCCGTAGTTAAATTATTCAACAAGAGCATACCACAATCACATGAGGCTCATCTGGAGTATTAGCAAGCGTACTGGCCTGAATAACACGCCGGCTAGCTCAAACTTAGGTCACACATGGGCGAACAACCCGAAAACAGCACCAAGATTCCACCAGTTGGCGCCAAAGTACCTTAACTTCCTTGACCTGAGCACAAAAACAGTGACTAGATGAGAATCTCAGTGAATAATGGAGTAAAGGTTTATGGTTTTGTAAATGCTGGTCCATGTTGTGGTTCACTGTATAATTAATCACTTCAATCAAGTGCAAAAGTGTGACGTTTTCTTTTGAACACGGTTTGCACATTTCGAAACATGTATAGCTGATAGAGGAATTCATTATCTTTTTTTACTACGAC
Organism: Filicampus tigris; assembly: GCF_054856515.1. Taxonomy (NCBI): domain Eukaryota; kingdom Metazoa; phylum Chordata; class Actinopteri; order Syngnathiformes; family Syngnathidae; genus Filicampus; species Filicampus tigris. Next base: position 9,742,008 of record NC_141226.1, read on the forward strand.
AGTGGCAGGGACTTACTGGCACTGTGTTAAATTGGTTCGGATCTTACTTAAAAGATAGGGACTACGTTGTCTCAATTGGCAATCTTGAATCGCGGTTTTCCACATCACGACATCTCTTCTCATTCTTATGCAGTTGACACCCAACTTTACATTTCAGCGTCATCACATGACGATAGTCATCAAATTAGTGATCAGATGAACCAGGATTTTCTCCAGCTCAATCCAGAAAAGATTTTTGGCCCCAAAAATGAAAAGTCCAAGATCTGCTCTCACCTTAACACTATGCTATTGGAAGCTACAAATCAAGCCAGAAATCTTGGTGTAATTAATGACTCGGGCCCGAATTTTAACAACTACTTAGAAGCCATTAATAATTCTGCCTATGAGAACCTGAAAACATATCTTGAATTAAGGGTTTTCTGTCCCAACCAGCCAAAGAAAAACATGTTCCTGCTTTTATTTTCTGTATAATAGATGATTGTAATGGGTTATTTACAGGTCTTAATAAAAAATCAATCAAGCAGTTGCAGCTGATCCAAAATCGAAGTCCTTACCAGGAAACTGGACCAGATATTGATTATATTATTTAAGATATCTTAATCATTTAATTTCAGGGGTAAAATGTATTATCTGTTTAACTAAGGATATCGCCGATTTTAGCAGATGTGGCCAACATCATGAGGAGATGTTTAAGGCCCAAAAAATGTTGTTGTGAAACTACGATTTCGGCCGTGTCATCATCCTCCATATGCTGTGTCTCATTGGGTGTATTTACCCCCAGAATCCACCTACATATAACCTCAAACTGTCACAAATATGTGTCATTCTCTCAGTTTTGAAAGAAGTTTTGACTATACAAGACATCATTGATTTTCCTAACAATCAACATCTGCCGAACTGAAAACTGTAACCACACAACCGTGAGATAACCCAAACGGTGGATTTTGTGAACCGTTCTACTCCTCGTACTAACAATGCACTTTGGAGTATGTGGTGCCACAGTTCCAGCAGAAGGGATTAACAGATTGGGTTAATTTGACCTCAGAGATTATGCTGCTTTTGGATCAGTCTCAGAACATGAGACAGGCCAATCACCTCAGTAGCAGGGAGGCTGCAGATATTTTTGGTGCACATAGACCTGGTTACGCAAGTATCCCAATTCAATTAGGGAGGAAATGGAGTTACAGTAATTGCTCTGTAGTATTTTCATCAAAGACTCATCATTTATTTATATAAATTCATTTGGCCATAAATTGATAAATGAAATAATGATGCTTTCAAAGTGGAAAGTTAAATTCTAATAAAAATGCTTTCTTCCCCTGCAATAGGCGTAACTTTATTAATTCTTAGTGGCTCTGATCAAAAAGAACAACTCGCATATAATACACATTCATTACACAAAGGGGAAATATTTCATGATCTTTAAACATTTCCTCATAATTTGGATGATTTCACAGTCATTAACCATCATGAACTCTCTCTCTCTCTTTACACATCTCTCTTCTCTCTCTCTCTCTCTCTCTCTCTCTCTCTCTCTCTCTCTCTCTCTCTCTCTCTCTCTCTCTCTCTCTCTCTCTATATATATATATATATATATATATATATATATATGTCTGTGTAATTTGAGTTTTACTTTAAAATATTCAAAATGTTTGAGAGCAAGGTCAAGGGGCAATTCCTTTTACAGCCAGCAGTCAATATAAGAAAACACCAGTAATCAACACACACACACCGTAAACAAAGTGTTATGCCATACTATTTAAAAGGGCAATGGAAATATTATATGAATGAGTTTTTAAATCTGTTGATCCGGCACCTGGGCATAAGGTATCTGCGCTCTGCAACAGTTTCTATTCAGCAGACAAAGGATGACGGCTGTCTTTTGTGATGGAACGGGCCTTTGCTAATACTCTCGCTCGATAAAGTGAGAAAAGCTCCTGGAAATTCAGATGGACCCGTATTAGTCTCACTGTGACATTGCTGAGCAGAGATTTGTCCAGTCATCCCCCTTTAAGAATGTTATGTGACCTTTCACTTGACGAATAATCCAGTTAGGCTGCATCTTTATAGCTACAAGAATATCTTTACATGTGTTATATATTAGTTGATGTATCATGAATATTTCAATGAAGTGTGGATTTAAGGATTTAAACTTCCTGTATCTCCATTTGCAAATTCTGCATAGATAAGAAATCAGAATGCAAGTGTGAATCGCCACATGCGACCGAAAGGAAGGTCATGGGACACTTTGGAATGGAAATCAATGCTCTGGTGGGGCTGCTTACTTTGTTCTGCTTTTTAAAAAATTACAATACTGTTTATGCAATTTTGTATTGTTGACTGAATAATATGTTGTTTAGTTTCTTGTAATTTCTGGTTTGTGTATGAGGGACTACTGATGGAAATGGGCTCACAGAGCTATACTGCAGTGGAAAGTATAATTTCTTCCAGATTAATGTCATAATATCCATCCATCCATTATCTATACCGCTTACCGCTTATCCTCACAAGGGTCGCGGGGCGTGCTGGAGCCTATCCCAGCTGTCATCGGGCAATAGGCGGGGGACACCCTGAACCGGTTGCCAGCCAATCGCAGGGCACACAGAAACAAACAAACACACTCACAATCACACCTAGGGGCAATTTAGAGTGTGCAATCAATTTACCATGCATGTTTTCTGAATGTGGGAAGAAACCGGAGTATCCGGAGAAAACCCACGCAGGCACGCGGAGAACATGCAAATTCCACACAGGGAGGCCGGGGCCGGGATCGAACTCACGACCTCTGAACTGTGAGGCGGACGTGCGTACCAGTCCCCCACCGTGCCGCCCTAATGTCATAATAATTTGAAATAAATTATTATCTCTTATCATTAAAAAAACAAGGTTGAGTGCATTCCAATGTATAGGACAGGCAATCCAATAAAACAAACATAATAATCCAATTATTTCCCCTCCCTTAGCTTCGGGCCTATTAAAAACTCTGACATATCATCCCATAAATTTGACATTCCAGTATGAAGGCTTTCTTTTCCTTTCCTTTTTTTTCAAGAACAAAAGGTGCATTATCAAAGGAAAAACAGTACTTTATTTAAGAATAAAAGTATTTTCCCAAATAAAATGCACTGAATAAAAGGCATGATAATACGAGGATAAAGTTGTATTTTTTTAATTAATTTGCTTAATATTTATTACATTCTTCCTTTTTTAAATTTTGACTTCAGTTTTATAATATAACCTTATTTAGTCCCCCAATGGGGAAGCTTGCAGAACAACAAAAAGTCTAAATAAATAAAAAAAAAAAAAAATTAATTAATTAATTAATACATAGTATTAATTGGCGGCACGGTGGTCGACTGGTTAGCACGTCCGCCTCACAGTTCAGAGGTCGTGGGTTCGATCCCGGCTCCGGCCTCCCTGTGTGGAGTTTGCATGTTCTCCCCGTGCCTGCGTGGGTTTTCTCCGGGCACTCCGGTTTCCTCCCACATTCCAAAAACATGCATGGTAAGTTGATTGGATACTCTAAATTGGCCCTAGGTGTGATTGTGAGTGTGGATGTTTGTCTCTGTGTGCCCTGCGATTGGCTGGCAACCAGTTCAGGGTGTCCCCCGCCTACTGCCCAAAGACAGCTGGGATAGGCTCCAGCACGCCCCGCGACCCTTGTGAGGAGAAGCGGTACAGATAATGGATGGATGGATAGTATTAATTTAAGTACTAAAAAATAATTTGCAGTAACAGTATGATTGTCTTGGAAAAATATAACTTTATTCACATAAGATTCGGACTTTCCAATGTGATAAAATATGGCTTTGTTCTTGTAAAGTTTGCAACTTTATTTAAAAAAAAAAAATACAACTTTATCTTCATAAAATTTCAACTTTTTTAGGGGAAAATAAGGAATTGATCATAAAATGATGACCTTTCCCTCCTCTCAATACTAGAGTACTCTTTCATTCCAGTAGCATTTACACGTGGGTAAACGTACTAGTTTTGTTAAGTCACAGTAGGATTCTAAATGGGTCCTTGGAAAATTTCTCCGCTGTAGGTGACCGTAGACCCAAAAAGTTTTTGAACCAAGGGTTGCATGCTCTAAAATTAATCATTCAAGATGTGTCCTGTATTACCCTCTAGAGGAAGTTTTATATCATTACCATTTAGGGATGCCACTGAAATTCGACTGACGTTAGTTCGTATTTAAAATGGGACAATTGATGACATTATATTGTGTTCTCTGTATCACTGTTCGTGCTCCTATACTAAAAGATGGATTCTTTTTGTTCTATTGAAATTTCTTACAAAATATAAAATGAAATTGTCATGAAACAATTTATTCTGTGTGTAGTGAATGTATACAATATATGAGTTTAGTCCTTTAAACTAAACTAAAAAAAAGCTCAGTTCAAAAATGGAAACTTGTGTATAACAAAGATTCAGTAATCACATCAGAAAATACTTTTCAGAAGGCCAATTCATATATTTTAAAAATATTTTGTTATTTTTTATTGTGGAATAAACTAATTTCTTCACATGGCTGAAATTAATTAATTCTATTTTTGCATAGTTGCAAGTTATAATTCTTTAAGAGTACTGTATAATGAAAACAATTCTGAAATATGTACCGTATCCATATACAGCAATGTTAAAAATATAATATATACATAAATGAATAATACCACGTTTTGTATGGAAGAATAGCGGTTGAAATAATGGGTGGATAGACTTCTAAAGTAAATTACATTTTCCATAGTCCATAGTTCGCAGTTCAGCCATTCAATTAAAAAACGGAAACTCATACAGATTCATTCATGTTCATGTCCATCCAGTCAATCGAAGTCTCAGCACAGGGGGGCGCTCTCTGCATTCTGCTATAGACTCAACCATCTGCAATTGCAACATTTAGTACATTTTCCCCTCCTTTGTGGACGCTTTTGTGCTTGTGTGTTGGCACAACAAAGCAGCAGGCTTTTCACAACTTCTGGTGGTGGTGAACGTTGGGGACTCTGCGTCTTTTTTTCTTAAGGGTGGGACCAGGTGCTCTCTGTCACAGATAGTTGAGTCTTGCTGTGAACAGGCATGCTTGGACAGGAATGAATGGACTGAGGTATGCTTGTCAGGTGCCCATCCCCTTTTTTCTGCCCCAGAGGCTCCACTTTACTGCACTAGCAACTGGTGCATTTGAGTCAATGGAAACATGAAAAAGCTCACTGTGAGGCTCCCTTTTTAAGAGACTTGAGACGAAGTGTTCACTAACATTTCATCCTGTCACGCTGTCACTAGCTATCGTACACCCGCAAAGGTTTATTGGTTTATTAAATCACAATTAATAACGCACAAATTACCAATCTCACATGTGCTGAAAATGCTTTAAAATTACGTATTCCTGTGGTCTAGTTTGAGTAGTTTCTACACTAAAGCACATTTTGACTCAGGGGTCTTTATTGTTATTAATTCATTGGCCTGCTGCGCAGGGGCGGAGCCATGAGTGGACCTGGGTGTGCATAGGCCCACCCAGGTTGACAAGACTGCCCACCCAGTGAGATTCATGAAAAAATATATACTTCAAAAATTTTTGTAAACTATTAGTAAATTATTTTTAATTTGAGTTTTTTGTGTTTTTATTTTATTGAATATTAAGAATATCATAATTGTGGTTGTCTAAGAAAGATCTGAAGTTCATGTTATTCAGTTTGTCATTTTATTTGAATATACGATGTGTACAGGAGGATTGTGCTCATTGAGAGAAATATTCAGGCCCACCCTGATTTTTCCAGGCCCACCCATTAGCCACGTTCTGGCTCTGATCCCGGCTGCTGCGATTACAAATTTACCGGGCATTCGTAAAGTGGGTCATTTTCTTCATTGTTGATAACACCTTGACTGAAGGAATCCATTGGGTATCGTCTAGTAATTCTGGTGGCCAAAATGAATAAATAAAAATAAACTGTTAAACAAGGTAAATATTAAAGATTTCAGTTTGTGTTACCATACCACAATTCTAACTTTGATACTATACCTGGTCAAAGTACTTCAATACGTATTTATTGAAACGATACCAAAGTCAGCTGGGTTAGGTTTCAGCACCCACGACCATAATGAGGATAAGCATTTTTGAAAATGGACAGATACCGTGTAAAATGAAAGTACAACAATATAACAATAAACGTAGTAATTCACATTTTTGATACCTGTTAATTATCGTAGTTCCATTTTGCAGTTCCATACACCAAATCAATTGTTGTAATATCCAATCCCTCCGTTCTGAGGTCCATGCAGGGTTGATATCTCAGCATGGTTAATTGTGCCTTCTGCCATCTAGTGGAAGAGCAATTAATAGTTCTGCCTGTCATTGCTGGCCTAGACAGTTGACAAAGATATATGATTTGTAGTCACTGCTCTATCACAAATGTAATAGTAAAAAGAATAACCCGAGGGTAAAACAATGTCAAGCTTTATTTACTTCAAACAAACATTTGCATTCAGTTAATTGTAGTCTGTCTATATGACATTAAAGCATAAAATATATTTTTATGTTTGGGCTCTCCTGTATACATTAGAGCTGGACAATTATGGAAAAAATAATCATGATTATTTTGATTGAGATTGAAATCACGATTAATAAAATGATTATTCATTGACTTCAAAACTTCAATGACCAAAACTCAACCACTCAAAACTATCATATAGCCTCATGCCCATTCATCCCTGCACGTTGATCATTTTATTCTTGGACAGCATTTTCATTCTGCTACAGCCACAACTTTGAGGCCTTGCATCATTTAACATATTCAAGCCACGAATAAACATCTCCATTTATCATACTTATTTTATCTGGTGTTATGTCTTTATTTTCATAAGTCTTAGGACTTTCTGGGCTACCCTGGAATCTCGGGGGTTGTATTTCAGCACGGTGATCGACTGTTTAGCACGTCCGCCTCACAGTTCAGAGGTCATGGGTTCGATCCCAGCTCCGGCCTCCCTGTGTGGAATTTGCATGTTCTCCCCGAGCCTGCGTGGGTTTTCTCCGGGTACTCCGGTTTCCTCCCACATTCCAAAAACATGCATGGTAAGTTGATTGGACTCTCTAAATTGCCTCTAGGTGTGATTGTGAGTGTGGATGTTTGTCTTTGTGTGCCCTGAGATTGGCTGGCAACCAATTCAGGGTGTCCCCCACCTACTGCCCGAAGACAGCTGGGATAGGCTCCAGCACGCCCTGCGACCCTTGTGAGGATAAGAGGTATTGATAATGGATGGATGAATTATAACAAATTTTTCACAGATTGGGAAGAATTTGTGCCTCTGAGTCGTGTTATCTTACATGTGCATATGTATTTCCACAGCGTTTGTGTGCTAATTTGAAGGAACATCACTCCCAAAGTCGATGCTAATTTCCAGCTTCGATTATAATGATTAATTTTGATTATCTGCCCAGCCCTAATATCTCTCTCTCTCTCTCTCTCTCTCTCTCTCTCTCTCTCTCTCTCTCTCTCTCTCTCTATCTATCTATCTATATATATATATATATATATATATATAATTATTATTATTTTAAACATAGGACCACAACTCAACATATAACAAAGCCAATATCCTGTACATTTTGCACAATAGATCCTACATAACAACCTAAGATGGCCTGTTTGTTCTGGTTAGCAACTCGGTCTACACGTAGTCTTTTCCCGAGTTGCTGGCCGGGTTGGTTCGTGGGTAGCGTGGAGCTTTCCCCGAGCCCTTTTTGGGGCAGTTGCAGCAGAGGAAGCCTCCCCCGATGATGATGAGGATCGCAGCGCCCCATCCCACAAAGAGGGCACTTCCAAATTCATACCTGCCATTATGTCACATACGATTAACATCGCAGCATCACAAATGAAATAGACTTAAGCAGCATAAACACAGCACTGTAAATTCCAGTCATCTCACCTTGAATTGGTTGGGGTGAATGGGTTGTAAAAGTCCTGGGCTATTCTGTGGCCGTACCAAGATGTTCCCACCAGGGCAAGGAGGCCTGGAAAAGCAAGAGGTAGAAAAATAACATCTATCCATCCATTTTTTGAACCACTCCATCGTCACTGAAAAAGTCAGGTAAAAGCAATACTTGCGGTATACAGCTATGTTACACCATCAGAGGTGGCAAAAAGTTGCAGATTTTTCTTTCAGTATTAAAAAATATGTATTTATTTATTCATTCAGTTAGTTCGTTTGGGGTTCAACGGCTATTTCTCCTAGAAAACATTTATTGGCAGCATTATTATCATTATTATTATTATGGATGGGGAATAGCCTATGTCTACATTTTTTCTTTGAATCTGTTGCATAATCGACGTACGGTAAGTGTTCTTTGTTTCATACTCCTCCATGTCGTTGCCATCCCTGTTTTTACTCATAAACCCCCAAGGATCTCAATCAATCAAGAGCATGTTTTTAAATCAAATCACCTGCTATAATCAAGATAATTCCGCTGGTTAAAGCCACTTTGTCCTTCTGCTCCGGCTGGTCTGTCAAACACGTGGTGCACTTCATGCCCACCATTGCTACCAAAAGAGCAATCAAGCAGAGAAAGATGGCCGCCAACATCAGTCCTCGTGTGCCCAAAACAATGGCTGGGGAGACAAACACACAGTACAAGTGGGCATTAGCTTATTTCCCAGACACCATAGATAGTTTGGCAGTTATATTGTACTTTTTTTTACCTGCAAAACCAAATACACGACTCAATAGCAGTTATGTTCATCTTTAGTCTGTTATTAAAGTGTTGCTAATAATGTCTTTGTATGGATGTGATTACCTTACAAATGCATATTTTACTCCCAATGAGGCCAATATATTAAAAACCCACACATGGATTTTGACGTGTGGTACTGAGTTGTTGCCAATAGTATAAACTATTTCAACACATAGATCCAGTTCGCAGCAATGCACATTAAAAGGTATGACATCCATTCACAAAACTGTGCATTGAAGCCCTGTTATAAAATCCCAAATATATGCCTGTAAATAAGAGAGAATTTATAATTGCATTCCGACCGATAAATTGTGCATGTAGCGCTATTCCCAAACGTATTGGAACAACCATACGCCACACACTGTGACCTTTTCGCCGTAAAGAGAAAGAAAATCATGTGAAAACGCCGCAGAGAAATCAATGTGCTTAGCGAGTGGCAGCGCAAGATGGTCACTGGTGTCTTGACTTCTCGCTATGGCAAGTAAGCGGCATTGTGAGTCCATCATATATATGTCGGTGGTTCAAGGAGCAGTTGTTTGATGCTTGCAACATCTATGCTAATAGCCCATCTATGGCATTTTACATTATGCATATCATTAAGCTAGCTGACTTTTGTTGAACAGAATTAAATGCACCGGTGTTTGAATATACAGCTACTCATTTTTGTTGGTTTTGTGTGTTGATATTACACTACATTTCAAGTAGGAGTAACAAACAAACAGCTTGAAGCAATCATGCTTGACTCTTATTTGAAAAACTGTGGTAGCAAGAGAGTCTTGTTTTCATTTCCTAATAGTGATTATGGCTCCCAAATTCTTGGGAGTGAAAACAGGTCATCTAAATCTAAATGTGTTGAAAGTGTGTGGGAGCGGTAAAACTATTCTACATTTTTGTTGTTTTTTTATATGGTCTCGCTGTGGTGCAGATTTTCACGTCTCGCAGGTGAGTCTGGAATATGATGTCATAGTGAGGTTTCTTCCAACTTCAAGCCTCTATTATTCCCTCTGTTCCCCTTCTCCACTCACTTCTCGGGCTGTTTGATGATGCATCGCTTGGTATTTGACTGACATGTCCCTGCATGCCTGCACACTGCAGTTTTTTAACGCCTCAAGGAAGGTTTGAAAGCGCATAGAGCCTTTGATAGAACATGTATTAATCCCTAAACAAAAATGGTCATTTAGACCACATCCGTATTCTCATGCTCTGCTCTTTTTGAGATGGTGCAATTGGATCACATTTGTGAAAGGAAAATGTAATAACCAACATCAGCTGATGGAACATTACCTGGTAGTTGGAGAAGTGAATCATACACTTTACACTGAACTTGGCCCGTGCTCTGAGAGGCGCACGACTTCCAGAGGCCTTCATAAAGTGCCTGAGCTGTAATGATGTTGTCTCCCGCGTAGGATGAAGCCTTCCACTCCACCATGACTGTGGATGCGATGGAGCCAATAAAGCCCACGAAGGCCAGTGAAAAGCCAAGAAGTTGTATTCCAGCATTGGCCATGTTTCAAATCAAGAGCAAAAGGAGGACAAAATTAAATCCAAGTATGAATTTAAAAATTCCAAGGGAAAAAAATAAACCAATGAGGCAGATGTTTTGGTGCTGTGATTCTTTGTCACACACAATTTTTTTCTAACAGTGTAGCGTAGGGAGTGACCTGGGGAAAAGGGAGGATCGACTCACTAATAGCTACAGTACAGGTTAGAGTTGTGTGTGCGCCCCTAGTGGACATACTAGTACTCTGCACGTTCTCACAGGAATAATAACATGATGATGAGAATGACAATGGGTTTCACACGAACACAGCAGAGTGGCGCAGCGGAAGCGTGCTGGGCCCATAACCCAGAGGTCGATGGATCGAAACCATCCTCTGCTAGATATTTTCTTCTGCCACATAGAATTTCTATTCTATCGTGTGGTACAATTCACATCAATGCAAACAGCAAACATGATGATGCTAAGCATGTTTTTAACCTCCAGCACACATTCAAAATTAAGGAGCCCCCCTTTCTTGTAACTAAATTAAGAGATTTCCAAAGCCATTTCAGTCAAAAACAAACAAACAAGGCCCGCATCAGATGGTTGCGAGAAGAGGATAAAAATGTTGAAAGATATTTATATAGCTTTTAAAATAAAAAAGGAAAAGGCAATTCAATCACGCTTTTAATTTTAATGTTAAATTAAAAACGGTGAGTTTTTAAAATCTAAAATTGGTTGTAAAAAACATTACATTCAACATGACCAAATATTGGGTATATTTTTATAACTGCGATTGTCTGGCAACGAGTTCAGGGTGTACCGCGCCTACTGCCCGAAGCCAGCTGGGATAGGTTCCAGCACGCCCGCGAGCCTTGTGAGGATTGTCAGATTGGATAATGGATATTTTTAGAAGTATAATGAATCAAACACAATTTTTACTTTTACTTCCGTATTTTCATTTAGAGGAAATACAACATGTACTCTGTTACCTTGAGCTCCATTCCACTGTCTACTTTTAATATTGCTTGTGCAATCTATTTGTTGTTGTTTGTCAGAGAGACTTCTGCCTCAGTTGCTGTCACATGACTCTGTTTGGCCAATCTAACATAACTGCTGGTGACGTTTGACTCCATTTCACCAATCAAATGGAGCCAGGCAGTCACATTGATTACACCGAAAGACTCAATGGTTCAAGGGACTCTTTTATATTAAATATGGCGTCACATGGCCCAATCTCTGTTTACCTTATGTATCCCAAAAAAGAACTGCTCTGTCATGCGCTGTGCAAAAAATTTCAACAACATTTCAGTCTACAAGAACTCCTCTTGGAACTTGTGCTGTTTCACGGTGTAAACAAAAGAAAATTTCTTGTGGGCAAATTTGCCTTAATTTATGTTATTTTCCAGGATATCGTTTATTATTGTTTTGGTTCAAGTTATATTGTTGGGCAATATTTTAACTTGTACTTTCTTATTTTTCTTTCTTGTCTATTTGACATACATGGTCTGGTTAAAAAAATTAAATAAATCAGAAATGAAATTACTCACAAGTTTGTACTTGAGTAGTTATTTCAACTGAATGCTTACTCTTACTCAAATAATTATTTGAAAAGCTAATTTATAACTTTTACTTGAGTCATGTTATTCTTAAGTAATAGTACTCTTACTTGAGTGCATATTTTGGCAACTCTACCCACCACCTCTGCTTCAGTGGCCGCCCTCCTCTGGTGAGTTTGTGACAATTTTAGATTTAGTTTAAAGTGTGTCAAGAGATTTCCTTGTTATATATTTAAAATAAGTCCATTCATCATCATAATCGTAGACAATGTTACATAAAAGTACTTATCAAGGCTGCAAACAATAGCTCGACTTGTTGAATGACTTTTGTTTTTTCATTTGTGAGATTTATTTAGGTAATTCAAAGTGATTTCTTGCTGAGAGCAAAAGAAACTGACAGACAAACTGGCCACCGACCAAAGGTTTGCTCTTGCCTAATTCCGGCTTGTTGTACTATTTGCTTTTCAGTCAGCAGCTGCTGAATCCAGAGGGAATTTCATTTCCATGCTCCAAGATTTCAGCAGCAAAAGTGAGTTGAACAGGACCATCATTTTTACAAATGTGTTACAAACCCAGTGATGGGGCAGTAACAAAATAGCAATTCTTTCTTACTGCACTTACAGTAAGTAGATTTTTCATATATCTGTCGTTTACTTGAATATTTAATTTTCTGATGACATTTTACTTTGAAAACAGATACTACTATAGTACTATTATACTGTATATTGTACTTTCTACTCCTTATTCTGTTAAAATAACCTTGTTTTTTTTCTCTAAATTATTAAATTGAAATGTATTGTACTCAAAGGTTAAATACAACTGAACTGCACTTCACCGTTGTATTGCACTAAATTAAAAAAAAAGTTGAAGCCACTTTAACGTATAAAGTTTGAACATTTAATTCAGTGACCCTAGTACGGACAAGCTGTTTGGAAAAGGGCTGGCTGGCTGGGTTATTTCGAATACCACAAGAGGGAGCCCACACACCACTAGTAGTACTCGTTCCACACTGGGAATTGAAATAGACATTAAAAAATGCAGTGTTTCTTTTCTACTTAAGTGCATTTCAGTCAGCACTTTCTAAAAACTTACTTTACTTACATATATACTTAAGTTTACTTCAATAGAAAATCGAATCTCTATTTCTACTTACCACTGTATTATTTTGCACAAATATCAAGTACTAAGTGTGATTACATCTGCCACCATTTTACACACCTTCTGTATGTCTCAATAGGGAAAAATGGACAGAGGACTGCAGTCAACTTTGTTCATGCTGTTGCTTCTGTGTCCTAAAGGCGCCATCTTGTCTCACCTCAACTGTCCAGACAGATGCCAATGTTTTACACCAGCCCAAGTCCTGTGTGCTGATGAACATATGACATCTGTGCCCACGAACATATCCCGGGAAGCCAAGGAAGTCATCATAATGACATCAGCCGTGCAGTACTTGTTCCCCACAACCTTTGAGAAGAGTCCTCAACTCAACAAGCTTATCCTTTTCAACAATCCGCTGCGAAGTATTCATTCTCTGGCTTTTCAAAACCTGTCTGGGCTTCAAGAACTGGAGATCAGCGGGAACCCTTGGCTGGAGCATTTGTTTCTGGGGACTTTTTCCAAGCAGGGAAACCTGACAAAGTTGCAGATCAACTATAACAGGTTCCAGACTGTTCTTCCCGGTATGTTTAATGCTCTTAAAAATTTAGAGACCCTGCAGATGAAGGCCAACATCATATCAGATTTACCAACATTATTGTTTCGGAACCTTCAAAATCTGCGCGTGTTGGATTTATCTCTTAACAAAATCCAAAAGGTGAAAAAAGAGACTTTTTCTGGTTTGACTGGGCTGGAGATTCTTAAAATAAACAAAAACCTCATTAGCAATATTTCATCAGACACTTTCCATCATGTCGGTCAACTGATGGAGCTTCACTTGGAGGGGAATAAAATATCAGAACTTACTGATAAGATCTTTTCTGTGTTGACCAAACTGACGGTGCTCAACCTCCGTGGAAACAGTCTCATAACTTTCAGCGACAAAGTGTTTGGATCTGAGCGTTCAAATCTGACACATTTGGACCTGAGAGGAAACAGGCTGACAGAACTGTCCTCTTTCAGTACGCTGACATCCCTGACTGACCTTCTGCTGTCATCCAATCAGCTTTCAAGCCTTCCTGAAGACATTTTTAGAAACGTCACCTCATTAGAAAACGTGGATCTCTCTGAAAACCAGCTCACGACATTACCAGGCAGGATTTTCGCTGATCTCAAAAGCATCAAAATGATCCACCTCCATAAAAACCAGCTGAGTAGGTTGGATTCCAGATTGTTTAAGGACCAGGAGTTCATTCAGCAACTCTACCTGTCCGACAACCAACTGCAACATCTGCCCCTGGGCCTCCTGGACCACTTTGCGCTCCCGCACATGCTGCGACTACACGGAAACCCTTGGAAATGTGACTGCCACATGTGGTATTTGCATGATTTAGCGCTGAATAACAACCAGGACATCGAGATGCCGGACAGGTTGCTGTGCGAGAGTCCCGACTTCCTGCGGAGGCGACCGCTGGCATCTATCGGCAGGGACGAGCTTCTGTGTCATTTGCCCGAAGAGGAGCTGACTGACCTGAGCAGCTGTACTCTTCGCAAGTTTAGTGACTCACTGGTCATCAAGTGCAAAGTGGAGAAATGCTCTCCACTGACTGTAAAAGTAGAGTTTCTGGAGCACAACGGCAGCATTCAGGAGCACATTTGGAAAAGTGTCCATTCTCAGTGCAGCAATGTGACAATATCCAAGGCCCCCATGCCGTAGATTTTGAATGATTCCTTTGCATTTTGTTTTCAGACAAACATTTGTGAGAAGTTGACAGATGCATTTGGAACATCAATCAATTCTATAAATAAACAAAGCAGCTGATTATCGGCATGTGAGGGTGGATGCACCTTTTTTTCACCCTCAAAGTTCAAAGGTTGAGCCCCCGTCTCGTTGTGATGATGTCATCACCAAAAGTAACATGTTAATCATCCATCAGCAGGTACAGTCCCATGTACACTAGACCAGTGTTTGCCAATCTTTATTGAACCAAGGTACATTTTTTGCACTGGAAAAAATGTCACAGCACAACACCAGATAAAAATGCAAAAAAAAAAAAAAGTACACGGAATAAATATATCCCTACTGCCATCTAGTGGAAGAGCATTTCATTGTTCTGTCTCTCACTATATGTAACATTATTTAGAGTAAAGAAATAATTTTTAGACTAAGTAAAATTGGATAATTTCCTGTGTCACACTGGGAATTGCATATCAGTTTTACAGTTTTGTTTTGTGTGGACACTAACTACCATACAAACGCAACTGATATGAACTTAAAAAAAAACCGCATAGCATAATTAGAGTTCCATTAATGAATTGTGAAACCCATTTTTTTGTCCTTGCCAAACAAATATTTCATAAAATGATCTCATCATTAAAAGATACCATGGTAGGTTGTCAAAGTTGAGTCGGAAACGCTGACGGAAGCCCGTTTAAAACATAGGTGGACTATAGGTGGTGTTACTATTTTTTCCATCCGGACAAAAAGGCAGACGGACGGCGGAAAGGTACCCCGGCTGGAGGTGGTAGGTAATAAACGGACCGCAATTTTTTACTAAAATGCCCATGAGCAATATTACGGTTGCAGGAGCAACTCTGTCCACTCATGCATGTAGACGGGTTATTCTGAATGTTTCAAAAATCGGAATTTTGATCCTAACCAGAATATTGACTGTATGTAAACGTAGTCAGTACAGCAGAGGAGCAGTGACATTTTCAAGTGGTTCACTAATATGTGTTTGACATGAAGTTTCAATTGCAGTGTGGTGTGGAATGTCTCATAGTAACTTTCACACTGCAGCTCAATTCCGATTTTTTTGCCCATATGCGGCACGTATCTGACTTTTTCATGCAGTGTGAACAACAATTCAGATTTTTCTGAATCCGACCTGGGCCTTTTTCATATGTGGATATAAATTGGATGTGTATTCCAATGCGTCTGCAGTATGAACATTCATTGTGTACACATCCACCTTATACAGTATGTCATCCAAAGTCCAATATGAAGTAGTCGCCAGACAGTTGCAGGGCACACGCAGAGTAGAACAACCACACACACTGTGATTGAGCGTGAGCCGATCGCACGCTGCCTGCACACCAGTCAGTCATCAGTTTACCACTACACCATCAGCGTCTTCTAGTAATGTTCATCACTTTCATGCATTTCCTGCCAATAATAATCCACCAGATAGAGATTTTTTTTTCACTGTATACATTTCTCATTTTATGACACTTTGGCTCAATCCCAATACCACCCATTACGTCTCTTCTTGTCCCTTCCCCCTAGATATACGTGTTCACGAGAACCGAGACGTGTCCCAATTCTCTGTAATCCTTAGGGGTAGGGTCATAGACAAGGGGTGTACGGCCCTGCAGCACGAAGACACACCGCGACCTCCTTAGATTTTACATACGACCCCTCGGCAACAAATAAAAAATGTCTGCGGAAACGAGGACGTCAACGAACGAGAAGATGCGGGAAACACATAAATGTAAGAAATATCGATTACGTTGTAATAGTAGTGACACGCATGGTTTTAGCAACGCACGCGAAATTGTACGACAGCATGGTGGAAATGAATGAACAAATGTCGTGTTTGCTTACGACACAACCGGCATGCGGCTCGAAGTGAGCGGGTCTAGTATGTTCTAGGGCAACGCTGTGGGGCAATGCTTTAATATGGTCACCATGGTAACGCTTAAACATGCAAGAGAAACCACAGAACAAACATAAATTTCAGGAATGATAGGAGCAACACAAAAACTGGAGTATTTTGTAGATCTAACGATAAACGTGAAGCCACATTTTTATGTAACTGTATTCGCAGCGTCCTCCTGAAATGCTCCAAGATAACAAGGCACCACTACAGAACAAATATCAAGATCCGCTCACTGCATACTGTAGAGAGCGGCCTTCATGCGTGGTTATCGCCTGTTGTGAGTGAATCCATATTTCAAGTAGAGGTGTCAAATTAGTGCATTAATTGCGATCAATTAATTACAAACAGAGTTAAAGCGTTATTTTTCTTTAATCACATTCATCTAATTTTTAATCTCTAATTTTACTGTTTCTGTATGATGATGATGATGAGATCGGTTTTGATGCATGGGGCTTGTGCTTGAGTTTTTGACACTGATTGGCTGTCATTGTGTTTGGCAAAACCTGATAGGCTCCTATTGTAGGTGGGAGTGCAAGTTCGGGAGCGGAGAGAAGACGTGAAGATGGAGGAGCATTTGAGAGTAGTTGGCCCGATGGATAGTAAATTTAAAAAATGCCCTGAGGGCACTATTGATAAAGGCGGAGTGATATGCCTTCTTTGTAAGAAGGACTTTGCTTACTAAAGAAGCAGTTCAAGCCTACCACATAAATGCAAAAGTAACCAGCCGCGACTAAAGCCACAGCTAATGATTTGATGAAGATATTAATGTAGCGAGCCATTGCAAAGATCTTCGCCAAACTAAATTCGAGAGCAGCGCGCGCATGAGGAAGTCTGCAGGCTGACGAATGTTCTTGCCAAATGAATAGCGATGAACTGCAGGCCGATCTACATAGTTGAAGACAAGGGATTAATTGAGTTGTTGCAAACAGCGACCATTGACCCATCATACAAACCATTGTGTAAAACTGCAGTAATGACTAAAATCAACAAGATGTATGACGGTGAAAAGAAAAGCAAACTTGACGTTTTGGTGGGGAATTCGGACAAATGTATTGCTATAACCGCACATCACTGGATCTCAACTCGCAACCACGGTTATTTGGGATTGACTGGACACTTTACTGATGGTGAGTGGAATTTCAACTCATTTTGCACTGATTGTCGTGAAATCAGAAACCAGGGACTTGGCTGATAAATGCTAAAAACAGTTTGTCAAGGTGGCAAATGACTGGGTAATTGAAAAAAAAGCTATACCCCATGAATACAGATACATGCATACCGACAATGGGGGGCTTTCAGGCTTTTCTCGGCAATTTTTATGTGAGATTAAAATATATAGATTAATTAGATCAATTAAGTACAGATCATACTTAATTAATATCTCCTTTTTTAAATCTCTTGACAGCCCTAATTTCAAGTAGGTTTGTTAAATGCACCCTTCTTTTTCTTCTTGGGCAAGGCTAATTGGGTGATTAAGATGTGATTAGAAAATTCTCTTAAGCACTAATGTTTGTAAATGAGTAATTTCATCTGAATTTGAGGAGGGGAACCAAATAAGTGAAGTAATTGAAGCATCTTTTCAAAAGATGATTCGACTGGCCACTTATCATTCCACGAAACTCCCAGGATCAGCCCTGTGCTTCTGAATGCAAAGAGGGATATAAAGGCGCAAGAAGGAAGCAGGGAGGAGACAAGCCTGGACACAACAAGGCACACAGATGGCTACACCTTCAATACAGCATGCTAACCCATGGTTAATAAGGGCCAAAGGTCAAGGGTTGATTGGGTCCTCTGTCCAGCGCAATGACATCGCAATTCACATGACAAAAAAGCGCTTGGTTGTCTTACTTCCAAAGTGTGAAGGCTTGACCCCAAAAGGACATAATCCTCACTTGACCAGAGATGCTCAACACTCAACATTCAATATACTACTTTTTCAAATATATATATATATATATATATATATATATATTTCAGAGATTAACTTACATTAAAATAAAATGGCATTAAAATAAAATATTTTATTGACACATTTTATTTAATATGATTAATAAAAATATATAAAATAAAAGAAAACATTTATAAAATGTATTAAAAATATAACATATTAGCTAATTTTATTAAAAATACATAATTATAATTTAAATTTGTGTTTTTGTTTACACAAATTTATTACATTTAAATAAATTACATACACATTTCTGCAAACATTTGCTAGAATAATTTATGCACTTAAACCTACTCAAACATGTCATCAAAGATGGATTTTTGTTTGTTTGTATATATACATATATATATATATATATATATATATATATATATATATATATATATATATATATATATATATATATATATATATATATATATATATATGTAGGTATTCAAACAGGAGGATGCCATCTACAGGGCGTAATTAAAAAATTCCATCACTGTTTATCACTGTTTCTTATTTGGCATGTTTTAAGGTTTCAATTACTAAATATAAAATATTTAAAATATTTTTCTTCCACCACTCTTGGTTTTATTTGTTTTTTAAAAAGTTCCCTTTTTTTTCTATCACCCTGTATATACAGTACATGTATATAAAACACTTAAGTTTTCCCACCCCTGATTTATACTGTTTGAATACTAACAGTGTTGCTTTTGTCAGTAAGGAGTATTGGGTCTTAAGCATGTACATTTATTTATTTCTTTATTTATTCAATTGAATGTTGGGCAAGTCCCCTCTCAGTTCATTTTTAAAACCCGTATGAAGACACATTTCTATTCTCTGGCTTTTGATCGGACCTGAGACTGACAGTTTTCGTCTGTTTTCCGGTGTCTATTGTATATAGTGTTTTGTGTTAATTTATTACTTTCACTTGTTGTATTATGGCTATTTTGTTGTTGTATGTAAAGTGCTTTGTTACAGCTGTAGCGGTTGTGAAATGGGCTATAAAACAAATGGTATTGTATTGTATTGTATTGTATATATGAATTTACTGAAGAGCCCTGGATTGTTTTAGAGGTCAATTGAGTTATCGTCAACGCCAAGTGACCTGTCAGCATCCATCAGTGTTTGTCATCGGCGGACCTGCGGCAGCAGGTCCCGAGAGGTGTCCTGTGTTGTCGAATGAAAAGCAAACGTTAACCTCCTGGTCAGAACCCGCTCAGTGGGCAGTTAGTGCACCACACAACCGCTCTTCAGAAGGGACCGGGAAGAAAAGAAGGGAGGACATCTTATCTGGTGAGACAAACAATGTCCAAAGCAACACAAAGCACTGAGGAGTAGAAGTAGGAGGTTCCCACAGAGTTTAGGGCGTCCAGCGGGGAGTGAGGTGACAAGGCCACAAAGAGGTCATACGAGCCTCAGTGCCCGAGGCAAGAATACTACTTGTCCTAATAGATTTTGAGAGAAAGTTAGTTGAGGTTTCAGTGTATTCCCAAGACTTTGTCTGCCAAGGAAGCATAATTGCTAACATCAAAGGTAATATTGCACTTTTTTATGTGAAATGTAATGATGAATGAAAGTGCATTCTGGAAAAAGAAAAACAATCTGAAAGCAATGTTAAACTTTATAATGGCACAAGTAGCAAAAGCACTCACACTCTGCACATAAGTAGAAGTACAGAAGTGTAAAAAAAAAAAAAATCCATACTAAAAGTAAAATTACTGATTCAACGTAATAATGTAAAAGTAAATTAGTACGGATCCTGAAATGTACTATAATATAAAGTTAAAAAAAATAATAATAATATATATATATATATATATATGTATATATATATATGTATATATACTGTATATGGTGTTAATTATTATATACAATAACACCTGTTGTGAAAAATAAAACTGCACAAAAAATAATCTCCATATTTTATTAACACGTTTTTAGTACAAATTGCTTGTATTAAAAAAAGGGGGCGGGGGGGGGGGGTCACATAACCTATTGAATGTTGCTGTTTGTGTGTGTTCCCAAAGATGTGCTTACATTGTGAAATGACTGACAAAAAAAAAAGCTCAATAAGCTAATAATGAAAAAAAAAACATTTGTATGTGTTCTTTCAGATTACACAGACAACATTTGATCACCGGAAGCTCAAGTTATTTTTAGGACAGAAAAAGACAACACATTGCCACAAATCATTCTTGTCACCCACAACACAATGGTGCCTTGAGATACAAGTTTAATTTGGTCCGTGACCGTGCTCCAGACTCAAAACATCTTTCACCATTGAAATGAATGGAAATGCCATTAATCTGTTCCAGCCTTCCATAAAAAATACCAATGTATTTTTAATAAAAGAAATAGCACCCTATAATACAAAGTACCATACTTTATAAAAACCTACAGTAACGGCATAATCAAATAAAATGCCAAGAAATTAAACACCCACCTGGGGGCAGGGTAATACAAACAGATGGACACGTAGACAATCTCGGCTCCTCAGTCAGCCACACTAACATTAGTCATTCTTCACGGAGGCTAAAGAACGTATATGAAATTGTCTGGTGCTCCACCATTTGTGTTCAAATCTCTATTGCTTGAAGGGCTATAACACCACCACACTGATGCAATTCATTAGCATATCTATGGCGTTTTGGCATTAAACTAAACAGACATATCTAAAGCAAATTCATGTGGTTGTTTTAAATATACAAGATACAATCTTTGATCTATGGTTAGTTTGATAGTAAAGTTTACCTGGAAGTTGCATTAATCAGCTTGAAATGTATTCTCAAATGTAATAAACAACAACGCAAACACCCGCAACCACTGTTTTGCTTAAACGAGCTCAGTCAGCTGTGAAATGACAGCCAACAGCAGATGCTATGATGTGGACAGGTGACAATTAGATCCTCTCGAGGGTGTCATGCCGCCTCCATGATACCATGACCCAAACTTCTCAAGAACACAAACGGGCCATTTTGTGCACTCTAAATGCGAGCCTTGCTTACAAACGAGGGTCAACATTTACCGCTCAATGCATGCGGGTCCCGGGTACGGGGGCTGCTGTATTGGTGTTACTGACCAAATTAACAACAGCTGACCTGATGTGGGTGTTAAGTGGATGCAGAGATGTCATCAGAATGGCATTCTGGTACACCGCCCTTTGCCTTGAAGATAACAAGAGGCTATAAGCTCCTTATCGTCACATTACAATTATCAAGGATGAATCAGGACCAATGATGCTCCCCCGCCCCTCCCAGGACCCGCTCTAACGCAGTCGTCCTTTTATTGTTTCCAGCTTCCCAGATGGATTTATTATTCATGCAAGTCCTTCGGTCCTTCGCATTTTCGTGGTCGTTCTCCAATTAGGAGTGATTTCTCAAGAGGCCTTTGTCACAGAAGAGAAAGATGTGCTCAATTGGCTCAATGACACTCAACAAGTGCCCTAGCATGGAGAAATCACAAGCCTCATTATGTTAGTGGTAGATGCTTTAACGGTCTTTGCAATAAACTTATTTTAAAGTGAATTCAGAGATTTGTTCCTAAATACATTATACATGCTTGAAGATATAGATAATATGCAAAGACTAAGAACTATGGTTGGGGCACGCGGGCGCTATGGATGCCCCATCCCAGGTGGATGCCTAGATGCTATTGAAGGATTTGTCCCATATTAGAATCAGGCTTGTAATTACTGACTCTAGATGGCTAGCTTCATATTAGCCAATAGCCATATGTTGATCAGACAGTGATTGCATTACACATTTATGGTCATCACACACAAATGTCAGTTAAATGGTAAAACATTGTGTCATGTCATGGCTGCTGGTTGGAAGCTGTGCTGTGAGCTCTCCCAATCTGTCAAATATCATGGACAGAATTTGACATCGCAGCTCCTTGGAAAGTTGTTTATCTTTGGAAAAAAGTAAAGCTTCAATCTGCAGGATTATTTCTGCTATTTTTGAAGATTTGAGCCCTTTTCAGGACATGTGCTTGACAACCAGTAAAATTGAATTACCTAGAGTCTCAGTGGGACAGTTTTTTTTTCTTCTTCTTTTTCTCTGTGTTTTCTAGAGAGATTTTTTTTTCTTTTTTGTTTTTTTTTGTGATCGGCAGACAGCATGGCAACGAAGAAGTTGGCAGAGGACATGGAAGAAGTTAAGAAGTCAGGATCAACAAAAGGGGTGTGGGTGTTTTGTTTGTGATGTCTGAGTTTAAATGCAGGATTATTGATGGTATGACAACTGTTTTTGACAATTTAATGGAATGTGTAACAATTTAATGGAATGTGTAACTATTGAAATTATGGCTAAAAGAGCAAAAAATATGATAATTAGTTGTGTTTATAGAACACCTGGGTCCTCCATTGATCAATTTAATATGAAGATTTCTGAATTATATGAAAAACACAATGACAAGGTGATTTTTGTTTGTGGTGATTTCAATATTGATTGGTTGAAATCTAATAATCATACGAAGACTGCAGAATTTATTAATACTATGTTTAGTTTGAGTTTTTTTTCCATTAATTTTAAAACCTAGCAGAATAACTAAGGAGAGTCTGCCTGCACCTCGATCAAATAAACCAAAATCTTGTTAGACCACCTGCGCTGCAAAATAAACCTTCTTTTGGCCAGTCTAAAATATTATCTACTTTTTGAAACAAAATTTGCAGATGCGCTGGGGGATGAGGCAGAAACGCCCGGTGAGGCGTAGTGCATAGATACCTATGTGTATACCCCAAACAATGAATTTTCCCTTTCAATAGTCCACTGCCATGGACGCTTTAGAGTGCCTCGTTGTTCACTGTGAGTGCATACATGTCATGGAGAGAAAAGCGGAAAAAGGAGCAGTGGCCCAAAAAAAAAAAATGCCTGAGTGTGGATTTCATGCTGGCTTGGCCGCTTCAGAGTGCCTCATTGTCATAGTGTGGAAAAGCCCTGTGACAACCAAGTGGTATATATTCCAGTGGCCTGAAGCTTTCTATTTTTGTGGTTCAAACATGGCAGGAGTGTGTAGGCATAAGAAAAACGCTAGCTGAAGTAATTTCCAGGTGATTGGTATTTGATTGACAGCTGACATTTGCGCGGGGTGTTGTTTCAGTGTATTCAGCAGACATGCCCACAGTGTTTGAGAGCAGAGAAAACAACTAAATTTTTATGATTTTGAAACCTAATTTGATGCACTTAGTGTATCATTCAAATTTGGAAGGGTTGTTGATATGTGTCTGTGGTGTTTCAAATTCATCAGACATTCATTTTCATTTTACAGGAGCTATTGCGCCAACAAAATGTTTCCAGGTCTAATCAGTAAAGTTATGGACAAGATCCAGTTCCGATCGTGAAAGCTCTTGAGATGCCTCACACATGGGTTTTCAGCGTTTCAAACAGCACGGCTGACATTGAAGTATCCATTTTTATGGGATGTCTCTCCACTTCTTCATAAGCTTTGGTGGGAATATGGCCAAGAAGTGCACGGAACCAGACAAAACAAGAGCTTCCTGCCATCCGAAATTCCCTTTGAAGACGGGATGACTTGTGATGAATCACCAGTGTTACTCACTTTTAATGCCCCGACCATTATGCCCTCTGCGTGGGTCCCAAGTGATAAATTTGTGTCTCCCAATGCTCTGGTGTCAGGGTGATCCTTGATTCATGCATGTGGAAGTGTCACTTCCACTGGAATGTTGTGAGTGTTTTCCAAAACAACTTGCTAAATCACAAAGGGACAAAGGGCATTCACCATTGATATCGAGAGCCCGATTCATTCATTCGCCTCAGGCGCGACTCACTACGTCGACCCCCATCGAGCGCCATAACAACCCTTCAGACAATACTGCGCCAATTCATCCGCAGTGGCAAAGGCAGAGGAGTTTCCGGTGTATGTGACTCTTGTCACTTTGTTGGTGAGCCATCAATCACTGCGGATGGCAAAAGGGGCCAGACCAGCCCAGCTACAAGTGTTTACACCTCTTCTCTTTGCAATGTT
Organism: Filicampus tigris; assembly: GCF_054856515.1. Taxonomy (NCBI): domain Eukaryota; kingdom Metazoa; phylum Chordata; class Actinopteri; order Syngnathiformes; family Syngnathidae; genus Filicampus; species Filicampus tigris. The sequence continues at coordinate 9,766,441 of NC_141226.1, forward strand.
TGGGGAAAACGGTGCGCCCATGGGGGGCAGCGAGAGAGGGTAAGACACAATAAGACAAAAGATAGGAGGAGGGGGGGGGGGGTCCAACCCCGCAACATTCCCAAGAGTTACCATCATCTGTTGATGCGACCCCATGCAACGCCACTGCGGGTTCTCCAATGATGGAGGCAACCTGTCGCGACCTCACAGCCTCTCTTATCTGAAGAGCACAGCCTGGCGTGAAGGCGCCTACAAAATCTTTCAAAGCAGGACCTCAGGGAGCTGCCGACAATATCACTTCTTGGTGAAAGTGACAGCATGCTCACCCCCACTTCTTTCCAGCTATCAAACCTCTTCCTGGACAAACAAGAGGAAGGCCCATTATGAAGATGGAGAGGGTCACAGAAGGAGGAGCCACTCAGCCTCTGAGGGGCCCACCTTTGTTTTTGTACTTTGGGGGTCTTCTCAAAGGATGTTGGCGTGGGGGGCTTGTTTTGTCACTTAGTTCACTTTATCAGATTTGAGGCAATATGCTGGTGGAGATGCTACTTCTTGAGATGGTGGATAGGTCTAAGCAGAGTAGCCTGCTCTGTAAATGTTACAGAGGCGGGAGTAAGTTATCTCGTTAGCCTAATAGCATCATTTTGTTGTTCGTTTTTGAACATTTGCGGAAAACAGGAAATTATTGAATCATCTTTGGAGCTCCCTCAATCTTACATGTTTGATGAGGTGCCCTGTGCACTCCGCATCACTGGTGGGCTACCAGGTGTACGCAAAGTTCACGGAAAAAAAATTACAAAACAAATGGTGAATTCTTTGCAAATGCAGATTTTCAAATGTAAACGGGCAAGACTTAAGTCGAGTCTGATGAAAACGAAATTCTAAAGTTGGCAGCTGGTCTGACTCTAAGATTGATCATTAAAATGAACACCAGAAAGCCAGCTGTGTTTTGAATTCATTGGAAAAGACTCGCACAGTAATCCTCCCTCTGCATGTTATTACTGCGTCATTATTAATGGTAAATGATTTTTCTTTTGTATGTGTAACTATGCGGCAATACTTGTTTACCATTCTTAATGACCATGATGATTAAAAACAATTAACGATTACTGAAACATTGCCTACACAGTAAGTCAGTTTGATGAGTTTGATTCTGCAACTCACTTTCAATTTACACTACACAATAAATTTTGTAGTGTACATTTTACTCTCAAAAGACGATATTTGGTCTGAGTAAACAGAGTAAAATATTCAGCGTAAAATTTACTTTTTACTGTGTTTACTATGACCAAATATTGTCTTTTTTAGAGTAAAATGCACTTTTACTTACTGTGTACCCTTTATGGGAAAGAGTCTTTTGAATTTTGTAAAGCTGCGACCCGCAGTGGTCAGATAGCAAAGGTTGGCAATGATCAAGTGTGGCTGAGGTTTTACTGATTTGAATTTGTTATGAATCTAAAAGACTTTCTTCACATCAAAGTTACTAACCTCAGTAAACTTCCACAGGGCAAATGACGAGCAGAGTAAACAACATGGAAACCTTTTATTCATTATCAAAAATACAGTGCTTTTCAACAATCATGTTCGCCTCATTAGGCTAAGAAATTGTGCCATAACAGATCAGCCAGTCCCAACACCTGCGCACATTAGTGTGCCCACTTCACATAATTGGTCCAAACTCACTACACATAATGTATATTTATTTCTCTATCAATTCGAGTGACGTATAGTGAAAACTGAAGTGCTGTTCCACTAGATGGCAGAATGGACAATTAACCTGTATATCCACCTGTTGCCATTCATACAACAGAATAATAGCTTTGTGCTCAGCTAAACTCAGATTTAACACAAAGTAAATTTGCTGTAAATTGAAACAATTATTTTAGTATGTATCCAGTTTATGTGACATTTTTGTTTGGTGGTGTGCCTTGTTGGGGAAACACTGAAATACAGCATATGACATTAAGTCAGTAAACTTTCCTTCAGGAAATAAAAAAAACATGTAAACATTATTCTCTCCAGTACCTTTACAAGAAGTATAAAAAAATCAAGTCAAATCATGTGATAGTCCAGTTTTCCCTTCCTACCCTACCAGGGTCTCCACACAGAGTCTGAGGTGAGCGGAGGTGCACCGGGAGACATGTAATGGCTGCTCTGTGCACCCAAAGGTGTGAGAGCCGCACTGGGAACAAGAAAGGCAAAATGTCCATCAGGAGTTGGGACCACCTTGTAGCTGCTGTGGAGATTCATTGTGTCTGCGTGGGGTCGAATCTGTGAGACGCTTTTACAAGGAACCTGAGGGGCGTTGATACCACTTTGTCCGTGGTGAGGAGTGTAGAAGTTGACAGCGTTCATTTGGGAGACGCGGGCCGCCAGGTGGCTGAGCAGGCGGGTCCTCGCCTCGGAGTTGACCTCGTCACACGTGGACAGGTAACGGGTGACCTCGCCGACACACTCGCTGAAACCGGCCCGGTATTTACCCAGAACGGCCGGGTCTGTGGTCACGGCAGCTGTGGAGGAAAACACGTAGATTAGATAGCTTACGGTAAGTGTCATCATGCTTGAGTTAACAAACACCATATTGCTCAAGTGTATTACACCTTTTATTGCTAACATATACTTTTGCGCACTCGCTGCAACACAACACCGTCTGACAGTCATGTTCAATTGCTAAATTGCAATTGCAGAAATTACAGAAATTTATTTTTAACAGAACAGGCTTACTCAAATGCATATAACCTACTTGTTATTATCCAAAAAACAATCAGAATTTCAATTAAGGCGACATAATGCTGCATGGCTCCCACAGAGAGAGGAAAGGGTTGAGTTTTACAACACTTCTCGATAGTTCAGGTGTTCAAGACAGTTAATGGATGTGTTCTCATATTTTCAACACTTGAAAGGGACGGTGGGGCCATGTTTTCACTAACAAGTTCATTTTATATATTTTTTGATCAGGAAAATGAAAAGAGTTGTCATTTTCTATTTTATCAATACATTTGGGAGAAATTAGGAAATGGAAGTGAGCCCATGAATAACCCCCCTTGTTAATGAGGAGAATCGCCACGCCCTCTAGCGTTCTAGCCCTGTTCCGCCGGAGTCACGGGAGTAACTGATTTCAAACTCTCCATTGGAGAGTTTATTAGTTTCATAGTTTTAACTTTTATTGCTTGTAACGTCCAAAAACGGTGATGAAGTGGCACCAAAATTTATGTGGACATCCCTACTAATGCCCACTTCAACATATCAAAAGGATTAACCTCTCCGTGGCTGATTTATATGAGAATGAGGAAATGTGGAAGTGAGCAGAGCTACATAGTTTTATGCTGGGACCAGCGCACACTGCTTCTTTGCTTAAAAAAAAACAATAAAACACTGCTTCTTTGCTGATCACGGTTAGGATGTGCGAGGCATTAAACACCAGTCAGGATATTTACAGAGACTGAAGTGGAAATGAGACGTGCACATTTATTTGGATGAGGAATGGCCACAGTTTTTCGACTGACAACACGCTGTCCAATTTGGAACGTAAACAGCCGAAAAGGTACGTTCCAGTGCGGCCACACTCGGTTGTGGAGTCAGCCTCGCTGGAACTTTTTGTTCGCTGAACATTGACGCTTGTTCGATGAGGGCTTAATTAACTCACTCTCTGGCGGCTGCAAGTGGTGTCTTAAGTACTGCTTGGGAGGCAAGCCCGCGACATGAAGATCGACGCAGACTGGACACAGGGTAAGGAGCTAATGTTGTTGTGCTAACACCTTTTGTTTTAACGACCTGAAGCTAGTTGTTGCTATTAGCCGTCCTATTATCCTACCTTTACCCGGGGAGGGGAGAGGGGGGCATAAATCTCCAATCTGCCTGCTGCTCTCTGCAAGTTGACACGAGTTTAACGTCGCTAAATGTCCGAAATATAACCAGTCGGGGTTTGTGTGCGCATTCATGTTAAGCTCCCCCAAGTATCCCTTTAAATTGGTTAATAGTGAGTAAAAATAATAGATGATGTGGAGACAGACCAACAGTATATAGAACTGAATTATTTCACTACCAGTTTCATATACACATCTGAAATAACATAATTGCTCCACATTTTAGGGGTAAACCTCATCGTTGCACCTGCTAACTAGTCGTCACAATTGCCATGGTTTTGCCATGCCCTATAATTCTGACCTTTTAACTATAGATTTTTTTTAATACTGTCATTTTCAAATATACACCAATGCAAGTCTGATTTAAAAAAAAAAACAATGGCAACAACAAGTTAGATGCAGCTAACTCGTGATTGGGGAGAGTGGGTAATTTGTGCCAAGGGGCAAATACTGCAACTCCTGTTATTTAGAAAACCATAGACCACATATTTTTGAAGAGGCATCCATTTTACTCATCCTGCAAAGAAGGGATACACATGGCTTGATAGGTAAGCACATTTTTTTTTACCTCCAAAGTTACATTTTTATGATGTTTTTTGATTGCTGTGTTTGAAGAATTATAGACAACTTTGAAAACATTTCACACATGTTTTGAGTGGTTTAGATGTAGCTTACATGACGAGTCTATACAGTTAGCATTATGCTAGCTCAAAACATCCGTGAAATGCATTTCTTTCAAAATGGTGGTCTTGGGGTAATTTGTGCCAATGGCATAACTTTCCCCAATTTATGATTATTTACTATACATAATATTACTTTATTGTCTTTTATTGTTGTTGTACAGAGTATTTTTACATTATTGTTATTGTACATTATTCTTACATTTGATCTCTAAAACTATGCACCATTCTTAATTTTAGACCAAAATCCATCATGCCAAGCAGATACAAAAGGAAGACGGACAGGGTTTCAAATCCTCTTGAGGAGTTGGAAAGAGCAGTGAAAGAGATGCAACAGTGGAAGACTGTACGTCAGGTTAGAAAGGAGATGAAGATCTGCAGTATGACCATAAAAAGATATAGGGGTAAGAAAAAAAAATAGGCTTTTTGGTACAGCTAGAAGGAAGCACAAGTTCACATTCCCCTGCATCACTGACAAGTGGAATGTCCAGTAGTAGGTTGAATCTGTGAAGATATTCAGTTGCAGATTTGGAATATTCATTTTGTTCTGACCATGTGTTCATGGCGCTAGGCCTTGTTGAAGCAAATTGGCCTTTGATGATGTTAAAACACTAAATTAACTTTTGCATTGAATTTCTCTTGTCTTTATATAGTATTACATATAGCATGGTCATCTCACAAACATTATATTGTGAGATTAAAATGATCTTTTTTACTTCAGTTATCAATGACACAATTTACCCCAGTGATTCCTGACTAATGGCACAATTTACCCTGCACTAGTGGTAACTTGTGATCCAAAACCACTTGTTTTTCTAAAGCTATATTTCTCAAACAATTAAGATCCCAAGTGATTGCTTCCAGGGATACACAACATCCTAAACTATATGTACATATTTTAGTTGGAGGCATTCCTGTGATCTTGTTGCGGAAAAGGCACTTTAAGTAAAAATTGGGACTACTTACCCCACTCTCTCCTAAGTGGCATTGTATACAAATTTTTTTAGGACAGCAACACAAAAATGTATAGGAAATGAGAAGTCTTTTTCAAATGTTTCTATAGGGAACACCGGTCAGATCAACAATTTAAGTATTGTACACTGGATGGATAAATAGATCATATTTTACTAAAATAAATCCTTTACCTGTCATCTGAAATCGCTGCAGGTTCCTGAGGTGCTTCACGGTCATCTCAAGGATATCTGCCTTCTCCAGTTTGGAGTGCCTGGAGGTCTAAACGCATTTTTAGAGAAATCATTTTCTAAATGCAACGTGCACACGACAGATATTGCGAAATAACTGTGTCTTCTTACGTCTTTCTTGAGTGCGTCCAAGATGAGCGTCTTTAGGTGGCCCAGACTCTCGTTGATTCGCGCCCGTCTCCGCTTTTCCATAATAGGTTTGGAAGACTTGAAAGTGACGCACAATACATATTAATATTAAAAAAGAAAAAACATCAGTCACCGAAAGGCAGAGAATAGTAGTACCCTGTATATACAAAGTAGCTGACCTTTCTGCCCGTCTGTCTCCGTGTATTTTCCACAGTGGAGTTCTCACTCGGCGCGTCTGAAGTTGTTCGCTCCAAAGTACCGGCCGGCATCTTCACATGTGCTCCTTCCACTCCAGGAGAAAAAAAAAAAACAACTGTGAAAATCGGGTCCCGCCTTCCCCTGGCAAAGCTCCGAGCAGTTTGACGATGACAAACGTCCGTCGCTGGCCAAAGTGACACTACGTCAACAGAGCCTCCGGGTCTATTTATAGAAGCGGAGCGGCCGCACGCGAGTGGCTCGTGCTATAGCTCACTCAAGAGGACCAATGAGAGCTTTTCATATACAAAACTCAATTTAGTTACACTTTGCTATACTCTGTTAGGGTAATTTTCATATAATTCGATTGATGATAATGAAATAAATTATGCGCCTCTGATTTATCTGTAAATGTCTCACATTCGGAAACAGCCATGCTTGAGGAGAATTTATTCAAAAAGTTATTGCTGATAGGCCATAGCAGTAAAGACAATTAAGAAAAATACACTGCATACATTCAAATGGAATCCGACCACAACATTTCTTCAACATTTCTTAACAATGACAATGACTTTTTAATGACAACACCACAACGGCTTTGTTGAGAGCCTACTGACAGAGCAAATTGTGGTGGCCCACTGAAATACACTTCTTGCTTAACGGTAAAGACATACAAATGTGACTTTCACAGTTTATATGCATTACTTTACAAACTCTGCAGATGCAAGTGCATAACTGACCCTAAGTACTCAGTAAACCCATTGCACTCTTGCCTTTATACATTTACACAGTTATAGCCAAATGGTAAAAATATGCAATTGTTCTGACACTCTAACAAATTCACACAAACTTCAGAAATGACCATTTACTTCCGTTAGCGCTTCTATCTACCATCTTACCCTCCACCGCCACCACTACCTGTACAATGTCATCAGTTTTTATCTTTGGTCTGTCCTCACACTTGCCTGCTTGCATTTCTCAGCCAACAAACAAATGTAAACGTTGGTGGCATGCAAGTGTGTGAGGGTGTGTATATGTGTGTGTGAAAGACATTTCTCTTCAGCAGACACCATGTCTGGAGTGTGTCAGAGGATGAAGTCTTGACCACAGCTTGAGATACCCACTGACCCATGTTAATTTATGCTCTGAGTGTAGAATAAAAAACAGGCATAACCGTCATTCACCATGTTTCTATGTTGTACCAAAGCCGGGTCTAGACAGGCATGTATGAGGGGGAAGCCACAAATCTTGCGTTGATATTGTGCTCCCGCACCTTTTACCATGTCTAACTGACAACACTGGCTCATTTGCATACTGAAGGTTGATTGGAAGTTGGGTCTCAGCTCACTGCAGACAGCTATCCCTCACAGCTAGCCGGCAGCAGGCCGATACTCTGAGCAGAGTGAAAATGGGAGATGGACAACATTTATTTAAGGGGCCAGGCTCCCTCTTGCCCCTGACTAGACCCGGCCATGTGTTGTACAGGCTCTAACTTAAAAGAATATGGGATATTCTGTTCAAAATCTATCTCTAATGAGATTTCTTCTGATAACATTCTTCTGATTCCATGATTATGTACTGTACCGTGATTAAAGTGATGAGTTCAGTGAAAATTAGGTCATTGATTCTAGCCCTCTCTAGATTTTGTGGCAGTTCCATTCAAATCACTACACATTGATGGAGTCATTCTGTCTTTAGTTGTGCCTTCCATCCTCTGTTGATAGACTTCCAACACTCTGTGAAGCCCTCTGAGGTGAAATGACCCCAAAAGCCAGGCCAGTGTTTACATTCGCAGTGAGATCAAGACACCGTCAAGCACCGCCACCTTGTCCTCCTTCCTTTTCAAGTCACATTAGATCAAGTCATACCTGGGCTTCAATCTCTTCAAACCATGTTCAAATGTTGAGTGTGAAAGTGATCCCCTCATTCACTGCTGGAGTTATATTACAGAGGACAGAGAAAGCACATTAAAAAAAAAAATCTTTTTATAATTTAAATCCTTAAAACACATTTAAACCCTATAAAAACAAGTTTTGTCAACGCATTTGAACACAGACAAAATGGCAAACATTAAATGTACAGACAATATGTAATAGTGATAATAAATAAATGACTAATACAATCATGTATTAGTTTAAGTCTTAATACATCTCCCACATGCTGTAATTACAATGAGACGTATTGAAACACAGTTTTAAACATATTTTAAATGTATTTCAACACAAAAACAAGGAACCTGCCCTATAGAGAGACTGCATTTGGTGAACCGCGATGTTGCGGAACTCAGTCAAGGCCAAATGCAGCTTTAAAAGTTACACTTACATGCAGTTTTTACAGTATTTTTCAAAATTATACACGACATATAAGTATATTCAGGAAGTCCCTAAAGTACGAACACAGCGAGTTCCAAGTGGTTGTTCGTAAGCTGAATTGTTGATAAACCAGAACACAATAACATTCATTCTATAATTGCCATCAGAGCTCATTAGAAATTAAGTGTGTGTGCGTGTGTGTGGGTGTACACACACACATTTGTGTATATATACTGTATAATGCAAGACAAGCATTATTTAAAAAAAAAAATCGAGTGGTAGGAATTACCATCGTTTTTTTCTGTTACAAAGACATTGATACCGTCATTTCTACAAACATATATCTTGGACATAAATCACGTTCGACTGGTTCCACTGGTTCAAAGTCCACAATCGCGTCATCTCTGTCACCGCCGTTACTAATTTCAGAGCTCCGGTGATCGACGGCATCCACCATTACGACTTGAAAAAATTCCAGGACATCCTCGGCAGTCTTGCAATACCATCACGTGTATATTCTGATACATTAAATTGGCTGACCGAGAATTAGATGGAAAAATAAACAATAAACGTACACCCTCTCCTGGCTCTAAAGGTAGAAAGACGCAACAGTGCTCCTGGCTCTAGAGGTAGAAATACGGTTATGCGCTACTGGCCTTGATTAGTATATACAATTCATCTAAGTTGTAAATGTAGGTGTGTGCTTTTGAAAGTGTTTGGGCCAAAAGAGAAAGCCTCGAAGGCCCTGGCTGCACACCACTGTTTGGAATATGGAATGAAAGGGCGAATAAAATAATCATAATTTTCGCCAGGTGTTATGTGAAATTCTGTTTTGTTTATCCAGTTATCAGATGGTTTCAAACCATTTCCTGCAGCCTCAGAGGCTTTCCAGTACAAGTATACGTGATAGAATGCCTTGTAAGACAATGTCAGCAACAAGTAAGGTAATTAAAATGCACTAACAAGCCTCTCGCTAGTGACAGTATGTGTCTAACCCCCGTTCACCTGGGCTGTAAACTACATTCTCCACTATCACCTTCGCCCATGCGGTCACAAGCTTGTTGGCAGGCAAATGACCATCCTCATCATCAAATACAGCGAGGGACCTCTTTTAACTACTGGCATGAAAACATCCCCGGTTAGGAGGGGAGGGAACAGACAGCGGGATCACTTAAACATCTCATCCAGCGCTCCGCTCGCTCCTTCCCCCTTTGAATTCCCTTTAAATAGGGAAGGGGGGCCCACCCATTGCAACTCTCAGAGCTGGCTCAACCCGCCTTTTGTCCCCCTCCCAAGCAGCAGTTTCTGCTCCAGAAGTCTTAGACAAGGCCTCCATTAATTGCGGTTCTGTATGGAATACACAGGGGACAATGGGCCCAACAGAGTGTCCAGCCCCCAGACAAGACTGGAAACAAGTGGTACAGGAATCCGGCAGAATGGAATCATCCTGGCTGATGTCACTGAATACATTTACCTACATCAGAGCACATTCACTCTGTGCTTTGTTTTATTTTGGAAAAAAAAAAAAAAAAAGGAATAGGGGAGGGGAGCCATATCAATGGAAAAGAGCCGTCAGCGGGGGATCGGGGATGGGGAATAACAGCGTGTCATGGCAACGGATTGAATCCAAAATATGGTCAAATTTAGTGGCGGCAGGGATGTGAAAAAAAAAAAAAAAAAAAGAAATAAAACGGGGCTTGAGGGCATTAGATTAAACCGTGCGTGAGATAAGAGAAGGCTGACGTTTAGTTTTTGGGGGATATTCGGGCCTGTTTATACGGCAGTAAAGAGTGCATAAGGGACGGGGGAGGATTAGGGGACTCATCTATGCTCATGTTTGTCAACATCAACTTAAGCAGTTTCAAGTTAGTTTATTCCAAGTCAGTACACCACCTCACCAGGAATTCAAAAGGAGACCACAGTAAATGCTATTTCTTTTCTGAGCGCAGCACAACAGTCGGCCATCTGCCAACTAACTGGTCAGTATTTCGATCATCAACTCAGAGAAAAGTGGCAATCAGTCTTATTGAACTCTTTGAAAGGAGATCCCAGTCATTACATTCTCCCTCATCAAATTGGAAAACGCTTTTTACAGAGTCAAAGAGAGGCCTCGCATTTAATTTTTAAAAACCCTGACATGAAAGTGTTCCTCAACCACATTCAGAGGGTGGCAACTCTTTAAAGGACTAGTTATCATGTAGATTATATGCATTTCACTGAAGTGTATTTACATGTTAATATGTTCAGGGATACTCTCGTCTTGAAAAGGTGCTGGGGGAGGTTGATTAAATGTGCTTTTCTGTCTTTCTGCTGCATGGGAATGAAGAGGTTTTGTTCTGACGAGGTTCAAACACATTCCTGTACGCCCGCGGATAGTCGTTGCAATGGAGTAACCTATGAACCTGATATCCCTCGCGTTTAAGACAGAATGTTGACTAGAAATACAGTGCAGCATTAGAATTTGAACGGTTTGGCGGTTGAGCAATTCCGATTTTGCCAGACATTTTTGCTGATTAGACACTGGTCTGGCCATTCATTTGGCTTTTTTTGTCGGATACAAAATCATCACAATAACAGAACACCCCAGAACTTCACCGTTTAAGTTTTACTGTTTACCGAGCTGCACATTGTTGTTTTCATACTTTCAGACTAATTGTATGCGATCGTATTGTATCAAAGCATTAATTGAATTTTTAAGCAAAACGTCCAACAAATTGATGTGATCGGATATTTACTCAATCAAATTGTACATTTAGACTCCATTTGAAGACTGGAAAAGAAGCATTAGTTTCCTGTCCCTGATTTACCATGAAATATAATAATTTAAATTCTTTTAAAATGTTGTACGTTTTACAGTCTTGTGTTACTCCTTATCCCAACCATACATTAGTTTAATGTCCTGAAAAAAGTTGTGCACCTAGGTTTTCATTCAGTCCTGTTACACCAATATGAAAAATTTGAAATATTCCAGAAGTGACATGGTCCAGAGGCAGTTGTATTAAGATGCTCTGTCGGCCAAACGTAACTTCCCACATTCATTATTCTGTACTATTGATGATGGTTCAACCATGACTGAGGGGGTTAAAATCTCAGTCAGTCCTGTTGCTACATTTTTTCTTTTCTTTTTTTAATGAATCGCTGTAATGTGCTTAACTGTCAATTTGCTATTAGCATAAAAGCCATGTGGCTACATTTCATGTATTTGCCAATTGTATACTAAAGTCACCCCTGTTATTTTCAGTAGTGTTACTCCAACAAGGAGATTCAGTTCATAAAATGATGGCATAGAAAAATAAACTTGCCTGAGATGAGTCACACATTGAGCAGTTCAATATGTATATCTTCAGATTTAGAGTTGAAAGACTACATTTATTTTGAAAGAGTTACAACAAGCAAATGGCACTGATATGTTGGAATTTATTAAGCTAACAATTATTAATCCTAACTGATTGTGTCTGCTGTGCATAAGGGGTTAACATCATTTTGTCTTCAATGCATCCATATGGAATTGTCTCTTCTATTTGGCATTAATAACTCCCTTTCAAAAAAGCACCCGCGGTTAGGTGGCATGCGGTACTTATCCTTCCCCACGCTTAGGCCATATCCATGAGTGTGTTTGCATTTAGGATTTATGAAAGTGAAGATGGCTCATTCATGCCCCTCAAGATGGCTCACAAGACCAGCGTTTTGGCCACTTACGCACTGAATGCAGCCCAGGGGGATGCCCTTTCAGCACTGGAGGACCTCTGGCTGAGTCCCCTTCACACGGGAGATCAGACTCACTTGGGAAAAAGTCCCTGCTCTTAACAGAGAGCTGCCCAGAGCGACGGCGCCCTCCTTGTCGCCGGTCTTCCCTTCTTCACCTGCCGGCTTAGAGCTCATCACTTATGCACATAATCCCTGGTTAGTGCATGTGATCCACTAGCGCCAGGCCTGGGCCCCTGGCTCCAGAGCTCACATGCTTCCTGGGTGGCTCTCTGGTGGTCATGGTAACGCTCATCTTCTCATGACAGTTAGACTTCATGGCTCTAAATCCCTCCATGGGTTTTGATTGTCTTTATCTGTATGTAGCATTCTGCCAACTAAATCCCTCCTCTGTTTGTGTCGCTTATTTTTCTCGATCTGTGGCTGTCCGTCTCCGTACTTTATTTCAGGATAGTGTGTAAACCAGTGTTTCTCAACATTTACGGCGACAAAAGCACACAATTGGTGTTAGGGAAATCGCATGTCACACCACCAAACAAGAGTGGCACAAACAAGTTCTCAATTTGACCCTCTAAATGCGGGTTAAAATTCATTTTGGCAGACATACTAGCCAATTGGCCAGTGATACATGAGGCAAGTCTGTCAGATGTAATTGGGCATCGAGTCTGGAGAATTGATAGGAACCAGGATTCACATCCCCTAATCTCCCAGGATCGTTTGCATTTTAAATTTCCGGTTCCCTGTTACGATGAAGAAGAAGTGCGCGCACGCGGTCGTCGCGAGTGTGCGACCGGCGCTGATCAAAAGTGTGCCTTGAGTTTGGAAATGAGAAGTCGCCTCAGTTCAACACTTCCAATAAGATTATATTGTGCAAAGGAGGATGCATGATGTGTTTAAATGAACTGAGTGCCATGTTTTATGAGCTTGCTGCTCTTTCCCATTCCAAGCTTCTGCCTACAGTGCTGAACTTCAGTGTCATAACCGGGTGAGTTCAACAATAAAATATGTCTATTGCCAACATTGACGCAACAATGAAACAGTGGGTCAACTCAAATACAAGTACATGTACAGTATTTTCTATACCAAGCAAGCATGTGTCCACAACAGCACACATTGCAAACACATCATTGTACTTGCTGCTACTGTGAACTGGGTTACCAAATTACTCTGCTTTTGTCTGTCTGCACCGCAGGTTAGCCCATCAGTGGGAGCTCAGTGTATACTCATTTACACTCAAGTGCAAATTGAATTTCATGAGGTTTTCAAAAAATATAGCTCTAGTGAAAGTAAAAAATGAAGAACTTATAGCCGCTAAAAAATTGAAATAAAGAGATTAAAAACACCCCGATAACAATGGAAATCGAGAATCGTTTGGAACCAGAATTGTTCAACGTCAAATGCTGTGGTTTGGTTGAACATTTTGGTGTTTGAATGCTCAATGTTTAATTCCCTTTTGTTTGGTATGACGGTCTAACGGTAACCTTGTGTTTCAACTTGTGTTTAAATGTGTAAGCATGTGGGAGAGGAAAACTATATATGTTTTTATGTTTTAAAATCCTTTTTCCATATCACTTTTTTTTTATAAGGACTTTCACCTATCGCAGGTGAGTCGGAAACATATCCCTCGCAATAAATGGAGGTTGGCTGGAAATAATGATGGTCTTGCCTCACTTTACACATTACTTTATAAATCTCTTTTGAAATTGGACAAAGCTCTGAATGGCAACCGGTGGTTACAGAGGTTAGGTCTACCTTCTGCCATCTAGTAGAAGACCATTTCACTGTTCAGCTTGTCCCTGTATGTCGCAGATGAATAACTATGCTATATTTTTAGAAAATAAATCACAATTTCCGAACCAATGAAGTGATTTCCCGCAGCACACCTGATGATCTCGCACAGCGCCGTGGATGGGAATCACTGCTGTGAACAAGCGACAAAAGGTCACAAAGGCACATCAATGTTACAGCAAATTTAAAGCATAAACATCACTGAGAGCGTCGAAGGCCTGGCCTTCTTTTAGTGTGAGTCCGATAAGTAAACTGAGATCGTAAGATACAGTCCACCGAACGCTTTTCTGTGTGGCCACTGCGGGCCTCTGAGTGCAGATCACCTTACCCCAACAATAAACCGGTAGTTTGTTTAAAATATCGTACGGGTCCTGGGGGAGAGCAGTGGAGGCAACCTAGGAATAGTGTGTGGCCCCACACTAACAAGTGTCACAGTGATCTGAGCTGGTCCTCCCCCTGTGTGAACACCATGTGAGAGGCGGCTCCATCCGTGCCCCTGCCACCTCCGCACAAGGCCCTCCATTGACTTCTAACCTGTTGCGGGACCAGAAGAGACAAAGAGCCAGGGGGCGGGGCGCGTCCCTTCGACAAGCCTGTGAACAAATGTTAACACGGCTGCAACTGTCCACCCCCTGAATCACTGAATTTATTGACCAACCACAGAGCCCATTCAGTCACCGATAAAGGAAGGGGATGCGAGAAGCCAGAGGAAAAGGAACGCATGCTGAAGGGGTTTGTGGCCTTCTGGTGGGTCACGGACCTTTCAGCTGACGAGGTCGCCTTTGTGTCTTCTGTAACACGCAGCCAACCGTAAGCGAGCATCAGGTTGGCCTTGTGTCCTGACTATTAATCTGGACGAGGGCCTCACGAGCACCCACCCGGATTGACATCGGCCTGAAGTCGAAAGACATGCGCTAGCACGGGAAAAAAAAAAGCGTGTAAAGGACTTACACGTTATTCTGGCTAGGCTCTGAAAGCGCTGCAGGAGGTGTTGTAAATAAAGACTGCGTGCATTGTCCCACATCTCGAAAGTACACAGCTTTCAGACAAAGAAACGTATGGGCAAAAAGAGAAAAAAGATGAAGTCCAAAATGTTTGAAATAGCACAAGCTTGAGAAAATCTTTTCCAGGGGGTGGCTGGCTGTGTGAAAGAAAGGCGGTGTGTTTTGGCTTCTTTATATCTTTCCACTGGCCTCCATCTGTTGCTCTACGGATACAAAGGGAATACTGCGGAGGGCACAAAAAACCCATCTTGCTTTGTGGAGAGGCAACACTATCCTCCAAACTACATGGCAAACAACATCTCCACTCTGTACACGTTGATGTTTACGGAAAAGATGATCCACGCAAGTCGGCGACACATATCAATTCATGGTGCATCCTCATCCTCATCATGAATATTCCCAAAAGGCGCTTCCCCGATCTGTGGGAGAATCTTTTCTTTTGGTACAACTGAAGACCCCTTTCCCTCATTCACAGTCCCCCCTAAATCCACCCATTCACTGCATACACTGGCCCTGATCTCCACATGAAATGATAGCCCTCTGTCTCCTCCACTCCGGCGCCCTTAAGCGCCCATATGCCAGCCAGCGAGGAGGCTGGGAAAGTCCATAAATGATCAGTAGGTGTCGGCTGAAAACGTGTGACCAAGGTCAGCCCCCCCAAGAAGCATGCAAGGCTCAAGAGTGGCTTCATGTGGATATTTAGTGAAAAATGTGATGGCAGTTCTTCAAAACTGAAAAATGGCTATATATATCTATCTATATATCTATGTATATATATCTATATCTATATATATATATATATATATATATATATATATATATATATATATATATATATATATATATATATATACCTCTATTTACGAACGTCTCTTCATACAAAATTTTCAAGTTACGAAATGCCTCATCAGGAAAATATTGCCTTGCCTCTTGTTACGAAAGAAATTTTAGGATACGAAAGGTAAAAAAATAAAAGGTAGTATGGGCTGATACTAGCAGCTCCAGAGTTTCCTGAACGCAACATAGTCATAGCTGCTCTGCCATTGGCTATTACCTAGCATCTTCCTGGCATCCCATTGGCTAAGAGGGACCTCTACCGTATGTGTCTATGTGTGTAGATGTACAGGTACATAAATATATATGTGATAGATATGTCTATGCAGCGTCCTCGTCATTCGCCCCTCGGGCCATGAGGTATTCCGATAGTTTTACGTGAATTAGAAACGAGGAAAATAAAAAGGAGAAAATCGTTTTTTTTCTCCATAAAAACAAAGCAAGCAATAATAGAAAAGTTTGAAAAAGGGTTTGAAAAAGGGATGCGTGACAGTGACATGACAGTAATGGTTTTTCTATTCTATTTTGTGGTTGTTTTTGTGCCCTCCAAACAAAGTTGAGTCGAGCGAATCAAAATAAGCCATGCAAATCTATCTGAACATGGCCTTGTATGTACTGTGAAAGGGCAAATGGCTCATTAAATCAGATGGAAATGATTTAATCGCTTCACAGAGACTTGGCTAATTGGAGCAAAGAGAAAGGTAACACGTTATTGAGGGTTACTTGACGTCATTCCAGAAGACGATTCCAGAAGACGGCGAGTATCATTCAAGACTGAAGCCATCAATGCTATCGTCGTTTTGTGTTAGGCTAGCTACCAGAAGTTAGCATGCCTCCGTACCCTAAACGTGGAAATGGTGCATGCATAGAGTTCATTCACAGCATATTCCAGGAACAGAGATGCATCTTTCTGAGCTGGAATTTATTTGCTGGTGTCAAAAGGGGACAGAGATGTGGTACTGCGCAGAATTTGCAAAGGTGATACTAGAGGGTGCAGGAGGCCAGTCACCCTCTTCCTGTAGTTTTCGAGCCAGAAACTTGAATTTAGTCCTGGGAGGACGGTTTTGCCGACAGAAGATCCATGAGTTGAAGGCCGAGCTGCAAGGGGGATTCACCACCTGAGTTCGGGTTCGCCGGGATGGGTGGAAACAAAAAATGTGACATTAAGACGAAACACTCACAAACAGCACAAAGTAAGGCTGTAACATAAGGTACATCTGCACAAAGCTGATAAGAACAAAGACCTAATACAGAGAAGAAATACAAAAAGCTGTAATTCAAACAGCTGTCAACTTTTCAAATGTGCTCGGTAAAATACTCTGCAGAGAAATTATTTGCTTCCGGGCCTATAGAGCCACCATTAGACTCAACCATAACTTGCATTATCGTTTCCACTGGGAAGATTGTGCTCTGCGTATTTCATTTATTTGTATTTTTTAAATTTGGCAACATTTTAATGTGCATTAGCACCTAATGACTGTAGGTCTTCCATGCTCTCTGCTGTTTGCATTTTACAATGATTTTTAATGATTGACAGTGGCAGTTACTGGCATGCGCGATAACGTGCATACTGGGATGCATTTGTAAGGGGGTGAACAAAATGGTACACAAATTGCCCTTTCTGTTGGAATTAAGAAATGTAGGTCACTGACATTTGTACGGGGAATTTACGCTCCCCTTGGGGAGACATAATGGGCTTTAAAGGATTTTGATAGTAAACGCTGAAGTGAGAAGTTAGCGATGTCAAATAATTATACGGATATTGTGCAAAGATCTCTGTATTTTGTGGAGGAACTGAACGTAGCTCGTTGTTAGTGACTGGGAGTCACTTACACATTGTGGTGACCGTAATTGTACAATGAAGTCAAAGCACATTTAGCTTGCTGGAGATGAGGCTCTATACAATAGCAGATGCAAACGTGCCACGAGCCAACCACAAATGGTGGTTGGTGGTGTACAGGGCACAATTTAAGCAAGAACCACCACTGATGACAAATCTATTAGGTACTTTTTCTTGACTCCAAATAGGTGAAAACTGTATGACCAATATCACCCCTCCCCCTCTCCCCCTGACAGTACCGATCAAAACTGAGCATTATTGTTGTATAATGTGTCAGGTGTACCTCATGAAATGCAAGGTGCATCAAAAATGCAAGAGTAATATAAATGTATCAAAAGCCTGCCAACCTGCATTGTGTTAGCAGTGATGGGATTGGTTGTTCCACTTCCACCCAGATTTGCTTTGACAATCCTCCACAACATATCATGAATCAATTTCTAGGGAACAATGTAGGCAAAGTCAAATGCTACTGTTCTTGATTGAGTTGCAAAACCACAAATGAGCAATAATAATACAACAGAATGTGATGCAGTGTTTTAAAAATGCGAGAAGTCATCCAGAGGTTGACCCGTGAGTACGCGTGTACCTCCAGTGTGAAAGACACGACAGCATGCGCTAAAACAATGATGAAGAGCGTAATGCGCCAGTCGTAGGGAATGCACGTAATCTGGGGGAAGACACAATGTGCAAAAATCTTGTCAACTACTGGAGCCAGAACAACACATTCATCATCTGTCTTGGCATTTCAACATTCAAATCAACATTACACGCTAAAAAAAAAAAAAAAAATATATATATATATATATATATATATATATATATATGGTTTACCTCCAATAAGTAGTCTATGGCAGGAACTGGATTAAGCATTATGAACAAAAGAAAAATATACAGAATTGAGCAGGTCAATATAAAAGGCCCTGAAATTGAACACAAACACAAAAGTGAGGAAGTTAGTGATGTCAGATTAATGAGACACACACATGCACACGCACACACACACACACACGCACACACACGCATGCACACACATATCTATATAGTAGGGATAGACCAGTTACTAACCAGGCCGATTATCAGCGCCAATATTCTGAGTTTTGATGAATATCGGCATCGTTGGCCGATAATAAATCAATTTAAATCTGTTAAGAACTCAAAACAAAGATATGGGAAAGTTTAAATTTTCTGTGATTTTGAAATTTTTCAGGACTTCATTTACTGCAGAAAACCATATGGAGCTATTAGTTTTCATTTAACTTTTTAAGACATGCGGATGACCCTGGGTGCTCCCTGAACTTTTGTTACAATTTGATAATGATTTATATAGTCACAATTACCGTAGTAATAGTCCACCCGAAAAATCAACATTATGCAAGTCTGAAAAATTGCTCAATTAACATAAATCATTTTGATGTCAATATTTTCTTTTTTTTTTTTTAATGAAAATGAATATTGGCTCCAAATACTGGTTATCGGCCTTCTTGACTACAAATAATCGGTATCGGCCTTGAAAAAAACATATATGTCTATCTCTAATATTTATTTTACAAACATACATCGACTATGCATCCATCCATCATCACCATCATACGGTTCAGGAACAAACTCCACTGCAAAATTATCCATCAATCCATCTTTTTCTGCTTTTCTAGGGTCAGGCCCCAGAGGCAGCAACAAAGTAGCCCAGGACTCTTCTTCACAGCCACTTCGTTCAGCTGCTCTCGGGTGTTCCAGAGGTGTTCCCAGGCCGGCTGAGAGACATAGACCTGTTTTCGTAGACGGCGCATGTGGAAATGCTGGCCTAACGTGATTTTCTTGCAGGTGCAAGCCTGCATCTCTTTAGGAATTTGGCACACTACTGCTCCAACGTAGCAAGCTTTTGTCTGTGGATATGCGCCTGGCTGGCATTTGACAAATTGGTGGCTGGAAGTCTTACACTTAGACCAGGTCTAACTTTTGGCAAAAGGTGCACAGCGGGTCTAATACGATTTGGTAAATTTGATCGAGGTGCATGCAGGCATATATGTGAACTCCGTGTACATGTGTGGTTGATGTCACCATATTTCATTCATCAATATGATAGCAGCAGGCGTTAAACCCTCAGACACATTATCATAATTTATTATCATTATACTTTTGAAATCATCCCACTGGTTCGCACGCAGCTATGATGGACCACATGAACAATCAGTGTTGGTGATAGATACTTGAGGTCTGCAGACATATTTAGTTCGCCAGCGATAATCATGCGAGAGTGCCGGCTTATGTTTACTGTTGCTACACAGGCTAAGTATAGTGACAATTCTCAGGTCATGCGTGGATGGCTGGGTCCTTTGACGCACCGAAATGAGAGAAGATGCTTTGATTGGTGGCTAATGAGGCCCAAAACGGCCTCAGACCGCCGTTTTATACATCGCAGGCTTGCACAGGTCTGCAAAATGACCAACACCCTCTCTAACGCGCTTCCGTGCAGATTCAATTTGGTCATTTTGTGTCTTGAAAATGTCCTGAGTCATTCCTGGGGCATCCTCCAAATGGTGCATGCCCAGAACACCTCATGAGCGATCGATTGAAGAGGCATACAAAACAGATACTTTCCACTCTTTAACTGAGGACCATGGTCTCAGATTTAGAGGTTCTGATTCTCATTCCAACTGCTTCAGACTCAGCTTCAAACTGCTCTATCCAGAGTTGAAGATTGTGGCTGGATGAAGCCAACAAACCACATAATCTGCAAAAACAAGAGACTTAATACTGAGGTCACCAAATTGGAATCCCAAACATCTTGGCTGGGCTTAGACATTGTGTCTATAAAGGTTGTGAGTGGAGTCAGTGACAAAGGGGACCAACAGACACGCACTTCTCCACAAAGGCACCCAAGTCCACAAAGCATAGGTAGACTAGTGGTGACAGAATTTTCTCAAAGCCGGTCATAAAATAAAAGTTCAAAAATTAAATTAAAATCCACAAAACACTGTTTTTTATGCATCATATGGGTGACTTGGGGGAAAATTATATTATTTTTCTTTCCTGTTGATCTTGAGGCTTACGTTTTTGTTGACAACAATCTCTCAGTACAATCACTACACACATATACTGTATCTTACAGTTTTTGTAGATTGGTTGTCTGAAGGGTTTTCCTTTGGAGAAGGCGATGGCTACGGTCAAGTACTGGAAGGTAGAGACATAGAAGACAGTGGTGTTTTCAAAGCTCCTGAAGGTGCGTGTGTCTTCCTCAGGTTCAGTTTCATTGGGACTGTAAGTGTCACTGAAGCTGGACTCATTGCAGGCACTATGGCAGAGGAAAGAGTTGGTCAAAATACAGTGCGGTAACTCTATTCTCATTAATCAACACTGCATAGAAACATGCACAGCTGTACTACTATATTGGGCTTTCGGGTGACGTTTCAGTATGAAGCTAAAATGCACTATAAGATCAAAGGTGAACCTAATTTGACCTCTGAACTTTAGAACGCACATCCAATTGTTGAATGTTTCAGTACTTTTGCACAACTTGCTGTTCTCTAACAAGGAATGAATTGCAACATTCACAACAGATGTTTGATCCCCGAATGGACCCAGAGTATTGGTTCATGTCCAGTATTAAAATAAATCAAAATGCTGTAAATGGATTTGGATGTTTGTGTTTCACCTTTTTTGGTACTAATCCAAATTCAGAATTATTGTTTATTGATGTGTTTGATGTAATCTGAGACATTATCATATGATAGGTTACTCACTTGGACTCCGGTGTCTGATACCAAAGTTGTTTTTGTACTAAGAAGAAAGCCAAACACTGGAAAAGCAGGCAGTTGAGGATCTGAGAAAAAATTGAAAAGAGCATCTGTCTGGAAAGCAAAGAGGATGGGGGTGTGCACTGCACCAGCCTTTTCCATGCAGGGTTCAGGCTCACTTAAAAAAAAAAAAAAAAAAAAAAAAATCATTCTGTTGAAAAAGTATTCGACTTAGTCATTTCGCACCATAAGTAAAATAAACAGGATGAATATGGCGCTGGTATCGGTTTTACTCACTTGTAAATGTGACGAATGTACAAATGCCAAGGTCAATAAACATGAACTGGAAGCTTACAAAGTTGACAGCAACCTAAAGGGGATATTGATCACATCAGACACACAGAAGCATCTACTCACAATATGCATTAAACAGCATTTTATAGTACTGTATATTACACATCAATAGTAAAGACGCTAGCTTCTGCTATGAATGTGACATATGTCTCAGAATGTTTCATGTGTATGTGTCAGAAAAAACCCTCCTTGTTCTTCAGCAGATTGCAAGGTATGGCAAAGCAAGGCACTGTTATTTACACTATGTTGTGCATTTCTTATACAAGGTTAAAAGCATTTAGAAATATAAGAGTTAAAGACATTCAAAGGCAAAGTGAATAAGCAAAATGTAGCTGACTAAAATTACTAAAAGCAAGAAACAGACTTTTAACATTAGGTATGGGAAAAAAGAATAGCTTTTAACCTGGCTTTAAATGCATTTACACTTGGGGCTGACTTGAATTCTGCTGGCATCTTCAATTTGTGTGCAGCACAACCGCTCAATGCTGCTTCACCATGTTTGCTTTGAACTCTGGGCTCCACTAATTAACCTGAGTCTGCAGACCTGAGAGCCTTACTGGGTTTCTATTAATTGTATCATTAGTTATATTCAATTAGCATTTCATGTATTAATCATTTAATGTAACTACTGATTGATTAATGAATCGATTACGATAAATGCCTGAATATTTTTGTCTTTAAAGTATGTGTACACAGCCAGCCAGACTGATTATACCATGTCACTCAAATTACAAATTAAGATATTATGATGTAATACATCACCACGAGAAATGAATGCATAAAAATGAGTAGGGAAGGGTGATATATATCATCACCGATAATATCGTCAACGTTGCTTTCATGATGGGCAATTTTACATGACTGAGTATTTCTACTGTCTCGAAAAGAAAAGACTAACGAGTCCACTGATGGCTGCAACAAAAGTGATGAAATCCTCATTCGGCGAATCAGCTTGCATAGATGGCCAAAGGAGGAGGAAGTGATAAACCTTCATTCTGGGAGTGAATCTGTGATAGCAGCTGAGGGAACACAACACTGTTTCAAATAGCTCAGCGCCATAATTTAATAGCAAGTCGACATCCTTAGCCTGGAAATGAAGAATGACATTGCTAGATGTGACAAAACGGTAGCCCTGAAGAGCAATAGACCTACAAATTTGTTCCACCACGTACAGTATGGATTGCGAGGAAAACTGCGATTCCACAAACATGCTAAAGAAAAGCTAAGTAAACATACACACTCAGAAAACCTTCGCCGAGTTGAGTGAACAAAGGCACTGTACCATTGTCAAAGCAAGTAAACGTTGGCAAAACATAACTAACGACGCCATCAGCATAACATTACTTGATGTGAGCATGTTAAACTTGATAGGATGTTCTATATTCTCTTAACAGTCTTCTGCACGCTAGGTAGTGCGCATCATAAATACATTTGCGACTATATCACGTGTAGTAAGTGTAGGAACATTTTGGTAACTGTCTGTCAAAAGATTGCGGCTGAATTTGTTGTCACTACAAACGCATAAGCAACAACAGTACTAGATGCTGTATCTCTCTTACCGTCTGTGTTAAGGACCCGCCACAATTTACATACCCGTATTTTAGGGTGACATGTGGCATAAATCACCATATATCAAATAAAACATATTGTTTTCAGTCTGACTGCTGTAGTAAACACCTTTTCTCATTCACATAAATGTTCACAAAAATCAATAAAATATCATATATGGTCGCGACATAATTTGAAGTTTGTCATTGTTAAATTTTGCCACAGAATATTGTTGCACAATGATTTACAGATGTATTATGTAATTTAAACAAGAGCTGTTGTTTACAAACGCTGTATATCCATAATTGTTCTGTGAATATTTACAATATTTTTTTGTAAAAGATCATCAAATAATTACAAATAATGACTGAGTTTTTTGAAAAAATATATAGATTTTTTTTTTTAGCTCATATCGCCCACCCTACAAATGAGGCAGAGTTGTTACCGAGTGCATCAGAGTCACACTGAAGAATAGGATGAAGCTGCTGAGGGCCATGAATTTGAACACACAGAAAGATGTGACGAGAGCAGCACGCCCCTCCCTGTGGACAGTGGGTAAAAAAAATTCTGAATAAAATAACACAGCTGCCTCATTCATTTGTGTGTACTACCTGATGAGGTTAGGCATGCAGGAGATGTTGTGGATGGTTGAGGTGAAGGGGGAAGCCATAGATGCTTCCAGCTCAGACAGAGCAATCCCACTGTGAGCTTTCTTAAGGGCCTGACATACAAAGAGAGGGAGAGAGGCAGAGAGAGAGAGAGAGAGGGAGAGGGAGAGAGGCAGAGAGGCAGAGAGGCAGAGAGAGAGACAGAGAGAGAGAGAGAGAGAGAGAGAGAGACATCAAAGGAAAACAACAGTATATTGATGGCTACTTGCACCATAAGCCAAGCTATCTCACTAAATGAAAAGTTTAAGCTAATGGGCTTTCAGATCAATGCAGTGTCCTATGACTGCAGATGCTGCACCAATTGACCTGTCAATCATCCATTCCATTATTCCCGCATTTCTGTACTACACCCCAAAATACTTGAATTCTTCCACTTGGGGAAGGATCTCATCCTCAACCCAGGGTGTGTACTCCAGCCTTTTCTGACTGAGGACCATAGCCTCAGGTTTAGAGGTGCTGATTCTCATCCAAACCGCTTGTTGGATTGTTCTGTGTCTTGGACAGAGTGAGTTGTCACACGACAAATCCAATCCCAATCGTCGCATGCTCCAAGATTCAGTCCATCAGTACAGGTCCGCCAGGGAGCCGGGTCGAGCTGATGTCAAAGTCATGTCGACGGAGGCAATACGTGCATGTGTGTTTTCTCTCTATTCTCCAAAAAGAACTTTGAGGTGACAAAATTTGTTTCATGACACCACATTTGCTAATCAGCTACTAGCCTTTCGGTTAGCAAACGTAGCGTGAGTTGCAAAACTACGTCCAGTATTTCCCTTTTTGTTCAAGTCACTTATTAAACAGTTTTTTGTTTGTTTGTGCGTGCCACGTCCAGTCTCCCATCATAAGTATGGGGGCGCTGTCTTCGTACACGTCAACCCCAAAGAACCAATCGAAGGACGACGTAGGACATGTCACATTGTGCGGCAAGACGAACAAAATTCTGACATGACAGACTTTCATCATCGTGGTCGTAAAGCTTCCCAGATGCCAGACAACCAATCGTTGAGTATATCACACTACACGGGCGACGATGAGTCAAGACAACTCAAAATCGGCTACGAGACACTATGTCTGCCTGCAACAAGTCTGTCGGCTCAAAATCGGTCTACATCCGTGTAGAGTGATGTCGGCTCATTAGACACCTAGGCGAGACGGTGACCTCAACTCTTGGTCATCCCCAAGAGATAGCAGAACCTAATTCTGAGTCCTCAGGTTCTGCTTCCTCACAAGAAGATGTGTGAGCAGAATTGATGGGATCTTCTACACTATACACAGTGTTGGTGGCACACTGCTTCCCCCACCAGGACCACAATTGTTTTGAAACCGTTCTCCGTGGCCTCGCCAAACTCCTCCTATGCCTGAGTTTCTGCTTCCTTAACCACCAAAGCTGCATGTTGCTTGATCTGACGACACCTATCGGGTGCCAGGCCATAAAGGTGCACTAGGACTTTTTATTTGTTGTTGATAGATAGATGTATGGAAAGATCCTTTTTTCAGGCACATGGGAATTTAACTGTTCCAGTAGTCGCCACAAAGAAAACAACACAGAGCAAAACAAGTGCACCAAATTCATAGCATTAGAGAAATGAAAATTCTGAAAAAATAAACATAGTGTCTAAACAGCTTGAGGATATGAAATGGTTAGGTGCCGCTGCCCTAGGACACCTAGGATCATTGACTCACACAAATCCCTGCACCACGATAAGGTGACATTTCAGGGAGGAGCATCCAAAAGTTGAGAAAAAGTCAAATTAAGTTCACCAGTAAAGGGTAAGTAATGTTTTTTGGTTCATACTGACATTTCACATGGTAGCCATTTATCCCTAACCTTTTTGAGTACCGTATATGTAGCCTATATTAAGTTCCCTTTCTAATGGATTTACGAAACAGAAAGTTCATTTACAAAATTATTTTGTAACATACCTTTGCACAGAACTATCCCAAAAAAAAGGGAATGATGCCATTTCATGTATACACTCACCCCGCAGTCATTAGCACCATCCCCACACATTCCAACAGTGTAACTGCATGGTTGAAAAAAAGACACATTGATTAGATTTTAGATGAATACACAAGATAATACACAAATAAACTAATAAATAATACAATAAATAGCCTGTTAAAATACATAAATCATCTGACTCGATGCTCTGCAGGGCTTCCACCAGCTGAGTTTTCTGGTCTGGAGTCATGCGGGCAAACACAGTGGCTCTCAAGAGGAACTTAAGCGCCCCCATGAGGAGACACAAAGTATAACATCCAGTCATTGTCAAGGCGGGACATGGAATACTCAATTAGGCAAATGTTATCATGTTACCTTCTGGGCAAGTTGTGGAAAGTGCTCAGTGATGACAGCGAAGGATTGGCCACTAACAGCAAAGTGATAGCCCGGGTCCTCCCCACCCTGCAACCTGTCACCAGCAAAGCTGATCCCAGATATCTGAATAGAGAAAAAAGACCAGAGTTTCAAAAAGATAAGACCACACACAAAAAGTCATTCGTATTTATTCATTTGCTATGATTTGACAATTCTAATAAATTTGGGGAAGCACAGTAGGTTTTCTCTGGGCACACCCAACACTGGCTGGTTGTTGGTTCCCAACGCGAGATCGACCAACGAGAGCACAAGTGGATTTATCCCGTGAGCTGGTTGGTTGTGCATCATCACAAACCTCTCGCTAGTCTCGTTCACGCTAACAAACGAACAGCACTTTTGAACAACGTTCAGTTCGGAAACTCATAATCTTATTCAAATGTGCTGTTCATTTAGTCAGAGTCAAGACGGATAAGAGGATAGTACAGTAAACAACTGTAGTTGGGACGGAGCATGCCCAGCCTCCCGGCAAGGATGATGAAACATCGGCAAATAAAATGTGTTTGTTTTGTCTTAAGTTTATCTTAAAAGAGTTTACCTTCCCGCATCGCGTTTTACTCAAAGGACCTTGTTGATGTTATTGTGCAAAGAGAAAGTTAATCCATGATTACCTAAGGCACATATGTCAAAGAGTAAGACCACATCCGTTCCGCGAAAAGGTTTTCTACGGCCCCTGGGATGATACTGCTTTATTATTAGATCCGGCCCACAGCAAGCCGGAGTGGGTAGCAGAAATGATCGTCCCCCTTCGCGCCTGCTGATGACGTCACGCTTTAAAATATATCGTAATGTAGCGTCTTCCAAGAACACAGACGTAGTTTAACTATCACATTTTATTAGTCCAACCGGAAAATGCGGTAGTAAATTTCATTCGTCAATAACTATATACCATTTATCCTGCTTATTTACTGTAAAACAGACATAAAATGTTTTGAAGTATTTCAAGGTGACTCAGCTGAGCGGGAGCCGCCACTGAATTGGACATTTTCAAAATGGAACTGTGATTCCTCGTCATAGTATAATAGTTATTTGTTATTTCCATCCATTGTATATCAGTAACTATAAAGGAAAACATTTCAATTAGTATGTACATTTTCTATTTTAAAACATTCTCCAGCATACCTGATTATTGTTCAAAACTGAGTTCTCGGAGTAGCGCCATGTGATAGTGGCAGGGTTTCGATCATCCGGAGGCACAGCATCTGCTATAATGACTTTCTCATGAGTTTGAATCATCCCACAGTCTCTGGCCACTGATATTGCAGTCAACATATTGTCGCCTACCAGCACACAAGAATGACAGCAAACAAGAACGACCTTATGTGACCTTATTTGAACTTCACGACACGGATGACAAGTCATCAAAAGAGTGTTTACCTGTAACCATCAAAATTCGAATGTTGGCCTCTCGTAAGCCATGCAACACACCAGCGGTCTGTTCTTTGATTTTGTTCTGCATGATGATCAAACCAAGGAAGTCCATGTTGGTCTCCATCTGTTCTCTGTTAAAACCCAGAATGCACACACATCAAAATGTCAAAATCAAAACACTCTCACAGGACAAAACATGATTTGGATATCAGGAACAATAATTGAATGGTTTTAATGTATTCTTGTGATGACCTGCACGCCTTAGTTTATCAATTACAAATCATGGATGTTCTCATAAAAATCTCCATTAACCATTACTTTACATTTAGCATGGGTTGCTAGTCAACTTTACACATTGTCTACTAACTTGACTGAATGGTGTGACGACTTATGGGTGATGTTAAAACCAGCACAAATCCAGATCGTGACAGTACATTTGTTTCACAATAACAGAGTACGAATAATTTGTTGTCCTTTTTAAGGTGATTTTTAAAATTGTTATTCCCTTCATTTAACAACACGGACATACAATAATGTGTGCATGGTGGGCCTCAATTGCCCACATCACATACGTGGCTGACTACATCATTCGTAAGGGAAGATTTTGCAGTTCATCCACACTGTCTGCATGTGCATGTGCAGCATAACTCTGTATCCTCTGGGAAACATTTTGCAAAAATAAAATTCAAAAAAAGAAGATATTTGGGTTCTGGATTGGGACATCTCGATAACTGTCCAACAACTCTTATACTGTACTGTATGGATACCGGCTGAGGCTCTGGACTTTGGACCAGGAGAGTTCAGACTCCAGTTGATGATGTGCCAGGGCAATAACCCTGAACCCCTGCCGGGTGTAAGTGTCCAGAGTCTCTGTGAAATTATGTGGGACTGTAAAGACAAAGAGAAACACAACAGGCATTTCTGTCATTGAACTCAGAATTTTTTTTTAATGTTTTATTGGCAAAGAATTTGAAGGTACTCGAAATGGAACCTAGTGGACATATGTATCTGACCTGTGTGTGGTTTGCAGAGGTTAACCACAGTCTCTGGTGCTCCTTTCAGGTAGATGTCCAAATGTGTTTGTCCCAGCTGCCTGACCACCACACTCATCCTCTGCCGCTCAGGGGAAAAGGGGAACTGGCGCACAATGCCAAACTCGCCTGACTGAAAGTTGCATGTGAAACACAGATATTTCTAAAAGAGGCGTATGGTTTGAGTGAAAAGATATTGCTCACTAAATAATGACATGAAGTTGAAGGATTACCTGATCCGGAACTCGTACAACAGCTGAAATTTTGATATTGTAATCTTCAGTCTGGTTTTCTCTTGCCTCCTCAAGGATCTGAACACAACATGAAACACATGAGGCCTAGATTTGTACAATGTACTGCTTGAGCTGCATTAAACGTCATGGAATCATCCATCCATTATCCAAACCGCTTATCCACACAAGGGTCGTGGGCGTGCTGGAGCATATGCCTGTTGCTCTGAGTTCAAAGACAAACTATTCGAGGATACTAGTCAGCCTCCACCAAAGGATATGGAATTGCTGTGCTTGATTTTTTTTAAGGATTTTAAGTAAGACTTTCACATTCCACCCAAACAGTCATAGAAGTGTAAAAACTGAAGACTGCATGATTTGAAAAGCATATATTTCCTGAAAATTTTGGTCAAATTACATATTGTACAACATTAGGGGAGTTCCAGAGGTTCTCTATAATTTAGGACAAAGTCGGGTACGGGCTGATTAAATAGGTCTGTGTCTCAATATGCCGGCAAATACATTTAATGATCCCTACCGAGCCCGTAGCACTGAACACATTGATGTCCAAAGGGTCTCCACGGAGTTTACCATCTACGGTGGTCAATGAGTGGCAGGTTGCCATGCAGACAAAAAAAGAAGTCTTCACCAGGCTGTCGGTTGCCATATCTGTTTCTGGAGCTGAAAGACTGTGTGGGACAAGGACAAAGTGACTCTAAGGTCATATCATGTATGTGAGAACAAAAAATGAACAACTTTTCAAACCACTCATAGAAAAAAACACTAAAATAACTTCGTGGGAACTCCACCGAACATTCATAAGAGTTTGTGTATGCTAGAGTAATACAAATTATGAAGACATTCCTAGAATGATCTTAAGTTGTCACTTTACTGTATATTATTAGGATTTAGGCTTGAATGTTCAATATTACCTTTATAAGGCTGTATTGAGTAAAAAATAGCATTCTTGCCGCTTTAAAACCATCCATCCATTATCTATACTGCTTTATTCTACAAGGAAACAGAAGATCAAATGAAAAGAGTGCATTCTTACATGGCATCTTCAGTTCTCTGAATGCCCCAAATGTCCAAACTGTCCTCAGTGAGGGTGCCTGTCTAAAGTAAAAATGCAGGCAGTTAACTTTGCAAATAAAGAAAATAAATACAGTGGAACCTCGACTTACGAACGACCCTTTTTATGTTTTAAGTTTTCAAGCTGCGGCGAAATTTTCTGTAGAAAACATGTCTCTTTTTACGTACATGTTTTGTTATGCGAACCGTTTCAGCGTGGATGAGCAGACAAATTCAGGCGTGATTCTCGCAATGGTCTCAGAATGTCATACTTATTTAAGATTTTACAAGTGTGGTGAGTTAACGTTTTTTTTTTTAATCAAGTATTGACTTGGTGACTCCGCTGCTTTTAATGTTGTTGCACCAGTAGGGGACCGGCTTGTGAGACAATACTCCAAGTGGTAGATAATCACAGAGGATAAAAAAATCTTATCTGCTTTGTTCGTCAAGTTGTTCCTTATTTGCTTAGAATTTTGCAGATGAAACTTAGTGGAGATGGAGAGAGTTTTCATCAGCTTTTTGAATGATAAGCAGGGATCAAGAGTCACTCCAAGGTATTTGAATTATTTCACTAAACCTAGCTAGTTACTTTGTTTTTCGTTGATAAAGACTTCTCAACTTGCATGTCACATCTGGTATTGGGTCCAAAACCCGCTCCTCACATGACAGAACGTACTGACCTGTCGTGGACCCAGCTGACTCAGACACAATCCATCAAGCCGAAGATGTCACCTCCTACTCCAAACTATCGCTCCACCTCCAATCACGGAGTGATTGTCTCACCGGCTGCTGCTTCACCTTTTCACTGGGACCCTCTTGTGTTGCTCCTCCGCAATAGTTTTTCCACTACTTGTCTACCTCCCGATGTTTTGTTTTTAGACTCCGATTTTTCTGACTGTGAAGATGGCCACGATTTGGTTAACTTCCTTGCTGATTCTAATTCTGAGATTGACATTAATTTTGGTTTTCCCTGTCCCTTTCCC
The DNA here is from genome assembly GCF_054856515.1 of Filicampus tigris. NCBI lineage: Eukaryota > Metazoa > Chordata > Actinopteri > Syngnathiformes > Syngnathidae > Filicampus > Filicampus tigris. The sequence goes on from NC_141226.1 coordinate 9,797,336, forward strand.
AGACATTATTCAAGCCCTTGTCAGTTTTTGTCACGTTTCTCTGATGATGATACCAGAACCCTTCCCATCAGACCCTTATTCGGGCGCCCGGTTGGCCATTTACACAGGACCCCTGTGGGGTGGTCAACGTATTACTGTCACCTTGTTAAATGGAGTGGAGGCCTGCAAAACCGGAACCGTTTCACAACCTCCTTACCCTACACTTTACAAAAATAAAAATAGAAACGTAGAACTTAACTGAAAAACGTTTCTATAAAACTGTCTCTGTATTCAAAGGTACTTTATTACTTCTTATTTCATTAATTAATCAGCCTGACTAACACATAATTAGCTCTTTGGTCAATGCTACAGTCAATGCAGTATGGGTTGCTTTTCCGTCTCTTGTCGGCAAAATGGGCGTTGGTCAGTGATGGACTGTGTGGTCCGTTCAGACATGACAATGTTAGTGATGATTACAAAGATGGACGAAAATCCACTTTGGTCTGTGCTAAGTCCGTCTTCTTTTTTTTTAAGTTTCCCCTCTATCGTTTGACGTCAGCAGAACAGGCGTCCGTCAGTGATGGCCGGACTAACCGGTCCGTCAGTCGGATGGAATGCCCACCTCTGGTCAAAAGCGATTGTTGTTGGTGATCACTGAGCATAGGCCATCAATGCATCCTAACACCTGTCAGTTTATGTCCAAAAAGTGTGATACCATTTGTTGTTGGGGCGTGCCTCTATTGAATGGAAATTGTTGGGTTTGCAAACCAAATCTCAGTCTAGAGCTGTCCTATCTAGCTACTGTATTTGCATAAAGTGAGGAAGCCTGATCGGATAAGAGGTAAAACGTTTTGTCAACCAGAAATGTACAGTTATGGCCGATTCAATGCCCTGAAAATGACATGAATAAGAAAACCCACAGAGAGAACTGAAGAGAATGGAAGCGATGCATTGGGAGAGGGATGAAAGAATAAAGTGACCATATGCGGCAAACCGTCCAAACTTTTCTCACCCATGCATTAGACCAACCTTGTCAAAGCAGACCAGGTTCAGCTGACCAGAAATGTTGATCCTTTGTGGGCTGATACAAAAGATGCCCACTCGCTTCATGCGCCGCTCTGCATGTATAAGACCGGAAGTCAAGGCCAGTGGCAGAATCACAGGTACACTGATGGTGATGAGGTTCAGACAATCGAAAACGATGTACACAGCAGCAACCTAGGAAAGATGTATAAGGGATCATCAATGCTACACACATTAGCACATGGTATGCTGTCATGTGCTGGAGCTGATTTTTTTTTTTTTTTGCAAATTGTGATAACATGAGTAAAGCATAGACGAATGCCCAGCTGTGTGGGGTATACCCCTTCCAATAATCTCATGGCATATATAAACTAACATCATTAACACTCACATTTAAAACCTTTGGACAATTTAGAGTCTTCAAAGGACCCAATATAGATGTTTTTGAAAATGGGAGTACCTGCAGAAAACTGATGCAAGAAAATGAAAACACGCAAATAGAAAACCCAGAGCTGGAACCCCTAACTTCAAAACTGTGAGGCAAATGCCAGGCAACGTCCTGCCAGGCCTACTTTTTTATTTTTTAAATTCCTCACTGGCGGCACGGTGGTCGACTGGTTAGCACGTCCGCCTCACAGTTCAGAGGTCGTGGGTTCGATCCCGGCTCCGGCCACCCTGTGTGGAGTTTGCATGTTCTCCCCGTGCCTGCGTGGGTTTCCTCCGAGGTACTCCGGTTTCCTCCCACATTCCAAAAACATGCATGGTAAGTTGATTGGACTGTCTAAATTGCCCCTAGGTGTGATTGTGAGTGTGTTTGTTTGTCTCTGTGTGCCCTGCGATTGGCTGGCAACCAATTCAGGGTGTCCCCCGCCTACTGCCCAAAGACAGCTGGAATAGGCTCCAGCACGCCCGCGACCCTTGTGAGGATAAGCGGCATGGATAATGAATGAATGAATGAATGAATGAAATTCCTCACTCTCCCTGAGTCCTAACTGCCCAATAAAACATGAACAAAATTGCTTACGAAAGTCAACAACATGCACGATAATTGTCTATGCTGTCTGAATGTACTAGAATGTAAACTAGTTTGCACTACAAATAGTGTAGCTAGTCAACAACACATGACGTGATACCTGATTTATGACTTGGATAGTGATGGTGTAGATTACACCAATCACTGCCACTCCCACCAGCCAAATGAGGAACCGGGTAGCATCACGGTGCAGTTTGATGTCAGTGGGTTTTGGGTAGAGGATCGAGCGCATTAGCCGGCCCTTTTCCGTACAAAAGCCTGTTGGATAATGATATAAGATATAATGATGAGCAACATCACCTTAGCAAGGTTGAAGAATGTTCGGTAAGCCCCCTTTTACTCTGGGGAATATGTTCTTGACCAATACGTAATATACAGAGAAACCGCATAATGTTTTTACATGTGTATATTTTTATACCACCCAAAAACTTTAAACACATTTAAACTTAATAAAATGTAATTCAACTTATTAAAGTAAACTTTATAACGTATTCCTTTGCGCCTGTTCTCAGTCACTTGCTCACAGTTCTCCAGCTTTTAAAGTAGCATGCTTGGTTCTAACTTTTGTCACTCAGTTAAAGTTTACTGTAAGACTGATGCATGAAACAAAATAGGTCATAGACATAGGAAAAGTCATAGACGAGCTAACAATAAACCTTCAAATAAATGCTACTTTAACACACACGCACACACGGAGTAATAACACGTACAAACAGAGCATACAACAACACCTCATCTCTTCTCTGTGAGAAAAGAAAAACGTGGTACTGATTGACACTGAACTACAGTAAAATTTCAAAGCTACAGAGAATCGAACACTTGTATAACGTAAAACCCAAACAAAAACCATCACTTAAAAATCCACAATATTGTGGGGACACAAATGACGAAAAGCAATTTAGCGGGCATACACTGTATTCACCCAATTTCAGCATAAAGACCAGTCCTCACCTGTTCTTACCACAACCACCTTCACCAACTCGCCAGCACAGTTACGACTTTGGATAACAAGTGAGCCACAGAAGAGGGTGTGTTGTTTGTGTTTTTCTGTATTGTAGATCCTCTCTGCATCATCGCCTGAACTTGGTACACTGTTTTTAGTAACAGGTACACTCTCACCTGGAGATAGAAACAGATAACCAACAACAAGATGGGGACAAACACACTCACTAGAAGCCTGAAGTTCTTTGACGCTAACCCTAAGCCCGACCCCTAAACTGAATCTTGGGGACCCCCGGGGTGTCAACCTGTCAACATGCTCTCGTCAACAGTGCAGGTGCCACAGATGAGCACGGCATCACAGGGCATGGTCATCCCATTGGCTGGAATAATGATGACATCACCAGGCACTAGCTCAGTCGATATGACCTGGTCGACACCTGCCATCAAGTTTGAAAACAGGCACTGATCATCATCCACACCACCACTGCAAGCAATTATTGTACGGATGGTATACACAACTTAAGCAAACTTGCCTTCATTTCCTCGGCACACTGAAACTCGCACCATACAGTGTGCTACCACCATGTCATGTAGTGTCACATAATGCTAGAATGAGGCACACGGTTAATTGTGCCATCAGAACTACAACTGGAAAACACACACTTCATTCAAAGAGTAAATGCTTTTCTAGGTGTTTGTTTGTTTTAAAAAGACTGACATTTATTTGCCATTACATCATCAATGTGTGCTGATGAAGAACAAATAAACTGATAAAAACGTCAGTAGATTTTTTGCTTTTTTTTGATCGGAAAGGTTTTAAACAATGCAAGGGAAACCATTCAGGATGCAACTTGACTCACCTTTTTAATAGTGTACAAAGAAGTGGCGATTAAAATAATGGCCGTAGTAAGCACAAATAAAGCATATTGGTAGTAATCTTCAATACACCACAGCGTAACACTGAAGAGCTGGAAGATGTAAAAAGGATTCAAGACCTTGATGCAAGAAAGGAAGGAAAACAAGCATTAAATTGTAGATCACATAAGGTAAAAAAAAAAAAAAAAAAAAAAGTGGAACTGTGAATGTTTTGTTTTTACCTCTTTAACAAAGAGTTTTGGTAAAGGCGGCACTCTTACATCAATCTCATTCTCACCAAAAAACAGAGCCCTGTTGGCAACAAACATTCTCATTGAACATTGTGTGTGTCAGCTGTCATGCAAAAAAAATAAAATAAAATAAAAAAACGTTACCTGTAGCCCTGCAGCGTTTTAGTGAGTCCAGAGCTGTGGTCAGTGTGAATTGCTGCACACTTCACCTTGGTGTCCTCCAAGCCCCTTAAAAAGCCCTCACATTTATTGCTGCTGACATTGTATGGAACTTTGCGCAAACATCAAATATTGACACATACTGTACATACACTATATCTATACTGTACTGTACTGTACAAGATGAGCAAAAGTATAAAACTGTATTTTTCTGAACTCATACTTACTTCAATGATTCATAGTTCTGGGTCCCTTCATTCCAGTAATATCTGACACTGTGGTGGGTAAAGAAGTGGACCTGTGAAGGGGTGAATGGGAAGTAATTGGTGAAGAGTATTATAGTTTGCTTCAGATAACTCCTGGGGGTAAAGCTCAGGGGATGTCGTTTAAATGTTGTCAGCTATGGGCATGTGAAGCCCTTTCAGACTTTACTGTAATTAAGGGCTATATAAATAAATTTGACTTGACTTGACTTTAACAGAGTTGTGGATTATCGGCAAAATTTGGGGGACTCTCTAACCGCTCAAGACACAATTCTTGGTCGATTCATAATGATGATGATGATGTTTTGATGCATGGGGCTTGTGCTTGAGTTGTTGGGGGTGTAAAAACAGTGGTCAGTGTCACACCCTGACGTGTGATTGGCTGTCATTATGTTAGCCATAACGTTATAGGCTCCTATTGTAAGTGGGAGGGCAAATTCAGGAGTGGAGAGAAGACATAAAAATGGAAGAGCATGTAAGAGTTTTTAGTCCGATGAATGGTAAATTTAAAAAAATGTCCTGACAGCACTATTGATGAAGGCGGAGTGATATGCCTTCTTCGTAAGAAGGACTTTGTTTACCAAAGGAGCAGTTCAAGCTTAGCACTTACTTACAGTAACCAGCCGCGACTAAAGCCACAGCTAATGATAACAACGAAGACGCTAATATAGCAAGCCATTGCAAAGCTCTTCTAAACTAAACTCGAGAACAGCCTATATATACAAATATACACACATACATATATATATATATATATATATATATATATATATATATATATATATATATATATATATATATATATATATATAAACATTTTTTTTTTTTTTTGCTTCAGGTTCCAAATTGTTTAACAGTGTGTATGGATTTGGTTAATTCTCCACTTCAATGTTTTGCTAAGGTCTGTTCTTTTCCCAGATCTTCGCTTCCAGTCTGTCGTTAGCTAACATTAGGTAGCCATTAGCTAGCGTAAGGCCTAAATTTACCCATGTTTCCTGTTTGCGTTTCATTAGAGACACATGTGGATTTGTATGGTTGTTAAACAACCTTTCTGCCCCATCACTCGAAGTGGTTGCTGTTACTGCACAGGTATCATTCTAATAGAAATAGCCTACAGTAACTCCCAATTTCAGCACCTCATGCTCCTGTTTGTCATCAGGGTCAGGGGTCTCCTTTAATCTCAATGTGATCTGCATCACATCCAAAATCCAATAAAAGTGGAGTCCCATGGCCCTCACAAGCACATACGTGGCTTCCTTTTTCCAGTCTTTTTGCCATCATTCCATCTTCGCATGGAACAACTACAATGTTCAATGCAATCATTTAGTCTCTGCAAAATCAAATTACTGGACACTGTGAAGCCACTATTAAAGGTGCTCTGACCTGATTTCCGGTTTCTGGATCATAAGCAGCCAGTGGTTTTCTCAGGATATCTATGTTTATTACTCCACTAGCAACTCTGATAATGATTTTCAGGACATGTACATTTTGTTTGTGTGTGTGCGTGGCTTTCTCTTTTCATTGTTCTACATGCTCATGAAACATACAAAAACATAACTTTTTCTTACTACTTTTATAATAACACCAGTTTTTTTCCTTGAATTTAGATAAACTTCTGCTGCTTGCATGTCTTGTTGTAATTGGTTTGTATCATTTTGTTCTTTCATTTGTGTGTTACTAACATGCATCTGTCATATCGGATGTCATTATTTACAATTTGTCTGTTTTAGGACTTATCTAGTCTTGCTGAATTTTCTGTATTTCCTTTCTAAGGACAGTCTCCTGCCCAATGTCCTTCTTTGCCGCAGTTCCAGCAACCACCTACATTTAGTTTTGAAGAAATTCCTCTTCCTCCATCACGACCACGGCCTGTCCCGTGTCCTCTGGGCCCTCTATTTCTAGAATAATATACTCGCTTTTCTCTTTCATTTCATCAGAATGTCTCTGTTTTCCCCCCACATTCTTTTGTTATTTTTTTTTATTTCGCATTGCACCCTCAGCATATCTAATCTGATTTATGAACTCATCCAAGCTTTGAGTGGCTAGGTTTACATCAGGATTCTTAATCCACTCTTTTACATCTCTTTTGTAAGGTCTTAAACTATCCACTGCCAGTGTCTGTAAACAAGAATTGTTCTGCCTTTCCTTTCTTTCACCTTCATATGCTGAATTTGCCACATCAATCATGGGATGCAACTCCGCTTCAGTTAAATATTGTAATTTGGGCATGGAGTCTGGATTTACAGTAATACTGCACCCATCATTTTACTGCAGTTAACCCGCACCAGCAGTTTTACTTGTTTGTACAGGTGTGGTTAATAAAGGTGGGAATGGGCTTGTTACATTCTTATTTACATGAGTTGGAGGAAGGTCAGAATATGATGGTGGCATCTCCTCCCTCGCAGGGTTAGGCAAGAGAGGAGCATACGCCTCAAGTGCCTCTCCCTGTTGACTGAGTCACTGTTGTCTCATTACCCTCATTTCTCAGAAACATCCTTTGTTTTGCATCTACTTTTTTTGTTTTGCACTTCTACTGCCCATATAACTGCTTCTGCTATTTCCTTATCCAATTGTTCCTTTTTCTTTGTACTATTATACTATTAAGAGAGTATTTCTTCATCTTTTTAGGATTTTGCTTTGTCTTTTTTATGATGTATTCCTGCATTGCGGCTATTTTTGTGTATTTTAACTGACCATTAAAGCCGGGATCAGTTATATGACGAAATATTGGATTTTATCAGAATCCTGTTTTTTGACAAACTCCCGATCTTTACACTGCAGTGTATCCCTGAGTATTATTTTACGACATCCTTTACCCACTTTAGAGAATTTGATCCAGTTTGCCAACAACTAGAGTGTTCTAAAACTTGGCTTCTTATAAGTCGGACAGCAACTCATATTTTCTGTTGTGGTAATTCTCACTTCAACCTTTTCACGTGGAGAATTCTTGCCTTTGCATCCACACCAGTCGGCTGTTTACAATCCTACTGTGTTATATGGAATAAAATACCTAGTAGTATTTTAATTCCCAATCACACTGTTCACTCACACACTTCACACGGTAGTTTTACAACGTTTTGCGCAAACATTTACACATGGAATTTAAGTGTACGCAGGATTCCGCCATCCTTTCTCTTTCACAGAATTTATCCGACTCTGCCATTGACTAGTATTCACAGGGCTTTTATATCCTAACGTGCAATGACCTCCAGTCATTTACTTCCCCCTTTAAAGACGTGTATATCAATTCATTACAGTTCATAATTAAACTCTAAATTTTTTGACAGCCCTAATTTATTCTATTTTGTGTTTTTATAACAGGGAAGGATTATAGCAAATTGAATTGTAACTTGCGCTCTGTTAAAACAAAATTTAATTTTTTTTTTTTTTTAAAAGTCTTATGCATTTGAGACTAATTGCTGTACTGAACCGGTACCGAACCGTGACCCCCATACCGAGGTACATATATATATATATATATATATATATATATATATATATATATATATATATATATATATATATATATATATATATATATATATATATATATATAATGTACAGTATATGCTGTTTCAACGTAAACAAGCAAACACGCTGATAAAAGCTGAATCTCCTTGGTGCAATTAAAAATAAAAGAATATGAAAAGAGATGAAATGATGCATTTGTGATCCCCAGAGGGGAATCAGTACCATTTTCACAATGTAGATACCTTTGCAGACCCTCCATTTGTGTATTTCTCCAAATGCTTCTTATGTTGAACTCTTTGAAATCTTTTGTGGTCGCCGCCATCCAACTGAGCTTTGGACTGATGATCCACAGTGTCAAAGGGGGTCTTCCCTGGAGCCAACATCACTTTTACTTTGGCACGAAACCACTGCCTATAGTCATCCTGTGAAATGATATAGAGTGTATGGGTCTCAGCAGCACTTTGAATGAAAGTTACTCACTGGTGGATTCCTTATCCCAATTACCTTAACAGTAATATGATGACCTTTACCCTGAGTTGTTTCACATGCTTTGTTGTGTTGCTACAAATTAGCATTTTTGCACAAATACCACAATAGAGCTCAAATAGTTCCACACATGACTCTTGTTTATGCTTGTCATTGTGTCTACATCTGAAACTGAGTGACTGACTTCCTAAGCAGTGTGGCGTGCCACTGCGCTTATGCATTATGCAATCACAGGATTGAAGACCCCTGATTTAGACAATGTCTCAATGGGTTGGTTACTTTATGTCCCTGTTAATTTAACTGATGTTCCGATCACACTTTTTTGCCATCCGAGTCTTTGGTTTTAAGGATCTGTCGATAACGAATACTGATCCAGTAATTCGGCAACAAAGAACAAAATTAAATAAATAACATTAAAAAAAGAGTCCGCATACAAATAGTCTCTCATTAATATAGAAATGTACATCCAGACATGTTTATACAGTAAATAAATGTGTATATATTTGAACCATTACTATTTATATATACATGTATATTTTCTGGGCCCGTCCACCAATTCAGTGCTAATTGCTTTTTGTCTCTAAAAAAAAAAGCAGTTCTGTCTTGTTATCTCTTTTTTAGATGATGCACATTTTAAAAAACTCAACATGTGTATTAATTGAATAATTAATTACTTGGTTAACAATTTTTAATTGATACAAATATTTTTGTTGATTTGTGTTATTAATTTACTAATTTCATTGCCCTTGTTATTGTATGATTGATTTTTACTCCATGTACAGGACTTTGTATGCAGCAACGGTTGTTTTTAAGTGCTATATAAAGAAACCCGAGTTGAGTGGAGATGAGTTAAGTTACGTAGTTGGTTGGAGTTTGGGTGCCTGACTCATCTAAAAAACGACACGATGGAGTTTTGAGGCATGTGCTAAAAATAGTAACATATCCCACAATCCCATGCTATACCGAACACGTACGCTGGTCACTTGGAGTCTTTTACGACACTGTGTGTTTTTAGTGCATTTAAACGATTTGGACTAATACAAACTTACACAGACAGACTGACTGCCGCCGTGACTTACATCAATCTTGTCCACTACAGTACCTCATTTTCCACCCGAGCTCATTCTGTGAATTGAAGGACTTCCAGAATTCTAAAAGTATGGCGGCATATGGCAGGTTTGTGTCCAGTTGGGTTCACGATGTGTGTGTGTTTACAATCTACATGATGGCGACCGGAGGGTTCAGAGAGCATAGTGCTTTATTCATTCAAGAAATGCAGCACTACCTAAGAAATAAGAAATTTTCCTGGTTTCAACATTTTGAAATGGACCTGCCCAGTTTAAAAACACTCTGGTCTGGCATGTTTGTGTTTTGTTTCGTTTTCGCGCTGGTCTCATCAGCTACTAGCTGGGCAACAAGTGAGACTAACACAAACACACTACACTACAGGGCAGTCCGGTTTTTGTTAGCAGGGTAGTCTAACTAATGCTATGAAAATACTATCTTTGAAGGTTAGAACAACATGGGATCGTATTTCAGCAGAGAATATTTTACCTGTGTCTAAGTGACAAATTCAAACATAGTCTGAGTTAGTCTGGTAGCTTGGCTCTGTTTATTGCAGCAAGCCACAGTCGTCTTCGTCCTTCACTTTTTTTCTGGGTGTGAAATTGTGATCACTTTTGGGAACCTGTAGAATCCTTTTCCACCTTTCTCCCCTCGATTTGTACAGCCAACAACAACACACGTAGTAGGCATGGCAAACGTCCTTCCTGCCTCGCTGAAGAGTAACAAATGAAGCAGTAGCGGAGCATGACATCCAAAATGGGCACGGGCAATGCATTACGGGTAATCCTGAGAAGTGGATTCGGCGTTTAGTTTCGATTCACTGACTAAGGCGCGTTATATCGTAGGTATTACAAGAAATGCATGGAATTGTCCATAATCCACACATTTCTACTCATTTATTTTTACAGTTTGAGTCAATATGGCAGCAGTTGCAGCTCAATAAACATACCGTGGTCCTGAGCAGCAGTGTTTTTGCTTCCCTCAGTGAGGTTAGTGTGCAGGTGGCTTTGACCGCCCACTCGGGCAGCCAGTAGAGCAGCAGGAGCAGGAGACCACCGGAGAAAACTGCACCTACACCCACCAGGATAATTTTCCAAAGAGTGGGCCGGTACCCCCAAACCTCCTGCATGGTCAAGATACAGTAAAGTTTATTCATGCAGCACATTTTCCCACAACTTATGCTGTAAAGTAACGATAACATGAGAAATTAATCAAGTTGATGTAAATTGGGAGAAAGTAGATAAGATCAATCAAATATGTAATAAAGAGCATTACAACACCTCAATACAACTAAACAATTGAAATAGAAGACTACGTTTGTGCTAAAAGCAAATAAAAGCTATGCACCTTGAGATGATTTTTATGGTGCTTTAGTGCTCAGGTTCTCAAATTGGGTTCACTGTACCACCAGGGGTCTGTGAGCCATAGCTAGGGTCCCAAAATATTTTGCAGTAAATTGTGTTTGAATGACTTGAAATAATAACAATAATAAACAATTATGCCTCCTTACATTAGCTTTGGTCCAATTAAAAGCTCAGATATGATGTGGCAAATCATCGCATAAATCTAACATCACTGCAAGAATAAAGTATTTTATTTTTCATAAACAAAAGCATGCTTTTGCAGGAAAAAAGGTCTAACGTTGCAGGAAGAGAATAACGGTGTCTTTTCCAGTATAAAAGCTGTTACGAGACCTTATGAGAAAAAAGTTTTTGATTCTCATAAGGTCATCCCACAATTTGGTAACAGAAAGTAGTCTGTGCTCGCCGTAAAAACGGCCACATCATCATTTTCGTGAGCAGCTAATCTGTATCATAAAAACTGCTAAACTCTGATCTGATGGTTTTGCAAGAATTTAGCTTTTGTATCACCTACTGGAAACCATCGACAAACCTTGTATGACTACTCTGGAGGGTGGTTTCAAATTTTCACCTATTCAAGCCCGCAAAACGCCATCACCGTCTAAAGCAGACATGAGCAAACTACGGCCGTATACAAAACGCAGGGCTTTTTTAATCGGATGCGCCGAACTTGTCTAACAACAACAAAAATCTAAATCATTTAATCGTTTCATCTTGTCTATACAATGCTCACATTTCGACCATTAGATGCCGCACTGACCATTTGTGCAACCTGGGTACCCTTCCTTCCTCATCTGTCCTTATTCATAAAAATGATCGTCGCTCCGACCCCATCCATCCTCGTCCTTTTACAGCCCTTTCGTCCGTACATTCCGTTGGTCCGCCCCAAACTTCCCAAACTGTCCAGGGATTATAATATTATTAATTATTTTTTTGTGCCCACATTAAATACCTACCTCGAGGCTACAAATGAGTATTTCATGCACGTTATACTGAATTTTGTGCCCACAATAAATTCCCTCAGGTCATATTGGGGGCTCCATACAGCTCAATATCTCAATGACAGTAATACTGCAAATTACATGGATTGAAATTTGTTTAACTGGTGAGCGGTAATAAGAAGGGATTTAAACCATACCATACCATCTCATCCTCTCGGCCTTGATTGATGAGCCTCACTTCTCGGGTCTTCATGCTGAAGAAAGAACGACCACTTCAAGGAAAACAGGAGAGTTTAATGTCTTGCTCAAGGGTCCGGTCAACACTCAGGTCTCATGTCAAGTCCTAAACGACTAAGCCACAGTCACCCTATGATAGGTTTGCTTAGGTTCTCAAAAGACACAAGAAAGAGCTGTGGGAAGTCATGCCGGAAGGCATGCAGGCAGGGGCGGAGCCATGTGTGGTGATTTTTCATTCATTCATTCATTCATTATCCATACCGCTTATCCTCACAAGGGTCGCGGGCGTGCTGGAGCCTATCCCAGCTGTCTTCGGGCAGTAGGCGGGGGACACCCTGAATTGGTTCCCAGCCAATCGCAGGGCACAAACATCCACACCTAGGGGAAATTTAGAGCGTCCAATCAATTTACCATGCATGTTTTTGGAATGTGGGAGGAAACCGGAGTACCCGGAGGAAACCCACGCAGGCACGGGGAGAACATGCAAACTCCACACAGGGAGGCCGGAGCCGGGATCGAACCCACGACCTCTGAACTGTGAGGCGGACTAGCTAACCAGTCAACCACCATGCCGCCGTGATTTTTCATATGTTTTTTAAATGTTATGCATGCATTCATCATGACTCAAATGTGCATTTGTGGACATCAGTGGACATGCCAGAGGCGGAGCCATGGGTGGGCCTGGTTGTGCACGGGCCCACCCAGATTGACAGACTGCCCACCCAGTGAGATTCATGAAAAAATATATACTTCTAAAATGTTGGTAAATTATTTTTGAATTTGTGTTTTGTTGTGTTTTTATTTCATTGAATATTAAGAATGGCATAATTGTGATTGTCTAAAGAGATCTAGACTTCATATTATTCATTTTGTCATTTTATGTGAATATACAATGTGTCAGTACCGGAAGATTGAGCCCACCCATTAGCCACGTTCTGGCTGCGCCCCTGCATGCAGGAAAGACCATGGAGAGCACCCCCCCACACACACACACACACATACACTTATCCACAAAACCTGAACACTAAACCTGAACGACGCAAAAACAAAAATATGTTACATTTCACATTTGACGTGTAAAATTATGAAAAAATTATTAACAATATATTTAAGTTAACAATATTAACTTAAATATATTTGGTTAGCCTGGTTGAATACATTGATGCAAATATAGAATAAGCATTCAACATTTGAGGACTGTCTGGAAGAATTATATTTGCAGAGTAAACATCCATCCATCCATTATCTGTACCGCTTATCCTCACAAGCTGGAGCCTATCCCAGGTGTCTTTGGGCAGTAGGCGGGGGACACCCTGAATTGGTTGCCAGCCAATCGCAGGGCACACAAAGACAAACATCTGCACTCACAATCACACCTAGGGGCAATTTAGAGAGTCCAATCAACTTACCATGGAAAGTGGGAGGAAACCGGAGTACCCGGAGGAAACCCACGCAGGCACGGGGAGAACATGCAAACTCCACACAGGGAGGCCGGAGCCGGGATCGAACCCACGACCTCTGAACTGTGAGGCGGACTAGCTAACCAGTCAACCACCGTGCCGCCGTGAGTAAACAGAGTAAACATGTTTCATGTTAACATTTTACTTAACGTAAGGTTTAGTATATAGTGAAACATTCAGTGTCTTTATACACTTAACACATTTTACTATATGGGCACTATTTAGGCAAGCAAAGCTGACAGAAGAATTGAGATCGCAGCACAAGACTGACTTCTTGAATCATGGTTAATAATCATGGTAAACACATTGCAACAGATATATTGTATATAACGGTGCCTTGAGATATGATATGAGATACTGAACCCCCAGTTGCTCCTGTTTCGTCATCGGTTGAATGAGCAGTGCCAAAGCAATTTGAGTGCCTTGGAGGGGAAGAAGAGCTGTGCAAGTGAAGGCCCATTATCTATTTATTTTGTCACCACTGCAAAGACTTAGGTAACAAACAATGGAGAGCAATAATCCTGTACACGCACGCACACACACACCGTTCTGTTTGCTGACACTGTTCCATTGAATGTTTATTTTAGTGTTCAGATAATTGACATAACGTGTTCAAGTCAAAAGATCTCAAACATAGAAACAGACTTGTGCCGACCAATGAATTTACACATTTGCACTTTTTTTTTTTAGTTTAGAATTACTTATTTTATCAATTTTGTTTGGAACTTACACAATTAGTGTTTCAGAGAAGTCTTTTTATGTTTAAACATTTTCTTGTTTTGAACCCATCCATCCATCCATTATCGATACCGCTTATCCGCACAAGGGTCGCTGGGCGTGCTGGAGCCTATCCCAGCTGTCTTCGGGGGCGAGGGACACCCTGAATTGGTTGCCAGCCAATCGCAGGGCACGCACAGAGACAAACATCCACACTCACAATCACACCTAGGGGCAATTTAGAGAGTCCAATCACGCACTCCGATAACAACAACAGCAACAACAACAACATCGATGGCTACCGGCAATTCTTATTTGCTCAGGCAAGTGAGCGTTTAGTTGATAAATCGCGCAAAAATTGATCTGTAGAGTAGTGTGTGCCCCGCATGTACAATACAACCCGTGAGCAACCCGTTACTCAATGTCTGAAAGGCGTCCCTTTTTATCTCCTCTACAACGGACCTCTGGTCCGGACTATGCATCCGTATTCAAGCTTGACAGTATTATTGAGTGACAATTTTGCACTAATCATTGATTTATGTTTAAGACCAGGGAGAAAGGTGAAAGGCTAGTCACTAGCTGGTTGGCAAAATGACTTGCTGACAGACTGTTTGGTTTACAGACTTGACTGTCTACCTTCATGTTGATGATTTTGTTTCAGATGGTATATGCACTTTCTTATTATTCATTATTGGTTTAGTAACAGATCTGAAATCTATTGTGTAAGCAAAATGCTGTTAACCACAATGGATTGTTTTGTGTGTATTAAGTTAAATTGACTGGAATTTTGAGTGTAAAGAAAGACAAATTAAGTTTAAATAAAAGACATTCAAAATACTTCATTTTTCATTGTTTTTTATTTTACAAAGAAATCGTAATCGTAAAATAGTGTTTGAGAGAAAATAACCGGGATTTTCTTGTTAGGCAAACTCAAACAGCCCTACGTCATTGTCTATCATACCAGCCACAGTCATGGTTTCATGAAATAAAATGCCCACATATAAAGGACACACACACGGCCACCCGTCACCGAGGTCTTGTTGCACTCTGGCCATCCCAGTGGAAAATTTCTGTCTTCGCACGTGCTTTCCCCATAGTCAAATAAAAAAGGAAAAAGGACTGGATGCCCAAGGGAAGGTTTTTGCTTTCCAAGATGAAATTATATTTCAGATGTTGATTTAATAGTCCACTGTTAGTGTAGTGGTACACACGCCCGAGTTGTGTGCGGGATCGATTCCCGCTCAGTGACGGTGTCTGTGTGTGCCCTGCGACTGGCTGGCGACCAGTTCGGGGTGTAGTCTGCCTTCGCCCATTGACGGCTGGGATAGGCTCCAGCAACTCCCCGTGACCCTGTATAGGATAAGCGGTTTGGAAGATGACACACATGTTGATTTAATTACAAAAGTCCAATAACCTGACCATAATTTCCCAATATCCATAAGTAAAATTAATGTCGGCTCTAATAAAAGTTGACCTTCAAAAAATATGTTAATAATTCTTATTCCCCCTTCCAGTGTCTCAACTCAACTTTAATTAATAGGTCTACAATAGCTTCTAACACTTTCTATATCTTATAACATTTCCAATGTCTTTCAGCAAAGCTCATAGCCTATGTTCAAGAGAACACAGTTCCACAAACCCATCCAATTCCAACTCACTTATAAATATAATTCTACATAGTCAATTAATCCGTCAATTCCAAACCAAATTCATTCTACTTCCTCTTAGTGTAACAAAGGTTTTTCATTAAACCAATCATTCAGTCCATTCCCTGCTGTTAAGACTACGTTAATATCATGCCCAGTACAACAAAATATTTGTACCATAGCCAACGACCATTAGCTTCAGAATCCATGATACACTACAGATATCATATGAAGAAGTTATAAATTGGGCCCCAATAACTGAGCGTTGGCCTAGTCCACAAACCAACATCATTTGATGTGACAATTCATCAGTTTCACCTTATGTGAATCCAATGATTAGATATCTGTGTGACCAACATTGTGACAGACCCCCTCATACCACATTTCCTGGAAATGTGTAATTACGAGTGTTTATACATATCAAATTCTTCTCGTCAGTCAATAATATAGTGTTCCTTCGCTACTTCGTGGTTCGGTTGTTGTTGGTCTACTCCAGGGGGGGCAAACCTTTGGACTTGCGGGCCACATTGGGATATAAAATTTGACAGAAGGGCCGGCCAGGAACATTCGCATCGAGTGTTTGGGCCAGTTAACACACACAAATAAACGAACAAGCCGATTGGCTACCAGCGTGCACTGATGGCTGCCCCTTTCAAACGTGCAAAAGAGCTCTCATGCAAGTAGTACGTTTGGGTCAATGAATATTGTCGCTGTTCTGTGAAAAACACCTATCTCCATTTTTTTTTTCATTTCCTTATTTTCACATTAATGGTGTTTCCGCCTTACAGACATTGCATTAATGTGAAAATTTAAAAAAAGTTTCCAAAATTGGAGATAAGTGTTTTTCACAGGACAGCGACTATATGAAAGATGCGGCACTTCCACATCTGTTCATACAAGTCCTCTCCTTGCGTTGTCCTCTTTAGAGACTCCATGCTCAAAAGCTCCTCAATTATCTCAAAACTTTCCGTACTTTTTTCTATTTGTGGTAATAAATATTCATCTATGTCATGTTTGACAGTTTTACAGTCCGAACCTCGTTTTTGGCATGTTTTTCTGGCTATTTTTCTTTCTTCCAAGTCGGACCAGACAAAAAAATGTTGATTTTCTTTTTGGGTGAAGACTGAGACCATGAAGATTAGACAGCTCATCACCTATTGTTAGGGTAGGCCATACAGCCAGGGAATGGATCACTACACACACAAAAGGGGTTTGAGAGCAGTGACACAGCCTTTATTCCAACAGATAGTAAGCACAAGAAAATAAGAGTAACGAAAAACTACAAATACAAAACGTTATCGCGAAAGCAAAAACTAGTGAGGGTACTTCACAAACAAAAGTCGGGTGACAGAGGCACAGTGGAAGGAGGGTAACCGCAGAGCTATTTACAAAAACGGAAATCACAGTGGAACTTAACTACACAAACCTTGAGTTGGAATGACGACCTTGGTGGCAATTGAGACGTGGGAATGGCAAGCGGCAAGACAGCCCACAAACAATACTCCAGCACCTTACCTTGTTTGGAGCCAAATCTAAATACTACCAACTGCTGATTGGAGACAAGTGGTCTGACTAATTGCAGGTGCTGCAGCTGAGAGACCCCGTCCACGCTCAACTAAGGTGGACTGATGGAAAGAGCATATTAAAAATGAAAAACTGACTGAAGCTATTACATCTCACCTTCAAAAATATAACCATATTTCCAGTAAAAATGTCCCTTTTTCTGTCTGTCAATTAATGTCATGAGCTCTCAAGGGCCATTCATTCATTATGTGAACCGCTTCCCCTCACAACGGTTGCGGGCGTGCTGGTATTTTGTTCTTTATTTGCAGACACAGGTCCATATAATCAACACAACACAAACAAACAGGGGAAAAGAGATAAAAGCGAAAGGATACAAAACTGTACATATTAAAATTTATACTAGGCATGGCACCAATGCAGTCTAATAGAAGTAAACATGTAACAACGTTTCATTGGTTTGACAAGGGCTTCAATTATATGGTTCTGTGACATGTCTAGTCGACAGATGAAGGTATAAATCAGCTGTCTGAGTAGTGCATCAAATGTTGGTATTCTTTTCACCACAGATAACTGACTAGCACTGTGCCACCATGGTACTCTAAGAAGGACCCTCAGTGCATCATTATAGGCAACCTTTAGCCTCTGTAAACTCGACTTCTTGTAGTTGGACCATAGCTGAGCAGTGTAAAGTAGCGTAATATATGTTCTGAACAAAGAGCACTTAGCCCTATCCCTGCTGATTTTGGGCAAGAGGCGGCATACACTCTGAATTGGTTGCCAGCCAATCAAAGGGCACATATAGACAAACAACCAGTCACACTCACATTCACACCAAAGGACAATTTAGAGTGTCCAATTAATCTACCATGCATGTTTTTGTAATGTGGGAGGAAACTGGAGTACTCTGAGAAAACCCTTGTTGGTGCGGGCAGAACGTGCTAACTCCACACAGGAAGGCCGGAGCCTGGATTTGAACCCACAACCTCTACACTGTGAGGCAGATGTGCCAACCAGTCTCCACAGTGCCACCTATATAACAATATTTGGTTGGTAAATAGAAATTGGGAAAAATCATAACTCACGGTTAATGCAAAATAAAACCCTACCCAATCCTTTAATGGAGTCATCAATAGAGTAATCGACCCTAAAAATATTTGATAGTGACAGCCCAACAGATGTCATGTTTTCATCAGGTCATCAACGGCCAGTCGTGTCCTTATCATTATTACATTCTATAATGATAGTAATGAATCAGATTTTTAGATTCAGATTTTTGTTTTGTATAAATAATCCAACCAATAGGTACTAATGTTTTGACAATACTGAATAAGTCTCTGTCACACAAATATTTCAACTTTAAATGTTGGGTCAGAATATTCTAAAAGAGTATAATAAACTCAAACAACACACTTTCTCCTGCTGTTTGCAATGATTTACATACGACAGTCGGACGCCATGCCCCCAAAAAAATCACAGTTTGTTCCCTACGCCAAATAATTAACAAACACTAGAGCACTTTCTCCGAGTACAACCAAGCTTCTGCGATTACTCATTATCATCTGTCAAATATCAAAGCAACTAATTTATCTCTAATGATTCACAGAAAAGGGCTACAAATTTTTAGTAGGCCACTCTTTATCTCCCTCGTAATCTTTATGACCACTAAAAGAGAGAGAGTGGAAGGTGAGAAACGAGAAATTAGAAACTAGTTGATTCGATTTGAGTTGATGTTTAGATGCATGTATCCCTGTATGTAATTTATCTATCTAAAGGACTGACAAACACTTCAACCTTAACAGGTCTTATCAGGAGATAAGTGGCGTTGTGTTACGTGGAGTATAAAAAATGTACCAAAATCGCCATTGTCAGGTGAAGTGATTAATCATTTGGTAAAGATATTGAATGGGCTACATTCCTAGGCGCAACATTGGCTTGAACTGGGGTAATTGACCTCGATTCTAAATTCTCGGCTCCAAATTTAGAAACTAGAGGTCGCCGTTGCTTTGACACAGGACCACAATTCATGAAGAGGGACAGGTTCAACATTGGTTAAAAATGGATGCAACCTTGGTTAAACATTGGTTGAGCACATGGTTGAGGTAATTCGATTTTATGAGTATGATGATTGCTAAACGCTCAACCTTACAGTACATTGAACAAGTATTTGTTTCACATTGTGGAAACATGGATAGCCTCAAAGTATTATGATGCAGAGGTCTAGAGTACACCTAAATGTGATGTTACTATCGCAAGCCCTATGTGGGGAGATGATGTGATGATATGCAATTTTATTTTATGTTGATGCATTATGTACTAGTTGCTCTGCATATTTGCTTGTGTACTTGCTGTACTTCTTTGCTATGATAAGTTGCGTCATTTGCAATGTTTCATTCATTTGCTGTTTTGATGTGTTGTTGTTCATCCCCAACATTGTGTTATTGAGATTATTTGTTATTTTATTGAGAAACGGCATTCTTATTAATTTTGAGTGCGTGGGATATAAGTCATGTCATCATGTCATCTTCCAAACCGCTTATCCTATATAGGGTCGCGGGGAGTTGCTGGAGCCTATCCCAGCCGTCAATGGGCGAAGGCAGACTACACCCCGAACTGGTCGCCAGCCAGTCGCAGGGCACACATAGACACTGTCACTGAGCGGGAATCGATCCCACGCTGCCCGCACACAACTCAGGCGTGTGTACCACTACACTATCAGCGGACTGGGATATAAGTTAAGCAGCAAAATGCAATCATTTTTAGCCATCTCCGGGGGCAGCCATTTTGTCTTCTGTCGACTGAAAATGACATCACAACTGCTCACAACGACCAATCACGGCTGACCTGTTTTCTGGACCTGAGCCGTGATTAGTCGTTGTGAGCAGTTGTGATGTCATTTTCAGTCGACAGAATACAAAATGGCCGCCCCCAGAGATGGCTAAAAACGAGTGGATTAACACTTATTCCACAAACGCAATATTTAACAGAATGCCCTGTTTCAACTAGTGGGCTTGCATAGGACATATTCTTGAAAAAAAGACGTTTGCGTTGACTTCCGCTTTAATATGTTTGTGCCATGTACATATCATTCTCACAATACGTTAACTGTGATAAGAGTTGAAACTATGTTAGGCCTATTACTACAGTGGCCAGTGCTTTTGTCACTAAAAAGTCCTTAACAGGTCACACATCAATCTCGCAAAGGAGCTGCAGAATGATGTCACTCCGACCCAATCAAGGCTCAATGATTGCTTATGGGGAACATGAACACCTTTACTGACAAATGCAACCCTAAAAACTTTACTTCATGCAACACAGTAGGGAAAATCAACTTAAAAATTACATACCGAAAGTGGGGAACAAGAGAAAACAAAATTTGTAGAACAAACAACCGGCCATGCTTATCAGCCGAAGGGAACAGAGAGATGCAGTGAAGGTGTATGTGTGTGTGTGTGATCATCTTTTGAATCCATTTGCAACACTTCTCGTCGCAGTTATCTTCGAGGCCACACACTACAGCATAACTACAGCCACACACACTCCTCCCACCAATGACTAGACTCCCTTTTTCTCTTGTATCCCACATCCCAAACACACTTTGCACCAACAATAGATTTGTCTCTTGCATGGTGTCACACATTTAATCTCCTTTTCGACACAACAGTTGGGCTTGTAACATCTCCACAATGCAGACCAAACATTTGAAGACGGCACTCATCCGAACAGATACCTGCATGAACAAGTACCGGTTCAATTAACTGTCCATTTTCAACTCACGTACCCCTGAGGCCACTTTATACAAAAACATTATTTACAGGCATTTACTACAACACACAGAATATAATGTCACTAAATTTCAAACATAAATCCCATTCCTGGCCCACAGGAATTTAAAAAATCTATGAGACTATATGTGACTGTACGGTCTTAACTGAAATAAATTAAAAAGGGGGCCAAGTGCATCATAAATAAGAAGATGCCGAGCCAGGAGGAAAGGTCACAGCAACACAACGGCCAAGCTCAAGTCACCTATCTAATCAGATGTGCCAAAGAGGTCTAATCTAACACGCAAGTTAATACATTCTGAGAAAAAATGCTATGTTTTTAGCATTTAGTCTACGTTTTACCAATACGTTCGAATGACTTTACCAAATACCAGAGGTGCGCGCGCCAGTAAATTTTGCCTGTCTGTCATTTGTCAGCGGCCTGGGTACCCGTCCGTCATTATTTCAAGCAGAATCAAACTGTAATCATCAGTCACTCTGTCACCGTTAGTTCAACCGCACTCCCATGATTGATGCAGTCAGTTATTGTGTCTTCTTAACAGCATATGAATGGTCATTCTGTTCTGCATTCTGATTCGTTAATGGAGAACCCGTTCTCAAATGTAATGGAAGATGGCATGTCTGTTTATAAGAATCTTCTCGCCCAGAAGAAAAAAACAGCCAACAAACTATTTTATTCACTGGATAAAGGACACCTGCACCAAGGCCTTTGCCGCCCGCCCGCCACCGCAGCTCAGCCCCGGTTCAAAACGAACCGTGCAGTCAAATTTGTTTATTTGCTGTGACATATTCTTAGCCAGCAATGTCACTCTTTGGCGGTGGAAGTCCATCCGCATTCAAAATGGCGTGCGAGACAGATGATAGTTTGTTAACATCATTCAGCATTAAATCACTTTTAAAGTAACCAGAAACACAAAGGAGCTAACGGCAATGTTTTCCAAACATCAGGTAATTTACCTTCACTCCAAATTCTTTTCAATTATGCAAGAATCATCTCGAGCACCGTATTTTCCGGAGTACAAGTCGCACCAGCCATAAAATGCATAATACAGAAGAAAAAAACATATATAAGTCGCACTGGAGTATAAGTCGCCCCCACACCGCCCCTTCCACCCCCTCTCGGAATCCAAGTTGTCTCTGTCGCATAACGCAAATAAAATTGTCGATACAAATCAAATTAATAAAATTGTGCGCTTGGTACACATAATTCCCACCGAGCTACGATGGCAACATTTAGCTAACATCCACACATGTAGCATTACAAGAAAGTTACGGTAAGATAACTTCAAACTCACCAAAATGGTCGTAGATCAATTAAATAAGTCCTTTATTTGTCGCCGACTATGTAGAATGTTTCCAAGTCTCCAAAAGTATTTTTGTATTCGGTCGTAATTATCTGTTCTCTCCTCCGCTCTCGGGCGTGCATGTGTGTGTGTGGCTGGCTGGCTGATGATGAAAGACCAGGCATGCACTGCCAAGCACGGTGCCTTTTATGGGAACAGTACACTATTTTGTACAGATGGATTGATAGACAGTCAAATGATATTTTTATCATACTATTTTAATTATTTATTTAACACAATATTATATTTTAACCGTTTAAATTATTCATGCATTTTAATAGCTCTTAGCATTTATCATTATGTTCTTTATGTGGGTTAACGCACCTGGTTCTGATTCTGACCCCCTTTTGAATAAGGGACAATTTTATATAATTGTGACGGAGGGATGATGTATATCACTGCTGTGAGGCACGAGGCAGTTTTTCAGCACACCACTGTCGACTATGAGTTTGAACTGAGAATTATTTTTTGTAATTCATTGAACTGATTCAACTCTCGCATTTGATCTCATCTCGTTTGGTGTACCTAATATTGTGACCTTACAATGCTTTCTATTCAGATGATTGCAAGTGTCTTTTTTAAGTATTTGTGAATGTAAGTCTAACTGATGCCATCATGCTCCGCCTGATCTCAGATGGTGAATGACCGTTGGGGCTCGGCGTTCCGCTCCTGGATCTTCTGTCGGCAAAACCGTCCCCCAAAGACTAAATACAAGTGTCTGGCTCTAAAACTGCAGAATGAGGCTGATTGGCCTCCCGCACCGTCAAGTATCACCTTTGCCAACACTGCTCAGTACCCCAGCTCTGTCCCCTTTTGACGCTGACCAGGGCTGGTCGAAGGGGATGGATGGGCGGGCGCGGCCGTGGAGGGACGGGGTCATTTTTAGGTTAGCAGAACTATTAGCAGAACACCACCCACTACAAATGTATGTATGTGTTAACCAAAAAAGTATATTTTACTACTATTCCAAGCTCAACTCTAATTTTTGTGGAGACAGCAATACTTCCTCCTAGCAGACGGGGGAGTGATGGCCTTTCAACACTTTTGAATGTTGAAAATTGCTGTCTGTGACATCTTGAAAGAGCGTGACCTTCGGGTCAAAAATAAATGTGCGTGTCTGATGATCCGCAAACACACATTTGACAATTTACACACAGTCATGATAAATGCACGCATAACATTAAAATACATATGTGAACATCACCAATATATTTGTTTATCTAAAAAACATGTGAAAATTGCAGATGTATTTTTGTGAATAATTTGGAGACGAATCTCTCCACATAACATTTCCCTCCCAGAGGACAGGGCATGCCGATGATCTTTTCACTTTATTAAAAGCATGTTCCATTATGTAGTTGTTTGCCTGTTGGTTAGTAAAGGGGTGTGTTTTACCATCCTTTATTTTGTTACTTGTGTAACCCTGGTATTATTTATGGTTGACAATTTTGTCTATTTTGTGTTTAAAAAAAAAGTTATTTGTCATGATTTAAAAACAAATTCCCAAAGTTATTAATACTGTTAAGATGAATAGCTATAGATATTGATTGTGTTGTATTAAAAACATTTGCATTAAGTTCATTGTATTTGGGAAGAAAAGAAATGCATATTTATTTACCCATTGTGAGATGTGAAATGTCTCACTAAAGGTAAAGAAAAACTGCACAGTTTGTTGGTCTTACTTTTCTTTAAGAACGGATTAAATACAGATGTCCAAACGGCCTTCATGAGCGATCCAGTACGGGAATTCATTTCCTCTCTGTTATGTTGTTTTAAGTGTCAGCGATTTGATCATGTAGCAACGCAATGCAGAGGCAAAATTATGTGCAAAATGTGGTTGGTGAACATGAATGTGGACAATGTGGTGAGAATGTTCAATTAAAATGCAACTGTGGAGGCCAGCACAGTGCTGTATATGGAGCGTGTGAGAGGCAGAAGGAGGCCAAGGAAATTCAGATGTGTAAAGTGACTCTTGTTCTTCTTTATGCTGAAGCACGAAAGGAAGTACGTAAGGCCAAGACTGATGTGAATGATATCTGTCAGGTTATTGGACTCCAACAAGTGATATACACAGTTAAAACCTAATGATGCAGAATGGTTGGAATCACGTGTTGCACCTAAATAAACCTCATCTCGGTCCCTCGGTTCTGGGTGGGTTCTGGGTGGAGCAACTGTGATATTTTTGTGTTTCCTGCTAAATGTGGCCTTGCGCATATTCTCCTTAAGCATTTTTCACGCTTCGGGGGCGAGACAAGTGCCCCGGAAAGGAAACAACATATCGCACTTAAATTTTGGATGCAGTTACAATATACAGCACATGTGTAATTGTAGCATTCCTTCGCCGTCCACCAACTAAGTATTCCAACCAGTGCCACCACCATGGCACCATCTTGGAAGCAGAGATCGCTGACATATTAATAAATAAAAATATTTGGCGTGTATGCATTTTTTCAAGGCTTAGGCGTGTTGGTTTTATCAGAACTCTGAATGGGATAATATGCTTAAATGAAAAGTGCGCAAATCGAGGCACTTAAAAATGAATTTATGCACAAACGGAAGAGTATGGTCCACATTGCTGAAATCAGTCATAGCAAAATAGTTTGTTTTTTTCCAACTCCTACTTACTCAAATGATTCAAAGTTCTGGGTCCCTTCATTCCAGAAATACTGGATGCTCTGGTGGGTGAAATAATGGACCTTCGTATGAAGAGAGGAAAGGGAAACAAATGGGCCATAGTAAAGAAGTTAGCTTCAGATACTTAAAGTAAAGTCAACCCAAACATATTTTTTTCCTGAATATGTTCTCTGCAGGCCCACTAGTTGAAACAAGGTATTCTGATAAAGATTGCGTTTGTGGAATAAGAGTTAATCCACTCGTTTTTAGCCATTTTACAGGGCGGCCATTTTGTCACTTCGATTACTGAAAATGACATCACAACTACCCAGGGCTCAGGTAACGACCAATCACGGCTGATCTGTTTTCTGAAGCTGCTGAGCCGTGATTGGTCCTTACTTGAGCCCTGAGCAGTTGTGATGTCATTTTCAGTTGAGAGAAGTGACAAAATGGCCACTCTTGAGATGGCTAATAACAGGTGGATGTTGCTGCTTAACTCATATTCCACAATCGCAATATTAATCAGAATGCCGTGTTTCAACCAGTGGGCCTGCTGGGAACATATTCTTAAAAAAAATATGCGTGGGTTAACAACATAAAAACAAATGCAGAACAAACTGTGATGGTATCTGACATAAATACAATGAATTGCACCCTGCTGAAATGGACAGATATACAGTAAGCATTTTAACATGTTGAATATTTCATGTTAAATAATTTTGTTGCCAAATGTGCAATCTGGAGCTAATCTGGATGAAATTTGGTTGACATTATTTTCACACTTTGTGGATTATCACCATAATTTTGAGAACCTCCTACACATTCAACATGAAAATGTAGGTTGAATGACATTATATATAAACAAAATGATTCCATGCCGATTAAAGCATAATCTCCTTGTTGAGGAAAAAATAATTAAACATGAGATATAATAATTCTTTGGTGATCCCCAAAAAGGAATTATCACCATTCTCAAACTGAAGTACCTTAGCCGGCACTCCATTTGCGAATTTCTTGAACCACTCCTTATTTTGAGCACTTTGGAGGCTTTTGTGGTCGTCTCCATCCAGCTGATCTTTGGGCTGACTATCCACAATATCAAAGGGCGTCTTCCCTGGAGCCAACATCACTTTTACTTGGGCACGAAACCATTGCCTGAAATCATCCTGTGAAAGCAACGAAAACAGACGTGACAGAAATGCATTTCATCCTAGCTACTGTATGTCTATTCTCAAAAAGCAGACTGGAGTCTCAAACTCCGAGGGCCGCTTTTTAGAAATTTCCCACCTCCAACCCACCTGTTTCAAATGATCAGCTCATCAACAATTTGTGCAGCGGCCTGATAATGATCCCAATCGTTTCAATCAGGTGTGTTGCAGGAAGAAACCTCAAAAGCATGCAGGAAACATGCAACAACACAACACACAACCAACATACCGTGGTCCTGAGCAGTAGTATTTGTGCTTCCCCCAGAGTAGTTAGCATGCAGGTGGCTTTGACCCCCCACTCGGGCACCCTGTAGAACAGCAGGAGGAGGAGTCCACCGGAGAAAACTGTCCCCACACCCACCAGGATCATTTTCCAAAGGCAAGGCCGGTACCCCCATATCTCCTGCAAGGTCAAGGTCCATTATAACAAATAACGATAAATAACAAATGTGAAGGGATGATTACCATCTCATCCTCTTGGCCTTTATTGATAAGCTTCACTTCTTGGGTCTTCATGCTGACAAAAGAACAACCACTACAAGGAAAGCAGGAGAGTGTAAAGCCTCAGGTCTGGTGTCAATCCTTAAGAACAAAGTTACAGCAGGTGTGCTTCATTTAAGCAGGCTCTGAAAACATGCTAGTGAAAGAAAGTCGTGCTGATGAAGAACAAATATTACTTAAAGAGGAAATCAACCCAAACACATGTTTTTCAAGGACATGTTCCCCACAGGCCCACTAGTTGAAACACGGCATTCTGATTAATATTGCGTTTGTGCAATATGAGTTAAGCAGCAAAATCCACCCCTTTTTAGCCATCTCAGGGGGTGGCCATTTTGTAATTTCTCTTGACTGAAAATGGCATCACAACTACCCAGGGCTCAGGGAATGACCAATCACAGCTCGCCTGTTTTCCAAAGCTACGCCGTGATTGGTCGTTTCCTGAGCCCTGGGTAGTTGTGATGTCATTTTCAGTTGACAGAATGTCACTTCTGTCAACTGAAAATGTCACAAATGTCCACCCCCAGAGATGGATAAAAACGAGTGGATTAACTCTTATTCCACAAGCGCAATATTTATCAGAATGCCTTGTTTCAACTAGTGGGCTTGCATACAGATATCTATACTATACTTGACTACCGTATTTTCCGGACTACAAAAATACTTATATTCCAGTGGGGCTTATATATGTTTTTTTCTTCTGTATTGTGCATTTTATGGCTGGTGCGACTTGTAATCCGGAGCGACGTCACGTCATGTCATCTTCCAACCCGCTTATCCTATACAGGGTCGCGGGGAGTTGCTGGAGCCTATCCCAGCCGTCAATGGGCGAAGGCAGACTACACCCCGAACTGGTCGCCAGCCAGTCGCAGGGCACACATAGACACTGTCACTGAGCGGGAATCGATCCCACGCTGCCCGCACACAACTCAGGCGTGTGTACCACTACACTATCAGCGGACTGCCGGAGCGACGTATAGTCCGGAAAATACGGTGGGGTCTTCATGCTGACAAAAGAACAACCACTACAAGGAAAGCAGGAGAGTGTAAAGCCTCAGGTCTCGTGTCAATTCTTAAGAACAAAGATACAGCAGGTGTGCTTCATTTAAGCAGGCTCTGAAAACATGCTGGAGAAAGAAAGTCGTGCTAATGAAGAACAAATATTACTTAAAGTCATTATTCCGATATCTGTACTCTTACTTGACTATTTACTTTTCTGAAAACTTTTTACATTTGCAAAACAGATCTGTACTTTCTAATTCAGTTTTCAACTTCGACAGATGATGAAGTAACGAAGTAATGTATAGAAAAGACAGAGAGTAAAATCAACCATAGGTTAGAGTTTTGATTAAAATGCTAGGGACTTGTAATGTGGAATGCTAATCGAAAGACAGCAACAGATCCGAAGAAGCAAGATATTCCTCTACATGGCTTTATTTTAGAGAATTGGTTGATGTTTTTCACTCCAAGAATTATCCATGTCGAATCTATTGTCTTGTGCCAGCCTGAAAACCACCAGATTCTGTTGTTGAAAAATTATCCATCTAATCTGAAAATACACATACAAGTAAGGTGTATTTTTCATGTATGTTTTTTGTTAGCCAGTTCACAGTGTTAAGAAAGCTATAGAAATATGTTGTTTTGATAGTGTAGATTGATTTATACATAATACTATGGGGGGCGGCAAAGTGCTCGACTGGCTAGCACGTCCACCTCATGGTGCAGAGGTCTTGGGTTCGAATCCAGCCACAGCCTTCCTGTGTGGAGTTTGCATGTTCTCCCCGTGCCTGCATGGGTTTTGTCCGGGTACTCCGGTTTCCTCCCACATTTCAAAAACATGCGTGGTAGGTAACTGAACATTCAAAATTGTGAGTGTGGATGTTTGTCTCTGTGTGCCCTGCGATTGGCTGGCAACCAATTCAGGGTGTCCCCCGCCTACCGCCCAAAGACAGCTGGGATATGCCCCAGCATGCCCGTGACCCTTGTGAGGAGAAGCGATTTGGATAATGGATGGATGGATGGATGGATGGATAATACTACAGGAGGTGAATCAATGTCTACTTTTACTTGTCGTTCTTTCTTTTTACACAAGTAATGTATGTAAATGCCAGAGCTGGGCATTTTACAAAAAAATCAGTTTATCGCCATTTTGTCCGGGCGAACCAAATGGTAATCGCTTTCGACAGGTCCGACTATCATTTTTTACGGATTTCCGTTAGCATTTCCGACAACCAATTTCGACAAACTAAAAAAAGGTAAAGGTAAAACAGTTTACCTAAACTAGAATTCCGTGTTGCATCCTATCCAAAGGTCCTTGATGTCAAAATCGAAAGTTAACTTGCCGTGATTACTTCCAGTGACAGAGCTTCTTCTTCGTCGTCTTTAAAAAAGAGAGAAGAAGACGACTACGACAAAGAAGAAGAAGCTGCCGCCAACAAGAAAGACGCAGCAGCAACAACAGCAGAAGTATTGACACTAATTTTTGCTTCTCACAACGACAACAAGGGTTTAAAAGTGCATTCATCCACTAGGATTTTACCTTTGGCTAAAATGCAGATCGTTTTCGCAATCCAGTTAAATGCATGGTCTAGTCATCTAGGTCTCTTTGTTGTAGCATAGATGGGAAAAAATGGGCTTCTGACTATACTAAGTCCAACTATTTTTTCAAGTTTCCCGTCTATCGTTTATCGCCTGCAAAATGAGTGTCCGTCATAGGCGGACCGGTCCGTCACAGCTCTGTTAAATACAGTGTGAGTACTTTTGCTACATTCATCACAGTTTGTGTGTATTGATCAAGTCATTTTATGGCAAAAGAATGTGAAATACATTATAAGCCTTAAACAGTACTTTACAGTAGGCCTACTTACTTTCTTTGCCACAACTGGAGGAGGATTGTAGTTGTATTCAATTTTCAACTTTATATGCTTGAAGGACTCACAATGACTGACTTATACGCAATTTGACACAAATTAACTATCGGTAAATAATATTAATGATTATTAACACACTGAACTGGTTTGACCAGCTGTATTAATGAGAAACAGTACTTTTATTTGATCTGCATCATTGCATATTTTTAAATATGCAAATAATCGAGTCCTCAAATGGAAAAGCAACAAGCTTTTTTTTTATCCCATCTTCTGTCTTAAACAAATCGGTGTGACACTCATTAGGTGCACTCGGCCACTTTAATATTTTATTCGTGCTGTACTTGCTTTTATGATGTATTTTATTTGATATAGTGCAATTAATTAAGTCCAATCCTTTCCAGGCACTTTTTTATTGGCCATTTTATGGTATTGATATTTGTTATGCCCATACTCTTTTATTTGGTTGAGGAATGTGCAATTCTTTAAGTCATAGATTTATGTTTGTGTGATTGTGCGTCGTATTGTATTGTCAGCTGTGGGCAGAAGGATAAAAAATGAAGTAATTAAGCGGCAAAGTAGAAAAACTGCAACAAGCAACATTTACAGTCGCCTATGCCATCATCTTTAACTATTTTCAAGATACAACCTTTTGAAGAATCAAAACTGAATATATTATTGAAAAAACTCTTGCGCTTAAAGTGTTAAGAATGATTCCAGTCAAGGGAAGCATTAACATTAGCATTAATTATAAAAGCATGAATTAAACAATTGACATTGAGACACGGTGTCTCAATTTCAAATTGGAAGGATAGAAGCTGTCAATAACTCACCATGAGTTGTCCACTCTCTTCTCTTGGTTATGTATTGGTGTTGTTTAGTTTATATCAAAACGAGGGCGTGTAAATCATGCACGGCTGCACTTTGTGAACCAATTGAACTCACCTCACTTTGTTTTTCAGATGACAGCAGACAGAGACCATTTCAAAATAAAATGTCTCCAATCAAGATTGAATAACGTTTTAGAATTAACGCCTTGTAAAGTAGTTAGTGAAGAGTAAACATACTCTACTAATACTGTATGTACTAACGCTGTGCAAATATGCTCAATTCAAAAAGTCAAACTCATCACCTAGTTCCATTGAACACCCAAACATATTTTTCAGAAGGCCAATTTCTGCATTTAGAATATTTCTGACAGGCTCTCCTTCTCCTCTCCTCTCCTCTCACTCCCTCTCACTCGATCTCGCTCTCTCTCTCTCTCTCTTTCTCTTTTTCTCTCTCCCTCTCTCCCTCTCCTCTCTCTCTCTCTCTCTCTCTCTCTCTCCCTCTCTCTCTCTCTCTCTGCAGTCTCTCTCTCTCTCTGCAGTCATAATGCTTATTCAGATTTTTCTGGGACAAAGTTCACTAGCAGTGAACGTTTGATACTACATTTGATTGAAATCGTCATTTCTTTTTAATCCAAATACATTAAATGGAAATGCATTATGGTTTGCATTAACCTATGCAGTCAACCTTTTAAAACTTAAAAATTAATAATACATTTGAAAAAACACCAGCATAGCAATCCTTTACTAGTTATGCTTTCCCCAATAATGCCTCTATAACAGGCTTCTCACCAGGATTGTGAATTTGAATCAGTCATCGTGAATTTGATCAAAAGGACAAAACCCACGTCCTGGATATATGCTTCTCACAAAAGGTTACGAATGTTTGGATGAAATGTTGGGATGAACCTAAAACACACTACAAGCTTTACAGGTGACAAACTCACAAATTCTAGTTAGACTTTAAAGTGTATGGGGATATGAAAAAAAGTTAATCTTTACAATCGTTTCAATCGAAGATGCAATTAAGTGAAGCATTATTTCAAATTTTTTAAAAATCCAGTGGTAATTACCATGCTGTGTTCTCTTACAGACGTTGAAATCATCATTGTCTACGAGCATATATCTTAAC
This sequence comes from Filicampus tigris, assembly GCF_054856515.1. Classification (NCBI taxonomy): domain Eukaryota; kingdom Metazoa; phylum Chordata; class Actinopteri; order Syngnathiformes; family Syngnathidae; genus Filicampus; species Filicampus tigris. The sequence continues at coordinate 9,829,019 of NC_141226.1, forward strand.
CATACATCACGTTTGGATGGTTTCACAGCTTTAAAGTCCGCGAGTATGTCGTCTATATGACTGCAATGACTTATATTAGAGCTCCTGCGATCGAATGTGTACTCCTCGAAAAAATTCTGGATATCCTCCGACAACTCACGACACCGTCGCATGTATATTCTGATGAATTTCATTGGCTAAGAGACAAAGAATTGGATTAAAAAAAGAAAATGACGTACTCTGAGCTTAAAAGGGAGAAACACGAGTTTTGATGAATATCGGCATCGTTGGCCGATAATAAATCAATTTAAATCTGTTAAGAACTCAAAACAAAGATATGGGAAAGTTTAAATTTTCTGTGATTTTGAAATTTTTCAGGACTTCATTTACTGCAGAAAACCATATGGAGCTATTAGTTTTCATTTAACTTTTTAAGACATGCGGATGACCCTGGGTGCTCCCTGAACTTTTGTTACAATTTGATAATGATTTATATAGTCACAATTACCGTAGTAATAGTCCACCCGAAAAATCAACATTATGCAAGTCTGAAAAATTGCTCAATTAACATAAATCATTTTGATGTCAATATTTTCTTTTTTTTTTTAATGAAAATGAATATTGGCTCCAAATACTGGTTATCGGCCTTCTTGACTACAAATAATCGGTATCGGCCTTGAAAAAAACATATAGGTCTATCTCTAATATTTACTTTACAAACATACATCGACTATGCATCCATCCATCATCACCATCATACGGTTCAGGAACAAACACCACTGCAAAATTATCCATCAATCCATCTTTTTCTGCTTTTCTAGGGTCAGGCCCCAGAGGCAGCAACAAAGTAGCCCAGGACTCTTCTTCACAGCCACTTCGTTCAGCTGCTCTCGGGTGTTCCAGAGGTGTTCCCAGGCCGGCTGAGAGACATAGACCTGTTTTCGTAGACGGCGCATGTGGAAATGCTGGCCTAACGTGATTTTCTTGCAGGTGCAAGCCTGCATCTCTTTAGGAATTTGGCACACTACTGCTCCAACGTAGCAAGCTTTTGTCTGTGGATATGCGCCTGGCTGGCATTTGACAAATTGGTGGCTGGAAGTCTTACACTTAGACCAGGTCTAACTTTTGGCAAAAGGTGCACAGCGGGTCTAATACGATTTGGTAAATTTGATCGAGGTGCATGCAGGCATATATGTGAACTCCGTGTACATGTGTGGTTGATGTCACCATATTTCATTCATCAATATGATAGCAGCAGGCGTTAAACCCTCAGACACATTATCATAATTTATTATCATTATACTTTTGAAATCATCCCACTGGTTCGCACGCAGCTATGATGGACCACATGAACAATCAGTGTTGGTGATAGATACTTGAGGTCTGCAGACATATTTAGTTCGCCAGCGATAATCATGCGAGAGTGCCGGCTTATGTTTACTGTTGCTACCACAGGCTAAGTATAGTGACAATTCTCAGGTCATGCATGGATGGCTGGGTCCTTTGACGCACCGAAATGAGAGAAGATGCTTTGATTGGTGGCTAATGAGGCCCAAAACGGCCTCAGACCGCCCTTTTATACATCGCAGGCTTGCACAGGTCTGCAAAATGACCAACACCCTCTCTAAAACGCTTCCGTGCAGATTCAATTTGGTCATTTTGTGTCTTGAAAATAGAGCCTCTAGTCTCTCCAGCATGTCCTGAGTCATTCCTGGGGCATCCTTCAAATGGTACATGCCCAGAACACCTCACGAGTAGTCCATCCAAAAGGGAAGAGGAAACAGATACTTTCCACTCACCAAATTGGAATCCCCAACATGTTGGCTGGGCTTAGACATTGTGTCTATAAAGGTTGTGAGTGGAGTCAGTGACAAAGGGGACCAACTGACACGCACTTCTCCACAAAGGCACCCAAGTCCACAAAGCATAATTATGCAGACTAGTGGTGACACAATTTGCTCAAAGCCGGTCATAGTATAAACGTTTAAAAATTTAATTAAAATCCACAAGACACTGGTTTTAAAGGAGTGCTTTAAAATACATGTCACCATCTAAGGTGACGGGGAAAATTATATTCTTTTTCTTTCCTGATGACCATGACAAATTGAGGCTTATGGTTTGTTGACAACAGGTTCTAAATTCACCTATACACCTCACTACATGTGTACATATAGTTTTTGTAGATTGGTTGTCTGAAGGGTTTTCCTTTGGAGAAGACAATGGCTACAATCAAGTACTGGAAGGTAGAGACATAGAAGACAGTGGTGTTTTCACCTGAAGGTGCGTGTGTCTTCCTCAGGTTCAGTTTCATTGGGACTGTAAGTATCACTGAAGCTGGACTCATTGCAGGCGCTATGGCAGAGGAAAGAGTTGGTCAAAATACAGTACAGTATCTCGATTCTCATTAATCAACGCTGCATAGAAACATGCACAGCTATACTACTATATTGAGCTTTCGGGTGACATTTCAGGATGAAGCTAAAATGCATTATAAGATCAAAGGTGAACCTAATTTGACCTCTGAACTTTAGAACGCACATCCAATTGTTGAATGTTTTAGTACTTTTGCACAACTTGCTGTTCTCAAGTTGTAACAAGGAATGAATGGCAAAATTCACAACAGATGTTTAATTCCTGAATGGACCCAGAGTACTGGTCCATGTCCACTATCAAAATAATTCAAAATGCTGTGAGTGGATTTGGATTGTTGGCGTTTCACTTTTTTTGGGGTACTAATCCCATTTCAGAATTATCGTCTATTGTTGTGTTTGATGTAATCTTAGACATGATCATATATGTTACTCACTTGGACTCCGGTGTCTGATACCAAAGTTGTTTTTGTACTAAGAAGAAAGCCAAACACTGGAAAAGCAGGCAGTTGAGGATCTGAGAAAAAATTGAAAAGAGCAACTGTCTCGAAAGCAGAGAGGCAGGGGGCGTGCACCGCACCAGCCTTTTCCACGCAGGGTTCAGGGTCACTTAAAAAAAAACAACAACAAAAAACATTCAGTTGAAAAAGGATTCGACTTAGTCATTTCGCACCATAAGTAAAATAAACAGGATGAATTGTATCAGTTTTACTCACTTGTAAATGTGACGAATGTACCAATGCCAAAGTCAATAAACATGAACTGGAAGCTTACAAAGTTGACGGCAACCTAAAGAGGATATTGTTCACATCACACACACAGAAGCATCTACTCACAATATGCATTAAAGAGCGTTGTATGGTATATTACAGTATATATTACATAGTAGAGATGCTAGCTTCTGATATGAATGTGACATATGTCTCACGTATTTAGGAGCTGACCCATTCAGTGAATTATAGACCAGTAGCAGAACTTTAAAGTCTATTCCACAGCTGACTAAGACTATGTAAAGCCTCTAGGACTGGAGTAATACGTTTTAATCTTTGTTATGGTCAGAACCCAAGATGCTCTTTTGAGGGAGTCTACTGGAGATAAAAGAATGGATGAGCTTCTTCTACTGGTCTGTTTGGAGCATGCAAACCTTCAGTCTGGATATGACTCTTTTTTTATGATTTTCGATTGATTTGACACACACAGATGCATGATCGGGGGTGCAAAGCAGTCTCCGGCTGCCCATGTCACGTGCGTGGCCGACCACATCATCCGCAAGGGGGGATTTTGCAGTTTACCTGCCAATGTCATGCATGGACCAAAGCGAGTCGTTTTCTGTTTCTGCAATGTCAAATCACTGGGTATTTAGGTGTACTGTACTGCACTCAAAACGCCCTGATTTTGATGCAAATGTGGGATGGCGGTAGGACTGGCTGGGAAAAGACTATTTCCATCCGAAAAGGCGTAAACGGCCTGTTATGCCCAACGCTGCCTGTACTTAGTCTAGCACATTACCAAAACAAAGTAACTACACTCGTACACGCAGTTAGACGCTTTGCACTAGACTTGCACTCAGCAAGAAAATAGGGACCCAAGTGTTTACTAACAGTAATCCTCTTTTATTTATTACTAAAACAATTACCTATGTTTTGTTTTGGTTTGGTTGAAGGAAAGGATTTTTAGGGTTATAAAAATAGCTCCTTTCCACCAAGTAGGACCTAAACCATTTTAGGACATTTCCAGTTAGTTTCCTACCTAACCAAGTTTCCAACCAGTTCAACAATATATTGAAATGCACCATATCTTTACATTTGATTATTTTGTGATGTACTTTGTTACCATGATTTTTTGTTTCTATTCTGTTTGTTTTTCCTTCAGAATTAACCCAAAGAAAATGCTCTTTTATGGCAGAAAATGGCATTTTCTTGTTTTATTGGCATAGCATATCATGCACTATTGCAACTATTTTACAACGCTATGTTTCACGACGTTACGCTGCATTATGTCAAGTTACATAGCATTACGCGTTGCGTAACGTTGCATTGTGTTTCGTTGCATTGCATTGCATTGCGTGACACACCCCATTTGTTCACTGCACCTACAGGGTGTCAAAATGAAAGAAGACTGATGCTGGAACAGAAATCGTCTTTCCCTCAAAAGCTATTCTCAAAAAAGTGGAAGCATAGAATTATCCCAAAAGGTTTGGTAAAATGAAACATTAATTAAGTTTCAAGTGGAAATATGGGTTCTGGTCCAACTACTGATTGATTAATGAATCGATTACGATATATGTCTGAATATTTTTGTCTTTAAAATATATGTACACAGCCAGCAAGTCTGATTTTACCATGTCACTCAAATTACGAATGACGATATTATGATGTATTACATCACACGAGAAATGAATGCATACAAATGAGTAGACATGGGCAATATATATCATCATCGAGAAAAGGTGTTTACTACAGCAGTCAGAATGAAAACAATCCGTTTTATTTGATATATGGTGATTTATGCCACATGCGTCACCCTAGAATACAGGTATATAAATTGTGGAGGGTCCTTAACACAGACGGTAAGAGAGATACAGTGTCTAGCGCTGTTGTTGCATATACGTTTGTAGTGAAAATGAGTGAAAATTAGTGTAGTGAAATTCAGCTGCAATCTTTGGGGAATAATAGGAGACTTTCAATTCACATAAATATTCACAAAAAGCAATAAAAACACCATGTATAGTCGAGACATAATTTGAAGTTCGTCATTGTTAAATTTAGCAACAGAATATTGATGTACAATGTTTTGCAGATGTATGCAATACTGTACAATACGCAATTTGAAATATAAGCAAGAGCTGTTGTTTACAAACGCTGTACATCCATAATTGTTCTGTGAAGGAAGTGCACATTTTTTTGGGAGAATATCGTCAAATTATCGTTATGGAGTTTTTGGAAAAAATATTGAGCTATTTTTTCTTAGCTCATATCGCCCACCCTCACAAATGAGTGCAGGATAGTTACCGAGTACATCAGAGTCAGACTGAAGAATATGATGAAGCTGCTGAGGGCCATGAATTTGAACACACAGAAAGATGTGACGAGAGCAGCACGGCCCTCCCTGTGAAGAGTAGGAAAAAAATATCAGAATAAAATAACACAGCTGCCTCATTCATTTGTGTGTACTACCTGATGCGGTTGGGCATGCAGGAGATGTTGTGGATGGTTGAGGTGAATGGGGAAGCCACAGAGGCCTCCAGCTCAGACAGAGCAATCCCACTGTGAGCTTTCTTAAGGGCCTGACATACAAAGAGAGAGAGAGAGAGAGAAAGAGAGAGAGAGAGAGAGAAAGAGAGAGAGAGAGTTGAGTGAACGCACAGTACATCAAATGAAAACTATAGTATATTGATGGCCAAGCTATCTCACTAAATGAAAAGTTTGAGCTAATGGGCTTTCAGATCAATGCAGTGTCCTATGACTGCAGATGCTGCACCAATTGACCTGTCAATCATCCACTCCATTCCTCCCTCATTTGTGTACTACACCCCAAAATACTTGAATTCTTCCACTTGGGGCAGGATCCCTTCCCCAACCCAGGGTGTGTACTCCAGCCTTTTTCTGACTGAGGACCATAGCCTCAGTTTTAGAGGTGCTGATCCTCATCCAAACTGCTTCACACTCAGTTGTGAACCGTTGCAGTGAGCGTTCAAGATCGTGGCTACGATCTGGCTGTCACGATAAGGTGACATTTCAGGGAGGAGCATTCAAAAGTTGAGAAAAAGTCAAATTAAGTTCACCAGTAAAGGGGAAGTAATGTTTTTTGTTTGCCATTTATCCCTAACAATTTTGAGTACAGTAATGTAGCCTATATTAAGTTCCCTTTCAAATGGGTTCGCAAAACAGAAAGTCCATTTACGAAATTATTTTGTAACATACCTTTGCACACAATTGTCCAAAAAAAAGAGAATGATGGCATTTCATTTCATACACTCACCCCGCAGTCATTAGCACCATCCCCACACATTCCGACAGTATAACTGCATGGTTAAAAAAAGACGCATTGATTAGATATTAGATGAATACACAAGTTAATTCACAAATAATTTAATAAATAATACAATAAATAGCCTGTCAAAATACAGAAATCATCTGACTCGATGCTCTGCAGGGCTTCCACCAGCTAAGTTTTCTGGTCTGGAGTCATACGGGCAAACCAAGAGGAACTTAAGCGCCCCCATGAGGAAACACAAAGTATAACATTCAGTCATTGTCAAGGCGGGACATGGAATACTTAATTAGGCAAACGTTATCATGTTACCTTCTGGGCAAGTTGTGGAAAGTGCTCAGTGATGACCGCGAAGGATTGGCCACTGACAGCAAAGTGATAGCCTGGGTCCTCCTCACAGTGCAACCTGTCACCAGCAAAGCTGATCTCAGATATCTGAGCAGAGAAAAAAGATCAGAGTTTCAAAAGATAAGACCACACACAAAATGTCATTCTTATTTACCGGTATTCATTTGTTATGATTTGACAATTATAATACATTTGGGGCAGCACAGTGGGTTTCCGCTGGATACACCCTACACTGGCGTCATCCCACATTCAATAATATGCATATTAGGTTCATTAAAGACTGTTCATAGGCATGAATGTGAGTTTGGCTTCTTGTTTGTCTATATTTTCCCTGCCGTTGACCGATGACCAGTGCAGACTTGCCCAAATGTCTGATTCCAAAAAGTTACAGTTTACATGCCACATTTTTTCTTTGGAAAACACTGACATAGAAGTAAGCCTGCTGTATATATAGAATGTATGTCGTCGCTATCCGGCGGGAACCTCGTATGGACAAATATGGTCAAACTCTTTTTTTTCCTTTTTTTTTTTTAATGAATCAATACTAATTGTCCGTCCCCACTTTGTCTGTAATTCTTCTGCAAGCTTAGCCAATTTAAAGTGGTGAAAATAGCAAATACACAAATATATTAATAGACTGCAGCTCTTGAACGCAACTTGTGTTTGATAAGTACATGTATGTTTGCAGAAGTGTGGCCAAACCACTTCTGTTTCCTCGTTCTATGGAAGCTGTGTGATGTAATTGTCGCCTCTATTAAATGCCTGGGTGTTTTTTTTGGACGATAACGAGTGAAAATAGTAAGGTTCACTGGATTAAGTTGGCTTGTTTTTAAAGTCGATCCCTTTGATGCCTCGTTGCAGACGGACCATCGTGTGTCACGGAAGTAAGTCTTTCGTTTCCTAATAATATCCACGAAAAAGACGGGCTTAGTTGGCTCATTGTTTAATTTATTGCGTCACTCATGGCTTTAGACAAGGGGTCGGCAACCCGCGGTTCTGGAGCCGCATGCGGCTCTTTCATCCTTATGTTGCGGCTCTGCGTGGCTTGGGAAAATAAATTATAAGTGTCCAATTGAAGTACAGTAGTACCTCTACTTACGAACGTGTCTTCATACGAAATTGTCAAGTTACGAAACGCCTCAACAGTAAAATACTCTTGTTACAAAAGAAATTTCAGGATACAAAAGGTAGAAATACAATATGGGCTGCTACTCGCAGCTCCAGTTTCCTGGACGCAACATGCTCATAGCTGCTCTGCCATTGGCTATGACCTAGATCCTCCTGGCATCCCATTGGCTAAGAGGGACCTCTATTGTACGTGCCTATATGTGTAGCTAGACAGGTAGATAGATAGATATGTGATAGATATGTCGATGCAGCGTTCTCGTCAATCGCCTCTCCGGCCATGAGGTGTTCCGATAGTTTGACGTGAATTAGAAACGAGGAAAAGAAAAAAAAGAGGAACATTGTTTTTTTTTCTTCCAAGCAAGGGATAATAGAAAAGTAGGAAAAAGGGATGCGTTTGGTTGATCTCGCCAAAGAATATGACTGTAATGTATCGACAGTCGCCACGTTATTAAATCAGTTCTTTACAAAACGCCAGACAAAAACCACTTCTGAGAGAGATGAACCAAAAAGGGCAAAAAGCGATGAGGACAGCAATTAAAAGGTAAACAATCATCATTTTTATACTTTATCTATTCTTTGTTTTTTACATTATGCACAACTCTTATTTATTGTGCAATAATTTAATTGTAACATGTATTTGTTACATGTTTTGATGCATTTTTATGCTATATAAAACATTTATGTCTGTTGCGGTCATCACCACACAATTGTCTCACAATTTCACACAGGCTGTGATGAGTTGTGGGTCCATCTTGAAAAGTGTGTTGAGATGTATTAACCTCTTGAGGAGAGTTGCGCTCAACAGTTTTCAATCTCCAAGCAAGGTAACCAGAACCACTCTGGTAATCATAGAAATGTTCCTGTGGATTACAGTAAACACATAAAGTTAATATGGTACATTATTTGAAGAACGCACAGTTCTCGTGAAGTGTCACATCCTACAATGGCGGCAGACTAAGGCCTTTTTTTTTTTTTTTCGATTACAGCACTCGTCCTGTCCAATACACACGTTAATTTACAAGGCAACTCATTTTCAAAAGATTACAATGTGTGAAGTACTTACCAAAACAGTGTGATAAATGAAGAAATAAAAATGTCAAAAGTGGCCTTGACTTGACCCCGATGCTGCGTGTGTTGACATATGAACGGTATGTCGGTGGCTGTCATGGCCGCCAGTCACACTTCATTAAAGTGTACATCAGGCACCTGTGTATGGGCCTGTAAGGTTGATTTTTGACCCAACATTAAACATTACTGGCATATAACCCAATATATAGTTAATTTGAACCAACAATTGGGTTAATTTTCAAGACATAACCCAGAATTTTGACCCAACACAAACAATCCAAAAATTGGGTTGGTGAAATAACCCAACTGTTTTTAGTGTGTAGGTAATCTGTTCCTAAAGAAAAGTCAGACCGATGAACTGTGCAGTTTTTCTTTACCTTTAGTGAGACGTTTCACATATCACAATCTCTCCCCCTCATAACCTCTTCAACGGACATAAAAAAAAATTCAATACCAGTTATGACTCCTCTTTTCTTCGCCACTACACCTGGAAAGTGCGACATTATTTTAAGTAGAACACAAAGTAAAGACATGACAGGGGTAGTTAACTCTATTTAATGGGTACATTAATATGCATTTCTTTCCCAAATACAATGAACTTCATGCAAATGTTTTTAAAATAACACAATCAATCTCTGTACCTGTTCATCTTACCATTATTAATAACTTTGGGAATTTGTTTTTAAATCATGACAAATAACTTTTTAAACACAAAATAGACGAATTTGTCACCCATAAATAATAACAGGGTTACACAAATAACAAAATAAAGAAGCACACCCTTTTACTCACCAACGGGCAAACAACTGTACATAATGGAACATGCAAGTAATAAAGTGAAAAGATTTACATCTTCAATCGTGAAGCCTTGTAGGATGAGATCATCTGCACCCTGTCATCTGGGGGTGAGGGGTGTTATGGGGAGAGATCCGTCTCATAATTCTTTACAAAAATACATTTACGATTTTCACGTTTTTTTTAGATTCACAAATATATTGGTGATTTTCACATAGGTTTTTTTATGTTATGCGTGTATTTAGCATGACTCAGCATGTAAATTGTCAAATGTGCCTTTGTGGATCATCGGACATGCCAGGGGCGGAGCCATGGATGGGCCTGGGTGTGCACAGGCCCACCCAGATTGACAGACTGCCCACCCAGTGAGATTCATAAAAAAATATATATACTTTTAAATTTTTAGTCAATTATAAAATTATTTTTTAGTTTGTGTTTTGTTGTGTTTTTCATTTTTATTTTATTGAATATTAATAATGGCATAATTGTGGCTGTCCAAGGAGGATCTGAACTTCATTTTATTCAGTTTGTCATTTTATTTGAATATACGATGTGTCGAGACAGGAGGATTGTGCTCTGTGAGAGAAATGTTCAGGCCCACACTGATTTTTCCAGGCCCATCCATTAGCCACGTTCTGGCTCTGCCCCTGGGCCACATTTATTTTTGACACAAAGGTCACGCTGTTTCAAAATAATCTCGCAGAGAGCAGTTTTCAACGTTAAAATGTGTTGAAAGGCCATCACTTATCCGTCCGCTAGGGGGCAGTGTTGTTGTCTCTACTGAGAGGGAACGAGCTACCTCCTGTTTTTCATTTAAAAAGTGGAAATAGAAGAACGGAAAACAAGCCTTTATCTGATCTGTTATTTTTGATTTTCAACACAAGTCGGTAAACAAAATACGACAATTATTTTTTTTCCCTCGACCTTGTTTTGCCTAGACATGAAGACGTCCTTCTTCTCTTTGTCCGCCGCTGCAGCGGCATAGAAGATAACGAAGCGCGGCAATTTCGGCCAGGAATGGACCGGCCGTGGGGGAATCCCCCGCAATTCCCAATTCTGGCGGGTTAGGGGTTTGCTGCCATCTTGTGGTGGAATATAAAATATGTTTTTTTGTGCGTGTGTATTTTCTACTGTGGTCAACAATGCTGACGGACCACATATTATGTGGGCCTGTGGAAATTTAAACACAGCCATAATTGGGCCCTTGGCTGGACTTTGGACATGGCTGCGTGAGATTTTTTGATAATGAATAGTGTGTAAAGACAATTTTTCTACAAAACATTTGTACTGGAATTGTTCATAAACAGAGACGTTCGCAACATCAGGTTCCACTATTTGTATCTCACCACAAAAATTAGAGTTGAGCTTGGAATAATAGTAAAATACATTTCTTTGGGGAACACATACATAAATTAGTAGTGGGTAGTGTTCTGCTAATTATGAGGGGTCTTATCTAACCTAAAAATACCCTCGAAGCCCCTCAAGCCCCCACCCACCCATCCACCCCCTCTGGCCAGCCCTGGTCAGAGTCAAAAGGGGAAAGAGCTGTGGTACTGAGCAGTGTTGGCAAAAGTGATACTTGACGGTGCGGGAGGCCAATCAGTCTCATTCTGCAGTTTTAGAGTCAGACACTTGTATTTAGTCTTTGGGGGACGGTTTTGCCGACAGAAGATCCAGGAGCGGAACGCCGAGCCCCAACGGTCATTCACCATCTGAGATCAGGCGGAGCATGATGGCATCAGTTAGACTTACATTCACAAACAGCACTTAAAAAAGACACTTGCAATCATCTGAATAGAAAGCATTGTAAGGTCACAATATTAGGTACACCAGACGATGAGATCAAATGCGAAAGTTGAATCAGTTCAATGAATTACAAAAAATAATTCTCAGTTTAAACTCATCTTCGACTGTGATGTACTGCTGAACTGCCTCATGCCTTACAGCAGTGATGTACAGTATACTGTATAGAACATCATCTCTCCGTCCCAAGGCACTCAATTTAAAATTGTCCGTTATTCAAAAGGGAGTTGGAATCAGGATTCCAACAGTTGCAAATTATTTGTATAGTATATTATAGAATTGGTATAATTTTGACTCCTAGGGACCTTTCAAATGTGCTGGTGAAATACAATAAAGACAAATTATTCAAAATATTTTATTCATAGTAATTTCGACCTAAAAACATGTCAGTTAAGAAACAATGATGGAATTTCCATTTTTTTAGATTACGTCCTGCAGATGGTGTCCTGCTATGAATGCATTCAAAAATTCAATTTTTGGGGGGTCACACACTGTGTGTGTGTGGGTGTGTGTGTGTGTATATATATATATATATATATATATATATATATATATATATATATGAATGAACTTAAAATAAAAACATTCTACACTGTCACTTTAAGATTGCAATAAATTGTATTTTTTTATTGTGTTACTTCACAATAGAATAATCATTGCAAAACAACGTAATGTTATTTTTGGCGAAGAACGAAAGAATTCCACTTCCGGGTCGTAGCTTTAAGTGTATGGTGCTGCTGGCATGAGCATGAATGATTGAATGATGGTTTGGAGAGATTTGTATGCTCTAGAGATGTCCCAGACAAGGACATACTTTGCATGCAAAGGAATAACGTATGCACTAAATTTTAACAGTTAGTTAACAAAACAAAATTGCTATCAACCTTTTTCCTCTCAGTGAAATGGGCGTCCTAATCCATGGTATTACATGTATTGAACCACTAGAGGGCAGACTATGCCTGTGAGTATGCCTGTGAGGACAGACTATGCCTGTGAGTGTGGTATCACAGAGGAGAACACTTTTTAAAAGAACCAAAAACAACACGTCAGTCAGTACTTGACACGCTAGGGGCGATTACAGGAACAGACAAAAACCCACTTCCGTCCTTGCTTAGTGGGTCCTTTTTAAAAAACCTATCGTCCTCCATACGTTAGCAAAATGGGCGTGTCCCAAACGGACGGAATGCCCATCTTTGGTCATCCATCAGAAGCTTGGGTACCTGTTCGTCATTTGTCATTCAGTCATTTTTCGTGACGAACCGAATTGTAATATTTAGTTGGTCAATTCATCAGTCAGTCCATCAGTTCGTCCGTCAGAAGTCTGGTCAATCGGTCAGTCGGTCCGTCAGTACTGGAATTTTGCTTTATAACAGAGCTGTTGGCACCTGTAATTCTGAGTACAAAAACGTATTGGCAATTTTCACCAAAGCTCTTCAATGCATTCAGCTTTTGGCATTTTACTGTGATTCTCAAAATATATATTTTTTTATGACTAATTTTTTTAATGCAATTTTTACTTGCCCCACAAAAAGTGACAAACTGCGTAACAAATGTCAATGCCTAATCAAAACTGAGAATTACTTTTGTGCTGTGTAAAGTTGCAGGTGGACCTCATGATGTTCCCAGTGCACCTTTGTTAAATAAGAGGAAAGAGCAAAGCAAAGCGGCAAGAGTAATATGAATATAAATGAATCAAAATCCTGCCAACCTGCATTGTGTTAACAGTGGAGGGACTGGTGGTTCGATTTGCTCTCCAAAGTGCTGAAACAATCCTCCACAATGTGTCATGGATCAAATTCTGGGAAACATTGTAGTGGGAATTTGAGAATCAAAGGCTACTACTCTTGATTGAGTTGCAGAACAACAACTGAGCAATAAAGATTTGAAAAACAATTCTAGGCAGAATGTGATTCAGTATTTGAAAATAAAAGTTTGATTAGTCATCGAGAGGTAAATGTGAGAGTATGAGCGTACCTCCAGTGTGAAAGACACAACAGCATATGTTAAAGCAATGATGAGTAGTGAAATGCGCCAGTCATAGGGAAAACATGCAATCTTGATGGTGGACAGAATGGGCAGAAAAGGAACCATACACACACACAGACCAACATGCACACACACACACACCCACACACCCACACACAAAACTTGTCAACTACTTGAGCTTCTTCCAAAATAACATTCAATTTCCTCTGTCTGTTCATTTGCACTCTTACAGGGGAATTTAAGGCAATTTTTTTGCAATAATATGCTCTGTGTGCCCCAACTAAGCGAATGACAGTGTTCTGATTAGCATAGCTGTCAACCCCGCGCTGTACTGAATCTTACAAAAATTTTAATTTGCCTTCACATATCTGTATATAATCTTATGAATTACACACTATTTTCGAATGGCTGCTGTCACGTGAATGGAAATCAGTGATGTACGCCACGACGTACATGTTTGAAAAAGTACTTCTACCTGTACAAATTACAATGAAAGTGTACAACTTGAAAGGTATGGATTAGTGCTGTCAAGAGGTGAAAAAATGATAGATTAATTAATTATGATCTATAAACAATTGACCTAATTAATCTATTTTTAATCTCACTTAAAATTTACTGAGAAAAATTCCAAAGTCCGCATATGAGAGTATGTATGGGTGGATATCTTGTGTTCAATTACCAAGTCATTTGCCACCTTAAAGCGGGAAATCAACCCAAACATATTTCTTTCAAGAATGTTCCATGCAAGCCCACAAGTTGAAACAAGGCATTCTGATAAATATTGCGTTTGTGGAATAAGAGTTAATCCACTCATTCTTAGCCATCTCTGGGGACGGCCATTTTGTCACTTCTGTCAACAGAAAATGACATCACAACTACCCAGAGCTCAGGTAACGACCAATCACGGCTCAGCTTTAGAAAACAGGCGGGCTGTTATTGGTCGTTCCCTGAGCCCTGGGTAGTTGTGATGTCAGTTTCAGTCAACAAAAATGACAAAATGGCTCCCCCCAGAAATGGCTAAAAACGGGTGGATTTTGCTGCTGCTTAACTCATATTGCACAAACGCACTATTAATCAAAGTGGTTTGTGTGACAGGTCATTGGACGCAGTTTGACTCAGTTAATCCCTTGTCCACAACTATATTAATCGGCCTGTAGTTCATCGCTATTTGCTTTGCAAGAACATTCGTCAGCCTGTCGGTCGCAGACTTGCTCGTGTTCTCGGGTTCAGTTTGGCGAAGAGCTTTGCAGTGGCTCGTTTCATTAGTGTTTTTAGTGCTTCATTAGAGTTCAACGGCTGAGTTTCTGGCTTATCGAAAGCGCATTACATAGACACAGGTCCCCCCCCAAAGGACAACTAACGTACATTTACATCGAGATTAAAATTTAGATTAACGCGATTAAAAAACATATTGCTGTACTGGGACTGTAATTAATTGATTGCAATTAACACGCTATTTTAACACCCCTAGTTCTGATTAACACTGCATTGGTGGAATAAGAATTAATATTAAACTAATTAAGATTTAAGTATCCATTTTCATCCATCTCAGGGGCTGCCATTTTGGTTTTATACCGCCCTGTGCTGACAATAGAAATTGACGTCCTAGTGCACTAGGGGCTTTCATTGCGAATGTCACGGCTCAACTGTTTTCTGGGTTTCGTCACGGGAACATATTATTGCAATGATCTTTTTCCTCTCGAGTTCTCCTTAAAAACAAGAACATTACACTGATTAAAATAAAAAAGAAAAGTTTACCTCAAATAGGTCATCTATAGCAGGAACTGGCTTCAGCATGATGAACATTAGAAAAGCAAAAAAAAAACGAGCAGGTCAACGTAAAAGACCCTGAAATTTAATGCAGAAACACAGAAATAAGGATTACAGTGAAGAAAGGATTATAGGACAAACACAGAAAACACACACGCATATACAAACACACACGCATATACACACACACACATATATATATATATATATATATATATATATATATATATATATATATATACACATATACATATATATATATATAAATACATACATATACATATACATATACATATATATATATATATATATATATATATATATATATATGTATACAGGGCTGTCAATAGATTAAAAAATTGAGAGATAAATTAATTATGATCTGTAATTAATTTATCTAATCAATTTATTTTTTAATCTCACTTAAAAATTGATGAGAAAAGCCCCAAAGTCCCCCCACTGTCTGTATGAATGTATCTGTATTCATGGTGTATATCTTTTTTTCAATTACCCAGTCATTTACCACCTTGAGGAACTGTTTTTCGCATTTACCAGCCAAGTTCTGGTTTCTGTTTTCACTATGATCAGCGCAAAATGAGTTGAAGACCATCAATAAAGTGTCCAGTCATCCCCAAATAACTGTGGTTGCAAGTTGAGGTCCAGTGATCCGTGGTAGTAGTAAATTTGGACGACGTCCCCAAACATCAAGCTTGCTTTTCTTTTCACTGTCATACATATTGCTGATTTTAGCCATCACTGCAGTCCTGCACGGTGTATGATGGAACATTGGACACTGTTTGAAACACCTCAATTAATCCCTTGTCTTCAACTATGTTGATCGGCCTGTAGTTCATTGCTTTCACTTGGCAAGAACATTCGCCAGCCTGCCGGTCACAGACTTGCTCATACACGGGCTGTTCTCGCATTTAGTTTGGCAAAGAGCTTTGCAATGGCTCACTACATTCGCGTCTTCATTGCTATCATTAGCTGTGTCTTAAGTCGCGGCTGGTTACTTTGCATTTATGTGGTTGGCTTGAACTGCTTCTTTGGTAAGCAAAGTCTTTCTTACAAAGAGGGCATATCGCTCTGCCTTTATCAATAGTGCTGTTAGGGCATTTTTTAAAATTTACCATTCATCAGACCAAAAACTCAACATGCTCCTCCATTTTCACGTCTTCACTCTGCTCCTGAACTTGCTTTCCCACCAATACAATAGGAGCCTATCATGTTATGCCAAACACAATGACAGCCAATCAATGTCCACATCAGGGTGTGACATTGACCATTGTTTTTTTACACTCCCAACAACTCAAGCACAAGTCACATGCATCAAAATGGATCTCATCATCATACAGAAACAGTAAAGTTCTAGATAAAAAAAATTGTGTTCAAAAAAATTTACGCTTTAACTCTGACTAATTAATTGATCGCAATTAGTGCACTAATTTGACACCCCTAATTTACCCTTTCTTCCCGAAGCAAATGGTCTTAACAAATGGGAGCTTCTTCTAGTGACAACAGTCTCTACTCTCTATTCTCTACCAGTCCACCAACACCCCTCACTAGGTAAAATGTATCTTACAGTTTTTATATATTGGTTGTCTGAAGGGTTTTCCTTTGGATAAGACGACGGCTCCAATCAAGAACTCAAAGGCAGTGACAAAGAAGATGGTTGTGGCTTCAAAGCTCCTGAAGTTATGTTTGCCTTCAGCTTCTGTTTCATTGAGGCCGTAAGTGTCACTGACGATGGACCCATTGCAGGCACTATGAGGGAGGAAAGATTTTGTCAAAATACATCTCGAGTCTCATTAATCAAAACTGAATACAGTGTTCTCTCACTTTTCGTCGGTGATATGTTCCAAACCTCCCCACAGTAAGTGAATACCCGCAAAGTAGAAATTGACTTTTCTTTTTTAATTATTATTATTCATTTTATTTTGGGGGGGATTTTGGCCTCTATTAGGGCCATTAGAAGGCATCCTCCCCCCCGCGGAATGATATGCTGGAGAAAAATAGTTGCTCAATAATATTACCATTTCGGGTGAGTAGATTTTTGTGAAAATGTACAAGATGAGTTATGGCACTTAATGTTGGTTTCTTTTTCAGCTGTTTTGGGCCCCCCTTTAATGGCAATTTTTGCGCAATAGAGCCAATTTGCACTGTAAAAAAAAACAACTCAGTATGTAGTCAATTATGTTCTTCAAATCCTTTGTTATTGGGTTAGAATAGTGGATCTTTCGAACATAGCCTACATTGAAAATGAAATGTATAAAGGCTACCCATTTTGCACATATTTTGTCCACATTTAAACTAGCATGTTTGTCATACATCTGGTTAGGACGTGTATGGTCTTATGTAGCCACGCCCAACCAACCCCCACCCCCAGTAACACTGCTGAAATATTGTCCCACTCCAGCATTTACCCATCCCTGTTTTAGAGCGTATGAAATGTTACTCACATTGACTCAGGTGTCTGATACCAACTCTGCTGTCTTACTAAGAAGAACGCCAGACACTGGAAGAGTATGCAGTTGAGGGCCTGAGACACAATTGAGGAGAGTATCCTTCCAGAAAGCAGAGAGGTTGGGGGCATGCAGCGCACCAGCGCATTCCATGCAGGGTTCAGGCTCACTAAGCAGAAACAACAACAAAAAACGGCTGATAAAATGTCTGATTCAATAGTCAATAGTTCAGTGTTAATTCATAGAAAAAAAAAAAACAGTTCAACTGGATGAATACTGTACAGTTTTACTCACTTGTAAAGGGGACTAACAAACAAATGCCAAAGTCAAGCAAAATGTACTGGAAGCTTGTAAGGTCGCCGGCACCCTTAAGACAGCAAGGATCACATCAGACACACAGCAAAATCCATCTACGCATGCATTAAAGAATATTACATAGCATATTATTTTGTACTATACGAATGTAAGAGCAAAACTTTGGACAAGGAGTTAGAGCATGTCTGTGGGAATTTTGAACGCTGAGGTCACTGAAGTGCAAGTTCACGGATACCACTAATAATATGCGGGCGCCGTCAAGTCATATGTGAAAGAATCTCTGGCTGAGGTATAATTTTAATTTTATGTGCAATATTTTTTATTTGAAACATTATATATAGTAAGTACTGTAAAATGTTTTTTTTTTTCAATTTTCCTAGAGCCCAGTGTCAATGTTCAAAATGTACATATATTAATATTAAATTTACTTTTTAAGGAATAACGCATCTTTACCACATTTTTAGGTGGTACTTGGTGTTAAAAATTTGAGAACCACTGTTGTAGTTTATCACAAAGTGTTTGATGGGCCAAAGGTGGAGGTATTGTTCATCAAATTGCAGATTAAAAAAATATGATGTATCATATCACCATGAGAAATGAACATGTAGAAATGAGCCAGAATCGTTACCAAGACGAGCAGATTCATGGTGCAGAACCAGGTGAGGCTGATGAGCGCCACTAATTTGAATACACAGAAAGATGTGACAAGAGCAGCACGGCCCTCCCTGCGGATAGCGGGGGGGAAAAAAAACACCTGAATAAAATAACACAGCTGCCTAATTCATTTGTGTGCACTACCTGATGAGGTTGGGCATGCAGGAGATGTTTGGGATGGTGGAGGTGAAGGGGGAAGCCACAGAGGCCTCCAGCTCAGACAGAGCGATCCCACTATGAGCTTTCTTAAGGGCCTAAAAAACAGAGCCAGAGAGAGAAAGTACAATTAATCCAGGAAAACAAAAAAGTATTTTTTTGCACAACTTGCTGTTTTCTAACAAAAAGCTGAATAGCAACTTTCAGGGCCCCATTTTCATAGAAGGCGCATGTGCGCTCGGGCATAAAAATTGGCGCATCTGAAGCAGTTGAGATGAAAATCAGCACCTCCAAATCTGAGACCATAATGAAGGGTGGAGTGCCCTCTACCGGTCGGGGATGAGATCCTGCTATAAGTGGAGGAGTTCAAGTATTTTAAGGTCTGGTTTACGAGTGAGGTTAGGCTGGAGCAGGAGATCGACTGGTTGATCGGTGCAACGTCTGCTATGATGCGGACTCTGTATCGGTCTGTCGTGGTCAAGAAGAAGCTGAGCTGAGAGGCATAGCTCAATTTACCGGTCCATCTACATTCCTACACACACCGACGGTCGCAAGCTGTGGGTTGTGACAGAAAGAGCAAGATCCCGGATACAAGCAGACGAAATGAGTTTCCTCCGCCGGGTGTCCGGGCTATCCCATTAGAGATGGGATGAGAAGCTTGATCATCCTGTAGGGACTCAAAGTCCAGCAGCTGCTCCTCCATGTTGAGAGGAGCTGGATGAGGTGGCTCGGGCATCTGGTTAGGATGCCTCCTGGACACCTCCCTGGTGAGGTGTTCGGGACGACCAAGGATATGCTGGAGAGATTTCTTGTAAATGTTCATGCATTAAACACCTGCTGTGATTTTTTCCTATTAGTTGTTGTTTGAGAACTGCAAGTTGTGCAAAAAATATTGAAACAATGAACAGTTGGATATCAAATGTTTAGAAAAGTTAATAGTGCATTTTATGTTCATCCAGAAGTTTTACCCAATACACCAATATCCCATACTTTTTGCGAGTACGGTCGTGTACTATATATAAAGTCATGGCAGTGCATTTTTTATAATACACTTCACCACTGAAATAGAAACCCGATTTTTTTTGTAACATACATTTGAATAAAAGTATCAAAAAAGAAAAATAACATGATGCCATTTCCACTTATCTACTCACCCCACAGTCATTAGCACCATCCCCACACATTCCGACAATGTAGCTGCATGGTTAAAAAAAAAAAGACATATTTATTATATTAAATACATAAATAATTAAGATAATAGATGAATAAATTGAAAAAAATTGACTCGATGCTCTGCAGGGCTTGCACAAGCTGTGTCTTCTGGTCTGGAGCCATGCGGGCAAACACAGTGCCTCTCAGGAGGAGCTCCAGGAGGAGAGAAAAGTTTAACATTCAGTCATTGTCATGGCACGACACACAATTAGGCAAATGTTAACTTAAGTTATACCTTTTGGACAAGTTGTGGAAAGTGCTCAGTGATGACAGTGAAGGCTTGGCCACTCACAGCAAAGTGGTAGCCCAGGTCCTCCTTACTACGCAGCCCATCGCCAGCAAAGCTGATCTCAGCACTCTGAATCAACAGAAAGATAGAAAAGCAAAACAATGGGACTCAGCCAAAAATGTAATTCTTGTGGTTTATTTGGAGACAGGTGAGAGGAAAGCCTTTGAGCTGGGAGGTGGAAATTCCAACTCCACGCTGTCGACCATCCAATTACAATGTGATTGCATTCGTGTGGTTTTATTTTAGTCGTAGTGTTACTTACATTAAAAAAAAAATAATTAGCTACAATATATGTGTTATTTATTTAAGTTAAGTTAGTAAATAAATTGAGGATGGTGAATCCAAACTCGGGCCAACTTCCACAGTCATTGGACTTCAGGGTCGGCCCTTAGAGAAATGGATACCCCGTTCTTAGCTGACAGGAGTAAACAACAATGTTCATTTGGTACATGCAAAGAGCAAGACCATTCACTGGTTGTACTTTTAAGATTTCTAACTTTCTCCGACTTACCGGAATATTGTTCAAAACGGGGTTCTCAGAGTAGCGCCATGTGATACTCGCAGCGTTTTTATCATTCGGAGGCACAGCGTCTGCAATAATGACTTTCTCATGGGCTTGAACCATTCCGCAGTCTCGAGCCACCGATATTGCTGTCAACATGTTGTCTCCTAATAGCACACAAAAAAGAATTGTGAAGTATGTGAATTGTATACCATACATGACCTGATAATGCATAAACAGTGTTTACCTGTGACCATCAAAGTTCGAATGTTGGCTTGTCGTAAGTCAAACAACGCACCAGTAGTCTGTTTTTTGATTTTGTTCTGCATGATGATCAAACCAAGGAAGTCCAAGTTCGTCTCTATCTGCTCTCTGTTAAAATCCAGAATAAACACACAAGAAGTTCACAAAGCAGATCACAGTATGCTCAGATAAAGTAAAACTGGAGAGCTTCTGTTTCATGATACTATGATCAACTGTATCAAAAGCTTTTGACAAATTGTGAAGTGATGTGTTGTTAGAGTGATCATTATAGGGATTACGGTGTACAAATTGTACAAACTGTATGTACCTATTCGCACAATTGAGATGCATAAACGCTTGACACACTAACAACAGTGTGTCCCATCGGCTCTGGGGGGGGGTCTGTATCGTTTTTACTGGCATTAAGCAACTTTGAGGCGGATGGGATCAACCCTGGCAGACAAAAAATAATACAAATGTCCTGAATTTCTTTACGGCATACTCACTTCCTCCTATCGCTATAAGGACGGAAGTCGATTCGAACGTCTACGCGCTATTGCTGGTGTCATGGCAGAAGCCCCAATACAAACAAAGAAACAAAAGTATTGTTTGAACAAAATTAGATTAATCACCTCATCTCCATTCATCTTTCACACAGCCACTGTAAAATAGAAATGTAATTTAGCTTCAGGATTTCACGACACTACGTGCTGGCGCGCACGGGAAATGAGGTTGACGTTTGTCAAAACACTACAGCTTTTGTCCACATGGCGCCGCCATAATCAACAAAAACTGACATATAGCACAGTGTTGCTTTAAGCAAGATACTGATCCCACAGTTCTTCCTGATGCTGTGTCAATAGTGAATAAAAGCCCATTGGCCATTTTACTCATATTTAATTTTGACTGGCACAGCGCAGCTCTCTATAGAAACGTCTTTAGCGAGAAAATAAAAACTGTTAGGCAAAAAATGAACACTACGCGGACAAACAGGAAAACTAACCTGTGTCTAAAATTTAAAAAGAACTTGAATGTTATGTCACAATTTAATATTGCTGATTTAAAAATATTAGAAAAAACAGTTCAGCATTTGAAATCAACAACATGCACTCTGGACGTGATACGATCGGACTTGAAAAATGTTTTAACCTCAGTAGAAAGTGATCTCCTACAAATAGTTAATAGCTCACTGGCATCAGGCATTTTTCCAAAGTCACTAAAGATAGCTGCCATTAAGCCACTCCTTAACAAAATGACTCTCGCTGCTCTATAATGATCATCTATAGACCTGTTTCTAACCTTTCTTTTATATTCAAGGTCAGAAAGTCGCTAAGGTGGTTAAGTACGACTTTCAAAGTGGTCAAACTGGTCAAAGTGTTAAATGACATTAAGCTGAACACTGCTTCTGGTCAAGTATCAGTTCTGGTTCTGCTGTACCGCAGTCAGTGCTGCATTTGATACTGTAGATCACAACATCCTGTTGGATAGGCTGGAAAACTGGGTTGGTCTTTTTGGAACAGTCCTTCATTGGTTTTGGTCCTATTTAGAAGTCCGGAGTTATTTTGTTACGATTGGCAGCTATGAATCTGATCGATTGGTCATGACCTGTGGAGGGACAGACGTTTCCGCCCCCGGGACGGAATGTCCAGCTCTATGGAATTTCCACCTTTATGGGTAACACTGATATAAATATCGACATACTGAATGCAAGGTTAACGCAGCCATTGGCAGCCTTGTAAATGATGGTAATCTATTGTTGAAGTGTGTTGAGTTTAGCAAAGTGTTTAGTGTTTGATTTTAGTGACCATGTGACAAAAGATAAGAATATATGCACATGTTTAAAAGGGAACAGTCTCCATTTAATGTGTTCAGTTTTACTGCTGTGTAATGTGTGCAGCACAGCATTCTGGCATCTCCTTACGGCATGTAGACTAGCAGTTAAGAAAACAGACTGGGGCATTTCTTGTATTGTCTAGCAACTCTTTTATAAAGCAAGGATACCTGCTGAGGCTCTGGACTTTGGACCAGGACAGTTCAGACTGCAGTTGGTGATGTGCCAGAGCAATAACTCTGAATCCGTGCCGCGTGTAAGTCTCCAGAGTCTCTGTGAAATTCTGTGGGACTGTGGAGACAAAAAGAAGCAAAAGCGGGCCAGTTTGACATTGACGAGCTCAGCCTATTGATGGTTTTGTTGGCAAAGGGCCATCACACACAAGTTATTTTTTCACATGCATGGGCTTGGGCTGTGTATTCCCCTATCCAGACTTCTGATATGCCCACGACACATAAAATGGGAATGAACACGGAAATAATACATTTTAATTCATAACGAACTGTACAGCACCTTTAAAAAAACGTGTTTACAGAGTGCTTTGACAGATCAGCTACAACACAGATCCCAGACCATAAAATGCAAACAGCATTTTTTTTTTCTTGGCCCATGTGTACGGTATGTCCTTCAAGCTCGGGTCTGCTAGCAGGGGCCTGGGAGTTTGAGGGTTCTGCACAGAATCTTACCCCAGTAGTGCACTCTTCTGCACGGAGATGTCGGATGTTGTTCCTGGTATCTGCTGGAGCCATCCACCCAGCTTGGGAGTTACCACCCCCAGTGTCCTGATCACTAGTGGCACCACTAGTGGCACCACTGTTGCCTTTAACTTTCACATTTTCGCTAGTTCTTCCTTCAGTCCTTATTATTTCTCCAGCTTTTTCATGATGTTGCTTTATTTCGGTATTGCTACATCTAGCATGGCTGCTGTTTTCTGATGTTTAACCACCGTCACTTTGTCAGATTGGTCCGCTATCACCAGATTGTCAGTCTGGATCTGAAAGTGTCACAGGAATAGTGGAGCTATGAGAGCTACGGAGCAACAAATAGCTGGTTGTTCTCAACCACTTTTGGAGGTGTCTGCCATCTTAATTCTGGGACCGCTGGTCCATATTTGGTACAGATGTTCCGATACATAATTGCTGCTTCATGGTTATGCCAAAACCAACTTAGTGCAGTTTCTCTGATCCCCACCCAAAAAGAAAGAAAGAAAGAAGGACATTTAATAACTTTAGTTTAGTTTTAAATTAGTACATTTGACATATTGTAACTGCATCCAAACTAATATGCATCCAAAATAGGATGTTTAATCTTATCTTGGTGCTTGAGCTTCTGAAGTGGATAAGAAGAAAAGTAAATCAACAGGAGAATGCACGTGAGACCGAATTTGACAGGGACTGCCCACATTTTATGAGTGATCCAACCAAAGTTTGTACCTGGCATGAAGGTGCAGAAATGACAAGACTTAATTGGATGGGAGAATGTGCATTCTGCACACTCAGGAAAAACTGTTATCTCTTACACACGTGAGAATATGGCCCATACTGCCTTAATGTGTCTGACCTGTGTGTGGTTTGCAGAGGTTAAACACAGTTTCTGGTGCTCCTTTCAGGTAGATGTCCAAGTGTTTTTGTCCAAGCTGCTGGACTACCACACTCATCCTCTGCAATGCCGAGGAGAAGAGGAACTGGCGCACAATTCCAAACTCACAGTTCTAAAAGTCATAGGTCAAAGACTTCATAAATTGTGCTTTTCTACAAAAGCCTTGTCGGATAAAGTGATAATAATCTAATCAGTGGAAGGATTACCTGTTCAGGAAATCGTACAACAGAGGAAATTTTGACATTGTATAGTCCACGTTGGTTTTCCCTTGCCTCCTCGAGGATCTATACAAAACATGAAAAAAAAGTAAGCCTACTCTTGTACAGGGTACCTCTTGTCACAGAAAAGACATTCCCAGCTTTGCAGGAGTCTCAATGGTTTGGAAAGATGCGAGTACAGTACTACTACTTCTGAGTCTGGCAAGGCTTGTTAGAAACAAACAGTCATAGAAGGATACAAATATATATATATATTAGTGCTGTCAAGCGATTAACATTTTTAATCGTAGTTAATCGAATTTTTTCATAGTTAACCCGTAGTTAATCGCATATTTTATTTATTGTAAAAAAATACCTTGATTTTTCTGTCCCATTATTTTCTTGAATTTTAATACCCTCAACATGAATAAGAGGATTGATTTTCTTATGCAAATACTTTATTAAAGTGAAGTCAACCCAAACATATTATTTTTTAAGAATATGCTCCATGCAAGCCCACTAGTTGAAACAAGGCATCCTGATAAATATGGCGTTTGTGGAATAAGAGTTAATCCACCTGTTGTTAGTCATCACTGGGGGGCGGCCATTTTGTCACGTCTTTCAACTGAAAATGATAACACTGTTGCTCAGGGCTCACGTGTTTTCTGAAACTTCGAAACCCATTCGTG
Organism: Filicampus tigris; assembly: GCF_054856515.1. Taxonomy (NCBI): domain Eukaryota; kingdom Metazoa; phylum Chordata; class Actinopteri; order Syngnathiformes; family Syngnathidae; genus Filicampus; species Filicampus tigris. Next base: position 9,854,407 of record NC_141226.1, read on the forward strand.
CTCCGTGCACTGATTGGCTAACTAACAGCCAATCAGAGTGACCAAATGTCACGACTCACGACGCCGATTCAACATGCTGAAACGCCCACCAGACGCTTCCTGACGGGGTCCGAAGCTATGACGGTGGTCACTACACCAATCAGACGACGCAATCAGACGCCACGACGCTTCCCGACCTCCGATGTTGGATTGGTGTATCTAGGCCTTATCAGAGCTGGGCATCGTCCCGGAGTTCCCATCCTGCATATTTCTCTCCTTGTGTAACTCTTAATGAAGACACGGAAAAAAAACGTACGTTTATATATATACTGTAATATATCGCTTTTTAGAAAGCCACAAGAGCCTTGCACCAGATTTACTTGGGGGTGAGGAGTTGGGCTACAGCTATTTTGAAGGGACACATTTAAGTTGTACACGACATGTGTCGCAATAACTAATGTGCATGAATATAGAATGCATATTTTGTTAAAACATATGCAGATTGAAGAAAAATAAATAATCTTACGAATGTGCTAGTGGCGATTTCTATTGCTGTGTAATTGGGCATGACATGAAATTATTTTAACTTGAGCCAGGCAGGACTATTAACCTGTTCAATACTAAAGTAAGCTACATTTAAATACAGGTAGACTTCAGTCACCAACCCAGCAAGACTGCAGTTTTTTTTTCTACTGAAGCTGTTATAAAGTGAGGGAAGAATAGAAATGTAGTTTTCACATGTATATGTTTTTGCATTCCTGTTTTTTTTCATACTGTAATATATATTGCCTGGTTAAAAAAAAAAAAAAATAGGATGTTATTTTTATTCCCCCAACATTGTGCAGCCTGAGCCTGTCTGTCTAAGTACTGTCTGCTGCGTTGAAACAATCACTCTTTCCTACCGAGCCTGTCGCGCTGAACACCTTGATGTCCAACGGGTCTCCACAGAGTTTACCATCTATGGTGGTCAATGAGTGGCAGGTAGCCATGCAGGCAACAAAAGAAGTCTTCACCAGACTCCCTCTGACTTCCTCAGTGTTTGGGGCTGAAAGACTGTGTGGGAAGTGAATCAAAGGTCATGTACATCAAGTATGTAGATACAAGTACTAAGAACCCCCCCCAAAATTAAGCATCCCTCAAATTTCCTTTTGAAACAAGAATACAACAATAAACGGGTGATAACTCCACTGAACAAAAATCAGTGTTCATTTTTTTGTTTCTAAGTACAAGGATAAAGACATTTCTTAGAATTGTCTCTGGTCATTCTTACAATTTTATTATCAGGGATTATGCTTGAACTCACCATATTAGTTATGTGAGGTTGCATTAAATAAAAATTAAAGACATTTGGAGAAACATGAGTGGGACTATCAAAGCTTAAAGAACACGGAAAATATGAGCATGGATTTTTGCACCTAATATTATCACAACCATACAGACTTTTAGTGATTTGTTTAGTTAATCCTGCAAGGAATTGAAAAGGTGCACTCTTACATGCCATCTCCTGATCTCTGAACACCCCACAGGTCCAAACTGTCCTCAGTGAGTGTGCCGGTCTAAAGTAAAAATGAAGATGGTTAATTTTGCAAATGATATTGGTGCCTGTTTATTAAGTACTAAGAAAAAAATAAAGCACCAAGAAAAACAACTTTTCAGGGTTCGGGGGCAAACATTGAAGTGATGGTATAATGCTGTGCCATTTACAGAAGAGCTCATGAACTATTATATAGAGGCGACAAAAAAGTTCCAAAACACCAGAACACAAGACAAATATCATACTGTGAAATGATAAAGAAGACACAGATATATTAAATTTAGCAGGTTGGTTGTAAGCATTTTAAACAATAAAAACATTCAAATAAAATATAACAGATGCACTCATGTCTCCTCCTCACAGTGAACAAAGCCAGGGCTACCTTATCCTGAAACTAGCCAGAAATTGCACCAGCCTACAATCTGTTTGGTGGCTTAGCAACCGATGCCAAATACCTACATGGTAGCCACGAATTACCATCATCTCTGCGTTGTTTTGTGCACTGCCTTAAGGTGAACGCCATGAAAAACAAGTGCAGTGGGTAAAGGAAATTAATCTATTAACCAATTTCTTACAAATTAAAATCATTTAAAAAAAATAAATGAATAAGATTAACCATTTTTAGGGGGAAAAAAACTCTTATGCCACAAATATGGCAGGACTCTTGATAAATGCATGGTTGGCGGATTACACTCACTTTGTTACCCACCTACCTTGTCAAAGCAGACCAGGTTCAGCTGACCAGAGATGTTGATTCTTTGTGGACTTATACAAAAGATGCCCAATTGCTTCATGCGCCGTTGTGCATGCATAAGACCAACAGTCAATGTCATCGGTAAGAACACCGGCACAGCAACGAAGACAACGTTCAAAGCGTCAAAGATGATGACCTGAATGGGAACCTGGAAGGAGTGGGAACGCGATCATCAAAACTACATACTGCATGTTGCATCACATTCTGTTGGTGGCCTTTTTCTGACCGATACATCTGTGATTGTAAAGTGCATTAAAACCTGTGTTACAGTAAAATCCCGTTATATTGTGGTTTACCCTTGGTAGCCCCACTATATCTCAAATTCTTAATCGATTGTTTTTTTCTGGGTGTTTACTGTGGCATGAAGCCAGGGCCTGCAAGGCCTTCTTGAGATTATATGAATTTACCCTATATCCAACAGTCTATCATCTTCATTTTCTACTGTGTGTCTTAGCGGCCCAGCTTCTAGTCGTGGAAGGTGCGAAGGCTCAGAGTGACATCTGATTGGTTCATCAGAGCTACTCAAGTGGGATTCATAATTACGAGCAGATGACTGAGCATTTTTAAAGGCACTTTTCAAGATAAAACTGGACATTGCGAGGATACGTCAGTCAACACCATACATAGCTGCCGTGTTTCAACCTGGAAAAGGATTTATTCGGCAATTTCAGCAGAGCAGCAACACATAGCTGTATCTCTAAATGCCCAGCACAGCGATCAAGCGCTGAGGAACCAAGAGAATAGATTTTTATCAATAAATAAGCATCTCTGTTGACTACGATGTATTTCAGTTTTAAGTTTTTATGTTTTTGTCATGTTAGATAAATATTGATTCTAAACTAATCTCTGTAATTCACACGTGAGCAATTTAGAGTTGAACCTAAATGTACAAGAATGTAAACTAGTTGCCACTGCAAACTATATAGCATTACTTCACCCTCTTAAAATAATAGTCTAAGTCATATTTTGACATAAATGATAAATGATTTTTTTTTTTTTTTGCCTTAACCATCACCTCAGGATTCTGGCAACCCCTGCTAAAATCAGCGACATCCTTAGTTAAACAGAATCCTTCAGTTCTACCCCTGAAATTAAATCATTAATAAATGTAATAAGTATTTGGTTCCATTTTTTGTGTCTTCTGAAAAACCTGAAAAAAAATGACTTAGTGTTATGACTGGTTGCTATGTGATGTATCAGTTGCTATGCAGTTGCTATGGTCCTTTTATGTTTTGTCCTTTATGATGTCTCATAGGCCTGAAGTCTTTTTTACAGTTTAAAAGTTTGAGTTACTCAGTGATACGTTGTCAGTATATCAAACCTTTTTTTGAGTGAGGATGCAAACTCTCCTCCAGTCCGGATCTCTATTGTTACTTTGCATTTTTGTTGATGAAGACTTTTTACTCTTGAACTTCCGTGTCATGTCTGTGTATGGGTCCAAATCCCCATCCCCACTTTGTTGGTTCATTGTCTTTGTCGCGTCTAACTGCTGTTTGTTTGCTGTCTTGATCCAGGTACACCTGGTTTCCTAGTGTTTGCTTGGTTACTTTAATTCTTCTCGTTTTATACTTAAGATTATTTGGTGGTGTTTTTTTGTTTTACCTTGTTTATTTTGGTATTTTAGATTCTGGGCACTGGTTGTTACATAATGTATCAGTTGCTTTGTAGTTGCTACGGTCCTAGAGGCCTGAAGTCTTACAGTTTAAAAGTTAGAGTTACTCAGTGACATGTCTCGAACCTTTTTTGAGAGAGGATGCAAACTATCTTCCAGTCCTGATCTCTGTTGTTACTTTGTATTTTTGTTGATAAGACTTTTTACTCTTCAACTTCCTTGTCATGTCTGCGTATGGGTCCAAATCCCGATCCCCACGTGACACCAAGGCTACTATTTTAGGAAGGTGATGATTAGCTGGTCAACAGCATATGAATTGGTACCTCATTTATGACATTCATAGTGATGGCGTAGGTAACACCAATCACTGCCACCCCCACCATACACATCAGGAACTGTGTGGCCTCACGGTGCAGTTTGAAGACGGTGGGTTTAGGGTAGAGGATGGAGCGCACAAGCTGACCCTTTTCTGTATTAAAGCCTGTTGGATCATGTAAGGTATGATAATGAACTTTTTTCAACACCACCTTAAGGCAAAACAGCTGATTAATGTATTTTACCACATTAAGAATTAAGCCGAATCCTCACCTGTTTTCACCACGACCACCTTCACCAGCTCGCCAGCAAAATGGCTACTTTGAATCACATGTGAGCCGCAGAAGAGTGTGTGGTGTTTGTGTTCTTTTACATTGTAGATCCTCTCTGCATCGTTGCCTGAACTTGGTACACTGTTCTTTGTAACAGGCATACTCTCCCCTGGGAATTCAAACAGACACTCAATGAAAAAAAAAAAAAAGACAGGGACAAACAGCAGAAGTGGGCATTCCATCAGTACTGATGGACAGTCATTGACGAACGTCCGTCGTCTGTTTTGCTGGTGAATGACAAATGATGTGAAACTCAAAAGAACTGGCAGACTATGCACCAACAAAAGTTTCTTCAGTCACCAGGTACATCATAACGGGTCACTAGCGCAAGACCTTCTCAATCTGTCACTGACGAACTCCCGTTTCACTGACAAGTGATGGAAACATGCACTGGGTAAATATACCCGTGTTGCTTTGAGCGGACTGCATTGTTTATAGTCTAACCCCATTCCACTAATTTCACATTTCTAGATCCTCACTCTTGTTTACATGCTAGATCCTCCCACCAGAAATTCCAAGGAGGGAGGAGATGACAAAGAAGCGAGGTTCCGGGTACTCTGGTTTCCTCACACATTCCCAAAACATGTGTGGTAGGTTGAAAGGACACTCTAAATTGCTGCTAGGTGTGATTGGGAGTGTGAATGGTTGTCTCTGTGTGCCCTACAGTCGGCTGGCTACCAATTCGGTGTGTCCCCCGCCTAAAGAAAGCTGGGACAGGCTCCAGCACGCCCCCGACTTGAGGATAAGCGGATTGGATAATGGCTGGATGGATTAAATTATTTTGTGGACGGCCCCAGTCTGAGGAGCACTTATGTATAGTAATCCCAGGGGAAGTCAATATTCAAGAATATGTTCTATGCGAGGCCACAACTTAAAACAGGGCATTCTGATAAATATTGCATTTGTGGAATAAGTGTTAATCCACTCGTTTCATCTCCGGGGGCGGCCATTTTGTCTTCTGTCGACTGACAATAACATCACAACTGCTCACAATGACCAATCACGGCTCAGATTCAGGAAACAGGTCAGCCGTGATTGGTCGTTGTGAGCAGTTGTGATGTTATTGTCAGTCGACAGAAGACAAAATGGCCGCCCCTAGAGGTGGCTAAAAACGAGTGCATTTTGCTGCTTAATTTATGTTCCACAAACGCAAAATTAATCAGAATGCTGTGTTTCAACTAGTGGGCCTGCTGGGAACATATTCAAAAAAATCTGTTTGGGTTTTCTGCTTTAAACACACTTTAAAATGATACAAACACATGTAATTTAATAAGAGTATGTAAGAGCAATAGATAACACAAACCAATTGTACAGACAGTGTAACAGTGTACCAATCCCTCTGTGTTTACAGTAAACTACTCATTTTTTCCAAACCAACAAATTTATCATCTGGATCAATAATCATGTCCAACGATGTCATTTAAAAACTACAAAAATAAACAAAAAAAACAAGAAAAACTGGGCTGTTCCAACAGGTTTCTGTTCTTCTTATTTCAACTTTACGCCACCTCAAAGTAATTTTTGTGCCGCCATCTAGTGTTCGCTAGTGGAATTACACCCCAATAGACAATAGTTCGGCCAAAACAGCATTATTAACTGAAAAAAAATCACCCAAATAGCGGGAACGCAAACCATCAATCTGCAATGGTGGGGGGTTTACTGTACTGTGTGTTTGTAGGTGAGGTGACAACCTGTGACCATGCTCTCATCAACAATGCAGGTGCCACAGATGAGCACGGCATCACAGGGCATGATTATCCCATTGGCTGGAATAGTGATGACATCCCCAGGTACGAGCTCAGTCGATATGGCCTGTTCGACACCTGCGATCAAGTTTGAAAAGAGGATACTGAGAATTACTGATAATCATCCAGAGTCTGGATTCCAGACCAACACACCAGCACTGATAATCATCCACACCAGCAATGCAAGCAATTATTGATGGAAAGTAATATACATATATACATTGCACAATGTAAGCAAACTTGCCTTCATTTCTTCTGCACACTGAAACACGAACCATACAGTGTGCTACCACCATGTTGTGGAGTTTCACATAATGCTGGAATGAGGCACAAAGTTAATAGTGGCATCAGAACTGGGACAAAAAAAAGGACATTTCATTCTGAAAATACTTTTCTAGATTTAAAATTAAAATGTTTCCCATTATAGCAAGATTTTTTTTAAACATTGACAATATTGAAAAAGAAAAGAAGATTGGGTGCCACTCCTATATTTACACTCACATCAGTACCGTTAAGCAATGACATTGAAAGCGCTTTCACTTGTGAGACCAGAAGTAGAATGCGGGCATTCTACACTCGAACTTTTATTTAATTGATGACACTTTATTTTATGACCGGTTCACGCTGCAATACAATGCATACATACAATGCACACACACATAAAGTACATACTGTACATAGAGCTCTGGAAAAATCAGGAGACCACAAACAGCACTGGGCCAGAGAAAGTGATGTCATTTTATAGTGGTCTCTATTTTTTTCTCCCATAATTCAATTTTTAACAACAAACTGAACTTAAAAGCAAAAGTCATGGAAAATTGTGACTTGCCAATATTTAAGTAATACAACTATTGTTCAATTCATGAAAAGATGGGACTTGATCAGTTGGGGCGAGGGCGATTTAAAATAATAATGCAATTTTTGGGCAGCCTTTCCGTCAAAATCAAGAGAACAAATCCACTTGAATTAGACACTTTATTTGCTTTAGGTGACAACATAAAGTGATGCGGCGGCCAGCATCTGGCCCCCGCGCCTTGAGTTGAACACCTTTGCAGCCATGCATACTTTGCAGAAACACATCCTGATGAAGCAAAACTGATGCTAGTGTCAGAAACTACAGCTATTACGGAAATGTTTACAATGTGCGCAACTTGACTCACCTTTCGAATGGTGTACAATGAGATGGCTATTAAAATAAATGCCATTAGAAAGACAACCACAGAATATTGATACATGTCCTGAAAAAGCCACAGAATAACACCGCAGAACTGTAGGATGTAAAAGGGATTCAAGACCTTGATGGAGAAAAGAAACAAAACAAAATCATTATAAGTTAACATAAAGCCAAAGAAAGCACTATATACTGTGTCAATGGTTTTGTTTTTACCTCTTTAACAAAGAGTTTTGGTAAAGGCGGAATTTTTACATCAATCTCATTCTCACCAAAAAACAAAGCTCTGTTGGCAACAAACATTTCCAGTGAATGCTGTGACAGTATTTGAGCTGTCATGATAATAAATAAATAAATAAATAAAAATATGCAATTACCTGTAGTTTTGGAGTGTTTTAGTAAGTCCAGAGCTGTGGTCAGTGTGAATTGCTGCACACTTCACCTTGATGTCTTCCAAACCCCTAAAAAAAAATCTTGCACATAATGGGCCATATTCTTACGTGGCTACACATATTCTACTTAAGTCTGCCATTTACGCACAGTCATTCCAGATACGCGTTCTGGGTGGAGCAACTGTGATATTTTTGTGTTTCCTGCTAAATGTGGCCTTGCGCATATTCTCCTTAAGCATTTTTCACGCTTCGGGGGCGAGACAAGTGCCCCGGAAAGGAAACAAAATATCGCTCTTAAATTTTGGATGCAGTTACAATATATACCACGTGTAATGGTGGCATTCCTTCGCCGTCCACCAACTCAGTATTCCAACCAATGCCACCACCATGGCACCATCTTGGAAGCAGAGATCACTGACCGCAAAGCTAAAAGCCCCGGCTGCCAACCCCCTGATATAGCACAAGGCATGGGTGTGATGGCCATCGGGAATTTTGGGAGATTCCGGAATGGTCGGTCCATTTCAGGGCCCAACTTTTTTTAGGGTGAATATTCTATGATTTGCAGACAGTCTCCGATATTAATGAATAACAATATTTGGTGTGTATGCATTTTTTCAAACCTTAGGCGCGTTTGTGTTATCAAACGTCTGAATGGGAGAATATGCATAAATGAAAAGTGCGCAAATCGAGGCACTTAAAAATGAATTTATGCACAAACGGAAGAGTATGGTCCACATTGCTGAAATCAGAAACAGCAAAATAATTTTTGTCCAACTCCTACTTACTTAAATGATTCAAAGTTCTCCGTCCCTTCATTCCAGTAATACTTGATGCTATGGTGGGTGAAATAATGGATCTTCGTATGAAGGGAGGAGGAAAGGGAAACAAATGGGCCATAGGAAAGACGTTAGTTTCAGATACTTAACAAATATCAACATAAAAACAAATGTAGAACAAACTGTGATGGGATCTGGCATAAATACAATGAATTGCACCCTGATGAAATGGACAGATATACAGTAAGCATTTTAACATGTTGAATATTTCATGTTAAATAATTTTGTTGCCAAATGTGCAATCTGGAGCTAATCTGGATGAAATTTGGTTGACATTATTTTCACAATTTGTGGATTATCACCAACATTTTGAGAACCTCCTACACATCCAACATGAAAATGTAGGTTGAATGACATTATATATAAACAAAATGATTACATGCTGATGAAAAAATAATCTCCTTGTTGAGGAAAAAATAATTAAACATGAGATATAATAATTCTTTGGTGATCCCCAAAAAGGAATTATCACCATTCTCAAACTGAAGTACCTTAGCGGGCACTCTATTTGCGAATTTCTTGAACCACTCCTTATTTTGAGCACTATGGAGGCTTTTGTGGTCGTCTCCATCCAGCTGATCTTTGGGCTGACTATCCACAATATCAAAGGGCGTCTTCCCTGGAGCCAACATCACTTTTACTTGGGCACGAAACCATTGCCTGAAATCATCCTGTGAAAGCAACGAAAACAGACGTGACAGAAATGCATTTCATCCTAGCTACTGTATGTCTATTCTCATAAAGCATTTATGGTGAACTCAGCATCACTTTCATCCAGGCCGTTCTGTACTGATTATGCCCACTAGGGCCGCAGGGGTATTGGAGCCCAACCTAGCACTTTGGGTGAGAAGCAGGGTACACATACTACTGACCTGGCTGTGTAACATCACTTGGTTCCATTCATCCTGCCTGAACATTTTGGACCCTGTGGCTTCACTTGTTGTATTATGGCTATTTTGTTGTTGTATGTAAAGTGCTTTGTTACAGATGTAGCGGTTGTTAAATGAGCTGTATAAATAAAATTGTAGTGTATTGTATTGTATTTCAAAATCATCTCTTGACGTTATCCTTAAAAAATTAAAGTTATAGAGCCCGCAAATATTCTCGAAGGGAATGGATGGTGACTGTTTTGGATCATTTTAGCCCGAGGGTACATTCATTCATTTTAAATCACATTTACAAAGAATCGTACGTGTGAGATGTCAAACTCATCCAGACTGCTTATTACCATGGAGGAGCTTGCAGGCTAGCCTGAATGTTCTGCCAACTCTGCTGTAGTTGCCTAGCTAATCTGTTAAATATAATAGTTGTTGAACTTACATGAATCTGTCCACTCACGACATGGCGTAAGAAGTCGCTCTTTCACCCAGCTGTCAAGACTGAATCAACTTGATAGCTAAGTTTCAGTGTCCTGAATCGTTTGACGTTCCAGCCATCAGCTTGGCCGACCTTGAGACAGGGTTTTTCCCACTTTCGCTTTTTAGCACCTTTACATTTCCAGATGATGCTGAAGGCTATTATGAGGAATTTTTTAAAAACGGATGAACATTTTGTGCCTAAGCGGAATACAATACGTGAACGTGCCTGTTTCCATAGACACTCACAACTCCAAGTGGAAAGCGTGGAGGTGTTTGTCATAGAGTTTTACAATCTTGCAGAGCATTGTGATTTCGGAGCTACAAAAGATGAGCTTTATGAGATTATTTGAGGCAGGGATCAGTCCTGTATTTTAGTTTCTTGGACCAGCTGTACTGCGTTCCTATCTTGAAAGGACTTTGGGTGACATCTTGTGTGGCATCTTACGGAATTTCAGAAAGACTACAAAAACTGAGGATGTGACACCCGGTCCCACACCATAAAATAAAAACGTGAATAGGTGATAATGTGAATGTGTAGCACTGTGCAAAAGTTTAAATGACCCTTTTCACAGCAGTCATTTTGACATTGTAAAACAGTCTGTTTCAGGACAGATATAGTTAGCAGTATCACACCAAAGATTTTATTGACTTCCATAAAACCCGGTAGAGCGGTGGTGGATGTAAAGAACCCTTGAAATAGTTATATTTTGGAAAGGATCAGCAAACACAAAACAAACATACCGTGGACCTGAGCAGTAGTGTTTGTGCTTCCCTCAGTGTAGTTAGCATGCAGGTGGCTTTGACCCCCCACTCGGGCACCCTGTAGAGCAGCAGGAGGAGGAGTCCACCGGAGAAAACTGTCCCCACACCCACCAGGATCATTTTCCAAAGGCAAGGCCGGTACCCCCATATCTCCTGCAAGGTCAAGGTCCATTATAACAAATAACGATAAATAACAAATGTGAAGGGATGATTACCATCTCATCCTCTTGGCCTTTATTGATAAGCTTCACTTCTTGGGTCTTCATGCTGACAAAAGAACAACCACTACAAGGAAAGCAGGAGAGTGTAAAGCCTCAGGTCTGGTGTCAATCCTTAAGAACAAAGTTACAGCAGGTGTGCTTCATTTAAGCAGGCTCTGAAAACATGCTAGTGAAAGAAAGTCGCGCTAATGAAGAACAAATATTACTTAAGGTCATTATTCCGATATCTGTACTCTACTTGACTATTTATTTTTCTGAAAACTTTTTACATTTGCAAAACAGATCTGTACTTTATAATTCAGTTTTCAACTTCGACAGATGATGAAGTAACAAAGTAACGTATAGAAAAGACAGAGTAAAATCAACCATAGGTTAGATATTTGATTAAAATGCTAGGGACTTGTAATGTGGAACGCTAATCGAAAGACAGCATCAGATTCGAAGAAGCAAGATATTCCTCATACATGGCTTTATTTTAGAGAATTGGTTGATGTTTTTCACGCCAAGAATAATCCATGTCGAATCTGTTGTCTTGCGCCATCCTAAAAACCACCAGATTCTGTTGTTCAAAAATTATCCATCTAATCTGAAAATACACATACAAGTAAGGTGTATTTTTCATGTATGTTTTTTGTTAGCCAGTTCGCAGTGTTAAGAAAGCTACAGAAAGATGTTGTTTTGATAGAGTAGATTGATTTATACATAATACTACAGGAGTTGAATCAATGTCTACATTTACTTGTCTTTCCTTCTTTTTACAGAACTAATGTATCTAAATACCAGAGCTGGGCATTTTTCCAAAAATTCATGGTCCGTTTATTGCCTTCCGCCTAGAACCAGGGTACCCTTCCGCCATCTGTTTATCCGCCATTTTGTATGGCCGGACCAAACTAATCGCTGTATAGGCCGGTCCAACTATCATTTTAAACGGAATTCCGTGACTTCCCACTACCAACTTCAACAAATTAAAAATGAATCAATAAATAAATCAATTGGACAAACTACCACCAAATCACCCTAACTCATGAATATCAATTAATCCGGAAACAAAAAGGTCCAACAGATTAAAAATTCTAACTCATGAAATTTATAAACTAGCAACATAATTCCAACGGATTCTGAAAGCAGAGAAGTGGAGCTTTACATTACGGTAGCTGACATGTGCGGGGGTGGGGGAAGCCGTGCGTCATAGTGGAAAGTGACAAAGATGATATGTTTTTCATATCACCGTAACTCATGAACCGTTTGTGCTAGCAATGTAATTCCATTGGAATCTAAAAGCAGAGAATCTTAACTTTGCATTGATACCACATGGGGTAGGGGGGGGCAATTACATAGACGGGGAAAAAATGGGCTTCCGACTCTACTTAGTCCGACTATTTTTTATAAATTTCCCATCTATCGTTTATCGCCTACAAAATGTTCGTCCATCATAGGCGGTATGCCCAGCTCTGCTAAATACAGTGTGAGTACTTTTGCCACATTCATCAACAGTCATTTTATCGCAAAAGAATGTGCAATACTTCAATTTTGCATAGCTTTATTTCCCTGAAGGACTCGCAATGACTGATTTACACGCAATGTGACACAAATTACCTACTGATAAATAATGTTAATTACTATTAAAACACTGAACTGGTTTAACCAGGCTGTATTAATTCAGAAAAAGCGCTTTTATTTGATCTGCATCATTGAATATTTTTAAATAAAAATTTGTCACAGAGCCATGGACACCACCGCATACTATACTATATATAGTCAGCAATAAAATTACAAGAAAATTGATGTCCACATTGTAGGGTTGCACAATATATTGAAAAATAATATCGCGATATTGGCCCACGCAATATGCATATCGCAAAGACATGCAATATCTGTCTTATGGAATTATATGATTTTATCAGAATTCGACCAGTCAGACACAAACTTAAATGTGCATTGCCATCCAATAGTTGAACATTATCTAATGTACAATTAATTAGCTAAGAATACTTTGAGCTTGCTTATTTCACTGCATGGAAAAAAATAGTTTTTCTTTCATTAGATAACAAAAAGGTCCTTTCTTTAGGTACATGTTAAATATAGCATTAATATCGATAGCTATATTCAACGATATTGCATGCTTTGCCAACATCGTGCAGCATTACCACATTGCTTTTTTTGTGCTCAGCAAGAAGGAAAAAAATGAAGCAATAAAGTAAAGTAGTAATACAGTTGCAAAACTGCAACATTTACAGTAGGCTATGCCATCATCATTACCCATTTTCAGGATACAACTTTTTGAAGAATCAAAACTGAATATTTTATTGAAAAAAACTCTTGATTCCACTCAAGGGAAGCATTAACATTAGCATTAATGATAAAAGCATTAACTTGAAAAAAAATTAAGTTGAGGCAAAATGTCTCAATTTCAAATTAAAGTATAGAAGCTGCCAATAACTCACCGTGAGTTGTCCCCTCTCTCCTCTTGGTGTTGTACAATTTATATCAAAACGAGGGCGTGTAAATCATGCACGGCTGCACTTTGTGAACCAACTGAACTCACCTCACTTTGTTTTGCAGATGACGGCAGGAAGAGACCATTTCAAAATAAAATGTCTCCAAGGACGTTTGAATAATGTTTTAGAATTAACACCTTGTAAAATATTTAGTGAAGAGTAAACATACTCTACTAATACTGTATATACTAATGCTGTACAAATATGCTCAATTGCAGCCTGCAGTCATAATGCTTATTCATCTGCATTTTCTGGGACAATGTCCACTACCAGTGAACATTTAATATTATATCTGATTGAAATCCCTATTTCTTTCTAATCCAAAGATATTCAATGGAAATGCAATATGATTTGCATTCACCTATGCAGGCAGCCTTTTAAAACTTAAATAAATACACCAGGATAATAGCAATCCTGAACTAGTTATGCTTTCCCCAATAATGCCTCTATAACAGGCTTCTCACCAGGATTGTGAATTTGAATCAATCATCATGAATTTGATCAAAAGGACATAATCCACCTCCTGGATATACGCTACTCACAAAAAGTTAACAATGTTTGGATGAAATTTGGGGATTAACTAAAATACATCAATTTTACAGGTGACAAATTGATCAATTCTAGTCAGGCTTTAAGGTGTATGCCCTCAAAATGTTTTAAAGGAGTACAACTACGAATAATAAGATTGCAATGATTACTTTGGGGAAAAAAAAGGAACTAAAAGGCACTGGCAGCCCCTTTTTAAAAAATGTTTTATTAACATTTCAATGCAATTTAACAAATTATCAGTTGCACATCTTAGAAAGGATCTTACAATCAGTTGTAGCAGTGCAAATAATATCAAAATACCAATCTTAAATAACAACCAAGTAAAAATACACAAAACCAAAATAAAATAAAAATGAAATACTAAAACGCTAATATGCCAGGGGGGATAAAGGTTTACAAAAAAATATTGAAATTTTTACAGATATTCAGCGTTCTGGTAGCCTTTTGGTTATGAGAAAACTGTATAGATTTGATGTATTGCTTGATCTCACAATGGAAAGCAACAAAATGAATGCTATTATGCATGAATTTGTGGGCCATGACGTCCATGTACTCTTTAAATTCAACTGACCACTTTCTTTTACAGTCAACATACTTTATTAATAGTTTCAATAAGAATGACTAAGCATTAATTTATGAAAACTACATACACAAATCGGGAGCTGACTTTAAATTGAAAGTACACTTCATCCACTCATGTCAAAGCCAGACGTAAAAAAAACAAACATTAATATCTCAGTAATATCCGGTCTCAGAGGTCTATAAACGATTCCTTTGTCATCACGATTGGTTTTTGCTCTGACATGCAACATCACCGGTGGGACCGTATATACCTGCAGACGTGTGTGCCTTTCCAAATCATGTTGAATCAATTGAATTTACCACAGCTTGACTCCAATTAAACTGTAGGAACCTCCCAAGGATGATCAGTGAAAACATAATGCACCTGAGCTCAAAATTCAGCTTTGTGGCAAACGCCACATACTAAATTAAGACTAAATTAATTCATTCCATTTTGGAATGAAGCTGCAACATAAAAAGTGGAAAAGTGAAAGGCTGTGAATACTTTCCATTTGCAATGTAAATGTGACAGCAGATCAGACGCAATGTTCACAAAAAGTTCAGGACATTGGGCTTGGGTATTCAGGATGAACCTAAAATGCACTACAGGTCAGAGGTGGCCATTTTACTAAAGTTTGCCGGTCCATCATTCGTCATCCGTTAGCAGCCTGGGTACCTGTCCATTATCCGTCTACCCGTCTATTTTTCAAGCCGAACCAAACTGTAATCGTCTGTCGGTCAGTCTGTCAAGTCACGCTTCCGTCAGTAAATAGCAAAGGTCCGTCAGTCCGTCTATCAATTAATCCGGAAACAAAAAGGTCCAACAGATGAAAAATTCTAACTCATGAAACTTATAAACTAGCAACATAATTCCAACAGATTCTGAAAGCAGAGAAGTGGAGCTTTACATTACGGTATCTGACATGTGCGGGGGCGGGGGAAGCCGTGCGTCATAGTGGAAAGTGACAATTACATGTTTTTCATATTTTTGTGTTTTAGTAGTTGTCAAACAACATTTGGTGCATTATTACCATCTTTTGAAATGGAGTGGGGCGGGCGGAGGGGTAGTCATTCTACATAAATTTACAATCTACTAAACCCACTCTTTTCCAAAATAAAAATAGAAAGGTAAAACTTAACTCACAAGAGCTTCTCTTTAGAACTCTCTGTATTCAAACCTACTGGTACTACAGTATATTACTTCTTGGATAAGCAGTCTGGATAATGGAGGGACAGCCTGAGAAACGAATGATTCTGTCTTTGGTGCATCTTTGGTCCGTCTCCCTTCAGCAAAACGGGCATCCGTCAATAATGGACCGTGAGGTCCGTTCGGACTTGACCAGGTTAGTCATGATTACAAAGACGGACGAAAATCCACTTCCGTCTATGCTTAGTCCGTCTATTTTTTAAAGTTTGCCGTCTAACATCCGGGCAAAACAGGCGTCCGTCATAGACAGATCGACGGACCGCTGCGTCGGTCAGACGCAATGGCCACCTCTGCTACAGGTCAACCAAAGTTGACCTTCTCTGAACTCTAACATGTCCAACTGTTGAATATGTCAGGACTTTTTTCACAACTCGCACCTCTTTAACAAGCACCAAAATCCACATACCTCGGGTATGGTTATTTCATGCTATATCATGTGGAAACGAGTTCATAAGACAATAAAATTGTTTGAGTCCTTTCTGATGAACCTTCTCTCCATTGCAACTTGGTGGCAACCATCTGGTTTTTTTTTTTCTCCAGTGGGGGAGAAGGCGTGAATTTCCTCTTGGGGATAAAAGTATCCATTGATCCATCCAGTTGTTGCATTATACAACAGTCTGAAATCACAGTTTTTCTTCACAAAACAACTGCAATCTACTAAGAAATTGTTCGTAATGTCCTTTAATGTAAAAAGTCTAACTCAAGTATCGGGTTCGGGGAGAACCTGAAATCACAGATGTACTCCAACAACTGCACCAAGTCCTTAAATGTTCAGTTAAATTTTTCCCTCTCAACTGTACCCATCCAGCCATGGATCCATCTATCTCTAAAAAAAATCTTTATCTAAGGCACCAGGTGAGGCAAGGCATCTAGTAGAGGGAAGGCCACTGTTTGAGGACACTCTGTCACCATTGGTGTCAAAATGGGACAGATATGTGATACTGAGGTGTGCTGGCATAGGTGATGGTAGAGGGTGCGGGAGGCCAGTCAACCTCCTCCTGCAGCTTCAGTGCCAGATATTTGTATTTAGTCTTCGGGGGACGGTTTTTGCCACAGATCTTGGTGAGGAAGGCCGAGCACCACCGTACATTCGCCATCTGAGATCAGGTTCAGCATGAAGGGAGAACACAAAAAGTGTGTCAATAGGAGGTACATTTTCACTGACAACACACACCTGCCAATTTAGTTGACAATCATACCGAATACCAAAAAGCACCTCTTTGACAGAGGTGTGTGGATGTAAAGATACACTGTAATTTAAAAGGTGCAAGAGTACCTGATGCAGTGGCTGGTGAGTGTATGTGTAATATCATACCAACAGAGCAAAGCATGACTGTAAGAGTAGGCATGAGCATAGCTCAAATCAAAATCCTGCCAACCTGTGTTGTGTTAGCAGTGTGTTGTTTGCAGGTCCACTTTACACTCGGATTGGTTGGAAAAAACTTCCACAGTCTGTCAAGGATCACATTCTAGGAAACATTTGCGGGAAATCAGAGGACTCCACCTTATTGATTCGCAGACCCACACATGCACAATCAGGAATATTTGAACATATGACTCAATTGGTAGAAAGTACAAAATATTTGAGAAACAATCACTGAGCAACAGAATACAATTCGGTATTTCCAAATACGATTAAGAATGAAGTCATGCTGAGGGGTGTGTGTGTGTGTGTATGTGTGTGTGTGCGTGTGTGTGAGCATACCTCCAGGATGAAAGACAGAACAGCATGCGCTAAAATAATTATAAGGAGTGTAATGCGCCAGTCGTAGGGAATGGTCGCAATCTGAGGAAAGGGAGAGAAACAGGGTGAGCAGAGAAGGAAAAACACACAATTTCTGCCAGTCAATGAAATTCATACAGTATCATACTGATATGACACTGACCTACATTTACAACCTAAATTCTAATATCTAATTTATTCCCAGCAGCCAAGGCCAAGTGCGCCAGCAGGGATCCCGTCAGCGGCCCTGGACTGGTAGCTCCTTGCGGACCTGGAGAATCGGTTGAGATTTCCAAAGCATAAACACCAGTACCACCTTGAGACCAGATATACTTCTGGTCTCCAAGGCCACAAAGAACACCCTACATCATGGAGCTGATTGTATCATGGAAAGACACTCCGGTCATCAGCTGTCGAGAGCAGGGCTAGAAGGCTAAATGTATGCCCATCGAAGTGGGCTGCAAAGGACTTGTGTGTCCGTCACTCCACAGAGCCCTCAGCATACTGGGCATCAAGGGAGGAACAAGGGCCAGAGCCATCAAGAACATCAATGAAACGGCCAGGAAAGCCTCCAATTGGCTCTGGATCCGGAGTGAATGCACATGGGAAGCAGCAAATGCCACCTGAACACACACCGCGGCCTGATCACTATGGTGGGGTCACCTGGTAGGGGGTTTATGATGTTGCAAGACCCAAAACACCTGAGGTTACATCACTGTCGATGGGTTCAGGTGCATCAGAAGATGTATTTTAGAACTATTCCCAACAGTCTATTGTCTTCTTTTCTATTATCTTTCATAACATTTCTCTGACGTACATTGTTTCCATTTTGTGTACGTTTGACTGATTTGTCAGAGCAAAACTGTTGGACTGGCAAAACATGTCTGTAGTGATCTTCACACATTTATAAATTTACATTTGTTATACCCAGAATGGCTGAAAAAGGAAGATAAATTGACTTGGTTTTGGACATACATAAAAATGTATTTTCAAGGAAGACTTTCCCAGAAAACTATACAATGTGTTGAAAATTAAGGGTCCCAGGATTGACCCCTGGGGAACCTCACAGTTCATAGCCATTTGGCGTACTCTTGTTTGTATTATTGCGATGTGATAGTGGTGGTATTAAGAGGTGTATTGAGTCCCCAGTGAAGGCCAAAGTACCAAATGCATGTACCACCACTTCATGTGCGTGCATAGAGTCAGTTGGTCAATAGATAAATGAAAACAAGGTTCACCTCCATCAGCTCGTCAACAGCAGGAATGGGATTCAGCATGATGAACAGGATAAAAGTATACAGAATAGTGCAGGTTAACACGAATGACCCTGAAATTTAAAAAAGACAACAAGTTAGTCAGATTTGAGTAAACATTACCACCAAAACAATTAAATACTCTTCCACTAGATGGCAGAAGGTACAATTAACCCGCGTATACACCTGTTGCTATTCATACAACAGGATAATAGCTTTGTGTTCAACTAAACACGGATTTCGCACCTAGTCCATTTGTGAGGAAATACAGTCAAGATTGTTATTTCAGTATATATATAGGCTAATTTAAGTGGTATTTTTGTCTAGCACTGTGTCCCGGTAAATGTTTCTAATGAATATGTGCCTTGGCTCACCATTGATTGGGAAACACTGCTCTAGGAAAAAGTCATGCTGGAAATTATAATTCCATTAGCTAAATCGTTTTAAAAGTGTGATTTGAATTAGAAATGATGAGGGAAAAACAAAGGTGACAAAACAAAGCTTATTCTATGTCGACAACAATCTCTTTTCCTTACAATTTTTATAGCTTGGTTGTCTGAAGGGTTTTCCTTTCGCAAAGACAATGGCGACAATCAAGTATTGGAAGGCAGAAACATAGAAGAGGGAGGTGTTTTCAAAGTTCTTGATGATATATAGGGCTCCAGTTTCTGTTTGGTTGAGGCTGCAGGTGTCACTGAATCCAAGGTCATTGCACTGACTGTGACAGACGAGAAGGTTTGTCAAAACACACAGCACACCTCGATTTTAATAACACTGCAAACTAGAAATTCAAAGTTGAAGATGACCTCAAATTGTTTAGAGGTCATGAGTAGAGATCAGGGGAAAAAAAGGTTAAGTCAGGCACAAGGTGCTACTCACATTTCCTGAGGAGTCTGATACCAACTCTGTTGCTGCACTAAGAAGAACGTAAAAATCTGAAAGAGTAGGCAGTTGAGGATCTGAAATATAATTGAGGAGAGCACCGGGATGGACATCAGGCTGCTTGGGGGGGTACGTCGCACCAACTTCTTCCAGGCTGGGTTCAGACTCACTATACAGCAAAACAAACCATTTGAAAAATCAGGTGCAGGATCAACAACCTTAATTGTATAATTTCACCTGACACCAAATAAAATGTAAATGTTTATTGGACTGGTGGATTCATGTGCACCACTTAATATTACTCACTGGTAAAGATAATAAGCGAAAGCATCACAGTATCAGCTAAGAGGTACTGCCAGTCTCCAAAATTGCTGACAACCTAAAGAGGACACAATAGTATAAACATCAGGCAGGCATAACAGCTCGGAATCCGCCTTGCCAGTGGCAGCACCATCTTGAATGCCGCATATACTGTAGGAACATATTCTCCCGTTCGCGCTCAAGTTAATTCCCGAAGCGCCTTCCTTACGCCCTTTCAAGGCGCGGCAATTCTCACGTCTCGACCTCTGACGCGCTCACCGTATGTAACTTGGAAACTTGTGTGCAACCACCAAAGAGGTGTGATTTGGTGAAGTCTGAAGGTGGCCCCTGATTTCCGTATCGTGGAATTTTCATTTGTAAAATATGTCAGACCCTCTTTTACCGTAACATTAGAAAAAAATTGAAAAAAATATAAATAAATTCCTGGGATTGAAGTCTGGACTGTGAAAAGCCAGGTAAATTCGTCCATGGCATTGAATGAGTTCCGTCCCAAGGCTAAGCAAGGACGGAAGTGGGTTTTGTCTGCCCCTGTAATTGTCATAAACCGGGTCAAGTACCGACTGATGTGTTGTGTCGAGCCACCTTTATTAACTGTCTGCAATAACACCGTAGAGTCCTTTTTTTTCTTTTTCATGTGCGTTCCCTGCAGTAACATTGTACACACAGGCATAGTCTGCCTTCTAGTGGATCAGGACGCCATTTCACTGACGACTGACAGAAACACACCCAGTCTGTTTTGCGTGTGTAATCCAGGATAAGGTATGTTTGGGGTGTAGGAAAAGAAAGCAATTTAGTTTTTCAGGTCACGAATGGACGACGGACCGGCAAAATAATGTAAAGTGCCCATCTCTGATGATTAGTTTCACCTATGTCTTGTCATAGTCCTCCTGTCTCAATCTGCTCTCTTTTTTTCTTCCCGATGTGCATTGCTCTGTACAAGTATGACTTTTTCAGTATTTGTGCTTTTATGATTTTTTTTTCATACAAATATCAAACCTGTTCAATAACCTAGTTACCACCTTTGTTTAATGTTCCTGTTCATGCCTTTGCGTGTTTCCCGCCTTTAAGTTCGCTCATTACCACCATGTCCTTTAACGAGTAATATACTTGAACATGACTGAAAACTGTGAAACAACCGGAAATGTCCAAACATTTCAGAATAATTACTGTGTAGAGCAGAATGACTCCGCAGAACAGGATGAGGCTGAAGAGGGACATGAATTTGAACACGCAGAAAGTTGTGACAAGAGCAGCACGGCCTTGCCTGTAGAAAGTGAGGGAACCAACAGAATCTCAAACATCAAAAATTCCACTATTATCATCGTGTATGACAACAGTGAGTTTTGACACAACTGAAAATGAAACTGAAACATCAAATTCTCTGAATGACACTGCCTCTTTTCCAACTGTGAGCTACCTGATGAGGTTGGTAATGCAGGAGATGTTTGGAATGGAGGAGGTGAAGGGGGAGGCCACAGAGGCCTCCAGCTCAGAAAGAGAGACCCCGCTGTGAGCTTTCTTCAGTGCCTGGAAGAGAGGGAAACAGCAGCTAACCAGAAGGAATTTACAGGAACACTAGTTATGCACAATTACACCAGAAGACAATGTATCACAGATAAAGCCTCTTCATAATGGATTTCACCAAAAGACAGAACTGAAGGCTAATTGCACAAAACTGACCAAAACATTGTGAAACCACAACTAGCTGTTCAGTATAATGTGTGATTTGCAAACACTGCATAAACTTACCCCACAGTCATTCGCACCATCACCACACATCCCAACAGTGTAACTGCATGGTAAAGAAGAAAAAAAAACAAAGCAACAAAAAGATAACATTATACAGTAAAACATATAAAGAATACACATAGCCTGTGAAAATACATAAATAATCTGACTCAATGCTCTGCAGGGCTTGCACCAGATGAGTCTTCTGGTCTGGAGTCATGCGGGCAAACACAGTAGCTCTCAAGAGGAACTATAGCGCCCCAGTGAGGAGATACAAAGAATAACATCTAGTCATTGTCAGGCCAAGACAGAACACCCAAATGTTATTTTAATACCTTTTGGACAAGTTGTGGAAAGTGCTCAGTGATGACATTGAAGGCCTGGCCGCTTACAGCGAAGTGATAGCCAGGGTCCTCCACACTATGCAATCCAAAGTTGATATCAGTAGTCTGAATGGGAGCAGAGAGTGAAAGAAGCACATACGAAGACAAAGTAAAAAAAAAGTTGTCTTTTTAATTCATTGGAGATTCACAAAGAAAAAGCATCCAGGTCGGGTCACCCAAAAGCATGTGCCATATGTTTGAAACATGTCATGCTCTAATGAAACCAAGGTTGAACTTGTTGGCCACAGGATTGTGTTGTATTTTGATTCATTAGTTTTTAGTTGTTTCTATGCCAGTGCGTCAACATCTTTTCTTCATGTGAAACCGGTCCATGATGTAAAAATAAATTTAAACAAAGGCTGGCGACTCCTGCTTTATTAAATCATTCACATGTTCCTTTGCAAACTTTCCACAGGTCTGTACATGTGCTTTGTTTCAAGTCACAATCAGCAGAGATGCGTGAAGGATGAATTTGTGTCCTTAGGGTTTGTGCAAGCCAGAACACTTGAAAGATCAAATACTGTACATATTTTCTTCCATCCAAAACATGCAATTATACAGTAACCTTTATTAAATGTGCTTTTTGATTTGAGGTTTTCTTAATATGCAGGTCATTTTTGGGATTTATTTTCCCTCACCCATCAGAAAAACATCCCAAATAATTATACTTTTTGCCAGTCATGCTCTGTCTTACCTGATTGCTTTTCAGAACTGGGTTCTCCGAGTAGCGCCATGTGATAGTGGCAGGGTTTTGATCATTAGGCGGCACAGCATCTGCAATAATGATTTTCTCGTAGCCCCGAATCATTCCACAGTCTCGAGCCACTGATATTGCTGTCAACATGTTGTCACCTAACAGCACCCAAAGTGATGGCAAAAAATACAGATCTTATTATCTGAACTTGAAACATACATGACATGAGAAGAAGGCATTAAAGTAGTGTTTACCTGTAACCATTAAAGTTCGAATGTTGGCTTGTCGTAAATCAAGCAAAACGCCAGCGGTCTGTTCTTTGATTTTGTTCTGCATGATGATCAAACCAAGGAAGTCCATGTTGGCCTCTATCTGCTTTCTGTTAAGCAGCGGGATTCATGAAAAAAATGTCAACCTCTAATCCTTGACAATGAAAACCATAATAATACATAGTCACCTCAACATGAAATTTCAAACACACAATTGCCACAGCAATTGATTGTTACATATATTGTTAATGGACTGAATTTGAGATCAGAAGTCATGGAAGATTGTGGCAAATAACATTTAAATTATGTTGTAAATGTTACCTGCACCTAATATCGCAGAGGCTTTTATTTATTTGTTTGTTTGTTTGTTTTAAATCCAGCACAATATTTTTGTTGAGTGCAGCTGTATTGAACTTAAGTACAATAATTTGCATTTAATCAGTCATAAATATTGCTTTTCAAACTTTTGTTTAATTACATTTTTTATTTAACTTTTAAGCGCAATATTTTAACTGAATTACTAAGTACATTTTTTTATTTATATAAGTGCCGTGTTAATGTTCCATCTTAACATAATTTTATATATTTTATATATTACAATATTATTGTAATTCATTGTCAAAAAAGTCTTTTTGATGAACACTTGAATCTACAACGTTATGGTAATTTAACTGCAACTGCATAAAGTAGAGGTCAACCCAAACATAGGTTTTTCCAGAATATGTTCTATGCAGGCCCACTAGTTGAAATACGGCATTATGATTAATGTTGCTTTGTGGAAAATACAGTAAATTAAGGAGCAAAATCCACCCGTTTTTAGCTATCTCAGGGGGTGGCCATTTTGTCACTTCTGTCTACTGAAAAGACATCACAGATGACAGATGATTGGTCGTTATCTGAGCCCTGAGCCACTTCAATGTCATCTTCAGTTGACAGAAGTGACAAAATGGCCGCCGCCTAAAAACGGGTCTCTCATATTCCACAAATGCAATATTAATCAGGATGTCATGTTTAGACTAGTTGGCATGCATAGAACATTTTCTGGGAAAAAAATGTGTTTGGGTTGACTTCCACTTTAAACATAATGTATAAGACCCTGCGAATCTGATTGAAATCAATTTAACAACACCAAGTCTCAGAATGTACAGTATATTCAAATTTGTTAATTAAATTGGTGAGGCCTTTTTAATATGATCAACTTACGATATTATCATTTGAATTCGTGTACAGTATATTCAAGAGAACTTTATCTATCCGTCTCTGCAGCCATCTAATTATCTAGGAGAGGTGTTTGCTCAAATTTGTTTAAAAGGGCAAAAAATATGCTTCAAGAAATCCATATAGCAACCTTGGCAGATAAAAGAATGTCTTTGTACTCTAGGGTAGGATGTTTCAATAATTGTACAGTACTATCATTGACGGAGGAATGCACAATGACAGCTGTAAATTTTGTGCCAAGAGAGTTTGGGCGACGCAGCAGTTTGAGTTGGGGAGTTTATGTTGCCAAAATATACATATGGAGTCAACTAGACGATTTTCCATTCTTAATTACATAAAGCTATCTTCATTGTAAAAAAAAAAAAAAAAAAAAAAACGTTTCCTTAAAAACTAGGGACGTTTCCAAGTGCTCCCAAACTTTTGAACGGTACCGTGCATCTATGTTTAAATACCGGTACATACAATATTACCGGTACACTGCATGCCCCCTGAAAAATGAATCCACCCATCTTTTTATCTTTGCTCCATTGCAGTGGAATAGAATAGTGGTTGACTTTAAGTAGATAAAAATAACATTACTACTACTACTACTACTAATACTACTACTACAGTAGGTGTCCTCCAGAAATGCAGTTAAAAACATTTTAGAGTTCTGTGTGGGATTTTTCTGCTATCATGCAATAATTCTGCGTATGGATGAACGCATACCGACTGAGACTCTGGACTTCAAGCCAGGAGAGTTCCGACTCCAGTTGATGATGTGCCAGAGCGATAACCCTGAACCCCTGCCGCGTGTAAGACTCCAGAGTCTCTTTGAAACTCTGTGGGACTGTGGGGACAAACATTAGCCAAACATTAGCACAGCAGGCTTGTCTGTCATTTGTGAGTTGTGTACATTAATGGTTCTTTTTATAGAAGGTACCTAACTTGACTAAGTTCATTAATCAAAGTGAGTGAAGGTACTCAAAATGTAACCCACCTGTCAATGGATATACTGTAATAGTTTACTTAAGCTGTCCTTGGACACATGTCTGACCTGTGTGTGGTTTGCAGAGATTGGCTACAGTCTCCGGTGCTCCTTTCAAGTAGGCGTCAAAGTGGTTTTGTCCCAGTTGACACACAACCACACTCATTCTCTGCAGTGCCGAGGAGAAGGGGAACTGACGCACAATGCCAAACTCGATGGACTGAAAGGTAACAGATTTTAGAAGTTGTACATTTCTCCAAGAGGCAGACAGGATCAATACAAAAATATACTGGTCATTTGAGAAAGACATCTCAAGGATTACCTGATCTGGAATTTGAACAACACTGAAAATTCTGGCATTGTAAAGTGCAGTCTGGTATTCGGTTGCCTCCTCAAGAACCTGAACAAACAAAATTGTATAATGATAACTTGGAAAAATGACTTTTGACTGTCAAAGAGCACATTGTCAAGAAAATTTGGGGTCTTAACTTTCCCTTTCAATCAGGGGTGTCCAAACTTTTTGCAAAGAGGGCCAGATTTGGTGAGGTGAAAATGTGGGGGGCCGACCCATT
The DNA here is from genome assembly GCF_054856515.1 of Filicampus tigris. Classification (NCBI taxonomy): domain Eukaryota; kingdom Metazoa; phylum Chordata; class Actinopteri; order Syngnathiformes; family Syngnathidae; genus Filicampus; species Filicampus tigris. Next base: position 9,880,243 of record NC_141226.1, read on the forward strand.
TAGCCTGACATTCTTTTGTACATGGAACACCAATATATCCAAGTACATTTTAACAAATTAGTCTGCCTTTCGTTTTGATGTATGCAAAACATATAACTTTCGCCAGTACAGGCGAGGGTTAATTTGAAATATGGCATATTGTTGAAAAAAATGTTCACTGAACATTTAGATTCAAAAAGAGGGAAATAAGTAGAAGTCTCCTTGCAAATGAGGCAGACACATTTGTTGCATATTTCAGTGGGGAAAAAAATCGGCTAATTTCCACCCTTCCTTAAATTGTCCGCCCTCGCTGTGAGCTTTCATTTTTCTATTCATTGTCACCATATTAGAAACTGTCCAGAAAGGGTCAAACGGTAATGGAGTTGGGCAGTTTGCTGCTGCCCTCTTGTGTGTAAATGTAAAATTGCATTTAGAGTATTTTATACGCTTGTCAACGAGGTTACGGGCCAGATGTTATTAATTTAATGACAGCAATAAAATTTGACGGCGGGCCACATTTGGCCCCCGGCCGGACTTTGGACATGTCTGCTTTAAATCATCAAGCCTATTCTTCTACAATGTACCCAGTGTGACAGGATCTTGCGGGAAGAGAAACGCACTTTTTTTTACATTACAAACATTCAACGCTTCTTACCGAGCCAGTGGCGCTGAACACTTTGACGTCTAAAGGGTCCCCACAGAGTTTGCCTTCTATGGTGATCAAGGAGTGGCAAGTTGCCATGCACGCGGCAAAAGAGGTGTCTGTAGATATCTCAGTGTTTGGAGCTGAAAAACTGTGCGACAAGGAAGAAATTACTCCACAATAAGACTGTTTAGACGTGAGATGCTTTTATTGAAGGGTAGAGTGTTTTGCGGTTATAAATGACAGCCTGACTTCATCGAGATGCAGTAATCTAACAGCCACAAATAATGCACTAAAAGTCATCAGTTACACTAGATATTGCCATTTAACATTTATCATATATCCTCAATGCTGCCAATAAAATTATTAGGTGTGTCATCATAACTGTCTACACTCAAATGATCTAATTGTATATAAACAAAACGATAGCGCACTGGGTTTTCTGTGCAGATTTTATTGTTTGACATTTTGAGATGAGGTGATACACTGCTGACTTCACAGCAGAGTCTAATACAGCCTTTGCCTGCACACGTGTCAATGTAACGATCCAAAGCCCCCTAGCTATCATATTGTAGATAGCCAGACAGACTGGTACTTACATGCCATCTTCAGCTCTGTGAACACCCCATAGGTCTAAACAGTCTTCTGTGAGAGTGCCAGTCTAATAAATATTGAGAGTAAGGAATTCAAATTATGTTGACACCCATTAGTTAGACATAAAAAAGATCATTTGAATAGCTTAGCTCTATCAACAGAGAACATCCTAGTTCTAATCAAGGATTATTAGAGAACATCCTAGTTCTAATAAAGGATTATTTACATGATTCAGTGATTGTTTGTGTGAAGCACATTGAGTTGAATTGTGTTTGAAATGCGATTCATCAATAAAAGTGCCTTGCCTTGCCTAAAAACACTTAGGCCTACGAGTAAAATCAGTTCACTCCGAAACGACAAAGACAAAAATACTGATGATGCAGCGTTCTTCCATTATTACAGAGACATGCGGGTTTGTGGATTTTCCCAAAGTTCTGCAGGTGGTACCAACAAAAATGGACTTCTTGGTTGATGAAGACTTTCACCTTCAATCAAAAAGTTGTTTTTTTTTTTCATTTCTAAGGTTAGGTGTGGAGTCCTCTGATGGGTGTGTGCACTGGGGATTGTTGTTGTCTTTAGGGAAGCAACATCTCTACTCTATAGATTGTCACATTCCATGAAAGAGTGGCCACTAAGAACCCTTTTGCCACACAGCAGGTAAACGACACGTAACGACATGCAATTCACTCACCACCCACACCTTGCGACAACAACTGTCATGCTTAGCACCCTCACACCCACCAGAGACACAAATATGACTCCACGCCCAACAATTTAGAATCGAAGAATGCTTTTGAATAAAATGTGGAATTTTTTCACAACCAAGAAGATTCCTGTTGCATTGATTTAACTTTTGCCGATTACCGTGACCAGTATGACTGAGAATCGACACATAGCACATTTCAGGTAACTCAATGTGCTTCACACCAACAAAGACACAAGGCCTACAAGCATTTACAAACACAACAGTTAATGACATTCAGAAGCAAAGCAGACAAAACAAAAGGAGCTTATAAAAATTACTGGTAGGTACACTGGCAACACATTAGGAGAAAACTTTAAAAACAGGTGAGCTGTGAGTTGCAGCAACTTGATGCTCTTTTGAGAGAGTCCAGTAAGAAGACCGTCACAATAATCAAGTCTACTGGAGATAAAAGCATGGCTGGCTGTTTTAGTGATTGATTTGATATGATTGGTGAAAGTCATGTCTGAGTCTATCAGCACCACAAGATTTTGGACTTGTTTTTTGATTTCAAAAGACAGTGACTGCAGGTGTTTTCTAACAGCAATCTCCTAACAATCCCCCTTTTTATATTGACAAAAACAATTACCTCTGTTTTGTTTGGGATTAGCTGAAGGAAAGTTTGGTTCATTGAGCTGTAAATCTGCTCTTGACAGTGACACAGTACATTAATTGAACTGCTGTCATTTGGTGATATTGATAAATATAGCTGTGTGTCATCTGCATAGCCATGATAACCAACATTGGGGTTCTGAAACATTTGACCCAAAGGTAACAGACTGAACAAAAGGGGTCCAAGGACTGATCCTTGAGGGACCCCGCATGTCATGGCCATTCGATCAGATTCTAAATTTCCAATGGTCACAAAGTAACTCCTTTCCTCTAAGTATGACTTGAACAATTTTAGGACTGTTCCATTTAAATCCACCAAAGTTTTCAACTAGCTCAACAGAATATTATGGTCAGTTGTATCAAATGCTACACTGAGATCCAATAACATTAACACCGACACCTTCCCTGTGTCAGTGTTCAATCTTAGATCATTTAGTACTTGAATAAGAGCTGTTTCTGTACTGTGATGAGGTCGGAATCGTGATTGGGATTTAAATAGACATGATGGTAGTTCAGCTATACAGTAGTACTCACAAAAACTTTGGGATGTTGGACTTTTGGGTGACATTTCAGGATGAACTTAAAAGGCACTTGTGGTGTACACAAAGTGAATGCAGTGAAACAAAAGATGTGGATTAGACCCACCTTGTCAAAGCAGACCAGATTCAGCTGACCTGAGATGTTGATCCTCTGCGGACTGATACAAAAGATGCCGACTCGCTTCATGCGTCGCTGTGCGTGCACAATACCGGCAGTCAAGGCCACAGGTATGATTGGGGGCACCGCAATAAGAATGATGTTCAGAGCGTCGTAGATGACGGCCTGAACAGGAACCTGGATAGGATGCAAAAGGTGAGCTTCAATATTATACATATCATGTAATGGACTGTTAACTGTATGGATTCTTTCATAATGTTTGTAAAGAACAGCCGTCACATTAGTTCCGGGTGGCAGAAAAGTAACTGACTACCGCTGACGAATTGGTATGATACCATTACAAAAACTTGTTGTGTTTGTGGTTCCACCACTAGATTACTGTACAGCGCAAAAGGTTAAGGATTTTTTCAATTTCCTTCAAAAAATATAAAAAATGAACTAGCGGAACCTCTGGATGATGACGATGAATGAAGTGAATGTCGTGAATAACTGTACAGAGAAGACTGCAAGACTGCCTGGGGAGCAACTTCTACAGAGACAGGCTTGGAAGCAAACCTTCATCATCAGGTTTGTGGAGAAATGTTTCCCACAGGTATGTATAAAATGCTTGGTCGGGTTGTCTTTGAGTAATTTAGCAAAACGTAATGGATTGCCTGCTAGCTAACATCAGCTCTATAGTGCACTATCCATTTCACCATCAACAGAGCACATCTGTACCATTATCCGAGGACTGAAAACTCAGTTAGCCAGTCCCTCAATGATCATGTTAACTATGTCTGAATTACCACCATGTCTCTTTTTGAAACAATGTATATGCCGAAATGTAAATTAGGGCCGGCGTTGTGTCTTCCTTGGAACCAATTTAAATCAGATAACATTTTCTTTTCCATCTGACACCTCGCATATTCAAACTACAGCAGTAGGGAGGGAGACCAAAATCATGCTTGATGCCATTTCCGTTTTCTCAATCACTCTAACTTGGTCGAATGACAAAAAGGGTTTGTTGAAAGCCAAGGCTTCTACCACCCGGAATTATACGTGTTGTCATGTTGCAGTGTACTGTATAGCTGATCAATTTGAGAAGTAATACCCCCAATATGACATCAACAATGATGGCGTAGAAGAAACCAATCACTGCCAGCACCACCATGCACATGAGGAACTGTGTAGCATCACGGTGCAGTTTGAAGTTGGTGGGTTTAGGGTAGAGGATGGAGTGAACAAGCTGGCCCTTTTCTGTACTAAAGCCTGTTGGATCATGTGTGACAATAAGCATATACACATTAGTAAGGCAAAACAGTTGAAGAATGTTTTTTTTTTTCATCACATCTTAGCATAAAGGTCATTCATTCATCACGAAGGTTGCAAAATTAAAGGAATTTTCAAAGTTAAAAACCTTCCATGGGAATTAACAGGAATAAACCAGGAATTTACTAAATTAAAGGTTGGTTCTTAATAAGGAATTTATATCGTTGGGGGAAAATATTTTTCTATTGTCTTGACTATATCACCCAAATTTCATGCATGTACTGTAGTACATTGACTTAGAAGGCCACAACTTATGAGTTTTTTTAGTTGAAAGTCATATTTTTGTTGTTTTGTGTTGAAAGCGAGAAGTTCAGGTAGGCGCAAGCCTCAGATAGGTCACCATTGAATCGTATCGTACCCCATATATCGAGATATGTATTGAATTTTCTTTTATGAAGATAAGGTTTGACAATGATAATTTGTTGTTTGGCTTGGGAGAACTTTTACATGCTGTTGGATATTAAAACACGACAAAAGCTACAGTCGTACCAAATTGAATATAGTTGTGATCGCACTTAATCTAACCATTTCGTTACATTTTAAAATTGTCGCATTCTTTAATCATATTGTACCCTATGCATCGAGAATCGTATCAAGTCACTTTTGTGATGAGATGTACACCCTTAATATTTACCGGTATATACAATATTATGCTTGAATGTGAGACCTTTTCACCAAATTACTGTCAATTTCCCGTTAAATCCCATAGAGGTGCATTAATTCACCCTCTTTGCATTGAAAGTTTCCAATTTGGGATACCCTAATTCCCAGGCTTAACATCCCATGGAAACGTACTAGAAACGTTCCAGGAATTGAACACCCTTTAAAACCAGTGTCCTTACCTGTTTTGACCACGACCACCTTCACCAGCTCGTCAGCATAGTAACGGCTTTGGATCACATGTGAGCCACAGAAGAGGGTGTGTCGCTTATGTTCCTCTGTAGTGTAGATCCTCTCTGCGTCATCACCTGAACTTGGCAAACTGGTCTTAGTAACAGGTACGCTCTCTCCTGGAGAAACAAACAGAATTCCAAGACAATAATTGGGGTCAAACGTGTTCGCGAGAACAGTCTGAAGTTTTTGTTTTATGTTGGTAGCTCTTCGTGAGCAGTGGGCACTTAATGAAATGTTTAACTAACTAATTCAAGACATCCAAGTGTGCGCATTCACACAAGTCTTGAGAAGAAATGAATTCTTGTTGTCAAATTACTTCATGGCCGTGAATGTAAATCTTATTATGGCCCTAAAATACAGTAAATCAAAACACATTTTTGGACTGCTACTCAGTGCTCTACAAGTGCTATATAAAAAGGTGAGTTAAGCTGAGTTGGCAATATTAGCAATGGGAATGTTTCTTTAACCAATCACATTCCAAATTTGCCTCACAGGTCTATTAAGTCGAGTAAGTCTCCACTGAAGGTACACAATGCACAGCCCGCCACTGTTAGTTGCCGTATAAAGGTGAGGTCAGGTTACATTGAATAATTGGACATTTTTAACAAGACCCCAACCCCTAAATGTAAAAAGAGGAAATTCGTTATGTGGAAGGTCAACCTGTCAACATGCTCTCGTTCACAATGCAGGTGCCACGGATAAGCACGGCATCACAGGGCATGATCATCCCATTGGCTGGAATAGTGATGACATCACCGGGCACGAGCTCAGTCGACATGACATGTTCAACATCTGGAATCAAGTTTGAAAAGAGGACACGGATAATTACTGACAAACATCCAGAGTCAGGATCCCATAACAACACTGCAGACCATATTAAAGAGAATGTTACTACAGTGGTACCTTGACTTAATTCGCTTCATGATGAAATTTACACAAGTATATCAACAAGTATATCAACTGAATTGATATGCCATTTATCCATTTCCACCCATATAATAAAATGAGAATATAAAGAAATACATTGGTTTTATAAAGTGTAATTACTGTATATACTTAGTATTCGCATGTTGGATGTGTGCCTTTAAGAGGTGTGGTCTGCGGGAATAGTGTCAGGAGCGGGATTTGGCTGACTCGTGCGTACGAGCGTTAGGCCGTGAGTTGTGGACGAAAGCAGCTTCTGGCGTGTGTACTCATTTTATGTTTGTGCGACAGACTGTTTGTCCCGTTCGATTACCAACTCAAAGTGCATCGGTGACTCTCCTTGCCCACAAAAAAATTGACTAAGCAACAGGGAATAACTGGGAAAACTTGTGGCATTCCTAAATCAAGCTACCAATGTATTTAAAAATACACAGATGTTATTTTATAACCGAATTAGGGAACCTAATGGAACTCTTGCCTTTATTTCTTCTGCACACGGAAACTCGCATCATACTGTGTGCAACCACCAAGTTATGCAGTATCACATAATGCTGGAATGAGAGGGGTGAGAAAAGATTTTAGGATGCAGAGATTAAAAACAGGTCAGGGTTTAGAGACAGTTGAGAAAGGGTTGCCTGACACAGATTGCTACTGCTACATGCTGTATGTCACATGGCATTTCCATGAAAGATTGAACTGCTACCAAAAGTGCGAATTGGATCAGATGAAACCTACTTTGACAACCCAGTTTATATACACAGCATAAGCATGGCGAATTGTGTTCACATTGAAGTTTTGATAGTTGTATTTTTTTTTGTGTTGCCAACAGTGTTGTTGTTTGAAAAAAAAAATGTTCAAATTGCAAAAGCTGAAGTCAATTTTTGTGCGCAAATATAAATACACAAATGTGCGGATAATAGCAGAATGGCAGAGGAAAAACATACGGTTCAACTTTGCTCACCTTTCTTATGCTGTACAAAGTGGCAGCTATTAAAATTAAAGAAAAAATTAACATGCTGAGGGAATAATGGAAATAGTCCTGAACAGCCCACAGAATAATAGCGAAGAGCTGGAAGATGTAAAACGGGTTCAATACCTTGAGGGAAGAAGGGAAAATAAATGATCGTTAAGGAACAAAAGAAGCTAAAGAAAACTGTAAACAAATGTTCTTTTCTAATTTCAAAACGTACCTCTTTTACAAAGAGTTTGAATAAAGATGGCACTTGTACGTCAATCTCATTCTTGCCGAAAAACAAAGCTCTGTTGACAACAAGCAGTGGGGCTGATTCAACAACATGTTTGAAGGATTTGTTCTGAGAAAGGTTCTTAAGGAAATAAAAGCAAAGTGGGATTTATGAAGAATTCTTAAATTTCAACCAACTCATCATAGTGAGGAAAATATCAGATTTTAAATCCTATAATAATGTTCCCAGGAAATGTGTTATCTGTTTTGACTTTTAAAAACAAAAGTGTAAGGAAAATGCAGAGTGTTGGTACCTGTAGTCCTGTATTGTTTTCGTAAGCCCATAGCTGTAGTCTCTGTGAATGGCTGCACAGCTCACCTTTGTGTCCTCCAAGCCCCTAAAAAGACACTTGAATGTTATTTCTGCTTTTATTGAATGGATCAGTGATTCTCAAAGTGTGCTAGGCATACCCCTACCGGTACACACACACACACACAAAAAAACTGACTACAGTAAGTACAGTTCAGCGGTATTAGGCGTTTACACTGTAAGTGAAGAGATTTTTTTTCTTTTCAAAATACATTATACACGTTTGAAGACAATTGCTGAAAACATGCAAAAAGAATTGTGGAGCTATATGTTAAACAGTTTTTGACTATTTCAAGTTTCCGAATTTTAAAGTTTGGCTAAAACGGCACCCAGTGATGCACTACCACTACAGCATGCATTGAATTGCTCACGCCTACACTCCAAAAATGCATCTGACCTGAATGTCCTATTTACACAACAGCTTTCAAGCCTGGAGGAGAAGCCGCGCACGGGTCCGGCATCTTCCTGCTGGCTGAAAGGAACGGTGGCAGCCTATTAGCTCGCAATCTAGCTGTAGATTAGTGTCTTTCAACGATGTATGGAAAACTGACGGACGCCCGTTTTGCTGTCAATTGACAAATGAAGGGCCACTTTTTAAAGATGACAGACTAATCACTGACAAAAGTGGATTTTCGTCCGTCAGAGTAATTGTGATTAACCGTGTCTGTCGGTGACAGTCCGTCAGTCCGTTTTGCTGCCGTCTTTTATGAGATGGGGGGACGGACTGACGGACCAACTGACTTCTTAACTGACTGACTGACAGACTGACCAAGTGACGATTACCAGAGGTGGGAATTTTACAAAAAATTGCCGGTCTGTTTATCGCCATCCGTCTGCAGCCTGGGTACCCTTCCGGCATCTGTCCATCCCCCTTCTTCTCAAGCCGGACCAAATAGTAATCGCCTATCAGTCGGTCCAGCTATGATTTTATATGCGCTTCCGTTAGCGCTTCCGTTGACCAACTTAGACCCCCCACCTCCGTTCGCTGAGTGAAATGTGAAATGAAACACTCAGCGCGGCCAATGTCAAATGGAAGCCTCACCGCGGCCCGAACTAAATTCATCCCCTTTTAGGACCCAGTAGCTGCCAAAAAGACTCACCGCTGCCAATGTGAAATTGAAGCCTCACTGCGGGCAGTATGTCATGTTAAGGCGATAGATGATTACATAGACGGACAAAAAAATGGACTTCCGCCTATGCTTAGTCTGTCTATTAAGTAAGAAAAACCTGTCTGCGATAAAAGGACCAACAATTTCAACTACCTACAATAGGACTACTACGCTACTGTAGTTTAAAGTTGGTCATGATGGTGTTACTCGGAAAGCCAAGTGTTTTTTGAGGTGGCACTTGGTGTGAAAAGTTTGAGAACCACTGGTATACACTGTAGATCATAAGTTAACTTCTAATATAGATCAAATAGGACCAGTAATAGCAAAGTGTTTTACTGGACTCATACTTATATGTTTCAAAGTCCTGCGTGCCTTCATTCCAGTAGTATTTGATGCTTTGGAAAGTAAAGTAGCGGACCTATGAAGAGGACAGATGGGAAGGGGAAATCTGGGTCAATTCATCAAAACCAATTGATAGGAGACACAAAAAACATGCCAAAAACAAAAATATAACATCAAAAACAAAAGAAAAAAAAAAAAAAATCAGTGGAGTTCTCACAATGTTAGCAGACTCTCTCTGGTAGAATTTGCCATTTTTCTCCATCTGTTCAGCAATGAGGTGTTGGTAGTGGTGGTGGTGTCCATTCAGTAAGTGAGCAGTAGACTGATGATCCACACGATCGAAGGGGGTTTTCCCTGGAGCCACCATCACATATACTTTGGCACGAGCCCACTGCCTGAAATCATCCTGTGAAAGCAATAAAAATGGATTTGCCTCTCGATAAAGTCTGTTATCATCGAACAGTTAAGCAGAGTGTGTATAAAAGTGAAGTGAATAATGGCACTTAGGAGTGTCTTAGATTAGGAATCAATTTCAGTATCAACACCATTATAGGACCACAACAAAAAATTGTATGCATATACTGTACAGTTATGTATACAAATGATTTTCACAGTAATTATTTTGATGTAGAATTATACACGCATACATTATATAGTATGCACCTCCACCCCGAAACAAATAAGTCAGCAATTCCCCCAAAACCTAATGTTTGTTCTCATAATTTTGCAACATTTAGCTTGAAAAAATTTTGAATTTTTGAGTCAGTTATTTGCACGTATATAACAATAGTTCCACACTTTGACATATATTAAATAGTTAAATTGAAAAAAAAACGTCATGAGGTATGCTGAACAGGTATGTTGATGGTATTACTGGAACTGAGCTGATTTGCTCAGAGAATGTGAAAGCTACGAAAGAAAATGGAAATAGTCGGACTGTGGTAATCATGTCTAAAAGATCTATCAAAGTACGAGGCATGTTTTGCCTGAGTGTTCTGCATTAAACAATACGATGTCCTTGTCTTGTGTGCTGTGAGACTACTTAAATTAAACAATAAAAACGGGGCGACTAAAACTTACCGACAGTTTGTCAACGCCATCTTCAGAGTCTGAAGACAACCCCATTTGGACCGACAATGTCACGCACGCACGCACGCACTGTGTCCAACTAGGCGGGGAGGCCAGCGGGATGACACGGCTCACGAAAATGTTGGGTTTTCTGCATCTTTTCAAGGCCTTTTCATTGCGTTTTTACAAAAGTAATCATTGGAATCTTATTATTTGTACTTGTACTCCTTCTTGAAAAGGTTTTTAGGGTAACTTCTTTTCGTGTCCCGTATACTAATCCAAATGTTTAATGGAAAGATAAATGTTGAATCCAAATGTTAAATATACATTTGAACGTTAAATATACATCTAGACATGTCATGTCATCTTCCAAAGCGCTTATCCTATATAGGGTCGCGGGGAGTTGCTGGAGCCTATCCCAGCCGTCAATGGGCGAAGGCAGACTACACCCCGAACTGGTCGCCAGCCAGTCGCAGGGCACACATAGACACTGTCACTGAGCGGGAATCGATCCCACGCTGCCCGCACACAACTCAGGCGTGTGTACCACTACACTATCAGCGGACTTACATCTAGACATTTAAATCTAAATATAAATGTGAAATTTAATTGATCATTTTGTTTCTCTCATAAGGATTAGATTTAACATTTAGATTTTGATTCACTGTGACCCTAGTGAGGATAAGCAGTTCAGAGACAGGATGGACGGATGGATTTGGATTCAATTACAACAACAACATTTAGGTTAACATCTAACAATTACATTTATTTGTAACATTAACATTATAATATATTTGGATTTAAACTACAAAGTATTCAAAATAGATTTTTATTGTTGACAAATATTGCTGCAAATGTTGAAAACAAAAACAACACTGAAGCTAATTGTGACAAAATGTTGCTTTTATTTTTTAACGTGAACCGTTTTACAAACGGCACCCTATATAAATTGTTTCGGATGTGTGCAATTTAATTTTTTTTTTGCTTGTTGCAAACTGGTTTGCTGAACATATTTTCAGCCCTGCCCTTACCTGCATGCCTTACACCTGCCGTCTGTGTGATTGATCCTGGTTGTGTGTGCGTGTCGACCGTTTATGACGTGATCAAGCGCAGCTAGGAACAGCATGTGATGGCATGTAAAAAATGAACTGAACAGCTTTATTGTAAAACTGTTTAAGTGTGTGTAAGGGTGGACATGACATTCTGGGTTATGATCTCTTCCTGCGTAGAATGTGCATGTTGAATTCAAGTGTGGATTAATGATTGTCTATATCAGCGACTCCCGACCAGTGTGTGTGCGTATGTATGTATGTATACATATATATATATATATATATATATATATATACTTGAACTTGTAAATGCACTACGCCGTTCTGCACATTAATCGATTTTCTTCTATTAGCATGTTTTAAAGATCGAGGGAAGCCAAAATTCAAATCGCGGTTAAATTCGGATTAATCGTCCAGCCCTACCACAAACAGTGGGGCCACATAGAACATGTTGTAAAGAAATTTTCTGAATTGACTTCCACTTTAAAGTGCATACCTACATAAGGGGGCAGGCACACCAATAAAACAGACAGACACAACACAGATTACTCCTCCCTACCTTTGGGCAAAGTAGAAGCTCTGATATGACTGAGAGGCATCACTTAAATCTGTCATCCATGCATACTTTACCTATGACTCACTTGGCGCGCAGCATTTTTTAGCTACCATCAATGAATAAAGATTCAAGCCATCAAGTGGTTCTAAACCCAAACCGGCTAAACTGAGAAAGTAAGATTACTGTATTTAGGTTGAAACAATAAATCATTCTTGTGGCATTTATAGGAATACATAGTACCGTAGTTATATTTAACTAGCTTTAGGATTTTTAGGGGCTCCATGGAAAAAAATTCTCCGGGCCCAAAAAGTTGGAGAACCCCTGTAATAAATAATGGACTTCAATCGGTAGATCACGTCAACAGTATATGACTGAAACATTTAGAGAGCCAGACGTTAAACAGAGGCGACATTTACGCCACACAGCTTCCGCAGAACGAGGAAACGGAAGTAGTTTTGCCGCACTTCAGCAAACATACATGCACTTATCCAGAGCTGGGCATCGCCTAACCGCCACCGCGTTCCCTCCTGTATATTTAATCAACCACGTGGTCCCGGTTCATCTCTCGTCAGCGACAGACAATCGGCGTTGAGAACGTAATCTTCACGACACAGGCAGGCGCCGCACGATCAGACACCCCGCCAAACAACGAAAAAACAACACATGCACAGCATGGTGATCCATGAAATAAAAACAATATGGGGCATATGTCATTGCTCTGTGGGACCGCAAGGTACACATCATTGTTTTATTTTTTATTTTTTCCTTATTCAGCCGCATGTCAAGAGTGTGGCACCTGCATGTGACGTGGTACAGGTTAAGTCCGTTCTCGACATCGTTTGGCTGACTCGGACCGACTGGGACCACGTGGGTCGAATAAATACAATAGAAATAGCCGATGGCCAGCTCTGCACTTATCAAACATACAGTAAGTTGAGTTCAAGAGCAGCAGTGTATTTGTGTATTTGCCATTTTCACTTTAAATTGGCTATAATTGCATAAAAATTACGGACGAAGTGGGGATGGACCATTAGCATCGATTTGTGAAAAATAAATACATTTGACCATATTCGTCCATACGAGGTTTCTGCGCACAGCGACGACATAATGGCAGCAGTTAAATACAAAGTAAAAGACCGTATATGTGATACCAATGGTTCCCCATTGGTATATGTGCGAGGGTCAATCGCCTGGTATGCATTTGTGAGTCGTCAATTTTTTTTCCCCCCATTGTCCTATTCAGTTCATGTTCCGCCGCGTTGCTCAGTGTAAGTCGGGCCTAAAGTACCACTTTGTCTGTCGGTTTAAAGAAAGAGGCCACCAAACTGATCTGGAGATCCTTAACGGCCCTAAACACGCTGCCCAAACTTCAAAAGGAGTTGAACAGGGGCAAGAAGTTCGAGGCACGTTGTACAAATACTTCTGGACCTAACTGAAAGTCAGTGTGGCATCGCACCAGAAATGAGCTTGTCTGGACTCGAAGCCGCCCTGCTCACAAAGCCACATTTGAGTATGCCGATGTACCATACACTGACCTGTCCATGTTCCTACCATGTCTGTGCCCTTTGAGGTCTAATGTGCTTTGCAGAAGCAGTAAGACCTGAAGGAACGTGTGACAGCAAGCATGGACAATGATATCCGCACATGCTACAAATGGAGAGCATTTTGACCAAGCTTACCGTCGTCCTGAGTAGCAGAGTGCGCGCTTCCCTCAGTGAGCTGAGCGTGCAGGTGGCTTTGACCCCCCATTCGGGCAACCAGTAAAGCAGCAGCAGCAGGAGACCACCGGAGCAAACGGCACCAACAGACACCAGGATCATCTTCCACAGGCAGGGCCGGTAACCCCACACCTCCTGCATGCCCAAATCAAGAGATATGTTACACTTTTAATTCCTCCATTCAGTTTTCTTGTCCGGACTGAATTTGTAAACTTCAAGTTTCACATTCCAACATTTCAATTCATTCCACAGCATCTTAGTTAAGCACAATATCAACCGAAACTGAATTGTCTATTGAAGAATGGTTTCCTCTAAATAGAGTGTGAACACTTTGGCATTCCTCAAAGATCAATTTTAGGGACACTTAATTTCGTTTGTATCCCTCTCATCTCAGTACAGGAATGCCCGACTTCTCGCAGGGGATAGGGACTGACCCTTGCCACGAATAACGAAAATCCATGAGTGACGCACATCCTCTACTAAAACGCTTATAACTGCACGGGTCCAGACAACTACCGGTACTTTTTTTTTTTTTTTCACTACGAGTAAATTGACCCCTAACCTGAAATTTGAGGGGTGCAAGAAGAAAATGTAGGGCCGCACAATGTAAATCGATTTGTGAAGTAAATATCCACTCATTTTCACTATATTACTGATTAATAGGCTGAAGTGTGGAAAGGATATTTATATGTACTGTATGTGTAATGGATCCCAGCTCGCACTATGCTAATGTAGGTTAGTAAATGCTGACGTATGTTAGTTATCACATAAATATAACATTGTTTCAAGTAAATTGGTTAGGCCCGCCACAAATAGATTTTGGAGCCATCCGTGGACCCTCGCAGTGGGTTTTAGGTTTCATTTTACGTGGAAACAGAATGACAAAATCACAGGTATGCCATTCTGTCAATTATTGATACCTGTCTTCTTACAGATGAAGTTGGGGAACTGAGAAAGCTGCGTGCCTTATTTCCACCTAAAGTCTATAAAGTTGGCTGCAAAATAAATAAGACGGCCGTTCAATAAAGCAGCTAGGACTACATCCACAATAAGCGTGTAAGTACTCCAGCACATTTAAGGGGATTTTTTTCAATTTTAATTATGTACTGTAGACCTGTTATTCCTGGGCACAAGAACGCGTGTCCCTATACACGCATACACATACACAGGTTTGTTTAACTACTATACTTTTGTATTTTAGCCCATTTTGGCCTGATTTATGAGGCCACACACCTGATTCAAATGATCAGGATGGTTATCAGGCTCCTGCAAAGCTTGCTGATCATTTGAATCAGGTGAGTTGGAGGAAGAAAACATCTGAAACATACAGTATAATATATATCCCCAGTGCCGGGCCAAAACCTTGTACCTCGAAAACAGTCACTTTTCAGGAGACTTCAAAAATGGCAAGTTTGTTCCACCATTTGCATTTCATCGTGACAGAGAGCAAGCCATTTTCAACACTTTAGATTGGTCAATGATGTGTAAAAATAACACCCACGTCTATGGACTGACCGATGGTATATCCATCCATCCATTCATTATCGATACCGCTTCTCCTCACAAGGGTCGCGGGGCGTGCTGGAGCCTATCCCAGCTGTCTTCAGGCAGTAGGCAGGGGACAACCTGAATTGGTTGCCAGCCAATCGCAGGGCACACAGAGACAAACATCCGCACACACAATCACACCTAGGGGCAACTTAGAGTGTCCAATTAACCTACCAAGCATATTTTTGGAATGTGGGAGGAAACCGGAGTACCCGGAGAAAACCCACACTGGCATGGGGAGAACATGCAAGCTCCACACAGGGAGGCCGGGGCCGGGATCAAACCCACGACCTCTGAACTGTGAGGCGGACGTGCTAACCAGTCGACCACCGTGCCACAACCAATAGTATATATATAATAGTATATATTTTTGAAAAAATGTGAAATACACCAAAATGTCACTGACCAAGGCCAGCGATCTATAAAACACAAACTATGATAATGATGTAGTGTTCAAAAGTAGACTTTAAAAACATGCATTTAATTTCTTTTTAAACATAACAGAGTGCCTTTCAGAGCACCATATTAAGAAACTAAGGATGAACCGGTATAAAAATGAATACAGTATAGAAAAATCAAATACTGCCGCAAAATTTCACTTCCTGAATATCTTAGCACTGAGGTCTTCGTTTTAGAAAGGCATTTTATCTGATACTGTATGTCCCAGGTGGGATCAAGCCCTACACCGTGTACCAATAAAAAACACAGGTAATTGAGGACCTCCTAAAAATATATAAAATTGCCTATATGAATATTTTAAACCGTAACACAAATTATGAAGTCAAAACAACTTAATATAATTTCAAATTCATTTTACAAGGTTCCCCATGAGAATAAATGACTGAGAGGATTTTTTTAATGTACCTGAAGATGTACCATGTGAAGACGTTTTACAAACAACCCAGGCTAAACGTACCCCCTCCAAAACAGACAATGTTTGTCTCTCAGTCAAGATGTATCAATTCAAAATTAAAAACAATGCAAATAGGTTAATGTTTGGATAGGCACAGGATTATTACATCTCAGTGCCAACTGCACTCCAAAAGTCATAAAATAGCAGACCCTCGGATAAAGCCACCCAGCCGTCCTTCTTATGCTTATCTGAGGTCGCGGGATCTGCAGCCTAAGCACAGCTTGCAGCTTCTTCCAAGGGGATACCAAGATGTTTTCGACAAGAGAGCCCAGGCTCCCTCATTTCGATTGTTTCGGTCACTGTGGTACAGTATAAATAGATCTTCATAATTACCATCTCATCCTCCAGGCCTTGATTGATGAACTTCATTTCTCTGTTCTCCATGCTGACAAAAGAGCTGTAACAAAAACACAAGACAATTTGGTGACTTGTTCTTAAGCACCTCACCACATACAGAAAAATCAAACAATTCAAAGGCCGTTTTGACATTATTCACCACGAGTTTATTTAGAAGGCAAAAACAATTTATCAGAGTTGATAAGAACAGTCGAAACATAAATTAGAGCAGCAGCAAAATCACTTCAGCTTCACATTCAGAACCAAAACAAGATCATTCTCTACTAAGCTGATCTTGACATGGAGCAGAAAGTGGGGCAAACAATCGCGGTTCACGCCATTCGCAACTGTAACTGAATTATATATTTTTTTATCGGAACACTATGAAAGTACATTTTGTTGCTATTTTAGAGATGTGCTCTTGGCAAAACAAGAAGAGATGCAAAGGAATTTATTCTTATCTTCCCCTGCTTACCACTCCATGTAGAAATAAGTATTACAATGGAGCCCAACAACATGGGCGGTGTGAGTTGTGAATTTTAGCATTTGGCAAGGGCTGGTAAAAATTGGATGGCAGGCCGGAAATGGCCGCCAGGCCGTGGTCTGGACACCCCTGACATGCGGTTTAATCATCATCAAAATGCAGAAAATTGTTCTTGCGTACATTGAGAAACAGTTTATAAAAGCTTACTTTTCAAAGGGGGTTGACTTATAAATCAATAATTTTAATTACAATAAAATAAATATATAATTGTCTCTGAAGACAACCATTATGGCTAGGCATTTCAGTATTTACTCTATATCCTTGAGCTTAAGGTACATGATCCGAAAAGTGAAACACTCGATGTTAACTAGTAGAAATTCATAGTATCAATAGGAGTAGTAGTAGTGTGAATACTTTTCCCCTCCCTCAGTCATGACTCAACTTGAACATTAGTCATCAAATTGTGTCTGTAATCAGAGGTGAGTAGTAACACGCTGTATTTACTGTTACATTTACTGAAGTAACATTTTGGATGTCT
This sequence comes from Filicampus tigris, assembly GCF_054856515.1. Classification (NCBI taxonomy): domain Eukaryota; kingdom Metazoa; phylum Chordata; class Actinopteri; order Syngnathiformes; family Syngnathidae; genus Filicampus; species Filicampus tigris. The sequence goes on from NC_141226.1 coordinate 9,897,813, forward strand.
GTCAGAGTAGTATTAAGGCAACATGTTGTTTGTATCTGTTGATAAAAAATAAACTACTACTATGTTACTTTGAGCTACAGTCTGCTGTCTACTTTTATTTTAATCTATTATTGCATGTATTGTCAGGGACAATATCTTAAATGGGAAATCAACCCAAACATATTTTTTTTCAAGAATATGCTCCCAGCAGGCCCTATTGCGTTTGTGGAATATGAGTTAACGCTTTGCAATTCCACCTGGCATTTACCTGAATGCCTAAAAAGGTGCACCCAAAGTAAATTTGAAGCTGTACTTGAATATCGACATAGTTTCTTTTTGAAGATAACACTTTGAATTTTTCTCCTCAACTGCCAGAATCTGTTAAAGTTCTACTGGCACTGAATTATGGACGTTTGAATAGATAAAAGAAGGCAGATTTTATGTCCTTTTTTTTCCCCCCCAAATTAAATCTGCCTGGAAAATTATGTAGCAGTGTGGTGGACTGAAAACACAATAGGATTACAGCTCAAAGGCTCCCCCAATTCCATTACAAATTGGACAATAATACGACACAAAATGAGCATTTTAAACAAGTTTTACTAAGGAGAGGTCCAGGCAAACTAAAAATGTGCCATTTGGGTGATCCTATTGCAACCATGGTCACCTACGTAAGGGAAAAGGCAGCTATTCTGCAATGCTTCAACATACAAAAATTATCATGAGTTCTAATGAAAAGTAAGACTTGGGAATATCTTATCCTACATCAAGATTTAAAAAAAAAAAACACTAAAAAAAACAAAGGTGACGCTATACGACGTGTGCTCTTACCAACAGAAAGTGTCTGTTACACTGTTACGCACAGTGTTTGTTGTCGTTCAAAAGAGGTTTCCAAAGCAACCAAATACATTTTTTTGGAAGAATTTCATTGGCCGTTGAATGCGTCACCAGCAAGTTTAGTTTTTTGGTTGTGACTGTCACAAATGACGAATCATCGATATGGAGGGGTGGTACTAATATACGCACAATTTGTTCATTTGCTGTTGTTGAACTATTCTAATCCATCTTTTTAGCCATCTAAGGGGGTGGCCATTTTGTCATTTCTGTCGACTGAAAATGACATCACAACTACTCAGGGCTCAGGTAACGACCAATCGTAGCTCCCCTGAGCAACTGTGATTGGCATTTTCAGTCGACATAAGTGACAAAATGGCCGCCTCCAGGGATGGCTATAAAAAAGTGGATTAACTCTTATTCCACAAATGCAATATTCATCAGAATGCCTTGTTTCAACAAATGGGCTTGCATAGAAGATCCATCCATCCATCCATCCATCCATTATCTGTACCGCTTATCCTCACAAGGGTCATGGTGAGTGCTGGTGCCTATCCCAGCAGTCTTCGGGCAGTAGGCAGGGTACACCCTGAATTGGTTGCCAGCCAATCGCAGGACACATCGAGACAAACAAACATTCACACTCTCAATCATACTGAGGGATAATTTAGAGTGTTCAATTAACCTACCATGCGTGTTTTTGGAATGTGGGAGGAAACCGGAGTGCCCGGAAAAAACCCACGCAGGCATGGGGAGAACATGCAAACTCCACACAGGGAGGCCCGGGCCGGGATCGAACCCACGACCTCTGAACTGTGAGGCGGACGTGCCAACAAGTCAATCACCGTGCCGCCTTGTATAGAACATATTCTTGAAAAAGATGTTTGTGTTGAGTTCCCCTTTAATTATTATTTTATTTTATTTTATTTGTATAATAATAATATTTTATTTCAAGGCGCCTTTCTGTCACTCAAGATCACCGTACAAACATGAATTCATAAATTAAAATAAAGTAAACTAACAGGAAAAAGTCTAAAGAGAGCTTTTATAGTAAATTACAACAGATTGGAATTACATAAACGGGTGAAAGTTATAATGAATAGGCTTGTTTAAAGAGATGTGATTTAAGTTCGGACTTGAAATGAGAGAATGAGGCAATGTTTCTGAGGTGGGGTGCATTCCAGAGTCGAGGAGCAGATCGGATGAATGCTCTGCTCAACCTATTGTGGTCAGACGAGCTGATGGGACAGGCAAGTGTAATGATGAGAAGGCTCTGTGAGTGCGGGAAAGACATCGAAGACGGAGGAGGTCAGACATATATGGGGGGGGGCAAGTTTGTGGTTGGCTTTAAATGCCAACAGGAAAAGTTTGAATTGGATACGAGCCAGTGAAAGTGCTGGAGAACAGGAGTGATGTGGTGCATAGAGGGGGTTCTGGTGATGATCCCGGCAGCTTCTTGTGGCAGATTTTGACTTTGATTTTATCAAGATTTAACACATTATTGCTTTAGTTGAAGTGATAATGTTGGTCGACTTCCTGATTTAGGATGCACATTCCTAATTCCTAATGCACATACCTAACTTGACGTCCAGGTTACTCACCTGTTACTCAGTGATTGTTTTGTTTTTTTTTCCCTTTCTGCGTTTTTCACTATTTATCGAGTAATTATTTGGAGGACTACTTTTACGGGAGTCACATTATACAAGAGTACAATTCATTGCAACCTACCTCTGACGATCGTCGTTATTATGAATTAGTGTTTTGGTAGTAACTTGGCAATTCTCTCGAGACATATTTCTGGGGAGATCCAGTGCTCATTTCCGATTCCGATTTTTTGACTGATTTATTTCCATTTCAAGTAACGCGTATCCGATGGGTGAACACGTGAAACAACCTGCATATGCAAACGAGTAAAACTGCAAGCAAATGACTCACACGCGTCAACACCGGGTACCTACTACACGCGGAAGTCAAAAAGAATGCATTAGGGTACACAGGGTATCACAAAAACATTACATACCGTTTATTTGGCCCGTGATGACTCGATCTTTCTCCATACACGGAATTGAATGAGTGTACCTGTACCTCCTCATTTCATTTCATTTCTGGCTGACGTCTGTGGTTATTCTGTCTTATTTAACAATCAGGACACACCTCTAAGGCTAGATTTACACTGCAGGCTCCCAGGGACACAAATACGGATTTTTTTCCCACTCTCAAGTGGCACAATTCGCGTCACGGCTGCGTAAAGAGAAAAAAAAAGCATCCAAACAGATATCTTACAAGCCTTTTACGAGTCTAAGATAAAAATCAGATAAGCATCGGAAAATCTGCATTGTAAACTATTTTCCAAAGTCGACGGAGTCTTGATGTTCCCGATTGCAGACGTGCACTAAAACAAAACAAATAAACGTAAAAATAAATAAATAAATATGTATAGTAGGGGGTTTTGGGGACCAAGGGGAACTTTCCAAACGCAACAGGTGGCGCCCTCCCTCTCTTGCTCCACCTGGTAATCAGTGATTTGCCTCAGGTACGTGTGCTATTGTGCTGGCTACATGCAGGACGGCAAACATTCTTTACAAGTGCATCAACCTTTGAAACGGCAATCACTCTTTTTACTTCATGTACTGCTGTGCAAAGTCTATTATTATTCATCCTATCAACAATCTGGGTTTTTATTTTAGCTCCCGGCATCTGCTAATCCTTCGAGGGCACAAAATGTTAAGTCATCAATAAAAGGTATGGTTTGTTCATAATTTTGGAGACAAATGCTTTTAATTGATTAAATGAACTGTCTACTTTTGTAGTCTTGTCCGTTGAGGAGGAGGATTATAGGGTGTCACTGTTTTTCCCCATGAGCCGATTCAGTTTATGGTTTGTTTAATTCCTGTCCTTTTTTAGATACAATCTTAATTCTCTTTTAGAAAAGTGTCTATCAGGATTCAGTGTTATTTATAGAGCAAAATGAAATATTGAAATGGCTGGGCATCTATTACCCATTTGGTTTTGAGCGTGGATTTGCTGTGATTTTTCTTTATATATATATATATATATATATATATATATATATATATATATATATATATATATATATATATATAGTTGTGGATTTTAGTCAGTTTTTTTATACTTGCATGAGTAGTGATACCGTTACACTGCCTTGCACTTTTGCCTATGAATAAAAACATTGTATTTTTATTCACTGTATATCAGCTTTTCGTTCTGTTCATTTGGGACAAACCTCAATTCCTGACCACTACATGATACACAACTACTACTCAAACAAAAGTAATATAAACGTGCAAAAGTAAATTACTTCTACTCCTACTTCCACAACCAAAATAAACATAGCAAGTAAATACACAACTGCTGTTACTGTGGCTGCAACTACTAAAAACAACCAAATGCAAATACACTAAACATGGGAAATAAATACACAGCTATGGCTTTGAGTATTCAAACAAACAAAAGAATAAAAAGTAAATAAAACGACCTTACTTCTGCTTCTACTACAGTACTACGAACACTCAAACAAAACAAAAAAGTGCATTCACAACTACTACTCAAGCAAAACAAATATGAAAAAAGTGATTTTCTCTAAACTCACCGTTGAATGGACTGAACATTGGCACTTATGTCCAAGGTCCATGCATTATCTACACCACTTCATCCTCCATCCTCACAAGGGTCGCGGGGGGGGCTGGAGCCTATCCAGCTGTCTTCGGCATCCTCGCTGGACCGTTCATTTAAACATATCAGTAATGTAAAAACTATTTATATCAAATTGTACCTTTTGGCTCTATTGTGGCCACATATGGCCAATTGAAATCCATGGAAGCTACTTTTTTAAAGTCCTTGTTATTGGATAAACTCAACACTTTTTTGTCATGTTTTCTACCAGATTACGTTTATTAATTTTCGGACAATGGAGCAATTACATGTAATCGTATTTTTCAATGGTTCTCTAGTGGAGCAAATGAATCTGTTTTGAGAACAGGCAAAGCCCTTTACTGACCATCAAGAAGAATAACTTTTTATACCGCTAAGTGGAAGCTCATTTTGCTGGCTGTAGAAAAGACTCTACTATTAGCAATACAAGAAATAAAGTCCATACTGAGAATATATTAAAAATGTCATTTTTGAGCTTGTTTGAATGGATATTTTATATAATGACTACATCTGATATCAAGTAAATCATACCAACGTTGTTGCTGTACTGAGACTAATGTAATAAGCTGGAATAGCAGGCTGTTGCGTTTATGAGGCAAAACTGAGAAGGGCACATCAGACAGGTTGGGGGGGTTGTTCAGCTCCAGCTTCATTGACGCAGGGTACAAAGTTGCTAAGCACCCAAACAAACCAGTTGAAAAATTAGGTGCAGTACTTAAACATTGCTTACCGGGAACCTGCGTTGTCATTTCACCTGAACACCTTAAATGTAAACCGGTGGATTAGTCCAGTGATTTCTGGCCAGTGTCCTGCAGCACATTGTGTCATTAGAGATCATCAGTTACGACACGGGAAATGATCCAATTTCACGTAATTGGTCTGAAAATTATTCATTTAAAAACAAATAATGTATCTTTGTGTTTATCTGTCAGTGACGCATAGTGACAATAACAGGAAGAGCAAAGTGAAAATAAAAGTATTCTAAAATTGACACACCAGAAGGTCTCGCTAACAACCCGCCGAATTTGAATGATTTAACAAAAAAAAAAGGCAAGTATGTAAAATGAGACTTCAAAATCATGAAAAACGTAGCCATTGTCTCCTAACCCTGGGAGCAGGTCCACTGAAACCACACCCCACTCAACTGTCAATCAAATACCATTACTACCACCTGGAAAAATGGATACTAATTCATCTAGCCAGCATGTCTTTTGTGTACACACACACATGTTTAATCTGCGAATACATATCGACTTAGAATATAGTGAAAGTTTAGTCGGAATCGCAGACGGACGCCTGTGTAAAACGGCGGACCAACCTATAGTATGTAATTTTTTTTTTTTATTTTAGACCCGGAAAAAAATTGTAAATGACGACGACAGAAGGGCTGCAGACAGATGACGAATAATGGACATTCAATTTGTAGTAAAATGCCCAGCTCTGGAAATAACATTCTTCATCACATTTGACAGTGTTACTGGTGTAAAATCAATATCCAAAAGAAAACGACCATTCATATATTTGTCGCGTATGCACAAAATGGGCTTGCAAGGTGCATTGACCACTTTTTATGGTAACAGTGTGATTTGTGTCTAATGTTTTGTTTTTTTGCTGAGAAATGCTCTGGACCGACAATTAAAGCCAAATGACTCATAATTCCGCAGAAAATGTCTTCCCTTTTGGTTTGTTTGAGAGAAAGTCACTGGAAGTGACCCAGGCTGAGCCAGAAGAAGTGGTGGTCCCGTCCTGTCTTAAGTTTAAGTAAGAATAGCCAAGTTCCCTTGGTGCAGAAAAGAAAAAGTGGTTGTAAAAAATGCTCACAGATTTGAGACAGACTAAAAACACTAATGACAACACATCTGCATAATGCAAATCTAACTTTTACAACAGGACATTTGATTTGTTTGAGTGGGAGAAATGTTGATAATGCTGATTCCATTTGACATCTTATTTGATGTATGTATTGTCTATTACCCTTCTGGCATCGTTGTTCTTACCATTGCTCGTATGTGCTTTCTTTATGTTGTCTCTTACCATTTTTGGTATGAGCTTTTCTTTGTTGTTTCTTACCATTATTGGTATGTGCTTGTCTTTCCATTGCTGGTATGCATATTATTAATCTAAGATAATAGTTATCTGAACGAATGTATATTGCTCTTATTTTCATTCATATTTTGGTTATATATTGCAATACTGTGTATTGTTCTGGATGATGTTAAAAGACAGAAGGAAGTATTTGAACTGTTACGTTATTGATGAGAAATAGGGGTGGGATTAAATAAATCTTCCCACTACTTTTCGAGTGCTTTTGATTTGAATATCGAACCTGCATGTTTTCTGTTTTCAGTATTGCTCAAGTCTTGTTTTTTTTGTTTTGTTTGTTTTTTGTACGCAGGTAATTTATGTTTTATGATAAGTAATGCTCGAAACAAATAAAAAATGGAATGGAAATGGACCTTCCATGAAAGGAAAACTCAAGACGCATCTTTCCGAGTTGGCATTTACAGTTTGTGTATGTGTCAAAGGGGGACAGAAGTATGCAGGTGAGGAGTGCTGGCATAGGTGGTAGTGGAGGGCGAGGGAGGCCAGTCAGCCTCATCTTCCAGCTTCAGAGCCAGACACTTGTATTTAGTCTTTGGGGGACGTTTTTTACAACAGAGGATCCAGGAGAGAAAGGCCCAGCCCCAGCAGTTATTCACCATCTGAGAACAGGTTCAGCATGAAGCCAGAACACAAAAAGTTTGTCAGTGAGACTTGCACTCTCAAACTGCAATTGGAAAAGAACGTTTAAAATTACAGTGGACCCTCCAAAGTCTAGCGAGAAATTTTATGGTTCAACCAGTTTCTGCAAGAATATGCCTTAAAAGCTAACCAAAACTTGTAATGTGTGACATCACGTCAGGCATCAGCAAATCCAACAAGCGAGAGCAGTCATTCTGGAAGTGAGGTACGTAGGCTCTCTCTAGTGGTACATGACAGAATTACTGCCTAAGTATAGTGAACTCTGTGACAGTTTTTTCACTAAAATATTCAGTTTGGATACCACTACTTAAAAAGGTTGTAGCTTAAATGATTAGAGACAAAGGCATGCTGTAAATGTTGCTTGGTGCAATTTTGCTATTTTGGTGCTTAAAGGGAAGCCAAGCCCAAAAACTTCTTTATAAGAAAATCTATGCAGCCCCACTAGTTTAAACATGGCATTCTTCTGATTAATATTGCATTTGTGAAATATGAGTTAAGCAGCAAAATCCACCCATTTTAAGCCATCTCAGAGGACGGACATTTTGCCACTTGTCGACTGAAAATGACTCATGAAAATGCTCAGCGCTCAGACGACAACCAATCACGGCTCACATTTTTTCTGAAGCTGCTTGCATTCGTACATATTTTTGAAAATGTTAATTGATCTACACGTTTCAATTCACAATCAACATCATTTCACAGGTTGACCCCTTTTACTGAGCTACATCTCTGTTTCACATTTGTTCTGATTTTTCTTTTTCTAAACATAGATGTTCCTCTCTGTTCATAGTATCTGACTTTGTGTTGGAAGAGCCTCTGAACACAATAAAGTGGCATTTTATCATTTACTTTAAACATAAGATGAGCAGTTTTAAAATCCACCAGACTGTAGCATTTAAGGATCTGTGATTTTATAAATACATTATTGGTAGGCCACTATAATCAAGGTTCATTATCGTGGTTGTGCCCTTCTGTAAATAAGAATGGCATTTTGTTGATTTGTATGTGTGTCCCCAGACATCCACAGAAAAAAAAAAACATTATATATATATATATATATATATATATATATATATATATATATATATATATATGTGTGTATAAATGTGTATATATGTGTGTGTGTGTGCGTGTGTGTATGTATGTATATATATATGTATTTGTGTGTATGTATATGGGACTAGGAATCAACTGAACAATGTAAAGTATTTTGGTCAAATGTGTTATACTTTATGTAATATTCCTATGGCTTTCGATAATTTTGTCTTAACATGGTTTACATGCAGATTATTAAAAAAAAACATTTTTGATCATGATTTGTGTTTGATTATTGGACCAATGGTACCAAAATAATATACATTTCCATCCATCCATTATCCAAACCGCTTATCCTCACAAGGATCGCGAGCATGCTAGAGCCTTAGTTTTAGCTATATTTAAGGATAGTTTACTGACGTCAAACTACTTTGTACCATTTCAAAGTGTTTATTTCCACTTGTGCTCATTTATAATAATACTGGATTGAATATTTTAATTGAATCATTACTTCATCAATTCTTTCTTTTTTGTCAAACGAAGTGTTAAATGCTGTAACCAACAGCGATACTGGAAGAGTCACAGAAAAGCACAGTAGCTGTCCTTAGAAATGTTACAACATTTAGAGAAGGTCAAATTAAGTTCAGCCCAATATCCTAAACTTTTTGTGAGGAGTGTATATCATGAATTAGATTATGATGAAGACAGATGGGAGCATGAGCGTACCTCCAGTATGAAAGACACAACAGCATGCACTAAAGAAATGATGAGGAGTGTAATGCGCCATTCGTAGGGAACATCTGCAATCTGAGGGAAGAAAACGCACATATTTTTATTTAACAACTAGAATAATACATTTAACATTTATCTATTCAATAGTACAGAGCCATCAGACATGACATGGGGAAAAAAGCAATTTGTGGCAAAAAGATAAAACGTCGCCTCAATTGTGGGTTTAATATTTCTATGAAAAACGTGGACGTCTTCCATGTAGCACCTTCGCAAGACACTTCAATACGCCTAAGGGTCTTTATTTTTTATTATTCCAATGCCTCTCAATAATAATGATTACTTGCAATGGGAAGCTTTTCAGAATCTCATTGTAGCTCATCTACTTTAACATTTCAAGAGACGGTGCGCTTTATTTGCTTACTCTACTGTTTGCTACTTTGCGGCCACTAATTGGCATTTTGTGCGGTCTTTATATTGCGGCTACAATTTTGACATTGTTATCTCCATGTTTTGCCTGGGACCTATTACAAATGAAGTATCAACCACAAACAATCTAAATAAATTACCACAAAAGGTTCACCTGAAACACGTCGTCTACAGCAGGAATAGGATGAAGCAAGACGAACAGGAAAAAAGCATACTGAGTGAAGACAGACCACATAAATGCATCTGAAAGTTAAAACAGAAGTTAAAAAATTGTTAATGAAGCCATAATACCACTATGAAGGTTATGCAAAGCAGGGGCGGAGCCAGATCGTGGCTAATGGGTGGGCCTGAATATTTCTCTCACTGAGCACAATCCTCCTGTCCCCAGATCTGCCTTAGACAACCACAACTATGCCATTCTTATTATTCGATAAAATAAAAAACATAATGAAACACAAATTCAAAAATAATTCAATTTAAAAAAAGTTTAAAAGTAAATATTTTTTCATGAATCTCACCGGGTGTGCAGCCTGTCAATCTGGGTGGGCCTGTGCACACCCAGGCCCACCCATGGCTCCGCCCCTGATACAAAATCGGAATTATTCATTTAAAGTTATTTAGAAGGAAATATACCAGTTGTAAAGCCACATAACTGATTGAGAAAATATTTCCTTTTGTCTTACAGTTTTTATACGATGGTTGTCTGAAGGGTTTTCCCTTGCAGAAGGTGATTGCTACAGTCAGGTACTGGAAGGCCGGAACGTAGAAGACGGAGGTGTTTTCAAAGTTCTTGACGTCTGCATACAGATAATTCGCACCGTACAATCCTTCAGATGATGGAATTACACTCAAATTGAACAGGTCGGTCCCGTCATGCCCAATGGCGGAATCGTGACTGTGGAGAGACAGAATTAGTCAATACATCGATTTTATCCATCCACCCATTATCTAAACCGCTTTGTCCTCAGACAGAAAGAACGAATGTGTGCAGTTATGTCTTCGTGAAAGCTTTTTTTCTTCTTCTCGTGTATAAAACAGCAGGGTGTACACTGTTACATCCAGGCGCTGCCGCCATTAGATTCTGCTTTAGTCGAGTGTTGTGAGATCCACGTTGCCATCGCGGAGACAGTGAATAGGACAGTGATGGATAAGATGTTGTGCCGTTTCAGGTACAGGTCCGCAGTCACATGATGGTGATTCGATAAGTTCGCAGCGGGAACTTGTTGCTGCTGGAGCGGTCAACCCCAGTTCTTTGATGGACGCTTGAGTCCCACCCAGTCTTTTCAGAGGAGTGCTGAGCCAGGCAGGGCTCTGATGTTTGAGTGTGCCATAAACTAATCTGGTCTTGCAGTTTTTTTTTCCCCCCCCAAGTGCTACTCTCGGCTTCTAGGATGTTGAGGTTGGCGTCATAGAGCCCTGCGAGAAGGATTTCAACCTCTGGGGCTGCATAGCTAGTGCCTCAGTGACCGACAGATTTTGGAATTGTTCAGTTCATTCGGACATGGTTCTTTACAGAAATGGTGAGCAGCTCCATTTTACTGACTCATTTATTTGGTTGGTAAATTTAGAATTTCATAGGAAGTGTTACTCACATTGACTTGGGCGGCTCATACCAACTCTGTCGCCGTACTAAGAAGAAAGCGACAATCTGGAAGAGTAGGCAGTTGAAAATCTGGGATATAAGTGAGCAGAGCACCGAGCAGGAAATCAGGCTGGTTTCAGGGGTTTGCTGCACCAGCTTCTTCCACGCAGGGTTCAGGCTCACTGCACATTAAAACAAACAAGTCCAAAAATTATGTAGTTTAATATTGCCAAACAATAGCCCAAATGTGAAATGTACTAAATGTTAAAGGTGCCCTTCCATCATAATTAATTTTTCCACTGTTTTATGCATAACATACAGTATATCAAATTAATTTGTGACTTGTTTCAAGTGTGACATCGATGCAGTTTGTGGACTGGATGCAATAAACGATAATATGCCTGTAAAGTGCTCGGATTTGAATTCCGCGCCGTTAAGATAAAATGATAAAAGGGGCCCTTTAACGATATGATGGAACATGTTACTCACTTGAAAAGACAACAAAGACAGTGATGCCAATGTCAATAAATAAGAACTGGTAGAATCCAAAGTTTGTGAGAACCTGAAGAGGACACTTTTCACATCAGACACACGGCATCCACGTCTGCATATCTCATCAGTATGTGCTACTGGCAATAATAAACACAAATGACACCAAGAGACAATGCAATAATTTTTGTGGTGTGCAGTCCCACCCGTTTCTTTCCTGTCTTATTAAAAAAAAAAACTCCAACAAATGTGCATGATGTCAAGTTATCTTCTAATTCCTTCTTCTTTGAATGACAAAAGGCAGAAAAAAATATTAACAATAAGGCAGTAGTAAATTGAGTGCAATTACCCTGTTGCATGTGTTTAAAACATCACCATGAGAAATAAATGTGTACAAACGAGGCAGAATAGTTACCGAGTAGAGCAAAGCCGTGCTGCAGAACAAGATGATGACAAAGAGGGCCATGTATTTGAACACACAGAAAGATGTAACAAGAGCAGCGCGGCCTTCCCTGTGGACAGTGAGGGGAAAATAACTAACATTTTTATTTAAAAAGTGTCCACTCTGAAGATATTAAAATGAAGATATGCATATGATTACATAGATGTCACAGAGTGCCAGTTGATCTCTGGCCATTCTCTTTATGTAAGAAAATGACACAAGTGGACTAGACAGGCAAAAGCAAACAAAATAATCAATCCCAACTGCCTCATTAATAATTAATTTGGTCATTTGTACTACCTGATGAGGTTAGGCACGCAAGAGATGTTTGGAATGGTAGAGGTAAAGGGGGAAGCTGCTGAGGCCTCCAGCTCAGAGAGTGAGATCCCACTGTGCGCTTTCTTCAAGGCCTGAAAAAGAAAGAGAGCAACTCTCAGCGTAACAGTGGAAACTCACCAATCTGATAGTGAATGGCTCATATCAGCACACAGCACTGTTTTCTTCAGTTGAGAATTTTTTTTTTTTTTTTTTGGGCATACTCACTCCACAGTCATTAGCACCATCCCCACACATCCCAACAATGTAACTGTAATGTTAAAAAAGAAAAGAAAATGTCAATATTATGCAGAATGGAACACTATGAAAATAGCTTTGGTAATTTATTAAAAGAATAAAAATAAAAAATAAAACACAACATAAAAATCAAGCTGACCCGATGCTTTGCAGGGCTTGCACCAGCAGAGTCTTCTGCTCTGGAGACATGCGGGCAAACACAGTGGCTCTCAGGAGAACCTACAGCAGCCCCATGAGAAAAGGTTAAATCCAGGACATCGAAAACCAAACAGACCAAATGTTATCTCAATACCTTTTGAACAAGTTGTGGAAAGTGCTCAGAGATGACAGCGAAGGCTTGGCCACTCACAGCGAAGTGATAGCCTGTGTCACCCTCAAAGTGCAACCTCTGTCCAGCAAAGCTGATCGGAGACATCTGAACAGACCAAGCAACAGAACATCATATGTATTTGAACATTTCCTTGTTAATTCCTTCAATTCATGTTAATTCCTTTAGATAAAAGGAGTCAGGGGAAAAGACAAAGCATGCAATACATAAAGTGAACTACAGAGTATAGAGTGTGCTACATATGTGTATTTAACTTATACATGTGTAAATTGAGGATGGAGAGAGAGGCCAGTTTGCGTTCCAAGATTTGTTGTGTTTTGTAAACTGCTCTAGGACTGCGATATGATCTCAGAGTAATCTACTCCAAGAAGGGCTTTCACAGACATAATTGAGGATTATCTCTCACAAACGTATACGTGACTGAAATGCTCTCATGCTCCCTTCAGATTTTCTAACTAAAAGTGAGGTAATCTAGAATTACTGTACGTGCCTGATGGCATGTCATGGTACTGAATTTGCCCTCTCTGATATATAATGTACATTATATAACAAACTTTTTAAAAAGTATATTTTTTCACATTACCACAGTTTTTCTAAGTGTCTGTCTTACTTGATTATTGTTCAAAACGGGGTTCTCAGAGTAGCGCCACATGATACTAGCAGGGTTTTGATCATCCGGAGGCACAGCATCTGCTATAATGACTTTCTCATGGGCTTGAACCATCCCGCAGTCTCCAGCCACTGATATTGCTGTCAGCATGTTGTCACCTAACGACATACAAATGCGATGGACCGTATGTGAACTTCAAACACTGGCAACCTGACAACACTTAAAAACAGTGTTTACCTGTAACCATCAAAGTTCGAATGTTGGCTTGTCGTAAGTCAAGCAAAACACTAGCAGTCTGTTGTTTGAGTTTGTTCTGCATGATGATCAAACCGAGGAAGTCCACGTTGGTTTCTAGCTGCTCTCTGTTGACGCCAAGCACGCATGCACACACACTCATCAAAATCAATACAAAGGGCAAAAGGCATAGCGGAAAAGTGAGTAATTCATACTGCACTGTAACAATTTAGAATTACTTATATTAGTAATTAAAACCATAACTATACCACAAAATGATGATCCCAAAATGGATTTAATATTTCAGACTAATTTTAAGATACACAATAAATGGCTTACAGATGGCGGCCATTTTGTCACTTCTGTTGACTGAAAATGATATCACAGTTGCTCAGGGCTAAGGTAACGACCAATCACAGCTCACCATCTCAGGGGCGGCCATTTTGTCACTTCTGTTGACTGAAAATGACATCACAGTTGCTCAGGGCTCAGATACCAACCAATCATGGCTCAGCTACAGAAAGCAGGTGAGCTATGATTGATCGTTACCTGAGCCCTGACCAATTATGATGTAATTTTTAGTCGACAGAAGTGACAAAATGGCCGCCATCTGTAAGCCATTTATTGTGTATCTTAAAATTAGTATCAACCAATCATGGCTCAGCTACAGAAAACAGGTGAGCTATGATTGATCGTTACCTGAGCCCGGACCAATTATGATGTCATTTTCAGTCGACAGAAGTGAAAAAATGGCCGCCACCTGAGATGGCTAGAAACAGGTGGATTTTGCTGCTTAATATCTCATATTCCACAAAATGCAATATTAATCAGAATGCCTTGTTTCAACTAAGTGGGCCTACATAGAACATATTTTTTTTAAAACAATGCTTGTGTTGACTTCCACTTTAAATGTGGGGTGAATTTGTGAGTACTGAATCAAAAAGGAGGATTACTGTTTTGATCATTTAAAAGTTACTTTTCATGACATGTGGAACTCCTGCCAATACTTCTCCCGGCTTGCATTTATTGTGTTCATTTAAAGACTGAAGTTAACGTTTGACCCATCACATGATTTGTGGATTTGTCATAATCATCTCCACATATTTTTGTTGTAGCTCATTAAACTAAGCAAATATCTGTGCTTGACTAGTGTGAACAAAGAAAAATATTTGCTTATTTTTATGCGAAAGAACATTCTTTTGATTTCTGAAGTGGCTTCAATAAACCATTTAAACAATTTTGGTAGTTAAAGATCTTAACCTCCTGTGTACAATGTTCCTTTAACTGCAATAATTGTGTATAAAGGAAGTCATACTGCATTGGCCGGCTCTGGATTTTGGCTACTAATTCTTTGATTTGAAAGACTTATCAAGATAAAATCCCTATCCAAATGTTTTCTCTCTCAATGTCACATACATTACATCACCTCTTGGCTAATTGCACTTTAACATCAAGGTTGATGGCAATAAATTACGGTCATACTCTTTCAAGTTCAAGAAATCTAGTGTTTGAATGTTTGAGGAGGGAAAAAAAAAGTGAAAAAACAGTCTTCAAGCTTGGAGTAAAGCACAGCGCTTCAAGACCAAGAATGTTTAAAATAAATAAATAACATCTTTGTGTTCTGGGGTGGGATGTTCCTGTAATTGTGCAATAGGAGCATTGATGGAGGAATGTACTGCACAATGGCTGCTGTGAACTTTGTGCCAAAAGAGTTTGGACTAATTTAAGTAATTGAGTAACTTATCATTCCAAAATAGATAGACATGTTGGAATATATACAATATTATATAATTGTAAATAATGTATAAGAGATTGTTTTTTTCTGTTGTTGTTTTTTTTAAAAGACATTTCCATGAAACTTTTAATTTTAATTAAGAACAATTTTACAGTGTAAATTGAGAACCTTGCATGGAGAAAATCATTCTATCTAGGCTATATTGCATAATAAACCATTAATGTCTGCAATGTTAACATTAGTTTTTGTTACAATTGAGTTTAACAAATAACAGTGTTGGATTTGGGTGGGCAAACAAAAGTATGTGTATGTGTTTTGGTAGAGCAACAATCTGCTGATACGAAGCTCAGAATTCCAGAAATCATTTAAACATTGCATGCAGCTTTAAAAAAAAGTGTTGTGTGGCATGTTTCTCTAATCATTCAAAACGTATTAATTAAATTACGTATGGATGAATGCATACCGGCTGAGGCTCTGGACTTCTGCCAAGGAGAGTTCAGTCTCCAGTTGATGATGCGCCAAGGCGATAACCCTGAACCCCTGCCGGGTGTAAGACTTGAGAGTTTCTTTGAAACTCTGTGGGACTGTGGAGACAAACATTAGCACAGCAGGCCTGTCTGTCATTTGTGAGATCAGCATATTAATTGTTTTAATGACAATTAAAATACAGTAAACCAAAAAATTGTCTTACAGATGGAATGTCAGGATGAACCTTGAGTATATTAAACTACGGTGTTACCTTCACAGGTGAACTTAATTTGACCTTTTTTGATCAATTGAATGCAAGTGTTAAATGTTTGTACTTTTTGCACAACTTGCTTTTCTCCAACCAGGCTCTGAATGACAAAATTCACAAGAGGATGTCCACTTCTATGCCTTTCTGTGACTCTCCAGTCTCGCTGTATTTTTGTTGCAATCTGCTGCTGCCACTCTGTGACACTCGAAGCACAGCAGCCACCTCCCTCTGAGGACATCCTGTGTGACTATAAGGTACTGTTGATCAATTGTTGGGTGTCATCTACATCTAATGCCGTCAAAATGTGAACAGCACAAGGTAGACAACTGTTTAAACACTAATTCAAATTCAACCTGGAAATCTATGTCAATTCATGATTAAAAATTGATGTGAATGTGGCTGTTTAGTTTCTCGTTGTTAGCAAACATCAAATGTGCTAAAAGTACTGAAACACTGAACAGTTACTTGGAAATGTGCATTCAAAAGTTTAGATTGTAAAAATTATAGTGCATTTTAAGGCCATCGTTCATCCATGCACTCTAAAAACACTTGGGGTCAAAACAACACAATTTTGGGTCAAAAATGGACCGATCCACTACTGGGGTCCATTTGACCCAACTTCGTGTGGTCCTCCAAGACTCCTGGTTTCTGCAAAAACAACCCTAAAAATGGATAGTTTTGTTCAAAACAACTCCAATAATCAGGCTGTTTTGTACAAAACAACGCAATAAGGTGGGTTAAATTGACCCAATTAGTGGATCAGTCCATTTTTGACCCAAAATTGTCTTATTTTAAGTGTTTTTAGAGTGTGGACACACACGTGTCTGACCTGTGTCTGGTTTGCAAAGGTTAGCCACAGTCTCTGGAGCTCCTTTCAGGTAGCTGTGCAAGTGATTTTGTCCCAGCTGCCTGACCACCACACTCATCCTCTGCAACGCCGAGGAGAAGGGGAGCTGGCGCACAATGCCAAATTCACCAGACTGAAATTTGCATATCAATATTGATTATTTTCCCCCAAATTTACATTTCACAAGTGGCATAGAGGATAACACTGATCACTGAATTGAATTATGGATTACCTGCTGCGGAAGTCGCACAACAGTGGAAATGTTGAGATTGTAAAGTGCAATCTCTTCTTCTCTCGGCTCATCGAGAATCTGAACAAAACATAACGTATGATGTAGCTTCTGAAAATAAATCCTATTCTTGCGCAATGTGTCTGTGTGTCTCCATGGCATAGTTAAATGCGCCTGTGTTCAAGTATGTTGAGTGTAAGCAATTCATTTTCCTTACCGAGCCTGTGGCAGTGAACATCTTGAGGTCCAAAGGGTCGCCAAAGAGTTTGCCCTCTATGGCGGTTAGTGAGTGGCAAGTAGCCATGCAGATGACAAAAGAAGTCTTGACCAGATTCTCTGTTGCGACCTCAGTGTCTGCAGGTGAAAAACTGTGTGGGACAAGGAGAATATGACTGCTTATGTGTACAAAAGGAGCAACATGGATCACAGTTTAATGATAAATTTAATTAATGATCAATTTTATTCCTTTGAGAATAAAATTACAATTATAAAGAGTGGGGAACACAGATGGACAAAATGCATAAAATATTTATTGGTAGATATTTTTCTTTCAGATTGTATATTTGTGCAGTCTGACTTATTTCATCTTGGACGAGTTGCAGCATCATTCAGTCAGGTTGCAGTGACAAATTAGAATGTCTCCAGGGAGCAAGGAAAAAAGTGATTGGAACTCACAATCATGTGGTGAAAAGACAGTCTAAAAGTCCAAGTCAAACTATTTCACACATGAATCAGACCAAATAGAACATAAGCACCAGTTGTCATAATCAGATTTCTAGTGATCCACTTGAGGGGTAGAGCTATGGGTGGGCCTCGGTGGCTCAGGCCCACCCAGATTGATAGACTGCCCAACCAGTGAGATTCCTGAAAAAAATATATACCTATCACTTTTTGTTAAATTGTCATGTCATGTCATCTTCCAAACCGCTTAGCCTATACAGGGTCGCGGGGAGGTGCTGGAGCCTATCCCAGCCGTCAACGGGCGAAGGCAGACTACACCCCGAACTGGTCGCCAGCCAGTCGCAGGGCACACACAGACACCATCACTGAGCGGGAATCGAGCCCACGCTGCCCGCACACAACGCGGGTGTGTGTACCACTACACTATCAGTGACCTTGTTAAATTATTATTACATTATTTTTGAATTTGTGTTTTGTTTTTTGTTTGTTTTTTCATTAAGAATGGCATAATTGTGGTTGTCTAAGGAAGATCTGAACTTCATATTATTCAGTTTGTCATTTTAATTGAATATACGATGTGTCAGGACAGGAGGATTGTGCTCAGTGAGAGAAATATTCAGGCCCACCCTGATTTTTCCAGGCCCACCCATTAGCCACCTTCTGGCTCCGCCCCTGATCCACTTTGTCAATCCTGTAAGGAAACAAATATGTGAAGAGAAAACAACAGGCCTTTGTTACATACCGGCCATTTTCAGCTCTCTGAATACCCCACAAGTCCAAACCATCCTCGGTAAGCGTTCCGGTCTAAAGTAAATATGCAGACACAAAAGTGGTTGCTTGAGTTAACCATTAATCGGCCTCAGAGAAGAGACATAGAACTCTGAAAAGGTTTGTTCCTAAATCACATTTAAATATAGATATTATAAAACCTCACTTGACAATGCAAAAATGAGTATGTATATACATGTGCTTCAAAGCGCAACAAATATTAGTGCATATTGAACCAGTGCTTTTATTGTGTGAAAGGCAATGTAATAAAAGAAAGCTGTGGAAAACACCCACCTTGTCAAAGCAGACCAGGTTCAACTGACCACATATGTTGATCCTTTGTGGACTTAGACAAAAGATGCCCACTCGCTTCAAGCGCCTCTGTGCGTGCCCAAGGCCAGCAGCCAAGGCCACAGGTAAGATCGGGGGTACAGCAATAATGACGATGTTCAGCGCGTCGAAGATGATGCCCCGAACAGGAACCTGGATGGGATGAAATCAATACATCAATATGACACCGAATCTGAATAACTGGCCTATTTCACACATGCCACCTCGTTTAGGACATCGATAGTGACGGTGTACACGAATCCAATCGTTGCCAACACCACCATACACATCAGGAACTGTGTGGCATCACGGTGCAGTTTGAAGTCGGTGGGTTTAGGGTAGAGGACGGAGCGCACAAGCTGACCCTTTTCTGTACTAAAGCCTGTTGGACCATGTAAGGTATGATGATGCGCTTCGTAAGGCAAAACAGCCGGAGAATGTATTTTCAGCAAAGAGGCCAGTCCTTGCCTGTTCTGACCACGACCACCTTCACCAGCTCATCAGCACAACAACGGCTTTGGATCACATGTGAGCCACATAAGAGGGTGTGTCGCTTGTGTTGCTCTGAATTATAGATCTCGTTTGCCTCCTGGCCGAAACCGGGTAAACTGGTCTTAATGACAGGTACACTCTCTCCTGTACATCCAAACACAGACAGAATTACTCGCCTACTTTCACATGCATTTCCCCCTTTTTTTTTGATAAGCATCAGTAATTGGCGTAATTTTACCCCACAAATAGTGCAGGTGTTCAAGACAACTGCTACGTAAAAAGAGGTCATCAAAATGAGAAAGGTCAACCTGTCAACATGCTCTCGTTGACTGTGCAGGTGCCACAGACAAGCACGGCGTCACATGGCATTATCATCCCATTGGCCGGAATAGCGATGACATCACCAGGCACGAGGTTAGTCGACATGATTTGTTCAATCTCTATGATAGACAAAGAAAAATGTTGATTAATATTACACTCTACCCCGCAGCAGGAAATTAATGGACTGCTCTTCTAAAGATTTAAAGTGTTCATGTCAGATTACACTTGATGAAAAGCATGCCTTTTTTCCCCCTGCACACAGACACTCTCACCATGCTGTGTTCTACCACCATGTCATGCAGCCTCAAGTGTTGCTAGAATGAGATGAGACAACTGGTGAGAAAAGATCATGCAACACATGCTGTTCAAAGTTTCTGAAAAACTTTTATTGTATTCATGTTGCACCATATCTAAGGGGCAAAAATACAGTAAAAGTACAGTCAATTTTCAAATAGTATTTTCTAGCTTTTCCCTAATATCTTGCCTGTCCCTAAAATGTGTCACTACCGAAACACACAATAACACAAGAATAAAAATAATTCTACTAGCCGATTCATATTTTTTTCCATTCCCCCCACTACACAGTATTTTTGTAAATTAATATATATGGTTTTGACATCAAAACCAATCAAAATGAATTTTTAACAGAATTTAATATTACTTTTTCCAAAATAAATCAAAATTTCCACGCTATTTTTCATTGTAAAATGTAGAAAGTTGATCATATTGACTTCAAAAGTCATCACTAATTAAAACAAACATACCCTTAAACAATCATTATCAAATTGTTTCAACCAATTCGGTAGAATGGCTCATATATATAGTGTTCATTAGATCAGTCTCCACTTACTTTTCGAATGGTGTACAGAGCTGCAGCGATTGCAAATAAAAACACTACCGTCATGACCGCTGCATAATCATAGGAGTCTTGAGTGGACCACAGAATAAGAGCAAAGAGCTGGAAGACGTAAAAGGGATTCATAACCTTGAGGGAAGAAGAGAAAACAAATGATTAAAAAGCGGCTAAAGAAACTAGCCCAATGTTTTTCTCTGAACCAAAAACCTACCTCTTTTACAAAGATTTTGAATAAAGACGGCACGCTTACGTCAATCTCATTCTTGCCGAAAAACAAAGCTCTGTTGACAAGGAACATTCCTAGTAAATGCATGTGACGAGTGTGGTGAACCTAATCAAACGTTTGAGGGAAAATCTCGAATTTTGCTACCTGTAGTGCTGCAGTGTTTTAGGGAGTCCAGAACTGTGGTCCCTGCGTATTGCTGCACAGCTCACCTTGATGTCCTCTAAGCCACTAAAATAACAACACACGTTTAATTAATTGCATTGACATTCACAAAATGTTGACTGAATATCCAATATGATCAAATAAGACCAATAATAATCACATTGTTTATGGACCCGTACTTAAATGGTTCAAAGTTCTGTGTCCCTTCATTCCAGTAGTATTTGACGCTGTTGTGGGTGAAGTAGTGGACCTAAGAAAAGGGGGTCGTCAGTATCGTAGTTGACCTCATATACTTAAAAACATGCGAGTAAAATGTTGAATGATAATTTTCTGGGTTAAAATGATATTCCTGCCAAATATGTACAGTAATCTAGTTCCAATTCAGATGAAACCGTGTTTTCCAGCTTCTTAGGCTGGCCACAGTAATTTAGCTGAAAATGAGATCATTTTGAATACATACTTTCCAAAAACAACTTGAATGCAACTCATTTGTTTGACGTCTGTTTATTTTCACAATTAAGTACCTTATAGGGCTCTCTATGAATGAGCTTCCAATTTTGCTCCTTATCTTCAGCCTTGAGGTATTGGTGGTCTTTTCCGTTCAGTAAGTCACCTGTAGACTGCTGATTGACACTATCAAAGGGGGTCTTCCCTGGAGCCATCAACACTTGTACTTTGACACAAATCCACTGTCTGAATTTGTCCTATGAATGAAAACAGATGCATATTATTTGCTATAACTGATGTTATGCTATGCCAATAACCATAACAGTTAAAATCCTCAATTTTTTTTTTTAATTAAATCACTTAAGCGATTAAAGTGTCCCTACTGTATGTTTCATGCTAAATGGGTTCATTTGAAAATCTGTACAGATATTGTGATTTTTCTTCATTTTGAACAACCATTACACATATTTTCCCCACTAAATCCCTACCTATATAAATACACAAATAGTTGTATATTAAAATATTTGCATGCCACAATTTTCCATGACCTGATTTCAAATTAACAACATATATAACAAACAGTATAATCTGACAGAAGAATATTATCAAAATATTTGGGGGGGCGGTTTAATGTATCTTTAAACCCGTAATTCCCTCCCCCCCCATATTATGCCTCCAATTAAATTAAAGTAAAAAAACATGGGCACAGCAACACATTGAGCATTTCCGTGGTAAAGATTAGGTATCTTACGACTTTCCAGTCTCCGCATGGCTCAAGCTACTGGGAGGCCATCTGGAGGAACCTCATTCTTTGAATGTGTGATAAAGTAGGCTTCTGTAAAAGATACAGCCATTCGTTTGGTGCTGGTGCCTTTCAAGGTGGAAATGTCATTATGACTTTTTAAAGACCCTTTTGTAGTTCCAGCTTTGCCTCTCATACATTGTACAGGCACATTCTGAGTTAGAGATGACCGTACCGTGGTCCTAAGCAGCAGTATTTGTGCCTCGCTCAGTGAGGAGTGCACGTAGGTCGCTTTGACCGCCCATTCGGGCAGCCAGTAGAGCAACAACAGCAGCAGCCCACCGGAGCAAACTGCACCAACAGCCACTAGAATAATTTTCCACAGGCACGGCCGGTACCCCCACACCTCCTGCATGGACCAAATAACAGAATCCATTTGTAAATTGAATACTCTACAGGCATCGAAAGCAGTCATGTTCAACTTTTGGAATCCCACAAGGATTCCTTTTAGGGCAACACAACTCATTTATCTGACTATCATGTGCCCCACTGCGATAATATGACAGAACAAAGTAGACAGGACCAACTAATACTACTTTAGTCTGCAAAATAAGTAGGAATGGATTGTTACCATCTCATCATCCAGGCCCTGATTGATGAGCTTCCCTTCGCTGGTTTTCATGTTGATTAAAAAAGGGTTAAAAACTATAAAAGCACAAAGAGAATAGTTACATGCACCACATATTCTGCACATTGATGAAAATCGGGAGATTAAATAAATGTCATTTTGACTGAATGACAACAGTGTGGTTGGTCTTTTGTCGTATGGCTTCAGTTCATTTATTTTCAATTGGACAATTTGGCTCAATCAGGGTACACACACAGACGCACACACATTATGTGAAGACAGACTTCAGAGGAAGACACAATAAAGGCAAAAGCGGATTGGCCATCACCTGAGGACATCGTCCTCACTGAAAGTTTACAAAGGAAATACAAAGTCCACAAGTGCTAAGTAGAAAATCAACAAGACAGTAACACTTACTTGCATTCAACTTGGAGTCAGTAGCCACCTGCAAGTTTATCATTAAGCATTGTCAACTGATCAAAAGGAGTAGAAAGAAGTACAGAACTTATCTAGTCCTACCCATTGCTCTTTGTGTATTTTGAATTTCATGTTTTCCTTTCATATTAAGACAATAAGTCATTGATGTAGAATGTCCCGAGAGGAAAAAAGAAAAACGTCAATATAAACCTACTCAATACTCATATATGTAACTGCACTTCCACTTTTGTATACATATGCCTGCATACACGCAATACATAGGCACATCTATCATTATATTCTCATACACACTGTTGTCCGTTCTCAATATTTCATTACATTACAATCAATCTGACATATTTCAAAAATTATGGAGCAATTAACTGACATACCCAATTTATATAGTTTTTTATTGTACTTCACTTTTGAATCTGTTTTTGAACACAGCAAGCGATTCACACCGTTTCAACACCGAAGTTCCGAAATTAACTCCTCTTACGGAAACACACCTTTGCTTAATGTTTGTTCTTGTTTTGGAGTTGTTGTAGAGCCTTGCACCCCTTAAGTCATAGCAACTCTCTCTGATTTCGAACAGCTTTTGAGTATTGTGTACTTTGTATTTGTGCAATTATAAACTCTGATAAAACTGATAAAAAAATGGCTTAGTTGGTTCAGTATATTTTGATCGATTAATAATTCTAATTGCCCTTTTTTTGTTTGAAAACAGGCAGAGTATTGATTTTATAGGCATTTCTCCATATTTCCACACAATAGTAAAGGTATGGTACTAATAATGAACAATGTGTGTATAACGACTTCTTATTCAGCACAGTTCATTAGGCATACCAAGTCTCTTTGTGAATTGCTTTACTATTAAACAAATGTTACTTGATTTTGAATTTTAAATCTCACTGAAGTTAAAAAACTTCTAAACAAAATATAAAAATGACCACGTTTTCTTACAAATAAAAAGCTAATGACACTCATTTGGATTGTACTTTTTTTTTTTTTTTGCCATTTTAAGAATGAACACTTGAAGTCCATAAGTTACTGACCATCGGGTTTTGCAAGTATAATTAATTAAAATAGGATGAAAATCAGAAAAAGCAGAGTTCAAGTCGATAAACTGCTATGAAAAGTTGAGTTTAATTCGAAGAGCAATAATTTTAATCCCCACGCACAACTCACCAATGTCTTCTCTCCTCTTCACAATGATCATCAGGTGTCCAAGTGCACAAGTTTTCTGTTTTATATTCTGCCTGCAGCTTTTCGACACACACATGACCAATGCACACATTGGCACAACCGTCCAACCGCTCGCTTCATTCAGAAGGGAGTGGACAAAAGCGGATGTGGCAACATTACAGTGCCCATAAGTAGGTCATTAACAGTACATTGAAAACAGTTAAGATAACAGTATTGTCTCAGTTGGCTACACTAACGATGAGTGGAGCTGTAGGAATCTTTGAAGAAAATATATTTTACACGAACAAAAAACAACACAGTATTTTCTTTTCAAAATATATTTAAGTTCACACAAAACTTTTCTCAACGATATAAAAATCAATTCTGAGAACAACCAGTTAACCCATAGCAATGTTATTTAAGAGAGAGAAGCTGTACAGCTGTATTGATTTATGCAGAACTTCTTTTACTAGCCTATGGCTTGTGTGCAACAAGTGGGCATCCCAAAAAATCCATCTACCCAGAAAAATGAATATTTTGGGTTGGCAAATACGGTCTCTGTAAATCTACATAACTGTGGGGATGGGTGCTCTGGTGCCCAACCGACTATTTTCCCATATTAAAAACAACACAGCCTAACTACTTATATAATTTACGACAGCTACAGTACACAATTTGTCAAACAAAGATATTGCAGGTTAATTTAGACTGGAATACAATTAAAAATAAAGCTAAAAAATACTTAAAAGGTCATATTTACAGGCATGTAATTTGAGATACAAATTTCCACACAACTACTTTTCCATCCCAGTTATTTAATCGGCTTCATTTTCCACTTATTTAACGTCACACAGGGTCCTGGCAGCTCCACATCCTTGTCCTGAAAGATTTCAACAAAAACTTATAAACACGTTTGAGAATTTTTGTGAAAAATAGATAAGAGAAACAACACATGCATAAACGTCCCTGCATGCTTTTAAATATATGGTGCCCATACAGCTGAGGGTGGTTGCTTTCTATCCCACATTCTTAGATACAGAAGTGTATTTCAATTTTCAGAAAGCAATGCAAAAAGTTTGAAGTAACTTGGTCTCATATGACAAACACGTCTCTATTCCAGGACAAAATGCTATATTTCCTCTTGCTTCTTTTTGAGAAAATGCTTGATAGTAGTTACATTTGGGGGAAAAAATAAAAACCTCAAAGACTGCTTGGGACCATTTTCAGAGCTAACAATGTCCTTTGCAATGACACACAAAAATATAAACTCAATGCGTTCATGTAAATGAGTAGTTCAGTGTAAGGAGACTTTTACCTCTTCTGTTTTCGCGGAGTTTGCTGGTGCCCCGCCCACTTCTTTCAGATTTGGATCTTGCGTAACACACAGTGACTTTGCTTCCATTGATCTCGCTGTCCTCCATGGACTCTTTGGCAGTTGTACACATTTCTTCACTGTCATACTCCACAAAGCCAAACCTGACGAAAAAAAAAAAAAATAATGAACAACTAACGTGTAACACAGACTAAGGCATGGCAGTCCTATTTTTTGTTGTATCTATACATAAATTCATTGCAACCTACCCTTTTGACACTCCCGTCACTTTATCTGTGGCAACTCTTGCACTGAGACATCCCTCGAAAGCACCTTGAAGAATTTCTGCGGTTGTCTCGCCGCTAAGTCCCCGTACAATTAGTTTCTTTGACTCCACTAAGAAAGAAAGGAAAAGTACAGTAGTGTAGTGCAGACAATAGTGTTGGCATGAATTTAAACTACAAGTCTAAGTGCGCCAATTCTAATTTAGTGCCTATTTTCAAGTTACCCTGATATAATATGACTGAATGTATTTACATTTACCTTTTGTGTTCATTAACTCATTCACTGCCAGACATTTTCAGACCCACTTTTACCCTAAGGTCTGAAAAAAAATTGAAAAAAAATCAATTCCAGGGATTGAATGGCTGGACTGTGAAAAGACAAATAAATACATCAATGGCAGTGAATGAGTTAAAAAATGTCTTATAGCTTTAAAGGGAAAGTCAACCCAAACATATTTTTTCAAGAATATGTTCTATGCAGGCACACTAGTTGAAACAAGGCATTCTGATAAATACTCTATTGCGTTTGTGGAATAAGAGTTAATCCACCTGTTTTTAGCCATCTCTGGGGGCGGCCCTTTTGTCACTTCTGTTGACTGAAAATGACAACACAGTTGCTCAGGGCTCAGGTAACGACCAATAACAAGCTCACCGGTTTTCTGAAGTTGAGCCATGATTGGTTGTCATCAGAGCCCTGGGCAACTTCAATGTCATTTTCAGTCAACAGAAGTGACAAAATGGTGAGATGGCTAAAAACGGGTGGATTTTGCTTCTTAACTCATATTCCACAAACACAATGTTAATCAGAATGCCATTTTTTCAACAAGTGGGCCTGCATAGAACATATTCTTGAAAAAAACATGTTTGGGTTGACTTCCCTTTTT
The DNA here is from genome assembly GCF_054856515.1 of Filicampus tigris. Classification (NCBI taxonomy): domain Eukaryota; kingdom Metazoa; phylum Chordata; class Actinopteri; order Syngnathiformes; family Syngnathidae; genus Filicampus; species Filicampus tigris. Next base: position 9,924,770 of record NC_141226.1, read on the forward strand.
AACTTCAGCTCAACAAAAAAGTTACGTTTACATTTTGTTCAGTGTATTAAACTTTACATACCTTTTTCCCCAAAATTGTTTAAATGCTGCATTACACTGGTCACTTCTGGGATTTTTTTCTAAATTTAGTGGTCTATGCACCACCAATATAGCGTCATATGCGTCACTGATTACTTTTGTGCTTGGGTAGACATGTATTCAATACAACAAATATGAACATAAATACAATTTATTACCTCACATGGTGGGGAAAAACAACATGTAAATAAAAACCTATACGTAATCGCTACAATCCCAAATACCTTTTCCCATCTCTGGCCTTTCTTTCATTTCACAGAACTGGACTCTTATCGGCCTTTTTAGGAGAGTCGCATTTTTGGTGGCATCTAGTGCTTTTTGAGCATCTGCAACAGTGGCAAACTCCACAAAGGCATATCTGTGGGTAATTGTAACATCAGATGTCCAAAAGAGATTAAACAGACAGACAGAAACACAGAGAAAAAGAGAGAGACAGACAGACAGAGAGAGAGAGAGAGAGAGAGAGAGAGAAATAAAACACACTTACCCTTTTGCTTTGCCATCCTTGCTTGGTATTGTAATGGCGACAGATTTCTTAAAGACTTTTTTAATGTTAAATTCCTTCACCTTGAAAGGCAGGTTGCTCACAAAAAGTGTGTTTGGAGAAACCTCAACTGGAAAAAAAGGGGGGAGGGCGGGACACAATTTTTGAGGTGATAAACATACACAAGACATACAAAGTAAGGTGGTGTCCACTGCTATACCTTTCTGTGACGCTTTCAGTCTCTCTGTTGCAACCAAGTGGCCAAAGTGTCAGAGTGACAGCAGCAGGTTGCAGCAGTGATACAGAGACAGAAAGGGTCATTAGTTTGATGCAAAAAAAAGAAAAAAGAATGAAGTACTCTGCAGAAATTACCTTCATTGCCAGGTTTGGTGTCGACATTTTTGTTGTTGCTGTTGCTGACAGCTCTAACAGAATCAATGATGAGAAGTCGGTCTTGGATCTTGGCTCCTTGTTTGCTCTTCCTCATTTTATTTGCAACACCTTCAGTTTTAAACTCCAAAAAGGCAACACTGTTGACAAAGACAAACTTCACTTAGTGTTGAGAACAAAGAGCTTGATACTCCTTTTATAATTATTATTAGTTAGAAGGGTTCAGGAAAAAAAAAACTCTCACCCTCTGTCTGGGCTGTCAGCCTCATCAGGAAACCTGATTTGAATTGCTTTAGGAAAAACCTCCCGGATGTCTCTTCTTGTTGCATTATAAGGGACATTCTTCAAAAACAAACATCTTGCATTTTTAGCTGACAAGAAAAAAAAAACAAAGTGAACGTCTCTGGACTTAGTTTCAGGACTCCTTTTCATCAAATCAAGGAAAAAGGGAAGTCCAGATTTTTGTTTTAAAACTAACCAACAGCACCCTCTAAAGCTTTGGACACAGTAGCACAACAATAAAAAGCCCTTTTTTACCTTTCATGTCTGGCTTCGGTGCCTTCTCCTTCTTTTTCACACAGTCCACAGTTTTGACCTTTGCTTTAGCGATAGTCAGTGGCTGACCAAGAATCATCGCTCCATCCAGTGACAAGGCTTTAGTCACATCCATTTCAGAGGCCAAATCCAGAAATGCATGTTTTCTTAAAACATTATCATCATCATCATCACGCAATATTGCAGTAACTAACTTAATGTTCATATTAAATTACATAAAAAGATACTTACTTGGATTTAGCTAATCTGATGTCTTGTACTATAAGACTTTGTTTCATCAAGTACTTTTCCAATGATCTAGTGACCTCTTCAAATGTTTTGGAGTTGTTTAGGTTGCCAACAAAAACACAATAGCCTATAAAAACATACAAAACATTTCAGAGGAAGTTTTCAGAAAGAAAATGTGTCTCTATCAAAAGTCCATACCGTCATTGATGAGTTTAGTTTTCTTGGGCGGTGACGTTTCACCAGTAGATTCTGCTTTGCGTTTCTGTTTGACTGAAACGGATTAAAGTGACATTTGTAATAGTTAAGACAGAGAGCGTGTTGAATTACTGTCTGGTATCCTGCGAGCTACCACACGTTGCTGAAAAGCCACCAGTAATTAATACTTGGTAATTGTTACGGCACTTGGATTGTGCCCATCTACCGGCACCTTTGCTGACTTTTAGTGTCTAACTCTTATACTCTTTGTATACATGGTATTCCGCGTTGGACTGGTGCCCTGCTTGTTGTTCGTTGGACTGGTCCCCTGTTCGTTCCTCGTGATACTGGTACCCTACTTTTTCTTCGTTGGACTGGTCCCCTGCTTGTTCCTCATTGGTGGACTAGTCTGCGGCTCGCTCCACATTGGACTGGCCTCCCACCTGTTTCTCATTGGTGGACTGGTTTCCCGCTTGTTCCTCGTTGGTGGACTGGTTTCCAGCTCATTCTGGACGGACTGCCTAGTCGGCAATCAATCTTCACCTGTTGCAGCTGGGCCCATAAAAGCGTCTCTGTTCTGTTGCTTGAGGCGGCTGGGACTTAGCAGTGCAGCTCGTGTCTTTGACTGACTAGTGTCTCTCGTTTGTGTTTTGGTAGTTTGTGATTGTATGAGATACTATTGATTTGTGAACTCTGTGTGAACTTTTGTGGCCACCTTTTGTAACTACCTTTGTTTGACTTTTGTGCTAAAACCTACATCTACTTTGAAGAAATTAAATTAACTCTCCTTCAACCAAACAACATCTTGGTATTAGTTACTTCCCCCCTTCCCTAGCAGAGCAGGTCGTAACAGTAATGACCGTCAACGAGGCATGTTAATCACAAAAACAACACAATCGACTAAAGCTTATGCTGGATGAACTTTTAGACGAAAGAGGATAGTTCCTGCTATAAATACAATGAGCAATTTTAAGGAAGCAGAAGAAAATTGTGAGTGACCATACAATTTCAACCACTATTTTTTTACGCAGCGTTTTGATTACTCAAATCTGTTCTTTTCTCCACATCACCACTTTCATCTTCACTCTCCTTAGCCCATGTTACACTGAGCATGTACCTCCTTTTATTCTGACATCCATTTGGAATTCTCAAAAAGTAGCTTAATTAGTGGCAATTGTTAGGATAGACTAAAACAAAGAATTGTGCATCTTCTGCTTCTTTTGTCTGAGTCATCATTATATAGTTTCAGTTTGTCCTTCAAAAAAGTGTTATGAACATCGATTCCACATGCAAAATCAAACACGGAAATTGTTTGGTTTGAAGCACAGGATCAATAAACCAATTCATAATTTCACTTAGTGTATGACTGCTCATGTTAGTGGCCAAATATGTCACTATAGATAATAGTTAATCTGTTCTTCTAGTATTGGCAGAGTAGTTACTCACTTGTAACAGCAGTGTCGTCAACGTGATTCTTCAGAACTTTGCCTGGTGTCTTTTTAGTTGCTGTGCCCTGCATAACAAACAGCAAAACATTTATGGCAACAGTATATGCGTTGCGCCAGACATGTCCAGCTCTGGTCCGCAAGGGCCGCTTTCCTGCCTGTTTTCTAGCTATCCCTGCTGCAACACACCTGATTAAAATGATCAGCTCATCATCAAGCTCTGAAGAAGCTTGGTAACAATGATGACCTTTCTAATCAGCTGTGTTGCAGCAGGGTTAGATGGAAAACAGGCAAGACACCGGCCCTTGAGGATCGAATTTGGACACCCCTGCGTTACGCCAATGATTCACAACCGGTATGAGTGTTTCATGAAGAATCTTTAGGTGTCTCACAGCAAAGTATTTAATTTCACTTAATTGGTCTTAAATATTACTACAAATAATGCATATTTGTTCATCCAACTAAGCTAGCAAGGTATAGATAGCTACAGGCAGAACAATTAAATGCTCTAGCAGCCTCTTCCACTAGAAAGCAGAAGTGTATATACTTTTTGTGACATTTGTTTGGTGGTACGTCTTGAGATCATTCTGATGTAAAATATGCTACAGTACACACAGAGTTCAAAACCACAAACACTTGGTGTTATACCAGACAAGACTGTAAAAGAATGACATTTTCCAACCAACCGGTTGACCCCTCGAACAGTTCCAACACTAGAATTGTTACAGACAGAGTACATTTACTGACTGATCTATGTTTTTCAAAATCCAGCACAGTACAAGCAAGCGAATGAATGCATTAGCAGTCCATTCTGCATGCAGTCGTCTAGTTTATGAAAACAGAACAGAATGACACAATGTTGCTATACAGATAAAGAAAACACGCAATAGCTGACATTTTTTCTCAGTAGAAGTGCATTTGACTTGGCATAATGCTTTATTCATTTGAAGTGAAAAAAATACTTTTATTTACCTTCGCCATGTTTGCAGCAGACGGTGACACACGTGTGCGCAAGCTAACGTTTACTACTGCGCGTGCGCAAAAAATGAGGCACTTCCTAACTACGGGTGCCCAAAAGGTCGGGAGAGGTTCGTTTGGGAAATTTTGCAATTCCTTCGTATTTGTAGTCTCTTTCCCAACACCACCGCCAGTGATAACTCGGGATGCAGTATATCGTTCTTGTGCATGTGTGTGTTTTTTTACGAGGTTAGCAAATTTGCGTAACTTGGTACTTATTTATGGTCTGACTTTTAGACTGATACTTTTGAACGTGAAAGATTTGGATTCTGTCTCTTACGAGGCTCGTTGTATTACAACATGGTATGTAGTCTAATCTAGCTGCTAAAATGTCGCTTTGTATTGGTTGCGAAGCTGCCTGGATGTTTGCAACTGGGACAGGGTGACCAAAGTCCGAAGGTTGAGTCACTGCTTCAGCGACAAAACACAATTTAGCGATTATTCGCACACGCGTGATGGAGTCTTGCTGTAAACGACACCGATGTGACATATGAAGGATAGCCAGTTGCCTACAATGGGGACTCCGAGGAATGGTATAAAGAAGGAACGATTTATTTTGTCTGTGGACGTGGGCACGACTTCGATCAAATGTCACGTGTATGACAAGAAGGCAGAAATTCGTGGCTCTTGCTGTACAGAGGTACAGTATCCACTTTCATCCTGGAACAGACAAGATCGGCGTCGTTTCATGCACTCCTGGTAATGCTGTATTCTTTATTTAGGTGGTCCCGTTATATCCAGAGGAAGGATATGTGGAACTTGACCCAGATGCACTGTGGAAAAGCTTCATCTCTGTGGTGAAGGGGGCTGTGAAAGGTACTGTTGGTCTTCCACATCTTCTCCTGTAGAACCATCACTAAGACAATGGAACTTGTCATGGACTAGTGTTCAGAAGTGGGAGTTTTTACACTTTTACTCCCTGCATTTGAAAACAAATTGTACTTCCTACTCCTGCAATGACTAACTTGCCAATTAGGATTAGCATCTAAGTATTATTCATGAAAGTAGTGATAGTCTGTATTTTAAGAATAAAATTTAAAAAAGATGTAAAATGAGAGTAAACAACTTGATTTATTTCAAATCCGTAATGGCTGTTTTATTGTACAAATACTTCTGGCGGGAGCTATAAATGTTTTTTAAAATGAGCCTCACACTGAAATTGTGCATTGAATGTTTAGCATTTTAATATGAATATAATATAATGCAGGAATAGGGCATAATCATACTGAGTCCTGTTTTGCACAATATAGATGCCGGAGTCCAAATGCGTCAAATGGAAGCTTTGGGCATCTCTACCCAGCGAGCTACCTTCACAACGTGGGACAGGTGATATGCGATGAGATTTATGCAGTACTCACAACCTCACTTTATTTACTTGTATACTGTTTTTTTTTTTTTTTTTGAACATCCTTTTGTTCCCTTTCACAGGAGAACTGGTGTGCCTTTCCATAATTTCATCACCTGGCAGGATCAGAGGGCAGCAGACTTGGTATCATCCTGGAACAGATCATGCACCTTAAAAGTGAGTGTCATTTTGTAATGCTGTTTTGAATCTGTAATTTACAGAGATGGGCACTTTACCCTATTTTGCAGACAATGCTTGTGATTAAAATGTTACTGCAGGGAATGCACATGAAAAAAAACGACTACAGTGTTGTGCAGGCAGTTAATAAAGGCGGCTTGTGGTATCACCGAAGAGAACAGAGGTCTTTCACATTACAGGGATGTACTTGCTTAGTCTGTCCTTGTCCTTCTCTTCCTCTGTCCCCAAAATGGGTGTCTGGCCGGTTTGGATGGACGGTCAAAAATCCACTGCCGTCCATGCTTAGTCCGTCCTTGTTAAAAAAACTTCTCACTCTCCGTCCTCTGTCCGCAAAATGGGCGTCCGTCTGGGATGGACAAAATGCCCAACTCTGGTAATTTATTCTTTTTTTTTTAATCAATAACTAAAGAGCCCACTAGCTTATAACAAGTCCATTGTTTTTTTTTTAAAAGTTATCAAAATGGGTATTTTGCATAATTGACAATAAAAATGTATTTTTACTTCTGTACTTAAGTACATTAAAGGGGCTGTACTTTCCTTACTAACTACCACATTTATACTTCTACTTTTAGCAGAGTCTTTTTTTAAGCACAAGTATACTGTATGTACTTCTAATTTAGTATATTACACATTGTGTGAGTACTTTTGCCACCTCTGGCTTCAGGCAATCCATGGCGTGATGAAAGTGCTGCACTTCGTGACCAGGCAGAAGCGTTCACTTGCAGCAAGTCTTATTGTCTTCTCTACTCAACATGTTACCTTCCGCCTGGTTTGGGCCCTGAAACACTACAAACAGGTGAGTGCATGTGAGAGTTAAAATGGCACACTACACAGTAAACACAATGCCAAAGCGTGCTTAGGGCTTGGCGATATGGCTAAAATATGTATCACGATATAAGTATTTCCTATTAGTTCAAATCAACATTTTTTTGTTTTTTTTGTTTACCGTATTACAAGTGTTGCATTGGGGCAACTGGTCATTTATTTGAACAAAGTTAAGCTACACCCGTGTCACTGGATATGTCAGCAGAAAGAATGGACCTTTGAGGTTACCGGCATATAAAAAATATCTATGATATAAGATGAGGTAACCGTAACCAAGATGGAAATTTACATCATTTCATCAGCAATAGTGGATACAGGAAATATAAAAATGAATGTAAGAGAAGACATTTATACATTAAGTACATTTCACTAGAAAACAAAATTTTCTCCATGCTTAAACTAAAAAAATCTAATCCAATCTGTCAACCATGTTATTTGTTTGTTTGCCAAATAGAGTTGCTGAGTTTTAATTTTAACTTTTGAGATCTGATTAATCAGATTTAATATACTTGCTTTCTTCACTCCATCTGAAAACATAATCAGTAAAGCCTAATTCATCCATAGATAGATATTTTTGGACAATGGTACGCTGAAATCTCATACACTGGTACTTTGATTTAGGCTGCAACTATGTGTATCATTTCAGTACAAGGTTGATGCAATAAATATATCATAACAAATATTGCAGCCATCATTTATTGACAATGATGGTTATAGAGTAATGGTGTTGTGCAAAAACAGCATGCATAATTATGTTTATCTTATAACATAATATGCTGCAAGATGTTATTGACAATTTTTTTTTAAAGTGAATTTCTGTCTTTTTGGCAGCTCAGCAATGTGTGAATACAAAATTCTATTTGCATTCATGGGTTAGGCATTACAACATTTGAGGTTGTTAATATAACCCCAAACAAACATTGATGTAAATGGCAATGCACATAAAATGACATTTACATAAATTCACTGTTGGTGTTTCTTTCGTCTTAGGTTGCTCAAGCTGTGGCCGAAGGCAACTGCTGTTTTGGAACAATTGACACCTGGCTCTTGTTCAAACTCACAAAAGGTAGGCTTGTCTTTTTCACATCATTCTCACGTGGGTCCCACCCCTCTTGCAAAATCCAGCTAAAATGTGTGCAATGAGTTGCATAATATAGAAACATCCAATCCCTAATTTCTTAACAAATGTATCAAATGATTACACCATGAAATGAAAAAGGAACAATCATCTCTTGATGTCACCTGATCTCGTCTAGGACTGATTCATGCCACAGACTACTCAAATGCAAGTTCAACAGGCATTTTTGACTCCTATCAGGTCTGGTGTTTATGTAATTTGTTGTTTTAATGTTGGGATGAAGTTGTTTTGTATTCTTGTGATACTTCTCTTTTCACAGATGTGTTGGAGTCAGATGCTATGCTCTTTGGTCTCCCTGCCGCTTTCTATTTTCCCCAAAGTAGAAAATACAGGGTGAGTAAATTAATCTTGTAGTCACTGGGCATGCCATTTAGGTATACCAGAACATCTAATGAGATCTACCCGTCCGCCAATTCTCAACCACTTATCCAGTTCTGCGTCAGGAGGACGCTGGAGTGTCTCTCAGATGACTCTGGGAAAAGACACGCTACACCCTAGATAAGTCACCAATCAATAACTGGGCACTTACTGTAGAGACAGACAGACAAACATTCGCACTCATATTTGCAGCTCCAGTGACTGAGCACAAATTGATTCCACGCTGGCTGCACAAGTCAGTCATGTGTACTACTACAGCACCCGTGACCGCTAATAAGATCCAATACAAAAACTCTGTCTTTACAAGGATAAATATCAGTCAACATATTAGAAGCTATCAATATGATGCAGTGCAGTTCGACAGTATATCTCTGGATATTTTTAATTGCAGTAATAAATGAGAGTTGATCTAATACCTCTGACAGTGTCAATAAAAACTGAGCTTTATTACCTTTATCATGTTAGATTTTTTTTCTATACTGCTTTGGTATTGGATCTCATTAGATTATGTGTCTTGTGGACAATGTATATTTGGCCCACAAATACTGTACACGCCTCAAAAGGGTAGGTATCCAACCATCCATTGTCTTGTACTGTATATCAATTATTTCTACAAATATGATATGATGCATGACAACACAAATGTTACCTAAATATCTGGTGGTGTCATATTTGGTGGCTCTGTGGTGACACGTTAAAAAAAAAAAAAAGATACTGTAGACGTTTGAAGTTTCCACGGTTGCTGTCACAGTCTCCTTTGCCATTTACCAGGGCGAGGATGGAAATGCTTTTGCTTTCAACTGAGTACAGAAATAGGTTGCACATATGCCAGATTGGATGTTCTTGAAACATTTGAAGGCACATATCCAACAGCTCAATGTTTTAGCACTTTTTGAACATTTTGCTGTTCTCTAAAAAGGAACTGAGTGGCAAAAATCACTGCAGGTGTTTGATCCATCGAAATTTCCACATGCATTCAAATGTTAGGGGTGGTCAAATTAAGTTCACCTGCAAACATTATAGTGCATTTTAGGTTCATCCTGAAACTTGACCCGAAAAGCAGATATCTCTAACTTTTTGTGAGTGCTGTAATTTGTGCTTGTCACGGAAGAAGGAATGGGGAAATAGAAACAACACCTGTGCACTCTTATATCAGCTGTAAAGCAGGGCACCTCAGTGAAACAAAGTTTTTCTTCCTAGTAGAGCGTGAGTTGATGTGTGTTTTGCTTTTACTCTCCTGTTGCACCCCAGATTTGAATTTGGTTCCACTGACCCATCCATCTTTGGAGTACCCATTCGCATCATGTCAGTGGTGAGTTGGTGTCACACCCTCTTATCTTTGTCATTACGATATGACTTGTCATATCAGCGTCTTTACTGTCCTGGTTATATTAGACCCTGTTATCTTGCCAATCATCAACGCATTATTATGAAATCCTTCACGCTGTAGATGGCAGACCAACAGGCTGCCATGTTTGGAGAGTGCTGCTACAATGTGGGTGATGTGAAGATCACCATGGGAACAGGTACCTTCATGGATATCAACACTGGCAGCACACCTCACACGTCCGTCAATGGTAAAGTAACAGGGGGAAAAAGTACGTTACATGCGGACAGTGCACTGTATGTTCATGCCAGGTCTGTGACAAGCGCAAGTGGGTCTTCTCTGTAGGTCTCTATCCGCTGGTGGGATGGAAGATTGGCCCAGAAGTGATGTATCTGGCTGAGGGTAACGCAGCAGATACTGGCACCGCCATCAAATGGGCTCAGGCACTTGGTGAGTGATGAGAAATTTGGAAATTACACTTGCGCTATTACTGCTGTCATGGCAGAAGCCCCAAAACAAACAAAAAAACCAAAAACAAAAGTATTGTAAAATTAGATTGATTACCTCATCACTATTCATCTTTCACACAGCCACTGGAAATAGAAATGTAATTCAGTCCAACTTGCAGGCCAGTGAGAGCTCAGGACTTCATGACACCACGCGCTGGCGCGCATGGGAAATATGGTTGACTTTTGTCGAAACACTACCGCTTTGGCCGCACGGTGCCGCCGTAATCAACAAAAACTGACATATGACACAACGTTGCTTAAACCTTGTTTTTAATCTCTCTACCTTTCTTTTCATCCTTGTTAAATGTTGTTCCATGGTGTTTCTTAAGGGTTTGTTCATTGCACTTCATATTTCCTGACAATTTGTGCCACTGCCACCTACTGTAGTGAATGTACAATTACACTTTATTCAAGTACAGCAAAAAAAAAAAGATGCATGTTCATGTTTTCATTTTACCACAGCATCAGTGTGGGTTAGTGATGGTTACTACTTTGGGTTACGTCGTCACCATAGAAGTGAATGTTTATGTCTCCTGTTAACTCTCCTCTAACCTCAAGCAGTGCCAAGTGTAGCACAGTTGTCATTGCAAATGAACAACATCATGCCACACTTATCCTTAGGCATGGTTCCAAATTCATTGTGAGAACATTCCAGACAACATACCACTTTTGTCATTCCTAATCATCAAACTGTCTCGAGCACAGATGTCATAATCAATGCCCACAAACCAGAATGTTTGCCATTGTTTTTCCTTGGCTTGTGTTCAAAAGTAGATATCATTTACAAGATGATGATTTTGTTACCTTACTGTACCCAAAGTGACTCAAACCATGACCTTTAAATCAAGGGACGTTCCAAACAGTGATTTTGGGCATATCGATGATTATCCTTGTATGTTTTTTCACCATTATAACCAATCCCCTGAGGGTAACCACAACAACAATGGGGCCTACAGTGAAAATAAGTATAACAGACCTAACAGGTCTCGAGAAATCCACCATCACGTACAGCAATTTGACAGCTGCGGGTTTTTTTTTTTTTTTTTTGCTTTTGCAGATCTCTTCTCTGACGTGGAGCATACCAGCCCTATGGCGTACAGCGTGAGTGACTCAAATGGTGTGTGTTTCGTCCCATCTTTCAGCGGCCTGCAGGTACGAGCACAGTTTAAATGTGAGAACGTTTTCCTTGAATGCAGAACTTTCATAGGACTTGAGATTTTTGGGCATGTCTGATAATAGATGATCAAATCCAGCTTTTCAATCCATTTGTCCTTGTAACATCTTTTGCGGTCTTTTTGTTTTCTCTGCTACCTTTCTGAACCGGCCTTTGTAAGTGTGCTTCATGAATATTAATATCTAAGATACTGTTTTGTGTTAGCAGATACAATGAATACATTGGCTGTGTCCAGAATTGTTCATTCGTTCAAAATAATTCTGAACACAGCCATTGTGAAAAGAAACTCCATACCAGTCGATTAACGTTACCCGGTTATTGCCTCCTGTTGAAATGTAACACTACTGTATGTACCCAAAGGCTCCTCTGAACGACCCAAAAGCTTGTGCTTCCTTCATGGGCCTCAAACCTTCTACCACTAAATGTCACCTGGTCCGTGCCATTCTGGAGTCCATTGCCTTCAGGTGAGCCTTTTTTGAGGGGCCACATTGTTTTGTGCTGAACATTCTCTCTTGTGTGTGTGTTTCTGACAGAAACAAGCAGCTGTATGATACGATGCTAAGAGAAACCAACATTCACATTACAAAGATCAGGTAGAGTCCTTTTCTGGCGCCTCCCGTTTATTCCATCTCAAGAGCTGATATCCCGTCAACAGGTTTGGATTAGCTCCAGAAAACAGGGTGTGCCAGAGAGTTGGGGTTCTGTGAATGTAGATTAGATATTACTGGCAATGAATTATGGCTGCGTTTCTCTGATTACAGCTCAGTACACCGCAGTGTGGCTGAGTGCATTTTCCCTCTCCATTCGCCTCACAGGGTGGACGGCGGGGTTTCCTCAAATGATTTCATCATGCAGCTCACTGCAGACCTGCTTGGTAGAAAGCTAGAACGATGCCGGCACCATGAAATGTCCTGCTTGGGGGCTGCCTTTGTGGCCGGACTTGGTGTGGGTAAGTTAGTGAGATCGTAATTGTAAAATATTATTCTCTAACAAGGAACGTCAATGCAATTGGGGGTGGCAAACAAACACTGACATTAGACATCCAAAATATCCGCAGTATGAATTGACACTAGTAGGCTTACGGGCAGTAGGTAAATTGTAATTGAGTGTAAAGTGTTTAGAGTGGCGCTTTATAAACATCAGTGCAGCAAAGAGGCTGTTAAATGTGCACTAACGCAAATGGAAGGAGAAAGAGTTGCGCTTCAAGGTCACTTTCCATTCGTTCTCGATAGCGCTTGTCCTTATTAGAGCCGCGACTAGGTACGACCTATCCCAGCTGACGACTCGATAGGAAAAGAGTCAGGGTCAATGCAGGCAAACTGGCAGTCACCCTCACATTCGCGCCCATGTACAATTTAAGTCTCCAATTTATATGCTTGGAGAGAACCCACGCATGCACGGGGGGAGAACATGCAAACCAGATTGGAACCGAGAAGCTCGTGACTGTGTGGCTGGCATAACCGACGATAACCCCTATTGGCTAGGGCACAAGTCCTCACTGTCACTTTGTTCTATATAAATATGGCCCTGATAATGTCTTTCTTCACTTTGATCAAAAGTCTTATTTTTAGCTGCAGACTGTCTGAAGAGGCAGAATGTTGTGTAGTTTTGTAAATTACTTTCCTCTTAATTATTCACATGATGCAATTTGATTTCAAGACCGTGTGAATCAATTACAGATGATGAATTTGTTCTGGTGTCATAATAGGTCTAAAATAATCATTTCAATGATGGTTTGTTTAGTGTGATTTAATTTCATTTCGTCAACATTGACCGTTCATCCGCTCCTTGCAGGCTACTGGCAAACCTGTGAGGAGCTGACGAAGCTGCACAGCGCCGGTGACATATTTTGCCCGAAAGGAGCGCCCAGTGACTGTGCTGGTTCTGAGTACGCGCACGATCTCCAGAGGTGGGAAAGAGCTCTCCAACGCTCCATGTATTGGTACAAGCAACCATGACACGGGATCCTCTCACAAGACGAAAGAGACTGAAACCTGAGCCGCTCTTTGAAGAACTCTGATTGTGCCCTATCACTATGTCCAGTATACTTGAAAACACAAGAGGGCCCACTAGGCCATAGAGACCACACATGAAAAGATGTGATTTTCAAGTCGCGCAAGTGACTCCTCAGGTTACAATATTTCATCAAACTGGACCCCATACTTGCACATTTTTCCAAACGGGGGCGCTAACATGAGTCATTTTACAGTCTCAACCTTACAGAGCCCCAGGCATGACATGGGGGGGTGCGCACGGGGTGGGGGGGGGATTGCGCACGGGGGGGGGGGGGGGGGTGGCCTCAGTGTCGTTTTAATGTCTGCACAAAGTACTATTTTGTGTGCACAAGATACTAATTTGTGGCAACAAAATACTAAATTGTAATCGCAATATAGTTACATGTGAACAGGAAATAGTAAATTGGGACCACAAAAGACAGCACTACAGTATTTGTGGCCACAAAAAACGTTACTGTACAGTATATTGTGCGCACAAAATCCAAATCGGTATAATCTGTACACAAAATGCTTATTGGTGAATTTTATATCTTACAACTGGGTAAGCAAATGGAGCACTCCTTCGCGAGAGTGCAAAACGTGACGTCCTCTATCTTACAAAATTGATTTCCTCACCCAACTTCCAGGAAGGATATTGTTACTGTATTCTTGATTTGTGTTTTGTGCTCACATTATACCTACTTCACAGTTCAAACACCACAACCCCATTCCATGTAAACCAGATGTGTCCCCTTTTCAGGCTGTACAATAATAGCACAGTGACATTACTTCACTCTGTTCACCTCAAATGTCATCATTCTGGGCACTTTTTAGATCAATGTGTATTTGAGTAGCCCGTGATGACGGGAGCCTCACATCACACAGGAGCCGCTAGTGTAATTACACAAATTTGAGGTTAATACCTCCAGTCAGTGCCGTCCATACCAGGCAAAATACATTTACACCTGTGACCATTGACCATGTGGAAAACCTCAGAATTGTCAGTCAAGTTCCTGCAAAGGTTTAAAAAATCTTGTTTGCAATATGTGTTTACTTTTTGCTCTACTAATAGTCATTTCTTCTTGCGTTGTTTGTCTGAGAGTGTTCATAGATCCTGGGTTGGCTGGAAGCGAGGCTAGTATGGAACGCCTTTTGAGCATTTATTTGATATCCATCTGTCCATTCAGGTCCATGTACTATTACTGTCTTTGTCATCACTAGTAAGACAATTTGGTGAACTAGTAGAACGACTGTCTTACTACTAGAAAAAAATGTTTCCACCACTGACTACCACTAGTGGAACAACTACATGTAATTAGTGAGGTAAAACTGTGCACTACACTGAAAAAAATGCTGTGCACCATTTACTCAATTTTATTTCATCAAGTGGTTGCATGAAATAAAATCGTCTGAATCCAAGTAGATTTATTAAGCAGACTACACATCTTTCACAATGTATCTGGATACAGATGATATTATTTTGTGCAACCACTTGAAAAAATAAAATTGAGTAAATTCAACCATCATTTTTTTCAGTGTAGTTGGCAGTAGGCCACTCGTAGGCCAATAGTGGCAGTAGTCATGAAAAAAAAGTTACTATTGAGACAGTCATTCTACTAGTGCGCTGAATTGTCTTACTAGTGAGAACAATGAGTATACTAGTACACATTGGACCTTTTGTATGGATATCTAGGATATAAAATAAATGCTCCCAACACTACAACTTGCCATAGACCAACACAACAAGTAATCCTCTGTCAATAATTTGATATTTCTGATTGTAATGGACCCAAACCTGGAAGCGAATAAGATAACATACCTGACCATAAGGCTTAGCAGAATGACGGAGCCTTCGGAAGCCATTTCTTACCATATGTTAATAATTTAAAAGCAGAATGTGACTCGATTATATGTGTGCTTTGAAAGAGTTTGGGGCTGTTGGGAGCCGGTCGCTTGAGCGTGTCTGCACTTGGCTGAGTTATTGTGCTCTCAAACGCAACAAGCAAGCCTGACACTGACCTCGCACGCCCTCGCAAACACACTCGTCGCTTTTCTAATTTAGTTGGTTTTTAAGCAGAAGTGCAACAACAGAAAATGTACAGTATATATGTGTTTCACACTAAATAAAGAATTTGGGATTCAGATTTTTATGATGCACTATTACAATATGAGGTGCCGTATAGGCTAACATGTTTACCTTTCAAACGCACAAAGAGCTCAACATGCAAAAAAAAAAACTTACACAACAAAAGAACTCACCCTCAGTGGAAAAAAAAACTGAACCAAAAATTCACAATGACCACTCACACTGACCAAAGACTTAAAAAATGTATCCAACAGAGCTCCTGCATTCACCAAAAATACAATCTCACTCACCAAAGAACATCACACACACCAATAAAAACTCACACATACAAAAAACTCATACTCAACAAAAAAATACACCCAGACCAGAAAAAGCTCTGTCACAAAAAACAATGTCACACTCAGCCCAAAAAACTCTCACACACCCAAAAAACCCACACCTCCCAAAAAATGGGAACTATGGGAACACGTCTTGCGAACATTAAAGTTGAGCCAATGCTTAGCTAGTGGCGCTTAGCGACTGTTTGTGTGAGCAGTATTTAAGTTATTAAGAGAGGAAACCAATTCTTTTGTGTAGGAACGTTTTTTTTTTTTTAGTCAATACGGGTATTGTATATTACGACGGCGTATTAGTGCCACCCAGCGAGAAAAAAAAAAGATGAGATTTAAAATCCTCATGATGAGATTAATAATCATCATGATGAGATTAAAAATCATGAGATTAAAAATCATGATGAGTTCAGTCATCATGATTAGATTTAAAGTCATCATGTTTAGATTTAAATTCATCATGCTGAGATTTAAAGTCATCATTCTGAGATTGTCATCATGATGAGATTAAGTCATCATGATGAGATTTAAAGTCATCGTGATGAGATTCAAATTCATCGTGATGAGATTCAAAGTCATCGTGATGAGATTCAAAGTCATCGTGATGAGATTCAAAGTCATCGTGATGAGATTCAAAGTCATCGTGATGAGATTAAAGTCATCGTGATGAGATTCAAAGTCATCATGATGACTTTAAATGTCATCAGGGTGGCACTAATACGCCGTCGTAGTATATAATTGACAGTCAAAATAGTTGTTTACTTATGTAGACCTACTTCTGTGCAGACTGTACTTTTAAACTTTTATTTAATTAAAGAAGTAAAATCAGGACAGTGTTCCCCAGCTTTTGACAAGGGATAGGGACCTAACCCTATCAAAAATAGAGAACATGTATTTACATTTTAGAGAAAAAGTTATTTACACCTACCCATAATGTTTGCAATTAATTGCCTATAGGTAACACAATATGGCAGCAAACCACTTTTTTTTTTCTCTTTGAGTAAGCTACGGTCTGACGAAATGAAGCTCCTCCCCTCACTTAGTTGCGTGGCCATAAGATGGCGCCAAAGCAATATTTTTTACATTAGACATGACATTGGCTTGAGTGCAAAAATAGGTGTTTTTCAGTGAATAATGGAAGTTATTACTGGTTCCCCTCAAAAAATGTGAATATACAGGGGTTCACCGCTGAGTCTTTTTACTTGTATTACAGGGTGAGTGTTTTATTTCCACCTGTGACGACATAGCAGGTGACCACGTGCTGACTCATTGACTTCACTCTAAAACGATTCCAAGGTGATGCAGTTGTATGATTCTGGGTAAGGGAGATGGAGATTTGGGAGAGAGGTGTGAGGTGGGGCGGGGGATTACAAGACACACCGGCTGTAGATGAGTGTAGGGAACGCTTCCCATTGATGTAAGCACGCTCACTGCAAGGGTTGCTATGGCAGCTTGCGGATGGAGAGAGTGAGAACAAATGGGGGTGTGTGTTCCTGCTCATGGTGCTGGTATGGTGAAGGGGGGCGCTAATTGAGTGCACTGGAATAAAATGGGGGCGGGGGGTTCCTCAACAATGGGAGGATTGTGAGGGAGAGCACAGTGTACATCGCACAAATTTCTCCACTACAGCTGCCCCGAGTCCCCTATCTCCCCACTATCAGTGAACACCCCACTCCTTCCGCTCCTTCCTCTCCCCCGGCTGTCAATCTCATGCTTCTCACTGAGCGCAGCATACAGAGAGCCAAACGTGCAAGTGAGGCAGACACAACGAGCCCATGAATCAGTGCTGCATGCTCTCACACTAATCATCGCCGTGCCGCATTGTATGAGTTGTGGAGGGGAGGTCCCTTCCTTGCAACAAATTCAATCTGACAACACGAACTGGATGCACCTCGACCACTAGCCTGACCCACCACCCAAACCCTGCATTCCCCCAATATGAGTTGCATCCTGCATAGTGAGGCATTATATAACACCCCACCCCACCCTCATTCTCTTCTCTTTGCCTGACACACTGGTTGTTAAAGGAGTGTCATATAGGGCTGGAAGTTAAGCTTTTGTCCCCTTGTCATTGTCTCATCCTCTTACACTTGAGCTGTATGATACTGTACGTCCATCACTTGGGGGGGGGGTCAATGCCATAAAATGGCTGTGCAACATGGTGAACATTCTGTGTAACCCATTTATCATGGTGGGATACATTCCGGAATCACTGGCAATTGGTGAAAAATTGTGTGACTATATATTTATATATATCGTTTTGTCTCTCCAACACACTTTAAATGCATACACTGTTCCCCCAAAAAGATGCTTGCTTCAAGTTTTTTTGAAGTTTACTGTAAAACTGACACATAAAACGAAAGAGTAAACAATGAATATTTAAACCAAAATGTTCCACTATATCATATATTTTCATCCAAAAAAGTCTGATAGCTTCATGCTAACATAATGCCATTGACAGACTAACGCAAATTAGCGTAGATCCATCCATCCATTTCCAATACCGCTTGGCCTGTTCACGGGTGCAGGAAGCTGAAGCCGATCCCAGACAGACGACACCATGGACTGGTCATCAAAAACTGTTGTGCTCTTAAATTTAAATAGTCTGGTAGAATGTGTAAAATGCATACCATTCTTTTGAAGAAAACATAAGTGATCAGCCAAAACATTTTTTTTTATCTTACAATTAATGGGATTCGAATATAAGGCATTTCAGAATAGTACAATGATCATTAAACGAAGCATAGCAATAAGAAAATAATGAGATGCTCAGTCACTAGTCATAGTTTCCCCCAAAAAGGTCAGCGTTCCATAGATTTTGCAAGGATATATGTTAAACCTATTAGCACAAAATCTGCTGGCCTAATCATTCTCAGAAGCAATGGCCTATTAATAACTTAAATACCAATAATAAAATTGTATTAATTTTCTTTCTAAATCACTTTAGCAATGCACCTGTTTCTCTAACCAATCAGTTTTCAAATTTGTCCTCACGGTGCTGGCAAACTGGCGCTTGCAGACATCAGTCTTTGTCCCTCCTCTGATTGGTTGGTCAGAGCAAGCCAAGTTTGACTAGCAAAACATATTTGATCTGTAGCAATATAATCATCGTCTCTGGTGAGTACGAGGTATTTTACCAAATCTTGTTTGAATGTTTTTGTCATTAGATGAATATTGAATCTGAACCTGACTGTTTCTAATGACATAAAGTGGTGGTATCAAAAGTTGGATCAAGTCAAGTCGACCCAGGCACCAAATGCACGACCTGCAGTCACACTATTTGATATTTTACTGTCAATTCAAGAAAAAACACAACCCAATCAAATCAATCTAATCTGCTATATTTCCTGTATATCCCTTTCCCTCTTTCTTTCTCTCTGTGACTTAAACATAGTGTTCCATTGCCATAGCAACAAGGCTTGGCAAATGCCCCAAATATCTATCTACAGTATATTCGTCACACACGAATAGCATCCAACAAGAAACATGCCGGCTGAGCATTGCCTGCATGCCGGAATGTGCTCTACAAGCCACAATTCATAATCACGGAGAGAGAGAAAGAAGCGGGGGACGCACACAAAACCACATCCTTTCCTTTAAACACATTGCGGAGTATTAACTGTGGGAAGCAGATGTACGACCATAAACCGCGGATAGAGCATAAAGTGATGATAAGAAAGCAAGATAGCGCGTCCTAAATTTGTAATTGGTGCGCGTCTTATGCGTCGGCAACCAATGCGCATCCTTCCTCCACATCAGCTGCCACCGAGGGGCATTTGTCGACGTCAGAGGATTTTTTTTTTATGTTCCAGCACCAGAGCCTTTCGTCCTTCCTTCCTTCCTTTCCTTGTGCCTGCCTGCTGTCCCTCTTTCTACACCGCCCACTCCTTCCCAACCATTGATCCGACCACTCGCCGGCTTCTTCGCCTCATTACATCACCCGCTGTGCGCTTTTGTGCATTTTTTTCGCACGGACTGGGCAAACTAAACCCCCATAATTTGGGGATTTTTTTTAAGGATCTCTACCCCTCTCCCGACCTATTTGAAAAGAATCCTACCATGGCGAGCACGGAGGATAAACCGGCCAGCAAGGCGGACGCGTCCAGCTGGAAGGACTCCTTCTACAACCCGAGGACCGGAGAGGTTCTGGGGCGCACGGCCGGGAGCTGGGGTAAGAACAACCCCCTGCTACCCTATTTGATTTATTTCTGAATCATGGCACGTGTGTATGCTGCATTAAAAGACGTGAGCCTAAAAAAAAACAAAAAAAAAAATACGGGCAGGGTGGATGTGAGGGACCATCACAGGCCTAGGAAGGTATAAAGGAGAAGCCTGCACCATGATGATGTGCATATCTATACATGCAAGGATGCAGGGATGAGTCATTAACACATAATCAGGATTTAAATTCCAATCTTTTTCCTTCACGTGCATGAATGAGAACATGATGTGAGAAGCGGTGGCCCTCAGTACATCAGTATCCCCCGCTGCACCTATATATGATGCTTTTATGTAATGATGGTCAGGGGTAGAGGTAGTAACACAGCATCCAGCTCCTATAGGCTGCAGAACGGGGGCCGTCATGCAGCCCGGCCCCCCCCCCCCCCCTTGTGCTGCTGTGCAGTGGGATGCTCCATTGCAGTTGCATGGCCGCCCACATTAGCATGCCTGTCAAGGTCAAATGGGATTCCCTCTCCTCGTTTTCCTCGCTTTTTCCACCCCACCAACCCACGTCGTGCACTAAGCATTGTGGGATACTGCTGGGGAGGGATGATGGAAAAGGGGGGTGCATGGGGGGTGGGGGGCGATGGGTCCTCCTCCCCTTATGTCAAGGGGGGCACCATTGGATGGTGTACATATTCCGGTTCTATTGGGAGATAATTTTGCTTAAATTAAGTGATTTTGTTACTTTTTTCTACTTTGTAATCCCAGTTATTGCAGTTTGTAGATATTTCTTGTACCAGGCAGTTTTTGTGTCAATGGTCTTTCACGCTTTTCCACCTATGAAGGCCCTCAAAGCACTTCATACTGACATCCCATTCACCTGCTGATGACGCAGCGTCAGGAGCTGAGGGGGTTCAGTATCTTGCTCAAGGACACTTTGACATGGTCACAAGGGTTGGGGATCAAACCCACAACCTCTGTCTTGGGCGACGACCACTCTACCCCTAAGCCCCAGGCGCCTCTCACTTGCTTCAAGTATTTTTATTATGACCTGTCATTAAGAATGTATTACTGGTTATGAGTAACTTTAGTCTACAATAGGGCATTTGCATCTCAAATAATCTTTTTGTTATCCTTTCCAGCAAAAAAAAAATGCAGCATTCCATAATGTTACATTTTATAAAAAGATACAGTAGTCAAATAATTAAATCATTTGTAACACTTTATATCAGTTGAATGGCTATTGTGCTTCTTCTGGCCATCTTGGGCGCATTATAAGACAGACAGACAGACAGACAAGACATAAATAATGTACATGGAGACACCTCCGGTTTCTACTCATCTCTACGGCACTGATATTAGTTGTTCTACGCAGAGGATCATGAATCTATATCTGTGAATACTGTCTAATTGTCCGTCTGTTTGTGTTCAAACTACTGCTTAAAGGTTTTTGCACCGCTACGTAGAAGCTATTTAGCGTTAGCATTAAATTAGTAGACTGAAAAGCTAGCTGTATGAATGTCTTCAATATGTATCTTTGTTTTATGTTTAGTTTGACAGGAAACCTAAACTGGGAGTGGCAATAAACAGCTTGAAGGCTCTTTTTCGATGAATTTTTCACTATTTGCCAAACAGCTGCTTATTGTAAAGCGTGCTGAGTTGAGTTCACTGCCACAATACAGCACTGGTGTCTCAAATCTGTCTTCACAAGTCAAGGCGACTCGTTTGTCGAAAAAATTCCGAAGTCCAGTCTCTTGTATCTCAAGGTTTTTTGGGGGAGAGGGTGGGACATTTGTTAATGGAATTTCAAATCATTTCAATGGGGGAAGATGATTTGAGATACAAGTGTTTGGAGTTACGAACGTGGTCACAGAATAAATTAAACACATATATCAAGACACCACTGTATATTCTTAATTCCATTACTTATTTTGTTTTTTTTATAGCCCATTGTATGCAGTGTAATGAAACATTTCATGGCTTCTTTTATTTTCTGCAGCGGAGAAACGCAGACATTCTGTGTTGAGTGCTGCAGTGTCATCCCTAAAGACGAAAGCCGGCTCCCATACTCATGAACAGTAGCCAAAATTTCCCCCTTTTGATCCAAAATGGTTTCCCTCACGGGGATAGCGTATTCAAAGGAGAGACGACAGGGAAAATATTTTGTGTGTGTTTGTGGCAAGTATTGACTGATCCAGATCCTTTCTCTTTTGTGTTGGTTTCAACTTGGCCCCCTGTAGCCCTCATCTTGTTGTTCTACTTGGTGTTCTACTGCTTCCTGGCTGGTATGTTTGCCCTGACCATGTGGGTGATGCTGCTCACTCTGGATGAGAACGTGCCCAGGTACAGAGACCGCGTTCCTTTCCCAGGTTAGTGTCTCCTCCATCCTCACGTGCACTACGGTAAACCTTTCAGCTAATTGCCAGGACACCTCCATTCATTATTCATACTTGATTAGTCATATAATGAGATGCCGTCGCAGTAAATGTACTACAATGTAGATTTGGCTATACAGTATTATATATCGACCTGCTTGGCTGTTGATTCTTTCACATCCCTGCCCTTTCTCTCTCTCTCTAACTCTCTTCTTCCTTCCAGGATTGGTCATCCTTCCCAACTCTCTGGACATCGCTTTCAGCAAATCCGAGCCCCTCAATTATGCACCGTACGTGGAAAACCTGGAGACCTTCCTGCAAAGTGAGAGCCGTAATGTATTCATAATGTTATTGATACGCTGGTTAAGGAAGAACTGACAAATTCCAACCTTTTTGAAACCGAGAGCTAATTCTCGGGTACTGATTAATTTTAGAGTATTTTGACTGACTTTAAAGACTCACAGAATATTGTTCAGTGACAATATAAGCACCAAACCAACAAACCAAGAGTAGACTATCTTCTTTCACTAGGAAAAAAAGTTTGTTTCTAGCTCTTTCGTGAGTGAAACATGGGTTGATTTCACCAAAAACACAATTTTCTAACCAAAAAGCGGAGAAAATTAGCTTTTTGTGAAAAGAAACATGTCGAGCAGAACAGTGACCTTGGCGCTAATATTTACTTGCTCATGTGACACCTCGACTATAAAATAACAAAAACAAGACTGAGAAAAGGCTTTTGATGGAAAATGAATCATTTATTTACAGATATACAACTAAGAAATGCGCCATGAGGGACGTCGACTCTCTGCATGGCTCAAGTTTAACGTTAGTGGCTTTTTTACATGGCGTTTGCCATGCATTCCATGACCTGTATTATTTTGTCTAATGATTGCAACACACCTTTATACTACTACCTAGGCTCCAACACGCCTGTGACTCTCGTGAGGATAAGCGGATTGGATAATGAATGGATGGATGATTTATATTGAGTAAATGTGTTGTTAATTTTTCTGCCGCAAGGTAACAGCAATAGTAGATACAACTTTTCAAGTTAAGAGTAAAATAATGGAAAATGAAGCAACTTGTGGACTCCTGTCCATTTGGTTCATTAAAATTTACAACTAGTCCCCAGTACCCATACATATATTTATTATTGTTATATTTATTATTGCAGCACTGTGTTATAGTGTCACCTTTGCATAGTGTTGTATGCCTTTGTTTTGTTAAGTAGTTTTGATACGCTTTGACATTAGTGACTCAGCTTTCCAGTTAACGGAGCCAGAAAAAAGAGCTGATGATGACGTCTTGACGTTTTTTGTTTTATATGATACGCCTCATGGCTAAAGAGCAAGTGACTTGGAATCACTCCAAGACCCAAGACAGGCATACACTCGACCAAGTGCCTCTCCACTCCCAGAACTGTATTGACCTCGGTGCTCGGTGCTAACTGATGACCTGCAGCCAACTTGTTGTGCTCCCCTTGAAGCAGGGAAGAGGTGGCGGTGTCTGACAGTCCAAGTGGTTCCTCCATTGTAGCTTTTGCCGTCTTTAGACTAGTTGTCTATATTGGCTGCATTGCACAGTGCAGTTCTCAATGGTAATTCATACGTGGACGCGTCTGCTGCATTGTGAGCAGAATTCCCCAACTACATGGCATGCCCAATAAGAGATGTGCGTTAATCACACGGCAAAAAAAAAAAAAAAAAATTGCTGCGTTAATGTTTGAATTTCGTCAGCCCTAATTTGTACACAGTGGGGTTTTTTTGGTATATAATATATATATATATATATATATATATATATATATATATATATAGTATGATACAGCAGTGGTTCCCAACCTTTTTGGGCTTGGGTACCTCCAAACGTTTTTGTCGTATCCGTGAGCACCCTCGTACGTGTTGATGATTCTCCAAAAGTAGACCTTAACACAACTGATTATTAAATGAAAATACTTTCATTTACTTAATTTGAACATTGAATTCTTGGGCATTGTTTTCATTTTAACTCAAACATAAATAACACGTTGTCTTGAAAATAAACACGTAATATCAAATAAATGAATTAAAAAGTGATTGAAAATGACGACTAAACCTGCCTTTGTCATATATACTCTTATGACATTTACCATAAAAACGTGGAGCTTCTTTGAGTCCCCTTTAAAGAGGAAGTCAACTCAAACATTTTTTTTTCAAGAATATCTTCTCTGCAGGCCCGCTAGTTGAAACAAGGCATTGTCTTTGTGGAATATGAGTTAAGCAGAAAAATCCACATGTTTTTAGCCATCTCAGGGGGCGACCATTTTGCCACTTCTGTCGACTGAAAATGACCAATCACAGCTCACCGGTTTTCTGAAGCTGAGCCATGACTGGTCGTTACCTGAGCCCTGAGCGACGGTGATATCATTTTCAGTCAACAGAAGTGACAAAATGGCCGCCCCCTGATATGGCTAAAAATGGGTGGATTTTGCTGCTTAACTCATATTCCACTAGAAGGCCTGCATAAAATATATTCTTGGCAAAAAAAAAAAATTGGGTTGACTTCCGCTTCAAGCCCTAACTCTTTAAATATCAGGAATAAAATTGTGCAATAATAATATTCAGACCCACTATAGCAGTTTTACTTCCTTTTCCTCAGTCATCTGAGCTTTAATGAGTCACTTGAGTTGACACAGCTGTTGTGAATGTGGCGCGGCTGTGCCACTAGTTATTGATCTGGGAAATAAATTATTAAATGTTTACACGTACCCCCTGCAATGTGCTCACATACACCTAAGGGTGCGCGTACCCCTGGTTGGGAAAAACTGTGGTACAGTACTGTATTAATAAGTGCTATAGTTCCATTGTTATATTGAAAGGGAACAGAAATAAAGCATTCTCAATATGATGTTTGCGTAACTCTGTCCTTACTGAAGCATATCCAGAAGTTTCATCTTCTTCGAAGCCTTCCAAGACGCAGAGATATAGATAGATAGATAGATAGATAGATCCTACGTCAAGTACCAACATCAACACAACTCTACCCCAAAATCATGTTAAATCGGTCACAACTCAACTCTAACCAGACAAAAAGACTTTAATACTTTCAAAAAATAAACGACTGTGGTGATATTATCTTTACCAAACTCCTTTTCAAAGGTCTCAGAGCCATTAGTGTTGCAATGAATAAAATGAAAGGCTGATAAAAAAATCAGACCTAAAGGTTAAAATAGCTATTTTAGCAATAGGTAGTGTAAATATTGCATAAGTGGCATGATATGGTAAGTAAGCTACAATAAGTGCATCATAAGTGCAGAGGTTCAGTGAGTGGTAAAACAGTTGAGGGTTTACTACTGTACCACACATTATTGACCTCTGACCTGCGTCCACCTCCTCCTTTCAGAGGATTACAATGACACCACACAGGAGAGGAATCTTGAGTGCCCTGAAGGGGAGTATTTCCTGCAGGACGACTTACTGGAAAAGCATGTGTGCCGCTTCAAGAGAGGCTACCTGAGTCTCTGCTCCGGCCTGTCCGACACCAACTTTGGTTACTCTGAGGGAAGACCATGCGTGATCCTGAAACTCAACAGGGTGACCAAAACCACAACTTTTTTTCCCTTGTAAAAATGTTATGAATCCTACAGTCTTAATAACCACCATTTCAGTTCACAATCAATAACTATCCAACCAATAACATGATAAAAAGATGGATGGTGAATAAGATGCATCATACTTACCAGAGAGGCTAAATGTATTCATGTGTGCAGTTGGCCACAAACGTGTTTTGCTAGTTGTAATGTTTTGCTCTGACCAAGCAATCAGCAATGGTGGGCCAGCTTGGTGGCCCAATAAGGACAAATTTGAAATCAGTCTCATTGCTAATATTGTTGACATTACATGGGCCGGCACTACATACAAAAATATCTAACATTAACATAGACGTATGAGAAGCAGTGCAGCCATGAGAAACACAACAAAATGAAGAGACCACACTTCTGGGAATAGCTCAATACAATTTCATGTAACAAATATTTGAATTTTGGCTATGATGTAGTGTTAAGGCCAGAATCATGTGTGCTTTAATTTGGATTCATTTCTCTGCTCACTTTCTAGATCATTGGCCTGAAGCCTCTTGGGGACCCTTACGTCAACTGCACCGTCAAAGTAAACTTTTTCCCTCCCAAATAGACATGCTTGTATGTGTATTTTTTTTGTCTTTTTCATTTCTCTCACAAAAAAAAAGCTATGATGAGCAGAACGGTGTGAACACTTAGTTTTGTTGATCTTGATTTCGTTTCCCCCTCCTTTCTGTCTGTTTATTTTGTTTCTTATTGACTTTCTTCTGCATGCTGTCAGTGGCGACTTTAGGGTAAGATGGTATGTCAAATGTGGGGAATATTAGGCCAGTATTGATATTAAAAAATGAGAATGACTGCGTAGCAAAGTCACAATGACTCCAGAACCCACCCCTATGCCATTTTCAAGCCATTTTTAGTGCAATCAGCATAATGTGCTCTGCAAATAGCAAACTACAACAAAGCATACCATGCTTTCCACTTCATTACAAATTCCACACTAACAAAAGAGGGTCATCGCTTCGTGTTTTGTTGAATGGAACTTTGTATCCGGCATGCATCGCTAACGTGAATTCTCCTCTGCAGAAAGACAACCCTGTTCAGATGCAGTACTTCCCTAGAAAGGGACGCATTGACAAGATGTATTTCCCCTACTACGGCAAGAAAACCCATGTGAGTGTTTGGATCATCCAAAAAAAAAAAAAAGACAGTTTATCCAATTCTTCTCAGCACCAACCAGGGTCAGAGTGGCACTCATTTTCAGTCCAACAGTTTCAGGGCTCAGACCAGCCCACTTTATTTCACAAAGTTTTAATGAAGATATACAAATGACCTTTATTGGTTTGTCACTCTAAATGATCTCATTCGCTCCAACGGTATTTATTTTGTATTTGATCAAAAATGAAAATGACAAATGTGCTTACAAGATCACGATCATATATATATATATATATATATATATATATATATATATATATATATATATATATATATATATATATATATATATATTTGACATATATAAGATATTTTACATTTAACAAGGTAGATTTATCAAACACTGTTACAAGAGCAAGATTAAGGCTAACTAACACTACACTTTCTGTTACTGCTCGTATTTTGAAGCCTATTTCCAACACTTACGCTACACTACTCAGCGGTCGTCATGCTTTGGTGCCGTTACAAGTAATACTTGGGACTGTGTTGTGCCTCTTCATGCTGTTATTTTCTACAAAGGGGTGATATTGTTACAGCGTTGTTGTTTCCTGTAGTGTGGCAAATGATTGCTTCTTTTAGTATTAGATTATTGTGACTTGGAAACACCCTCAGTAACAATGGTAGTGCAATCAGTGCTATCTATAATATAATGGCCTGCCCGTATGTGTTAGTACATACATTTATATAATAAAGTGATATTTGGATTATAGTATCGTGGCTGGGCTATATTTGCTGATTTCAAAACGGATCGAGAGGCCAGACGAAATTAATGTGCGGGCTTGAGTAATGGCCCTGAGTAGCGTATAGAGCAGCCCGGCCCACCGGCAAATCAGCAGGACGTGCAGATTACTCACTCTGAGCAGAGCACCAACTTCCTTATACTACATTTCGTTTTCTCACAGCCTGTCACGGTATTCGTGAAGGGCTGTCAGGGAACATTGCTGCTAAATTTCAATGACTCAAAGGCACACTACGTTTTGCCAGTACTTTTGACAGTACTTGATTGTCTCTACGACGCATCTCACATCTGTCAAGTTTTTTTTACGGCTAAAACATGGACTCCAGGCAGCTTTGGAGCACAGTTGAACGAGAGCCCGGCTCCAGAGTCGGCGTCTGCGTGGGGGGGTCACATAAAACCGCTCAATGAATATTTGATATTACTTTTCTGTCAACAATTAATTCACTAATCCATCTCTGATACCGAAACATGAAAAAGAGCCCATTATTTACACACTGCACTACCTCTCTCCCTCTACAATGTATATATCGATCTGTTTATCTCTCTCTCTCTCCCTCTCTCTCTCACTCTCGCTCTCGCTCTCTCATTAAATGTATTGCATGGCTTAGCTTTAGAAGAGCTGTCGGTGGAAGTGTGAGATACCCAGAATTAGGCAACTACAAATGCTTCCCGCCATGCTTGGGAGCCCTTCAACGTTGTGTTATGCCCTATTACCGTACGTACTGACAGGCTTAGTTGCGTCCACCCCGTTGCTACAGCCGACTAGGTTTCTCATCCGTACTCGTTTAGTAGAGTCGGTTACTTTTGTAATGCCTCACAACTCAAAAAACTCGTAAGTTTGGGCCCTGATACGTCAAGATACCAACGTATGAGTAAATTGAGTCACTTTGGTGATGAAATGAATGAAACTTGTGAGTCGAGGTACCATCGAAAGATCGACTGAAGTACAGCAAAGAAGTAATTGTACTGTACTTGGCTACTTCCAATCACTGATCCACAGTTTACCGTGTCTCTCGTACGTTCCAGATGAATTATGTTCAGCCATTGGTCGCTGTCAAGCTGCTGCTCAACAAGGAGGACTACAACAAGGAGCTGTCGGTGGAATGCCGGGTAGAGGGCTCCAACCTGCGCAATAACGACGAGAGGGATAAGTTCCTGGGTCGCGTCACTTTCCGGATCAAGGTGATGGAGTAAAAAGAAGGGAAATTGCCGGTCAAAAGGAACCGCCCCCAGTGCAGAGGCTGCACACATTCGCTAAGGAAGGAAGTGTCAAATCCCTCTCAAGACAGCATTCGGGATGAGGCAGATTAGTCTGGCCTGTAGTAGGAGAGCCAGTTACGAATGTTGCGTTGATGACATTAATGACCCTTCTTTCCTTCAAGATTCCTTGCTGACCTCCGCAAAAGATCCCAAGAGAACAAGACACAGGCGGTGCTCCTGATCCATCCTTTCCACCTGTTGCACAAGTCATCCCTCCCCGTCCCCTGTTTTGGTTTCATTTTGATGTGATTAGCTGAATAATAGCCAATGCAAGCAAGCCATTTGGAGCTGTCATGTTATTGCTGATGCAACTTTTTCATATTGTGTAGATCAGGGGTGTCAAACTCATTTTTGTCGCGGGCTACGTCGTAGTTGTGGTTTCACTTGGAGAAACATCATGGCTGTGGAAATCCGTATAAATGTATTATCACCTCATCGTATTATTACATACATGCAGCTGGCCAATCGTTCTGTTGTTATTTTACTGTATATACAGTATACTACTCATAAAAAGTTAGGGAGTTATATTCTCCTTTTGGGTGAAATTTTGGATGAACCTAAAATGAGCTGCAACCTTTACAGGAGAGCACATGTCAAACTGTTCATTGTTTCAGTACTTTGTATACAACTTACTGTTCTCTAAGAAGGAGCTGAAAGGCAAAATGGGATTTGTATCGGGGCTTCGGACAGGATGTTCCCAGAGGAGAGCGGCCACTGATCTTAGGTTGGAAGGGTCACAAAAGGACGTAGAAGTGGACACGTAAAACGCTATAGTATCGCTTATTCGGTGTGCTTCTGTACCTTCAACAGTGAATCGCAGCACTTGGGACTAATCGGATTATTCAAGTTCCAGTTAGTAAAAAGTTTGTTTACGGTTCATATTATCGAGAGAAATATCGAAAGGCGGTGTGAAAGCGACCGTATGTATTGTCTGTGTCTTTTTGCATTTTGTATATCGGTCTGACTCATTTGCATGTAGGAAGGGATAAAAGTCAATGTTTGAAACCCCCTCTTGGCCACACCTGCATGCTGCATGTATCCATGTCCCATTTTCTGACATCTTTGCAAAGATTGCAACGATCCTGCACAAGTCTTTGTGTGTTTATTTCAATTCTTCTCAAAATGAACCAGTATTTTTTTTTTTACCACAACCTAGTCCTTGGAAATATATTGGTCCGGTGCAAAGGTTCTAAAGCATTTTAAGTTCATCCTGGAATTTCACCCGGAAGCCCAATCTCCTAAACGATTTAACATCTGTTAAAATTGAATTAAAATTGAAACTTTGGTCCCGATGATCTGCCAAAAGTAAACAAACAAATCCATTTAGCATGAAACATGAAGTCGACAAACCGAGTTTGACGCCTGTGGTGTAGACCTTCCTTCATCCCGGGAGGAGGGCAGTGTTGTTTTCATGCCCCCATAGCCGTCGTCCAGTACGCAAAGAACAGCATTAAAACTGGTCCAGAGATGGTTGGAGGATTTTTGTTGTTGTTGTTGTTGTTGCGAGATAGTGAGGAAGTCCAGTAACTCAGTTCCAGCACATTTTTCTTTTGCAGATGTCTCACATATCACACCTCAAAGATTCCATATGTTGATAATGAATATAATCTAGCCACTGTATTCCTATGTATATGAACAAAATTCCCTTTCTACATATAAATACATAGTGAACCTTACCATATTTAGGGAAAACTAGATAGATTTTTGTGTTGTGGCCCGCGTTGCCGCAATCTAGTCTCGTGCTGTCTGTCTTGTCTGTCTGCATGTCTGTCTGTCTGTCTTCCTATGCGGTCACCCCGCCATTGCAATAGCCGACGTGGGTGAGCCCTTCAGGATTAGATCAATTGTCTCGCTCTGTCTCTCCTCCTCCTCCTCACAAAGAGAGAGGGGGTTTGATTGCTGCATACTGATGCCATGAAAAGCCATTTGTCTGATTCATCTTGATATCCAGGGGAAGGTCCATGTATCAGCAACTTTTTTGGCCTCACTCGTGAGACAATTCAATGACTGTCTTACTGGTAACCCGAGTTTTCCTGATCCGATCATGTGATTTTCAGATGATTAGTATTGGATGACAAAAATCAGATTTTTTTTTTTTTTTTTTTTTTAACATGTTCTATTTTTCAAGTCAATTTACAATTTTTAACAGTGACAAAGCGTCAAAACAATCTTGGGGTATGAAGATCTTTTAGTGGGTGTCGCTCCCCAGAGTGTGTGTGTGTGTGAAACTGCAAGAAGCTTTTGCACTTATACTCAACTCATAAAAAAAAAAAAAAGTGTCACAGAGTGAGATGCGGAAACATTTTGTTTTCAACAGCCCAAAAGATATCACAAAGTCTTCAAAACCTGATGTTAATGTCATACACTAGCATGGCAAAGCCGCTCGTTAGACAGCATCATTAAAGAGTCGAAAGAGTGACAGGTTGACAAATGTGATGCATTGAAACAACTCAACTCCAAATTGAAGTCAAACGAGTGTGAATTATTTTGTGACAACAAAAACGAACAACAACTGGGCATTTTGGTGCTACAAGTATTGTCCAGGATTCTACTGGTGTGTTGCACATTAATATTATTTGTCCCTATTAGTAGTGTTACTAGTGCAAAACAGTGATTTACTAGTCAGGTTTAATTGCATATTAGTAGGACTAAAGTGGCACTTGTAATGGTAATGTTTTTTTAACCACTGTATTATATTTCTGCACAGTAGTAGGACAACTACGTAC
This sequence comes from Filicampus tigris, assembly GCF_054856515.1. NCBI lineage: Eukaryota > Metazoa > Chordata > Actinopteri > Syngnathiformes > Syngnathidae > Filicampus > Filicampus tigris. The sequence continues at coordinate 9,956,503 of NC_141226.1, forward strand.
ATGTTACTGAGACAAAACTGCCATTGGACATTTTGGTGCTACTAACAGTATAGGACGTTACTAGCGTGCGACACATGCCGACCAGTTGGGTCTATTATTACAAGTGCAGCACAGTAGTTTAATAGCAAGGTTTAATTGTGTAGTAGTAGGCCAAAAGTGGCACGAGTAGTGGATATCATTATTACTTGTAAGACATGGGCCTTCTAATGTGTTGAATTGTCTTACTAGTGAAGACAAAGTGCATAAGAGAACATGGACCTTAAGTTGGATATGAAGGATATGGAATTAATGCTCAAAACGGCTTCCAACAGATGCAAGCTGAGGAGACAAACGCACACACACTAAGTACACTGTAAATTGCTTGGAAGTCGGAGAGGAGAAACGAGAAAAAAAAAAAAAAGTTCAGCATTCACTGTAAGTATGTACTGTATATCTCTACGTGATCTGTATATCTATCCGGGTCTCAAAGATTGTTTGTTAGTTTTCTCGCTTCAGCCCGTTGATCTGATTGTCTGCCAGTCTATTACTCTTACTCAATGTATATATATATACTGTAAACACTATCGACCATATTTACTTAATTCACACTGTATTTTTGTCACAAAACACAATGTCTGTGGACTGTAAAGAAATAATTTAAGCAAAGATTTACAGGAAATGATCTTATTCAAAGCTATGTTTACACAGTCTTTAAAGGAACCCACATTTGAAAGAACAACTTGTAACATCTTCTCAGGGTGCCTTAAGACCTGATGAAATCAATTGTGGAATAAAAGTGATTTTGAAGAAAAAAACGACACATTGCCATGACTTGTTTAGTTTTTTTCGGGTGATTATCCCAGCTGACTTTAAGTGAGAGGTGGGGTACAACCTGGAGCGGAGGGCGCGCTAAAGACGTTGGCGGTCGTTATCACTGACGGGAGGCCGTTTAAAATTTTTATGTAAAATCACAACCGCTCACAAGGACCAATCACGGCTGACCTGTTTTCTGAATCTAGCCGTGATTGGTCCTTGTGAGCAGTTGTGATGTCATTTACAGTCGACAGAAGACAAAATGGCCGCCCCCGGAGATGACTATAAACGAGTGCATTTTGCTGCTTAACTTATATTCCACAAACACAAAATTAATCAGAATGCTGTGTTTCAACTAGTGGGCCTGCTGGGAAAATATTCTTGAAAAAAAAATGTTTGGGTTGACTTCCGCTTTAAAGGCAAGAAGGACTGTAAACAAGGATGGTGTGAAAGGGAAGGAGGGAAGCAAGGGTGGAAAAGGGAAAGGAAGGACAGAAATGCGGAAAATGAAGGGATTTAAGGGAACGAGGGGGAAAGTTAAGGATTGAAAGAAGAAAAGAATGAAGGAAAGAAGAAATTAATGAAGGAAGAAGGGAAAGAAGTTCAGGGGGAAGAAGGAGGGAATGAAAAGAAATGAAGACAATTGAAAGGAAGAAAAAGGAGCAAAGAAACAAAGGAAAAGGAGGTTCTACATATGGACTATTGGGACCAAAACGTTTAGCAATAGCAACATTTTAAATACAGTATGGGGACTTCACGATGTTATTATCTCATGTATTTACGTTAATTAGAAAATTCATTCATTCGTTATTTTTCACAATTGCAACCATAATGGAAACAGTTGCACACATTGCACAAGAAGCCTCAAATGAACACACTAGTGAGACACTACTATGGCGACTAATATGATTGTTGTGCCTTTGCTGCCACATGAGGCCGCTAGAGTCAAAATTGGTTTCCTCCCATGCGCGCCCCCTAGCTTAATGAGCAAGACTACGGTATATTAACACATTGACCCATATTCATTGGTGGTAGTGACGGTTAATTAATTCCATTAAATGTACAGCACTAACAAATTGTCTTATGACAAGCTGATTCTGCAAATTGTGCTACATGTCTTTCGGTGGCGTGATATAACCACGAACAATTGTTACTGTAGTTGTGTTGATTTTTGCAGGTATCTGTATACGTTGCGTATTTATTTTTCTGATTACTTTTTACTCCGTACATCTGAAAACAGATATTTGACCTTCCTACCCCTTGCTTTCTAAAAATAGACTGTGAGACAAAAGGAGATCATGTTCAGGATCATTCTCAGGCTTCTGCAGAGCTTTCTGATGAACTGATCATTGAATCAGGTGTGTTGGAGGGAAGCATCTAAAACATGCAGGATAGCGGACCTCAAGGACCGGAGTTGCCCACCGCTGTTTTACCAACAAATGCAGATTCTAGCACCAATATTGACGGCCTTGTACCCATTAAAATTCATCAGTATGCACAAAATTTGACCGTAGTCATTTTAAGCATAAGACGTTTTCTGTCAAATGAATCTTTTTCCTGCTTTAGATGGCATTGTAAGTCATTTATAACAAATACACATATCATACTATACTGTACTTACTTCTTTTTACTTTTAATCTGCTTTCTCCACAGATGGACCTCCTGGCAGTTGCATGGGGATGCTTTAGACCCTTAAAGGATTTGAGGATGATTTACACAAAGAAGGCAAAAGGATAACACGGGTTATCCCGTTATCAGCTAAGAGTTGAACTTGCCAAGCGGTGCATGCCTGAAGCAGAGACGAAGCCAGGGAGTCCAACTGGAGTCATGAAACTGATATGATCAGGTTTAACTATTTGGTAAGGGCCATGGGAGTTGAACTAGGGGAGGAAGTAATATATGTTTCATGATGCCACACTCTTTATTATTTCATTCATTCAGTCATTCTCCAAACCACTTATTTGCCAATGTAAAAAAGTAAATACAAATAATAATAATAAAATGTCACTTTTTACAAGTTGTAAATACATTTTAATATTACAATTACAATTTTTAAATGTAACAAAGTAAGTATGAGATCTTTTTGTTTTGTCATGAATAACTAAGGTTTTGTAGTAAAGTCATATTTGAACATTTTCTGAAAACAAGTTTTTTTTTTTTTTTTTACTCAGTACTTTTTAAATAACTGTTTAAAATAACAAAAGCATACAACTATACTATGTCACTAATGGCATTTAACTGCTTTGCATTATCTTGACTTTGAGAATACTGAATTTATTTAAGCGTATTTCATAAAAACAAGATAAGTTCCCCCGTACTTCTATTTTTCTGTGTCAAAACGTCGGGACCACTCTGACCTACAAGAACAGACAACACACATTTTAAAAGACATTTTGCACTTTATTTAATGAAATTTCAGCCTTACGTCTGTCTCCTACGTATCATGTTAAAACTTCTCTCGTGTTATATTTACAAATACGTACATTTAACCTTTCAACATTAATTGTAAAAACTCAAGCTCAAAATTGAGGAATGTCAAAAACCTTCAGCAAAATAATTACCCTGAGAAACATTCATACTCCCTTGAAATAGCACAGCCTGCTCTCGGGAGAATTTGTCAGCATTTAGTTGTAATTGTAATTATAATGATCAATCTTGTGGTATTTTTGCTTACCCAATTCTCTTGAGACTGTGAACAATGCCGCGGATGGATATCTTCTCAGCATCTGGTTTGAGTTATTCGCACAGAACAGAACATTCCAGAATTGGAATTCATCATTCCTTCCCACCCCATTCTCGGGTACAATAGAGTCCATACACTTTACTTTTATTTAGTTGATTTGCCTCATAGCACCAACATAGGAGGTACTAAACCACTTACACTGCTCCTTACTCAGGGTATATAGATATACTGTAAAGATATATAGATGTACTCTATGTACAATATTTACACTTTTTTTTTTTTTTTGCTTTCAGAGAAGGTTCAACAAAGAGGTCAGAGGTTTAATATTGAACTGCACTCCAACTACAGTAGTTAAAAAGCACTTGTCATGGTGTGTGTCCTTATGATGGCATGCCAGGGAATGCTTCAACTTTGACGTCTACCAGAACATCCGTAATTATGTCTAGGTTTTAGTGGTGGAGTAAAAAAGTACAAATTGGACTTTTCAGGTATGCTTGAGAACTTTTAAACATTTTCTGACAACTTTTTCTCTCAACATTTGAAAACAGACGTATTTACTTTGATTGCTCACTTTGCCAAAATAGGCTGGTTACTTATTTCGACCTCCGAGGTTGACGATGTAAAAAAGAGAGAAATAAAGTCAACCGCGTTAAGATTCTGAATAATTTCAGATCTTGTTTTTTTCTATATAAGGCGGAATGTGAAATGCAACAGATTCGGAGAAGCAAAATATTCCCTATGCATGGCCTTATTTAAAGCGGAAGTCAACCCAAACATATTTTTTTCAAGAATATGTTTCCAGCAGGCCCACTAGTTGAAACACAGCATTCTGATTCATTTTGCGTTTGTGGAATATAAATTAAGCAGCAAAATGCACTCGTTTTTAGCCATCTCTGGGGGCGGCCATTTTGTCATTTCTGTCCACTGAAAATGACATCACAACTGCTCACAACGACCAATCACAGCTGACCTGTTTTCTGAATCTGAGCCGTGATTGGTCGTTGTGATCAGTTGTGATGTCATTTTCAGTCGACAGAAGACAAGATGGTTGCTCCCAGAGATGGCTAAAAACGAGTGGATTAACACTTATTCCACAAACGCAATATTTATCAGAATGCCCTGTTTCAACTAGTGGGCTTGCATAGAACATATTCTTGAAAAAAAAAATGTTTGCGTTGACTTCCGTTTTAAGCAAAGTGTTTGATGTTGCTTAAAATCCACTAGCTAGTATCTGACGTTCAAAAATTCTTTGTCTAATTTGAAAAAAAAATAAATAAAGTTATATATTTTTTCAGGTGTCATCATTAACTAATTTAACATTTTTGGACATTTCACAACGCTAGTTATCAAAACGGGTATTGTATACAAATTAAATGAAACTTAAGAAAATGAGTGGAACAGTACTTCTACTGTTACTGGTCTTTTTTTGTCTTCGCACAAGTATCTGTCTTTCTGCCTAAGTACAGAATGTGAGTACTTTTGCCACCTCTGCTATGACTGTATTCAAAGTGATTATTTTTTGGTGAAGTATTTTAATATTTATGTGACAGTTGTTGTTTTTTTTTTACATTTTAACGATGTAAAGACTTCGAGGTTGACACAATTACAGATACAGTGAACCCCGCATATTCGTGGTTCGGCATTCGCAGATTGTTTTGGGGAACCTATCTTACGTTATTCACTGAAGGAGTCACCTAGTTGCTCTTTCAGTGTTCAAGTCAAAGCCATGTCTAATATTAAAATATTGCTCAGGTGCCAGGTTTTGACATATTGGTGCCAAGGATGTATGTTTAAGTGAGGACAGGATCTTAAACAAACAAATCAACTCAATAGCAACAACTGCTCCACAATACTGCAGCTCGCCTTATTACTGGTAATCGGAAACTGGACCACAATACACCGGTAATAGAATCTTTACGCTGACCATGTGAAAAGAATAGATTTGAAATTATTACAGTCCTGGACCTAAAAATAATCCTAAACATAATTGCCTATGTAATTTTTGAACATTTTCAAATAACATGAAAAATACAACCGACAAGATTAGTTCAGTTGCCTCGATTCAACCTTTGCAGATTACCATAATCCGTATGACTAACAAGATACAAAAACAAAGAAAAAAGCACATTGGCAATTTTTATTGATCTTGTGACAGTAAGTTAAAAATGACTTAGGCAATTATGCTATTGGGTTATTGATATACAAGACCTTTACACTCTCTATGAATATACTTAATTGTTCACTCTTTTGTTGTCATAAATCTAAATTATCATTTCACCATCATGCTTATGGATGGATGGATTTTTTCATTTTACTTATTCTCTTTTCATTCATCCTGCTTTTAAGTCGGGGCTTATTGTCATTTTTATCTTTTCATTTAATCTTGTTTTTAAAGGTATTTGGCTCTGTAAAGCACAGATTCATCTTGTGTATGAATACGGCTATACAAAAAAAAACCTTCCTTTCCTTCATTTAGCCAGGAGTTGTCTAATTGGGAAAACTGCTTTGCTGCCATCTTGTTTTATCTATAGCCAATTACAAACTTTTTGGGGTTACAGATTTTCATTACTGGCAACATGTCTCTGTTTCTAACCGATGCAAATCGTGGGCAAACACTGTATTAGTTAGATCGTCATTCCGTTGCCTCAGGTCCAGTAGAGCTCATCCTTAGATGAGACAATGAATATTAACATAACAGCTTAGTTATTTTCCTGAAAATGACACATATTTGAAAATGTTAAAAGTGTACACATGATTTTAAATTGAACAAGGAGTCCTCTTAGAGCAATATACAAGTACCAGACTTCTTTTCATCATCCGCATCTCCGCTGCCCTCTTTCCTGTTGGGATCGTTGAGCTCGTCGAACAGTCCCGTTTCGATCATCTCCTGCTGCCATTGGATTGGCACGGCGCCTGTGCTGAACTCCTTGAAGAATTTGTCATCCTTGGCATCAAACTCGATGCCTTTGATTTCGGAGAACTCGGCGATGTCGTCTGTGTCCTTGGCGTAGACCACGTTGGGCTTTGGTGTCCACGGGGGCGCCACCAGGCCGGCCTCTAGGCGGGCAAAGTTTATGCTCTTGAACCATGGATGCTTCCTGGGATCCTCCAAGTTGTCTCTAAAAGGGACAAGGAAAAGGAAAGGAATGTACTTTTTTTTTTTTAAACATTCAGGTCATTGCTTTTGTGTGTCCGTGCAATGTATTTGAAATTAATTCATTATAAGTATAGTTCTTGTTTTGTTTTTCCGATATTTACGTGCAATTGTTAATGTTGAAAATGGGGCATAATGTTACAGTGGCTTACAATAATGTGACATATCTCTGGCATCAGTTTGAAACTAGTGATGGGGAAATTAAGCTTCAAATTTGCTTCATGAACTAGTTGTATTTTCTGACTCCTATTGATTGCACTGTTGGTTTAAATAAAGGGGTTTAGGAATTGGCAAGTCAGTGTGCTTCCAACCCAATGTTGAACAGAGAGCGCCATCTAGAGGAGTCAACAACTGGTTCATGACTCAAAATTCGAAGCTTCATTTTCCCATCACTAGTTGAAACCTTGTGAAATTTCCAAATTGGCTCAATTTCATATTTTTTTACAAATCAAACTATTGGTCAGTCCCAATGTGGGTCTATTATTTTTCAAAATTATTGACCAATCCATAGTATTGAAAAAAATGGCTGATCTCTATGGTGAAGGAATTTAGTGAAACAAACATGCCATAAACAAGCCATTTTTTTGTTTTCCTGAAAAATGATGGTTTTGCATATGCAAAGCTTCTGCAAGATGCCAGCGATATACTTTTTAGGGATAAAACCTTTGCCTCGTTTTGATTAATACATAGGGCTATTAATTACTATATTTTGATGCTTGTCATGATGGTGATACTCGGAGAGCTAAACATTTTTTATGTGTTTTATTCATTAATTATTATGCATTTTTCTGTTTTCAAAAACATTTACAGTGTGTGTCTAAACAAAAAGTATGTTTTCATAAATTTAAATGTGTTCAAAGACGTGATTCCCAAACAGTGGAATCTATCCATCTATCTACCTATCTGTCCGTCCTTCCATCCATCCATCCATCCATCCATCTATCTATCCGTCCATCCATCCATCTATCCGTCCATCTATCTATCTATCTATCTATCTATCTATCTATCTATCTATCTATCTATCTATCTATCTATCTATCTATCTATCTATCTATCTATCTATCTATCCATCTATCTATCCGTCATTTTGGGACTAACTAAGTTCAATTGAATAATTTCCACCGATTAATGTGATTGTGAATCACTCTTCGACAGTAACTTACTTCATGCCAAGACGCTCATCCATTTTCTTCTTGAGGAACAGCTGGATGATGTCCTTTGTGGTGGCATCGAAACACTTGTGCTCCCACTTGGGCTCCTCGTTGAGAATACGACGTTGTACTTCCTCCTTCTCCACCTTCTCCTTTTTACTTTCAGGCCCTTTGAAAGGCGTGTAGCCAGCCACCATCTCGTAGATGCTGCAGCCCAGCGCCCACCAGTCCACTGACGTCCTGTATGGAGTTTTGCTCAGAAGCTCTGGGGCCATGTATGCTCCAGTACCAGCCTGTGGAAGGAAGACAGGGGAAAGGTATATTTCATAGATATAAGGAACATGAAGGATGATCGGGACTTAGGATATTCACAAATAAACTATCCAACTAGGATGCGTGGCCTTCAAAGAGCTCGAGTGCCATGTTCACTTTCACCTTTAGCTTAGTGACTCTTCGCCAGCACCTGTGTCATCCACCCCCTCCTCCCATCATCCTGCATGACCTGACCTGCAGTCTCGAACCAGGAGCTTAATCCTAATGCTAAGCCTACTACCTGTCAAGAGTCATGTGCGTCTACATGCTGACAGAGTTCTTCTACCTCTTACATACCTACCAACCATTTCGGGGTTGCTGGGAACCATGAGGTGGAACACGAAACAGGCAACGCGTAGCCTCTGGTGAAATATTTATGCAATTGAACATCACTGCAATAGTCCAGCAGGGAATCAGCCAAAACTATCCGACTATAGCTGGAAAGATACTAAAAGCCAAAAACCAAGTGTAATATGCTATGCAGCATTCATTTCAAGCATTATTATCAACTTCTTTTGAAGTTGTTTTGTGTATCTATTGAAAGAGTAATAGATAAGAGATGATTAAACTCACACCTGGAGTCAACTCACTTACGATAAACTTAAAGTCACCTTGCCTGAAAACTTCTACTATAACTTTTCTGTCAATCTGATCAGCGACAGACTGTATAATGCCCGTTAAGAGGATTAGGGGGACCAAAGCCAGCCTTGCCATAGGAGGTTAGTGCAGTCACTTTAGCTGGTTGAGGAGCATCACAGAACTGGATAATGAGATTACTGGACGTTCAAAAGAGCCGAGGGTTTACTCCTTGCTACAGCAAGTAAAACGCCTAAAGATACCTCGTTTCAGAACTGATCATCTTTCGGGCCATGCGTAGTTTGGAAATCCAAAAATGAGGAAAACGCTGAGTTTGCCTCTGTCAGAAGAAGGGTAAGGACTTTACCAGTTGTTTACTAAACCGTCACATTTTTTACATAATCAAAAAAAGAAAAGCTTTAACTAGTTAGAAGTGAAAGATTTTCAGGGGCCATGGTAAGCACATGGAGGGCCGCAACACAGTGGCAAACCATTATGTACTTCTTGAAAGATATTCCAAGATGCCCCTAAACTGACTGGGCTATAATCTGATCACAAAAGGATGAGTTGCATAATGAATACAACAGAGACACTCATTTACACAGGTCTTTAAGCAGTCCTGTAATCCCTGTCCGGATTTACAGTGAAAAGCCCACCAAGATTGTCAACCTGCCCTGGAACACGCGTTCAGTTTTAGTGACAAGCTAATCATACCCTGCCTTACCTAATGATACCTGAGCACCGGAATTTAGGTGCTGTTTGTTAATAGTCATTTAGCAGTTACGAGTGTAGCCATTCCTTCAGTTTGGGCTCTCTCGCAATTTGCAGTGAGACTGGATTTGTGTTCAAAAAAAGCAGAAATAGTAGTAACTGCTATGAGTGGCTCTACTCACCATCTGAGAGACCGTTTTGCCCGGGGCAATCTCGATGGCCAGGCCCAAATCTGAAAGTCGACATTGGCCGACGCTGTCCAACAACACGTTCTCAGGCTTCATGTCACGATAAATGATATCCATGGCATGCAGGTGAAGAATACCGGTGGTGATCTGGGCCGTGTAGTGAATGATGCGCTTCATCTCAATGCCCTTGTCCACGCCCTTGCCGTCATAACCGATATTGTAGATGTGGTACTTGAGGTCTCCTCCATTCATCAAGGTCATGACAAGGCACAAGTGGGTCTTGGTGTCATAAGCGTAGCCCAAGTTGACCAGAAAAAGACTGTTGACCTTCTCCAAGATCTTTTTCTCCAAAAGGGCCATCTTCTCACCGCCCTTCTTCTTCAGTCGCTTTTTACACAACTTCTTGCAGGCGTACATCTGGCCTGTGTTTTTCACCTGGACGGCACATACCTGCAAAAAAGTATCAAGTGAACGGTTGGATTCTAATTCCCAGTTTCCTCAGAAGCAACCTTCAACTACAACTGCATTGATCATGGGCGTTTTGCATTTCCTTAAATGCACCTTAGCTCGAGGATACAAATAGTCCTTTTTCACCTAAATTCCGTGACTTAGTGTCCCCAACTACACTTACATTTAGTCTAAAACTACAGTTCACACGGGAGAGGGACTTTATAGATTCAAGAAGTCAACCTGCTCATTTACAAGCTTACAACACATGTGGCAGATTTTTCTGAAATGTTTCAACACAGAAGCTGTTCTTTAAGATAAAAATAACGGTGTACACTTGATGCAGATAATGGGTTCAGCCGTAGTAGTAATCCACACATCTCTCATTTAGGCTATTGAGAGGTGAAATGTCTTCAACAACCAGAACGCTGCAAACAAATCAATGCCCTCAGAACCTTCTGACACTTCTTTTATCTTTATTTGCACAGCAAGTCCTATTGCCAAAAAGTTCACTCAGCATGATACTGAATAAATAAAGGCGTTCCCCAAGGATCTGTACTTCATCTTGTGTCGTTCAAGCGGCATAACAGCACAGTTGCTTCCAATTTAGCGCAATTTAGCATTAGCCATCAACAACTTACAGTGTGTCGTTTAAATCCCAAATATCACATTTAAGCATTTCAGTTGCAGTATTTCAAGAGCAAGCTTTCAAATTTGAGTTTGTCATTTAAACAACCTCCTCACACATTTAACACTTTATTATTATACATTTGTTTTATATTAAAAATGTGTACTGCTCTCAGTAGATGTGTGTTGAGTACTTTGATTAATATAAGTGCTTTCTACTTTCTCCAAAACTATTTTATACATTACGTTCAGTAGTCAGTAAAGGGATTCCCCAAAACTCACTTCTTGATCATGCGCCATTCATACTGAAAACTATGCTTTCTAAAATTGAACCATTAGGTTTGTGAGTGCCTCATGGTTTGATGAAAACAAGTTCCTGTATGTTAGTGTAATGTCAGTGATGTATTGCTTAATATTTCTACTCCCATTAAAAACGTTCATGTCAACATAATTACAGTTATAGAAATATTGCACGTTTTTTTTTTTATCTTGTTGAGGATCATATTCAAGTAGTCTAAGAATTTTAAGCCGTCATTTTGTCAAACACACTGACAATGTGTCAAGAAGATCCAGTCTTACCTCACCAAAGCCACCTTTTCCCAGAGTCCTGAACTCATAGAAGTACTTCTCACTGATGGGCTGCTTCTCATACTCCTTCCACTGGAGAAATTTATCAAAGAATGGACTGGACTGGTAGTCTGTGAAGGGTTTTGCCTTCAAAAAATCTCTCACGCCTTCCTGGACTTTGTCTTTCATCACCTCATTGAAGGTGGAATCGGTCACAGCTTTGCATTTGTCAGCAGCCTCCCCAGTGAGAAAGGACAAGAAGTTCTTGGAGTCAGCTTTGCAATACTTGTTGATGATGTTCTGACGCGACTTGTCTTTTACTGCACCTTCAGCCAGATCCCAGTCGTAAAGCTCATCTAAGAAATCAGCGGCGAGCTTATACTGGGCATTATTTGCCAGGAACTGACGGAAAAACGTCTTGCCAATGGGCTGCCGTTCACAGATTGATACAAAGTCCTTATCGATGGAGGATCGTGCTGCAGCACATTGCTCTGACTTCGGCAGAGACAAGCTCCGACGGCGCTTTTTCATCTCCTTGTCATCACCACCCTGGGCTTTGAGGTAGGCCGTGTTGGCCACCAGGTTATCCAGTCCCCCCATGTCACACATCTTGCCGGCTGTATGTGGTTGGCCCCCCCTCTTACACCACTGGCTTCTTCAGCAACACCCAAGGGAAACCCTCTTGCAACCGGTGCAGTGTGTCTGAGGATGCACGGGTCTCGGGTTGCGGGACTCTCAAAAGCCAGTGAAAGAATGAGCTCCTTCACCCAACCTACCTGCAAACCTAAGACACACTGACACACCCAGTAATTACTCATTTAGAATTAAATACCAGGGAGGGATTTTGGCTTAAGTATCTTTGTGTGGTCTATTTGAGGATGCTGGGCACAGAAAGGGAATCGTAAGCGGGCTATGTCCTAAGAAGCTTTGCGGCCCTCTATATCTGTTCATGATGTCCAGCAGTCACTAGCAGGGATCCTTGACGGTGCACTAACTTTTTCAATTGTAGTTATTTATTTGTTGTGACATAATTTTCTTGACTGACAATAGGAAAATTGAACAACCAATTACAGGTCGAATATATTGTTTGAAAGGGGTGGGAGAATCTCTGAATGGTCTTAACTCTGTTTAGATTTGGGTGTCGTTTTGACCATTACAAAATCCCCCAGACACATGTGGAAAATATTCCGGGTTGAACGCTTTAGCCAGAATTCTGAAAAGGTATGTTTGGCAAAAACACAACACTGCTCATCAGAACACGAAACCTTCAGTGAAGCATGGTGATGGCAACATCAAGTTATGGGGCTGTTTTCTTCATCTGGAGCAGGCGCCTGCGACAAGGTGGAGGGAATTACCAACAGTTCAAAATAGCAGTCACTGTTAGCACAAAACCTTCAGGCTCAGAAAAAGTTAGAAAAAGCTGACTAGAACATTATTACACTTTATTTGAGGTTAATCAGAGGCACTTTAAATGGTGGCAGGTGTGCTGATTCCCATTTAACATGAGTTTGAGTGTGCCCACTGAACTTCACAATGTCATGGAATTTTAACTTGAGCTGCAAGAGTGGGTTTAATTTTTCCCTTTCATTTCATACGCTCTGTCTTATTACTGACATTGCCAATGTAGGTTAATTAAATATGACAGACCTCAGATAATATGAGCTAATCCATGCTGAAACAAGAATACAAGCTTACCCTCACAGTTTCAACCACAGACCATTTCATTTAAAAGGTGGCAGAGGGTAAAATCATATATTTTTAGATGATGGGTTAATTAGCCACGATTACTTGGCAAATTATGGTGAGTGAGAAAAATCTGTCAGTATCCTTTAGCTAAAGCAATATGTGAAGAAGAGGAAAAGCGCAGACTGCCATAAATATCGAATACGTCACATGTCATGTTGTAAATGGATCATAGAGTCAGTAAGGGTTTAAGCCCCCTGAGTGGATGAAACTGGGGCAATGCTTCCAACTTTTCCAACAGGTCAGGGGGTTAAACTTCACACTCACAAGTCACTGTACGAGGTCCTCCTAGTTACTACGATGAGAAAATCCCTGAATTCTCATTGGAGCTCCATTGCGAATTAATGGCTTATAGGTGCAAGTCATATGTTGGCAAACATGTCGTCGAGCGGGAGACTGAGCTGAGGTGCAGACGACGACAACCCAGAAGTGTCTGATGCTATTTTCTCCACTTGCTACGAGATGTTTGATTTGCGAGAGGCATGAGCCTTAAACCTTGGGAGGGATTAGCGTGGCCTGATGAGCAAGTAAAGGTTAAGATGGCCAGAGCATCTTGTACTTATTCCAAACCTGCTCCACTAGATGCTCTTTACAAGGTCTGATTCCATCCTTTTAATGACTCAAGCTGTCCACTAAAGGAGCTGGGGAGTGGTTACCAGTGACAAACAAAATCAATGTTAAAAAAAAAAAATCAATATTTAATCAGCCTGTTTTTTATTGAAGAAAAAAAATGGAAGATTAAAATCCATGCGTTCATTTTGGATTCATGTTTGATAGATTTTCTTCATTGAATAATTGGTTTATTTATTTATTATTATTATTGATGTGAATAGTATGAATGAGTCTATAGTGTTGGCTATGAGAAAACCCAGGTTCAAATCCCATGTTTTTGGGGTGAGTAGCTTTAATGTGAACTTGGCTTTGGACCAGAGTGAGGCCAGTAGACACCTCGAGCTAATAGTGTAAGCAATGCTGCTTTCCAGAGAACTACTGCCCTGGAACAACATGAATCAATCAATATACAGTATGTTGTATATCAATATTAAAGAGGGAATTCCTAATCACAAACCTGGTGATGTTTTTTGATATTCGTCCACTGCATAAATTAATTGGAGAAAATGTTTTTCAAAAAGGTCTGCCAAAAAAATACACACTAATTGAAGTCACAAGTCATTTACTTTCACCTGGATGCTTATGAGGTTGGACCTTGAAATTTCCAAGTTGGATATTTGCTCCTTCCCAGCAGGCTGGAATGTAGCTAAATACCTCTCTGACAGTAGCAATCAAATCTGAGCATTATCGTCATAAAGGGATTTAATACAGCTTAATGGGGCAACAATACAAACTGTCATACCAAAGCCTCTTGTCTTGATAAGACAGACTTAGGCAATATTAAGTTACTGGAAAAATGCTTCAGTGGATAGCTAAAAAGATGTTGGGTCACATCATTGACATCACACGATTGCAAGTGTTTCATTTTGAATAAGCTATTTTATTTCTTTTTTGTCAGTCTACATGTTTCAAATATCTTTTGCTGAAAGTATTATAACACTGCAACATTGATGCTAGTTTCATTAGCCCATCAGCGACTGGTTTTAGGTTTTGCAATGTGAGTTAGCATTAAAGTAGACGATTTTCACAAGACAAAGTTATACAATGCGTAATTCTCTTTGTTTCATGTTTAGTTTGACAATAAACTTCAACTGGGAGTGGCAATAACAGTAAGAGGCAAGCACTGCTGCTTGTTGTGATGTCAGCTAAGATGAGTTTGCTGGCACCATCTAGCACTGGTCTCAAATTATAGCTCGCAAGTCAAAGAAAAAAATGGCGGGGCTACGGCTCACGTCGCAAAAAAAAACTTAAGTCGGGTCACTCATAAGTCGAAGTATCACTGTATGCAGAATTTCTAATGTAGTCAAATTTTAACAATCAGCATCCATCCATTTTCATAGTTTGAATGTACATTTTGTTAATTTGGCTTTTTTCCTGTAGTACTAGAGTGGTTCTACTACTACTACTCAGGGGCGGAGCCAGAACGTGGCTAATGGGTGGGCCTGGAAAAATCAGGGTGGGCCTTAATATTTCTCTCACTGAGCATAATCCTCCTGTCCCGACACATCATAAATTCAAATACAATGACAAACCGAATAACATGAAGTTCAGATATTCCTTAGACAACCACAATTATGACATTCTTAATATTCAATTAAAAAAACACACAAATAATTTCATAATTTACTAAAAATGTAAAAGTATGTATTTTTTCCATTACTCTCACCCTCACAGTCTGTCAATTTGGGTGGCTCTGTGCACACAAAGGCCCACCCGTGGCTCCGCCCCTGCTACTACTAAAAATATTCCAATTCTGATCAGATACAGCCAATAATCATTCACACCTATGTCCAATTTAGTCTGTAATTAACCAAACTATACTACATTTATGTTTCTGGACCGTGCGAAGCCACACAAGCACACCAAGAACACACGTTTTTACTCTGCCACAATGCTGCTCAGGCACTTCAATCACACATGAAAAGGCTGGAGCCCCAAAGGTTCTTTCTGACTTGATAGTCACACCAGTTGCTAAATTAAATCCAATATGTTTCAGTGAAAGCTGCACAGCTGATTCTGTGATCCACAAGACCTAAATGTTGCCAGGCACAGAGAATCCACTTCACTCCACAGACGAATGAATGACTGCGCCCCCTAGAGTACTGTTTCTCCCACTGACCCATAATCCTATCAGCACTAACAGTTGTTCTGTGCCTTCTAGGGACTCAAATCATGATGTTACTCAAAGTGGTCAATAAGCGGAAAGTACAGCAATGTAACCCTCTCTTTTTTGCAACTTTGGTCTGACCTATTGATTTACATCGAGTAAGCAATACAGTACTCTGCAGTACTGTACATTACATACTGTATCTTAAATGATACCATAATTTAGGATAATGTAATGAACTGAATAGTTTTTGCACCGTGGTTTCGTGTTTTAATTCACTAGGCCTTCTCTTGATGTGTGCTTCTTGGCTACAAGAGTATGGGGAGAGATTTGTGTTAAAATGATTCACACAATACTGTATATCTACAAAATACACGTTTTTCAGATTCACAAAAATGCCCGCAACATATACATGTGCTTTTTGATGTTGTGTGTGAATTGATCATGACTTATCGTTTATAAATATTCCATGCTGCTTGTGAATTGTTGAAGGTATGCTTGTGAAATGAACCATGAACTAGTTTAGTTTAGGAAAGGTGAACTTATTTAAAATGTGGAATTATGAACTATAAACTGAACTAGTTCATTTCAAAATTTGTGAACTGAACTTTGAACGAGTTTACATAGAAAATGAACTTTGCCAACACTGGAGGTGAACCTTGAGTTTGTGCACTGTATAATGCATAACTACTAACGTGAGTGGCCGCTATCTTTGTGGACTTTTCGGAAAAAAAAAAAAAAAAAAAACACGGAACACTCAATTCAAATGCTGTTAAAATCCTCCATAGCAAATAAGGAGACGAACAAAAAAATTTATTTATAAAGTACATGACCTATTTGACAACTCACACTGCGCTTCCCATGAATAATGTTCCTTTTGCGCTATTTGTTGCGTTTTTGGGGCAAGTGATGCTTTTTGAAATGGCACGGTAATATTGACATGTCGACTTGGAGAACCTCTCGGAATTTTGGACCATAGCAGCTTATTGGGGGATATTTTTAACAGAAACTTGTCAGCCAGTCGAGTTCTCCAAGTTGCAGATAAAAAGAAATGTTGAGATATAATCAAATGGTGCTGTTTTACTCAAATTTGAAGGCGTTTTTTGAACCAGATTTTCAATAGGCAATATCACACAAAAATGTTCCCCATTAAGGCCATTTTTTCAACACAAAAAAACAAAATTTCTGCAGAATCTATCTTCACATTTCTTGTACTCAGGTTGAAGTGACCATTTCAACCAGACTTAGCATTTGTCATACTGTAATTTCGAGGAACTCTTGTTACATTGCAAGTAGTATAACCATAACTGAAAAAACACCAATATGTGTGTTTGTCTATCTTCTTGTTAGTTTGAAGGCGATTATTTCCTGGTTTATGGAGTTTTATTGACAGCTGTGAGGTGCCATTGCACAATTGCAGGGGCTGGGTGGTTTCTATTGATGCCATAAAGCCTCAGATGCGCTCCTCCCGTTGCAAATACTCACTGTGGGGAGGTATTCTTTAGATATTTATTTTATTAGCCAGTTAGCACCACTTATAGTAAAATAATGTAGCAAAAATGTGTGTCATCCGTGTATTAGTCAAAGTTTATTTGGTGTTAATATTCAAATGGCACACTGGATAATAATCTCTTCGCAGCAAACGCTGCAATGGGAACACATAAATGAAATGATGGAAGTAACTTATATGAGTGGCGATCAATATAATACAACAGACAATTTTTTTAGGTGCTCTCATCCTTCCATTGTGTCTTCCACCTCAGCGACTGGTTTTAGGTCAGAACAAGATGTCTCTGACCTCTTCTCGGGTGTCAGCTCAGCCTTCTCCTCTTCGGCTCTCAGCCGGCGGCGGCTGATGAGCTTCTGCAGCTGTAGCTTGTTGGTGAAGAAGATGTTACGCCAACCGACTTCTCGCGCAAGGGGAGGAACCTCAGGAGAAACTGTTTTGCAGTACCGCCGAACTGCCTGCTCCCAGAACTCCTCTGAGCCACATAACTAACAAACAGAGTTGAAAAGTACAGTACAATACTGGAAATTCAAAAACTCCAATCAAAAGCTTAAAATACCACTCCCGCACACTTTGAAATGTATTCAAAAACACCTTTTCAACAAACTGTATAAATATTTCATAACAAAAAAAAATTACATTAAACATATTAATCTGCATAAAAAAGGGATTGCAATAGGTGAATAGCTGGGGATTACTGTACCTGTATTTCTATTTCTATCCGTCTGTATTTATTAGATGATTGTGGACAAGTAAGAAAATGTTCTTTTGTTGAGCAACAAGGTGTATTTTTATCTTTGTGCATTGGGAGTACAGTACTCACCTGCCTGAACCTACGCGAAGTTCGTCCAAGTTGACCCACATCTTCTATCTCCAGATAGTTGACGATCTGCAGAAGTAAGGAGTCAGGGAGACGTGCCAGGTAATCAAAATGGCCTTGGCATAGAGCCTTGGTGTACTGCAACGCACTATAGCCAAAGATCGTGCGGAGCTCATCTGCAATTAAGAAGACATTTCAAGACAAATGACTTTAAATAGACAATAAAGACTAGGTGGACATTATAGCCACTTAGATTGTGTCTACAGGTGCTATAAATAACGATATTCTTATATTATTACGCATTCTCTGATATATCAATGTTCCACCATTTATCCTGTTCAAGATCGCAGGTGATCTTGAATCTAATCTAGAATATAAGAATTTCTGTAGGACAGTTCTGTTTGAGGGCAATTAACACAACACAGACTGTTAATTCCTCAAACTGTATAAAGTCCTTACTTTGTAGTCTGCTGTCATCCAGGAAGTCCTCATGTGACATTATCAGTTGACCTGGCTTTGAAAGCCTGTATACAGCTCGGGGAGATATCATCCACCATCTCCAAATCACCTGTGTGCATGAGAAGGATTATACAGTGATTGCCAACCAATGTGTGTTGCAGTTTATTTACTACAAAAAATGTATCTTTTGTTGTCTATTTATGCCAGCGACATGTAGAGACAGGCAGAACTAATGTTCTTCCATTTGATGGCAGAGGCACGTTTAACCAGTCATTCAGAAAGTAGAAACATTTCTCTGTATAATTTAACTGGCCCAGATTTCACGCAAGTAGATTTGTGAGTAAACTGAGATGATCTCATCATTATTTCAGTACTTTTTGTGGCATTTCTATTTTGTGGAGATTTTTCTGATGTAAATTGTGTGCCTTAACTGGAACGGCAAGGTCAATTCCTTTGTTTTTGTTGTGTACTGAAGACATTTGGATTTCAGCGCAAAAGATGAACATGAGAAAAAAAGGTCCAGAATTCCATCTTTTAATTCATGGTAGTTAAATTGAGACGTGTTGAACAAAAGTATTGGAATAGACGTTATTAAATGAATTTAATGTGAATAACATATCATATTTGGTGGCAACCATGGCATAAAAATTACTTGTGATAACTGCATCAAGCCTGCGACCCGTTAACCCCACCAGAGTGTTGCATTCTTCATTTGAAATGCTTTCACAGGCCTTTGATACAGCCTCTTTCAGTTCAAGCAGGTTTAAGCGATCAATCTAAAAGGCTACACCTGAGCAACTAGAAACACCCATCAGACATGTTCCAATACTTTTGCTCAATTGAAAAGTGTGAGGGTTCAAACAAAAGCTGCTCTGCCCCGAGTTGTTTTTTCACTCATCTAGTGATGTAAATCCCATGAAATAAATGCTGCAATTCTGAGTTTTCGACTCATATTCATCATTGATCAACAACATTCATCAACTCAGCCTTCAGTATACAACAAATTCAAAGGATTTTACCTTGCCATTCCACTCCTTTTGGGGGGACTGTAAGTCCCTCAATGACGTTATTATTATAGAAATAATGAGCGTCACTTTTGCCTGATGCTGTCAACATGTTATTAATCAGGTACCCATAGTATGGCGTGGTGTGCAATTGCACTGCATCACAATGAGAGACATTTGGGTAATATTTTAATAGTTATGAAAGGCTCAATCAAACGCAGTGCATTTCAACACCACAATTAGAAACATATTGCATTACTGCAAAGGAGTTCATAAAAAAGACCATTATTATCAGGTTTATTAATACGACAACAGGAGCTAGTAAACGAGCATGGCTACAGTTAACGGCTAACGGTAATTTGCATTCGGCGCTCAGAGTGAATGAAAACAACAGCAAAAGTCAGAAAACAAGGATACACCAGGGTTTTGACAATTGCCACTAAAGTGCGTGTACTTACGTCTTCCTTGCTAACGACACAGTTGTAGTAGTTTTTATTTGTTGAGGGACCCCGTCCAGAGACTTCAAACAGCGGGTCTGTCAATAGGGACGCCATGACAGTTATTTCCGTTGCCATAGTAACCCCGCTCAACGTGTAATGCACAGTACAGTATATACGTATCACTAACTTCATATGATGTTTACATAAAGTACAATTAACAAAAACCGATCCAAATATTTTATCAGATCACATCAAATGTTTTTGATCCAGGCGAGAAATTTTAAAGTAAAAAGTTGCCTACTTTCCGAGGGCAGACCTTATTTATAAACAAACAAAAAACAGAGACCATGTCTACCGCTAAATGTCAAAGAATTGCCCATTTTTAAGAGAAATGTAGCATTATTTATAGAATAAATGTAATGTTATGAAAATTTGTATTTCTTAATAACTACTCCAAAGTGCCATAGAAATTAAACAAACAAAAAAAAGCGTCATACTTGCGAGAAAAAAATGTTATGGTAACAAAAATCAATTTCTTTTGGGAGAAAATAGTTGGTAATGTGATAGGAATATGGTATTTTTCCAAAGGAAAAAAAAAGATGAATCTTTACAAGAACAAAGTGTAGTTTGTTGGAATAAAAAGTCATAATCTTAAATGCAATTTTGTGAAAATAAATAAAAAAATTAAACAAGGGAACAAAGTCACATTTTAACATGCCAATTTCAAAAATACTTATAAGGTTATTCCTTTTATTGTGGAAAAGACGAAATTCTTTGAAAAATATAAAGGATGGTATTCTCTGAAAAAAAAAAACACCTTTGGGTCTAGAAAAATATGACAACCCCTGGTACAGTTGACTCTTGGTGAAATAACCATACGGATGCAGTATTTAAAAATCTTTTAATTTATTTATACATATATTTATATATGTACACATTGACTTAGCTATTCTTGTAAAGACAAGAAACACATGAAATTTGTTAGTCACGAGCGGCACAATTGAGACCCTAATACATGTCCAGAGTCAAAGCAAACCAACAATAAAATAAGGCCTAAATCGAGCGCAAACTCAGACCTAAATGCAGTCGGTCCCACGTTGAGGAAGCTCACATTAATGTGGTTCACACGCTCTGAACATTGGAGACCTGCTCATCTGACATCCACCAACAATGAGAGGTTATTTGGATCATTTTGCACACTTGATCGAAATGTTCTAGATGCTTTACTGCATTTGTGCTCATGTCCACTTACACTACATAAAAGATCTGGCCTTGGTTTCCAACTGATGACCTTTGGTTCTACAATTTTCGCTATCGGCAATACAGTATGCCAGCCAACCTGCACGGATTTATACAATTTTTGCAAGCTCCTTTTGGTTATAGGCAAGTGTAACTCTGGTTGTGAAGGCTATTCATGGACAATTTGGGCCAAAGTGCCAGTTTAGTAGCATTCATGCTAACATAAAGACAAATCCCTTTTTGAAATGAAATACCTGCATTTCCATGGTTGGGTCAAACCCAGGTCACGGATGGTAAATTGTAAACCCTCACTTAAAATAGTGTGTAGTGATTTTTACACAAGGTGTGGCTACTCACCTTTGTCAACACGGTCCTCGTTATACATCATACGTAAATATGATTACAAATGATGATATGCACATAGCGTACAGGCATAAACAAATAATAAAAAACAATGTACTGTATATAATCAAAACAGTTTCACCCTAACAGTCCGTTAGTCTTCAATAAAGTCCTTTGTTCTCCTTCATAGTGTAAACTTTGTGTGGAAAGAAATGTAGTGCCACTAATAGCGTGACTGAACGGTGTGTTGACTAATGTGCTGCATGCTGCCCTCTGGTGATGAGGACTGGGGGTTGTGCTACAGGAACGGGTTGGTTGAGGTACCACCTGAAGGGAAGGGCCCGGTGGGGGCTCCCGCCTGGAATGACAAGAGAGGTCACAGGAATGAGCAGAGGGGGCAAAAGTACTGACGTTTTGTATTTATTTAAGAAGACGTACAGACACTGTTCTCATATTTTGCAAACTCTTCTACAGTATGTCGCACAGTTTCCCTCCCGGCCCGTCTCACTATAATTTGTACAGCATTTTCTATACACTTGCTGCAACGATTACAACGGTAACTTGAGACGATGCATGCTCACCATGAAGGGGTTATTGGACACGCCAGGACCAGCCATGGGCTGACCGAACGGCGTCATGGAGGGCTTGTTTGGACCATAGGCAGGGAAGGCAGGGCCTTGGGATAAAAGACAAAAAGGAACCTTCAACTTTATAAAAATTAACAAATAATTGCTTTATAAGGAGCTAGTTAATTAGACTGTTAAGGAGAAGTGAGAGGGGACCAAACCCCAGCATGCCAAATTGCTTTCAAGAGTTTGCTGAGCCTTAAATGGGAAGTCAAGTTAAAAAATGTCTTGGCAATAATATGTTTTATGTGGCCCAACTAGTCTATTCCGATTAATATTGCGTTTGTGAAATATGAATTAAGCAGCAATATCCACCTAGCAAGGTAAGATAGATTTCTCTTCACTGGAATAACAAGACCATTGTTGTAGCCATTTTGCCACTTGCCGTCATGTGAAAATGGCATCAAACTGCCGAAGAGCTCATTTTAAAAAATGCTTTATATACAGCATATTTGGGGGTTGGCAAACCAATTCAAACAAACTCAAAAAAACTTACCATACTCCCCAATTTAGCTTTGGGCTAATCAAAAATCTGACATCCCTACATTATTATTATTTTATTTTAAAGAACAAAAGGCAGAAGTCGTACTTTTTCCAATTGTTTTTTTCATTGACACTAACCTAACATTTCACCATTCTCATCCATCTAATTTATTATTATCATCGTCATATTAATCCGTAGATTACGGTTGAATCTCCACAGGATATCCTCGACTTTATCAATATCTGCAACATATTTTTATACACTAACACTACAACATGGGAACAAAAACGTCACAGAACAACTTTATGATAGGGGGGAAAAAAAAGACAAATTAAATTTAAATAGGAAGAATATAAGAAAAGGAACATATAACGAAAATAAAGATGAACTGTTGCAACATACTGTACCTGATCCAACTTTCTCATATTTTCACAAACACACGGTTGCAGTCTTAAAAATATTTAATATTAATATTTAATTTGGTTGATGCCTCTCTATTAACCAGGTCATGAATATTATGGTTGAAACTTAAAAATTCCAATGGCATTTAGCTATACATGTGGTAGTTATGTTTAATTGGCGCTAGAATTATGAGGGGGTCCTTGAAAAAAAAAATCTCCCCCGTAAGAGGCCCCTGGACCCACAAAATTTGAGAACCCTTGATATAAATAAAAACATTCAATGAACTGACAACCTCAAATCACAGCACAGTAGGTGCCACTGACAAGCTGTGACTTTTAGTTCCCTGCATGCAGAAGCGC
Organism: Filicampus tigris; assembly: GCF_054856515.1. Taxonomy (NCBI): domain Eukaryota; kingdom Metazoa; phylum Chordata; class Actinopteri; order Syngnathiformes; family Syngnathidae; genus Filicampus; species Filicampus tigris. The sequence continues at coordinate 9,979,855 of NC_141226.1, forward strand.
CAATTTCCAAGGCAAATGGCCATCATGCTCAGACAATCATAACGCCTGAGAAATGCGTGCAAAGAAAATCACTGGCAGGTGCTGCGTGGGTAAAAAGGTGGTACAAGGACACAGGGATGCGGGAGGCCACTAACCATTGGACTGAGGGTGGTAGGCCCCAGGTTGAGAGTAAGGGATGGGGGCCTGGCCAGGGAATTGCTGCTGGAAGTTTCCGCTGAAACTGGTCGGGAGGCAGTATGAAGAGGAATTCCCAAAGCCAGCGGGCATGCTCATAGAGCCAGTACCAAATGAGGCGGCTACAACACATATACGCAACAAAAACACAACACAAGGAGGAAACAGTTCTAAGAACACAGGCAATTATCTAAGCTTACTTCAACATCCAACTCAGGGGTGGGCAAACGTTTGTGCTCAAGAGCTACATTTGTTGAAAATTAAAATGGACAGATGCACTAGGTCATTCAAATGGGGGATGAAAAAGAAAATGCGAAAGTGTGTATGGAAATAAAATACTGTATTTCAGTAAGGAAATTTTAATCTTTTTTTTTCCTTCATTTTATGATAAATTCTATTACTGTATTATAACTTAATGAATAATGAAAACAAAGAACTGCATTTTAATCTACCAGTTTTACAGGACATGTGACATTAAGTTAAAATACACTCACACGTATATATACACGTACGTGTGCATACATACATACACACGTACATATACATACATGCACATGTGTATATGTAGGGGTGTATGTGTGTGTGTATATATATATATATATATATATATATACATACATACATACACATATATACATACATACATACATACACACATATATACATACATACATACACACATATATACATACATACATACACACACACATATATATATACATATATATACACACACACACATAAACATACATAGTATTTTCCAGACTATAAGTCGCGCTTTTTCCCATAGTTTGGCCGGGGGTGCGACTTGTGTGTGTATTAACACATTATTACCTGTATATCATTCCACATGTTATTTTAACCCACATAACGATAAATCCTAAAAGCTATTAAAATGCATGAATAATTTAATGGTTAAAATCTAATTAGTGTGTTAAATAGGTAATTAAAATAGTATGATAAAAAGACAATTTGACTGTCTATCAATCCATCTATACAAAATAGTGTACTGTTCCTTTAAAAGGCGCCGTGCCTGGCCATGGTCTTGCATCATCAGCCAGCCACACACACACGCACGCACGAGAGCGGAGGAGAGAACAGATAATTACGACCGAATACAAAAATACTTTTGGAGACTTGGAAACATTCTACATGGTTGACGATAAATAAAAGACTTATCGAATCGCTCCACGACCGTTTTGGTGAGTTTAAAGTTCTTACCGTAACTTTCTTGTAATGCTACATGTGTGGATGTTAGCTAAATGTTGCCATCGTAGCTAGGTAGCAACGATGTGTAAGCGCACAATTTTATTAATTTGATTTATATGGACACATTTTTTTGCGTTAAGCGACAGAGACAAATTGGATTTAGGGGGCCTGGTGAAGTTATTTTTTCATGAGATAATTTTATTCATTATTCATATTGATTCATGTAAATGCTCAGTGGGACGGATTAAAGAAGTGGGCGGTATGTGTTACATACTTTGTCCAGCCCTGACCGAACCCCAACTAAGTAAGTACCACACAAGGAAAAGATGTCCATGTGTGCTAAAAAAAAACATGCACACACCTGTAGCTGGAGCTCTGCCATTGGCCTGGAAAGGGTTGGTGGCCATCTCTGAGGCAACAGCCACAGCAACGAAGGGATTTGTGGAAGGGACGCCTAAATGGAAGGGTCAGTTTTAAAAAAAAACAAGTCTTGAACCAACATGTGTGGTCTGCTCTGAATAATGGTCCTCATAGGTTAAAAATGCAAATTGAAATATTCACATATTTGAATTCTACAGCTGATTCTCCTTAAATTCATATATAATATGTCTTCGCTGTCCTGTGAAAAACACGTCCAATTTTGGAAAAATATTTAATTTTCATGTCAATGCGATGTCTATAACGCAGAAACATCATTGATGTACAAAAAAAAGAAAATTGAAAAAAATGGACATAAGTGTTTTTCACAGGACAGCGATGATATGGAAGCACCTCAAAACTTGCCAATGTTTCAGCAATTTTAATGTTGCCAGGTTGAAATGCTTAGTTTTGGGAAAAACATGTTTTAAGTTTTTATACAACCATCTTCCAAAAGTCCAAAGCAACCAGTACTTTAGGAACAAGACATTGACCCCAAACTTTCCGGAAAGACCACTGGAAAGTTAATTCCAATACCAGGTCAGGACATCATCTGAGATTTTAACTCTTTAAAAGCGGAGGAAGTCTGACCTCTCATCAGATGGAATTGGCCAAAAATGGTGATTCAGCCTCAACCAAAAAAACAACTTCCAAGGTCTCATTGAGCTCACAATTCATCCTGAGACATCCTCAGCCAAAGTTTGGTTGTTTACTGTTGCTACTTTTGGCATTTTTTTTTTTTTTTATGAGGGCAGATTACAACATTGGGAAATATATTTTAAGAGTTTTGTGTCAATCAACAGGGTTGGTTATTTGCCATTTGGTGTGGCCTGTGACAAGAAAGTTTATTGATATTTTATATGCTCTCAAATACATTTGGCCACAAAGAAAATAAAAACGTTTTAATGGTTCGACACGTTTTTTAAGCAACACATCAACACTATACATACTGTCCGGTATTTACAAGTCACTCCAAATATGCGCTGCGAGCACTGTTGGGCTGGAGAGACGAACTATGGAAGGACCAATTATGATGTTCTTTTCAACTGCAACTTTAATAGTGCTCATACTTGATTTTAATTCCATCCCACTTAAAACAGAATAAAGTGGGTATTCGTGGTGACAGACAGTTCGTAACGCGTCAATAACGTGGCGCATCATCTGTAGCGGGCGTTGCATGAAATAATGACATTGAGAAGTCGGGATGTCCTGATGCGATCATTATCTGTAACTAACCAACATACAGACTCTTTAGCTAGAGAAGGTCACATATTACAAAACTAAAACTATTATTTTCACTTTGAAAAGTATCACTATGATACGAGTCACCTCCAAAGCCGGGCTGCATGCTGGGTAGAACAGGTGCATTCTGGGCTGGAGATGAGCCAAGCACTGGACCAAACAAATTCCTGTCATGACAAGCCTGTGTTATTGCATTACAGCCATTTAATATTCCTGTTGCTCACATAATGAAAAAAAAAGTGTGAGTGTACTATAAGTCTACTAGTCTCTCTTACCCTTGTACATTGCTGCCTGCAGAGGAGCTTAGCTTGTTGTCCAACTCAGCCAGAGCAGCGTAGCGATCCTCTGTGCAGCTCCCGCTTTGGGACTGGATGGGGAGAGCGCTTGATCTGGACGGAATTGGCACGCCTCCTCCTGTTTAATTATTAATTCTATATAAGCCTTATGTTAAATTTTCTGGCATGCCATATTTTATAGTTAGGTAGAAGCTTTAACACTAGCCGGGTGTCCATGGAAGCATGTATTCCGATTAGAAAGGATCCGAATGACCAACCGGAATGGAAAGGCTCCATATAAACACCCCAATCGGAATAAAAAGGCCAAATCCGAATGGAATTTCATTCGGATTCACAGGGGTGGTATATTCCTTTGGCCAATCCGAACGAGCATCATGTAAACAGTTCAATCGGAATAGCCAGGCTGCGCATGCTCTTTCTTGACGGAAATGCGTAGTGACGTTGTTATATATGCACTTTAAAATGGCAACGTCTTACCAGAGCTCGTCTGCGACGCGAGAACTTGTTTTAAAGTACTCCTAACTTGTTTTTATCAAGATGCTGCTTTAATAAAAGTATTAAAACAATCGTGAATACTGTGCTAAATACATGAATGAGCTCCATCTTGATAGATCATGTGATGTTTACTTTGATCTGCGCGTGTCACACGGCTGTAACACGGCTAATCTGATTAACAGAGAGGTGGATCGGAATACATCACGTCACATGTAAACATGTGAATGACAAAAAAGTCTCCATATAAACTCGGCTACTGTCCTCCTAATTGGCTAGGCTGAGTTTACCCTATTTACAGCAGGTATAGGAGCACCGTTTTAGGCCATCGATGACATGTAGGCAAACATGACAGACAATGACTATCGTGGATGCTCCACTAGATTTTTAAACAGCCCTAAAAAAATCTGCCACTGCTATGATGGTGTGGATGAGAAGTCGGACATAGCAAACTGGAGTGAACAAAACTAAATCAAACAGTACGTAATAGAGCCTTATCAAAACTTGAAGGTAGTCAGTAGTGTGAGAGGAAGCATACTGTATTTCCCGCAATCTCACACCGCCGCCTACAACTCTTTTATTTCTGAACTCATTGACTGCCAGACATTTTCAGACCCTCTTTTACCCTAAAGTTTGAAAAAATATATAAATAAATTCCTGGGATTGAATGGCTGGACTGGGAAAAAACACAAATAAATTCATCAATGGGAGTGAATGAATTAAAGGGGGAAGTCAAGTCAAAAATGTTCTTTATGGTGATAGATGATATGTTCTATGCACCCCTACTAGTCTAAACATTAGGGGTGTAACGGTACACGTGGGTGTATTAATACGTTTGGGTATGGCATGTTCGGTTCGGTCCACTTGTGTTCGGTTCGGTCCACTTATTAGCGCGAGCTTACGCACGGGCGCTATTGACTGTTGCATGCGGGAGACGAGAGTGGCGGCACAACAGAGAGAGCCAGAAAAGAGCCAGAGCTCGAATGTCCCCCCCCCCGTACACAAAATATACCGAACCGAAATTTCCAAAAAAACGAACCGAAAAGTGATTTCGCGTACCGTTACACCCCTACTAAACATGGTATTGTAATTAATATTGCATTTGTGGAATATGAATTAAGAAGAAGAATACACCGGTTTTTATCCATCTGAGGGGCATTCTCGGTACATTTTGTCCGTACTGTCACTTGCTGTCGACTGAAAATGACATCAGAGTGCCTAATGGCTCGGGTAACAACCGTCACAGCTCACCTGTTTTCTGGGTTTGGTAATGTGATGTTTGCAACCTGATACCCATTGACCCATACATATGAATATAAGAAATGAAACATAGTGAGATGAGTGAACGTGGAGAAGCTGGTGGAAATGGAAGGGGGAGGGGTACCTGTGGAAAAGGACTTTGAGGGGGGTGACGTGCTCAGATGGGATGGAATTGCAGTGTTTCCAAATGCATCGAAGTTGGCAAAGTTGCTGTCTGTATTACCCTGAGTTGCTGCTGCCAACAACAAGGGAAAATTGGATGATGAAAGGGTAATGTAATGAAATGATGACAGGATGTACATTAATCAGAGTAACACAGGTGGTTGTTTCTTTTTACCTGATTGACTTGGAAAATGTGCAAAGTTGGCAAAGTTGGTGGAGGTGACAGCCTGGGCAGGTGGGGCAGCAAAGATGTCACCACCCAAGTCCGACAGCAGATCAAATTTTTTCTCTTGCGCTGTGATGTGAGCCTGGGAGCGCCCTAATGCTGGGGACTGGACATAAGGCACAAAAAGGTCAAAAGACTTTTTCCCCAAATCCTACTTCTAAAGAGATCGTGGGTAGGTTTCAATGTGCATTTGCTTACTTGACGAAGTGGGGTCTTGTTGAGCTGTAAGGTCTTGAGAGGCTGCACTTCCGGGGTACTGCCAGTGCTGCTGGCTGAGGAGCCAGACACAGATGCCTGGACACTTACGACTGACCTTGCCTGTTCTGGAGGCACATACCTTCAAATGCAGGGCAAATTAAAAAAAATGAATGAAGATTTTGAATTTTCATTCTTATGACAGAAGATGAACACTGGAGTATAAATGCAGTAATCGGAGATTCAAGCAGTGGCCTTCTGTGCTGGCCTAAACACTAACCTACATTTACAACCTAAATTCAGTACAGTACAGTACTGGCTGCAAACAACTAAATCACTGTTTCATATGTAAACAAGTCAAAACAATAACTGAACAACATATTATTGTAGACCCCCCACCCCCGCCTAAAAAAAAAACAATTAATTCAGGATACCATCTTTTCTTTTCATATTTTTCCTGGAGGAACTCTTTCACTTTCTGTGGCTCCCGGAAATCTGGAACAACTGACGTCCTGTCATCGTAGAGGCCCAACCAGATGTGTTTACAGACCTATAGCAGGTTGGAGTAGAGGAATGAAGGGGGAGGGAGGAAATGGTGGGGTGTATGGGGTGTTTAGTGGGGGTGTCCGAGAGAGAGGTGAGACAAAGTAGCAGGGGGGGAGGGGATGACGAGAAATGGAGGGCGGGAGGGGGTTGGGGGGGGGGGCAGGGGGAGGGGATGACGAGAAATGGGAGGGGGGGGAGTCAGGAGAAGGAATGCCAATAAAATTGACAAGGCAGATCTAAAAAAGGCCGAAACATTCGACTTCATAATTAAACCCAGAGCATAAAGACTATTCAAAGATGTTTGACAATGTTGCGCGAGTGTGTTACCTCATTGCTGTGTTTCTGTAGGAACTCAATTTCTTGTTGTGTGAAAGTAGTCATAGAAATCGACTTCACTCTGTGTGGGGGGTTCAGCCCTCGTCTGTGGGGAGGGAGAAGTTTTTTGTTAACTAAAATATAAGAGAGGACAGATGTAACCCAAAGTGTGTGTGTGTGTGTGTGTGTGTGTGTATTTGTGTTTGTGTGACAGCCGCGAAGACAAACTACAACCCCAAACAACTGCGGCATGCAATTACTGCCACTGCATTCCTTGAATTCACACCAAAGCTGAATGATCACGAGTAAATCACTTGGAAAGCTGAATGTGTGGAGCCTCAATAGAACCGAGTTGAAATATAATTTGTCAAAGTCATGCCTAGAATGTAACTTTGATACGCAGAGAACATTGAACAGATAAACCGCAAAAATAAACCTCCAATGCACCGCAACACAAAATTACAATAAAAGATGGGCATTTTGAAAACGTATACAAGCCATTGCAACGACTGCTGCAACAGACACGACTGTGGAGATGCTGACATTTTCAACAAACTGGGGTCACCAGTGGATCAATTTTCTCACGAGAAACTATATAACAGAGAAAGGGACAGCACTGACGTTAACCTAAGCAGAGTTTTACAGTACCGGGTATATACCAAACAAACACAGGATGCAAAGAAAATTCCAACAGAGGAATGAATCAGTCTAGTCAGCAGAATTTTCATAGCTAGTTTGGAAAGGATTGTCTACTGTCTGCACCGCACTGAACAGCATCCTCCACAAACTCACAATAAGTTATTCTTCAATTAAATCTACCGTGAGTAGCGAGATCTTTAAAAAAAAACGACAAGGCATGACTGCCACGGACGCCTGGCGAGAGTTCAAAATTGTCAAAACATTTGCCAGTTACAGTGTGGATGAGTAACCTAGTCCGCTGTAGTATAACGGGGTGCACACAACTACACTTTACAGTACGTAACAGGGTGTATCAAAACTTGGAAGCGGTCTGGAGTGTGACAGGAAGCCTATGTATTTCCTGGCACCTTGCATTCACAGAGTACAACTCTAAACCTAAGCCATATGTTTAATTTACTGAAAAATCCCCACATGGAATATATAGCCATTAATGTTGAATGTGTGTATGCGCGTGGAAGAGAGTCCAGAAAGCAACAGAGTGAGAGAGAGAGAGAGAGGTGGGGGATATAAGGGGTTCTTAAAAAACCCGGCTACCTGTAGGCAAGGCCTGAGACAAAATATAAAAAATGTGAGGTAACCCCTCCATCCAAACATGACAGGCCGGGGGGGGAACATACTGGCAACAGTAATAAACTGCAGGGCAAACCGTAGTAGCCTTTGATCCACTGGACTCAACAGCCCAATCATGGCCCATGAGAAAACTGAGCAAGACTTGAATACCGAGAAATAACTCCTCAAAACCCTAAACCACACTGTTTTGGGCAAAAGGATCTGGCGGGGCCACCGGAAACATCGTGTAAACGTCGCCTTTCCTCTCACGCCAGCCGTCGACAGTATAGTTGCCATATGCTTGAGTGTTATGTGGGAGTTGTGTTTTAATTCAGTGGGTTTGAGACAAGAGGGTTATTAACTACATTCGTCATTAAAGTTAGAAGGAGTGCTTATAATTTTGTTGTTTCTAGTTAACGTCATCTTATACTGGTCGTATGGTAATTTATATACATTTTAAATGCTACTTCAAAAACTGGGACGACAATTAGTAAAGGTTTCACACAGGTCTTGAATTCACTTGTGACCAAGCTCGTAATTCAATTTACTCTTATATCAAATCAAATTTTCCCATTGAAATGAAATGAAATGTCAATCATCTGTTCCAACTGTAGTATTACGCATTTTGTTCTTTGGTTGAGAAACCTGTGGGTTCAATTGTTCAATTCAGAATACTTTACTGGTGCCACAAAGCTAATTCGGTTTTAGTTCACATATTTGCTGAACAACAAAATTACGTGAATACTTGAATATGAATACACACATTTTGTGTAAATGCTGGATTTAAAACAAATCACACGCTATTAGTTCTGCTGTTTAATCGGAGGGACATGCAAGGCTATGATTGTCAAAACACACAAGGCCTGTTAAAAAGCAGCTGGGGAGACTTCAGGCTGTGGAGAGTTCCCAGGAGACTGGTGGAGGGGTAGTCAAGAAGCCTGGTGGAAAAACCTGCCAGCGGGAAGGGATTTAAAAACAACACTGGTGGTACTGTACTGGAGAGGTTAGGTCAGAGTCCATGCTGAGCAGAAATTGTGGAAGGATGTGAGAATGCTGGTCAATGCAATTCTGCAGTTCCCTATTCCACCCATAGAATGAGGAAAAGAGATTTGAAGAACATTTCTATAAAGTTCTATAAAGGGCTGCTCGATTAAGAGATTTTGAACCGTAACCGAATTTTCTGGATAAAACGATGTGAAAAATTATTTTTGGTGTATCTAAGCCACCGCAGTTTTCTCTGCATTTCCGCTTCCCCTGACGGGCGCGCAGTACGAAACAATGACAACATCCATGGCTACCGACGATTCTGCTATTTGTTCAGGCAAGTGAGCTTTTAGTTAATAAATCGGGCAAAAATAGATCTGTAGTGTAGTGTGTGCCCCGCATATACAATACAACCCGTGAGCAAGTAACTCAACGTCTGAAAGGCGGCCCTTTTTTTTCTCCTCTACATTGGACCTCTGGTCCAGCCGGACTATGCATCCGTACTTAAGCTTGACAGTGCATTGTATTATTAAGTGACAGTTTTGCACTAATCATTGATTTATGTTTAAATAAGACCAGGGAGAAATGTGAAAGGCTAGTCACTGACTGGTTGGCAAAATGACTTGCTGACAGACTGTTTGGTTTACAGACTTGACTGTCTACCTTCTCTCATGTTGATGATTTCGTTTCAGATGGTATATGCACTTTCTTCTTTCATTATTGGTTTAATTAAGAACAGATCTGAAATCTATTGTGTAAGTAAAATGCTGTTACTCCCAATGGATTGTTCTGTGTTAAATTGTTAAAAAAAAAAAGTTAAATTGACTGGCATTTTGAGTTCAAAGAAAGAAAAATTAAGTTTAAATAATAATAAATAATTTAAAAGACTTTCAAAATACTTCATTTTTCATTATTTTTTATTTTTCAAAGAAATCGTAATCGTAATCGTAAAATCGGGTTTGAGAGAAAATAATCGGGATTTTCTTATTAGGCAAAACCGAACAGTCCTAATGCTATCTATGACCAGACAGTCTTGCTTTCACGATGGGTAATTTTACATTATAGAGTATTAATACTGCCTCTTAAGCATAACGTCGCGAGTCAGTCGGCGGCCGCAAAGTTTGGGGAAATGCTGAAAATTCAGTGTGCATTGACGGCTGAGGAGGGGGAAGTGATAATCATTCACCGAATCAGCAGGCAGAGCCCAGTCTTGTGACACTGTCCGCACCGAAGACGAGCCTTTTCAAACATGGAGTGTCAAGGGGATTCATCGCGAGGCGCGAGTACGCGTCGTTCCTTAGTCTATAAATGGTTTGGGGTTGAGAAGCCCGACATCGGTGGGAATTATATTGTTAGATGTGCCACAATGGTCACCGTGAAGAGCAATTCTGTTGCACCACGAGCCACATGGATTACGAGGAAAACTTGGCGACCGCGAAGGCATGCTAAACAAAAGCTTAAACATGCACACACACTCAGAAAACAGTCGCCGAGTTGAACCAACAAATATAAACGCACGCACGCACACACGCCCAGTACTTTAGCGAGCAAGTCAAACGTGACAGCCTGGATGTTTGGTTAACATTCAGTATATACGCTTGTAGTCCGCATCATTCATAACTAGCCTGTATTCCCGAGGCATGTTCTTGCACAAACTACGACGACTTATTAGTGTGACGCCAGAACAGACCTAAACATGAATCAAGTCACAACCCTACATATGAGTGATGAATGAGTGTAAATTGCAGTTTTGTTATTCAACTTTATTCTGAATACGGTGGCCATTGTAATAGAATGGGTGTTGTCATGACGACGTCTTTTTTTTCTCTCCCTGGATGACACTTCGTCACATGTCACATAAATACATTTCTTCTCATTCTGATTGCTGTAGTAAGCACCTTTTTTCATTCTGATCCCTCTAGTAGTTGGCAGTAGTACACCAGTACTTTACTGCAGCTCAAAATGTCACATCATTATGGAATAACAGCACAGACATTTAAATGACATAAATATTCTCAAAAATCAATGTAAGTCTATACATAATTATTTGTTCTTTATTGTTAATATTGTCATAGAATATCATTATGTTTTGCAGAAGCTGTATTTAGCAATTCAAAAGAGATGTTGCTCACAAACGCTGTCTAGCCACAATTGGTCTGTGAAGCAAGCGCAGATTTTAAATATTTTTTGTAGAATATCCTCAAATTATCGATATCAAGTTTTTTGAAAAAAACTATATTTTTCTTCCCCATATCGCCCACCCCAAGCATTACGCTTCAGTCTGTACTTTTTTTCTCTCAGTCAAGTAAAGGATTTAAATGGGTATTTTTATTTTTACCATTTTCTACACAAGTAGAAAAAAATCAGTAAGACAAAAAAAAAACATTCTTATAGCACATTTCAGAGTGTCTGTTTTATTGAACTTTTAACTCAGTTGATGAGGTTGAATCAGTACCTTTATTGTACACAGATTACAGAAAATATTTTTACTTTTGCACATTTCAGAGTCTTCACTGGGTACTTAAGAAATGGAATCGGTGCTTGCAAGTGCAGTGTACAGTACAGTAGTACTTTCGCCACCCCTGTCAACCACTACGTCGCTTACCATGACCACACCAACAACACTCATGAGACCAATGACCATGTTCCACTCATCCACTTCGACATTTTTCAGCCTGAACGCGCCTTTAAAGACTTCATTCAAAGCTTCATTTCAAGCTTCTACATAGTCGAACACACGACCACGGCCTGGGACTGCTGAACCCGTCTTAGCGTCCAACCTGTCTCGACTTGAGCACTAGCATACGTGCTAACGGAACCGCCAAGTCAGCCACCGGCGGAGCTTCCTAGCGTTCTGCTTCCCTCCCGGCAAACGCCTTGTCCTCACCGAATGTACAACAAAAATGAAAATCGGACTTACAAGATGCCGGAGCAGGTGGTACAGACGAAGGAGCCCACTGTCATATTGACATAGGTCGGGCCGCGCTGATCACAGTCAAAGCATTTCCTATTCGCGGGAAGGCTAGTCATTTCCCGGAGCATCTTCAAATGAGTCTCCTCTTGCTTTCGCTTCGCGCTGGTCGCCATGGTGGAATATACAGGTGGCCGCGGAGGGTGTCTTCGGGGGCCGCGGTGGTCGGCAGCGGGCGGGGAGGAAGGGAGGGAGACGGGCAGCAGGCACCTTGCTGAGAGCTCAGTTCAGGCAGGGCGACTGACAAATTTCTTCTTCTGCGGGCAAAAACACAATAAACCGACCGGCTTCACCAGGCAAAGCGCCACCCGCAGGTCAGAATTATATCACAATGTCAAGTTACAAAAGAACAAAGCTGAAGTGTACTAAATGCTAAATCGGGAGTTCTCAATCTTTTCAGGTCCAGGCACCCTTAAAATTGGTTAACTTTACCAACAATTCCCTCTTACTCCTAACGCTAACTAAACAATTACCTTGAGTTCTTTATACACTTTCCATGTATGCATTCATAAAGTGATTTCAGTTGGGTAAAGACTAATTGCAGATCTGGTTGTGTTAACATTATCCTACCTTCAGCCTGACATTTCTTCGCCCATGTATTATCTTATATTATAATGTACCTCACAAGAGCAGACTGCTCTTACCAAATGATAAAGTGCAAAAAGGAGTTCTGACGGGAAGTGCCTTCTGGCATACGCACGCGCACGCCCACGCCCATGCCCAAACACACTTTCCCCATTGACAATGACAACAAAAAAAGTCACAAGCCAAAAAAAAATCTTGCCGGGCAATACACCAGATCAGGAAGGGGCACCCGTCTTTGGACTCTGACAAAAGTGCATAAAGCAGCGTGTTGACTAGTGGACGAGCACTTAATTGTTCCGCCCAAGATACGTTGTTTGTACTCAATAAAAAAATATATATCTTTGAACCAATTAAGTAAAATTGGACAATTTCCTGCATACACAATGATCTCTCACAGTACATTACAGTGGTTGTGAATCATTGTGCTAAACTATTTCACTCAATCACACATACCAACAAAATACGAGAATACCAACGAAAAAATTGATTAAACACTGTTTTAATAACTTGCCAGTATTTAAAATATGTTTAGTACAACTAGATGAGTATTCAAAAACATTTTCTTAGTCACAGAATTCAATAGTTTTGTTGAACGTTTGGCAAAAAAATGTACTAAAAAAAAATGTACTAACATAATTCAAGTCTGTGGTCTTCGCCTTGGCACAGAGTGCACAACAGGTGCTAGTTGAATACCTTGTGATGAGACATCCCCTGTCTCTTTTGGCCTTGGAAAAGCCAATCTGACGGAGATCACACTGGCCTCTTTCATAGCGAGCCACTACTTGCTCTGCCTTTCTTGATAGCTTCATAATGCTGGACTTAAGAATGTTCACTGTGAATGGCATTTTTCCACTGACTTAAGAAAACCAGTCCCATATAAAACCCTGAATTCACTATTATTTCTTACCTACATAATCAATAACCTATTAGAAAGCGTTTCAAACAGCACAACAATTGGAAAAAAAAAGGTAATGGTTGCCTTCCAAGGCACTAAAAAATAGAAACACCTGAACATTTTGTAATGTTGGGAAAAAATGTGACTTTCACATTGTAAATGATGTACAACCTTTTGTTTGGATGAAAAAACGAAATGCGTTACACATGATTGTGACAGTTCTGCAAAGGCAGACAGATGTCCAAACAACTCCCGTCCACGTTTGATGGCTTCATTTCAATTTTGGTTTCTTTCTCTTGCTGCTTCCACATTCTGCAGCTTCCACAGGCTGGAGGAGGAAAGAGCGGATAATTGTTAGGACAGACATAGTAATACACAATTGTTCAATTTCAACTAAATTGCTCTTTGCTTCTATTCTACAGTGGAAGCTACGCTACTTTTTTTGTGATGTCATTTAAATCCACCCTCATACATGGAAATTGTTTTTAACAAATGCATAGTGCATACTGTACATATCCTAGCCTAATAGTATTATTGCCTAAGTCATTTTTAACTTATTGTAACGATAAAAAAAAATACCAATGTGTTTGGTTAAAATTTTTTTTTTTTTTGTCTGTGTAGAATGTTAGTCATCCAGGTCACGGTAATATGCAAAAGTTGAATCAAGGCAACTGGACTCTTCTAGTTTGTGGGATTTGTTGTTTTTCTTCAATGTTAAATTATGTCTAAGGCAACTATGCTATGCTAAAAATATACAAATACACTATTACAGTGATAGGGACTGAGCCACGCCACAAATAGCAAAAATTTGCGAGTAACTGGCACCCACTACAAAAATTTTTTAATTGCCTATGAATACTAGAAGATTTTAAAAAAAAAATGCTGTGGCCTGATTATACATATCTCCGATCATCGTTCCCCATTCAAATGAATCGAAATGCAATTAATCTGTTCTAGACCCCCACCAAAAAAAATGTTGTTTTTTAACATGTTTTTTAATAAGAAAAATGCACTCAATTGTATTGTACGGCATGAAAACACAGTTCAAATATTTGCTCGCAACATAAACTGCAAGCACGGAAAACGCAAGCGCCTGGCTCTTGTGTTGCCATGGTTTCTACTGGTTGTTGGCAAACCAACTTAACGGTGCATTAAGGCCACCAACTCTTTGTCCCTCCACTGCAAGCAAGCCAATGTGAACCGATGGTGGAAAGATGTTGTGAAGTTTGCCGCGGCCATCTGGTGGTGGGGGTCTAAAGCGCACTCGTAGCTTACATGTTTTCATGTATCGCAAGACAAAAAAATGATTGCTTCAATATTAGACATGGCTTTGGCCTGAGCACAACTGAATTTTTCGAGTAGGTTGACTGTATAGATTTACAATAGATTTAGCATTTAAATTTTTTTTTTAATGTAAAATTGCTATGAATGTTTTCTTCAATCCTAAATTTTCCCAGCTCTAAGATGTCTGAAACAGTTTTTCTAATTCATTCAATGATACATTTAGATAAAAACAATAAAGACAATAACATGACTGTCAGGTTTACCTGCTCCCTTTTTCTAAGAACTCTGAAAAAGTCATCCATTCGAGTTTGCCGGCAGTGTCCTGCTGCTGTTTCTTTCTCCCTTTGCTTTCGCTTACTCTCCCGAATCTGTCGGAATTTCTCCATGCGATGACGGACTCGTTCTTCTCTAAAAACATGGCTCCAGACATTGAGTGACTATTCTTGAAAAAGGGAGAGAATTGTGTGCAAAATACCACTACAGAATACTACGTACTTGACATATGTGCTCCGGCAGAGAAACCCAACCAAAGCTTCTTCGTCTGGATCTGTCCACATCAACTCAGGTACTTCTGCATGCGGTGTTTCCAAAAATAACTTCCGTGCTTCTTCGTATTTCCAGTTATCTGGTACTGGATGGGTCTGTGACGCAGCAAGGGATTAAAAAAAACATTTTGGGAATCTGAGAAATAGCTCACACAGCGTTGCTTGTTTGACAAGATCGCACCTTTGTGTTGATGTGCAAAACGACATTTTCGATAGTGCGGTACTTCTGGATGAGTTTCAGAGCTCGCTTTGGACCAAAACCTGCTATCTTGTCACAGTAGTCGCATCCCAGCAAGATGCACAGGTCAACAAACTAGGAGAGCAAAAGAAGTACCCGATGAGTCATAAGCAGTGCACTAAAAGCTTCAAAATCAAAATCTAAATAAATACAGTGTCACCTTGACTTATTTTGTTAATTTTCAGAAAGAAAAATAGCACTGTATTGTATAAAAACATAATAAAAGAGAATGTAAAGAAAAAACGGTTTTATAACGTGTAATTTCTATGAAATTCGTGTGTTGGATGCGTGCCTTTAAGCGGCATAGCTTAGTGAGTGACAGGTGCTGGATTTGGTTAGTCTCCGTGCAGTGTCTGACCGTGAGTTGCGGCCGACAGCAGTTCGTTGTCGGTGTTTTCTAATTATGTGTTCGGTTAAAAGCACATTGGCGACTGTAGCTCTCTCTTTCAGTGCCTTCATTTCTCCATTTCTTTTCATTTTATTCAATTGCTGGCGTTTCTGAAGCTCGCGCATGACTCAAATTTTTGTACGCAACGCAAACAAAACAAAAACATGTTTACAAATATTGGTAAAGTGACTGCTCTTCACTTGAAAAACTCCTGAAAACGGGGCGCTCACAAGTCAAAGTACCAGTGTAATCCCTTACCTCTTTGTGAGTTAGCTGGAGCTTCTGCAACAATTTAGGTAAAGAATATTCCACAATGTCACTGTTAATAAGAAAAGCACTGTTTGTAAGTACTGTACATTATAGCATTGTCCTGATAGCCAGATAAAACATTTTTTTATAATGCAAGATATTGTGTCGCTTTAAAATACAGTACTGTTACTTCTTCCAATTTATTTCATAGGGAATACTATACTATAGGGATAAAAGTATCCAGATACACTGCTTGATTTTGTATCAGTGGCAATGTTATATTACAAAGACTTTAGAATATCTTCTTAGATTTGGTACAAAAATGCCCAGGACTTTCCTGAAAAATACAGAGAGTTGATAACATCAAAAGAAATATCTTTTAAAGAGGACGGTGTCTATTCCTCTGTACCTGTCTCTCTTGGCATTCAGCTGACGAATCAGAATATGCGCTCCAAATGGTAATGTGTCCATGTCCTCGGATGCCACAGATTCTGCAGTCCCCCGTCTCACCAGCCAAGCGCAAAAGGCCTCAGCATCTCCTGGAGCCTGGAACAAGCCAACAAAAAGTGAAAGAAATGCCTTAAAGCGGAAGACAACCCCCAATTTTTTTTTTTTTTTTTTTCCAAGAATAGGTTCCCAGCAGGCCCACTAGTTGAAACACGGCATTCTGATTAATTTTGCGTTTGTTGAATATAAATTAAGCCGCAAAATGCACTCCTTTTTAGCCATCTCCGGGGGCGGACATTTTGTCTTCTGTTGTCTGAAAATGACATCACAACTGCTCACAACGACCAATCACGGCTGACCTGTTTTCTGAATCTGAGCCGTGATTGGTCGTTGTGAGCAGTTGTGATGTCATTTTCAGTCGACAGAAGACAAAATGGCCGCCCGCAGAGATGCCTAAAAACGAGTGGATTAACACTTATTCCAAAAACACAATATTTATCAGAATGCCCTGTTTCAAGTTGTGGGTTTGCATAGAACATATTCTTGAGAAAAAAATGTTAGCGTTGACTTCCGCTTTAAGTGACAGAGTCAAGAGAAAAAAAAAAAATGTTGATGATGATCATACTTGGATCACAGGTACACCCAGAAGCTTCAGGAGATGGAAACAGTCTTTTGTTTGGAGTGATGCTGGATGGAGGACAAACATGCCGCTTGAGAAAATAGAAATATATAATCATTTTAGAGTATATTCCATTGGCGACCCGTTCATTTGGTACCAGGGCCTTCAATGACAACGTACCCACTTAATCTATGTCTTAATGCCACCAGTATCACGTCACAATTATTCGTCACAAGTATTCAAACGGCAAGGTCAATTCCTTTTTTTTTTTTTTTTTATACTTAGGACATTTACGATTCAGATCAAAAGATGAATATGAGACAAAAGTTCAGAATTCCAGCATTTATTTAATTGAATTTATTTAAATTTATTTAAAATCTAGATGTGTTCAACAACTCAGGACAGAACACCTTTTGATTGAATCCACACACTTTTCAAGTAAGCAAAAGTATTGGAACATGTGACTGATGGGTGTTTCTAGTTGCTCAGGTGGTACCTTTTAGGTTGATTGCTTAAACATTAGATAGTGCTTGTTTATGGCTTTGGGTGTCACCTGTTAAAACTGCATTTGCTGTTAAGCAAACATGAAGACCAGAGAGCTGTCTATGGGAGAAAAGCTAATCATTTTGAAGCTGTGAGAACAGGGGAAAATCGATCAGAGCTTTTGCACAATCATTGGGCATATCCAATACAACAATGAAGAGACTGAAGGGAGAAACTTTCAGAAACAAACAAAAACTGAAAGAGGCTACAATAAAGGTCTAGAAAAGCATTTCAAATGAAGACTGCAACAGATTGGTGAAGTCAACATGTCGCAGGCCTGATGCTGTTATTGAAAAGTAAGAGTTTTGCCACCAAAAATGAAATGTTATACATTTTAAATTAATTTAATAATGTCTGTTCCAATACTTTTGCTCACTTGAAAAGTGGGTGTCTTCAAACAGAAGTTGCTCTGTCACAGCTAGATGTAAATACCATTAAATAAAAGATGGAATTCTGAACTTTTGTTTCATATTCATCTTTTGGTCTGAAACCCAAATGTTTTCAGTATACAATCAAAATAAATAATAACATGATAAAAATGTAAACCATTTGAATAAAAATCATACTCACCAGAAATGCTGATTAATAAATTATTTAATATATTCAGATCGCTACAGATGTGTTTTGCTTTGACCACCCAACCAGGACAGAAAAATGCTGACCTCATCATAAGAGGAGGAATTTTTAATTTGATTAGTTGAAGAAACAGTACTATTGCTAATGTAAATTAAATTACTTGAGTCAACACTACTGATTATTGAGGCCCTGGGCAGATCAGATTGATATTGCAAAAAAATAGAGGCTGATAACTGATTGGACAAAAAACAAACATACACGTACTGGAAGCAGTGAAGCAAACAAAGGGAAACGCAAATAATAAAGACAATAGACTGTTGGGAATAAATCAACACAATTTCATGGAACAAATCTTATAATTTAGGTTGTAAATGTAGGTCATTGCTTCTGTGTATATCCTGGTACTCGGAAAGCTGTACTTTTGTACCTGTGCCCAAATGGTTGGGGGAGTGCCAACCTGCTGCCTCGGCTCGTTTCTGAAGCTGCAGGGAAAAAAAAAAAGAATCTATGAGAAAACGTGCTCACAGTACAGATTCATTTATTTCATTTGCATGTTGGGCCAGCATTACAACCTTTTACCATAAATGTTTAAATTAGCCTCCAATTGTTCATCTTTCAAACTTAATTTTCAACTTGTAACTTTCACAATGCAGAAACTTGCTTATACGCCACACTTTTCGGCACATTAACCGTTTATATTGAAATCACGATTAACTTACGATTAATTGCCCGGCCCCAACTTGAATGGCAACACACTGTCTCTGTGTAACTTACAGCAGCGATCTTTTCTCCCGGAGGTCTTCCATCAAACACAAACACAGGCTTTATGTCATGTTCCAGAAAGGTAAGCGTGCGAAAGAAGAGACCGGTCAGCGGACTGCAGACAGCACAGACGTACATCACATTTTACCTACTGTATTGCTTTAAATTAAACTGCAACATGAACATATTCAATCAGATTGATCTTCTACTTTGCAAGATTGTGTGTCTTCAAGGAACTTACTTGAGTGATGGTGTTGCTGTACGGAACTGGTTCATCACAATTGATGTATCCAAGGCAATTATCTTGCCTGTGGAGTGAGCACAAGTTCAACGGCAATAATTGATTACTGTACTGTTACTGCTACTATATAGACAACTGTATTGCAGTGCAGATATTGGATACTAATGAACACGAAATCACATTGATGTCATTGCATACTGTTAAAAAAATACAGCTGTTCACTTTTTCAATACCTTTCGCACAACTGGCTGTTGTCTGACAGTAGCTCATCGGCAAAATTCATGACAGCTTTGTGACCATTAGTGTTTCCAAGGAAGCCCATTTATATGACTTTCTGTTAGTCTTAGTCTCACTGCATCTCTGTTGCAGCCTCCCTCCCAATAGCGAGGTAACAACTGTTGACCACTTGTGAGGTGTCAACTTGATCTCGTGATGTCAAAAATATGAACAGCACAAGGAAGAGGACTGTTTAAATACCAATTCTATTTGAACCAGCAAATATAGTGGTCCATTCATGGACAGAAACAAACACGCGGACAAAACTGTTGGTACACATCTGTTAATTAAAGAAAAGCCCACAGTGTAACTTGAATCTGACAAAAGTAACGAATGAAAATGTAAAATTACACATTGAAAATGAGATGTTGCTTTTAAATTGTGGTTCCACTGATTTAAAAATAAAACGGATTAATATGCAGCACAGTAATTTAACCAAGTTAGCTTGTGGCTAACAACAATTGCGAAATCGTGCCAAAGAAAAAACGACACAAAGCGATCAAACGTGGGCTTTGACTGTTTACCTGTGTAGTCGCTTATGTCCTTGTGTGAAATCGCACCCGGGGCTTCTAATCGGATCAAATCTGCTAGTTTAAGGATCCCCATGCTCGCACCGCCCGACCCCTAAGCGACAAATCTGCTATGTGACGTCACTTCTGGTAATGCCAGAATTAAAAAAAAATATTTTAATGACAAAACCAAGGACTAAATGTTGTTTATGATTAATTTTTATATTATTTTATTTGCCTAAAATCACAGTGAATACTTGTTCTCGTTTTACAACGGTGTTTCGAGCCTCCGGCGGTGACGTAGCCCGATTGTTTAAGTAAATCGTAGTGCGTCGTAGTTTATCACTAACGCAAAAGTAAAATTTTATTATTAGAATGATATTTGTAGCCGCGTTGTTCGTAACTTTAAAATGCCGTCGAAGTAAACCAAAGACACCGGTAATCAGGAAGTTCTGGACTCTCCTCCTAGTAATGCTCATTTCGAACAGTAGGGAGCAACATTGCACAAAAAGGACTTGAAGAATTTAATGTAATTAGAGCCATTTATTAAACCAAAATAATTTACTAACAACGAATGTATTGAAGGTGTACAAAAAAAAAAGATACTCAAAAATAAATCATAACCTCAACCTGTACACATTGTAACAATAAATACAGAATTAAAAATTGTATCAAGATTTTTCATAAACATCTATAATGCACCACTACAGAAACAACGTCTCTATGATGACTGTAAAGAAGGAAAAAAAAATAGGGAAAATATGAGAAAACACCCAGTCAAACTTTGTAAAGCAAGTTCCAACAATTGAAGGTGTCTCACACATGTGAAGAGAATGATTGACATCACACTCACTAAACAAGTCGTGTAGTTATCAAAAAGTAAAGAAAAAAACACAAGCATTTATGTAATAGATTAACAATGTCCTATTTCGCCACTGTACATGTTTTTTTGGTTGAAACAGAACACAACGAACATTCAGTTTGAATCTTATGGCATCCTTAGGTTTATTTTTTTCATTACACTTTGACACTAATATTGATTTACTATAGCTCCATCTACGCCCCGGGTTCCCAAAGCATTTGCTGCCAAAGTAAAATCTTATCTTGTTTACCCATTTACAATAATGATTAGATTCATAAAATAAATAGTCACCAGTGAAATACAGTATTTGACTGAACAGTGTAAATGACTCGCAAAGAAAAAGTAACATGTACAATAAACCTACTGCAATAAGTATCACTGGGCAAAAGAAATCCAAATATTTCTACTTGGATACATGCAACAACATAATCGACTTTCCCCCCTTGAAAAATATTAACAAGAAAACACAAAGCAAAAGCAGCACAAATATGGAACATTATGTAATATGTACATTTTGAAACCTGTAATTTCCCTTAAAAGCGTGGGATGGAATCAGTTGATTTCTGTGGTTGCCTTTAGAAGTTGTCAGTAACAAGACATTGCTTTGGCTCCATGTGTTTTGGGGGGAACTTTCTTTTTCTAAATGAAAGTTATTTATTTTTATTTTTAGCGGCGGAACCAAACCCAGGTGTTGATAAGCCAGAACGCAACAGTAGCAGAATACAGGACCACCTCTCGCTTGGAGCGTTCCTTGTTTTCTTCCTCCAGCAACTGTAGACGGCGATTAAGCTTCACAATCTGCAAGATCACACATATGGAAAAAGGCTTTCTTACTGGGATGCAACTGCAATGGGCCTGTATCCTGGAAAACAGTGGTCCCCAACTATCAAGATTAGATACGATTCTTGACACATGGGGTACGATACAATTCAAGTCTATTTTATGATGTAACGATTCGATTCCGGGATATTACGATTCAATTCAATATGGTACAGCCGTAACTTTTGTCATGTTTATTAATTTGCAACATGTAAAAGCTCTCCAAATTCGAATCTATCAAGTTAATGTAATTCAAAGAAAAAAAAAAAAAAAACGTTTGAAAAATCATCAGTGTCACACCGATTTATATCTGGTCTACATCTCTCATTAAAGACGATTATACAAGATTCAAGAATGCAATGATTTTAAAATCCTGAAATTTCACAAGATGAATATGCTTAACCTTTTGTAAGTAGTGTGCATTCGGGACAGTACATGTATGACATGAGAAAACTGAACTCACTTGTCGGCGTAATGAGGAGGCGTCCACCAAACCAGACTCCTCTGGATTCATATCCAAGGCAAGGTCGAGATGTGTCCTGCGCGATGATGACAAAAAAAAGCATCAAAGTCAGCCTTTCCCATATCAAATCCAACTAACACACAAAACTTGAAACATGCTTGAATTGGGTTTCTTCTCTCTGTTGCTTGATAGTCTTGCTATTTAAGTGTCTCCCTGCATAGACTGAAGACACCTTTTGCTAGATGCAAACAGTCTCAGAACACAACTGGCATAAGTGTTCTTTATATGCTCCATTTTTGCATATGTGAACACAGACAGCTAAAGTGAATTCCAATCAATGTTGGTAAATTCCTGTCTAATCAGTTTTAAGGTATTTTCTCTGTTCATTGTGGGGTTCTTTTTCTTTCACGGAAGGATATCAACAATGTTGCCTGTGCTGCGTAATTCAACTTCCTCCCGCATTCCAAAAGGTAAGGAAATGGATGACTAAGGCTGGATTGAAACTGCATGGTTCAAGTGACAGTTCGGATTTCTTTGCTCTTAAGTGGCACAATTGAGGATATGCGTCATGGCAGCACAAAAACAAACGGAATCAGACAATGCTGTGCTATATTATGCTTGACAGTGGTGGCGTGAGATAGGAGTGAGCCAATTTACAAGTTTTTTTGCGATACAAGCCATTGATCGGCAGATTTTTTGTTTTTGTTTTGACTTGTGAGATGAGCGTTTTACGGTGACAGTGAACTCAACTCAGTTCACAACAAGCAGCATGGAATGGATCAATGGTGTTTCCATTCATTTAAATAAAGAAAGACGTCTTGTGATATGAGTATTTTACGTTACCAGCATCGAAATGGATTGAAATAGTGTCTCAAGGAACCACCGTATAAGATATCTGTCAATGTGACTGCAGTGTAAAAACACAGATCGGATACACCCAGCCCATGAGGGCTTGATATCGAAATTAAAGTTTTGCATCTGCAAAGACAAAAAAAAAGGATTGGAAACACTGGCTGTAAATCTAAGATACAGGGCAGCAAAATAATAGACTCAGATGATATTGGCTCCATCTTACTGAGGATAGCAATACATTTTAGGAATAAATTGAAGGACAAATGGCGAGGGGGGGGGGGGTGGAAGAAAAAAAGTCACCGTCGGTGGCTGTCGTCCAGGAATTCAAGTACTTGCTGGTAGGCCCGACGTGTGGTGGACTGGATGTAAGTCATGAAGCCCGCCGCTGTGAACAAGTTGACGTTTGCGTCCTCAGGGGAACACAGAGGGGGACACATGCGGACTGGGGGGGCAGAAGGTGAGGGTGTTACACTGTCAGAGAGTAAGTGGAGAGAAATGGCAAAGAGGGGAGATTTTTTGAAGCAATTAAGAGAATAAGAGTCAGAAAAAGGCACAAGCAGTATAGAAAAGAACACTCACCTTACGTCACCTCTGATAATCTGACTGCTGTGGCGACCAGATATGAATTCAGTGGCACTGCGTTCCCTTCGTGATCGAGAATGAGCCTGTCAATGATAAACAATCTGGCGTTTCCCAACTTTTGAGGCAAGGCACAAAAACTGAAGACATGTCGTGACAACTTCTCTGAAGCAATTTTTATAGTTTAAACATGGCTAAAAATCTTGGCGGCTGCGGGAATCGTTTTATTTTTGTTAATAGCTGAACTGTTAATTGTTTCTCAATTTCATCCTGAGCAAATCTATGTCATATTTTACTTTAATATCTTCCATTGACAAATGTTAGAGGTGGAACAAAATCGATTTGAATAGCAAAACCGTTTTTTATTGAGCCAAACTGAAACGTTACATTTTAAAAAAGGTACTGTTGTTGCATCGTATTACATCACATTTATTAATATACGTATCGAATTGAGGCACACTAGGTATAAATTGGTTTGATGTTGCTGATTGTTGTTTGAATTTAATTAACTTGACTAATTTGAACTGTGGAGAGATCTTACGTCTTGTTACTATAGGGATGTCCCGATGACATTTTTTTTGCACCTGAGTGCGAGTCCAAGTCACTTGATTTTGAGATTACAGATACACTACCTCTGCAATGCAACGAAGAAGAAAGGGAAGACCCCATCCAAATTGTCTCAATTATCTTAATTTTTTTGTATTTGAATAAAAGTATCCCAAGATGATACCTTTGTACATGGCTGTAAATTAGCAATGGTTCAAATAAAGTAAAGAACTACAACATTTTATTCTTCACTTCAGAAATTAGGAACATTTTCAAAATCTGATCTTTTTCAGCCGATCGGAACAACCCTAGTTGTTACATATTAGTAAAGATGACAAACGCAACAGCCGCACGATATCAAACTGAATCATAATCCCACTCAATCAAACTGAATCGTTCCACTTGAAAACGTAGCGTTCTCGAATCACATCACACCCCACATGTCATGTGGGGAGCCATCTCAGCTTCACAAACAGCCAAAAAGTGCTTTGTAATATTTGTGGATAAACGGTAAGCAGTTGAGACTACATTAACTACTAGAATTAGGTATGTCTAGATACATTTGAAAGGAAACTGGTCGTACTGAACATCAGTAATTGAAAGTAAAACAATTTGCAATTCTGGTACAGATGTCTATGAAGAAACATTAAAGCGGAAGTCAACCCCAAACATTTCTTCACAAGAATATGTTCCATACAGTCCAACTAGTCAAGACATGGCATTCTGGTTAATATTGCGTTGGTGAATATGAGTTAAGCAGTAAAATCCACCCCCTTTTTTTTTTTTTTTTTTTTACATCTCAGAGGGCAGCTATTTTGCCACTTGCTCTCGACTGAAAATGGCATCACACAGCTAACGACCAATCACGGATCAACTTCAGAAAACCGGTGAGCCATGATTGGTTCGTACCTGAGCAACTGTCGACAGAAGTGACAAAATGGTCACGCCCCCTGGCTAAACACAGGTGGAGTTTCCTTAACTCGTATTCCACAAATGCAATATTAATCAGAATGCCATGTTTAGACTAGTGAAGGGGCATAGAACATATCGCCAAGATTTTTTTTTTTGGGGGGGGGGGGGGGTGTTGACATCCTATTTAAATTAGACACACATGATTTGCTTTAGCTGGCCATGTTAAATGATGTGGTGGGCTGGATGTGGCCTCTGGGCCTTCAGTTTGACACCTGTGATCTATCCATCCATCCATTATCTATAACGCTTGTCCTCACAAGGGTCGCGGGGAGTGCTGGAGCCTATCCCAGCTGTCTTCGGGCCGTAGGCAGGGGACACCCTGAATTGGTTGCCAGCCAATTGCAGGGCACACAGAGACAAACAAACATCTGCACTCACAATCACACTTAGGGGCAATTTAGAGTGTCCAATTAGCCTACCAAGCATGTTTTTGGAATGTGGGAGGAAACCGGAGTACCCGGAGAAAACCCACGCAGGCACAGGAAGGCCGGAACCGGGATCGAACCCACGACCTCTGAACTGTGAGGCGGACGTGCTAACCAGTCGACAACCGTGCCGCCAACTGTGATCTAAATGAATTTAAAAAAAACAAAAAAAACTTTGACTTGACTTACAGCGTGACTGGGGTTGCTCTTGCTTATTTGATCAGTTTCCAGGGAGTCCAGTGGCTGTTCTGACAGAGTGAGGACACTCGGTGGGGCCTTCATGTCCAGGAGCTCCATGGCAGGGATGGACTGAATGAGGTCCAAGTCTCTGGGACAAGAAAACTGAGGATCCCCGTCACCCGCTGTGCAGCAAATGGGGGAAAAAAGGATGTTTGGAAATGAAGAGTCACTCAGTTTACAGTGTCAGCGGCAGGTTGCAGCAGAGATGCAGAGTCACAGAAAGCCAGAGTGTAAATCATGTCCGACCTCACCTGCTACGACAATTCTTTCAGGGACCTGCATCAGAGTTGAATGGCTGTGAAAGAGCTGCTGCGGTGGCAGAGAACCCGTTTGGTTTTCCGAGGACACCTTGAGGGTATCCGGGATGCGCATGCGCTGGCTGATGCCCTCCGTGTACTCCAACTCATAGTGGATACGGTTCATCTCCGCCACCTCGGCGGGAGGTGAGGTGAACGATGGCCCACTCATGCAGCCTGCGGAGGAAAATGTAATCGCACATTTATACACAATTACGTTGAAATTATGTTGCAAGAATGTATGTTGTAAGTAACAGACAAGTTCCTCTTCAGGCTGGGAGAACACAAGATCCCAACAGTCACTGAGAAGCCAGTGAAGAAGAGCCTTGGTAAGGTGCGGTGACGCTTGCTGAGCGTTTCTGGCGACGTGTTTCCAATGTGGGACCGTGAGGTTGTGCCAGTATAGTTACCCCTCAAAATGTTTTTTGTAAGGGGACTGTGCACGCGCATTGAGTAAAAGCAGTGCGAGATACTGTTGGTTTTCATTTCAGAACATGAAAAACATACTTGTGTGGTTTTTAATTTGTAGTTTTATATACAAGATTTTGCCATTGGTAAGGCCATTCATTTGGTCAATGAAGGACGAGGGGTGGAGAAAACTCCAAAGAACTGCTCCGGTGGTTTGACCTGGAGAGGGAGTCAAAAATTCCACCACCCGGTGCAGATTCAGACCTGACATCACCTTGATCTCAGAGGCCACAAAACAGATAATCTTGCCTGAACTCACGGTTCCCTAAGAGGAGGGGATAGAGGAGGCCCAAGAAAGAAAGCGGGAGAAGTACCAGGAGCTAGTGGAGGATTGCCGGAGGAACCGATGGAGGACCAAGTGTATGCCAGTGGAGGTGGGCTGCAGGGGATTCAGCGTCACTCTCTTAGCAAGATTTACAGCAAAGCGGGCATAACAGGTGCAGACCGAAGGAGACATAAGTAACAACATGGAGGCAGCCGAGAAACCCTCCAGGTTGAAGGAGGAACAGGGAGTGCAGTCCCGGTAGCAAAATGCCATTTGGACACAGGCCAGGGCCTGATCAGCCTTGGTTGTGTCGCTTGGGTGAGGGTGTGTGTTGAAAGACCCGAAACACCCAGTGACTCCAAGAAACAACACTGATGATGTGTCCGAGATTTCTGCATCAGTAGATGTATTGTTAACTAAGTAACAAATATAAACTATGTTGCAGTAAGATTTCCTTAGCATAATTGCATGTATAAAATCGTTGAACGAGGAATTTAACAAAAAAAGGATGCACTGATACCAATACAGAGTCTTAATACTTGTACCCTTACTATTGCAATTGTGATGAATGTGTGTTTCATTTAAAACACTATCCAAAACACTATTTTCTTGAAGAGGAACTCAACCCAAACATTTTATTCTTAAGAATATGTTCTATGCAGGCCCACTCGACAGAATTGACAAAATGGTCGCTCCCTAAGATGTCTAACAACAGGTGGATTTTGCTGCTTAACTCATATTCCACAAACGCAATATTAGTCAGAATGCCTTGATTCAACTAGTGGGCCTGCATAGAACAAATTATTGAAAAAAAATGTTTGATTTGACTTTGTCTTTATATTAATCGGCATGTTTCACTCATAACATTTACTCACATGTGAGGGCCAAATGACAATTTGCAAACTACTGCTTGGGTAAGGTTGGCCAAAGTGTCGAATGGGATTGGTGCACGTCTGAATAAATGTATTAAAATATTTATACAAGTTTTCATTTTACTGATGTCTGTATACATTATTTTGGCTGAGTCTGTTGCCTCTAGGGTCAGCTACAGCATATCTATCTATCTATCTATCTATTTAGATATAGATATATGTTTTTTTTAACAGATAAGCAACAGAGATCCAAACATTATTATGAGCACTAGAGTTCATCCCAATCAAGCAAATGTTAAGAAAATTGCTATAAGCGTTAGGGACAATTCAAAGACCATTAACGTTTTTGCATCCTATTACATAACACTGGATTGGAGGCTAAAATGACACAATGACCTCGACGTCTGGCAAAAGGATTAAGACGTCAAGTAATCAAATGCACACATGAACGTTAATTGTGACTTACATATATCACTAAAAAAGATTTTACGTTTCCCGAAACGTCACGGTTAAAGCAAGAGGTACGGATAACAACCGTTTGTTGGGCCACTTGCGGTGGCGGCTAGCCAAAACGTCGGCTTTATGAGCCTCTTGACTCGACCTAAGCACAACGACGACGTACCTTTTGTAGTTGATGCGGGAGTTTTAAATACTCATTGATCAAAACTGATAACCGCTCGTCTTAAAATGCTAAGAAGCGTATGAGCATAACCCGGAACAGAAAGCAAATGAAACAAACGCCCTTTTTAAACGGTCGTGCGGTGGCGCTTGATAATATTAAACGAGCTGCGCGCGGGGGTGGAGCTGGTGGCAACACTTTTCCAATAGTGAAATTCCCAACGCTATTTTTTAAATGAAAAAACACAAAACATGTAAAACACAAAACACAGCGTCTTAAATTCATATTCTCAGCCAGCATTGATTGTATGTTGTTTTTGTTTACCCGGAACTTGACAAGATGCGCATAAAATCTTATGTTCACTTACAAAATATGTTGCATTGTCTCGCAAACTTCGCGAGGGAGCGGAAAGTTTTTTTTTATTTTGTTTGTAGTGCATTGTCACCTTATGGGCTCCTTAGTTACGTATATTGTTACAGAATGAATTCCATGCCTACCTTGTCTATTTTCATGTGCGTAATGTCCATAACAATGGCGTAAAATCGCTGTCAAAAAGGCATAGGCCTATGCGTGATTAACGATTTGTATCCGTAATAGTAATAATTTGTGAGTACAAATCAAAATTGTGAGGGTTTGACTTCTTTTCTTGAGAGTACGAATCAAAATTGTGAGGGTTTGAATTTTTCTCTTGTGAGTACGAATCAAAATTGTTAGGGTTTGACCTGTCAACCTCAGCCAATAGCTCCCTTTATTAATGATTGCAATTCCCCTTATTAAGCGATAATAAACCTTACTGACACAACGCGGCACCTATTTACTCACAGCAAAACAGACTATATAGAAAAGAACAAAGATAATTTGCGTAAACAAGTTTATTTTATTTACCAAATAAACAAAACAAATAATTCTTTCAGCATCTTTCTTAGTTCTTTCCCCACTTGCAGTAAATTTAGTGTTGCTTACTATACGTAGCAGTGCAAGATTTTGCAGACTGTTCTACAGATGGTTTTACTCTGTAACATACTACCGCGACAATATTAGCAATCGACGATGACTTTGTCGTCTGCTACCAGTGACCGAGACGATCCGGATTAGAGCCGAAATGGCCAAGAGAGATCGGTCTAACAAAAAAAACAGGGTTTTTTTCCTCCAAAAATTGTTATACGGCGTACACAATTTGAAATGATCAAAAACGAATAAAATACGGAAAAAACGTATAAGTTGACAGGTATGGTTTGACCTTTTCTTGTGAGTATGAATAAAAACTGTGAGTGCATTGTTTTGTGAATACATCTCTCGCTTTTACGACTACGAATCTTCACCACGCACGAATTGCCAGCTGAGGATACGAATCACTTCTTGAGAGGACGAATCTGCACAACGTGCAAATTAGGATGACGTCACGCAAAACACAACATTCTGATTAATATTGGATTTGTGGAGTATGAGTTAAGCAGCAAAATCCACCCCTTTTTAGCCATCTCAGGGTGTGGCCATTTTGTCACTTCTGTCGACTGAAATGACATCACAACTCCTCAGGGCTCAGGTAACGACCAATCACGGCTCAGCCCTGAGTAATTGTGATGTCATTTTCAGTTGACAGAAGTGACAAAATTGCCGCCCCCAGAAATGGCTAAAATGGGTGGATTAAATCTTATTCCACAGATGAAATATTTATCAGAATGCCTTGTTTCAACTAGTGGGCTTGCATAGAACATATCCTTGAAACAAATATGTTTGGGTTAACTTTCACTTTAAGGGGTTGCAACTAAAGTTATATCCAATTCACATTACAATCGCCTACAATTCCCAGGATTCAATCGACTTTAGCCACAAACGCGCATGCGTCCTACGTCAGGGCCATTATTTTGTCCTCAAGCTGTTGAACAACGGGGCTTCGTGAAATGAATTAAAAATACCAAACGCGGGAGGGCTAGTTTTCTGTTCGCCCACCGCCACGGACTTTCATGGAGTGTCTCAGTCGTTAACTCGGAGTGTCGCAGGGCTGTTGGCTGCCCGGGTGGGCTCGGAGGGCCCGAAGACGGTGCTCGGAGTGACAGCCCGTTAAAAGAAGCAGTCGGCTGCCTCCTCTTTATCTTGTTGGCTCGCCACCCAAGCTAGCTTCCTAGACAGCGACAAGGGGAGTCGAGGAAAAGAAAAAGGTACAAAAGAAACCCCACGCACACTCTCAAAAGGACACATTGACAACCCCGGAAAGAGTGAAACATTCAACCTGAAGAAAAGATGGCACACCTACGAGACATGCAAAATCAGGTACTGAAAGCAACATAATTACACTGTACTGTATATTCAAACACTGCAAGACAAGGCTTTCGTTATTAGCTGGTTGGTCGTGTGATGACGAGACATGTACAGTATTATTCTAGCGTTTCTTATTGCGCAAAGGCACATATTTTACACTAGAAAATCTCTCGGGACACACCAAAAAAATTAATGTCACAAAAAAAGTGGATACACAGGTTAATTGTACCTTCTGCCATCTAGTGGAAGAGCGTTTTATTGTTCTGTCTGTCTCTGTAAATCGTTGTCATAGATAGATGAATAAATATACATTATTTGTCATAAAGAAATGATAATGTTCGGACCAATTCAGTGAAATTGGATCACTTCCCGTGACACACCTGGTGATCTTTCACGGCACTTTGTTGGTTGGGAATCACTCGTCTATTGTCAAGTCCGTACTAACCAAACGCACTCTACATTTGTGCTAAACCTTCAATAAGCGTTTGTACACACACACATTCACATCACATGTAGTTATAAAAATACACTTGTATTTTTTTTTACTCACTAGATGCCATCATGCAACATCTCACTGTTGTATTTTTTTCTTTTTTAGATTACGTTTAAATTATTATTTTGTTAAACTATGTAATTGAACAGTGTCCTGTGTGTGTGTTTTTAAATGCTTTTGCACAGATGATGTGAAGCAGAGTTCCCTTTGATTCTGTGATTCTCAGCAAGAGATGCCCATAATGACTTTATTAACCCAGTTGACCTGGCATTTACTGTGCACAACAAAAGCATTAAGGAAAACCCATGTTTTCCCAAAACTTTCTTTGCATAACTGTATTTTCAAATTTCCAGGAGCGTAAGTCCAGTGGATTGTACTTGAAAATCTACATTTGGTGGTTATACTATACATATATTTAGAAAATTCGACTTTACCTGCTCGTGACTCATTTTATTTGATTTTATTTGATTTTAAATGTTTGTTTCAGGTACAATATAACCATAAACCTACTATAAACTTTTATGAGAATATTTTTCATGAAGTGCTACAGAAAGTCCCCCACCACCAAAAAAAAAAAAAAAACCTGTATAAAACGGTTTCACAGGGTTAGACCTATGCAACTCAGGGATCAATTTGAAGCAGATAGAACTGTTCACAACTTTTACGCCAGTGACAATCGATGAATTGAAAGAAGAAACTGAAAACAAATGTTTTGCAATGTCCATGTTATCAGCTGTGTTTGCAAAATGGTGGAAATGAGTCTGAACATTTGCAAACAGGCAAGAGTGAGTAGACTCAAAAAGTTGATCTAATTGTTTATAAACAAAACGTTTTTGGGAAGATTAAATGCAAATGTATTGAATTGAAAAGTTAAATACAACTGAACTATCCTTAAGGCAGTGATTATTTTCCGCACCACTAGTACAGAATCAATTCACTAGAATGTTTTTTTTTCACTCCATTAAATTTGCTTAAATGTTATTTTCTTTTCTTTCATTTAACTTATTAGACTTTCTGCCAAGGCCAATAAAGCAGAATATATGAGTAATAAGCAGTGAAGGAGTGAGTCCATTTTTTGGGACACCCTTTATACCGTACATGTGAAATAGAATATTTGTGATGTCATTGGACCAGAATTCCCGGTTGGATCCTGAGGAGTACTTCACCAAGCAAGAGCGCATTGGCAAGGGCTCCTTTGGGGAGGTCTACAAAGGTATCAACAACCGCACCAAGGAGGTGGTGGCCATTAAAATCATCGACCTGGAGGAGGCGGAGGACGAGATTGAAGACATTCAGCAGGAAATCACAGTACTGAGCCAGTGTGATAGTCCCTTTGTGACCAAGTATTATGGCTCGTACCTCAAGGTGAGATGATCATTCAAACCATGTCCCCCCATGCTTATGCTTTCCGTCATCTTTGAGCTCTTTTGCCTACCAGGGAACCAAGCTGTGGATTATCATGGAGTATTTAGGTGGAGGATCTGCTCTGGATCTGGTAATGTCATGTCCATTGTCATTCACCTTTCACAAAAAAACTCTTAAAGCAAAACTGTTTCTGTTCCTATACAGCTGCGTCCAGGACCTCTTGAAGAGACGTACATTGCCACCATATTGCGGGAAATCCTGAAGGGGCTGGAGTATTTGCACTCTGAAAGGAAAATTCACAGAGACATTAAAGGTTAGAAAAACTTCATACACTGAATCCTTGTTTATTGCGAGTGATACATTCCACACACGCCTTCTATACACGAGACCATTTTAAAAATAGTTTTACCTCTCCTACCTCCGTTAACCCATTAAGGCCTAAAGCGCCTGGCTCAACATCTCCCCAAAACCTAAGGGCGACTATAGAATCACCCTTTTAAACCTGCGGTTCCCCCAGAAATTGAACACCTACAAAATAATTGACACCTCAGCCCCCATTGCAGATAGAAACATAATTCCAAAAGAATTTGAGAACTTAGACATGTGGCTTTCACACAGGCCCGAGTGTATTATTTACTGTTTCAATCGAAATAAAGTGTCAGTGCAAGAGAAGCACGATTTTTAATAAAAAAAAAATTTTAAATCGCGAGGTAATTACCATCCTTTATTCTATTACAAATATGTCGATATCGTCATTGTCTACAAACTTATATCTTAACCATATATCACGTTCGACTGGTACCACTGGTTCAAAGTCCACAAGCGCGTCATCTATATCACTGCCGTTATCTATTTCAGAGCTCCCGTGATCGACGGTGTCTGCCATTACGTCTCGAAAAAATTCCGGGGCATCCTCTGTGGTCTCGCAGCACCGTCACATGTCTATTCTGATGCATTTCATTGGTTAAGAGACCGAGAATTAAACAAAAAATAGAAAATGACATATCCGCTCTCCCAGCTTTAAAGGTAGAAAGACGCAACAGCGCTCCCGGCTCGAATGGTAGAAACGCAATTATGCGCTCCCGTCCTTAATGGGTTAAATAAACATATTAAAAGACCATTTCTAAACGCATTGTATTTGAACACAGAAAAAGGTACAGTTGGTTCCATGAGATACGAGTGAGCCGACCTACAAGTTCCGCGGGGGACAAGCGTAACAAAAATGGACACTCTACTTCTATCGCAACTGTTTCTCCCTCTCGTTTCTCCAGCCGCCAACGTGCTGTTGTCGGAGCAGGGCGAAGTGAAGCTGGCCGATTTCGGGGTGGCGGGACAGTTGACTGACACTCAGATTAAGAGGAACACGTTTGTGGGCACACCCTTCTGGATGGCGCCCGAGGTCATCAAGCAGTCGGCGTACGACTTCAAGGTGAGGCTGCCGCTGTGGGGAATGGACACTTGAACAGCTTTTTTGCGCCACGCACCCGTTTCACATCAAGCACCATTTTCATGAATAGAAAGTAAAATGATTGCCCCAGATTGTCGTTGTTGTTATGAGTGGGAGGCCTGGGCTTGTTTCTCTTCAACAAGCAGGTGCCACCTTTGGGGGTAATGGGAAACATTA
Source organism: Filicampus tigris (assembly GCF_054856515.1). Lineage (NCBI taxonomy): Eukaryota > Metazoa > Chordata > Actinopteri > Syngnathiformes > Syngnathidae > Filicampus > Filicampus tigris. The sequence continues at coordinate 10,013,771 of NC_141226.1, forward strand.
CACAACTGAAGTGTGTTACTTACGCTCAGTCTATTTTGCAGAAAGTGCCACTTATTGAAGACAGGACATTAGAAATGTAAAGGAAGGTATTCAGTGCTGTTTTTAGGGATGTTTTGACCGCTCATTACCTAATTTACAAGCCAATATTGTGTCTTCCTTATTTTTTGAAAGCTGTAGGCTCCTCTACTGTCTCGTGGTTTGGCCTTTTTCACTGTGCGAAGAAGCTCTCCAAAGACGTTTGTTTTTTGACAAATTTTTGCTAGCTTGTGGGCATTCTTTTGGGCTACCGTTGCATGTGACCATGACTAGTGGATCTGCCTGATTTTAAAAATAAAACTTCTTTAAGACCGTGATGATCAATAAATATATTTGTTGACCGTTTCTTTAAGTCAAACATTAGCCTGGATCGTCGGTTAGCGATGTTGCTGAGGTTACTAGGTTACAAAGGGCGCACAATTAACTCATTTGCAGTGTGAAAATATGTTATCACGAGGTGCAAGAAAGGCACCCTTGGTTACGGCCATACTTCCCATTTGATTGTTTTTCTTTTATGGTGTCAAAGTGCTTTGCGGACATAAATGAACTGTAATTATGACTTCATAACTCAGTCAAGTCAACGATGGAGTATGTAAACATTGTGACCAGTGTTATAATAGTTTGGGTTTTTTCGTTCTAGTTAGTTTTTACTTCGTTTAACTTTTTTTTTTTTTTTTTAAGGTCAATCAGTTTACATTAGTATTTAGAGCGTGTTCGTTTTAATTTTTTCGAAATATGCTTTATTTTAGTTTCGTTTATATACGTTTTTGATGTAATTTTAATTATTTGACTTGCAAATGAATTTGGATTATTCCGTCGTAAATTGAGGACCTCCTGTGATCTTTTTCTTTTTTCTTACATCATAAACCACAAGAGTGTCTTTTGTTACGTGTTTTGTGATGATCAACCCTACTTTCATTTGGTAAAACAAGTTTTGAAAGGAGTTATCTTGGTCTCATTTTTTAATGTCACAAAAATGTGGCATTTATATGCATCCATCTATGTGTGTATTCCTTCTGCACCATTAACTTTGATTCCTTTGTGACTTTCCGTTTTTGACAGGCTGACATTTGGTCACTCGGAATCACAGCCATTGAGCTGGCCAAAGGCGAACCCCCCAACTCGGATTTACACCCCATGAGGGTCCTCTTCCTCATCCCCAAAAACACTCCCCCCACCCTGGAAGGCACTTACAGCAAGCCTTTTAAAGAGTTTGTGGAGTCTTGTCTCAATAAAGATCCCCGTTTTGTGAGTAATGTTTTTTTTTTTTTTTTTTTTTAATTCATCCATTTGCATTCTTTGATAACCAGATGTCAGATGAGACTTTTAGACTAAATGAGATCGCAGTGTCCGGCCCTAATTCCAGATGGGCGGTTATCACAAAGGTTGAGATGCATCACTCCTAGCGTCCTTGTACAGGCTTTGTGTTCATTTTAGGATTGAGTACAAAATTTGAAGTCACTTAGAGAGCTCTCAATGACGTCATTTTCAGAGGTGAGTAGAATAGCTGGAAAACGTACTCAAGTAAGAGGTCTGTTACTTTAGAATAATGTGACTCAAGTAAAAGTAAAAAGTCAGCCTCCAAATTATTACTGAAATATTCTGTGGGAAAATAACTACTCAAGTCCTGAATCACTGCTCAGTGATGTCTGATTTCGGAGCATGAACGTCAGATAGACAAAACCATCAAATAGGAATGTGTAAATTCAGGTATTGCCTCACAAATGCCACTTTAACCACGACAATAAAGAATTCAATCTTTATGAAATAACAAACAAAAGCAAATCCAGCCACAATTAATGATTTTAAATTAAATTTCTTTGTTTACACTCGTGAAACAGCACAACAGGCTCACAACACGAGGGGTCTGGATTCAAATTGTTGTAGGCTGATGAAATGTGGCCGGATGAAAGCACGTTTCGGTCATTCTTCACATAAATTAGTAGTCATTTTGAAAACTTTGCTTCTTTGTGTGCGGTCATGTGACTACCTGGCTCGGGAGTCAGACATTGTCAGTGGTTATGCTGGATTGGTGACGTGACAAAAGTCTCTCTGACCAACCAATACACAATGCAGCAATAGATATACTAGTGAGCGGAATGTCGCTCATTTCAACATTGTAAGATCACCGCAATTTGTTTATCTTTGAACTGAATGTTTGTTTGTTGCGTGTCTGCCTTAGAGGCCAACAGCCAAAGAGCTGCTGAAGCACAAGTTCATCACGCGTTACACCAAGAAGACGGCCTACTTGACTGAATTGATCGATCGCTACCGCCGCTGGAAGTCCGAAGGTCACGGGGAGGAGTCCAGCTCAGACGACTCTGATATGTGAGTCTTTGACGTAGGCGACAGTGCACTCAAGGTCACCTCTTTATTGGCTACATGATAATTAGTCCGAGTCATCCTGGGGGCTGTGCCATGTCATAACTGTCATAGTACGCCGATACTGTAAATGAGGCAAAAAGATGATGTGATATTCAGAAATCAATACCGCAACAATGGACAGAATTCTTCACAAATCAGTGAAAGTTTTTTTTCAAGTTTGTTCAGTAATTTGGGGTCATTTGTTTCTGCAGGGATGCTGATAGTGACGTGGATTCGTGCCCCATGTGGACCTTCCCCACAGTCAGACCAAACTCGTTGAATAAGTTACAGAAGGGCTACACACATACTGACTCAGAGGCAAGACACACACACACAAACTAAATGGACACCAAAACATATGTTGGGAAATAATCTCATTTTTTTTCTTGATATTATATCCTCTCCTTGCAGGTAGGAGATTCTGTGAAAAGGCAACCCAAGTCACAGTGCTTGTCGGCCTTGGTCACGCCCATCTTCAGAGAAGTATGTCTCATCACAGGGTTCACTAACTGTTTGGGTCCCCTTTAGGTACATGTAATTTTTCCCAAGGGCCTCCTCATAATCTTAGAGCCATTTAAAAATAGCTACTTTGTTGTCAGTCTAACAAGATTTTTGGAAAACGAGAAAAAGAAAACACAACAAATCCAGTAAACCAGTGTCCAGTTTCAACCTTTGCAGATTGCAATCGCCTGGTTGACTACACAGATGTAAACAAAACACAATTTGGCAAATGGTTTGATTGCATTTGGTTTTCAAAAATGCCATAGAAAATTACAAGTTGCCCTTTTGGGGGGAAAAGAAGTCACAATGTTACAATGACAAAATCTTTTTTGGGAGAAAAGTTTTTTATGATATTACAATCTAAGTTAAATGCCATAGAAATTGAAAAGTTTAATTTTATACTTGTTCCATTAGTTTACTTTCCTCATGACTTCCTGAGAGAGAGTAATTTCATACTAAAATCTAAACCCTGACCCCTTAGCTGTATAAGATTTATTTTAGCTATTAATGCAACAATAAGTTTTTATAGTTTCTTAGGAGTAATGTTACAAGAATGAAGTATTGGGGTTTTTTTTCGCTTCACTTGTTAGACTAGGACTTTCTGCCCTCATAAAACTTTGATATTAATATCTCCTAACAACATTTGATGTTTGGCGGGGTTGAAGCTGGCAAAATATCAAAGTCCAATAGGAAAAAGAGATTGATGTCTGATCACAAATAATTTGGTCTCAATGGTAGAAGATAACTTGATGAGCATCTCCCTGTAGAGACTGAAGCACAATGAGCAAAATATGGATGTTTACATTAAAAATTTTAAAAATAAAGTGATTTTTTTTTTCTTTTCTCTGATTGGTGTGTCCTACTGACCTCTAATTGTGTCATAGAACTGACCATGTTTGACTTTCTTCATGGTGTCATAAGTATGACTAAACACAGACAAAATGGTTGTAGTCTTGGTACGCTAGAACGAATGAATGGCATTTTTCAATTCATTTCAATGGGGAAAAATTGTTTGCCATGCAAGTAAATGGAGTTATGACCTTAGTCACAACATCCTATCATCTCGCTCCGCCCTCAGCTAAAGGAGAAGCGGCGAGCTAGCGGTGGCGGAGTCGGCGCCATCGAGGAGCTGGAGAACGCCTTCAACCTGGCAGAGGAATCCTGTCCGGGCATCTCCGACCGCCTCGTCACACACATGATGGAGAGAGTGTGCAGGTAGACCGTCAACTTCCATGGTCTCAGAAGAACCTCTTGTGTTCTAACATGACTGCTCTGTCTTCCCTCAGGTTTTCTTTAAACGGTAACACCACGCCATCTTCGCGATGAGACACCAACATGAATGTTTAACCCCCACCCAACCAATCAGACAAGGACCTCAGCAGCCCCCACCCAACCCCAACACCCCCTCTTCTGCTTTTACAACCTGCCCAGTCCTCATCCCCTCCCCCAAGAGATCTTTTATGTAGTTAATATTTTTACAGTTTTTTTCTTTGAGAGCGAAGAGTATTTAAGAAAAAAAGCCATGGAAGTTAGCACGTTGGGTATACCTGTTAGACTGAAACGGTGTAATAAATTTAATGAAAAAATGACTTGTTTTTCTTTTCCCTAACACACAAATCTTTAGCACAACCGTGAAAAGTCCAAAGATGTATACACAATTTTTGGCAAGCGCATTGATTATATATAGACAGTAAAAAAACAATTTATGGCTGTTATGCTGTGAGGCTAACAAAATGGAAAGTTGACCTACTTTGTGCTTCTTAGAAAATAAGTTAACTGGAAACTTTGCCTCTAATGTACTGTTAGCCAAGGTCTATAATTTGTTTGAATATTTGTTTTCTCAAAATCCTGTTTATCAAAGTATTGATTTCTTTTAAGAAGAGTCTGTCATTCATTGTGGGTCCAAGGACCCATTTTCCAGGGAAGAAATGCTTCCAATGTAATTATTGCAATTCTCTGCCTTAAGGAATACATTTGAGGTCACAGTGGAGTGTATTGCTGCTACTGCAGCACTAGATAAAACTGAATGTGGATGTTTTATCTCTAGATAAAACTGAATGTGGATGTTTTATCTATTCTTTGTATGATCACACGTTTTCTACTGTTGACATGAATTCACAACACACAAAATCCATGACACCATTTGAGAATAAAACTTTTATTACAACATTATACATCAAGAACAATATTTGGTGCATTAATATTGGATAAAAACAGCTCAAAGAGGAATGTCAGAGCTCAGTTTGGCTGGTGAGGGAATAATTGGCATGATGGACTTTGATAGATCACCTTGGAAATCTTAAAAAAAAAAAAAAAGTGAAATGTTTTTGCCTTGAATTAGACAACATATTTGGCTCTCTTTGGGGCATGACTTCAACAAACAGTACAAAAGAAAACGAAAAGCCTTCACGTGACAATGGAGTGTAATGAACAATTATTCTTCATTTGTAAAGCCAACAATATGACAGGTAACAGTTTGTTCCACTCAAAATGACTTCGGCCTCTCTTTTCATGCTGACCTTCACAGAAAAGAGGGATGCACAACTGGACAACTTCAAATGGCCTCAGATTGGCTGTAACGTAGCATGCATGAGGGTAATACCATCAGTAACAGTTCATGGCACACTGTTTTACTTGGGGTTACGGGGAACAAAATACTTTTTCCACCCTCACATAAAACATTCAGACATGAGTTTTTTCTGACTCTCAGTGAAGATCTTTCAGAGAGAAAAACTTTGCATGATTTTAACATTAAAGTCAGAAAATACACAAGGAACATAGTCATCTCAAAGCTGTCAATGTAAAACATGAATGGGTAACATATTGTGTATTAAAGAAAACAACTTTAGATCCCACTTAAAATTCAAGGGTCACGGATTGTGATTGGCAAAGGTGGAGGGGAAAAAAAGTGTAAGAAATAAAACTGCGAGATATATATTCATAATTCATTTCACACTGTTTGAATATACTTTACTATATTTATCAGCAATCCAGATCCCAGGGACTGAATGAACGAGTCAAAAATCGCATGGCTGCCGTCCACAAGCTGTCCTTCGTTTGTCTCCGGTCAAAGTCAAGTGGTGCCGCAAAAGCCTTCAATAAGAAGTAAAAAAAAAAAACAACACAAAAAAACACAAAAAATTAGTATGGAGCCACAGACATGACATGGGGGGAGGGGAAATTAATTGCAGCCACAATATATAGATATGTGCATGAAATACTAATTTGAGGCCACGGAACAGAATGTCTCAGAATGTCTGAAGCATTCATTATCACTATTACCTCTACTTAAAACTAATTGCAATTTTAAAATTATGAGTAATAAAATCACATGGCACTTTATCATTCAAACAAGTGATTGTATAGAACAGTTTCTTACAAGTTTGTAAACAACCTGTTGAGTGCTGCTGTAAGGCCTAAATTGCTCATTGGGGATCACGAAAAGATTATGTACGTGTCAGTGGCACAGGGCAGTAAGAGCAGCCAGTCACTGAAGCTGCTCCTGGATGCTGTTGATTGGCCATGAGGAACAGAAGCTTGTTCGGTGCGCATGTTAAATCTGAATTGTGGCAACAAAGTTGGAAGAGGATCTTGAGGATCTCACTCACTCTATCATCTTTTCAAGCGTCTCCCTCTCCATCGCCCTGTTTCTGCATCTGGGCCTGCATCTTGGCAATCATCTCCTGCATTCGTCTCAACTGGAAGACACACAACATCATATTTACAACTACGGATGTCTCGATCAAACCACGTGATCGGTCAGGGCCAAAAGATTGGTTTTTCTTCATTTTCTGAAATTTTACAGGTCACAGAGTCACCAAATAATCCAAAGTATACACATCTTGTCAAGTGGAGCAGTAATGGCTTAATTTTATATTACAAAATGTTCCGTTTTGTTTTATGGGGCAGGCAACGGTCAGAATGGCAGTAAGAGCCATACACGGTTTTTTTTTTTGGGTGCATGTCACCTGACGTCGTGCTTTGTGTGCGACATCACGGACGCGTTGCATCCACATTAGAAGTCGTAAATGATGTGCCGTATACACGTCTGTATGTACATGTCTATATTAATTTGAGACCACTTGTACGCGCTAACTGGCGCAGCCCCAGTTTTGACAGCCGCTGTTCTGTGCACATTGGATACAGTGATGGCAATGTGTGGCACCACCCACCTCAGCCTCCTTCTCCTGCAAAATCATATCCTTGTCCATTTCCTCCGGTTCCGGACCCTTTCTGCAGCGGTTACACAGGGGGACATGGTTACAGAAATGCTACTTAAAGACACACATTGTAAATGACGGTTTCTTTTCTTCTATTCCAGAACTTACAATACTCACAAAACTATAGCAATATTCGGCTTCTGGGTGAAAACTCAGGATGAACCCTAAATCCACTTTCACTTTTACAGACGAACTTAGTTTGACCGTCGCAAAATTTGGGCATGCAAGTCTAAAATGTTCAATGTTTCAGTAATTCAGTCCGAGTGTTGCAACATGAGTCTTGTGTGGGAAAATGATCACTCAAGGCAACCTTTCTTTGTAATTGAATTATTTGAGTTATTCGATTGCCAGTAATTGTTTTGGTACTAATTTGTCTTATTACTTCTTGCACAACTTGCTGTTCACTAATAAGGAGCCGAACAGCAAATTTCACAAACATGACAATTTCCAAGGACACACTTCTATGCCTTTCTGTGACTCTTCCAGTCTTTCGGTTGCAACCTTTTGATGACACTATACAGTGGGAATAAAAAAAAAAAATCTACATGCCCCTGTTCAAATACTATGTAGTAATTTTTTTTCAACTGAGTTGTGTAGGTTACAAGTCACAGTAATGGTAGGAAAAGTGATGAAATGATTTATCTCTAAAATCTGGCTTTTGAACAGGGGTGTGTAGACTTCTGTCCACTGTGACCTCAGCGGCCACTGACTTTTTGTGGAGGAGTCACAGAAAGGCACAGAAGTGGACATTCCTTCATTCAGAAATTTCATCCAAAAGCCAGTCCTAACAGTGTGATTATGTGAATTAAAAAAAAAAAAAAAAGGGTGGCGTTTCAGTGTAAGTGATGTGCATTGCTTCTAAAAACTGATCCTGTGTGAGGTTTATGTGGCAGGCGAACAGCTGCTAATATTAGGCAAACATGACAAAAGCCACATTGAGAAAAGTGGAAAAAGGGGGTCAGTGGGTTAGTCAAGTTGTCTGCTAGAGGAAAAAGTGAGCATCTATCTACAAAAGATAAAAGCAGTGAGGTTGGAAGAAATGCAGCAGGAGGTGTGAAAGTCAGGGGGAACAGCAAGACCTCCCCCACTTGGAGACAAACTGAACAAAAACAGTACCTCCAATATTCCACTCGCGGAATTGGACAAATCAAGAGCGGCACGCCATCATAGCGCAGATGGCCGGGTAACGTGAAGGCCAGTAAAACCAGTCCTTTATCCTGGATTGGCTTTTGAGCGGAAAACTGAAAACAACCTTTTGGGAGCTATTTTGAGGAGGATGGTTTGTTAAAATGTGGTAATCCTGCTCAAACCGCACACACGCTTATGACAAAGCAGCAGCTAACCACGGACACCAGGGATAGGCAAACTTGGATTGCTAGCTCATACATACATAAAATATTAAAATTAAATAGATATGTTTTTTTTTTGTTTTGTTTTTTTTCAAGGAAAAATGTGTTTTAAAATGTTTAAAATGAAATTTTAATTCATGCTTACTTATTTTGTCATTAGGGTTCATGAAATTCATTTATAAATAATTGGCCAATTATTTAACAAAGCTGTCTATTTTAGTAATACTGTTTGCTTTAATTTACAAATGAATTATAATTTGGACAATTATTTATAATATAGTTTACTATTTTTATATGTGAAACACCTATTTTTAATGGTAAAATAAAAAGCTAAAACAATTGTTTATATTTTTATGTAAAATGTTTTTTTTTATATAATCACAAAAATAATCCATTCTCATGATCGATTTATAATTAGCCCATTTAAAAAAAAATACCGAAAAATACTAATATTCAGTATTTTATGAAGAATGGCTTATTTCCAAAATAAAATCAATTTCTGTTTTGAAAATTTTACATACAACTCAATTATAATAAATGAAAACATTTAATAAAATCAAAAAAGTACCATATGTGTTGCAACTTCACCACGGTGAGTCACATGTAATGTCAATTCAACAATTTTAAAATTTGCCAAATGGTTAATTTCACTAATATTGAATACCACACACAAAATAAAAGACAAAAAAAAGGGCTGGTGTAGACCTACTACAACACTCACTTGATCAGCTGTTGGACTTGCTCCCCGCCAATGTGGTTGACATGCAAAATGATGAGTTAGAACTACAGTACAATTGACACTACAGGAAATATCTATAAGAAAGGTTATTTTGGAATAAATACAAACTACATTTAGAAATGATGTCATCTGCTTTGATATATAAATCTAAAGCTCTGGTTGTTCTTGAGTATTTGGATCAAAGGTGTGTTTGTGTGTTGAGCGAGATGAGATGTCTTATTTCATGGGTGTGTTCTTCAAATATCTTAAATGTGTTTTTCTGAGGCGGGGGGGGAGGAGGTGCAGAGAAGCAAGCGGACAGACAGGTCGTACGTACGCAGGGGACAGAGGCAGAACGTAACCATGGGAGGACAACCTGCCACTGCGCTTCAGGCGATCCGAGCGGAAGTTCTCGTAGTGCAGGTCCTGGGTCACTTCCTGCAGATCTTGCATGTGGGTTCTGTGGATTTGTGGAAAATGCTGACAAACAGGCGCATCTCAACAAATTGGGATAGCATGGAAAACTTGATTTCTTTTTTTTTTTTTTTCTCTCCCCCAGTAATTCAATTCAAGACTTGAAACGGACAGATGTCGAAAAATAATCAAAGGGTGTGTTACTTTCTTTCCACCGCTTTTGTGAGCAAACTCAACATTGCGTGTCCGTGTTTTCCAATAGTGATGCGGTTATGTTTTAAAGAGGATTCTACAGCAGCTGGGCTCACATCAGCATCGTGCGCAGCTTGAGGAAGTCATTGTGCTCGGGGTTCTCCACCTCCACCACTCCCCAGGGGTACAGGCGGCCCCGCACCTTTTTCCCCTTGGCCTCGATCTGCTGGTTGGAGCCTACTACCGCAAAAGGGATGCTAGCCTGGGGAAGAGCAGCGACTCATAATGGTGCAAGCTGCTGGCTAAAGAACACATTTCAATGCTGTCGTTTATGACGTGTCCACGCTTTACCTTGAGGATCCTGGTCTGCTCTTTAAAATCTTCATCCTCATCCGACTCGGCGTCGGGCAGGTGGTATATCTTGATACCATGTTCATCAATTTCATCAAGAATCTGAGAAAAAGGTTAGTATTAAGCGCTTTGTCACAATATTTGAGGACAGGTGCAGTGTCTGGTCCCCAGGTCAAACAAAGTCTTTAAAAGGGGATTTCTGTGAACATTTCGAGGATTTGAACTAGACTACACAATCGTCAATAACATGACATCAGAGTGATGATCGCTGACAATGTTTAACATACAGCATGTACAAATACAAACATAAATCTCATTTCACACTGTGTTGCTGAATAGAAGTGTCGGAATGCAGGGCCAAGGCAGCTTCCGTTGCAGTTTGAGGCTTCTGCTTCGCAAAACAGATTAGCGGTCAAACCTTTTTTTTTTTAAATTACTTTTCGTTTTTATCGTTTAAAAGTTATCTAGCGTAACCTACAGTACTCCAGTAATTCTCAGCTATATCGCGGTACATCTACCGTGGACCAGCAATATCACAATTTTTTTCTGCTTGCTTTTTGTGTCTGGATAAATATGCATATATTGAAATTAGTGTCCTAGAATGTTTAAATGTGTTTAAAGTGTAATGGAGGGTTTTTTAAGGCATAAACTATTGATGAAAATATACATTTCCTTTAAAATAGTCTCTCTATACTGCGGATTTTCAAACATCACGTGTTAGGTTGTGTAAGCTAACAGCTGAGATGAACAGGCATGACTAACCACATGATAGTCAAAACTGGCAAGCAAACTGATGAATAGCGTCACACTCACTCTGCGCTTGAGCCTCTCTCTCTCTCTGAGGGTGAGCGTGTCCGCCTTGGCGATGACAGGAACCACATTGACCTTATTGTGGATGGCCTTCATGAACTGAACATCCAGAGGTTTCAAGCTGGGAGGAGCAGAAAACAAGCGGGCATGTGAGCGAAAAGACGGCAGTCAATTTTGTGGCGAATGGGATTCCGGTGAGCTAGGGGAACGGCGTTGGCCGGACCCACCCGTGGCCGAGCGGAGAGATGAAATAGAAGCAGCAGTGAACTCTGTTGTCGACGATGTGGCGACGATTTAGACCGCTCTCGTCGTGGAGGTAGCGCTCGAATTGGTCGTCAATGTAGCTGATAATGGTGCTGAAACTGGTCCAAGAAAAAGTTAAGACGTCACATTAAGATGATATTTTGTCCTCCCATAGCAGTTGTCTGTGCTTCCAGAAGTACAGAATGATTCTAAAATGCTCTATAAGCAAGCTTTCATCTCATCTCAACTGTTCATTGTTTTCCAAAGCCACAATTTGTGCCATGTCAGGTGTGATGACCCTTAAGTCGTGCATCCCCTATTTTCATACCAGTCCTGGCTGTTGATGGCGTCTCCATATCCTGGAGTGTCGACCACAGTCAGACGCAACTTCACACCCCGCTCCTCGATTTCCACAGTGGATGCCTCGATCTGAACCGTCCTCTCGATTTTCTCTGAGGATGAAAGGACGGCGAGTGCATGACGCTCAGCAACGTGACAACGTGTGTGTGTGCTGGTTGCTGGTGTTCTACCTGCTGCTCCTGGGATGATTCGCTCAGGATAGAGGTCAGTCAGGAACAGGCTATTGATCAGGGTGGATTTTCCAAGTCCAGATTCACCTTTTGCCACAAAGAAATGGAAAGAAAAAACACACACAACTAAGTGCTCGATGGACTTGGTGCAAATCTGTTATGCAGACAGTAACAAACCTTCCAAAAAGGTATATACTGTATTTGAGTTCTTGGTGTTGCAGGGCGAGAAGACACCTGCCTGTGAAACACTCTTAGCCTCTAACCAGCAAACCTATAGACACAATACTAAATTTGACTTCACCGTTAATCTTTACTGGAGCTATCAGGTGACCAATCCTGCTACCTGAGGCGTGTTTTGATGAGTAACCTGTCAGCATCATATGGTGACTGATCAGTATCATGAATGAAGAACATGCGTGTATTTGCTGGTACTGATTGGAAGCATCTGCGTGGTTTCATACTTTCATATATACGTTCGGTTCGCGTAATCGCAAGCAGGCGTTAATATGTGAAAATGGCATCACAGTTGCTCAGGTAACAACCAACCAGGCTCATCTTTTTTCTGAAGTGAAGCCGAGCCATGATTGGTCATTATATGAGCCCTGAGCAACTGTGATGTCAGTCGACAGAAGTGGCAAAATGTCCGCCTCCTAAGATGGCTAAAAACTGGTGGACATTGCTGCTTAACAAATGCATTATTAATCAGAATGCCATGTTTTGACGAGTGAGCCGGCATAGAACACTCTTGTAAAGAATTTTTGGGGTTGACTCCCTCTTTAAACGACACAAGCAGCTTCCAATGGCTGCCAGACGGGACCGAGCATAATGTTGAGTGCATCGACTTGTACACAGCTATTGAAATGTCAACCAAGACAAGTATTTAGCGTCACCAGATTCACTTGCAGTATTTAATTATTTTTTTTGCATCTGCTGGAGGATCCCCTCTTTCGTTCGAAGCAACCCCCGTGTAGTTGCACGGCGAACACAAAAGCAAGCGAGACACACAGCGCTACTTCATGTAATGGACTGGTCTGAACCTAGCATAATAGTGCTAAAGTTATCAAATAAACATACATACACAAGAATAAACTAACATACTATCCTTGACAAAAATAATTTTCCCATGAATCCGGGGCGTCTCATGTATGATTTTTTTTTTTATTTTAAATAGACCCATTCATTGATATTGCGCCTATTAATACAGCGCGCTTAATAGTCTGTAAAATATGATGATAGTTTTACGTGAACACACATCTTGTTCAAACATTTTGTTTTCTCTGATCCCGGTACAGTAGTATAATTTCAAAATACTGTATATTCCAAACCACTTTTCACCTAAAAACGTGACAAATAACCTACAAAATAACATTGTAATATGCATGAAATTAATGTAAAACAATCATTTAGAAGGAGCTGGTAGCTTAAGTGTGAATACTGCACTGCATCCACAAGTGTTCGTTCTGTTCTATCACTCTAGTTTGTGTGGTAAAAGTCAGTCAAGAAATGAAACGTAATTAAAGTCTTGTGTTGACATGGTTTCAAGAAACCACTTGATACAGGAATCTTCTGATTGCGGTTTCCAACAGAGCAATGACACCTTTCTTTGCTATATCTGCAAGGGTGCCTAGTCTACACAAAAAAGTATTTTTAAAATGACCTAAAACAATAGTAACAAAAGCTCACCCAGAAGGTGAAATACGCATTTAGAGAGGTCAGGAAACACATAGGCCTCGTTTCACTTGTAACAATCCCTGCAGGCACACAAGCCACATTCCACTCCGGGTTTATTTGAAAGGAAAAAGGATGAGCAGTGTTGCAGAGAGCTTCCACCCTCCCCCTTTCCCAAGTGGGGGTGGGGGTGAGTTACAGCCCTCACATCAGGAGTTTACATGGCTGCAAACTCCAGCTCAACAACTGGACTGATATTCCACTTGCAATACACACACAACGCTTGTGCATTAAGACAAGCTCAACACAGCGGTGTTTTTTGCTGTGTAGGTTGTTTTTTTTTTAAATAAAATAATCCTACGACAGATTAATGAACGAAAATACGACTGAGCACATAATGTAATCTGAATGTTATGAAAACAGAGTCATAAACTTACCAACAACCATAAGTGTGAACTCAAAGCCCTTTTTAACGGACTTGCGATGAACCTGATTGGGCAGGTTGGCGAATCCCACATACCCTGGTGTCTCAGGGTTAGTGAACTGGCCCTGCTGTAGAAACAAAAACAACATACAAGCAACATGTGAATCTTAATTGGCGATTTAAGAGGCAGTTGTTCCTGGCTATTGCTGGACAGCTGTTTGGTAAATCTCGGGTATTTAGGGGCAAACATGGTGGCTCACACCTGCAGTTCGCCTGCCAAAAACTGAGGCAAGAACTGCGCATAACTAGTCCGGCAGAGAAGAAGCAGACTGCTTCTTCAAATTCAAAAGCCATCGCAAGACTAAAGCTTAATGTTGCCACTTTAAAACTTGCTCATTTAAAACTAACAGAAGAGTTGAATTGGTATTAAAAGACTACATGGCCGCTAATAATCGATTTGAACTTTTTCCAGTCAGGATTTAAAGCCGACCACTCTACTGAGACGGCCCTTGCTAAGTGACTAATAATATTCTCCCAGCCATGGACTAAATTTACTCGATCTTAGCGCTGCTTTTGACACCGTGGATCATAACATACTATTAGAACGCCATGAAGCGTGTGTTGGTATCTCAGGCTCAGCACTTTCTTGGTTTAATTCTTAGCTCTCAGAGGACGCACAATGTAATTCATGGCAATGCAACTTCTGAGTTTTGTAATGTTTCATGTGGAGTCCCGCAGGGATCTGTACTTGGACCCCTATTGTTTAGCATCTATATGCTTCCTCTTGGTATACGTAAATATAACATTAGTTTTCACTGTTATGCTGATGATTCGCAATTATATATACCGCTGGAAATAAAACCTGAGTAATTGCTGTAATCTAGAGGTGTGTCTTGCCGAGATTAAACAATGGATGTCTTTAAATTTTTTGCTACTGTTACTACCACTATGTACTATTACCCAAAGCGATTCAACAAAAAATCTCTGTGTTATATTTGATTTAACTCTGTCTTTTCAAATGCACATTAAGATTATTACTAGAACTGCGTTTTTTTTTCCATCCCCGTAATACTGCTAAAATTCGTCCAATTCTATCGAGTAATGACGCAGAAATTATAATCGATGCGTTTGTTGCGTCTCGCCTCGATTATTGTAACGTCCTGCTCTCTGGTCTTCCCATGGCTAGTATTAAAAGTCAGTAGCTAGTCCAAAATGCTGCAGCTAGACTCTTGACAAGGACAAGAAAGTTGCAATGACGTACAGTTTCCCCCGCCTCAGCCAGGCAATTTATTTGTTACCACGGAGGAGAGGATCCATCACGCAGCTCGTTGTTCCTACGAACCAAAATAGTTTGGCAGCAGCTTGAGTGCTATGTCACGTGTGTGTAAAGAAGCCTACACACGCACGAACCACCTATGAAGCCACCTTCCAGATTGTTTTCACAATACAATTAAATGCATTATTTAATCATCGATATCCATTGTTGTCGCTGTCTTTTTGATCGTTGCTTGGCAGTAAAAATGGCGACCGGAATTGGCCATAAAAGACAGAAGAAATTCCGCCCTGCGGTGTCCTCGTCAGTATCAGCCGTAGCATTGATTTTCAAAACAATGCATGTGGGTTGCCCGCGAGTATAAAGGCAAACTGTGTGCAGCACTGCCGTGCTCGCGGATGTCGCCCGCGGGAGTATAAAGACGCCATTACTGCAATTCTAGCTGAAAAATTGAGCCCCAAAACATGATGCTGCGACCTCCAAGCTTCAATGCTGGCATGATGTTCTTTTGTTGAATTTGTTTGCTCCAAACACGCTTTTAGGAATAATGGCCAAAAACTTCATCCTTGGTTTTATCAGACCATAACACATTTCCTGCATGTGTTTGGGAGAGCGTTAGTCCTGTAACTCGTACAAATACAGAGGCTGACTGAGCGCAAAGTGGCTAACGTAGAAATACATGTTGCAACTGAGCAAGATTGTACATCTTAACTTGCTGGAAATTTAGCAGGGAACTGACTTGACCTTTGCCACATTAACTTGGGACTTGCTTGAAACTTGAATGTTAAGATTTGACACTTATGGAATTCCTCCCACCTCTTCATTATAAGCAATTACAAAACCAATGCACATAAAAGGTAGGGGTGTAACGGTACACGTGGGTGTTTTAATACGTTTGGGTATGGCATGTTTGGTTCGGTCCACTTGCGTTCGGTTCGGTTCACTTATTAGCGCGAGCTTATGCATGGGCGCTGACTGTTGCGTGCGGGAGACGAGAGCGGCGGCACAACAGTGAGAGCCAGAAAAGAGCCAGAGCCTGAAGGTCCCCCCGTAGACTGCGGTCTGTTTGGGAACATTCTGGCTGTCCTGTTAAAATCGCAGATGGGGAAATGTACGTGGTTAAGTCCGAAAGTTGTGTGCCGACATTGCTACATGAGATGGGCGGCAGGTAGCACGTCTAACATGCACGGCATCATCCGACTGTGAATGTTTCTTAGACGAGGGAGCAAAAACGTCAAACTAAAATAGCGAGATTCATCATAATGTAGCGTCTTCCAGGGACATGCCGTCAGACGTAGTTTAATTAGGAAGTTTTTATTAATCCAAGTAAAACTGCTCGCGCTCTTCTTTCTCCGCTGCACCACTCTTGCCGTACGATGCATTTATGAACCTCGGAAACATCACAACTCAGCAACAAACAAATCCGACCACAACACAGATAAACCAATTCGTTACAATACGCTGTTGAACATTCAAATATTTCAATTATTAAAAAGTGTATACAATTTCATAAAGGCTTTTTAAAGTTACTGTATTTTTTTCATTATAAAAATAGTTTTAATATAGTTAGCAATAATTGTAACTGTTATTGTATGTATTTTTTTCATCACAAAAAGTGTATATATGTACTGTAATGAATACTTAGATGTGTCATAGGCTGTTGCTACTGAGTGTTGAAAGATTTCAGTGTCTTAATAATTTACAAAATTAAGAGATCTTTATTGTTAGTGTATTTTTTATTCTGGTGTGATTTCTTAGAATATCACCCGAATGGTTCGCTTTTATTTATTTTTTCGAAAAAAATGTATAGTTTACTTGACTTCTTTTCAAAATAAAAACATTAAAAAAAAAATGTTAATCTGTTTTTTGTACTGAAAATATACAGAACCAAAGTTTCCAAAAAAAAGAACCGAAACGTGATTTAGCGTACCGTTACACCCCTAATAAAAGGTATACGTATAGGACATAATCTGTCTGATCATCTCTTTTAAAGAC
This sequence comes from Filicampus tigris, assembly GCF_054856515.1. Taxonomy (NCBI): domain Eukaryota; kingdom Metazoa; phylum Chordata; class Actinopteri; order Syngnathiformes; family Syngnathidae; genus Filicampus; species Filicampus tigris. Next base: position 10,030,859 of record NC_141226.1, read on the forward strand.
TTACCTTCATTTTGTCACCGTGCGACATGATTTTTCCTCACTGCTCCTGGAAGGGCAGACAACACATTTCATACCCCCCGAAAAAAAACAAAAAAAAACAAAGATAAATTGCAAAACATAACTCAATGCCTTTGCAAATCCATTTTGTAATGGTAATTGTAGCACTATACTCTCATGCCTGAATGCTTACAAGCCTTAATGGTGTGAGAGACAGGAAGTCTGGTTTGCTTTGTGAGAGAGCTCAAATGTCATCAGACACACACACACACAAACACACACACATACATACAAAAAAAACATTATCTGCTTCCTTTCCTGTGAGCTACATAACAGCTTGTACTATGCTGTGCTTCTCCGACTATTATTACTCCCAGTCAAAGTGACTGCACGTCAAATTTCACGGATTCTATTTCAATAATGATGACTGTTTTGGCATTAAATGCACGTATAGGCGCCATCTTAGATGGTGGTAAACTCGATGAAACAGTATGAAACGCAAACAGCTTCTACGCTTGAGGTTTCAATGTTTTTTGTAGACCGTGACTAACATTAATACGCTTACTGTCTTTCTACTGTACTTCAAAGCTTAACAGCCAAACAGTAAAGCTAGCCACGTCGTTACTGGTCCAAAAACTTGATTGCTCCTGGTTTTGAAAACTACACTACACGGTAAGAATTGTACAAGGCGTTTGGTAATCGTTTACATGTGCAGAAAAGTGGACTTTTAAAGCACCGTAGACACTATCTTTATAACGGTTATCGCTGAAGTGGGTGTGGAACGTGGCTGATGGGTGACATCCACAAAGGCAAAAAAAACAAAAACATTTCTATCATGATTTCATCCGTAAAAGGTGATAGAGAGGTCAAAATCAAAGCGGTTAACTAAGCATTCTTAGCATTATGAATAGCATTCATTTCTCACTAACTGGCTGATTAGCTTCTCCCTAGCGATGCTAATTTTAGCCAACTAGCTATAACGTGCCGAGTCAAGTTTTGTTTTTGATTTTCTAAAAAGTGATGAGCTGCTGAAAAGACCAAACATTACCTTAAGCGTCCGCTATGGAAATTGATTATAAAGAATACAAAGAGGAGCAAAGAGCAGCGGTAAGGAAGAAGAGTTTAGCTTGGCGGACACCTCGAATTCTTCAGATTCCCGTGCACACAGCTTCCTTCAAGCAAACACACCGACGGACCACAATGCATCGCGCGACTGAGGCGGCTAAAATATTGGTGCGTCGACGTTGCCGCCATGTTAAATGTGGAAAAGTCAAGGATCCGTGGGGAGGTTTCAATAATGATAGTCAGCCGATTTCTGCCAGAAAAAAAAGTTTTTGTTTTGTTTTGAACTGTCAGAACTCCATCAGTATTTTTTTTTTACCAACCGAAGACCAGAACCGCTACAGTACAAATAATAATAATAATAATAATAATAATAATAATAATAATAATAATAATAATAATCATAACGAATGTTTTTTTTTTCCTGTCAGAAGTCCATTTCTGCAAGTGATTTTTATTTGTTTTTTGTTTTTTTACTGTCAGAGGCCTGTTTTTGCGAGCACCCTGAACTGGTCGCTAGTCATACACTATCTAAATCCGTGACCTTTATGAAAAAAAAACACTTATTTTCCCTATAAAACCATTCATTTTTTTCTTAACTGTCTATTCTCTTCTTTTTGTAGCATTTTGCTTTTGTGAAGAGTGAAATATGCTTACAAGTATTTTGTATTTGTATTTAGAGGTATTTTCATAATCGCAACTATTGGTGATTAGTTGACTTGCAAAATAATCATTTGTTGCAACCCTACTCTGCACACCTGAATATATTTTGTAATCAGTATCTGTGCTGGGTATGATGTCCATCCATCCATTATCTATACCGCTTACCCTAACAAGGGTCACAGGCGTGCTGGAGCCTATCCCAGCTGTCTTCGGGGAGTAGACACCCTGAATTGGTTGCCAGCCAATCGCAGGGCACACAGAGACAAACAAACACACTCACAATCACACCTAGGGGCAATTTAGAGTGTCCAATTAACCTACCAAGCATATTTTTGTAGAGAACCCAGAGAAAACCCACGCAGGCACGGGGAGAACATGCAAACTCCACACAGGGAGGCCAGAGCCGGGTTCAAACTCACAACCTCTGAGCTATGAAGCGGACGCGCTAACCAGTCGACCACTAGGTATGATGTATTTCATTATTTGTGAATGTTTTTATTATGATGTTAGATATGTTGGAATGTTAGATGTTAGGAAGGTGGGAAGTCGGATTGTCCCAGTTTCGACCTCAAAGCGTTCCCAACGAATGCAAACAACTGTCTCTCCACGGGGGTCATCATTGTCGAGTGACATCAGATTGAAGCCGGTCGGTCGAGGTCCTTTTTTTTTCTGACTTCGTGACTCAGACCTCCCAGTTTAAAGGGGCATTCCAGTGAACTTTTTCCTGGTCGAAGGTTGGAAAAGTCAGACTTTTCAGCTTGCTTGAGTGCAGCCTAAGTACGAAGGAAATCCGTATATAATTGACACCTTACAAAAGGGTTTGTAATTGCCTATAGAATTCACATCATGGCATCAAATGACTACTTTTGTCTAAATTAAGATCCTCAATTCACATCAACTTTTTGTCAAAGCAATATGAAACAATAAATAATGATAACGATGTTTAAAGTTGTAGGTGTGTAATACGTAGTATTTGTGTTATCTGTTTCCCAAATATAATGGCGTGTATGTAAACGGCTGATGGTCATAAACCTTTGTTCACTTTGTAGGTTGTCGCCTTATCCAGTCCAGTCTATTGAAATTGACCGGCAGATCTGACACATTCAATATGGCCGATACGCTGATGTAACACAAGTAGTATTTGTGTTATCTGTTTCCCAAATATAATGGCGTGTATGTAAACGGCTGATGGTCATAAACCTTTGTTCACTTTGTAGGTTGTCGCCTTATCCAGTCCAGTCTATTGAAATTGACCGGCAGATCTGACACATTCAATATGGCCGATACGCTGATGTAACACAAGTATCCGGGATGCTGGGGCGTTGGGTAGCTGGGCGGTTGTTAGGCAACCCACAGCTGATGGCTGATGTGATCACGAGAAGCAGAAGCTGCAGCTCAAATGCAATGTATTTAAGTCATTTTATAAACTAGAGCGGAGAGAAATGCGTTATATGTATCTGAATGTGGTTACAATTTTGAATCCAACAATGTCCTACCATACATAAATATTATCCCAAGGAGGGCCTCTCAATTATAAAAACTTCGCGCCTGCTAATGATGTCACACTTTCTATTTGTCATGTCAGCGGCTGGCCCGAAGGACCCGATCACATCTGCTACCCACACCGGCTTGCTGCGTTCTGCGGGCAATAGCATACCGGGGGCCGTAGAAAACCTTCTCGTGGGCCGGATGTGCCCTGTGGGCCTTGACTTTGACTTATGTGGTCTAGGGGTATGATTCTTGCTTCGGGTGCGAGAGGTCGGGATCAAATCCCGGACGAGTTGAATTTTTTTTGTGCTGTCACTAAACCAATCACTGTAATTACAGTAATTTGTATTATGTAACAGTGGCTCGTTGGTCTACGTGTATGATTCTCGCTTTGGGTGCAAGAGGCCCTGGTTTCAAATCTGGGACAAGCTCAAATTGATGTTTTGCCCGGTTGTCACTAAACCAATTACTCTAATTACAGTAATTTGTATTATGTAATAAGAACTCTTGTGGCTCGTTGGTCTAGGGGTATGATTCTCGCTTTGGGTGCGAGAGGTCCCGGGTTCAAATCCCGGACGAGCCCAAATTATCCTTTTGCCAAGCCGTCACTAAACCAATTACTGTAATTACAGTAATTTGTATTATGTAGCAATGACTCTTGTGGCTTGTTGGTCTAGGGGTATGATTCTCGCTTTGGGTGCGAGAGGTCCCGGGTTCAAGTCCTGGATGAGCCCAAATTATCTTTTTGCCAAGCCGTCACTAAACTAATTTCTGTAATTACAGTAATTTGTACTGTGTAGAGGTAACTCTTGTGGCTCGTTGGTCTAGGGGTATGATTCTCGCTTTGGGTGCGAGAGGTCCCGGGTTCAAATCCCGGACGAGCCCAAATTATCTTTTTGCCAAGCTTTCACTAAACCAATATCTGCAATTACCGTAATTTGTATTACGTAACATCGACTTTTGTGGCTCGTTGGTCTAGGGGTATGATTCTCGCTTTGGGTGCGAGAGGTCCCGGGTTCAAATCCCGGACGAGCCCAATTTCTCAATTTTGCAATAAAAATTCACATTCCAAAACATGCATGTCAGGTTTATCGTGGACTTATAATTGTTCCTGTCCATGTGAGTGCAAATGATTGTCTGTATTGTATGTTTCCTGCGACTGACTGGCTACCAGTCCAGGCTTTACCCTTCCTCTTGCTCATAGTCAACAGGATAGCATTGAACAAGACTACAAGATATGCTGTGATGTTTTCACAATGCTATTTACATTCAAACATTCAGTTGATTAAATATGGTTTGACACGTCACACAAGAACAGTTTGGAGTACTGAATGGTGGTTGGACCTACTCGTTCTCCTATCAGCACCAATACTTAATTCCAGCTACGGGGCTCAGTCGACTGGCAAATATGTTGTGTAAAGCCTTTCTGCCTGTCTATCTGTGTTTTTCTCCCTCTAGCCTCCATAAGAGCCATGAGATAAGTTGGTAAATAGCAGTCTATTCCCTTTGCTGTTGCAGCAAGCATATCTTGAGCACACGGGGGAATAACATTATTTCCATAAGCTTCTTAGTTGCTCTGGGCTCGTCATTTGTATGGTGGCTTCATGTGATGACTTCAGATGTAATTTTAAATACATTTCTAGAATGTCTTTAGGGTGACCACTTTTAAAGGGGTAAAGAGGGTCCTGTTCTTGAATTATGTACCAAATATGCCTGTAACTGATCATTATGAGGTGCCATATAGTGTGAAGGTTTTTGGTGTATAAGAACTTGTTTGATGGGTTTGCAAGAGAGTTACTAGAGAGAGTTAAGAGAGTTGTAATGTGTGAGTTTGTTTTTTGAAGGGTGTGAGAGTTTTTGCTGTGTTTCAAAGTTTTTTTCCGTGAGTGACGTTTTTGTTTTGATAAGTTTTTGGTGAGTGTGGGAAGTTTTAGTAATTGTGTGAGTGACAGGGGCGTGTGGCAATGCACTTCACCCACCTTCAGAACATGCCAGACCAGGCCAGTCCAAAATTTTAACTTACGGCCACTGAAAATGTCCCAAAAGTGCATTGACTGTTTCAGACAAAGAGACTTTTACCACAGAAACAACTCAGCAGCAGAAACAGGATGTTGTGCTGATGCAAAAAAAAAAAAAAAAAGAAAAAAAAACACAACTGGCTTGACTGGATAAACGAGCATGAATTAGCCTTATGTCGCTAGCTTCGGCTATAGACAGATTGCCGCGAGCCTTACTAGATTCATACCAGCAGTAGCAAGACCATGGAGTGGCGGCAAGGAACAAGGACAGCATATGTAAAGTGGCGCTTCGTCAGCAGACTATCATTTCCAATAATACACTGACAACAACTGTGTGCTAGCAAGACTTGTATTCAACATAGAAATTTTAGGGCAAGCATAGCTAATTGTGAGTCATATTCGTAATCATTTGTTTTATATGTTTCAATCAGTCATCGCTTGAAAACGGTCAGTGGAACTACTTTGTAAAAAGTTCTGCTTATAATTTTTTTATGTTGTACATTTTGGGAATGTTAGTGCTCAGTAAATATGTTAATAATGTTGCAGGTGATGTATTCTCTGAAGAATTAATACAATGTGTGCAATTTTATTGTCTTGATTTTTTTTTACGTTAGTTCACAGTCAGGAATGTACATGGAAGGTTTACTGGAATTGCTTTGAAATTCGCTTGTAATACAAAGACCTAAAATCAGTTTTTGATACTAAGCACGGTTTCTGTCATCTCTGACGTACTGTCATCTCTCAAATAGCCGCGCATTAGAGGCTAGGCTAGGCTAGCTGCTTAACCCGGAAGTACATAAACACGCATTTAAAACAAAATGCGTTCCCTCGCAAAAAACTTTGCGTTATCTCGCAATTTTTGCGAGGGAACGCAAATCATTGCGAGGGGACGCAATTTTTGTGAGGGAACGCAAAGTTTTTATGAGGGAACGCAAAGTTGTTGTTTTTTTACTCCATGTGACCTTAGGGGCTCCGTAGGAAAAAATATTAATATCAGACTGAGAGTTTTTGGTGAGTGTTTTGTGTTGTATTTGGAAATTTTGGAATTTTTTTGGTTGTTTGTGTGAGAGGATTTTTTTTGTTGTGTGTGAGAGGTATTTCTTTTGGACTGTGAGAGTTTTTTGGAGACTGAGAGGTTTTTTGTGTGTATGAGAAGTTTAGTGGTGAGCGTGATTTTTTTTAGGTGTGAGAGAGGTTTTTGGGTGTGTGTATAAGTGGTTGCTTTGTGTGAGAGTTTTGTTGTATTTTTGTGAGTCGTGTGCGTGATTTTCAGGTTCGGATGTGAGTTTTATGTGGTTAGAGAGAGGTCTTTTTTGGTGAATGTGAGAGTTTTTGGTAAACTGAGAGGTATTTGGTATGAGGGTGTGACGGTATTGTTTGTGACTATGAGAGTTTTTTGGTGTTCATGAGTAATTTTGGTTGTGAATGAGAGGCTCATTGGTTTTTTTGGGAGTGTGAGCTTCTAATGTCGTGTGTTAAGTTTTTGTTGTGTATGAAACGTTTAGGGGATTTGGAGAGGTGTTTTTTGGTAAGGGTGAGCGTTTTTTTTGGGGTGTAGAGATTTTTAATGCATGTGAGAGGTTTTCGGTTGTGTGTGAGCCTTTTGGTGAGTGAGAGATTTTTCTTGGCAATGTCAGGCGCTTTTTGGCGCATGAGTTTTTTTGTTAAATGTGGGTTCTTTTGTATTAGGGAAAGGTGCTTTGACAAGTGAGAGAGGTTGTTTTTTGGGGGTTTTTTTGGTGTGTGTGTGTGAGTGGTTTATTTGAACAACCTCCTCGCTTATCCTAGCCAATGTTGTCCACTTTCCAAACAGCACTTGATTCACGCTATAGGATATTTACAATCTGCTGCTGTGGCGGCACAAAGTCTGTGCCTAACGCCTGCTTGAAAATGTACCTCATTGACTGCTGACTTGCTTGTATTACAAACTAGCTGATAGGGACCCCCGCGGTAATGTAACGCTCAGGTTTATCCTCCCAGCCCTGGAGGAAGCGTATTAATTTAGCCAGGATGAGGTCTTATGAAATGATTTGTTGGGCAAAGATCTCTTTTCCACCGCTCCATCTCTTGTCAACCCCCGCAGGGTCAACCAAAGCATATTCCACTGTCAAAGTGTCAGGAGGAAAGCTATTAAAAGAGCTTTACTTTTCTTAAGCATCATGAGAATAAGTACATGGTTTAGTGAAATCCCTCCCTAAGAGCACTGAAAATCTTTCAGGATTTTCCTCCCGAAATATTGCCTAATGGCCGACTCAGGAGTGTCAAAAAGAGCGTTGTTAGCCAAGAATGCATTTGGATTGATTATATTAAGAGCGGAAACATTAAAACATGACGTGGAAGTGTGAAGTTTTCAATTATATAGAAACTTTTGCCTTAACAAAAAAATTATGGAACCTACAGTACCGATCGTAAAGAGGAGGTGATTTTACTACTGTATGTCAGTGACGTAAATCAACAATATCAAACCTTTTGGGCCCCCTCATCGAGGAAAGATTTTTCTCCTAGCTACTATGCCGTTAGCCTAATAGCATATTTGTCTAAGTCACATCTGAATATTCGCAGAAAGCAAGAACAAATTTAAGGCCCTGTTACCTCCGTTCATCCTTGGCGGATAACCATGACCTGCATGACTTTGATTCTACACAGACGAGAAGAAAAAAAAAAAACAATCATATTTAGCAAGCATATTGAGATTTTTTATTGATATAGTGACAGTAAGTTAAAAATGACTGTGGAAAGTATGCTAAAAAGTATGCTTTGGTTGTTTCCACCTAATATTTTATGACTTGTTTTACAGAATTGAATGTAACCAAATTCAACTGAATGAAATTCAATCCTCTATATATTGTTGCTAGCTGACGTGCACTGCCGACAACACAGGTGTCAAACTCAAGGCCCGGGGTCAATATCCAGCCCGTTAATAAATCCCATATCCCACTTAGAGGTGAACGTTTGCGAGTGTTTGCGAAGGTAGTGTATGTTGATTATTCATCATGGTTCGTACAAGCTCGCAAAGCCGTTCGCCCACAGTTTTAACGTTCGCAAACTGACGCAATCAAATTTTGAATATGATCAAACATACAAAGATGTTTCAGTCGAGACGTCTCACTTCGACATATTTCCTTGACACCAACTCCTGTTTAACAGGTCTTTGGTGTCATCTAAGTAAAAGCACTAAAAATTTGATTGTTTTTTTTTTTTAATTGCTGAGGATAGTTTCCACAGGGGAAAAAGAGGTGAAAAGGTGGATTTGTGAACATTGAACCATGAATATGTGACGATTACTGTAATCAACGACTACACAATTGAACTACAGTAATTCTAAACAACTGATAAATCAGTTATTTTCATCACTCCATAAGAGAGAGTATTTTGGTTCATGTCCATTGTCAACAATAACAACAAATGTGGCTAATCAGTGCAATAAATTCAACGAAATTCATTAGCTCATCATCTTTCGACTTGATCTTTTGATGTCAAACGTCTGACACCCTTCTCATTCAGAATGGGCTTCTTTGTGTCATCTGTCACTATGTGTCACCAACGGCTCTTTGTGTACCTGTCCATTTCTTTCTCCACTGTGACTCCATAATCCACCTGAGTGCATGGATGACAGTTTTGACATAAGAAGAAAAGATAGACTTCCCAAGGAGAAGGACAGTATCTTTAGAGCCTGGAGCTAACCGGATTACCACAGACATTTTGTGCTGCTGGCACTTTTTCTTATAACCCATTTCAACCAACAACATCCCCGCTCCGCCCTACCCTCCTGCCCTTTCTTAGAAGTCACACCAAACACAGACAAGTACACAGTAGCGCATACTCCAAGTTGTAGTTACAGCAGCAAGGCCTTCTGCTGTCTCACTATTAGAGACACTGGCCTACATTGAAAACCTAAATTCTTATAGTTGTTCCATGAATTTATATTAATTTGTTCCCATTAGTCTGTTTTCTTCATTCATTTTGTACCATTTCTCTTGACTGCTTTTAGCACGTATATGTGGTTTTAGATTTGTTTTTTTGGTCCAATCAGATTTCAACATCTGTGTGTTGCCACGTGAATATAATCTGTCCAGGGCCATCAGTAGTGCTGGCCAATCTAACTTAAACTAGAGTGAATCTTTTCAATTAAAAGGTGTGATTTGGCACCATGGCGGCACGGTGGTCGACTGGTTAGCACGTCCGCCTCACAGTTCAGAGGTCGTGGGTTCGATCCCGGCTCCGGCCTCCCTGTGTGGAGTTTGCATGTTCTCCCCGTGCCTGCGTGGGTTTTCTCCGGGCACTCCGGTTTCCTCCCACATTCCAAAAACATGCATGGTAAGTTGATTGGATACTCTAAATTGCCCCTAGGTGTGATTGTGAGTGCGGTTGTTTGTCGCTGTGTGCCCTGCGATTGGCTGGCAACCAGTTCAGGGTGTCCCCCGCCTACTGCCCAAAGACAGCTGGGATAGGCTCCAGCACGCCCCGCGACCCTTGTGAGGAGAAGCGGTACAGATAATGGATGGATGGATTTGGCACCATGTTGGTTCCAATAAACTAGGTTGAAGTAAATTGAGGAGCCTGATTTAAAAGAAAGTTGTGCTTTGACGTCATTTTGTGGCATGTTTAGGCAGGTCTGAAGCTTTTTGGGATCATCAAAATTATACATTGTACATACTCTGTATATAACAAAATAGGAGGAGAACACTATAAAGTTGTGTCTTATTTTTATGACTGAGTAATAATTTAATGAGTTCCATGACTACGCTTATAACTCAAAATACTGGTATTGCAAATCCCCATCTAAATGAATTGAAATGCCCTTAAACCATTCCAGCCCCCCTCCCAAAAAAAAGCAACAACAGCTTTTTAAAGTGTTTTTAATTTGAAAAACAGCACTCTATAATATTGTATTTTATAAATCCATACGGTATTGAAAGCAATAGAATGTAAAGAATGAAACAGTTTGCATATCATTACAGTAATTCATTGCAGCTCCTTCTAGTGTATACATCATATCCAATCATATACAATTTTTAACAAATATTTTCTTAACATATGATCTTCGATTTGTTTCATCCCTACCGGCTGTCTAAAAACAGTGTGGGAGTGGTCAATGTTTGGATGTGGTGAAGAGCCCAGCTATGAGTAGATAGATCAGCTGGGTGACCCCCGCTGTCCGTCACTTTATCCCTGCAGCCCTTCTGCTGAAAAGGTCTTATCGCAACTGCTGCCGCTGTGCAGCCGCACCGCTGGATCTTTCAGAAACATTGGCTTTTGATTGAGGAGAGTAAACGAAATAAAGACCTCCTACTGCAGTGTTCCCTGACCGCTCTTGAGCCAAGGCACCGTATTTGACATTAGAAAAATTTCATGACAGCATACAAGATGCGAGAGTATCTGCAGTCATTCTAAACTTTTTTTTTTTTCCAGATCTCCATTTTCAGAATGTCTTTGGCAACTTCCATTCCAACGCCAAGATGGTGTGTTGAATTCCTGATAGTTTGGCCTTATTGCTAATTCAAACATTTCTCCATCAATGTCATTTCAATAACATAGAAGTTGGCTAAAGCCTATATTTGATCAGATAAGGTATCATAATTATGAAAATGGTTCAAACAAATCGATATAAACTCCCAGGACCAGTAAATTATGGCTGTGATTAATATTGATTTAGCAGGAGGGGAGATGGAAGGGGTTTAAGCTACTTTAAGAGTTGTAGCCTGCAATGCTTGATAGGAAAGACTTTAAATAGTTGTTGTTTTTTTTAGAATAGATGTTTTCAAAAGCTACTTTTACCCTAAATGGTCAAAAAACAACAACGCAAGCACTTTCCAAAATTATAATTAAGTCAGATCAAATTCAACTACAGCAGTGCCTTGAGATACGAGTGAGTGCCAGATATTTTGGGGGTTTGACTTACAGGCAAAATTTTGGAATATGAGCATTGTACAGTGGCAGTGAACTCAGCTTACTTCACAACCAACTAAACATAAAACAAAGAGACTCACACTTTGTGTATTGAAAACAACAACCAAATATTGTCCTTAAATCTTCTGGCTTAATGCTAACACATAATGGCAAATGCCCTAGATAGGATAACAAATAGCATCTATGCGTAGACAACATTGCATTAACACATGCAGACGACAATATAGCAATACTCACAGGAATATATTTTTGATCCTCTGCGAAAAACACGTTGCTTACTGAGTCACTTATATCAGTTGTTGTGTCTTCATGACTGTATTATACTGCCTCCTGGTGGTGAAGTTGTACACATCAGAAAGAGTTCCAATTAATTACAGTACTTATGATGCACAAATTTTTACATTCTATTTACATGTGTTATTACTATATATTTTTTATAAAGTACGGTATTATATAATGCTATTTTCCTTATGATTTTCTCTGGCAGGCTGAAACGGATTAATGGCAAATCCATTCATTTCAGTGGAGAAAGATGATTTGAAATGTGAGTGTTTTGAGGTACAACTTACAAGCACGGCGAAGGGACAAATTAAACTCATATCTCGAGGCATCACTATATTTAAATGTTGAACAAGACATTGCATGTAAAATATTAATCTAAAGGCAGACTTCTAACAGCTCTTGTAGTGAATGGCACCATATAGGTCTATATATCCTATATCATGTTAAATATTCATTCTTTGTATGATTTCTTTCCGTGCTCGTGTCTCATTAGAGATTTTGTGAGGCTTTTAAAGTGTCAAAAAGGGAGGAGGGGAAAAAGAGGGTGTCTCAGAAATGTTGTAGTCATTTTTTGGTGGGGGGGGGGCAGGGGGGGATTACAGTGCTCTCTCTTCTTTTCATTGGCTTGGCCCACCGTGACAGTGGAGAGATGAGAGCTTGACATGCTTGGTTTCTTCCATAACAAGCTTCCAACTTGCAACCAGGCTGTACACTTGTCATTCAAACAATTAAGGCGCACAGAAAACATTACTTCGGATTTATTACGCCCTGAAAGAAATCCATGACGTTTTTTTCCCTTTTCTTTTTTCCGTGGAAAAGGTGACCTGAATTGTTTTTAAATGAATGTGTGGCCGGCTTTGCAAATGCCCAAACCTTTAGACCACATCAAGAGACCCATGAACGCGTTCATGGTGTGGTCAAGGGGCCAGAGGCGCAAGCTGGCCCAGGACAACCCAAAGATGCACAACTCGGAAATAAGCAAGAGGCTTGGCGCCGAGTGGAAAAGGCTCAGCGACTCCGAGAAGCGTCCTTACATCGACGAGGCCAAAAGGCTCCGGGCTCAACACATGCGAGAACACCCGGACTACAAGTACAGACCCCGGCGCAAACCCAAAACTCTCCCCGATGCGGAGCGCCTCGTTTTCCCGCATGTGGAGCCCTTGAAGGCATTCTCCGTGGACTCGTCCTTTCTCATCCACGGGGATAAAACCCCCACTCTAATGGCACCGTCCCCCGTGAGACATCTCCATCGGATGGCCGAGTTTCAGTCCCCTATGCGCGGCTATAGCGCGCCCGCCTTCGGGTACCACTCCGGGGCGGTGGTCGGGGGTTTGGCTTGCCTCGGACAGCACACCCACGCGTCGCAAGGTAGCCCCTACGTAGTGCCGTGCAACTGTGGAGCGTGGTCGGCGGCCGGTGTGCAACCCCAAGTGGCTTACATTCTGCTCCCGGGAGGGATGAGCAAGAGCGGCGTGGACGCGTACGCAGCACCCGGGACCAGTGCGTAAATGGAGTGCAGAGAGACGCCACCGGAGAGCGCAGGACGCACACGAATTGAGATGAAAATACTCCGTGAACACATGGGATGGTTCATTCATATTTGGACAGCCTGGGAAATTTTAGCTGCTGTTGTGACATTCGGCTCGTTCCATCAGGGGTCGCCACGTGCAGCGCAAATTTGTTTGGCACAGTTGTGCAACCTTCATCCATCGATTACAAAAATACAAATGACCAATATCTTTTTTTTTCTGATGAAAAAATGAATTATTGACGTCAACAATACACAGATTTTTACATCAAACCATGTAAAGCCTAACGCATTAAATAATTTACAAAAAATTCAAATTCTTTGAAAATTGACCCTTTATCGGTACTTCCAAACTGTGAAAAAATTGTGTTGAATTTGCTCCATTTTAACGAAATAAAATTACGTAAATTCAACAACTAAAATTCAATGAAGAAAATAAAACATTCAATTTTATAAGTATCACATATGATACGATGGCTTTAACAGGTAAAGTGCATATGACAGAATATCAAACTCATGAATAAGTGCCGCAAAAATACAAAGAAATAAATGTAGTACCACTTACAAGTCAAAATAAATGTTTTATGCAAAATGACATACAATACACTGAAAGAAGTTTGTGTTCAATTTACTGACTTTTATTTCGTGCACAAAATAAAATCATCTGGATCCAGATATTTTCTTTTTTAATAGATGTATAGTCTACTTAAAAAACATTGAACTGACAACATTTCAAAACACCTTACATGTATTGTGGTCTTCCAGATTACACTGAAAAAATGGAATGTTGAATTTACTCAATTTTATTTCATCAGGTGCTTGCACGTGATAAAATCATCTGGATACAGATATTTTTTTAAAGGAGAGGTATAGTCTACTTAAGAAATCTATCATTCAGAAGATTATATTTTGTGCAACCACTTGACGAAATCAAATTGTGTAAATTCAATTTTCCATTTTTTTTTCAGTGATATATGGAGATATTCTGGATACCAGGAGCAGGTGGTGTCCAGACAGGCACAAGATAATCAATGCACCACAAATCATTCTTGATTTGACAATATCAAATAATTCTCTGAAATATGGCCATGAATTGGAAATATCTTGCTTTTCCAAAATCGGTTGTGAGCTGCCATAATGATTCCTGCATGCGGCTTATGTTGCACCTTTTAAGACCACAAGATACTAATCAAGATCTCAACTGCAGTTGACGTTATACCTTACCTTTAAAAAAAACAAAAACGTTGGGCTGCAATCCACGCATAACGACTATTTTACAAAGAAAAATGTGTGGACTAACAGTCAAAGGTTGTCAGAAAAACCTTACAGATATCTGAAAAACCTACACTGAAAACAATGGAATGTTAAATTTAGTGGTTGCACAAAATAAAATCATCTGGATCCAGATAAAACATTGTAAGGAGATATACAGAAATCTATTTGGATTCAGATTATTTTATTTTGTTCAACCACTTGACAAAATAAAATGGAGTACATTCTAAATTACATTTTTCCAGTGTACTTACTGTAAGTACAGTAACAAAGTGTTTGTACGCTGAGAAGAGTTTTTGGGTAGATTTACTCAATTGTATTTTGTCAAGTGGTTGCACAAAGTATGAATGCATCTGAATTCAGATACTTCCTGAAAACATGTATCTGGATCCAGATGATTTTATTTTGTGCAACCACCTGATAAAATAAAATTGATCAAAAAACGTATCTGCATTTATGCAGATGATTTTATTTTGTGCAACCACCTGATGAAATCAAATTGATTAAATGTGTACTTTGTTACTTCCCATCACTGACAAATACATATAAAATACTGCTCCCAAGTGAGATTTTTTTCATGACTTCGTTAATGTTTCGAGTCTCTGTTTTGTTTATCCATCTATCCATTATCTATACCGCTTAACCTCACAAGGGTCGCGGAGCGTGCTGCAGCCTATCACATCCTGTCTTCGGGCTTCGGGGACACCCTGAATTGGTTGCCAGCAGGGCACACAGAGACAAACAAACAACCGCACTCACAATCACACCTAAGGGCAATTTAGGGAGTCCAATCAACTTACCATGCATGTTTTTGGAATGTGGGAGGAAACCGGAGTACCCGGAGAAAACCCACGCAGGCACGGGGAGAACATGCAAACTCCACACTGCTCGGAGCCGGGATCGAACCTACGACCTCTGGACTGTGAGATGGACGTGCTAACCAGTCGCCCACCGTGCCGCCCGGATATGTAAGATCATATTAGAACATTTGCAGGATATAAATCTTGAAATTAAAACAATCTTAGCAAAGAATCATTGATGTATTGACAGGCTGTACTCTAACTAAACATCTCACACTGTAATTTACAACATTAGGTGTCAGTCTTTGCTCATGAAATTAGACAAGTTATACAACTAGTTAAGTCTACAGTTGTGGTTATCAAAATGTTACAGTAGTACACGCACCTCGTCTTCAGGCGTCACGCCGTCGCTGTTTCTTAGTATGAGAAATGCTGTCGGCGATAACTTCCGGGAATCGAACCAAATACAAGCAGTTTTTCAATTTGTGTCTCAGGGTCCGTGTCTCTTTTGGTCATTGGATATTCCCTTTGACAAAAGACCTTGAAAATTGAAAAACGACTCGTTATTTGATTTTCGTTTTAGTATCAAAATACCAAAATTGAAATACAGATTGATTTTCTAGTTTGGTGTCTGGAACGAGTAAGACAATGTCTAAAAAGAGTTTGATGTTCAATTTTTAATTCTACAACGAAAATATACATCACGAGACACAATATCAGTTTTGGATTCCCGGAAGTTGTCATCGACAGCATTTCTCCTACTGACCAGGAGGTGGAGACAGCGTAGCGCCTGAAGACGATATCGTGAACTGTGTGTAACGGGGAGAAAATTGTTGGTAAACTCTGTTAAAGAAATAAAATAATAATAAAATAAGAAAAGTAGAAGTAAAAAAACGTTAATGAAAATTATCTAATGAAAAACAGAAATAGCTTTTGAATTGTAGTTGAACAGCTTTATTAAAAAAAAAACAATAATCATAAATCTTGAAACAGGCCTGACAAAAATGATGGTACTCCGAGAAAAGTTTGAAAATAATTTGAACATATGGACACGTAAAACCAATGTGTCGTCGAATTAGCATCACAGATGTTTTCCAGCTTGTAATCAATCGGTTGGACAACATTTTCAGTCTACAGTACTGTCCTAAAAATGGGAAAACGACTCGTTATTATTCAAGGATCACTGCTATTTTCACCAGCACACTTGTCTTATAGTGCGGAGCCTGCCAGATGACATCACGAGATTTTAGATTGCGTTATCACATTGGTTACTAGAAAACCTTTCAGCAAAAACACTGCAAATAAATGTCTTCTTCCCAGTGTGTTCGTGTGTGTTTTGTTAAGATGACGTTTTTAGAAAAGCTTTTGCCACAATCTGAGCAGGCAAATGTGTTTTTTCTGCTGTAGGTTCACTCTTGTCAGAAAAGCTGATGCCACAGTCTGAACAGGAAACTTTTTTTTCCTCACTGTGTGTCCTTGTGTGGGGTTTTAAATGTGACTTTTGAGAGAAGCATTCAGAGCAAACTAAGCAGGTAAAAGTTTTTTAATCCGGAGTGGGTTCTTATGTGCATTGTCAAATTTGACTCTTCTGGTTTGCTATTACCACAAGTGAGCAGGAAGAAAGTTTTCTGCCACTGTGTGTTCTTGTGTGTTGTGCTAAACCTGACTTGTGAGCAAAGCTTTTGCAACAAACTGAGCAGGAAAAAGGTTTTTCTCCACTGTGTGTTATTGTGTGGCTTGTTAACTGTGACTTTTGAGAGAAGCTTCTATCACAAACTGAGCAGGCAAAAGGTTTTTCTCCAGTGTGTGTCCTTGTGTGTATTGTTAGTTGTGACTTTTCTAGGAAGCTTTTACCACAAACTTTGCAGGAAAAGGTTTTTTCTCCACTGTGTGTTCTTGTATGGCTGGTTAAATTTGACTTTTGAGAGAAGCTTTTACCACAAACTAAGCAGGCAAAAGGTTTTTCTCCAGTGTGTGTCCTTGTGTGCATTGTTAAATGTGACTTCTCTAGGAAGTTTTTACCACAAACTTTGCAGGAAAAAGGTTTTTCTCCACTGTGCGTTCTTTTGTGGCTTGTTAAATGTGGCTTGTGAGAGAAGCTTTTGCGACAAACCGAGCAGGAAAAAGGTTTTTCTCCACTGTGTGTTCTTGTGTGTTTTGTTAAACCTGACTTCTCAGAGAAGCTTTTACCACAAACTAAGCAGGCAAATGGTTTTTCCCCAGTGTGTGTTCTTGTATGCCTTTTTAAAGACCACTTTGACCTAAATGTTTTGCCACACTCTGAACATTCCCAGCATTTGTTTTCAGAGTGGCATGCCCTATCACCTTTAGCTTGTTCATCATCATCATCATAATCAGTGTCAGAAGAGTGTGATGATGTATCATCACGATGAGCTTGTGATGGTCCCCAGTGGTCTCCACCAACTTCCGTTGTCATGTGTTCACTTGAGCCGCTGCTTGGAGGCTCCGCCCCTCTGTCCTTCTCACACTCACCCTTGTCTTCATTTTCACTCTTTAATTGGACAAAGGTCAGTGTTGTCTTGCTGATAACCTCCTCCTCCTCCTCCTTTTTGATGTGAAGGGGCTTTTGCTCCTCCTCCTTTTTAATATGTAAGGGCTCTGGCTCCTGTTGCTCAGGACAGAGATATTTTTTCCTGGGGTCTGCAGGACACAAGAAGTCAAACACACATTTGGTCTGGTCAAGTCAAATGTCAGACAGTGACTTTTATGATGTGTATTATTGTTTCTACAGAGGTACCTTGACTTGGACCCGCCGCACACGGCACGATGCGTCCGAACCCGAATCGGACCAGATCATCGGGGAAAAAAAAGCCTTGTTGAATTTGACTTTTCTGGGAAGCTTTTACCACAAATTGAAAAGGAAAAAGGGGTTTTCTCCACTGTGTTTTCTTGTGTAACTTGCTAAATGTGACTTGTGAGAGAAGATTTTGCAACAAACTGAGCAGGAATTCTTTTTTCACACTTTTTGCTCTTGTGTGTTTTGTTAACCTTGACTTCTCAACGAGGCTTTTGCCACAAACAAAGCAGGAAAAAGTTCCCCCCTCATTGTGTTCTTGTGTGTACTTTTCAAGACCACTTTGAACTCAATGTTTTCTCACACGGAGAACATTACCAGCATTTGTTGCCAGTGCTACATGCGCTATCACCTTTAGCTTGTTCATCATCATCACTCTCGTGAGTGTCAGGAGAGTGTGGTGATGTGTATGTGATTGTGATGGCCCCAATGGTGTGCATCACCTTCTGTTGTCATGTGTTCACTTGAGCCGCTGCTTGGAGGCTCCGCCCCTCTGTCCTCCTCGCGCTCGCCCATGATTTCATCTTCACTCTTGAACGGTACAAAGGTCAGTGTTGTCTTGCTGATAACCTTCTCCTCCTCCTCCTCCTCCTTTTTGATGTGAAGGGGCTTTTCCTCCTCCTCCTTTTTAATATGAAACGACTCTAGCTCCGGTTGCTCAGGACAAAGATGTTTTTTACTGACGTCTGCAGGACACAAGAACACAAACACACATTTGGTCTGGTCAAGTCAAATATCAGTTGGTGACTTTTATGATGTTTATTATTGTTTATACAGTGGTACTTTGACTTGTCCGAACCCGACTTACACCAGACCATCGGAAAAAAAACAAACAAAAAAAGATGGCTGCTGACAGCGTGTTAATTTAATGTTAAAATATACAAGTTAAATACTTGCATAAATTTCTTGTTCTGCAAAAGATAATGTTGAATATGTTTCATATATATGAAGCACTATATGAAAATGGTTTGTTTACATTGATGTTTTAATGCATAAAAAGAACCATCTCATTCTCATAACAAGGTAAATTAGCGTATAAAAAGACAACTAGCTTGTTCTGGTTCACTTTGTTTATGCAGTAATATTAAGAGGACCGGCTTGTTCTGATATTAATGCTGGGGTTGAGGGGGGGTGGTTGGGAGTAAAAAGTGTACAAACCTGCTCTGCATAGCACAACTCGTGGCACCTTGCATACATCGCCCAGCAGTTGAAGATATTGCTCGTTCTCTTCTTTTATTCCACAAAGTTCTTCCTCGTACTTGAGTGTCGTTCCTGTACACATTTTCGCACGAGAATCCCAACAAATTCGCACTTGATTTCCCCTTGACGAAGTGTTGTGTGGTTCTCTTTTTTGCGGTTAGCATGCTAAAATAAGCTAACTAGGACGAGGAGCATCAACGCGCACCGAGACAAGTTTAACCCTGACACAAAGACTGAATTGTGTAATGTTGTTGTCCTTTAAAGTGGTGATCGACGTTCTGTGTGGAGGCTGCAGTCCATTTACCACTGAATCGATCAGAATGATTTAGCAGAGGGAGGATCTTTTTGTTTTTTTTCCCTTCCTCCTTAAATTGCAGGGTAATATCCGAGGAGGGCACTAAGCGTTTACGCTGCCGGAAATGTAAAAGAAGAAGAAGAACCAACACAACTTCCGTTGTAGAGCCACTTCGTTGTCTGTTAAATAATTCTTCCCAATGTAGTACTGAACTGATTGATGCCTCGACCCAGTACGCCAAAACAATAACAACAACAAAATAACATTCTTGGTAGGGTAAACTCGTTTCGTTGGGCGTTGAATCTTATCGGTCTGGTAAGCTTAGCTTGGCTCGCTAGCCCCTAACAGGGAGACGCATTCTTTTGCGACACTTCGCTAAACGTAAGATCAAGTGTGAACTTGTGAATTATCGTGCGAAAATGTGCGTAAAAATGACAGAAAGGAACGCGAATGAACGTTGTGCAATAAAAGAAGAGAACGAGCAACATCTTCAACTGCAGGACGTTGTTTGCAAGAAGCATTGAGTTAGTTATGCTACGCAGAGCAGGTTGTTTGTGTACTTCTTACTCTCGTTTAATAAACCATTATATCACTGATTGAATGTTCCTGTCTAGAACACAAAGGAATTCTTATTGCAGTGTAGTAGTAATGGCCGGATAAAGTTGTGAGGGGAAAATGTGTCTCAGAGTTTTGTAGGTTAGTAGGGGTGTTCAATGCCACTTTTTTTTCAGATCGATACCAGTAGGACTCACCGATACCACTAGTAACCAATACCACTAGTAGTTCAGATACATAACATTTCTATTAAACCAATGACACATCATTTTCAAGAGAGACCTTACGTTTATTCATGACAAAAGACAGAACAGTCACTCTGCAATACAGAATTGAAGTCCAAAATAAAACACAACTTTAGGATTCATTTGTAACAAATTAACAAAAGTGTAAAATAAAACTGACAACTCCAAAAGTTTTAGCCTTTGTTCATACTATATTGAAGTGCAAAATAATACAGGTTCACCTGTAAACTGTTAAGCATGACAGTATGAATTTTGAATTTTGATTTGATGTCAATATCGATCATGATTGACACGTAATCAAGCTCATTACAAAATGTGTATCCATAACAAGTTTCTATAGCTTTAGCCCAGTCGGATTCTGCAGCAAAGGGCTGCTTAAATGCATTGGCGATAAGCGGTTGTTGAGCAGCTGCCGCTGTCTCACCTGGACGATATCGCAACAAATGTGTGGCTATGCCTGATGTATTTCCACTCTCACATGCTGTTCTTGAGTCATAAAGCCTACCTCCGTACGAATCATGGATCAAAGATGATCAGTGATTCACAACATCAGAATGCGGCAAGAAATTTGACTTTAGCAAACCAAATGTGTTTGTCTGCTTGTGTCCTGCAGACGTTGCCGAAAAATATATTTGGCAACAGGAGCACAAGCACACAGTGACGACATATCCTCAAACTCCCTTGACACCGACGCTGCTGCTGATGATGATGACGAAAACTCTGAAGGTGATAAAGCACACCGTGACAACATATCATCTAACGTCAAGAAACCTTTCGCATGTTCCTTTTATGCCAAATGCTTCTTTAGCAATTCAATTTTAACAATACACACAAGAAGACACACTGGAGAGAAACCTTTTCCTTGCTCAGTTTGTGCCAAATGCTTCTCTAGCAAGTCAAATTATAACAAGACACAAAAATACACACTGGAAAGAAAACTTTCCCCTGCTTAGTTTGTGCCAAATGCTTCTCTAGCAAGTCAAATTTAGCAATATACACAGGCGCACACTGGAGAGAAACCTTTCTCCTGCTCAGTTTTGTGGCAAAAGCTTCTCTCAAAAGGAGTCTTTACAATGTCACACAAAAACATACACTGGAGTATTAGTACCACAATGGGGACATGTGCAATGTAATTTTGAATAAACTAATTTGGTGAAGATGATGAAAAGATGGTAAGCAAATAATGTTATCAGTGGCAGGAGAACCATTGTGTTGTTTTATCCTCAGGAGGTAGTGATCCAAATGTTTTACACACTAGCTAATTTGGCACCCTTGGTGAGACTTTACATGGCTCTCCCCTCCATCGATGATCTACATAATACTTACAAAAGAAGTTGAATTTTTAACATTGCCTTTAATTCACAAGAGAAACTCACACAATTTAATATATAAAATGGAACATTTTTTTAATTTCATGACTGTTATGTTACTGTCAAACAAATCATGCGAGTGACTTACTATTTCAACCTCTAATTTTATTGGACAAACCAAAATAATTTTAATGCATGTGTAAATGTCCAGACTTATTTTTTTTAAATCATCCAACAGTCTGTTTTTTTCCACTATATTATCATTTGTGGTAGGGCTGCACGATATAGGAAAAACGTGCGATATGGATGTTGGTTATAGCGGTATATTGGTCTACATCCAAAATCTCCATTATTAGCACTGATATACAGGCTGTCCATTCCAGACTCTGCTCCTGCTGTTCTATCCAGCAACGTGAATGTAAGCAATTGCTTTTGAATGTACTGTACCGAAGTAAACTAATTGTCATTTTGCACTTCAAAGAGTGCAATTTGTTTTTATCGACTCTATTAGTGTTATTTCTCAGGGTCCTTTAATTTATTTTGTATTTATCTTATTGAATTACAGTACATTCGCATGTTTGAGGCTGAAATTATGTAATCAAAATGTTTGGAATAAATGGGTCATGTTTTTTCATTCCTACCGTTGATGACTATCCATCCATCCATTATCTATACTGCTTATCCTCACAAATGGGTCGCGGGGCGTGCTGGAGCCTATCCCAGCTGTTTTCGGGCAGTAGGCGGGGGACACCCTGAATTGGTTGCCAGCCAATCGCAGGGCACACAAAGACAAAGATCCGCACTCACAATCACACCTAGGGGCAATTTAGAGAGTCCAATCAACTTACCATGCATGTTTTTGGAATGTGGGAGGAAACCGGAGTACCCGGAGGAAACCCACGCAGGCACGGGGAGAACATGCAAACTCCACACAGGGAGGCCGGAGCCGGGATCGAACACACGACCTCTGAACTGTGAGGCGGACTAGCTAACCAGTCGCCCACCGTGCCGCCCCGTTGATGACTAATGTTCTTTATTTGAATGGTATCACTTGATCAAGCCTCTTCTAACATTTAAAAAAGAAAAGCATGTGTCATTCCTGCTGCTATCGTATCGGATGGATATTACCGATACTCTGGGCTGCAGTATCGGCATCGTATCGGAAGTCAAAAAGATGTATCGGGACACCCCTAATGTTTAGGGTTAGTTGTCAAGTTATTGTATTGTTATTGTTATTGCACTGTGCAGCTTCCCCACTTGAAAGAGATTCATTCATCCACAGAAGATGTTGTGGATTTCATACAATGATCAAGCAATGTTTTTCTTTTTTATTTTACTATTCAGTAGTTTGACAGTTAATCTAGAAATTTCATTCCTTACATTAGTCACTAGTGATGAGTATTAACTATAGTGCATTTGTATTTTAATTAGATTTGTCTTGTCACTTTGAGAAAAAAAAAACTACAAAATAAAAGAAAATGTGTTTTTGTAAATATGTGTACTAACAGAAACATAGTTCACAATTTTTTAAAATTTATATCTCAGCCTTAGATTTATTGGTACTCTCCATTTTTCTCCACAACAAATGTTTAACTCATTATTTTAACATTAGTTGATGTACTTACATGTCCTTATTGCTCTAAATATGATTTTATTAATGATTAATTTTGTTACTTTACTATGAATCCTTTTATTTTTATATGCCATTTGAAGTGCAACTACTGCTATCATAAATTCAGAAATGTACAGCAACTAAAATATAATTACGGTATATTCAAGTACATTTTCAGCTGATATTTTGGCGCCTCCTACTGTCCATGGCGCCCTTACCATCTGCCTCTCTTCATCTGCGGCCCTTGGTAAACTTTTTGGCCACTTTTAGCAGTGAAGAGAAAGTATTTAATCGTTACTGTACTTCAGTAGATTTTTCACATAACTGCTCTTCACTTGAGTAATATTATTCTAATGACTTTTTACCTTTCGTCCCTACATGAATTCCTACCCCTTAATTTGTCTGAATAGCCTCGTTTCTTTTTTCAAACTCTGCGAATGACAACATAAAGACCGAGAAAGGTAAAGGCAACTGCGCTATAGTAAATGTATAGAAGCGTTTGTAGTGTATATCATGATTCATGTGTTACAGTTCATGTGTATAAAAAAGTGACCAGTACATTACATTTAATTTAACGTTTAATCACAAAGTTGTCAAGGGGATTCAACACATTCAACAACAACAAAACAAAAACAGAAAAAAAAGAGGGTTGGTGGGGGGAATCAAAAAGCAATCATCCTTCATATGTTTTCCTCAGTCTTCTGTTGTTGTAGGTCAGTTAATTTCAATGTAAACAATTTGTAGGGGGAAAAAGTTTTGCAGGGGAAATAAAATGCTCACATGCAAAATATTTTGTTTCCCTTGACATCTAACACATATACATATACAAACATAACACTAAGTTCCGTGATCATAGACGCAGGGGACTGCCCAATACTTGTATGTGTCTGCCACACAGACCTGTTGTTACCTGTTAAACACTCTCCGACATGTAAACAAGTGGCTTTCAAATGCAGATATAGGGCAGATGGTGTTGCATAACACTGCAATAAAGCTAAGAGTCACGTCCAGGTCTAATAACATTTTTTTTTTTTTTTACTACTACCACAGTGCATGTTTGTTTACAGCACAGGAGTCCAATATTCCACTAGGGGGTCCTTGCAAATAAATTAATTTTTGGCAAAAGAAATAGGTATTGTACAATACTGAAGGATGTTAAAAGCCGTTCGAACATTTATTTGATATACTTGATATCCACCTTCATGTCCATTTAGTATATGTATCTGTGTTTACTAGTAAGGTAATTCTGTGTTTTTCTCATAATGCTTTTCCATATACTGCCTTCCACTGGGGCTAGTGTTACTTGCGCAGCACAGTAGTTTGCTAGTGAAGTTTAATTGCATAACAGTTGGACAAAAATGGCTCTAGTAGTGGGGGAAAAAAACAGGGCAGTCATTGTACTAGTGCACAGTAGCCATTCGACCAGTGTGCTTCATTGGGACCCCCTCGCAAATGAGATGTTGCATCTGAAGGTGTTTATCCCACGTAAATAAAGAATATTCAACATTGTTTTACTAGTGTGGACAAAGACCGTACTCCCACATGGACCTCAAGCTGGATATAAAGGACCAATAAATACATGCTCAAAAGGGTGATCCTACTGGTCAACCTAGCTAGGTTTAATTGCATATTAGTAGGCCAAAAACGTCAGTAGTAGTGGAAAAAAATATACCTAATAAGACACAGTCATTCTACTAATGCACTGAATTGTCTTACTAGCAAAGACAAAGCGTGTAGCAATACATGGACCAGGGACTGGATTTCAAGGATATTGAATAAATGCTTAGGCAGCTTTCTGTGGAAAGTCACCTGGGATTTTAAGACATGTCAGTTGGTGGTGAGTCACAGCCCCGTCGCCACCCAACCCCCCCGCCCCCAACATGCACACAAACACACACGCACACGCACTCACACACACGCACAGAGAAAGAAACAGCTGGGTTTGTAAATGGGCCACGCCACTAAAATAAAGTTCTTGTTCTCACATTGATCCTTCGAATCAATGCAATCAGTGTAAGTTAAAAATGTCCCTTAGCAGCTTTAGTAGTTGAGCAGGAAAACAAAACAGCTTGCTCAGAAAAACAGCACCGGGCTCAGTTGGCTGTCCCTATTTGTCAGACGTTTAGTTGGGGTTGTCACCATCATTGTGAGGATACGTTTTGTGCTTAGCAGGGATAGTAAACAGTAGTTTGTGCGCTTCAAGTATCAAGTGTGCCTACACCAGTCTCGAGCTTAACAAAAGTCCGACATCAACACCTGTGACAACGATGAAACGGTGGCTGCCACGCGCAGCCTTTTGTGTTCCACCTACAAGGCACAGGATGAATACATAGCTGCGATGAGAAGGGGTTTGGCACGTTCATTACTCCTGACTGGCTCGTCTCTTCTCCAGCTTCACTTTGAGCTCCTCGTTGAGAGCTGCGAGAGGAGCGAAAAAGGAAGTGAGGGTCAACAGATAGCCTGGAGATTTCTTTGCACCCAG
Organism: Filicampus tigris; assembly: GCF_054856515.1. Taxonomy (NCBI): domain Eukaryota; kingdom Metazoa; phylum Chordata; class Actinopteri; order Syngnathiformes; family Syngnathidae; genus Filicampus; species Filicampus tigris. Next base: position 10,056,393 of record NC_141226.1, read on the forward strand.
TACAGGTTCCAAACACTCTACCAGATTTAACAAAGCTGCCCCAGAATTTAACTGAGCCTGCTGTTTGCTTTACAGCAGGTACAGTGCTCTTTTGTTTTGTTACAGAAGTGAAAAGAAAAGTGAAAGCCACATTTGTCACAAGAACATTTTCCCAGAAGGATTGTGACTTGTCACAATGTATTTCTGCAAATTCCAGTCTCATCAGTTTCAAAGTGATTTCAGTGATGACACATAATCTTGCTTTTAAAAGGGAAGTCAAATCAAAGATCTACAATAAATTGTTCTACGCATCCCCACTAGTCCAAACACGGTATTGTAATTAATATTGCGTTTGTGGAGTATGATTTAAGCAGCAAAATCCACCCGGTTTTACCCATCTTAGGGGTGGCGACCATTTTGCCACTTGAGGTTGACTGAAAATGACATCACATCTGCTCAGGTAACGACCAAACACGGTTCACCTGTTTTCTGAGTTTGGTCATGTGACGTTCTCAAGCTGACCCATGATTTGCTGTTACCTGAGCCCTGAGCAACTGTGATGTCATTTTCAGTCGACAGAGAGAGGCAAAATGGCCGAACCTCGAGATGGACAAAAACGGGTGGATTTTACTCTTAACTCATATTTCACAAACGCAATAATAATCACAATGCCCTCTTTCGACTAGTGAGGGACACATTAGGGCTGTGCGATTCATGGAAATTCAATTACGATTACAATTATTACACTCAATTACAAAATTGGCAAAATAATAAAAAACGATTCTTAAAATTATAATTATAGATATAAATATCCAACGTTTATTTACACAAGGACATCATACTTGAATTTATACATTTGCATCTTTTTTTATTATTATTATTATTATTAATTTTATAACTAATTTTATCAATTTTGTTTGGTCCAAAAGGAACTTACTTACATTTATTTATCTTTTTTATTTTTTACGTATAACATTTTCTTGTTTTGTACCAAAAAAATAGATGATCGTTTGAATAATCGTGATTTCTATTTATACCAAAATAATCAAGATTAATATTTTTTTCACAATCGAGCAGCCCTAGACCACATATAGCATTTTGTTGTAGAGAACATTTTTGGACTTGACTTTTTCTTGAAGTCGGCTACCTTGATGCTAACACATAATGTGAAATTCATATGACATGCTAATGAACAGCATAGCATCTATGTGGCAGTGTTATAACTCTTACAACGGAACAAATTAAACTCGTGTCATTGTATGTCATTTACTCCCACCTGACTGCAGCACTTACACTGCGCAAGAGGGGAAGGTGATAGGATGAGTCGTCTCATGGGGTTGGTGGGCGAGGCAGGCACTGGTGAGGTCAGAATGCGGCGGTCCGGAGCAGGGGAGCGGGGTAGGGGGCTGCTGGGCCAACGATCTACACCAACTGTAAATAAATCATTGGATTTTCTGTTTCTCTTGAGAAGTGCTTCGAGACAAACCTTGCTTTGGGGGCAGCGCGGGAGCCTTTGGCAAGGGGCTGGTGGGGGCGGTGTGGAGGATCCTTTCTCCATTCTCGTCATTGGCAGAAACGTATGCTGAGGATGCAAAAACATTCGGTTACACCACTCTGAGAAAAAAATGAATCAGGAAGCCCCCCAATGAATTTGAAACTCACTAATGTTCTCCTCATAAGGTTCTTCTAGGAGAAAAGGTTGAAGAGTTCCAGCTGTCTTCTCCACAAGGGCATTAATGACATCATGAAGGGTTGCACAGGGAATCTGCACATTCAATGGAAACAGTTTCAGTTTCTCTACAAACTGGATTATGAAAAAACTATCAGCAAATTTCCTCTAACTTTATGGAGCAATAATGCATAGAGCATGGAAGGCCTCACTCTCTATAACTGAGGATGTTTTATGTAAATAAGTTACATGTAAATGGACAGCACACACCTCACCTAAGGGAGTAAAACCATGTGATTTCTCATAGCCAATCAGCAAAAAGAGGCAATAATAAAAGTTGAAACATATTTTATATAAAAAAAAAAAGTTGATTATATGGTATTAGGATTAATGCTCTGCTACCGTTAAGTAGGTGTAATAGGGTTTTATCACTGTCCTGATAATATAGTTAAATATATGAATGAAAGCAAATTTTGAAACCCTCCCGACAGAATATTGTATTCAAATTCATGTGTACTTCATAATTAAAAAGAATGTTTCTTTTATCACTTGTAGCTCATTTACATATATACAGTATTTCTATCACACTATATTATGTGTTCATATATATATTTTACAGGACAATGGGTGATAATCGGATTCTCTATTCATGAGTCAGTTTTGTCCTATAAATCACATAACATAAACAATAAATTGATTATGATGATCTATAGCAGTGGTTCTCATACTTTTTACAGCAAGTACCACATCAAACACCCCATAATGATCAGGGGTGCGCATAATTTTTTTCATGCGGTACTCGCATGAGTACCAGGAGATTGTCTTTGGTACTCACTAGTGGTCCAACGAATCACAAAAGTCACGGTTTGGCTCGGTCATGGAATTTGAGTCACGCATTGTTTTTTTTTGTTTTTTTTTTCATATGAGCAAAAGTAAAAAAGAAAAAAACTGAATAGAACTTTGTCTTCATTTATTTTATAAAACAGTTTTGCCCATAAAAAAAAACAACTCCTAATGTCTAATATGGCCGTTTAGGATTTAAGTACACAATTTAACGCAATTTTGTAAGTGGTACAGTGTATATACATTTCAAGGTATATTGCCAGACATTTTGAGCTGAATGTTTTATTACAATTATTTGTGTTGTTACAAATTAAATTAACACGTTTTATTTTTATATGTTTTTTTTTCATAATGAAAAAGGCGGCCATTTTGTCTTCTGTCGAATGAAAATTACATCACAACTGCTCATAACGACCAATCACGGCTCAGCTTCAGAAAACAGGTCAGCTGTGATTGGTCATTGTGAGCAGTTGTGATGTCATTTTCAGTCGACAGAAGGCAAAATGGCCGCCCTCGGGGATGGCTAAAAACAAGTGCATTTTGCTGCTAAACTTATATTCCACAAACGCATAATTAATCAGAATGCTGTGTTTCAACTATTGAGCCTGCTAGGAACATATTCTTGACAAAAATATGTTTGGGTTGACTTCCGTTTTAAATATAGGAAAATAAAAAACGGAATTTAAATAATTCTATTAAAAGACAAGAACAATTTAATTCAAAAACAATTTACAATTTAAAAACAATTTAAGCCACTGAAGTATATCATGCACAATTTGAACATTTAATTCAGTAAATATTTTGCAAACCACCAAAGTGGTAGAGAGCCTGCACACTACTAATGGTACTAAAGTTGAACCACACTTTAGGAACCACGAATCTACAACAAGGACTGGACAATTGAATCACCGTTATGACAATTTCACTTACCGGATTTTCCACATCAATCACGTAGCCACCCTGGTCCCTCTGTGTTACTCGGTAATGTCTGAATACTGATCTGAATGGAGCACAAAAGCACAAATCTGAAGCACTGATATGTTTAAATTAGAAGTGAACGTTTGCACAGCAGAGATTTACCCGTTCAGGTCCTGTCGCGTGGTGACAGCCAATGAGCTTCCATCTCTTCCGGGACGCAGCAACATGTTGCCACAATCTGGGTGTCTCTCCAAGAGGACTTCGGCCTCGGTTCGTGAAACTGGGCGAAAACACCTGTGCAAGTTCATAAACACACTTCTCAGTAATAACATACACACACCAGCCATAACTTTAGGTCAGGGATTCTCAAACTTTTTTAGTCCAGGTACCCCGTACACGGGAGATTTATGTTACGGATTTATTTTATAGAACATCCTCATAATCTGCACAAATATTAATGACCCGTTTAACAGAAAGGTACTTAACCAAATTCATCTGAATTAAATCCAGTAAATCTGAACAAATACCATTGGATTTTTTTTTTTTTTCAAAGTTTCAACCTAAATATTAATAACCCGTTTAACAGAAAGGTACTTAACCAAATTCATCTGAATTAAATCCAGTAATTCACCGGTTTGGTGGCCTTTGCGAAGGCAGAATTTTTAACACGGCCTTTCCATCGGATCTCGTAATTGTAGAGTGTATCGGGAAAACCTACGGTGGGATCTCTCCGACTAAAGGGACAGAGAGAGGCGAAGGAGGTGCTCGTGTCGGGGTCCGACTTCTCCGCCTGGACCTTTCTTTGTCAACTACTTCCTTAAGCATCTGGAGCTGGCCCGGCAGCAACGTCAGGCTTGATGGTACATTCAGCTTTAATATAACAGAGGGGAAAACATGTTACAGGATGGAATAATACAGGTAGGCTGTACAAAAATGTCAAGAGGAAAAATTGGTGTTTACATCTATCACAGAGTAGAGGAAACCCTTCCACAGCTCCCTTGATTCCAGGTTGGGTGCCTGGAAAAAAAATATAGAGTAACTTTCAATATCTAACGTCCTTCGAGAGGTGCATTTTACAGTTTAAACAAATCTCAAAAGAAAACGTCCTCAAAAGTCACAAGAGAGCAGAAAATCTTGCGCGTTAGCTGTTGTAGTTGTGACTTAGTCTGTTTAGCTCAATGCTAACAACAATGCAAAATACTGTAGACAGGCTAACAAATAACATCAGACATCACAGTGCTATAACCCTTTAAGCCACAGAAATGTGAACACAAATGGTGGAGCAAAACATGTAGACAGATAAGGCAACAATACTGAACGCATTTATTGTTTATCCACTGCAAAGTACGACTAATATTACTGCAGCTTACTGAGAGACGACCGTCTGTGTATATTCCTGTCTGTATTCTACTGCCCCGAGATGAGGCCAAGACACACACCAGAGGGAGCAGTACAATGTCCATTGAATTGAAGCAAAAATGTGGCAAAAACTGATTAATGCTTTAGATTCTATTTAATGATGTCATTACTGCATATTTTTCATATAATATAATATCAAGCAGTGCTATTTTCAATTTTTAAAAGACAAATTACAATTTTTTATTGGGGTGTAAGATGAAACGGTTAAATGGCATTTCCATTCATTTCAGTGGAGAAAGATTATTTGAGATACGAATGTTTTGAGTTCCCAGTGTGGTCACAATTTATCTTGTATTTGAAGGCACCGTGTATTATCATTGTGTTTTGTGTGTTTCCAGAGTCCACTGTATGCCAAGAAAGTGTTGAACGCATAGGTGTGTGCAAACTAAGGGACATTACTGTTATTCTGGTTTCTCCGTCCTTCATGCGCAGGATGAGTCTGGCCGCTTCCAAATTTCTATCCCGGGTGCAGTCGTCTTTCAGGGACACAAACCCGCTGAGGTCCATCTTCTCTACATACTGAAATACAGAAAAGATAACAACAAACAATACATCATGGTTACATTTCAAAGAGACTTTACCCACCAAATCATACTTACATGAGTGTCCTTGGAATTATTGAAAAAATACAACGCATTCCCACACAGACATGTCCACAGACGTCTGGGTGCCTGCAACAAAGAAAGAAATATAAAAATGTAGCATCTGTTTAGTTTTTTTTCTTCCCTCAATTTATCTCATTTCCTGCCAAGGTGAAGAATGGTGGGCGGGCAGCAGCTGCTGTCAGCAGACCACTGCATTAGCCTGCACCTGAGCCTGGCTCAAATGACAAGTCCTGGCCTCCAGTAAAACCATCTTAATGAGAGCCTGGGGGACCCTGAGTGGGTGGTATCCCCCTTGTGTCATCACCATCCATTGATAGGTAGGCAGCATCGTGCAGTTATGCGTCAACATTACATTTCAACGTAACTTGAAAGGCACTGAAAACGCACACCAAGGAGCAGTCTGTTACTATGGCTACAACATTCTCCTAGAAAGCACACCGGATGTGTGATCCATTCAACAAACCGTCTGACACTTTAATATATTCAGAGGACAATTAGGGGACTGTTTTCTTGAATAGCGGATCTGAAAGCACGCCATATCTGAGAAGTGGCAAAACAAGAAACAAATTCCCTACAGGTACCAACGTTCACTCGCCTCGCCCCTTTCCCGCAAGATAAGGAAGTTGGCAGGTCGTCGGGAAACACCGGCACGAAACCCGGACAATCATACCTTTTCTTTGGGTCCCCGCTTCTCCAAATAGCCTTCGTAGTAACAGGGCGGGAGCTGCGCGCGGGTTCCCCCCGGTCCGGGGCGCTGCCTGACGGGTGCAGCCGCCATGAGTGTCGCTGGCTGAGCACCACCGCGGCACCACCAGAGGACAAAGGGGCGCACAGAGAAATCCGGGCAAGGGACACGCCTTCTCCCGATGAGATGGTGCTGTGGCAATAAGCCAACAGCTGGCTGGTGGAGCATGCTGTGTCTGATGGGGAGTGGGGGTGGGGGTGGGGGTGGGGGGTGCACCGTGCAGATCATGCATAGCTTGAAGAAATATGTCTAAATTATCGTGCTGCTTTGTGGCTAAGTGACATCATGTATATGGAAAGAAGCCATATGAAGAAAATGGTTAGTACATTATTTCTTTGTATTGGGTTACACATTACATCCAGACGTTTAAACCATTTAATTTATATACTATTTGTCCACATTCAAATCACAGGTGAGCCAATTAATCCTATCTGACTATGCCCACAACGTGGACACGGTTTGCCCAAAAAGTTGCAGGACTGGCATCACAAATGATTTCAAACCCAATCTAACCACGTCCACCAAGCGATCCTGCGCTGTTTGCATTGTTCGGTGCGTGGAAAGATAGAGGCGAGAGTTGTAGCAAGACACTTCGCAGCTGCTAGACAACGCAACTGCTCGTAACGCGCTGCGCATCTGACACTTCCTAGCCGAGAAGACCATCACCGTGCTGGAGCAACGTCTCTACTCACTCGAGCAGAATGTGGAGCAAACAATCGGAATTGAAAGGTGGAAAGTTAGTAGTACAATAGAGGCAAACAACACAGTGCATTGCCGGTGTCAGTTTGTAATTTAGTGCAGCATCTACCATGGGCTGCAGAAAAAATAGATGTAAGGCTGCAAATGGTCCTTAGGCCATAGTTTGGACTCAACATTTTAGTTTAAAAAAAAAAAAAAAAAAAAGGAAAACGATGCCATAATTATAGCGAAAATGTCCTTAGTTTCCATTTTTCTCAATTAATATCACGTATGAGCTTTCGGAGTTCATTTTAGATTGATCTATTTTGCTACTGCTGTATGTCCGTACAAAAGAAAGGTCAAACAGTAGATTGAGAATTGTGGCTTACATTATTATACAATAGTGTTTTTTTTTTTTTTTTACAAGCACTCAAAATGCACACTATATCAAGAAGTAAAACTAAACTAAAGCGAAATAATCCCCAAAAATTAAAGCGACCAAAGCTGCAAATTAAAACTAACCACATTTAAAAACAAAAGTCAAAACGAAATTATAAAAAAATAAAATTGGGAATGTGTACATGCTAACTCCACACAATAAAGCCAGCGTGGAGATTTGTACTGCAACCTCAGAATTGTGATGCAGATGTAGTAAACCACTCATCTACTGTGCTGCTCTGACTAACTAAAGGTGACATATCAATAGTTGAGCCGTTTACCAGCAAATAAATTGAGCAACTCCAGAGGTAATATAGGACACATACTTCGACAAGCATTCTCACTCACTTTCACACCTATGGGCAATGAAATCTTCACTGTACCATTAACATGCATGATCTTGATATATGCAACCAGAGTACCCGGAAAGTACAGGAAGAACATGTAAACTCCACACAACAAGGCCGGAGTTGGGATTTGATCCCTGAATTTCGGACTGTGGGGCGATTGAGAAAATGATGTAATACTTGCAACAAGTAGCAGTATGACAATATTTATTTGAATAAGCAAATAGCCTTCATCCCCCTTCACACATAATACATAAAATAAACAAAAATCAAACATCACAAAGAGGTAATCCTTGTATCCTCAAGATAATCCTGGATAATCCCACTTTTAGTCCCCCAATGTGTCAGTTACATTTAAGACAGCATGCAGTTACATTTTGACACAGAACATAAGACAATATGATAAAATAACACTTCCTTCCTTAATGGTACGATATTTCAGGGCCTTTTGGAGTTTAGTGTTGCAGTAAATGCCAGTGGAAGTTTTTAGATGACAATGACCAAGCAGCAACAAACACTCCAGTCCTTTGTTCCAAGACATTTTTCATCTTATTATCCAAGATGAACCCAAAGACCCTCCTCCCCAACTCCTTTGATTTAGTCTAATGAGGCATGGAAACACACACCTGAACCATGTTATTCCTCTGCACAGATTCCCCCCGTCACCAAGCCTCTTCAATAAGAGGAATGGCATAGTGAGGATGCAAACAAACATAACATTTGGATGCGTACGCAGCTACAAGAAGATTATTCCAGGGTCGAACCAAAGCTCCAAAAGGCACCATGGGATTGGGATAGGGGGCAGATAATAATGAGAAAGGGGGCAGGTGGCGAATAAAGACGAGCGGGGGAGGGCATAATCCACTGCTGTGTGGCTTTGCTCCTGAAAAGACCTGTCTTTTCCACTCAAGGCTCAAATTGTGATGGCAGAGTTGAGCGTGGCGGTCTCACAAGGGGATCATGGCGAAAGGTGAAATTCAGCATTTTGGGGAATTGAGCGCACCATCGCAGTTTTCTGGTAATTGAAAGTGAAAAAAGCAAATGTGTACCGGACTTGCTTAAATTAGTGAACTCAATCCAAAAAAGATGGGGAATGGATTATCAGTCAGGTCTGTTGCAGAGTTGGACCCAATACATGTCAAGGTCATTTCCATGCTCCTAATTAAAGGTTAAAATACAAAAAATGCTGTAGTGTAGCTTGTCCAGCATCTTGACAAAATCAAATCACGGGCAGACAATTCACTGACACACAGTTGGCTTGGCGGCCAGAAAACATTGGAAGCGACACTGCCAGCAGCATCAATCAAGCCTGAGAAAATTCAGGAGCTGGATGTTTATGGCTTTGGTATTATATGTTTACCACACATCTCAAATATTGGCCATGGTTGGGATGCATTAGACCCCATACAAAGCCACCTCTTCCCTTCTTTAGAAATGTTAACGAGAATTATTGCACTTCCTTTTTTAGTGTTAAATGGAACAGGTTAGGCATCATCTCAAAGGAGGAAGGGGAGCTCAAACAAACTAAACAAGAGCCGCGATGAACCGTACAATTGTCGTATTTAAAATGGATTATACATGATCTGCCATGTTCAACATCAAATTTATTTGGATTATACTGCCCAGATATAGCATTAGTGTCCCCCAAAAAATGCCCAAAACCTCTGAATTGGTCTGAATTTTATATTTATGTATCTATTATTATTTAGGTATACGTTCTTTTTGTGAAATTTTTGTTTGGTGGAGTGTCATGAGATTTTTCCAGTGTATCATTTTGATGACTTAAGACGCAAAACTACCTATCTTTAGGATTTTCTATAGGATGAAATGGATTTCTACGAATTACATTCAGCAAGGAAAAAAAAGAACGGTAAATTATTCATATCGGGCATGTTGTGTTTCAGCAATCTATGTGTGCCTCGGCTCAGTGCAGGTTGGGATACACCGAGTTAATCAACGAGATCCGCTTGACAGTGTAACAGCCCAAACAAGGAGCATGACCAACACTAGATGGCAGTATCAGATTGGCTAAAAAAAAAAAAAGAAAAAAACAAGAAAAAAAAGCCGACCTGCATGACGCCTCAAGCAAGGGTGACGTGGCAAATTACTTCCAAGAAAGCATACTTAGTGTAAATTAATAACAAAAAAGGCCTTTAAACTTGTAGTGAAATTTGTTAGTGTTGGGGAAGCTTCCTCAAAAATGTCTTTGAAGTTATAATGGAGAAGTGAAGAAAGTGCACAGGTGCATTGCGGGTCCAAGACTTGGGAGTGCCGTAAGCGCACTCAAACATTACACCATCGGTTTTGTGATTTTGGTCCGTCTTTTGAAAAACTTCAGAAAATTTAAGCAATGCTTCTGACCAAATTGCAGAGGGAAGCAAAATAGGCCCTCATAATGAGATGCTTAGTTTTCTCACAAATACAGTATGTTGCTTGAGTGAATAATCCTCCTCCTTCCGCTCCCCGTTTGCTCCTGCCGCATTGCTTTCAGTGCGACAGTGGAACGATCACTTCGACGTAGTTGTTGGGGAAGTATCCCGTCTTGCCCCGAAGCTTTCCCTCAAACCAGTTCTCATCAATGTAACTGATCAAAGTGATGGTGTCCCCCTCGCGGAATCCCAGCTCATTCTCATTCTCGGGGTCAAAATCGTAGATCGCTTTGCAGCACGGCTCGGCTGATGAAAAGGGACAAAGAGGAAGAGTGTGAGGCTGTGGAGCACTTTGACAGTTCACACCCCCCCTTAATGTGATTAGTATTGACTTGGGAAAGATTTCATTAGAAGATCTGTGTGAGTGGAAGGTTCCCACCAGGAGTATTGCAGTCTGGAATAGAAGCCATAGAAATTATAACCACAACGCTTAAAGTGAAACTGTCTAAAGCTTGACACCTGCACCAACATGTTGCATAATTGTCGCTGTCGGGAGGAAACCTCATGTCCGAATATGGTCAATTTGATATTCCCCCCCCCCAAAAAAAGTCAATACTATTGATCTGTCCCCCACGTCATCTGTTTTATTAATAATTGATTGTTCTAAACCTTCGCTGCAGAAAGAACTGGTCAGCCGCGAAGGTGTGTTTGCACGCAAATTCATTTCCGCCACATCATTTTATTTGTTGCGTCACATAGATCTTAAGAATTTTGTATAAGAGTGTGAGAAGACTATGAAACCACAGTCTTTTGTTTATGTCTCGTCGTGGCGGTCGGCATGAGTGCAGATTATTGATATGCTCAATGCAGCGTAATTATTTGCGATTTTTAAATTGAATCAAATTAGCAATTGAACGTGATTTTGGGGTGGATTGTTGATGTTAGTGCGCTACAGTATATGACAGTCATCTAAGGTATAAAACAAACTTGAATGATGTGGTGTTTCATAACTCAGGATGGCATTTTGGTTTTTAATTTCCTGAAAAGTAGCGGCTTTGGAGATGCAAGGATCCCACCCGACAGCGATGATAAAATAAATGTTCTATTGTTGCCTCCATCAAGGTTTTTTTCAGGCTTTAGCTGAGAAGCAAATTGAGTCCAAGTTTTAGGAAGTCAAGTTTAGATTTAATAGTCAAATGAAGATTTGCTCTGCAGGATCAGGATTTGTAATGTGAAACCAAATTTCATCTGGATCTGATGCATACTGGCAGCCATCCCATTTAAAATGTTCAAATGTAGATTTCTGTTAGAGGTCATCAGATCAGGTTCAAATTTGTTATGCTAAATTTGGATCCGGAGAGCCCAGGTAAAGGTGTTTGTTGATTTCATAAATGGCATTTTTTTTCTGCCTTAGTGGAGGTTTTGACAAGCCCCATCTTGTGGCGTCGCCCAGACAGATTGAATGCATTATACCTAACAGCACTTTTCAACAATATTAGTGGAACAACTTTCCTCAGACACGCAAACACTTTTCGGCCGCACAAATGTGCAACAGAGGGAGCACAATTCATGAATAAGGCTTTCTTATCTTTTGCCTCACTCACGCGCTCTGTTCCTGATGGAAGTTCTCGGGAAGGACGGACCTGGATGTTGTTTACGGTGTGTTGCAAAGGGAAAGACACAACAATCATAAAACAAATGCCTTACTTGGAGTTGCACGGCAGTGTTTCTTTCCTGTCCCACAAACTTTGAACACATTTACACTTAACGACACATTGTAAATGTATTTGAACACAAAAAAACTTGCAAGCGCAAAACATAGAAAATACAGTACTTATAGTAGATCTGTGCCAATGTATGTGCCTTTAAGAGGCGGGATCTGGGAGGGTGAATGTGAGTGTCATTCCAGACAGCAGCAGTCTGTGTGAGTGTGTTTCACAGGCATGAAATAAATGGCTGAAGTGTGCATCGTGACTGTGGCTCTCCTTTCCCATTCCCAGGGAATTACAGCAAGTGTACTGTAAAAACATGATGAACGGTGATATAGAGGGGAAACATTTACCTGGAGAGTAAGCTGGAGGGCTTGTTGCAGTTGGCGTGTAACCTCCGTTGGACTGCTCAGTCTCTCCATAGTCAAAGCTCTGCCTGGGTTTGGGTCTGTACTCTCGCCTTGGTTGGGACCGACTTTCCTCAACCCTGCGTGACACGTATTCAATAATCATTCTAATATTGTTTGATTAGGATTTATTTACACGCTGAAGAAACTTGACAGCATTGTAAATGTCAGAAGAAAGTAAAGTCAAAATGCTCTGTTTTAGAACTAAGCATTACAATATTTAGGGAATCAATCGATAAAAATGAAATCTATTCAAGCAACATTATCAATCAATCAAATTTAATTTCTATAGCACTTCTCATACAAAAAGGTATCCACACGTATTTACGACAACTAATATGAATTATTGTATTGACTAATTAGCTGTTTAAATCAGAAGTCCTCCTGATTTATGTGCGGCACATCAATCCCTACAAAGATTGTCACTGAGCTGACCTTTTTTTCATTTCATCAGAAAGTTCCTCCAGAATCTCTGTAGAATTTCTGTGGTACTGCAGCAAGGATTCTATAAAAGATGCCAGCTGGCTCACCTGCTCTACCTACAGAACAGCAATTACAAAAAGAAAAGTAGTATTGGTATAATTCCCATATACAAAGTAATATCTCAAAATTCAACCATCCTAAACTTGAACTGAAAAAAGCAGCAAAGCAGGTTAGACAAGCTCACAGTGCTGCCTGTGCTAAGTCAGAAGCAAAACAAAACCAAAAAGCAGACCATATCGGACGCAGGTTACAATTTGAATTTGTTCCGCGACCTGTTTGCAACTTGAAACATTTGAAAAACGTGGTCATGTTTGCCATTGAAAAAAAATGGAGAGGCAATTAATATGTTATGGCCTCTAAACAAAGTTATATTCACCTTATTTTTATGGTTGTGGTCAAATAAACACTGTAAAATACAGAATTATGTGAAAGCCGCATTGCATCATGGGATGTGTAGTCATGACGAATGTAAAAAATGCTTTGCGCTACTTGTTGAGGAGGCCACTGTTGTGAGACTATTCACCTGCGACTTGTGTGGCAGAAACAGAGGTAGCGCACTCCCTGTAAAGAGTTAAAGCTCCTGAGTATTTTTCGAAGAGTGATTTTACAAGTCCTCAATGCCTGACTACACATCCCATCAGAGCTGGGCAGTCCGTCCCTGGGCCGGACCGGTCGGGCCCGGCCGGATGCCCATTTTTGGGGCGGGGGGTGACAAATTTTTTAAAATGGCTGGACTAAGCATGGCCGGAAGTTGATTTTAGTCCGGCCCACTAATCGGCCCTCATGCGTGTGACGTGCTCGCGAGGCGGCCAAAAATCATCTCAGCCTACTCGGTGAAAGGCTTCTTTTTAGGCTTCTTTCTACTCCGGCATCGGCGCGAGCGACAACTGCTGTTATATGGATTGTGGTATTGTGGCACGAGTATATTCAGACGCTAGCACATCAAGGTGGAGTTCATGCACTTTTTCTGGCGTTCACTACTTCCGGAAATACGCCATAGCAAACCTGCAGTGTATAGTAGTTTGCTGGTATCCTTTTTTGTTGAAGGCCAGGAAGGAGGGGAAGTGTGCAAAATAAATAAGCAACTTGACTACGACTTCTGTGACTTCTTGTACGACTCTTCTCTATAATTATTGGACCCAAATGATTATACAATACGACAAATCCAACCCCGGGGCTCGCAATGCAAGGAAGCACGCAGTTGGGTAAATACTATTGCAGCATGTCCACAGCCGGTTCGAATAGTAAATTAGCCAGAAAATGATCCTTAAAAAGCCTCTGCTGTTAGCGTCTCTCCCGCAGCGACGTCAATCACGGATGCTTTTTTTTTTTTTTTTGGGTCGGGGGGCTCAATATTTATTCTAATAATTGTGGCAGTACAAGTTGATACTGTATATGGAAGTCATATTAGCTCTGCGTGAGCTATATATAAAGTGAATTACGGTAGACAAAAGAAATCTTCTAAATATCATTTCCCCAAAATTGAGCATTATTAATTGCAAAAGCAGAATCTTTTGATACTACTCTTGATCTGAAAGCAGATGTATTGTATCCAATGCTGTGAGCGCACTGACTGCATGGCACACAACATAATTGTCATTTAGATTTATCAAATGTATTTATATTGTACAATACAATATTCTAAATTAGTTGCAGTAAAAAAAAAAATCTGAATTGCTATCTAAACAATTTGTAATGTAGGATAATGACGTTTTAAGCAGTGCAACCTGATTTCAGCCATCAGAGATTGTGATAAACAATAGTCAACCTACTATGAAAAACTGTATTTTTGTGAAAACAAATATGTGCCTAATGTCCAACCACAATCCAGTCAACTGGTCACTCACATCAGTCTCCAGCAGGTTGTACATGGAACTCTCAGCCATGTCTCTGGACTCATGGAACTTCTCCAAGGACTGCCTGATCTCCTCATCTGGAATTTTACCCTGACGTTTTTTTTTATAGTCGTAGTCCAGGCGGCGGCCCTCCATCTTTTTCAAATGGTGCTGATGGCGTAAAAGGATTACAATAGCAGAAAATGAAGATTTCATTTATGTCACCAATAGAGTTGCACCGTATACCGGTACTACAATTGTACTGTGAAACCTCGCTGTCAAGAATGAAACAACACCACGTATATTAGTGAAGGCACGTCTATGCGGTTTAAATAAATAAATAAAGGATTAAGTGTGCTTGCTCCAGGCTATAGTATAGAATAACTGCCCAATATTATTTTGAGTTAAGAAATGGTATCAAAGTCAGAATTTTGGTATTGTGACAACACTAGTCATCATTGCATTTTTGATGTCTCAGTACAAATGCAAGACTGCAGCACGTGGTTTTCACGTGATGATAAGTGCACACGTATTTTCCCTGTGCCAAATAACTATTATTTTACTAATCGATTCATCTCGATTATTTTTTTCAATGAATCAATGACTCAAGACAAAAAAAAAAAAAATTTCCCTCCCTCTATTCGAATTCACATTATTTCAAATGGATAGTGCAGAAAATGTACCAACATAAATTAATTATGATTCCAGTCTGTAACATCAGCCAGAAAATAGGCAAAAATGTCAATCATTGTTTTCCAATGTAAAAGCAGATGTATGCATATAGAGACAAAGATAAACGGTCTGCTTTCGTGGAGGACTTCAGAAATCAGAGAATTTTTACCCTTGAGGGGTGATTTGGAAAATGGCAAGTTAAACAAGGTCTCTAAAACGATTAATTGATTGTTAAAAAAGTTGTCAATAATTTAATAAATCAAATAATTGTTGAAACTCCACTGTGTGTGTACCTGAATATCTTTGATGTCCTTCTCAACGACCCCTTGCAGCGGGTCAATGAAATTCTGTTTAACGTCAATGTCCAGGCTGTCCTTGATCGCGGACAATTTCTTCATTGATTCTCCAATAGCCACGAGAGCGCCACCTGGAGGAAACATGTACCAAATGCAGCTTTGTGAATAGGTCACAGTCACGGAGGCAAAGAAAAGCAAGCGCCTCAATAAGAAGATCTTCAAGGCATGCTTGGGATTAGTTACTAAAAACGGTACCTTGTAGGACCTCGTATTGCCAATAGAAAAACATCAATAGTTGTCTCCAAATACGTCAACATTTATTTTTGATACAAATTAATATATAATATATATATATATATATATATATATATATATATATATATATATATATATATATATATATATATATATTTTTTTTTTTTTTTGGTAATTGATGATTTTTTTTTTTTCTTTTACCAAAGTTTTGCTGGCCCATGTCCGCCCCGTATTTAGTCATGCACTCTCCTAACAGGCCTTCGGACTGCGGGTAACCAGGACTGTTGAGTTGTCCACGGAATTTGGACACCGTGTTGAGCATGGACAGCTTTGCTCTGTAGGCAGGGTTAGGTTGGAGGTACTCTGTTGTTTTGTTGATGACTTCAACCACTGCTTTGCTGGTAACATCTGCTCTCTGGAGAAACACGGTTCGGAAGGGATAGCTACTTAAACATGCAAACGTGCAAAAATGTCGGTTCATGTTTATCTTTAAATGTACATGATACCCTTTCAAGGTCCTTGAAGTCTTCATCCAGCTTAGTTCCCTCTGCACCGCCGACCTTCTCGCTCACCATCTGAGAACACAAAGGAACTAAATTGTACTCTGAAACACTAGACATGCTCTTTATCTTTAAGAGTTCAACCAACAATTTTGTGGGGGAAATCCACTTCTGAATTTGCCCAAAACACTTCACGCGAGACATCAGCAAATCTTATGAGACAAACTCAGCAAGTACCATCAAGATTAATCCATAAATCAGTCCAATGATTCTGTTGTCATTTTTGGGTTTGTTTTATTGGTGATTTCTGTTTTTACTTCTTTTAGCTAGGAATTAATTAGCTGGAAAAAAGCGGCTAAAAGCTGTCAAATGGGGTGTTCATTTCGGCCACTAATCTCGCAAGTGACGTTCCAAGTGTGTCATATTGTTGGTCCGCCAATCATTTTAAGCACCGACAACTTATTCCTGGCATTTGTTGACTATCGCGCACGCATTTTTTAAGAGAAGAGTGACCATCATGAAGTAGGCACGGGAAAGTCAAATTCACAATTACAATGCATGCACTAAATATTTCATTTTGGAAAATTCAAGTCGTAAAGACCCCATAGATTGTTCATCCTGTGCATTGTGGTGGAGCGCTTCTGGCACGCTGCTGGGCCAATTTCAAAATAAAAGCCTCACAAAGCATTAATGTCATGTGATGCATTTATTTTGAAGTTGGCCCTGGTGTGGGTTGTTAACAATTGTTATGGTGGCTGGTTTGACATTGACTAATTTCGTGCCAGAAAACATGCCATGCCTTCCTCATCTGTAGGAGAAGTATATTGCTCTGGAGGCATTTGGGCATAATGATGCCAAACGATGCAGCCAAATCCTTTCAGGATCGACAAGATAGGTAAGCGTCATATGACCAAACTCAGAAAACTCGACTGCTCCCTATTTATCTGATTTGCTTTTATCATACCAACCCTCGCGGATCCTGAGGTCCTCTGGCGCTGGCCTTTTATTTATTCCAAGGGTGAGGACCAAAATGCATGGCGAGGCTGCATTCAGCCATTTTGGTCTTCACCTTTGGAATAGCCTGCCAGAGGACGTCAGGTCTGCAGAGACTGTTGATATTTTTAAGAGGAAGCTCAAGACACACCTTTTTAGTTTGGCTTTTAACAACTTTTAAATAATTTATCTTTTCTTTTGATTGAAGATTATTTTTATCTTATTTTACTGATTTTAGTTCTTAGACTATACTACTGTTCTGTCTTTTAGTTTTGTTGCTCTCTGCCGTTGTCAGCTTTTAGCTCCAGTGTTTCCTCATGGGGGGGCCTCCGCTTTGAGGGAGGGGTGACTGCCCTTCCCGCGGGGGCTGTCGTCGCAGGGACTCCTTGGGTCTGGGTGGCCGGCGGCCTCTACACTTTGTGTGGGGTCCGCCTGTCTAATCCGGGCTGGGGTCTCTATGGTGGTGGCGCCCCTGTGGCCGTGGGCTGTCATTCCCCTCGGCACGGAGAGCTCCCCTTGGGTACCCTTTCCTCATATGGTTTCTCTGTGCCTTGTCATGTCTTTTTAACACATTTTATCAGGTTGTGCACTTTGTGTGGGTGTGTGTGAATGAGTGCTGATTTACTAATGGATATCTGTCTTGGGTTTGTTGCGAGGGAGGGTATGAACGGATTTTTTTTATTTTTTATTTTACTTTATTTTTTTTAATGTTTTGCTTTGGATGTTTTACAGCACTTTGAGTTGCATTTTTATGTATGAAAAGTGCTATATAAATAAAATGTGATTGATTGATTGATTGAGATGGATAAAAACAGGCGGATTTTGCTGCTTAATTCATATTCCACAAACGCAATATTAATCAGAATACCGTGTTTAAAGTAGTGGGGCCGCATACTATATAATGTAATATTGTAAAGAACATTTTTTAGTTGACTTCCATTTTAATGAGTTGCCAAGGAATCAGATTGTGGCTCTGTCTTGGCAGATACTCCAAATCAAGTGAATTGGACTGAGGCTCAGGTGCAAACATTTTTTTATGGGGACGGCCCTAATCTGACTTCATCTCTGAATTGTCAATCTTCTGACATCTCTGCCAACTGGACTGTGAAACTGGTATGGGCGGGTTATTGACATAACTAAGATTCCACTTGTCATCATGCAGGATTGACACTCCCACCAAGCTGTGGGTGCTCACCAATCACATGATGGGCCGCAGCAGTGACTTGCAAAACAAGCATCTTCAAAGCATACCGGTTTTGCCAGTTATGTTTTTGTTGCGCTTCATATTTCTTATGGGGCAACAGAAACCCAGCTCATTTACAGTTAGACATTTGACTGACAAAGGCTCCTTAATTTGGTCAACAATCCTGATAATCTTTCTGACTCAGTTGCGATGGTTTACGATTCACATTGAGGTGTTTTTCGCAGTGACAGATATACAGCAGTGATTGCTCACATGATGCCTTTCCCCCCAAAATGCTAAATACCAATTATCACTGGGGCCACTTTAGAGAAATGTTGGCCAGATGGCCAAGTATTCTGCTAAATCTCTTTAACATGTGTCCTTGGATTAAGTCCCCCCCCCCCAAAAAAAAAAAAATCCAATAGAATTTGTCTTGCTTTATAATTAAAAGACAACGATATCCCATTACGTATATCAACAGCCAATAACATATATATTTGACATGTACTAGTTTTTGTAACATAATTTCACACAACGTTAGAAAAATAGCATAGTTACCTAAACCCTTTTTAATTTACCCCTCACAATATAAAAAATACAAATATGCTTGCTAACAATTTTATTTCTTCTTGTCGATCTGTGTGGATTCGCGATTGTCCAGGTCAAGTTTAAATTGTTTGTTAAAGTTGTTAAATGACTTAAAACTTCACAAACATTCGGCGACTTGGAAACTCACGATGATAATTGCACGTAGGAATGAAGTGACCCACACGGATTATAGAGCAAAACAGAAAGCAATACGTTCTCTTGATTAGTGTCTGCTCGTTCATTTAAGTTTTTACATGTATGATCCAGAATCACTTCACGGTAAATTCGCCAACATGCTGTCGGTGACTTTTCACGTGTAAACACGTTTTATCACGAGTTTGTGATATATACACATATACAGACATATTTGACGTTTTTGACTCAACAAGCTATCTTGTCGTAACGTAGCCTGGGCATAAAAACTGTGCCAACAAGCTAGCTAGCGGCTAATTTAAGTTAGAAAAACCATCGCTCTCTTACCTGACTGGCTTTATAAAATTGCTTCCTGATCCCAGCGACGGACATCGTGCACGGTCTGTTTTGTCCACTGGACTTCACCAAGGAGAAATATTTAATAAATGACAAACACAAATGTGGACGCTCTAAAGAGCAAGGAGCGAGCAAGCGAGTACCACGTCTTCAAATTTTGGACGGCAGATGTGGAACTTAAAGAACTTGCTTCAGTGCCTTGGCGACCACAGCTTCCTGGCTCCGGCTTGTTGTGGGAGGCTCCAGGACCGTCGAAGTGGGTCAATTGCTGACGCGCTCTTAGGTTCGTCTTTCGCCCATCTAAAATTTCATTAATTGGCATAGTATAACAGTCGTTCACTACACTAACAAACTAACTAGGCTTATGTTGCTGAATCTGAACCCTTTGTTTTTGACAATGAACCAAGGGGTTAGAATAAGTGAAGTTACGGCTGCAAATAATTAAGACACCTTAAGTGTTTGTAAATTCAGTGTTCAAAAAGCAGTTAAGGGAATTAAAAGATGTGTTTCTATTGTTGGGGTGAAATATTGGAATAATGCAAAAACGTTGGAAAACCTGTGAATCACTTTTATTTATTTTTTTAAATTGTTCGCAAAGCTATTTTGGAAAGTCGCAGAGAATGATTTACGTGATGATTTATTTATTGCTATTTTTTGTGTTTTGTCTTTGTGTTTGCATAAAATGTAAATCGGTAAATGTAGTTTTTCATTGCCTTCAGGGGGAGAAAAGGCCAGGCTTCAATAAGCATTAGCTTCTGCTTGTGCCATTCTGTCATGGGACATGATTGTAACTGTTATGTTGTGTATATATTATGGATTGTAATGATGACTGATGACAGAATAAACAATCAATCAAAATAAACATGTAATCAAATAATAACCATTTATATGAATATTGTATCTATACTACCAATAATAATTTTGTCAACACCTTTGACTATAATCTATAAAATATCATAATCTTTATAGGATAACTTAATTCCACATCTTGCTCGCTCTCTAACAAGGAGCCGAATGCCAAAATCCAGAAAGGGTGTTTTTCATGGATGTTACATTTATGCCTTTCAGTGACTCTTCCAGTCTCTCTATCTTTGTTGTGTGTTCTGATGACACTGTTAGGTGGTAAATGTTACAGCATGATGAAAAGTACTGTTCAAATACAAATTGTATTTAAACGTTGAAATATATTTGTCCATTCATGGATCAAACCCCTGTTCTTTATTTTGCTGTTCAGTTCCATGTTAGAGAATAAACAAAAAGTTGTGACATTTAACAATTGTTAACATGCATTCAGAAGTTTAGAGGCCAAATGAATTTAGCTGTAAATGGTCAATTTTATGTTTATCCTAAAATGGCATCCGAAAGCCTAATATTCCTTACTTTTTGCCAGAAATGTACATTGAAATATCTTACAGCAAGCCACCAAACCAACATGTCACAAAAAGCTTACACTGCAATCACGTCTCAATTTACTCACAGCTGTTACTTTGTACTTGGGTATCAAATGTACAGCACACAGGTCTTAACTGCAGGCCCGTCAGGGTGTCCAATCCAGTCCATTGGCATGATTCTTGCAAAGTGCAAAACCTAAAAAACTAATTACATGCCAATTTTCAATAAAAGTAACTTGTTTCTAATTCTGTCCACTGGAGGTCACCTTGACATATTTTAGTTATGTAAAAATTATTACCCTCCATAGAAATACTTTAAGACAACCAATACACATTGTTTAGTTAAACTTTAAATCTATTTTTTAAATTATTATTATTATTATTTTTTTTTTACAAATGGTGACAGGTGTAGACTGTTCACTAGTTAATTATTTGCCTTCTGTCATCTATTGGAGGAGCATTTAATTGTTTTGTCTGTCACTGTATACCACTGTCATCAAAATATGAACAAAGATATGTTATTTGTAGTAAAAAAATCATAATATTTGGAGAAATTAAGGTAAGTAAAATTGGATAATTTCGGCGGTTCACCTGATACCTATCACGGCCCAATGGTTAGGAATCACGGATGAATTTCTACTTACAATGACTTGACAGACATTTCTAAAGAAGAAACCATTTATTACATTCTTAAAACCACATATAATGTATCCCAATGGACAACAATATATATTGAGCTGTGTGACTCACTTAGTCTTGAACTAGTAGTATATCGCTAGTTCATTTTTTTCTTACAAGGAAAGAAAAGGGAGACAATAGTCCTTTTTGGACTTTCCCAATCATTTGCCAATTAAATAAAAAGTTTACTGACTTTAAAGGCCAAAAGTGGAGACGTGTAAAGAAAGTGGAAAAGAGACAAATAAGTGAAGATCACGGCAAAAGGAAAAAAAAAAAAAAACCAAGAATGGAATTTGTCATTAAACAGATTTGTTTGTTTTCCTATGTAAATGCTCATAAATTTAAAGTTACAATATTAGGACAAACGGGAAGGGGTCCTGACAGATTGTGAGCAACATTCACAAAAATAGAACTTACATCCACAGTGATTATGGTTGTGGGGTGCAAAGGCGTGAGGAGTACAAGGCTGGTCATAGAAGGGACAAGAGATCACAGCTAGCTCCCTGAGTGACGGGCGGCAGGCCCAAAACCTTCACAGCACCCAAAGTAAGACATGTTCACCTCAATACTAAAACAACCGCCAGAAGTTGACTTTTTCTTTCCAGTTAAATGTACTGAAACTTTGAGGGACCTTGCGTGACAGAAAAACAAAAAGATAAACAAGAACGTCTTACTGGCTTTGCCAACTCAGGGGGGCAGCTGGTAGCTCCGTCTGGCATTAGACTACACTCCAGTGAGAAACGGGGGATTGTAAGTGCTTTTTATTCAAACAAGTGTCGGGTTTGGGACTAAAGGGGGGAGGGGAACAGCAATTCTACAAATAATGCAGTTGCTTCAACCAGCAAGGAGGGGTTATGATACAAATTGTGAACCATCAGGACCTGAACAAGTGAAACTACATGAGTGATTGAATGAAACTACACCTGACTGCTGGTTAGAAACAGCTGGGGGGAGGACACTGTGTATCCCCTCTTATGAAGTTCATAAAGTTTTCCTTGCTTGATCTTTTCCTTTCGAGTCCTGTTTGCCCTCCTCTTGTTTCTTCAGGCAAGGGCACGGTCATCAGCATCAGAGCTCAGTTTAAATGCCAAACAAAGGCAATTTGTTTCCTCCGTCAGATGGACACGCTGCCCCTGTTTGCATCAATACAACAAGTGTCTGTTCACCCACTTTGTGGGTTTGCTGTCATAGGGAAAGTGTGTGTGTGTGTGGGGGGGGGTTGTCATGGAAACCTGAGAGTACTATATAGAGAGGAAAATAGTCCAGAGTCCAAATATCGGCTTCCTTTGTGTACGTCTCACTTTTCTCTCCCTTTCATTCTGAACTAATCTCACACGCTCCTTACACTCTCGACTCACATAGTCATCTATTTACATTCTTATTTAAAATATTTGTATATAAATGTGTATATAAATTAAAGATAATTTCATCTTGCCCTGTCTCTAAGTGGCATTTGCAAGGAAAAGGGATGCGTGGGACTGAGGTTTCTCAAAGGCCTACTCAAGGCAGCACCGAACACAGGCAAAATGTTGTGAGAAAAAGCGGCTCGAGGAGGTGAAGTTGTGTTTTTTCTTTCTCTAGAAAATGACTTGTGAACTTGGTCCCTAAGTGACAGTACATGAATCGGGTGGTTTTGTACGACTACGCACACATACATACCATACTGAAAGATAAATATTGACTGAAATCTAATTTGTATGTCCATGTATAAAACTGTCTTAAGTATGACAGGGTTATACATTCACCGTTGAGTCGTTGCTTGTGCACTGGTGCGTGTCGATGAGGTACATTCATTACTGGTTGGACGATCCGCAGCGGATCGGATGTTATACAAGTTTTCAAACTTGTATGTGCCTCACGCATATGCTTGTTGGTGCTGCTACAATATGCAGAGGAGCACGTGCGTGCATGGTCTGTAGTGTAAGGTGCTTTTGCCTGCTCGGAAAGTGGAGGGCTACTTTGGAATCACGGGAGACGGAGTAATTTAAGTCCTGGATTGTCTTATAACTGCTGGTTGTTGAACATCAACATATTTATTCCACTCTGTCTCACCTTTTCCCTTCCTCTAAATACACTCCCTCCATCTCTCTGTCAGTCAGTCAGTCTTTCTGTCAGTCAGTCCATCTGTCTAGCTGTTGGTGGAGTCGGGCAGGGACATGTCGGTTCCAAACACCTCCCGGTACAGTGGAGGGAAACTGTAGGCGGTCTCTGGGTGGACCAAACGGAAAAACTCCAGTTTGTCAATGTGGAGGTTACAAATAGATTTCATGATAGGTAGTTTGGACAGCATCTGCGGAGAATTGAACAGATACTGTGAGCATTTTTCTGTCGGTGTCAGCATTTGCTCATGAAGCGTCGTGGCTGCCTCCTTTTACCTTGTCCAGTTTCTCCTCAGAAGCACTCTTAAGAAGACTGTGCTGCAGTGACAGGTAAACTTGCTCCTGAAGCTTCTGAACTTTTTGGCCATCCATCAGCCACGGCCGATCTGGAAAAATCACAATATTGACACGTTAGGTTGAAAGTATCATTATGTAATATTTGCTGAGTAAGTGTTCATTGAGCCAGGAAGTCAGTTTATTGACTAGAGTCATCTGCCGCGGGGATGGGGTCAAAGCCCTACTGTGTTATAGTGTAAATAGCAAAAAAACAGTGAGAAATTGACTCCGCTTCCAAAATATAATATATACGTTAATTATCTAAACGGTGCTGCCTTGAGATACAAGTGACCCAACTTGTGAGTTTAAGATACGAGCCGTCGATCGGGCCGATTTTAGATAACGTACTATAACAATACTCATAGGCATATCATCTTTATCCTTTGCGAAGACTGACTAACAATCCTGAGATGCCAAAGGGGGATCGGAGCTTCCAGTACAGTATATCAGTATTTCTATATTATACTGCCCGCAGGTGGCAAAGGCGTGCACACCAGAATGAGCAGCACAATGGGCATTGAAGGAGAAAGAGTGACAAACCGTTTAACTTTTTTTATTATATTATATGCTCTCTCGAAATTAACATTTGCAACCAGCTATGAAAGTTAGTGTGTCTGTAGTACAGTTGGTAAAATAAATATTATAGACTTGCTACCGAGGTAGATAACTAGCTAACTAGCATGGCTAACATTGGTTTATTTCCGCTCAGATGTTACTTGGCCAGGAAGAGCAGAGAAGTATCTACTCATTTTCTGAGAAAAAAGTACTTTTCCCATTGAACCGCATTTTGATTTTATTTAGAAAAATTCAATCAATTGTCATTTTGTTTACTAATGTATGTATCATGCATTCAATGGTAAAAAGTTATTTACCCCAAAGTTTCATAAGAATACATTTTAGACCTGTAATTGCAAAACAGGATACTGTGGAACTGAAATAGTTTCACTCACAATGATCATATTGTCAGAATCTGACACTGCCCCTTGAATACTAACAGGCGAGGCTAAAATGAGCTCCTCCCTGACATGTAAACTTGTCTCTGAGTCAAGATGACCCAATTTAGACAGGGCTTTGGCAGCATCTTGTGGTGTTTCAGAAGAAGCACAAAAGCCACAAATTGGTCTGTGCAATTTTCAGCAACTAGCTGCTGATATATTCCACAGAATACCCCCCCCCCAAATAAGTAACTACATTCATTCATGAATAGTATACCGTGAATATGTGAGGGGATCACTTTCCAGTATATACGGTGAAGATGCAGTGTGTTTCTGCAGCTAAAGAAATGATTTTTATATAAATGCCACAAAATACATAAAGAGGAAAAATAGTCACCAGGGGAGAGAAGAACAGCCGCACTAAACAAAGCCACCTCTTCATCAGACAGCTGGAGGCGGCAGAGTCCTTTGCCCAGTTCAAATACTGCACTCACCAGGTCATCACAACCTGAATAAACACATTACGAAAGTCATTGCATTACTTAATGATGCATCAAAGGGCTAATTTACGTTTTGAAGTAGGCCTCCATTTTATAATCACTCTATGAACATCTATAACCTAATGTCTACTCTAGTAAGACATTTTTGAGGGACAAGAACCACTGCTTCTTGATGTAGCAATGACTTACTTTATTCTATTCTGTTCTATTTTTTCCTTTGGCAATGAAAGAGTCGTGCCACTTATTACCAGAGGAGGTAGTGTTGAGTCACTGTGTATATGGCCTCAGTTTTATACCAGGCAGCTACAGTCAGGTCCATAAATATTTGGACATGGACACAATTGTCAGCATTCCAGTTCTATACAACACCACAATGGATTTGAAATGAAATAATCAAGATGTGCTTGAAGTGCAGACTCTATAGGTTTTAATTTGAGAGGGTATTTACATTCAGATCAGGTGAACGGTGTAGGAATTACATTTTATATTTGCCTCCGCCTTTTTAAGGAACCAAAAGTAATTGGACAAACTAACCTTCCCTTCTCCATATTTTTCTCTTTCCATCATGAAGTTAATCTTTGATTCATCTATCCATTAGATGTTGTTCCAGAACCGTATAGGCTCTTTTTTAAATTTCTTGGCAAACTCTCATCTGGCCTCTCTGATTTTGAGGCTCACCAATGTTTTAGACCTTGTGGTGAAACCTCTGTATTCCTTCTGGTGAAGTCTTGATTGACTTCATGCAGATACACCCACCCACCTCCTGGAGCATGTTTTTGATCTGGCCAGCTGTTGTTTTTTTTTCTTGACAAGGGAAAGGATTAGTCTATCATCCACCACAACTTGATTTTCATTGTCTTCCAAGATTTTTGGTGTTGCTGAGCTCACCGGTGCCTTCTCTCTTCGTAAGAATGTACCAAATAGTTGATTTGGCCACACTCAATGTTTTTGCTATTTCTCTGATGGGTTTGTTTTGATTTTTCAGCCTAAAGATGGCTTGCTTCACTGATGGTGACCTCATGCTGAGAGATGACCTCACCAGATTCCAAATGAATATACCATACTTGAAATTAACTCTGGGCCTTTTATCGGCTCCTTGTGAGTAAAATAATGAGGGAATGACACATGGAACAGCTGAGTTGCCAATTGTCCAATTACCTTTGGTCCCTTAGTTAAAAAGGTGGAGGCACATAGACTTTGTAAAATGTGTTATAATCACAACACTGTTCACCTGATTTGTAAATAAAACAAATTGGATTTTGCATTGGTGAGCTGGCTTTTCAAAATGACTTAAGACAAGCATAGGGTGCAGCAGATTTGTTGACCTAAATGTTTTGGAGCTTTTGCGAAGGTAATTAAAACCATGTGATGCTCACCAAGTGCTTTGAAGAACTGAGGCGAGGCAAATTTTCCATTGAAGAAAATGGTGCTGTTGTTGACGTTAAAAGCCCGGCACATACGAATCAGCAGGACCTCCAGGCATCCTGAAAGGGTAGCCATAGGGGCAAAGATATGGAGAAATGCACGAGAGGGGAGATGGAAGAGGGTCCACAGGGGGGCCGAAAATACTCCAACATGAACACACAGACAAATGTAAATTTTGATTCAGATTAATATGCATCATATATGTGACAATTTGAACCATTTAAACATAGATTCACAAATATATGTTTTAAAGAGTTCAATTTACAGAAGGTAAATACATTGTCAAATACATGTTTTCCCATATATATTAAATATATATGAAGAAAATGAGTTACACATTTCCCAGAATAATGTTTTTCTCCCCATTGTCCAAAGAAATGGGGCAAAAGAAGGAAGAGAAGGTTGGAGACAAAGAACAAGAAGGAAATCAAGTTAGCAAGTTTTAGATTCCTGTTTAGTGTGGTAGAACTCTGTGACCTATGATTTCTAAATATACCCATTGTGGACTGTACACTGACCTGCTTTCAGCAAAATAATCTGGTCATTCTGGCAAAGGTCCATAAATCCAGCAATTCGTTTGGCAAACTCCACCACATACTGGATGGCATTTGTAATGTGGTGTGCACACTGCTGCCACATCCATTCAGCTGACTGATCAACAGAAAAAGAGTGATTTCAGCACTTAAATGTAGTTTGTTACAAGACCCACCCTAACCGCTTGAACGGAGGCGGTTAGGGGCTTTATCTGAGTAGTTACATAAAAAAAATGGACATACATAATAGTTGGGGAGATCATATGTACCTTGTTCTGAAAAGCACGCGCTTCCTCAGGTGTGTATTGTACCCAGGTGAATCTTTTCATGTCCTCAGCACTGTACTGACACGTCTCCAAGTGAGACTTCACAATGCATTGAGTGATTCGCTCTGTAAGATAAATACATAAAAAGCATAGAAACAATCATCACTCAAAGGATTTGAACACGAGTTAAACTTTTGAGAACAACATGATTTTGTTTATCATGGCAGTGTGACCTTGCATCACTGGTTACCAATCTACTTTACCTTGTTTCCTAGTCTTATAGTTATTATTTTTTTTTTTTAAACAAGCACTTGGGTGGTTTGCAAATGTTATCACTAGCAGAACCCAGGCCGTTGTTCTTTGAAGGTATTGGTATTGGAATATAGAAAAAGAGAGTGTGCCTCAAGCTTCTGTGCTGGCACCAATATTATTCACTACATAAATAATTTAAATTTACAGAATAATCATAATAATCTGGGAATCTTCGAAACACAATTTTTCATTTCTACAGATAGTTGTTAGTGACGGGACCAAAGTCCATTTTTTTTATTTATTAATTTTTTTCTTCTTTTTCTTCATCTTCAAGAACACATAGAAGATCTCGAATCTAAGGATGTTCTGCAATTTGGTGTTCCTAATGTACAAAGTGATCTGAGCAAGAAAGCATTTGGGTTTTCTGCACTTTATGATTGGATTAAATGATCTGAAATCCAACTTTAAAACCTTGTTACATTGAATGGTCTTAGAGTGCTGATCAACCTGTTTTCTGTATATGATAAAGCTTCACTGTTAATTTTATCTTTAGTTTTCTGTTTTTAATATTACTTTGCCAGGGCTCTTTTTTAAAGGAGGTATTTGGTCTCAATGAGATTAACCTGGTTAGATAAAGGCTGAATAAAATAAATTCAAAATTAAATGAATACCTCTCTGACAGTGTCAATTAAACCTCAGCATTATCTTTGAAATGTATCCAATAGCACAGTGTGTTCTCTGGACCCTGGACACTCCCATACATTTGCAGTACATTCACTTTTATAGTTTCGTGTCTTGGAGCTCATTGTTTTGGCATCAGACCAACAATTTGGATACTGAACCACAGTACTTCAAACCACTTTGGTTCTGATGTCTTAAGTCATGCACATAGCGGCATAGTTACTATTAAGGTAAACTATTAATGTCCGCATAGACAATCTCTCCTTCAGCAGATTCATTTGAAAAGTCTTTACAAACAGTACACTAAGCAGGGTGACAGTCAAACATCTACACAAAAATGTTGGTTCCTCGCCTCTGAAGAAACAAAAACCCACAATGGTCACTGAAACAACCTTCACTGACACAAGTACGTACTATGGACCCCAGCTGTTCATGCGACAAAAGGACAGAGCTCAACCACGAATAGTGAATTTTCCACATAATAATTCAGGCTCCCCTAAAAGTTATCATATTTCCTTTCTATGATCCCAAAACACTTTAACGATATTTTAAATTCTTACAAACATCTTCAAACAATTTTATGCTTAAAATGCAGTACAGTAAACAGCTTACCGCAAAGCACAGTCTTTTAGTCTTGTAATGCGCCCTGCGTGGCAAATGTGGTTGCGAC
Organism: Filicampus tigris; assembly: GCF_054856515.1. NCBI lineage: Eukaryota > Metazoa > Chordata > Actinopteri > Syngnathiformes > Syngnathidae > Filicampus > Filicampus tigris. Next base: position 10,085,579 of record NC_141226.1, read on the forward strand.
ATCATCCCCACATTGTTTTTCCTGTTTCTTTTAAGTGTATTTACATTTTGGGGCTTATTTGATGGGTTTAGGGTTAGGGTTAGCATTCCACAATGCAAGCTTTCAGTCATAACTTCAGGCAACGTAACAAAGCATCCAGTAGCTGGTAATGTCAGGTCTTCAAAATAAAAGCAGTAGAGTATTACACTACCCGATCAAAGATAATATATGTCAGAGAAGTACTTTTGGCTCCAGAAAAGTTCACCATGAGAGATTCCCTCTGACCACCTGGACTTTCTATACGCTGACACCTCTCTATCACCACCTAGTTACAATCTGAAACATCCTTTGGCGGACTTGTTAGCCTCCCATAAGCAGCTCTAGCACTATTGAGGCACTAGTCTGAGGCATGTCGCTAAAACACAAGCCCGAGTAAACGAAGGAGCCATCAATCGGTATAACCAAGGCTGCGTAGCTGTGTGAAAAAGAGGTGGGCTACATGCTAAGCTAAAGGCTATAAGCAGACTTAGCCCTCCAGCTCCAAAGTGTGTTCAGGTCATGAAGAAATACTGCTCGACATACATTAAAGTGCTGATGGTAAAGTGAAAACTTTTTGTATCTACCAAGGGATGCAGAACCATGAATATGTGGGGGTCCATTGTTATTATACAAAAGTGTATGATACTGAAGATGCCATTGCTTTTTTGTGGTCCAACAGAATTATATATATATTAAAAAAAAAAAAAACACTATGAAACTGGCCTGAACATAAATGATGGCACACCCTAAACTAAAAACTTTTCTGTAACTCTGAGAATTGTGCTACAGATAGACCGATGTTTTTTCAGGGCCGATACTGATGCCGATTATTAGTAGTCAAGGAGACAGACAACTGATATTCGAAGCAGATATTAATTTGCAGTAAAAAGGTAAATATGTCAAAACATGAGCTTTTGGCAAGGCACATCAGTTCTGTGTTTATAGACGCAGTAATGAATTTTACAAAGCAAAGAACACTGTACCGACTAAGAAACTGAGAGGAGGCTCGTGTATGATCTGGGGCTACTTTGCTGCATCTAGCAGAGAATGTCTTACACCTGTGCAGTGCACAAAGAGTTGTCAAGCCTATCAAGACATTCTGGAGTTGCCTAGTGTCAGAAAGCTTGGTCACAGCCGCACTTTTCAGGAACCGCCGTGAGAATTGTGGTGTTGTGATGTATCACAACTCACCAAGGTCTGTTATCGAGCAGTCATCGGGCAACTGGTCCAGCAGTGCATGTGTGTCTCCAAGCAGCGGATGTGTGAGAGAATGTGTGTGCAGGAGCTGGATGCCACTGCTGTCTGACCCGTCCATCATCTGCTGCGGAGAATTCTGATTGGACGGGGATGATGAAGAGGAAGAAGCGGATGATGAGATGGAGGTATTTCCTGTGCTGGTCCCTCCACTTCCGCCCAGTAGCTCCAGGCTGCAGTACTCGCTGGCCTCCTCGGGGGTCAGCGGTAGGTCAAATAGGTCGGGGAGTGCTGCAATGTCATCGAGGTCGCTGAGGGTGGAGCTGGAGCCCCCGGTGCTGTAGGAACGGCTCAAACCTCCCTCGCCGTCCTCTCCGCTACCGCCACATGCACCGTCCTCCCTGGGTAAGGATAGCGTAGTCGAGACCCCATCTCCGGAGCCAACGCACTCCTGGGATTTCTGATGCTTCTGCACCTCAGCATACAGGCTGTCACGCTGCTTTTTGGACATACGGCCAAACTTCACCGCTGTTGAGAGAAAATGTATTTTAGTCATTGGATCACACAACCTCGTGCATTATTTATTCGAACTCATCCGGTACCGTGGACGTTTACATTCATCAACTGGAATCCAACTGTTTACTGCCGGCATACATACTTTGGATTTGTCAATGATCTTTTTCAACGGGTAGAGGAGATTTAGGTTTGTAAAGCACTGTAATGAATGGACATGGTGGCACTGCATCACTTTTTATTTGAGATCAGCACAGCTTTTGAGTAGAAGATAAAGATTAGGGGCTGAATCTCATCTTGTCACTTTGACTATGAGAGCGAAATGGCACCTCACACTCGAGGATGTACATGTTATGTACAAACAGAGTAGAATGTCTGTGTCGCAATCATGAGAAAGGATGAGTTCATGGAGTGAATGATGAACGGCATGTAAAAAAGCCACTGATGTTCACCTCGTGGCATGCAGTGAGTCAGCGCACTTCATATCTGTGAATAAATTATTATTTTGCCATCAAAAGCCCTTTCTCAGTCTTGTTGTAAGAATAAGAATAAGAATAAGAATGCCTTTATTGATCCCACAGTGGGGAAATTTTCATTGTTACAGTAGCAAAGATATAGGTCACACAGGGGCGGCGGCATAATGTGGCCATTAATGTATAATGTGTCACAAAAGCAAAAATTGTAGCATCGCAGTCACATCTGCTTGACGTATGTTTCTTTTCACAAAAAGCTTGTTTTCTTCGCTTTTTGGTCAGAAACTGGTGCTTTTGGTGAAACCAACCCATGTTCGAATACTGACTGATACAAATAAAACAGAAAGAGGTTGAAGCAAACTTTTTCTTGTAAAAGAAGTGAGTCTACCCATTCTTTTGGTAGCGTCTGTGCTTATACTGTTGCAGAACACGATATTCTGTGGGTCCTGACAGATCAGTCAAAATGCTCTAAAACGGTCGGCAATAAGGGGAACTCTGCTTTAAAAACCTCTGGAAGTGAATGCGTATATATTGACTTTAAAATGAGATTATGCAGCAAAAGACATGAGACAGACAAAAGAGACTTTAGTTCGGGTTGTGTTACCTAATTTGTAAAGCTGGCCTATTTTCTACAGTTCAGCTCCACTCAACTTATTTAGAACCGTTAATAGTGTGCAATCACACCAGTGTGACACAGTCAAACCGAGAATGAAAAGAATCAAAAATAGGTGTCTGACACAGTGAGCAACAACATGTGACATCCAGCAAACGTGGAACAGAACGTACGATTTGTACCGAGCAGTAAAGTGATCCATTTTATTGCTCTGCATGATAACAGTTTTATACTAAGGACCCGTGGCTTCCCTTTTTTGCTGGAATATATTGGAGATCAGTGTAATGAAATGAAACGAAATGTACTTATTGACTATGTCGGGTTTACATTATGTACTGAATCAAAGTGATTTTGATCTAACTTTGGACGAGGACCATGACTCCATCTGCAACCTTAACCTCCAACTAGTGTACTGTATGTTCCTGGTTTGATATCTAGTTTCCTCGATGACAATTTTACACTGTATTCATTTTCTCTCTGCAGCCCAAAAGAGAGTAGGGCGCAAGTTTCGAGGCATCTCCCAACAGCTGAAGTGGAACATTAACACTGAGGGCTTCAGATTCTTATGGTATCAATTTAGAGGAATGTGTGACACAGCTACTCAACTTTGTTATTTAAGTCTCCACTAAAATCCTCACAGCTGTGACACATTTTGATTACGCCACAGAGGGTAATCATGAAAAGAATACGGGACGTGTGCAAAAGGTGTGATTTGTGTTTACCATCTCGGCTCATGCCCAAAGCCAGACACTTTTGTAGACGACAGTGCTGGCAACGGTTGCGGTTTGTTCGGTCAATCAAACAGTTCCTCTGGCGCGAGCAAGAGTACATGGCATTGTTCTGCTGGCTGCGACGGAAGAACCCCTAAAAGAGACACACACATACACACCCAATTGACACATTTGAGGTCCAGCAAGTACATTGAAGCATCTCTTGTGCTCCTTCTTACCTTGCAGCCTTCACATGTGATGACCCCATAGTGGATCCCCGAGGACTTGTCCCCACAAATTTTACAGGGGATGACCTCGATTTGAGCTGCAGGACCAAATCCAAAATTGACCAGGTCAGAACAAAACTGTCTTGCATTCGGAAAACAGCTTTTAACATTGGAAAGGAAACAACAGACCATTTGTTATGAACACTGAAATACTTTGCACATTTAGTCAAACATAAAACACAATCCCGCCTGGCTTCTGTTAGCATACGTCCTGATTCTGAGTGCATTGAGAGTGCAATTTAAACTAGATGATACTCTGAAACTCCCTTATGAGAGACTTCAAGCACATTTCAACACAACCAAGGCCTTCCTTTAAGACACTTGCTCTTGTTTGTGCTATCAAACTTTCTGAATAACACTTTAGTGCTTAGCTCGAACAGAACGCGTTTTATGCCCTCAGATAAGCAGCTTTTCTATTGCTTTATGGTAGTGGTTATGAACTTTGCCTGTCTTTTAGCTCAGTTTATCTCAGCCTTGTCTTGTTCTCTTCATTTATAAATCTTAACCAAAATAATCTCCATTGTGTCTTCCGTTGACCTAGAAACGGCGAGCTGCGGCCTTATCTTGTCGCAGCGGTAATTCTCTGTACTCTGAATTAAATGGGCATATTTCACTTCCAACGGATACAAAGTGCAAAGTGTTTTGAAGGTTGGTTTTTTTAAATCTACATTTGGTCTTAATGAACAAAATAGTAATCACTTCTGAAACTCACCTTTGAGTTTGAGACCTTGTTTTAAAAAAAACCCAACAACCTGCACCTCATTTTAATAGGGTATGATTTATTCACTAAATATATGTTTTAACATTTGTATTATAAAAAGAAGATGAATAACTGACAATGGAAACCAACCCAAATCCAAAGCTCTGGAAAAGTAGGTCTTGTGAAAAAAGTAACCGTAAAGTCTCACAAAGTTTTTGCACACAAATATTCAGACTAGAGAAGCCGACTTGCCTTCAACTGTGTTTGTTTGCACCCTGCATGAGGCCCCAACGAAGGAACAGATTGCACAAACAGATAAAGGGATCACATGACTGTGGCACCCTGGGATGAACAAAGAGTCTTTCTGTCTCGTCAGAGGCAAAACAACAATATCATAATGTTGGTCTGGTTTTTTTTTTAATTTCATGGTTCTTAAGTTTTGTCTGATCCACATTCATTGAGTAATGTTTGTCAACCCATTTATTATACTAACTTTTAACGACGATTTTCCACCGCGTATACATAGTTGGTTGCCTGCTCAGATCTAAATCTGTTGACTAAAATACTGTACTCCAACTGATCGAGGCAGCTGCAGTCATGCAATGGAAAAAAAAAATACCTTCCACCCCCCTCCATCTCTTTCTGCTAGGCTCTCCTCTCCCTCCCGCCTCCATCTCTCGATTATATAACTCTCGTCTGCGAGCATTCCTCACAACAGTCATTCAGCCGGCTCACTCTAGCTACATCTCGACGACCCGCCCTCGCCGGATTCTCTCAATCCCATTGGCTGGGCAGTGACGGCAGCCTGCTTGCTATTGGCTGAGTTAACCGTCGTTTGGCCGCTGTAGCCTGTCAGCCCATGTGGGCATTTTGTCCCACTGACACACTTTCTCACTGCAAGGGGAGTGGAGGAAGGAGGGAAGCAGGCAGATCACAGTGCTCCACTGACCAGTTTTAAGGTGGAGCTCAACAAAGCGCTTGGCTTCCATGAAAAGAAAAAACTTTCCTGAAGGCCTGGAGTTTGCGTCAGAAAAATGCTGTTGCATAACAGTAAAATCAAACACTCATTGTAATAACAATAAAACTGGAAAAACTGCATTTTCCAGTTATGTCTGAAAGAAATAAGAAATAAATATCATGTTTTATTACTTACACACACACACACACACACACACATACATTTAATAAGATCGAGCTACTGTACGTGGCCACAGTACAGATAAAGTAGCAATCTGAATGCCAGCTATTTGGTTTCCCTGCCAACTTCTCTGTCCTTGACAGTGAGCTTCACTACAGCCACGTCTATTCTTATCCAGTGCTAAGAGCCAGAAATACAGTATAGATGTCCATACAGCCACCCACCCTCAATGTTACAGCCTCTCATGCAGGTCTCTAATCTCTTGACCAAAGATGGTATCACAGTATAGTATACTGTAGAAGTCCAGTGTGGGCATGTAGCTAAATGGCAAGATAAGAAACAGTCCAAAGCAAGACCCTTCAGTAAAGCCACAGAGGAAAAGGAATGTTGACATTCATTTTCCATCACTTTGTAAAGGCACAGGAAACAGATAGACATGTTACACTTAAGGCAACATTTACTTTACAACCTGAATATCACAGTTGACCTCTCTGACCTCATGTTGAGGCAACTGCTGCATTCCAACCAATCAATGTTGCATGATGCATGAAGGCACATGCAACACTCAACATTTCTCATCCACCAACTCACTCAGTCACAAAATCTATGTTGGAAAGAATGTTTTTTTTTTCCACATGGTGGCTGGTTAAGCAGTATAGAAAAGACAAGCCTGGTTGAAAAAGAGCGATAAACAAACCATAAGAAACATTTCAACAGTGTGTTTCTCAGCTAGTTAAATTTCACTTTAGGGTTGCCGGTAGCGAAGGCTGAATCGGAGAAAAACGGACTTTAGTCTTCCAATATTTTCTTCTAGATTTCTTATGTGGAACAGACTGCCGGCACTCACAAGTGACCGAGGCCAGTGTGTCAAACAGGTAGTGTGTCAGCAACGTGTTGGAGGATGAAAAATGAATTCGGACCCTCCGCACACTCCCCCTTGCGTGCATGGTCACATGCATGCCAACATACATTACTGATGTCAGTACTTGCACAGCCAGTTTCGACACAAGTTGTTGTAGTTAGCGCGCCATAATATGAGCACAGCTCGATGCCCTTCGGCAACGCTTGGTGGAAGCCACTGTTCGGCGTTTTGTTTTAAATTTTTAATTAGCTCATTTCAAACTGAATAATAACTTTCATACCATTGCTTGATGTGGCGTAATACTCTGCCTGTTTACAGTATGCATACGCTTTGAGAGCAAATGAGCCAAATGTGCCTTGTGACTTGCCCACCACTAATTGGAAGGGATGAGAGCATGTTGTTTCATTCCATGCGTTTCAGCAGCGCTGATTGCATCATGTCTCACAGCAGGGTGCGAGATGATGGTGCAGAACATGCATTCATATTGCAACAACCCTCTGCCGCCGCACTATCAATTATATTACATCAAGCCATGTTGCATGTTGGACAGCCCTAATATTCATTTTACTCTCACTGATTTTGAATAGTACTAGGCCTCTGGGGGCAATATAGAGATTTTGAGTGCGTTTAAAATCAAAGAGCTATTTTTTAAAAAATCATAGTGGCTGAGGAGGATTAGAACAGAGCAAAGATTTCAAAGGCCTCTTCTGTCCACCTTTACATATTTCCCCCCTCCACCACACCTGATTCAAATGATCAGCTCATCAGCAAGCTTTGCAGAAGCCTGATAACGATCCTGATCATTTGAATCAGGTGCGCTGGAGGCTGGAAACATGCAAAACACGATGGATAGGGTCTCTCGAGGACCGCATTTGGGCACCCCTGATTTTGAGCAAATTAATTGTGATTACAGCAGTAATACTGTACATGTTCAAATTAGGATGTAAATAGTTTTTTCCTGTTGGGAATAGATTGAGTGACTAACCAAATTTTCAGTTCTGTGTTCTCAGTAAGGGCTCCAGTTTGTTTACAGTTGGATATCTTGCAACAAAAGGGGAACCTCCCACCGCAAGAAGCCAGAGGCCCTCTTTGCGTCTTCCTCGCATTCTCCCCTCATTTACTGTACTCCCCTGCCTCCTGACAAAGACAAATACCGTACAGTATGCAGTACCGTAATCTCCCGCTATTTGTGGGGGACTGAGCCCTGCTGCATTTACAGCATATGTATATAAAACAAAACGTGAATAATTGACGCACGCCCCCTAAAAATGTTCATAATTACATATTGAAATAGTTTAAAGCATAACTATACCACAAACTAAAACAGTTTATCATATTTTCAAACTTTCCAACACTAACTTTAAAATAAAGGGTTTACAGATTATTTTATTTTGAAAACATACAGAAGTGCATGGTTACATGCAGATGTGGTGAAGTCTCTCCATAATTTCCACTAACAACCCAGGCTAAATTCAGTTCCTCCCCACCATACAAAGCACATCTTTCAGTTGAGATATGTCACTCTGACATACTTCCTTGACACCAATTTATTTTTAGATAGGGCTTTGGTGGCATCTTGTGGCCTTTTAGGGTGTTTCAGAAAATGCACAAAAAACACAAATGGGGAGTTTTTTTGTTTTGTTTTTTAGCAACTAGCTAGGGTTAGCTTCCATGGTGCTTAGGTGAATTTGTGAATATGTGGGGGTTCACTGTACTCTGCTGTCCTGTGGAAAGCGTCATTGTAGCAAGGGCACTAAATTTGAATGCAAGGCATTCAGATAAGTATCACAATTTTGATTTATTTATTTAATGATCACATATTTTCATTAAAACAAACTGCTTATGTTGCATAAATACTAATGCCAACTTAAATCCACTAACAGGATTACTAAATAAAGCATCTATCTATCAATGTAAACCATACTAAACGTCCAGTGGCTGTTACAGACGGACGGAATGTACCGATGTTAATCATATGCTGCACTGTCTAGGTCTAAGCCCAGTCAGGTTCAAGTTCACTCCGCAGTGGCGCTTGTGAGGAGTCAAGTTGAAGTGTAAGGGCAAGTGTCAGTGTGCTTTTTTGCACATGGCCTGCAGGCAGTCAGGCAAACAGGCAGGCGCTTCCCTCAGCCTCGCCCCCTCCCTCTGCTGCGTATGCTGTGTAACGTTGGGTGACATAACTAGGTCAGTGGAACAGCCAGGTCCCTCTCCCTCTGTACAGTCACACGGCCGGCCATGCTGGTACGGCCATGCCAGCTCGACGACACCACAATCAGCCTGATATAATGGCATTATAAACGATTCAACATTTAGTTTCTTTTTTTAATAACAATGGTCTAAAAAATCGTTTAGTTTTCATATACATTTTCTTTCTGTTGCGCATAACCAGATATGTGACATTTGCTAAATGAGCTAGATGATGAACTAATGTGCAATATTCCAATTAGGAATTGATATAATTAAAGTAGAGAAAATACAATCATATCGATTACATAATTAGTTTTGGTTAACAACAATCTCGTCTCACGCCCCTCCCTCTTCGTATTGCATAACACAAACATGGATCCCAAACCAAAATGCACAGATGGTCTCCCGAGTGATGGATGTCAAATACATTATCATTAATCCAACATTGGCATTATTTTTATCAATGAAAAAAAATACGTATTAAATAAGTATTTAATTGGTCAAAAAATCAGTACAGTAAAATATCCCAAACAAAATTCTTATTTTATGGTTATAATTCATTTATTGGAAACCGCGATCAAACCCCACTGCAAGTAAATTGAAAAGTAAGCACAGCATTGCAGTCTTGAGCCATAATCCAGTCATAGGGGGATTTAATGCGCACTTGGTAGCAAAACCGGCGCACTGCGAGGGTCTGTGCGCGCACATGTGGCAGGCAACCTATTCAATGTGCTCACGGTAGAAACGCGCCGCCAAGTTTACGGTTAAGATGCACGCTACGACTTGACTTTAATGCACACGTACCTCTCATTTTGACGTGTTCTTCTTCTCAACCGCTCGACGAGAAGGAAGCTCGGCTACATTTGGCTGCGCTGCAGGTGACTGCCAGAAAGAAGTGGCTGTGTAAATAATATTGTTGTAACGAGGAGACGAGAAAGAAAAAAAAAACAACAACCAAGTGTCCTCTATCGTTCGGTGAAGTCCGAGCGAAATAAAAGAGTGACGAAAGTCGCTTTGGGTTGCATCCTAAACGCCCTTGCGAATGGCGTGGTGTTCGGCTAGAATAGTCCCCACGGTGCACACGGTGTCCACACAGTCAGCGCCTTCCTCTCAGTCTACCCTGCTAACCTACTTTCTCCAAGCATGGACTCTCTCACATGATCTCACCACCACAAGCTCCTCGAGCAGCGGCGGCGGGGGCGCGCGCGTGCGGGGACGAGCTTAAGGTGGCAGTGGTTGTTCAGAGGAGAAGGCGTGGGGGCGCGCACAAGGCATCCTGTCACGTCCACGTCAAGACGTGATTAGATAAGTGCGCTGTACTGTTATTTGAGAACCAGCGAGTTAATTATAGTTGTGTTATGAGGTTTTTATTTGTATCTATTGCTGTTAATAATACAAAGTACTTTATGTAATGTAGTGCGGTAAGTCACTTGGCTATAACCAGAGGTGGGTAAAGTAGCCAAGAATCGCATGACTGTTACTTTAAAATACCGTCTATGGCTGTACTTGTAGTTGATCTTCTGGTCTTATTCCACAGAGCTTCACATTTTGCATACCGTCACCCTCTAAAAAGAATCGCTTAAGTCATTTTTTCTGTTTTTTTAGAAAACACAAAAAACTGAACCACATTCTGATGATCGTATATGTATTAATAATTTCATTTCAGGTGTAAAATTGAATCACCTGTTTAACTAAGGGATTTTAACGGTCAGCATCCTGAAGAGATGTTTAAGGCAAAAAAAATAAATTTGGTCAAAAAATGACTTAGGCCAGGGGCGGCACGGCACGGTGGTCGACTGGTTAGCACGTCCACCTCACAGTTCGGAGGTTATGAGTTCGATCCCGGGTCCGGCCTCCCTGTGTGGAGTTTGCATGTTCTCCCCGTGGCTGCGCGGGTTTTCTCCGGGTTCTCCGGTTTCCTCCCACATTCCAAAAACATGCTTGGTAGGTTGATTCGACACTCTGAATTGCCCCTAGGTGTGATTGTGAGTGCGGCTGTTTGTCTCTGTGTGCCCTGCAATTGGCTGCCAACCAATTCAGGGTGTCCCCCGCCTACTGCCCGAAGACAGCTGGGATAGGCTGCAGCACGACCCTTGTGAGGAGAAACGGTATAGATAATGGATGGATGGATGACTTAGGCCATTATTTTAAGAAGCTGGTGATATGCAGACCGAGAGAGCTTCATATATGTTTCTGAGGTTTGAAGTGGAGTTCTTGTCAAATGAAATGTCAACATTTTTTAGGCAAATACATATGACAGCACATGGCATAGCTGTACTTTTTCATATAGCCCATCGATTTTCTATAGCGCTTATCCTCACTCGCGTCATGGCTGGCTTTCTGTAATCTTGATTTCTGCCATGTGTAACTTACATAAGTCACTTTACACAACATATACTAGTTCCTTGTGGTGCACCGTGGAGACTGTATGAGGTCATGTAACGGACTGACTCCGTTTGTTTGGTCATGTGGAGTCAATCCAAGTCAAACGTCATTAGCATCTGTGTAGATTGGTGAAACATATAGAGTCATGTGACTTGTGTCTTTCTGACAAACCAAAACAGAAGAAGAACAAAAAAACATTCAAAATAGATTCCACCTAAAAAATACCTCTAGGATATAAGTAGTGAGTATAATGTAGATCAGTATAATGGAGTAAAAGTAGTGTTTCTTCCTACCAAAAATACTCAATGAAAAGTCAAAATTATGTCTGAAATTAAAACTAATACAATTTGTCCAAAAAGTTGCTTAATTAAAAGTAATTATAACCACGTAAATGCATCTTGCTTGTATCTCTACCTCTGGCCACATTTGACATTCCAATGCAGGGGTTCTCCATTTTTAGTGGACAGTGCACCCTCTTATTATCCTAATGCCAATTAAATATACTGTAACTACCATGTGAACTCATAACATATTTATATTTTCACAAGTTGGCACAATGGACGAGTGGTTAGCAGCAACCAGTCCAAGGGTTTTCTCCGCCTCTTGCCCAAAAGCCACCTGGAATAGTGAATAAATGAATCTCTTTGGATTATGTCGTGCTTGCAGTCAAAACTTAAAATTATCTTTGTAGCGGATAATTAAATTGTGCATGTATACCATAGCCATAGTGTATAAATTGCAAACTGGAGGATGCGTGCCTGACATATTGTGAGGGTGCAACAAAGGCAAACTTACGAATATGTGTAACATGTACAATTCAACCAATTTTTATTTCAGCTATTTTACACAAATTAATTCTGTCAGCAAAGGAAGGTCAAATGATGTGGGTTTTCCCCCAATAATTGCTCACAGAAAGTCAATGTGTTCTATTCTCTATGGAGAAGTTTCAGAGTTTACACCCAGTGACCTTGTGGAGTTTGATACTGCTTGGTTCCTGTTTTGCTTCATTTCTGAATGTGTCATGATGTTTTCAATTAATGGTACACAACAGTCGTCAAGCACATATGGGGGGTGTAGCACAGGCGGCGCAACCGATAGTAATGTCTTTCTTTTGTGTTTTTATTCTATTGCAATCAAGCACATTGAATCCCAATGCTATTATAAACATGTGCGTAAGACAGCCGGCCCCCCGTGGTGATGAGGAGGTGGGCAGAGATGTGTAGTGGGGGGGTTGTGGTCTGTGTGTTTGGGGGGAGGGGGTTATGATGCAATGTTCTGGCAACAGTGTTATGAAACAGCATGAAGGCAGCGATTACTCAAACTAGGTTAGTAGAGCAGCGGCAGTCATGGCTTCTTTCCCTCTCACTCTCTCTCACACACACACACACACACGCGCACACACATACTGACACATGCATGGCAGCAGGCACACACATTCCCCTTTTAGTAATTCTTTTGATCCTTTCACTCCTCATCTAATTTCTCGCATATTTTCATTCTCCAACATGTGTGCCAATCACCGCCGCTCAGTTTTTTCCATTTAGCCGTTTGCCGTTTTCCCCTTCCTTTCGCCCGGCAGTCACACCTCCTCTAAAGCCCCCCTGTTCTATGTCTCCCTTGACAACAGCAGTGACACTTTGACCTTAGCGCTTATGTAACCGCTGTGCAGATTGGTTAGACAGCAGGGGAAGGAGAGAGAGAGAGAGAGAGCGAGAGAGGAAGAGAGAGACGGAGAAGGAGGGTGGGGGTGCTTTCTCAAGGCAGACATTTTGTTGCCCGATGAGAAAGTACAAGGAACAAGAGACAAGGACGGCGAATAGCTTAGAGCTGGAATAGCTTTGGGAGAATGCCAGCGGCTGCATTAACAAGATGACAGCACAGATGGGGGAGGATGTTGAAAATGCGAACATGAAGGAATTTTTAACGTCACAAGTCTACTGACAACAAACAGATCTGCATAGAATTAAAATCGAATGTGATCCAAGACAGGCATTGTTGGGCCTCACAGTCGAGAGGTTCTGGGTTAAAATCCTTACTCGTTCTTTGTGGAGTTTGCATGTTGTCCGTGCTTGTGTGCGTTTTGGGCACTTTGGTTTCCTCCCACTTTCTAAAAACATACCGTACGTTAGGCCACTTGAATACTGTGAATTGTGAATGGTTATTTGTCTACATGTGCTCTCAAAGTGATTGGCGACTGGTTGAGGGTGTATCCCGATTCCCGCCTCTCAGCCAAAGTCAGATGGGATCGCTCACAGGTCACCCTGAAGGAGATAAGTGGTAGAAAATGAATGACAGAATGGTTAGAGCAGCAAAATATTACACACACTTCTTAGTTGTGCTACCACTACAAAGTACATCCAAAAAATAATAAACCAATAAATATTGTACATCTGTGACATTGTCAATAAAAACTGAGCATTATTATATTTATGCATGTGCACCTATAGTGTTATGTTCAGTCTTGAGTTTACCAGTAACCATCATCATCATCATTTTTTTAAATCTCTCATGTTCAGATGCTTAATCATACCCTACGGTGCATCTGTTTACCGTTTTAAGCCAGGATAGTTTTGCATTGTGCTGGAATCTTTCAAAAATGTGGTCAGACCAAACATGGTTTGTGAGGGGGGCAGACAGAGAGAAACTAGAGAAGAGAACAAAAGAACGTTAACAGTATAAAAATGACAACTACAGTGTTACATAAGAGCTGCATTTTATCTATATATGGACTGAGAAAGCAATGCTACACGCTGTGACGAAGGGACACAATGAGTAGGAGACAGGACAGGGCAGAACAGAATAGGACAGAATAAGTGCAAATGAGAGGACAGTTCAAGAAGTTAACGTAATCATAATCAGGGCTGTACATACAGAGAGAGAGAGTGCTCCCCGCCACCACACAAATGACGTAATCCTATAGACATGTTTCTATGAAGATTTTCTAGTGAACAAAACACGTATGTCACACATGTATGAATGTTAGTCAATATCCGGAGTTGCATTGCAGGCACAATGAGGGCGGGTCGAGTCTGTCACACCCATCCAAGAGCAATGCGTGGACCCAAGTGCACACTCTGGGGTACCCTGGCCAGGAGGAAACCACCCATAGGTCCGCCAGCCCCAATGAAGTGCTCTTTCTGGCACCCATCCCCAGGAAAGCAAGAGGCCCCCACCCAGCACCTGAGCCCACTACAGTAGCCAGCCATATTATTCTAATTGTAAAATTGTTGTGGAGGCAAATCAGGTCTGCAGGCCAAAGTTCAGTACAATTTGTGCTGTACCAGTTTCAGGGTGCATATTTGGTACCTAGGTCTTCAGTAAGTTAATCACTCTAACTACCACCACTATCACGTCGCACTATCTGGGTCTGGGTGACCCCATAAACTGGGATTGGATTCAGTATCCACGTAAACCCGTATCTCCAAGATTATGATTGGCTAGCCATAGAAAAAAGCGGCTCCCCATTTGAGGTTTATCGCTTGTGTCAAAGGAGAGCCTGGCCCTCTGCTATCAAAGAAGACCTCAACAGCGGATCTGGCAGAAGAGATGGTACCTCAGTGACCCAAGGGAGGAATGCGAGGCGGCAGCAGTTCTTCAATCCTAATCGTCCGGCCTCCCCAGTCACTGGATTCAATTGGATTGGAGGGCTGTCAAGATTATTGGTTTCTTGAGGTGCAACAAGAGCTTCGCAGTAATCAAAGTCACACACAGTGTCTCCAAAGAGCTCACCTTGGAGTTAACTGCAGACCATCATCTTCGACTCAAGGGATAGCCAAGTGATCATGTCACAATTATAAAAAACATAAATAAATACTGTACAAAAAACGCAATAGAGCAGCACACAACTGTGCCAGAGGCTGGAAAAATGTTGAGGTCCTCTAAGGCCAGCTGACCTCGTGAGGATGAATTAAAAATCTGAATGGTTATAGAGACATTGTTATGTAGTTGAAGTTACATTTGCAGCAGCACCACCACCACCACTACCCAACATGCCGTTCGGTACGGCCTCTGTGCACTTTACACTCAGCACTTTAATATTCACACAGCACTTTTAGTGCACGTCACTTACACACAAGAGAACTTGCACATGGTTGTTGTTTTTAAGATAATTATTAAAACTCGTCGTGGTGAGGGCGGCAGCCAGCCTGCGGAGTCACCACAACAATTAACAGTTGAGCAACATGTAATATTTGTGGTATGTTTTAAATGGGCTGTTCTTTTAGGTGTTGTGTTCATTCGGTGAATGCTTTAAGTGTTTGGTGGTGGTGAGAGAGCATGTTTGACTTACGTTCTCTCATGTTCAGGGTAGCGGTGTCTGGCCAAAAGATTCCCCGGGGGACCAGATACTGGCAACATTTACATGGACACATTTATTCGGATTAAATGCCTGATTTGGAACAAAAATGATTCATGTACACACTCCGTTCAGAATATTCGGACTTGATCAAGCCCATTCTGATCAAGATTTAATTCCGAACGAGAGAGGTGTTTTTTGCCGATTGTTAATCTGATCGGCGCGCACGAAAACACTTATTCCAAAATTTCGGAACAAACCGTCTTTACTGCGCATCTGTCGTCTGTGACGTCAGTATACGTGTTTCTGTTATTCATGGAAGCTCGTAGAAGCAGAGTGAGCGAAAGACATGGCGAGCGCAAGACTGAACTGGTACATGTACAGCTCCATTAGGAAGTGTTAACTTGACGTAATAGCGCAAACGGGAACAATATGCAAAATAATGCTAACATTGAAAGTAGAAATGGACATAGCGATGTTTTGTTGACACAGAAATCATGACAACTTCAAGAAAACCGCCCCTTTTTCTCTGCTCACTATCAACGGCTTGTGCCTGTCTTGATCACACTACTCATAAATCAAATTTATAGAGCGTTTATGTAGCATTTATTAGCGTCTAGACACTCAAAACAGGCTTTACAGTACAAAACCGAAACAATAATGATTCGGAAGGCAGATTCAATTGACATGGCAGCAGACAGAGGCTGTCGTCTGATTCGCCCAAAAATCTAATACCCTTTTACATGTAGTGGAAGCAGTTCAGCCAAGAGAAATCCATCCATCCACCACTGTTTATACCGCTTATCCTCACACGGGTCGCGGGGAGTGCTGGAGCTGGCACACAAAGACAAGCAACCAGTCGCACTCACAATCACACCTAGGGGCAATTTAGAGTGTCCAATTGACCCACCAAGCATGTTTTTGGAATGTGGAAGGAAACCGGAGTACCTGGAGAAAACCCACGCAGCCACGGGGAGAACATGCAAGCTCCACACCAGGAGGCCGGAGCCGGGATCGAACCCACGACCTCTGAACTGTGAGGCGGACGTGCTAGCCAGTTGACCACCGTGCCGCGCGACAAATGCGCGTGATGAATGCTAAGCAATAAAATTAATAGCCTGTTGAGAATAGATCCATATAATTTCATGGAACAAATATTATAATTTAGGTTGTAAACATAAACACCAGTGCAGGTTCAGTGCTTCTGAGTGGTAGTGACAGCCAACCACTGTGTTGTACGCACTGCAAATCTTGATCATTACAATATCAGGCCAGCAGTTTAATTCCCGTGCAAACAGTCTTGTTCATTGCCGTAAATTCATGTCTCTCGCCTCAGATCAAAGCTGGTGCAGCCTTGTGACTCTGCAGAATCAAATTTAAAAGCCTTGCTCACATCAAAGCGTCTTTGTGAGGATGACAGTTGGACTGTAACTGATTGGCTGCACATGATTTCATGGAGGCCCCATGGCCGATCTCTTTGCCGAAGTCGCGTCGACTCTGTACATTCCTGTCTCGCTTCTCCCACGCTGCGTCGCAAAGATTTCATATGCACGGATATGATGGGGTTATTAAAAGTGCATCTATTGAAGACAAATTTCACAGCTACATGTTTAGGCCTTCATTTGTGTGGAGCACACGTTCACAAAAGACACACTTGCACGTAAACAAGGACTGGACTGTGTCAGATTATATGAGAGTCCACCCTCCCTTGTGCTGTAATCCTGATTTTTGTCATTTGCTAAATCTGCTTGTTTTCTCTTCTCTGAAGCTACTGTTAACCGTTAAACACTTCTCTTCCTGCCTACAGCCATGGCAGGTTCAACTTCGACTGTTTTGCTCTGTCACTAGGTCAATGTGTCATCCATCATTCACCACACCTATGTTTTATTTGGTCTTTCTTTTATACCTTTTATAAGTCATTGTACTGTACAGCTCAGCTCCACACGCTTACCACTCATTGTTTCTTCTCCATGGTTGTTTTTTTTTATCAGCTTCACTTGTCATACAGTGTACAGCTTCAGTGTGCTAAAAAGCCTGTAGCCTACTGTATAAATAGAATTGGAGTTCAGGCGCAGGTCAATAGGTACAGATTATCTCATTGAGCAAACACACCACCACCCTGAATAAGATGGATTGCTGGGAGGAGAGCAAACATACAAAGTATATTTTTATATTTACCTTGACCTGATTTTTACGCAGCATGGTTTAGGTGTAAAGACAATTTTTCAGATGCTTCTCTCCATTTTGATTTGCCTCTGGTTACCAAACTTCCTTCGTCACATTGCTTTTTGTAAAAGTAAAATAAGTGTCTTACAAATTTGACACACCACACAGAGAGTGATGTTAACAACCTGGCCAAATTTGAATGATTAAAAAAATTGGCAAGTATATAAAATGAGGCTTTAAAATTGTGAAAACGCAAGTCAATCTCAATCTGTCGGCTTTCAAATGCTGTGGGCATGGAAAAATGGATGCTGATTTTACCTAGCATCTTTCTTATGCCTACACATAAATATATTTGAGCCATGAAAACATAATTTTTTTTCACGCCACAACAATGAGGCGCTCTAAAGGGGCCACTATACGCTGGCTGTCACAACGGACAGTTTTTCTCCCCTTACTCTCTATTGAGCTTTTCGCTATGTGACGTGTGCATCGCGCCAGCGGATCATCCGAAGGCAAGATGCATTTTTGGACTGTAGGCATAGCTAGCTTGCTGTACATCACAATTGTGCTGATGGGAACGAAGGCGCTTACGTTCTTATACAATGGGGGTGGGGTGACTCATACCGGATGACAAAGTGCGTCACTCTTTTAGCTATGCCCCCCCCCACCCCCCAATTCCCTTTACAGGGTCTTTAATGAATATTTTGTTCATTGCTGTTTAAGTGAAGTGCACTTGTGATTACATACTCTATTCCAGTGATTCTCAACCAGTGTGTTGTGGCTCATTACTGTGCCATGAGAGATCATCGGGTGTGCCACGGAAAATGATCCAATATCAAGTATTTAGACAAAAATACATTATTTTCTATTTATTTTGTTAATTATTTAATTAATGTTTGCCAAGCACGTATAGCAACAGGCAAAACAATTAATGTTATTCCATTAGAGGTCCATAATTTACCTGTACATCCAGTTTTTGTGAATCATTTTGCTAAGTGGTGTGCCGTGAAATGTTTTCCAATATGAAATATGGGCCTTTGCTCAATAAAGGTTGAGAATTACTGCTCTATTCTAAATCCGATCTTCTTTTTGTTCCATGCATTCTGATTCATGTACACAGTGTTGCACACATTTACATTTCCACAATATGCCCAGACATGTCTCGACAAACACAGTCATCAACATATTTCTTTGTCACTCGGTCCATCTCTTGTTTTGTTCCTTTCCCACTCCCACATTCACTTGAATAGCAAGACTGTGGCTAGTGTTGACACAGTAATGGTACCGAGCCTCTAAATTAGGTAATACATTAACTGAAAATGAGATGTTCTTGAGTGACTGGAGTGCCTACCTGCTCATAATGCACATATGTGAGGTCAAGCTGTTTTTCCTGTGTGTACACAAGCTCAGATGCAAATATATGCCATGCAAATAGCTGTGTAAAAGGAGGTTTCCACGGCAACCGGACTGTTTTCATCTCTAGTGTGATTCAGTGTGCTTTGCTATGTGAACCTGACCCAATTCCACCCTGTAGTGAGTATGATTCCCCCCTCCGTGCACGTCAACGCTGTTGTGATATTTGTTTGTATTTTGTATCCAAGGCCATTAAGTGTGGTGAGGTGGAAACAAGAAGTCCAGTATCTTGCATATTTCCCTCAAGGAAATACTTTCAGCTTCCTTCATGCTTAGCCCAATGACCTACATCCTTTTGAGCCTTTCTGTCCCATCCATAGTTTCTTCTGGGCAATCAAACACTCCTTATCACATTTCTTTTATCCACCCTCATACACTCTACGTCATTTTAATTTCCTTCAGGGCCCGAGCGGTATGTTTGTTTGAGCCTCTGCAGCCCCAAATTATCCAATCATGGAAGGCTGGAGCCATTGGATGAGTCTTTTGAAATGATGCTGTGTTCATGCATGAATCACCGGTTTAAAACCCCATACACGTATCTATACATTTGAGTTCCAGTCAAACTTGTGCTTTGTCAGGTTAATCGCATTCACCGCCCACGGCTTCATTCGTCATCGGAGAAATCTTGCATGCATCACCCCAGATTTGGTGTTAATCAACACAGAAACACTGCATTTGAGAATCAGGCATGGGTGAGATTTGATTAAGTCAGTTCCTGTGCAACAGCCCAGATGACTCATAGCAGCGCAGGCCTTCACAGAGACATCTAGTGTCGGCACTGAGATACCACAGGGCGGACTTATGTAATGGTTGGAGTTTGCTCTAGATCGTGCATATTGTATGACTCTCAGCCCTTTTTGATCAGAGGACTGCAGAGACACATGACAAGTCACAAGCTGTGTACTGCAGATGACTGCAGTACATAGTGTTTTTTTTTTTTCTCTCATACAATGAAAAGGGTGTACAGCAGGGTTTCATGCTACAATCTACATTATTATACCCAATTTAGCGAGTTTGAAGTCAACTTTTGGATCTTTTTGGCCAGAAGAAAAGTACAAAGGATATGATCCTTGCATGCAAACATCCAGTGGCAAGCCATTATACTAATGTACCGACATTATTATCTGCACGCATTTAAAAGTAACTTTCTCATGGATTTTTCAGAGTGACAAATGCAGATTGAAAGCCCCAGATGGGCAAACATTATGCAGTCCACCACTGGATTAAATAATGGAACTATTAAATGAATGTATAGCGCGAATACTCGAATCGGTCTTTGTCGAGTGGAAACCTGCTGATGGTAATAAGACAGAAAGAAACCAAAGAAATGGTCTGTGTGGAGAGCCTGCATTGCGTCACAACGGGAAAAAGGAGCGAAGGGGTGGTCAGGGGAGAGGACAGATGGGTGTGTCTTCACTGACCTAGTTACAGCAATAGAACCCCAACACACCCCTCCTACAGCACCCCCCCCCCCCATCCACCATCCCTGCCTGACTTGGTGACGTGTAAAGGGCACTTTCAAACTGTAACAGACAGCCAGGAATGGAAGTCAGGCAGAAGCAGACAGAGGGGGGCAAACTGAGACGAGCGGACGGATGCAACACAATTAAGGTCGACTGAGACAAGCAGACCAATATATCCACAATGATATACAAGATCTGCACAGAGATGGGAAATATCTTTGCAAAAACAGGAAGGGCCTCCAGGGGCTTTCAGCAAATTAATAACAACAGGCTGCATTTGTAATATTAAACCCCCACACATCCTGCGGAATATTAGATTTTTTTTCTTCATTTGGGGGGGAAATCACATCTTTGCAGCGTAAAGCAGCTTTTAATAAAATCAGAAATGCTATAACTGCACAAACAAAGGCTATGATTACTCATAAACATGATCTAATCTCATATTTCCTGCGCTTCTTATAGAGCAAAGCTTGAATTTCATGGCCATTGAAGTGTAGTCTATGCAATGTCTATGGGGTTAAGTAAGCAGAATTAACGACAGACTTTACTTCACGGTATATTTTACCTCCTGGCTCCTCACTGTTTGAATAACTTTTTGACCCCTCTGCCTTCAAGTTCAAGTAGAAGTGCTGATTTTATGAGTATTGTAAACATTCCTGACACACATGCCATATCAATTTACAAATACTTGTTCATTATCTGAAAGGACAAGTTAAAGGGGAGGTTTGCAATTAATTGATAGGACCTGTGAAAAAAGTCCTCTCTGGGCAGATTGGTGAGCCAAAACAAAGATGGACATTTGTCAGAAGTCTGTAGCCTAACTGCCAGGATTCAGAAGCGACATGGAATCAGCAACATTTTTACCTGACAGGTGAATCACCTCTTTTTGAGTTTGAAGCGATTGTACATTCCAAAAAATAGAATTTCGAACAGATAACATTCAGTTCATTCATGCTAACAACGTAGCAGCCGTGGCTAGCATTAGCTTGTTTACCGAGCTGATGCTGGGTTAGCATGGGTTCATTCAAGTGCGTGACTTTGGTCAAAGACTTGAGATGGGGGAGTGGGGATTAGTGAAGTGAGGCTAACATTCAAATCTTGCTAGTAGATTTAACACGGCAAACTGCCCCTTTAAAGGTCAACTCATTTCTGCAACACTTTCTGCTTGGTCATCTGTTTTTGTCTTATGTATTATGAACTATTCCCTCTTGCCTGCCAAAGATCTTTCCCTGGAATTTTTTTCTTCAGTCTTCAGATTTCCACCCTCGCCATTCTTGTTGGCCTCGCTCACTAGGCAAGCAATCTTTTCCTTCCTTTGCGAAACAACAAGCATTTTCATGTCAAAGAAAACCTCATATGACACAAACCTGTGGCTGATATTTTATAACCACTTGTCCTTTGTTTCAGATGTCAACTCTCACTAAAACGGCATTATGCTTCTTCAAAGCATTTACACGTATGTCTACAGCAATGTTTCTTACAGATACAGTACTGCCTGTCAAAAAGCTTTCTTTCATACTCATACTTTTCTTCATCCGTGGCTTCAGGCTGTATGCAGGTTTGCGTTAAAGGTACATCAATCCATCAATTTTCAATTGTACTTGTCCTCATTTTGGGTCATGGATGTGATGCCGTAAACATCCTGAAAGCAATGTCCTGTCTCTGTGCCATACTCATATTTTTCAAATTTTCTCCCATAAACACATGACTACAACAATATTTTGCTTGGCTTGTAGGAGTCATCTTGTCAGTGACTAAACCACACTGAGAAGCGACACATGCTTTAGGGAGACAAGTGCTTTCACAATTTGTGTTGACACACTGACATACAATTCCAGAGGAAAATCATTTTGAAATCATCAGTTGTGTTTTTTTCCTTTCCAGTGGAAAGAACCGATTGCTGACCCAATTCTCATCACACAATCTATCTTTTATGAAGGGATTATATGCCGTAAGTATTTTTTAGATTTGAGGCTTGACAACACACCTTTCTGAAAATATTTACTTTATTGGACCTTTTCTTTTAACTATAATATTGATACACATGCAATAAAAACATTTAATCTATTAACCAGCAGATACACCCAAGGTAAATAATCTTTGATTGCATTGCATAGACCAGAGGTGTCCAAAGTCCATCCCGCTGGCCATTTACACCCGCCGCCCATTTTTTTAGTGGCCTGTAAGCATGCACTGAAAATAACATTTCAACCAGCCCGCAATGCTATTAAAATGCTTGTAGACTAACATATATCCCACTGGGTCATGGTGGGGCTTTACCACGCCACGACGAGGCGCTCTAAAGTGGCCACACCAGTTGACTATCTGAAGGTAAAATGCATTTTCAGGGGTTTGGCATAGCTAGCTAGCTAACTGCATGCTACAATTGTATGCAAATGTGCAGCTGCTTATCGCAGAAGGGGATCTATTCCAGTTGTGCATCTCCAGTAGCTGGCGTAGACCACTCCAAAATCCAGAAAATTCAAAGCTATTTGCATGATCACTTTTAACAGAAAGCTTTGATATAGCAGCTTTTCCAAAATGACCAATATATAAAGTAATAGCTTCATTTCTGTCAACTGAAAATGACATCACAACTACTCAGGGCTCAGGTAATGACCAATCACGGCTCAGCTTCAGAAAACAGGTCCGCCATGATTGGTCGTTACCTGAGCCCTGAGTAGTTGTGATATCATTTTCAGTCGACAGAAGTGACAAAATGGAGTTTGCATGTTCTCCCCGTGCCTGCGTGGGTTTTCTCCGGGTACTTCGGTTTCCTCCCACATTCCAAAAACATGCATGGTAAGTTGATTGGACTCTCTAAATTGCCCCTAGGTGTGATTGTGAGTGCGGATGTTTGTCTTTGTGTGCCCTGTGATTGGCTGGCAACCAATTGAGGGTGTCACCCGCCTACTGCCCGAAGACAGATGGGATAGGCTCCAGCACGCCCCTTGTGAGGATAAGCGGTATCGATAATGGATGGATGGATGGACTTCTATGTAGTTTTCGTGGGTTAGGTTTTTGTTGCAGAATAAAATGTAACTGAACAGTTAACATTTGCCATTTTCTGAGCTTTATATATTCTTCAAGCCATTCCTTATGGAAGGATTCAACCTGACGTGCAAAAAAATGTGTGCAGTGCGGTGGAAAGAATAGATCAATGACGATTGATGAATCTAAGTGGATAAAACTCAAAATATTGAATATGAAATCTTAAAAACACAAGGGCATGTTGATTACATTATAATTACTTATGAAATTTGTACCGGTCCGGTCGTGCCAGCGTCAGTCAGTGTAGTTCGAGTGGCCATTCTTCATGTAGAACCCTCCATGCTCAAGCTAGCAGTGTGGTGAGCGTTGCACTTAGTGGCCAATGCATGCTATCTTCCTTGTACATATTCAGAGAAGAATAAGGAAATGAACTCACTGTGGCAAAGCTTCACATGACACATCTTTGACGTGTTGACACATGCTGGTGAAGCGGTATTAAAATGAATTCAGCTAATGTGGTAAGGCTAATTTTTTGTTGATTGAAAGATTTTGTTAAAAATGTTGAAGATGCACATATTGAGAGGTGTTTCTAATCTTTTGGTTGCCTTATTTACTAGATGAAATGGGAAACATAATGGAACGATTTTAATAATAGCAGCACGGTGAGGGAAGTGTACGCTACTGTTTGCCTCACAGTCGGCAGATCTGGGTTCGAGTCTCTGTTGAAACATCTCTGTTTGTCACTCTGCAGCGGTGTACTTTTCAGTAAAAGTACACTAGGGGTACTTCTGTAAAATAAACACTCATCATTAATGCTCCCAAGAGCTCAGTCACTCAATCAGTCAAGATCTCAAGTGTGCTTGACTGTACCACTCTATTTTTGTCTTTGTCTAATTTGACAAAGTAAAAATTACAAACTCCACTTGTGGGTCCAATTGTAGTAACTAAAAGTAAAACGTCATAAAAATGAATACTCAAGTGAAGTTCAGAAATCTGCAACATCTACTTAGGTAAATTAACAAAGCATTTGTACCACCACCGGCAACATTTTAAACATACACTTTAATCGTTTTGTGTTGTTGAATGCCACTTCCACTTCCCTTTACTTATTTTTCTTCACTGTTTTACAGACAAGCATGTGCAGCATCGCCAATGCAAGCTGTAACGTGGACAGCCTTCTGGGCTTTTCTTACAGCCTCGTGTTTGTCCTGGGCTTTCTTGTCAATACTGCGGCCTTGCGTGCTTTCAGCATGCGACAGGACGCCTGGACAGACACCCACGTCTACATGTTCAACCTGGTGATAGCCGACTCTGCCCTGATCATCTGCATTCCCTTTCGGATCTACCATTCTTTCTTCTGCCTAGACAAGACTCTGTTGTGCACCTTTCTTATTTACATCCACTTCATCAACATGTACTCGAGCATACTGACCACAACGGCCATCAGTGTCCACCGCTACCTTGCTGTCAGGTTCCCATTGCAGGTCAGGTCATGGAGAAGGAAGAAGGAGGCGGCCTTTGCTGTGTGCTTACTCATTTGGGTATCTCTGCTGACGATCGCCGCTGTATTCCGAGAGGAGAATTATCCTCGTAAACTGTGGACGTGCTTTGAAAGATGTAAAGATCAACACCTGCGTTTCAAATTTGTCGCCATTCTGCTACTTCTCGGCTTTGTCGCCCCTCTTACGATCGTAGTGTTTTGTTCAAGTCAGATTATCTGTATTTTGTTAAAGACAGATGGCGAGACGTTGCCGCTGCAAAGAAGCATTGTTGGCATAGTAACAGCAAACATGGTCGTGTTCATTGTCTGCTACACACCAATCCATGTTGGCTTTCTTGTGAACTATTTCTATTATCCACCTGCAAACTGGACACTGGTTTACATCCCTGCACATGCATATTTACGTGTCTCTGAGTGGATTTCCTCCACAAACTGCTGCCTGGATTCAATTAGCTATTATTTCTTATTGAAAAAGTTGTATCCATGAGTCAGTGAATGAAAAAGAGCTGAGATAATACTTGCTTAGCAGTTGGCTTGGCTGGATTGCCCCAAATTGAAACTAGAGTATATACGTATGTAAGGTAAAGTAAAATTTTGAGCAGCATAAATGTCAGAATAGGTTGATTTCATATATCGTCTGTCTATTTTATGGAGGTCATCAAGTTGCAGTTTAAAAGTTGCCATCAGTTTGGTGGGTGTGTTGCCCATAATTAGGAGCAGAAGTACAAGTAGTTTTTGGCCTTTTTACACCATAACAATGGATTTGATGGAATCGGTGTGATATAAGTGTGGCTTTAATTTAATATGCTTCATAAAAATATGGTATTATTTTCCATTTTGGAATTATAGTCATTTAACTTCTAAACCGAATAACTATTTCCATGATTAAACATTTAATTTTACGCACTCTCTCTTGTGTTTGTTGTTATACAGTATCTGCCCATGAATGCGTCCTAACTCAAAGGTTTGTCCTCTCTTATCCCCTTTACTGTGCGCAGTCAATGCATTGGCCCCCAAGGGAGATCCTGTCTGACATTTCTGCAAAAAGGCCGAATGTGCTCAGGCGGCATCTAGCCCCCTCTTGTGATGCAGAAAGTAACTGCAGATCCCCAGAAATTTGCTGCCTCAAACTGAATTGTGATTTGGTCATCGAGATAAGATACAATGGTAAATTACTATGATAACATTTGTTTGAAAATGTCAAGATGTAAAAATAGAGTACTGGTTTGGCATTTAAAGATATAGACTTTACATGCAGGCTATGTGTACATTCAGCACCAAATGCAACATAATAGCAGTAAATGATATATTTACATTTAATAGCAGTACTCCAAAGATTGATGGTTATTATCAGAGAAGTATTTGAACATCTGCAGAAACTCAGAAGGCAGGCAAACGGCTCAGTTCTGGCTGAGATCAGGCCGGCATCTCTACTCTTAACAACAGGAAAGTGTTGAAGTCAGCATTCAGCCAAAGTCACATAAATACTTTACATACATCTTATTCACAGCATTGGCACAGAAGGAAAAAAAAATACAAATAAAACCCTCACGCTTCAACCACATCTCTCTGTTCTGGGAAAGAACTCTCTTCCTCCAAACAAAACAGTGTACCTACAAGGTCATTATTTACATTATTTACACATGTTACACTTCTGCAATTGAAAAAAAAAAGTCATTGTGCTTATCTATTACTGCACAGCATAATGCCAATAAAAACATTTTCTCCCCCTGCCGGGATTCTAACAAATAAATCCTTCAGTATGGCAGTTGATTGGCAAACAGCGTGAAGTTTGACGACGACGACTGAAAAAACCTGATGACACAAAAAGAGATATGCCGTAGTCCCTCATAGCCTTACAGACCATTTACATTTTGTATCCACAATTTGTGTCATGTTCATAGCATGAGTAATGATAAAGCGCACTGACAAAGTGTCTGTATACATATTTACAGTACAATACAGTTATGGTACAACCTTTAAACACTGTTGCTCGCATCGCTGCAGATGCACACGTCAACAGTGCGAGCCCACACGGAACAGAAAACAGAAAACATTCAGCATGTAAGGTCAATGGCATATATCTCACGTAGCATACTGCAATAAGTACAATTTTAGTTAGCAGCTGATGCACTGCTGATTAAAATGCTCATCATGGCACTTTAACACAACCTTTTTTGCGTTTGTAAACAGGCATCGGTAAAACACTCCTCAAAAGCGGATTTTGGCACACAGATGAACTGAAATGACACAAATTGAGTGTGTTGGTGATACTGCGGTGGAATATATACAGCCTCCTAATAATGCTCCCGTCACGAGGTTTACAGCACTGCTAAAGGAAAATGTTAATAAATAAAGGGAACACTTAACTGATACATCCCAGATCCCAGTGTAATTTGTTGAAAACAAAATAGAGTGACCCCAGATCATGAACCTTCAGCCAACTAGATTTAGAATCCTACTCAAAATCAAAAGTGGAAAAACATGATCACCGGCTCATCCCACGTTAGTAAATTTCCTCCAGACAAGTCAAAATGTGGCTGCGTAGTGTTTATGTCTGGGCATGTTCCTGATGAGATGACAGATAGTTTCCTCTGGGATTTCTCGATCAGGTTCATGGAAACTCCTCGAGAGTCTGTGGTGAGTCGTGAATGAAACGATATTGTAGGTTATGTCCCAAAAGTGCTCGATTGGAATCGGGCTTAGGGAACGGGTGGGAGAGGCAGAATTGCTATTGACACTTAACTTAACCAGGTTTATTTATTTGGCCCTTTCCACTTGGACTGCGGTGCTGGCCTGTCTCCTGGTATCTCCTCCATGCTCCTGACACAGCACATTGATTCGTCACCGGGGACGAGCTGCACCACTTGAGCTACCTCTATGGGCTGCGGATACTACCTCATGCTACCGCTAGTGATGGGGGGGGAAAAAATCGGTAAAAGCATCCCTTGTAGTCTCTTCTGCCCACCCGTTGGCTGTCCCATTCACACAAGAGATGAGATGATTAGGTGTTCTGTTTATTTATTTATTTTTTAATGCAGTGTATTTTGTCAACGGCCTCTTGAGTTAGGGTCTGGTAAAATAAATCAAAAGCTTCTGATTCAATCCACTGAAAATTGTAGACTTTGGGGGGGGGGTATTATGGCTGAATTGCAGCTTTGGCGTACTTAACAAACAGGCAGGTGATTTTATTTTACATTCATAGTAATAATGACATGACTATTGTTTGCATTCCAGCTCAAACTGAACCTTACTATGTACAGTTACATATACACCATATTATCGGCGCACGCATTGAGGTCACCCAAAGTAAATCGGCTTCAAACGCATTCTTACCACAGCTTTTGCTTATCTCGTCTTCATCTTTTTATACAGCGTCCGTCTCAGTGCTGTGCTGATATAAATGCTGACTCTTTCATGGGACTCGACACTTTGATGGTATAGAATTTATGGCCCCATTTGCCTGCTGGGGGCATTTCCATTACCCCTTTTGGCATTGGAGTTTCCATCACTGCCTCTGTAACTGTCACTTTGTTCTGCATCACGTCTGCGAGACCTTGACCCTCTGCGGGCTTTCCGGGGGAATTCTTCCCCATTAGAGTTGGACTCTGTTCAGTAATGTGGCATGAATGAATATGTCATGTGTGGAAAAAGACAAGGCATTCCCAATTACATCTTATGACACTTTTGTCCTAGTCTGCTGTTCTGCTCAGTTCCGTGTTTTGGTGCAAACCTTTCCAGACATCCTTGTGAAATTATTGGTCATTAAGTCGTACATGGAGCGGAGGGGATGAAAAGAGCAATGGGCGACTCAGATGCCGACAACATCATTACACAGAGCATGCGGCTGGCAGGAATAGTGCTGACATTTCAGTCCTGCTCTCCTCTCTCCAAAGAATTATGATCCTGCATCGCTATGAGACACGGCGGACTATCGGAGGCATTCAACACACATGCCGCGCTGCACGTATACATCGAACACTAAATAACCACAGTCGCGACTTAAATGTATAAGTGCAGCGAAAGAGGAAGCAGATGCAGCTTCTCCTTTGGCTTCCTGTTTATAGTCAACGACAACTTCAGTTTTTGACCTCCGATGAGTCAGCCTTGCACATGTTCGGGCAAGGTGTTCGATGCAAAATACCCAGTTGGCAGTCATACCAACAGGTGGAGAACAACGAATGCAGTGTGGTACTTA
Source organism: Filicampus tigris (assembly GCF_054856515.1). Lineage (NCBI taxonomy): Eukaryota > Metazoa > Chordata > Actinopteri > Syngnathiformes > Syngnathidae > Filicampus > Filicampus tigris. The sequence goes on from NC_141226.1 coordinate 10,114,685, forward strand.
TTAGATACGGGCGTTATAATAATTGAACAACAACCTAAAGTTGAGCTACCTCCGCCAATATTTCGGCCATGTTGCCATGTGAATCTAATTTGCCCAGGGGCTTCAGAATCAATAGTGCTGGCCTGGTACACTATATTAGCAATATGACTGTTTCTTTAACGCATTTAAAAAATGTCAATATTTTTTCCGTCATCTGGTTAGTTGTCAAAGCAAAACTTCTTAGAGCCGAGTTCTGCAAACATTAATTCACTAAAAAATTCGCATCTCTGTTGAAATACAAGGTTGTTTTTTTAAAAATGTTTGACGTTTTTACCATGTTATGAGATGAATATTGATTGTGAACTGCTTTAGCTAACGTACGTGGCCACAATTTCTTGCTTTTACATTGCGTTTTTGTCTCATATTGATAGTTCCTCTAATTGCGATGTATTACTGGCAGCATTAAGAGGTGGATTATTAAAGTAGCAAATGCACGGCCCCCCCGCTGATTTGTGCACTGCGGCCCAGTCAAAGCCATTCCCGAAACAAACTCTTCCCACAAAGTTGGAAATACGGTCCGAAATGTGTTGGGTACAATGAAGAATTAACATTCAGGTGAATAATTTCTAATGCTGTGCGTCCCAAGACTTTTGTCCATCTAGCGTTGCTGTGAGGCAAATAGCATCCCGGTATTTGTTCGTTTGCTTCCCTCGCATGCGCAGCAGCCTCTAAGTGCCTTCCTTCCTTCCTTCCTTCCTTTCTTTCTTTCTTTCTTGTGCCCTCTGCCTGCAGCCTTGGAGAGTGTTTGGCAGGCGAGGCAGCTCTGCAATGCAGACACAGCAACAACCTCCGTCCATCTGACCAATTAGTGCGAGCCAGCAAAAGATTGGCAGGCGCAGTAGCCAGTTGCAACATAGAGCCTCGCCACTGGGATAACTGAGAATAGGGAGAGTGGGGGTTGCCTGAGACAGAGGGCTTGAATGACAATGAACAAAAAAAAGATCCACAGGCGAAGAGGGTGGGGGTATCGGATCAGGCTCAAGACAAGTCTATGGAAAGGTGTCCATGTGGGCCCTTTATTTCCTCAGCAGTCACTGGCCAGCCTGAGTCCTGTCATTGCAGTTCTTCTTACTCATCAGCTGGCTGAGGTCCATCAGCTCCCCCAGCTCCCCTCGCTCCAAAGCCCCCCTCAGGAGGGCCCTGGTGAGAGCGGGGGTGTGCTGTTGGGACATGTATGTCTGACCGCTGGGGGCAGGCATTGAGGGAGGGGGCAAGGGGACGGGCACCATGGCGTGGCTGCTGAGGATGTAGCCTTCCGGGGCAGGCCAGCGCAAAGGCAGCGGCTCGCCGCACTCCGCCGGCGCGCTGGGCGCCGAGACTACCCTCCGACGCTCAGGGGAGTCCTGGGGCGTCATGGGGTACACATATTCCCCTGCGGACTTCCTCAAGGGGGCTTTGGGCGTGCCCTTTCCTCCTTTCTCCTGCCTGCTCAAGCAAACGTAATGCTGCCGGGGGGTGTCACTCCCTCGGCCCTCGCAGCCGTGCCGACCGCCTCCCCCCTGTTGGAACAGTCTGGTGGTCAGATAAACTGAGGGGGGCATTCGACAGGGGGAGCCCAAACCCACGGAGCCTCCCCCCAAGTAGGTCTGGCTGGTGTCCCACCCTCCGGAGTTGGAGTCAGACAGGCGCAGGCCTCTTCGCTTCTGCTGGGGCGTGTGCTCCGGGGTGGGGAGGAAACCGGGGTCAAGCTCCCCGGATTTGACCCATCCGTTGGGCATCACAAAGAGGGTCTCCCCGCCCTGAGTGCAGGTGCGCTCTCCGCCTCCCTGCCGCGTCACACTGAGCACAGAGCCTCCCATTCCGCCGGCGTTACTTAATAGGCCTCTTTCACGCCGCTGGATGGACGACTGAGTGGAGTTGCCATGGCGACGGTTCGTGGGCTTGTGGGCCATGATCCAGCAGACGGCGAGGCCCGAGAGCGCCGCCCCAATGGTGAATGCCGACACTGCAGAAGCCACCAGGAGATTGAGGGAGACCAGACTCTCGGGTTCAATGAGGAGACTCTGCTGCAGGATACCTAAAGCAGGAGAAACATTTCTTAGGATGACAAATGTAAGGCAGTGATTCCCAACGTTTATCAAGCCAAAGGACAAACTTTACATTAAAAAAATTACACCGCACAATAGTAAATGAATATGTTTCGGTATGGAATGTTCTTTCCGGTCCACTCGCGTACTGTTTCTGATCAGTTTTTATTATTAGCACGAGCTTACGCTCGGACGCTATTGACTCTTGCTAGCGGGAGAGGAGAGTGGCGGCACAAAAGAGGAGCCGTGATAAATGATAAATGATAAATGGTATTATTATGGCATACGCAAACAAGCCAGCTTGAAGGTTCCCCCGTACACTGAGTAATAATTGTAACGTTATTGTATGGATGTATTTTTTTTTTCATCAAAAAAATCTTTTTTTTGTACTGAAAATATACCGAACCGAAGTTTCCAAGAATATATGTATATATTTATATATATATATATATATATATATATATATATATATATGGATGAGAATACCAACCTACCAGTCTATAATGTATACACAGGGAAACATTTTTCTTATTTTCTAGGCGCTGAGCTTTAATTTACCAAAGAAATCAATACCTCAACCCCAAACTGCCTTTAGGTTTCATTGTCGAACTATTAGGAAAGATGATGTATATAACACAATAACTTGACTCCAGTCCGGCCTTGGGGCTCTGCAGGCTCAAAAAGGTTTAGAGAAGCCTGCACTTGTCATCAAGGACTCAGACCATTGCAGCACACAGACTCCTATTTTTTTCCTCCCCACTCTTCATTCTTTCCATTGTGCAGCTTAGTCAGAGATTCTCTCCATACAACATACCATGACTTCAGTGTTTCCACCCAGCTCTAATCACTCCCATCTGCATCAACTGCGGCAAATACTTGTCTCTAGCTCGGGAGTCACTGTGCTATCGATTTCACTGAGTGGGGAAAATGCTGAAGCCCACGTATCAGATTGTAATGAAATGAATGTGCTGAAAGTTTGAAAGAAGCTCCTTTAAAGTTCTGACCTCATGACATTGCACATGGCCCCGCAAAAGAGAAAATGCTTAATCCTCTGTAGAAAAAAGTTTCTAGTTTCCACCGAGTGAATTCCAGAGCAAAGCTGGATAAAAGGCTTTCTCTCTGGCCTTACTGCTGTTACATTGACATGTTAGTCCCTCAACAGAAGTAAAAACAGTCTCCTATTTTAAATTCTGCCCATCTTTCAGATTCTGGAAAGAAGGAGCAAAAGTTTGCATGCTGTCAGTTGTTGTTGTTCCTCCTTGTGCAGTGTTGCATTGGCAACTACATCTCTTTCACATCTTCCCTAATTAAACTGTCACACTAGGACACTTCTGACCCAAAGCAAGTCAGACTGAACTACAAAACAAACACACAACGAAAAAAAAAAAAAAAAAGCAATCCCAGATGTGAACACCAATCAGCTTTGAAAAAGACATCACAAACATCAACAACTGGTGTCAAGGTTGAATGGAACTTGCTGAGCAGGGAGTGGAAGTTGTATACCAGTAATACATGGCATTACATTGTGCATGTAATGATTTGAATTTGAAAAACGTGTCACGAATACTTTCTCCCTGCACCATTACAAATCCAAACAAGCAGTGGGCGAATGCAATGAGTGATCAAGCCACTAGGCGGAGACTTCCACTTTCCTGCTGCATGCGGAAATAGACATCAAACATACAAAACACCGCCTTGGCGTGTTGGCCCGTTGCTGGGTGGGATACGTTAGTGTATTCGCCATAATGGATGTGGCAGATCTGCCCCGTAATTGCAAGTCGACGGACTGAATATTCTAGAGTGCCTTACAACAAAATGCACAAACTTAATGCCTCTCATCCACAGCAACTTACACACACATACACAAAAACACAAACATAAAAACGCATGCACACACACACAGGAGTGTTAATCTGATTATTGTAAATGTCTCTATTCCTTATGACATAAGTAAGCACGAAACTTTTCCTAATGTTTTCATGAGTGTTTCAAGCTACCAATATATGTAACGCTGTTACTGTGATGACACATATTCAGATAAAGTATTATTGTAAAATATTTCCTCCATGTCTGTAATAGCCACAACCAATATTCCCTCTAATTTTCCATTCGTTTGAGCATTGGCACAAAATCCCTGAGCATTCCTTGGACTGTGGTGAGCAACAGCAGACATGCACACGGCTGCCAAACCAGTATCACACCGGTCCAAAACCTGAGATCACATGTTGCAGAAAAATGAAAACCCTCTATCCAAAAAAAACAACAACAAAAAAACCCCACACATCATTGAATAGAGATTTGCGACACAAATAAAATCAGCCCTATCTTACTTTAATTTTAGCACACAGATCAGCATAATTAAGTCTCAATGAAATCTGTATAAATATGGTCCCACGCATAAATAATGGAAAAACGTCATTTAATAAAAAATAATTTCTCGTCACCTGACCTCTGAAACGCATGAAAGAGCCTTCTTTACGGCGCTCGAAAACTACGCCCAAAACTACGTACAAGATTACGCTGAATAGTGAACAAATTATTACTCTGTTTGAATGTAAAGACAAAAAACTGTGTACTATTGTTAATTTATATGTGTTGTTGGGAAAATTTCACATCCATAAATGTAAATTTCTAAATTCTACCCCGGTATTTAAATTGTTTTTGATTGAAGTAGATAATTATTTAAGTCTCTTGATCTAATAAATAATAAATGTAAATCAATAATTACTATACACGCAGAAATGTTTAAAGGGTAACTCACGGATATCTCTGTTTTGAAAGGTGAATTAATTTTATTAATTTTATTTTATTGTAATTCTTATTTTTTTTTAATGTAAAATTGTATTTTTGATAGTACATATTGTATATGTATGCAAAGATGTTCATTGGATTGCCTGATTACTATGTTGTATTTTGTTGTCTATATTTTGTTAAATAATTAAAAAAAAGAAAAAAAAAGAAAGAAAACTACGCCCATGTTTGGACTTCCTGAATGGAATGAATGGCCACATATTCAGAAAATTCTTGTTGCAAAATGAGGTAATAATGGGCAAATAAAATCAAGTCATTAGTAAGCCCATGAGATCTGGTTTAGTGCAAAATGAATGCTACACAAACAAGCACAAGCAACCAGACATTTTGCTGCCACCTACCATCGCAGTCTCCTAAATGGGAGGTGGTGTTTCCATATTCTACATCTTGTTGAAAAGGAAGCCTGTAATCACAGAGAGATCACACATACTTGTAAATACATACGGTACTAGCAGAGTAATCCCCTGCATTTTACCAGCGGATGACAAAATCCCTGCACCGTCCTGTACAATAAATCAAATAATATTTGGAAACAGAATGCTAAAACAAACATGATATGATACATTAGACCGTTTTTTACGTCTGGTCTAAAGCGGAATATTTGGGGAGAATAATCAATGAAGCAGCGTTGCCCACATATTGATAGGTCATTCGCTGTAATAGGATATGCTGTTGATGCTCGTATTGATTTTCTCCTCAGCTCCCTGCCCAGAAGGAGGTCAGATGTCACGGTCAGCTAAGCATGTAGTGACAGAAGAGTTCTCAGAACAAAATGAATGACGCAATTTTTTAAAATATATTTTTTTGCTACATGTGCTGATACCTCTGATGCCGGCTGAATCTTATTTGAAAAAAACAGGTTTTTCCAGTGAGACTAAAACCAGCAAAGTTTGCATAAAACAAAATAAAACCATTCAATGTATTTAAAAACCTGCATGAATTTAAATGTACAATAACCAAACAAACATCTCTTGCGGGTTCTTTTATAAGAAGGAGCACAATATGTGGTCTCAACAAAAGTTAATTTCAATCAAAATTCAAGTATTTTTGAGCAGTTCTAGAGCTAGATTCATGCACTAATATTCAAGCACTAAATATTTAGTCACAATTCATGTTTTTGTTGTGCCGTGGGATCACTTCTTTAAAGCACTTAATAAGTAGATAAATTTACTGTTCACATAATTCTTCATTTCTCTCTCTTTTTAAATGTGTCAGCCTTTAAATATTTTTAAAATGTTCTATATGTATCACATTCACTAGAGGTGCTATATATATATATATATATATATATATATATATATATATATATATATATATATATATATATATATATATATATATATATATATATCGTCGTGCATCGTGGGCTCTTATTTCATCAGCGTAGTAATACATCAGTGGATTGCTTATCTGAAAATACACAGCAAAAATGTATCTTTAACTGGCAAATTGAGAATCATTCAACCACATAAATAACAAGAAAATGATTTCACTAATCATTACCCTATAATGAATAGCTGTGCACAAGCTACATCTAACTTACAGCTTTGTGCAGCCTGTACTGATCAATAGGCTTGCATATCATAATACGTTTTTGTGCATTCATGTGTAATCCCCTCACCTGGTTCCTGGCCTAAGGAAGGAGCAGATGCTGCCTCTGGTCCAGCCACAGTATGGGTCCCTGGAGGCAAGGCAACTCCTGTGTGCAAACACATAATCAAAAATGTAACAAAGGTGATCCCATTCTGCTTACTGCCCGTGGGAGGCCATGGAAAATGGACCAAAACACAAGAGCTGCAAACACGTTTATAAAGGTAACAATGTAGAAGTTAATCTGCTTGGCAATACACTTCTCAAATGTCAAAAATGACCCAATTGATTCAAATGTCAGGCTAGACACACAGGATTTATTTGCCATATTTGTTATGTGAGAAGCTGAGCCGTCATTGTTTTCTTATTTTGTCTTTATTTATTTACATATTGAAATCAAATGCATAGTTTGGGGATTAGGGTCAAAGTATGTAATGTTATGTATCCAATCTTAGTAATGGTTATCAGAGCTGGGCATTTTACTAAACGAGCATCCTTCGCCATCTGTCTGCAGCGTGGGTAGCCTTCCGTCGTCCGTCATTCACCTTTTTTTCCGAGCGGAATAAAATCGTACACGTCTATAGGCCGGTCCGCTTCTAATTTTAAATGTCCGTCTGTTTGCGAGGCCGACTACACTTTACACTTTCACTAGCACGCCCGCTCCCCAGCCACGGTCATCGAAGCCTCGTCGCGAAAAATTGACTAATGACGGACTGCAGACGAATGGCGGACTATCCGGGCTATCTACGCATCTATCCATCTACTGTATTTTAGAATGTTTCCCATTCTTCGTCAATGGTCAAAAACCGTCAAAAAAACATCAGTGACGGATAGATGGATCGGTCCGTCACATAGATGGAATGCCCAGCTCTGGTGGCTATGACTCTCTGGAAATACGGTGGTGCCTTTACATATGAGCGGCTCGGCTTACAAGTTTCTCTACATACGAGTCGTCATTTGGGTGATTTTTTTTCTTGTCCTTTTTTGCATTGACTTGCGAGTGTAGCGGATCCCGACCAGGTCACCGCTGACAGATATATAGATAATCCTTCGATGTGGAGTACGCTGGATGTATGAAAAATAACACACATAAATCAGCGACGCGGGACACGTGTTGCTCCTTCTCCATCAACTTGGATTATCTTAATTTACATGTTCCGTTGATTTGTATGTTCTGCATTAAAGTGGTGGTTATTCATCATAGTTCGATAATAATGGTCAATTCACATTGCTTCCTTTTACAAATCTACAAAAAAAATATAAACAGCAAAACTTGTTTTACATAAAATGCACATTTCCCTTTTACTCCCATGCTCTATCATCAATCATGCAATCACTAATGTGTATCCCAAACACATTAGCTTTTTCTCTCTTCTTAAAAGAGTATCTTTATCATGAGTAATAATCTTCAACAAGAGAATGAGTACATCTTGCAGCTGAACTAAATTACTTTTAAACTCAACGAAATTCCATTGAAATCATTATAACGGCTGCCTTCTAACATCTCGCCCATACAATTGCTGACATCAACGTGCGCCATTTTAACGGGGATTACAGTCGTGATCGTTCACAACATTACTAACATTGCTAGTTTCTTTTCAAGTATTGTACTTCACACACAAATGACCTTCGCTTTTCACACAAAAAGAAACTACCCGCAAATGCCCAGGAGCCAAAAGAAACGAACGAAAGAACACATCGAGCTGCTGCGTCACACTTCCTCGACACCACCACTTGTTCTTGGCACTTGATGACAAGCTGGTTTTGTTTGTGATCCTGTCGGCTTCTGTCATCCTTTTTGTCCATTTCTCCACGTAACCTGTGTGTGTCACTGGTCCGGTGTTGTCTACTATTCCAAATAAAAGATTCACTGGAGGGCGGGGGTGTTGCCCATAGAGTATTCAGTATCCAGTAGACTCGTGGCGAGTACAATTATATGCATGGATCATTTGTGGTAGGTGCTCTTTTCATCTCTCCTTCTCTTGGTCTGTCAGTGTCCGTAACATTTGCAGCAGTGTGCGGCTCAGCGGGGTTACATTGCGGATGGTACGGGGATGTTCGTGAGCGTCCAACCCCTGACAGCAGCCCAAGGGTATGGGAAAGTTTATTCTCAAACTCACCCCCTTGGTCATGGTGGAGGCGGTTTGGATAGCCAAATCGAGGTATATAGTCATTATATAGACGTTCAGCTGCAGTTTGTCCAGATTTGTTTTTGGTTGGGTAAGCTTGAGCAAATCTGGTAAAGTGGTCTATTACTACCAAAATGTACTCAAAGCCTCCTTTGCTCTTCTCCAGATGCAAGAAGTCTATGCAAACCAAATCAAGAGGGAAAGCAGAGGTCAGGCTGCCCATGGGTGTGCGCGCACGTGTGGTGGGTTTCTTCTGATTTATGCAACTGCACTTTCTTGAGACATATTCTTCCAATTCCATGATAACCTTGTAGGACCTGTAGGTCATCCAGGTGCGAAATGCAACACTCGTCTCTCAGGGAGCCTAACATTTCCTCCATGCTCCTCTGGAAAGCTGCAGGTGCGTTGGAAAGTCCGAATGGGATCCTGATCCACTCGTAAAGCAAAGCCCCCAGGGAGTGATGAAGGCCGTCAGATGTCGTGACCCTTCTGCTACAAATCCCTGATGGTAAGCTTTACCCTGGTCCAGTATGCTGAACATTGAATAACCACCCAGTCTGTCTGTCAAATGCTGGATTTGCGGCAGTGGATGTCGGTCTGGGACGGTCTTTCGGGTGAGGAGGCGGTAATCTATGCAGAGCCGAAGAGTGCCGTCCTTTTTTCGAACGCATACTACTGGAGCAGAATAGGCAGACTTCGATTTTGTTATCCATCCCTTTACAAGAAGATCCTGAATGTATTCTTTTACCGCTTTAAAAAGTGGCTTGGGAATAGATGTGTAAGCCCTCTGCACAGGTATATCGCCCATGAGGTTAATTACCATTTGCAAATTTGGGATACAGCCGATGTCATTACCATCCCTTGCAAAGGCATTTGACTCCTCATACAGCATCGTCTCAGCAGCCACTCGCTCCTCTTCCTCCAGATGGTCAAGGTTTACAGGTGTGTGCCACAGAGATGGATTTGAGCTGCTGGTCTGTGTGGTGGTGACTTCACTGATAGTTGCTGGAGGCTGTGATTCGTCCAGGGTATCTGTCTCCAAAACACTTTCAACATGTTGCAGGATACCTACAGCCGTTTTACCTTGTATTATTTCATGATTGGCGTTGATACTAAATGGAATGGCGAGATAGGGTTTTGCTGGGTTCTGAATTTCAAACAAACCTGTCCCTGCCTCCCATTTTACAGAGGACTGACTGTCTTCATCTTTTTCAAACAACACTAATCGAGTTGAGGCATCCATGTTTGATGGAAGTCGACACTTCACCCATGACACTTTCCCAGGTGGAAGCACGATATCCTTGGAACCTGTTCTCAAACGTCCCTGCTGCATGACTGGTTTTGCTGTCTGAATAAAGTTGACAAGAGCTTTGGCTATTTTGTTGGGAACAGATATTGCATTGCTAAGAAGACTAAAAAATACTGGTACTAGCCCCTCTGGTTGATTAGAAATTAGCACCTCCAAAACATTAAAGAAAATCAATGGTCTATCCATGGTGCATTTGCTGATAAGGAATAGGACACTAATAGACAAATTGGGGTTCAAATCCCCTGGTGTTTTCAAACAACAATGATAAACGCACTGATAAAGTAATACCTCTGACAATGTCTGTCAAATAATATGAGCATTATGTTTGATGTAATAAAGAGGGCGGTGATCTCCTTTGAAGAAAACAAATAAAAGTTAACTTGTTCTGCTTACTTCATGCAACGGGAGTACAGGTGGCAACGGGATGTGGGCACACGGACCAGACAGGACGGGAAGGCCAGCAGCAGAGTGTGGCTGGTGCGGTCCAATGTCAAAGACAAAAGCTGGCGAGCCTGGGGTGAATCCTCACCACATCTATTGAGTGACAAACATGAGAGCGAGGAGATGAAAACATCTACAGCTGGGTCACATGCTAATTTGGAGACTAAAGCCAATCATGTGTGTCTACTATGGTAGTTTTTTGGTAGTTGACTATAATTAATGGATAACTTAAATTTTGAAGTGTTACGACACAATGTTGCAAAGCAACACAACTCTTTGTGCTTGTAGGCAGAGTAGGTGTTGTATGATGAATAAAATTTTTGTTAGCACAATGTTTTTGTCCTTGCATTATAGGAAATAACATTTTGGCGACAAAGATGGAGTTTCACTTGTCACTCCTGCCTCGGTTTCTCACCGCAAATAAGGTGGTCTCACCGGTATGAATATTTTAAGACTAGTGACGACCGGACTAGCCGAAGATAGCGAATCGAGGCTAACCAATATGTACTATCCTCTGTAAACTGGACAACTGGAAGACGAGATACCAAAAACAAGATTAGCCGTTAGTCGAGTTCAAGCTTTGAATGCAGTCGTAAAGTCAACTAGTCAACTCATCGGTTCAACCTCTAAAGTCTTCTTCATGTTTCTTGGTAAAACCTGTATACAAATGACTTAATTAAAAAAAGAAACACTTTGACATCCTGCAACCATTTTTTCTTACAAACCCCTTTCAAAAATAAATTTCACGACTATGTATTCCAGCTATTGTCCTTGACGTCCGATTACAAAACTAATACTGTATATCAATTTGCAACAATGATACATTTTTATGGTTTCACAGTCATATAACAGGCCTCTGAGGGAAACCATAACTACAATGAGTTTGAAATCCCCAAAAGTGTATCCAAAAGTGTATTGAAGCTTGAAGTGGTAAATATAATGGTGCAGCAGTGTGTAGCAGATCTTATTAAGAAGTGTTGAAGCCTCTGTTTCTAAAATAGAAGCGATCCATGAAATGTGATGGAGCACCATGCCAAGAGGCGTCATCGATCGGCTATCAAGGACAAAAATCTCTTTACTCCAACTCACCTCTCAGGGTTGAAACCCTCTACTTCCTCCAAGAACACACTGCTGTGAGACATTGAATCCCCATTGGGAATCATTAGAAACTTGAGAATAGTCCCGCGAGTGGAGCCCAGAAACAAAACTGTGCGGTTCCTGTAGGGTCCGGCTTCAGTGTCCACCACCATAGCTGTCAGTTGGTACCTGTAAAGACATATCGACTGTGAAAACACATTTACTCCAAGCGGTTCAATGAAATCTATTTTCTCGCCCCAGTGCCATTTAAATCTTAAAATTTTCATATCATAAACGTTCTTTAACTAGAAAGCATTCTGTTACAGTACCGGCCCATAGTCTTGACCACCCAGGGTCTGTGCCCCAGCAGTGGTACTGTCTCATCCATCAGAGGGTGGGTTTTCACAAAGTTTAACACCTCGTCCGGTAACGTGGTAGAGGAACTAAATCGGGATCCTTGGACTGCACATCCTCCAGGTCTAGGAAAGGAAAGAAAGAATGCAGTAAGAATATCGATGCAAGTCCCATCTGCTTATACTCCAATTGTTGCATAAGCATACCTGGGTTTCGGGACTGCCTCTTCTGGCACCGGAGTCCAAATGGACTCTGGGGATTTCTGTTCCTTGAAGCGTCCCTCGAAGGAATGAGCGAGCTGCTGCATGTCAAACACACACACGGCAGAACCGGGGATGCTGCCGGATGCACAGGAAAGAATGCATATTAAGCAAGTAGTGTAGTGGTGGGCTATGTATTTGCTACTTGGGCCTTTAGTGGGCACTTACTCCATTGAATCCACCTCTTAATACCACCGCCATCATGTCACAATTAAAGAAACCATCAATACTATACAAACAGACAATATAACAGCAAACTTTGCCATGCACATTGTTAGAAAATTACACTTTTCACTTGTAAAATGTATGCTATGTTAATGCCAGGATAAAGAAGAAGAAGAAGAAAGGAGGCTGTGTTCCTGTCCCTCTCTCTGTTATTGTGTTATCATTTTGCTGCAAGACAAATAAATCATGTATATATGACCTTGTCTAAGAAGAAATTGACAGACACTTCTTAGAGCCATCAGGTTGTATTTGAACTGTCTCCTCGTCCTCACATACAACGCGTTTTTTATTAAATTGTATCTCTTATTATTCTCAAAGTGATTGTCTGTTCTACAAAAGGGTTCACATTTTCCCTTGGCATACATCATCTGGAGCAGTTCTGTTATGTTCCTGTGCTCTGTGGCTGATGGTGTTATTTTTCCAGTTCCTGAGTCTGGTGGATGGGTGGAGCCTCCAGTGCATACCTGCTTAGCATTACAATTAGCTACCCGGGTACTGGTGAAATGAAAGCTAGTTGCCGGAATATTGTTGCTGTTAGTCCGTTTTCACTTATTCGATCGTGTGTTTAGTTTCACAGCCACATAATACGTCGTTCAACTTCCTCATACACAAGGAATTCTGGTTTTTGTAATTCTTGTCTACATTACGTTTGTTTGTCTATTTTCTGTTTTGAAACAAATCTGGTTTAGATTCTGTCTTTCCTTTCTTGTGCAGTCAGAACTTATTTTCATTCATTGTACTCACCTGTCTTTCTCTGAATAGGGTTGTGTTCTTTTGTTAATATTTTACTGCGCTTTCATTACATTCATTTCTGTTTAGTGTTTTTGTCTGTTTTTCCAGCGTCTAGCTTCTACTGCACTCTGTCCATCCACTAGTGTTGTTTCGTGTTTTCACGTCAGTCTTATGCTGACGCATTTATTTATTTTTAATTTTTCCTTGCTCACGTTCATGTGCTCCCTTGGTTTGATAAAGCATTGTATTCATAAGTTTTGTGTTTGTCTCTGGTTTGGAGCTTTGGGCACGTGATCGTGACAAGTTCAGAATCAAATATTCATCTAATAACATGGAATTATAAAATGTATCAATGTGTGCAGATCTCTACAGACGGTCGAAGTTGGCTGTAACAAGTTTTGTCCTGACCAACCAATTGGGATGGGCCCTGTGAGGACAAATTGGAAATCTGATTGGCCAAAGAAGCAGTCCCATCCCTAATGGCATTTACAGTATGTTTCCTACATAAGTACGCACTGTAGTAGTACTTTTGGTTTAGTAGTATTGTTGCCACCCTTCCCAACCTCCCACCACTACGTGTATGGGTTTGTTATTACCTGTTTGGAGGTGTGGAGAAAAGACCCAAGATGACATCACGCCCTTGCATACGAATGATGCCGCTTGTGGCGTGGAGGAGGTTGAAGTAGAAGTGCGAGTCTCCCGGAACGGAGCAATTGAGCCGAGCCTTCAGGAAGGTTGTCCACTGTTTCTCGAGGACACGCTGAGAGCCGCCGAGGTCGGATTTACACACACGAGCCACACGGGACACCATTACCTGGAATAACAGCAAAGTCCAAATGGCATATACTATTATAAATAGAGAGATGCTTTAATAATGCAACTGGGAAGATAGAACAGATTTGTAATTCGTTTTTTTAATGCTTTGTTTTAGTTTTTATTTTAATTTTTTACCAAAAAAATAATTTTATCTACTTTTGAAAACGTAAAATAGATAAACAACCTTTTCTAGATGGTGAAACTCCATGGCCATTTCTCTGAAGAAGAAATAAATGTGAGACCCCCACTCCATGGCGCTCACAAAGTAGGGCTCTACATGGGAATATTAGCAGAAAAAGACAATATGGAACAATCACATACACAAGTTACGCCAGTGGCAACGCTCCACAGTCAGTCACATCAGGACATGCAGCTTTCTGTCCGCCGACCCATTGAATATTCATATCGTATTTAATTCATCATCATGGACAAAATAATGGATATTACTCATCATTTATTCATCCGAACACTGGTGCAGATTTGAACAGGTGGAGACTTGTTTTCCCTCACTATATAAAACCAGGCTTGACTGAGGCGTTATCGTATTTTGGCTCTGAACCCAAATAGTCCAATAAGCTCAATAAAACCTCTCTGTGCCTGCTCCACTTATAAATAACAGTATGTGAATTGTGAAACTTATCATTTTGTCATCTACATTATGAGACCCCAACTTGTTAAACTGAGAATGTTGAATATGTACTTTTCGTAGTTAAAGTACTTTCTAATCTTCTGGGAAGACTATCAACAAGATGTTAGGGAGTGTCTACTGGAATTATTGTTCAGTGATCGATAGGAATATGAGCTTGACAGAAGGCTTGTGTTCTGTGTTCAAGTTCATCCAAAAGTTTTTGATGGGGTTCTTCCTTAGCAGACTAACCCAAATATGCCTTCATGGACCTTTTTTTTGTGTACTGGGGCACAGGCATGCTGGAACAGGAAAGAGCCTTCTCTAACTGTTTCCACAAAGTTGGTTACGAGAGTGCTGTAATTTAATTCAAGACTGTAATTTAGGTATTTGACAGTTTCATTTTGTCGATTTTAATCCTGTATTCTTAAAACCACCATAGGCAACAAACATCAAATGAGAACAGAATAATTAAATTGAGATATTATGGTCTATTCCATTCATTGCCAACCACTGTTCCATGAGAGATTAATTGGTGTGCTACAGGAAATGATCCAATTTCACTTAATTAGTCTGAAAATAATCATCTTGTAATATTGTTCATATATGCCAAGAACCTACAGTGAGAATTAAATGCCCTTCCAATGCATGTCAGAAGGTACAATTCCTGTAACTTGTGTGTCCTGTTGTCATTCATAAAACCGGGTATCTTTTTGTTCAACTAAACAAACCCATATTTCATTCGATGAACATTTGTCAATGAGATGAGATTTTAGTATATGGTGTTCTCCTGTGCATTTGTGATTCAATATTTGTGAATTCCCCTGTTCACAGATTTATTTCTGGTTAACTTATTCACTGCTTTCGTGCTCGGAACGAAGCCCTGTCGAATATAAAAGTACTGCTTTGGTGCCATCTTTGACATCTTGATGCAAAGGATCTATGTTGAAGTGAGGGAAGTAGCTTCATCAGCCATAGCACTCTTTAATAGAAAAGTAACACTTTGACGCCACCTTGTGCCATCTCTTGGCTATTATAAACCTTTTTAGTGGAAGCATCGATTACTCCCACATTTTCACTATTTGTAAACAGTGTATACGTTTGTGATTTTTTTTTTAATTTGGTGGTATGGTGTGAGACTTTTTTCCAATGTAAAATATGCGCCTTGGCTCGATAAAGGTTGGGTTTATATGAAGGAGTTTTTACAATTTGAAGACAGTTCTTCTCATCAAAAATGTCTCATCTGGTTCGCCTTTAGTTCAATCTTCACTTAAACAAGGACAATGGAATGAGACACTTAGTAAAATACAGTTTATGTGACATGGTGAGATTACAATTCTAGTGTTTGTGTTCCGATAAGGTACCTCGGAACCATTTGGAGTCGTGTTTGACCGTCCGTAGGGCGGGACTGTCGCCGAGACTGCGATAGATCACGGCATCGATGGCCAGGAAGTCTGTCACGGTGCCAGTGAAAAGACTTCCATCTAAGAGCATGAGCGGAGAAAGATTAAGAAGACGAGGAAGGGGGAAGGTGATGCAAAGATAGGACAAGGTCAGGAAGATTAAAACCAAACGAGCAATTCAGCAAGAGGTGTGACTATAAATCATCTGTACAGGTAAACATTGTGTTTGCAGCTCGTGTGCTCAAAATTCCAAATAATACCTGCAAATAAAGCCACATTGGCGTGCCGTGGATCATACGGGCAGCGCGCCATACCACTCACAGGCTCTCCCACCATTTCTAGAGTATCTCTCTGCAACAGGAGGACAGGGACATGTCTTCAGAACAAGCAGATAAACACACAAAGACCAGCTGACAGATTTGATGGCTACTAACAGTGTAGTTTGCACACAGCGGGTTGAAGGCGTTTGTTCCGCACACAAACAGGCCTCCGTGCTGCTGGAGCAGAACCTTGACGAAATTACGGCATTCTCCCTGCAGAAACATACAATAAACAAAAGAATGGCTTCACAAGTTGAAGGGATGGTTGAAAACTCAGAGTGAAAACAACAGTGAAGCATTAGTTCTCTCTCCAATTAAGCTCACTCAACCCTGAAACCAAATGTCCAATACATACTTGGTTGACGACGTATGGTAGATACAGGGTCCTTGGTAGTTTCTTGAATGGACATCTAATATCCCGATGCATGTGGTTTGGGAATTGAGTTACTCCCAAATGGGAGAATTATATTGGAGAGGGAACTAATGCTTAACTTGGGCTCAGTTGAACGAGGTCAGGATCAACCACTGGGATATGACTGGTACGAAAAATGCTTTTATTACCTTCCTCATAGGTGATTGCCGCCTGCCTCAAGGGTGATTGCCGTCCTTGTACATGAGATAAATGTCACTTGTGAAGATATATAAACTGTCTGTTGACTAAAGTTGATTCCTTACGCCCAGAGCTACCGTGTCGTGTGTTTATTTCCCCGTTACTTGATATCATTTATCTGGACTTATTACTCCTTACTTTGTCAGATAGGCTTCTTAAATTGTCAACCGCAACGAATGATGACGTCACAGAAAACCGACAGACTGGTAATCAGCTGTTGAGATCTTGGGTGCAGCATTTTGAATCAACTGAAAACGTTTGAGGGAGGACTGGCTGACTCCAAACCAAAGTGCTATACAGTAATCCAATGTGATGAAGACATGGATTAATTACTATACAGTAATCCCTCGTTTATTGTGGTTAATTGGGACCAGAACCGCCCCCAAAGGTACAATACTGGTGTATTAATGCACTTTTAAACACTCATTGTTGTTGTACAAAGCTAAAGAGTCTTATTACTTCTGCTCTTGGTGCGGCTGCTTATTCTTCGTTGTCGCCGTCTTCTTCTTTTAAGACTACGAGGAAGAAGCTCTGTCACCGGCAGTAAACATGGCAACTTTGGCTTTGCACAATAACATCAACAAGGACCTTTGGATAAAATGCAACACGGTATTCTAGTTAAGGTAAGCTGTTTTAAGATAAACTTGAACAAACACTTAAACATTTTATCGTCGGTGGCTGAGCACGCGCCGCTCACAACTTCTGAACATTTATCCAGCTTTACTCTGACTAACTAAACGGCACATTTGAATAACGTTATGAGTTATCAAACAGAACTTTGTTCAAAAATGCCATTTGTTTTGTAGCGTGGACGAGACTGGTGAGACACAAGAAGGGAAATCCCGGGCGAGGCTGCGATAATGCTCAGTCAACCAGCTCACAGGATAAATCCACTCGTGCTCTCGTCGATCTCGCACCGGGAACTAATCACGCGCCTTGTACTGCCCGTTGGTATGTACAAAGCCTCTGAGTCAACTATCTCTTTGAAACACTATGTCTTTCTGCAATATGGCTGCCTGTATTTTTTTCATTTTTATTTTTTGATGAATACTTTTTGAAAATCCGCGATGCACTGAGGCCGCGAAACTCAAACCGAAAAGTAGCGAGAGATTACTGTATATCAAAGTGCTGCTGTGTGTCCTTTTTTTTTTTTTTTTTTACCCAGCATAAGCAATATGGAAGTGGTGAAAGTAAAAAATGGTGTTGTATATAAATGACAGCAAAAATTAAGTTTTACTTTTGTACTTTTATTTTTACACAGGCAAAGTATTTGAATAAGGACTACTACTTTTACCAGAGTTTTTTTCTCCTACTTAAGTACACAGTGTGAGTAGTTCTGTCACCTCTGGTAGAAACGATGGTGGAGTGTAGAGAACAAATCTGAAAAAGAATCCTGAGAGGAAATAACACTCTCAGCCACACTCTGTAGCTGTCTTCAAGGTGGAGGGTTGTTGATGGAGCTAAAATTAATGAGACGACTAGGGAAGACGAAACTCGACACGTCTAACCTCTGTGATTTTACAACACTTTTAAAAGACTTGAAGGAGCAGTGGAGCAAAATTAAACTTTCAACACATGTAGCATTAGATGGCTTGGAAAGCATGTGTACAATAGGGATCAAACCAGCCTTTTAACAGAGAGACTATGCTGCCACCTGTGCCTAGTCTTGAGGATAAAGAAGATGGATTAATGAGAACCCCATACAAATTTCCCCCCGAGTCTTTGTAC
This sequence comes from Filicampus tigris, assembly GCF_054856515.1. NCBI lineage: Eukaryota > Metazoa > Chordata > Actinopteri > Syngnathiformes > Syngnathidae > Filicampus > Filicampus tigris. The sequence goes on from NC_141226.1 coordinate 10,133,181, forward strand.
TATAAGCGAAACCAACAGACCAGTAAACGTAAGCTCACTGGCACAACCTAATTAAATCCAACGTAAGGTCCTTATCAGCCTGTGAGGTGTTTCCAATACTTTCCTTATCTAGCTACATGAGATGGCCAAAACATTATAATGCTACACAACTGAAAACTTGCTGTGTAATATTTTTCTAATAACTACAACAAACACCATTCCAATAAGGTGCCTCAGGATACAATACTAAATCATCCTGTGCTTCTTTTTTGCCTGCTTGTGTTGACTGCTTCTGTGAAAAAGCCTCGCAGCTCATCTAATATAAGTCAGCACAATCATCCATTCTGAGCTTGATTTTTTTCTTATTTCTCAGAATCCACACTCAAAGCAACCCTTCCCGAATATATTTTTTTAAATCAATCATTATTTTCTTTAATACAACTGCAACAAATACAATCACTCAAAAGGAATTCATGCATGACTCACATGACTATAGCTGAAAAATATGAGGGCGGTGGCATGTGTTGATTTGACCTTCAAGCAATGGCCTCAGTCATCTTGTTTGTGGCACTCAAAATCAATAAGGTTACTGCACTGACACATTAATGCTCGCAACTGTGCTAAAACCTCTGACATCTTTATTTCTGTTGGTTGTTCTACATTCCTTCTAGTATCCTTTCTATGGAATGTTTGTTCTTCCAGGAAAACATCATCATCCCTTAGTGGTGAGAGGTCAGGCCAGCATAGGCCTTTTTGCTATCCAAAACACTATTAGAAGCTCTGACCTACGTTTATAACATAAATTATAACATTTGTTCCATGAAATTGTATCAATTTGTTCCCAATAGTGTTGGCTCACTGCTTCCAAGTACGTATGTGTTGGATGTTAGACTTTCTTTGGTCCAAAATAGCCCTTCAGAATCACTAGTACTAGCCCAATACACTAACATTAGCAACTGGACTGTTTCTTCAAAGTTTGAAAGTCAATGTTTTCTAAATTTGACGCACCAGAGAGAATAACAACAACAATACTGCCAAATTTGAATGACTAAAAAAACGCCAAATATGTAAAATTATGCGTTAAAATCATGAAAAATCAAGGTGTTGTTGCTTTCAGATGCTTTTGGTGAAACCACACCATGAATGGTACTCGGTCTGGCAATTGTCTAATGCCTACACATCGTTACATGTTTGAGCCCCAAAAATATATCCGCTTAAAGTCCCCGGTAGCTGAAATATATCCCACCCAGGCGTTGTTGGGCTTTCCGCAGCATGCGAGGCACTAGCCACCAGCTAGCTTGAGCCTCGGTTTCCTTTTGGTCTGTCGGAAGAGTGGTGGGTTGGTCTGCAACGTCACTTCCTTGCTTGGGAATCCAATTTAAATTGAAAATTGTATTTAAATAACGACACCAAGCTATTCTGTAAATTGTGGCATCTAGGGAAGCTCAGGGTGCATGGACAGCTAACTAGCTAACTGCACAATGTAGTGCTAGAAATGAGACTAGTAATAATAACTGAGTAACTTGCAATTGCGTTGGATAACCACTGATGCGAACAAAGGCTCGCAACTCTTTTTATATAGTGGGTTACTCAAGTGGACGCGGCGTGATAGTGGTGGCATTAAGAGGTGGATGGAGTCAGCCAAGTAGGCCCAGGTACCAAATGCATGACTCGTCACTGTCTACAGCGCTCTGCCTCTGATTTCATTTACTGTTACCCCCCCGAAGCAATGTTTCTCATGCTGGTCTTTCCTGTAAACAACTTTCTCTTGCAGCTTTTTTAACAAGATGCCACAATCCGTTCTTACCATCCCATCTAATCTTCTTTCATATAATTAATGATGTTCGCTTCGTATTTTACACTATCCCACTAGTCCGAGAGGCTCTGGCAAAAATGGCTTTCAAGTCTAATGGGAGTTTTTGATTTAGTTCAGGTAGCATTTCATTGATCTTGGTTTTGCATTAAGTAATGAGCTGGTTATGCAGTAACATGAATTCACAAGCAAAAATAATCATTGTAACAGCTGTTGTGTGTGTACACACAAATGTTATTGATACATGTCTATGTCTCACCACAATACCTCATGTTTCCCCTTCATCCGGCACACTCGAATGTCGTTTTTGTTGGATTCCCATGTCCGTTTCTGTCGAAAAGAGAGTGAGAACTTATTATGCAATCATGATCATTAACGATAATGGTTTTGTGAGTGTGCAACAAAATGACCATTACCTTGCTGTAGAACATCTCATCACCTGCCATGTTGTCCAGTTCCACCCGATATAAGTCATCTCTACAATCACACAAAAACATAACTGGGTGTAAAGGCATAGGCACTTTTCTTCGGTTGTATTTTTTTGTTTGTTTTGCTGGCCTATTGTGTTTGTCCTTCACAATGCTGAGTATTTTTCATGAATCACAGGACAATGCTTTAAACTACTTTGGATTCGTGCCTTTCATTTTCATTTTGTTTTCATGAATGTTAACTAGAGGCCCATTCAGCAGTTGAAAAAAAAATCGACCAAAACAAACTAGCTCATCCCATGAACATCTAGGGAAAACAACCCAGATTTACTAATTAGTAAATTTAACAACCTAAGGGGCACAAGCATGTAAAATGTATTTGCACTCATTTTTAAGTACCGTCCTTTTTTTTCAAACAGATTTGTCTCAAGGTAAAAATGAAAGCTGTATTAAGTTGACTAAGGGGCCTGTTCTCATGAATATGCACAGTAAATGCACAGTATTTATATATATAACACACAAACATATATATATATATATATATATATATATATATATATATATATATATATATATATATATATATATATATACACACACACACACACATATCCCTTGTCATTCTCAACCGTATGTGTCTATGTGTGTAGATAGACAGGTAGATAGATATATATGTGATAGATAAGTCTATGCAGCGTCCTCGTCATCCGCCCCTCGGGCCATGAGGTGTTCCGATAGTTTGACGTCAATTAGAAACAAGGAAAAGAAAAAAAGAAGAAAATCCATACAAACGAGGCAAGCAATAATAGAAGCGTATGAAAAGGGGATGCGTTTGGTTGATCTCGCCAAAGAATATGATCGTAATGTATCGACAGTCGCCTCGTTATTAAATCAGTTCTTTACAAAACGCCAGGCAAAAAACACTTCTGAGAGAGAACATGAACCAAAGAGGGCAAAAAGCGATGAGGACAGGCAATTAAAAGGTAAACGACCATCATTTTTATTCTTTACTCTATTCTTTGTTTTTTTTACATTATGCACAACTCTCATTTATTGGGCAATAATCTAATTGTAACATGTATTTGTTACATGTTTTGATGCATTTTTATGCTTTATAAAACATTTATAAACATCTGAATATTGGGGGGCTTGGAACGGATTAGGGCATTTACATGGAAAACGCGTCTTTACTTAAAAAATATTCTACTTAAGAAATTTCTTCCAGAACCAATTAATTTCGTAAGTAGAGGTACCACTGTATTTGGTTTCACTGTCAAAACGGCCCTATAAGGGAAGCCGTAACTACAAAGTGGCCTATGACAAAAATGAGTTTGACACATCTACCTGTCTATCTACACACATAGACACGTACGGTAGAGGTCCCTCTTAGCCAATGCCAGGAAGGTGATAGGTAATAGCCAATGGCAGAGCAGTTTTGAGTATGTTGCGTTCAGGAAACTCTGGAGCTGCAAGTAGCAGCCCATACTGTATTTTTACCTTTTGTATCCTGAAATTTCTTTCGTAACAAGAGGCAATATATTTTCCTGTTGAGGTGTTTAATATATATATATAGCCATTTTGGCAGCCATGACCTTCAAATTTAACTCACATGGCCATTTCTTCTGATCCTCCTGAAAGTGGTTCTGCTCCTTTATTGGAGTCCAGCTCTGTTTAATTAAATTGATTGGACTTGATTCGGAAAGGTCTATGTAAGACCTTACAGCTTACAGTGCATGTCAGAAAAAAACGAGAATCATGAGGTTGAAGGAACTGCCCAAGGTGATCAGAGACAGAATTATGACAAGGCACAGATCTGGCCAAGTTTACAAAAGAATTTCTGCAGAACTCAAGGTTCCTAAGAGCACAGTAGCCTCCATAACCCTAAAATGGAGAAGTTTGGGAAGACCACAACTTTTCCTAGACCTGGCCGTCCAGCCAAACTGAGCAATCGTGGGAGAAGAGCCTTGGTGAGAGGGGTAAAGAAGAACCCAAAGATTACTGTGGCTGATCTCCAGAAATACAGTCGGGAGATGGGAGAAAGTTCCACAAATTACTGTCATTGCAGCCGTGCACCAGTCGGGGCTTTATGGCAGAGTGGCCCGACGGAAGCCTCTCCTCAGTGCAAGGAACATGAAAGCCTGCACAGTTTGCCAAAATACACATGAAGGACTCCCAGACTATGAGAAATAAGATTCTCTGGCGGGATGAGACCAAGATTGAACATTTTGGTGTTCGTTCTAAGCTGTATGTGTGAAGAAAACCAGGCACTGCTCATCACCTGCCCAATACAATGCCTACAGTGAAACATGGTGGTGGGAGCATCATGTTGGGGGGGTGGTTTTCAGCTGCAGGGACAGGATGACTGGCAATTGAAGGAAAGATGAATATGGCCAAGTACAGAGATATCCTGGAAGAAAACCTCTCACCCGAACCACACAGCTAAAATAACAGAGGGGTGGCTTCAGAACAACTCTCTGACCGTTCTTGACTGGCCCAGCCAGAGCCCTGACCTAAACCCGATTGAGCATCTCTGGAGAGACCTGAAAATGGCTGTCCACCACCGTTCACCATCCAACCTGACAGAACTGGAGAGGATCTGCAAGGAAGCCAAATCCAGGTGTGAAAAACCTGTTGCTTAATTCCCAAGAAGACTCATGGCTGTACTAGTTCAAAAGGGTGCTTCTACTCATTAAAATGCACCAGGGTCTGAATGCTTGTGACCATATGATATTTCAGATTTCTTTTTGAATACATTTGCCAAAATTTCAGATTTTTTTCTGTCAAGATGGGGTGCTGAGTGTAATTTAATGAGAAATAAAACGGAACTTTTTTGATTATGGCAAATGGCTGCAATGACACAAAAAGTGAAAAACTTCTAGGGGTCTGAATACTTTCCTTACCCACTGTATACATACATATACATCACATTGTAAAAACAATATAAATCATCTGTGCATCATTATATTTGTAAATGAATCCTTTTGAAAAAATCCATTATGTATTGTGTGAAGTGTCAAAATCGGCTCAATCCACCATAACTAGAGAAAAAAAACCATTTTTTTTCGTGACAGCAGATGGAAGCATCAAATGAAAAATATGAATGTGGCACATCAGTCACACACAGTTGGAGGCGGTTGCCGTTGGTTACCTGGCTCCTATGTAGAGTGTTCGGTTGACTTGAAGAACCGTCTGGATGTGCAGCTCCTGTCTCTGTGCTGAACGGTGAGCTCTGCCCAGGAACACTGGATATCTTCTCACCACTGAAAAGTCCAAAGAGTTCAATGTTGAGGACTCAAAGGGGGAAAAGAATCAAGAGCTGAACCTTTCACTATGACCTGCAGTACATGAATAAAACGGGAAAAAAAAAAAAAAAAATCATCTTGGGGTTCTAATTTGATTTGCAAGGAACCTCCCCGCCCAAGAAACAACCAGTCGGGGACAAAATGTGACTGATGAGGTGTCAATCATTTCTCATGCACTTCAGGCCAAAAACTCAGGGGGGTTGGGGGTGGATTACTCAAGTGAAGCCAATTTTAACACTGCTACCTCCCCTTTTAATGGTTGAGGGCAGTAGTTTTCCCTTTTACAGAATATTTACTGAGAATAACTGCAGCGAACCTCAAACAGTTCCATTTAATACAACCCTAATTGATGTCATGATGCTTTTGTGTTAAAAAGCAGAGGCTATTGTGTAGTACAGCCCATAAATACATTTAAATCCTCTTGAAGGTTTTTAGAGGCCGCTCTAATGAGAACAACAGTTTGTGATCGTTATTGTAGTCAGAAAATATTAGTGCTTCCTTTCTCCTAATGAGAGAATACAGATGAGGCGAAAAAAGGAAGTGTCTCAAAGAGAGTGATCCAAAGTTTCAAAGAGGAAGACGCGGAACGCTCATCATCAGGAGACTGATTGGGAAAATGTCTCATTGTCCTTGACTACAGGTCAGGGGGAATGGATGAAGCGATCCATCTCTTCAGGTCTCCTCACATTTTTCTTTCTAACCCGAGCCCTCTTTCGCCCATCCAAAATGTCTCTCACTTCCTTTATTTTCACATCATTTGAAATCCAAAACAATTCTATTTGCTTTTCATTCCGCCTCCAATTTTTCATTATTTTGCATCACGAAGGTGAGCTTTATACATCTAAATAGAATATATGTCCAAGTGTATTTGTAATGCAAACCCAATCCAAGGCTGGGACTTTTGACCCCCAATTTCCACATTTATCGTGGGGCCATACATCAATGCGACACACACACGCACACACACAAGGACAAATACCCTCCAAAGGGACGTAGCTGAGTGGACTGGGCTCCTCTGGGAATGAGCCATCAGCCAGATGAAGCAGTAGGAGAAAAAACGTGAGGAGAGGACCCACTGTTGCCATGGCAGCGGAATACATGCACTGTTAACAAAGTCGGAGAGAGGAGAACAAAAAACATCATTTTTTTTTTGTACATTTTCCAACAAACATGCACTTGGGTTGGTCAGTAAAAAGGAGAAGGCCAGGAAGCATGTGTGTTTGTGTGACGATATAGAAATACTTTGTCACTGTACATTACATTTTTAGCATTAACGATGATGATGCAATAAATTTGGAGAAGCGAGCCATCCGGTGCCTTATTCAAGGGGATTGTTAGATGTTGTCGGCTCAAAGAATGATTTGTGACTTAGGTGGTTTTATTTTGTACCAGTCCCAAACTGGTCCCAAAATTCTCAATATAATCTGAAAATTATACTGGTAAAATGTGTTTTTATCAGTTGTTGCTAATAAAGCATTTTGTTATCAACCCAGTCTAAATGGTTAGCAAAGCTATTAGAACGCGTTAGCATAAAACATTGCATTAAAGACTGAATTAATGAAAGAGTGATTTTTTTCCCCCACTCTGACGAGTTATCAAAATGGGTGTTGTGTATAACTAACAGTAAGAATTTATTTTTATTGGGTTTTTTTCCATTTGCATTTTGAGAAACAGGTTCTACCTGCTTTGGTTAGTCCAGGAAATTATATTGCGATTCAGGGTTTAAGTTTCTCTGCTTTATGTCCTGAAGCTAATAAGGTTTGCTAATAAATCTTAGTGACAAGTGAGTGAGAAAATAAGTACAATAAGCGACATAAGTGCTTTTTTACATTTACTTGGAAGTTGCTGAAAGGTGAAAAGAAATATCTTCTAAATTTGACACACCACAGAGAACAACCCTACCAAATTTGAATGCTTAAAAAACGCCAAATATTTAAAATGAGGCTTCAAAATCATGAATAATCAACAAATGCTGTGGGTGTGCTTGCTGAATGTGCTGAAACCACGTCCTGCTCAACTGTCAGCTGTCAATAAAACACCAATACTACAGCCCAATATTATTATGTTATGGCTACACACATATATTCCTACTTCTACTTCTAGAGAGAGTATGAGTACTTTTGCCACCTCTAGTGTGTGTAGTCTCTGTGTGGGTGCGTGTGCGAGCGCGTGAGTGTGCATATTTGCATGTGTGCCGACAGGGTCAGAAGTGCAGCGGTGTGACTGCTGCCACCAAGCTGACAGGAAGCTGATGTGTTTCCATTGTTGTTTTCTGGTGTAATAGAGCTCTATTGTCAGAAATGTCAGCCCATTGTCAAAGTGTTGAAAAAGAAGAGGATTCTCACAGTCATAAAACACACCACAGGATAAAAAAGTCACAGACTACAAAGCCAGTTTGGATGGTAATGTTCCTATCGCTGATGGTCCTTCTACGTGAACATATGGTGGCTTTACTTTGGGTAATCGGCCACAAAAGTGGATAACTTCCCTTTATGAGTAGAAATGGAGGGAAAAAGGGGCAGAAGGTTTGTGTGTCGGATTCACAGGTTCTTTCTCAGAGCTACATGGCAAATGTGCAGTGCTTGCACACACACTGGCCATGTTTTGCGCACTTGGGCCCTTTCCGAACCCATACACTATTTGACATGAGAAAAATGTCACAACAAGTATACACATCGGTGCCTTTAGATACAAGTTTAATTCTTTCCATGCAGGAGCTTGTAAATCATTTTTGTCAGTGAAATGAAATGCCATCAATCTATCAAACAAAAATGTTTGTAATGTATTTATTAATAAAAAAAATATCACTGTTTAATACTGTACTTTATAAAAGCATACAATAATGACATAATACCTCGAATTTAAATAAATGAATCCGTTTTGATACATTTTTTTTGCTTCAATTCAATGGACATTTTGCCTTGACCACCTGGCGGCAGTACAATACAGATACTGTAGCTTATATGTTGTACATCTGTACAAGGAGCCTGTCTCAACTCCTCAGTATGCCACAGTAATATGAGTCATTCCTTGCAGAGGATAAAGAATATGTGTCCCTGAGTATTGTAATATTATGTCTACATGTATTGCTTCATTGTTTGTGTTCAAACATCTGTCGCTTAATGGGTTATGGCACCTCGACACTGATGGCCCATCTATGGCATTTTTCATAATGTGTTTGTATCAAAATAGTGGAGTTTGAGGCAAACCTATGTGGTTGTTTTAAACGCACCACGTGTAATTCCATTTGTTTTATGTTTAGTTTGATAGCAAACTTCAACTGGGAGTCGCATTAAACAGCTTAAAGCATCTTTTTTGAAGAACTGTTCACAGTCCACCAAACTGCTTCTTGTTGAATTCATTGACATCTTACATATCTCAAATGTTTGCTTGCAAATCAAAGCAAAAAATCAGCTGAATGACAGTTTGTATCTCGAAAGCACCGCTGTATACTGACGTAATGATGATCTTGTTTCTATTTACTCTCAAATGTACTCATTTTCCGACACTGTTTTCATTCATTTTAGAATTATCAAAAATATCTTCCAACAAATAGAATCTATCTATATAGAATTGAGATGTATGCTCCAATACTTTTGCCCTGCCTCTGAACACAACTTAACACCCTGGCACTTTCAGTAATGCAGCGTAAACACAGAGTATCGCTGACACTAACGGTGTAACATTTTCAGATCTTTTTGTATATTTTATTTACATTATGGCCAAAATTGTATACAGGTCAAAGCTATCGTGCTGTGAAAAGTCCCGCACGTTACACTAAATAATATAGAAACGCACACAGACCTACTAGAATCGCTATTTCCAAAGCATTTGTTTCTTTAGAATGTGAGTAATCTTAGCAGCCAGCTGGTATGTAAAACTGAATTGCCTTTTACAGGAGAAGCCTTAGAAATGGACAAGGACAAATGAAGAGAAGCAAAGAAAAGAAAAACAAGACCACTAGAAGAGCATCGGGGGTAGAATACTTTGCACAACACTGCTCAAATAGTGAAACACGTGCAGTTTGATGATCAGAAAGAAAGCTCGGTGACTGAAGAAATAATGTGACAAATAAAAACGATCCAGGTATATCAAATCAACCCGAAAGCCGCGTTTCCCTCAGCTCCATCACGTATTTCTTTTCGATTCGTTTTGCTTCCTCCTCCTGTTATTGTAAGCTTTCAAACTCTCTCAGCATGTGATACACAGTAAATTCACCCAGTAAGTTTTCTTTTAAAGAACACCAGGTGACTGTTGCTACGGTGATAGGAATTGTTTTTCAGATGAAAAATATGCATCCATAAATAGGATGTGCATTCACCTGCAGCAGTTGGAGAAGCGACAAGCTGTTTGAAGACTTCAGGGATGGGATGGGCGCTTCACACGTAATCACAAGCAGACACACATACGCACGCTGATACACGCACACATTCGCATGCAAAAGCTCCAGGGACAATTCTAGCCTGGAGACTGCAGATTTGACATCTCTCAACCACCTCCATATCTGATAGAGTGGGTAAAGCCTGAGGGGAGGTGCAGGGTCTTTTCATCCGACTCTCCATCAGGATTCGCCGGTCTGGCACTGTCATTTCATTATGGCCATTTCATGGGCGGGATCCAAATTTGACGCATAATACGAAAATGAAATCCCGTTACATTGAATGGATTGAGAGGACGGATGTTCGAAATTAAAAAGGAGTCAAATGAAGCGTGTGTTCCTCTGAGATTAGGCATCATGTGGTAATGGAGTAGCGCTGTCACATTACATTTGGGCATAGCTCCCCTTCTACTCCCGCCTTCCTCTTTCACTCACATACATACATACATTTTCATACAATAATGTCCTTATGCAAGCCACAAAAACCTTCAGGAGATCATTGATGAAGCCTCCTCATTACAGTGTGTATTGACTGAGGTAATCGAAGCATGAGGTATACCATTAGATCTGGGTCAAGGCCAACATTGCAGAGTAGAAACTGAAGGATAGCACCAGGACAAAGGCTCTTAATCACCAAGCACAGCACTGCTCAGGGTAATGGTTGTGCGTGCAAAAGTAGCGGTAAACTTGAGCGCAGGCAAAATGAGAAGAGACGGTGTGGACTTTTCCGCTCATGTTAAGATTTTTGAAATGCCAGAGACAAAAATTAGCACGACATATTGTCTATTCAGAAATGCAATTTTCCTAAATTATCTAAGGCACAGGTGTCAAACTCAAGGCCCGGGGGCCAGATCTAGCCCGTTGCATCGTTTTATGTGGCCCGTGAGTAATGTCAATTTCCATGACCCTTGCTAAAACCTGTACCAAAATTTCATATTCTCATGTGTAATAAATAACAATAATATTTTGATACCCTTTTTACACTAACTTGAACGATAACTGAACAAGATGTTATCCTTGACATCTGATTTCGAAACTAGTAATCTACCAATTTGTTGCGTATACTGTATGTAATACAATGAGAAAATACTTACTTACAAAATATTCTACTTAAGAAATTTCTTCCAGAACCAATTCATTTCGTAAGTAGAGGTACCACTGTATTTGGTTTCACTGTCAAAACGGCCCTATGAGGGAAGCCGTAACTACAAAGTGGCCCATGACAAAAATGAGTTTGACATCCCTGATCTAAGAGGTGACATGGTGCTAGTCATAGGTAGGAGTCATGCCATTGTCATCTAAGTTGTGGTTTTGTTGACTTTTGTGTTGTTTTGATTAGATTTGACTTTTGTTTCATGTTATCTTGTTCATGTCTTCTGTTTGACATTCACCTTTTCTCGTTAACCCAGTTCCCTGGTTTGCTTCAGTCTGTGTTGGTTCATTGTCATACCGCATACCTTTTTGCCACAAACTCGGGATGAGGTCAATCAAACAAAACCTGGCTTGGTCCCCCAAAATTATCAAACCGATATTTTATGTAACATAGCAATATGTTTGTTTGTCTTCCACCAGCACTTGCAATTCCATCACTTTAATCTTCATTTTGCCCTTGTGGTCCACTCCTGAGTGTTCCATGGTGAAAAGTGTGAAACCTTCTTTTCAATATGGCCGTTAACACCACTTTTATACCTGTTACTAACAGTGTGCATAATCTGTTAGAGTGCTCATGCAATTTAGTGCCTTCTATTTAGGATTTTATTTAAAAAATTGCAATCCCAGAAGATCCCGCCCATTACATCCACCAACGGCACGCACAATCTCTTAGAGTGAACACGCAATTTGGTGTCCTCTATTTGGGGTCTTAGTAAATCAGGCCCTCTGTGTTTTGTTAAACAGGGTTTTTATATTTTCAGTTGGGGCAGCTCTGAGGAAGAAAGCAAAAGGCACTTAACACAGCTGCAATGAGGATCATAAAACCAGTATCATAAAATCAAGCGAAGGCAGCCGGGCCAGCCATTAGAAGGAAGTACGTGTTGTGTAGTATGTGTCAGATCGTGTTGGTGTGATTGAATTAAACGGCGTGACACTGACACGGTTATCATGGGATGCACACAGCTTGGCAGTGCAATCTCGCCTCATCAAGCAAACTATTAACAAATCACCTGCTAATACTTGCATCATTAACCGATCAGCAGGTTGTCAGAAGCAGTGCGGTCACCTGTTCACACTTTCTCAGGATCTGCGCATGCTTGTTTCTCATCAGCTGGGACACAGCACCATTTCATTATGTCCAGCATGCACTTGTTATCACCATAACGGATTTGCAAAGCGGTAAGCAGCGTCCGGAGAATTTCTAAATATCCATCATTGTTATTACACTGTTCAACAACATGATGGATATCATATTTACCTATAATCCCATCACAAAAGTGCTGGTTGAATGTGATCATTTTTTGGACAAGGCCGCTGAACAAGATCAATATGTTTTCATCCTGTAAAACAGAGACACAAGTGCTCCATCTCTTCCTGTACTGGCTACTTTTACTGTCCATGATGATACATAAATTTGGGCAACCTCAGCAGTACCTCTTGGAACACAAACCAACAGAACGTAAAAGGGATGCACCAGTCACTCATGCTTTTTAGTCACAAAAGATGTTAGCGCCATACTGTAAAATAACCATGAACCATGCCTGATAAGGCTCTGTACCCAAGTTAAATAGAAAAGTTGCAGAGTGTTAAAAATTAGGCTACAATGTCCAGTTTTCATTATGAGAAAGGCACAGTATTCATTTAACAATGCCTAAATGGAACGGGATTCTAAGTTGTTTTTCTGATCTGGCTACCATGTCAAATACCCTTGTGACTAGGATTGGGCATCCTTTGAATTTGGACGATTCCAGTTCCGATTCAGGTTCTTTGATTCGATTCCGCTTCCTAGTGATTCTCGGTTTGGATTCTTAACAAAAAAAAACAAAAAAAGAGAGAGAGAGAGGAGTTATTTTTGGACAAATCGTATGAACTTCTCTGTTCTTTGATTTCATGAACTTTATACTGTTTGTGAACTTTACTATGAATTACTCAAAGGGCTATTTTTAACCATTATATTTATTTTTATATATATTTTTTAAATTATTTTTTATAAGAGCTTTATTTTTGAGAAACTCAAGAAAATAGAACAATGTAGCAGTTACTTAAAGCATGCTACTGAACACCAATTGATAAGGCTAACCTTTTTCTTTAGAAAGAAAAAAATATATGACAATCAAAACGCCGCATTTTAAGGGCAAGAAAGGAAAATGTCTCTAATCCAAGCAGTCTATAGAACCATATGCTGTATGTATGTATCTATGTATGTATGTATGAATATACTGCAGCTGTGTATGCTATAAGCTAAATATTAGTTGGATATGTGCATTTGTGTTGACTCATTGTTTTAGTTCCAGTTGAACTTGTTGGCTCAATGTTAGCTTAGACGTATTTAGCCAATTCTGACTTAGGTTCCAGATCCGCACCAGTTCTATGGCTAGGCGCCGGCCGAGGCACCCCACCGGGCCGGCCCGGGCTGACCTCCGGGAAGGGTAACTGCTGTCGCAAGCAGGGCTCCGGTAGCCGCCGCAGCTGGGCGGATCTGCGGAAAGGACCTGGCGAAGGTCTACAGTCTTCACCACGTTCCGTTGCTTGGAACGGGCGGAGGGGGCTGACCAAGAGGAGCATCCGGTGGGGGCAAGCTGCCGTGCATTTGCGCTGCAGCTTCAGCGGCAGGGCAGGCTGCGCGCCATGCAAAAACTTTTTTTTTTATCCTTCCTACTTTGTATGAGTTTCATCCGCGCGACTAACTAGGAATCAAAACTTAGCACCGACATTATAAAAAACTGAACAATTCCCGAAGAACCGGAATGATGGTTCCGGGTCCACTCGATTCCCAGTTATCGATGCTCAACCCGACTTGTGCCATGATTTTTCTGCTCAGCGGGTAAGTCCCCACTGAACCAAAATGCATGACATAGCACTGTTGTGATCACTTTACAGGTTTTCCAAGCATTGACCATTGAGGTTAAAATCAAGGTTCATGGTCTTGCTGTTAAGAGTTATGTGACCAAAATGGTGTCAGAAAATGGATGGTTAACCACCTGACAGGTGCCATGTTTGACTGTGGTTTTGTATGCTATCTGGCTCTCATGTCAAAGAGCCTGGCAGAATTCCATAACAATACTGTATCAATAATGTTTGAATTCGGTTTTAGGGAACCGTTCATCATATTTATTTGACAAATGGTGATCTGTCTCAATTGTCAATTAGACCTGTGTTCGAACTTACAAATGTAGGCCAGGGATGATTTTTCCACAGAATTCTACAACATGCTTGCCTTTCAGGGACAGCACATGTGCCTCATAGTCAGTGGCTTCAGGTACAATCTCCTCCTTCTCTAAATCGTTTCCACATAGTGCAGCTCCTCAAACATTCTACAACAAATCTAGATTGATGACTTTAATTGTACGTTGGTGTGAATGGGAGTGTGAATGTTTATTTTTCTACATGTACCGAGTGATTGACTGGCGAGCAGGCCAGGGGCTACCACACTTCTCACCCCAATTCAACTGGGATAGACTCCAGCTGACTTGTGACCCTGACAGGATAAGAAAATGGATGGATCAGTGTTTACCTTTCACTATAGATACAGCTCACATGAGCCTTTATATCGTTCAAAAGCCATCCATCGGATACGTTGTTGCAGGTGTACCCAATAAAGTGACCTTTCGTTCCAGAAGCTTGCAGTATGTTGTCCGTCGAGATGACATTCTTATGCATCCCAAATGTGTTTTCTTTTGTTGCATTCAATTTGAGGTTATGATTAGCTCTACAGGCAAAAGCTCTCCCTTTCACTGTCTCTTGCGCTCTGGTGCTGCAGCCACTTCACTCCTGCCTTTGTTACCGTAGCAACCGATAGCAAAGCTCGGAAGCTCTGTTGCAGGAGATGTAAAAGCAAAGATGTTAGGTTCACTCTCATTCACATACACAATGCACATGTACGCCTATGCACACACTCAAATACGGGCGCACAACCATATGCGTGCAAATGCCTTTATGTGACTGTTCATGTACAGAGATACAGACATGAGGTGGTGGGGGTCCCCACTTTCTCAGCAGAAGAAGGGGGATGGGCTTAGGGTGTTTTCTCTTGACATTGTCCACACATTGGCAATCATTATGGATGATTTGACAACAGTACATCAAACATACAGAAAAGCAAATAGCACAGAGGTAAGAGCAAAATGTTACATTTACATAGATACTATTGGCATGACTTATGATCTCTTAGTGTTAATTTCATTGACTAAAATTTTTCACCATTTATTTCGTCACAAATATTTTAATTCAGACGAAAATGAAACGAAAACTAAAATAGAAGCCATTCATTGAGACGATAACGATAACTACATTAACTTGACAATCTGGTCAACGATTAAAAGACAATACAAAAAAAATCAGTCACGAAATCCAATCAGAAGAAGGAAACATACGCGGGTATAGGAGAAATCACTCAGAAAATGGAACAGATGGGACGAAGTGAGTGAACCAATCAGAGGCCAACTTCAGCAGTCACCCGTCACCCGGAAGCAGTAGACAAATGAGATAGATACGATGATGAAAGTCAGAGATAATATCCATTATATAATATAATGCTGGTAGAAAGTCACGAAAGGACTTTTGGGCCCATTTCGATGAACAAAAAAGATGAAGTGTAAATAATGTGGAATGGTCATTTGTGGGAAGAATACGGCAAATTTGAACTGAAGCAACATCAACAGAAGGTGCAACCTGAGATGTTCTTTAAGGTAAATTTGTTGCCGTTGCTGACGTTGTTGTAGCATTAAACTGTGGAGAATGGACAATAATTGCGTGTGTATTACACTGTGGTAAAGTGGATCTGTTGTCAATGCTAGCTTCCCAAGCTCTTTTTTTTGCGTTTATTCAGTTGAAAACAAATTTTTAAGTTTTAAGATGGCACAATATTGTAACTTCAACATTTTTCATTGAAACAAAGTTTCAGTTACAGTTACAAATATGTGTGTTACACATTCTGTATAAAAGTTGAAATGAAGGAAAAACATAGACTAAATTAATTACCGGTACCAATTTAGTTGACTAAAATTGCTCTTTACTTTTGTCGACCTAAAATTAGACTAAAACTGAAATACAATCAGATTACTAATTTCATGACTAAAACTAAATAATTCTAGTCAAAAGACTAGTTAAAACTAAATTAAAATATAGTGTAAAAATTACACTGTCTCAAGCTAACACAAATACAGCCACTACACACATGAACTCAAGTAACATCTGATAAAAGAACAGGCAAGTTCCAGAAAATGAAAATACTTTTTCTAACTTGGAACGCACCCCATCCTAGAGGACAGTAAGCAGGTTAAATCCCTGAGTAAAGTAAAAATGGCCTGAGGGTAGAAACACAGACATGGGCTAAACTGGGAGAAGTGGGTCACCTTCACAGAACTGCATCCCGCTATAGCAAGATAGCTTCATTAATGAACTTGCAGCAGTCTTTTACTGAACACTAATGTACAGTAGCCTATGGGAAAAGGGAGCATTTAAGAGAATCCAGAATGACTTTCATAGTGCCGTATTGTCTGACCACAGATGCATTTAATTCAAGTAAGTCCAAATGACCACTTTGCTGCAGTAGAAAAAAACATTTCTCATTCTGTCACACAGCTAAGATGTGCATAAAAAAGCTTCACTTAAAAATTAGAACATTCAAGCTTTAAAACCGAAGTATTCTAAAAATGTGTACAGTATACCGGAGCTGGGTATTTTACAAAAATTTACCAGTCCATTTATCGCCTTCTGCCTGCAGCCGTGGTACCCTTCCGCCGTCCGTCTATCCGCCTTTTTGTCCGGCCGGACCAAATAGAAATCTCCTATAGGCCGGTCCGCCTACCATTTTAAACGGGCCTCCGTTAGCGTTTCCGTCTACCAACTTCAACCAACTTCCACTTTGGGGGTGTAGATATAGGTAGCTAGCTAACTTCGCTTCACAGTTGCACCAGATAACCACCGATGTGAGCGAAGGTGCTCTAGTTCTTATATAGTCGGCAAGGGGAGGCATCATGCTGGGCGCCCAATGCGTCACTTGGCGGGCATTAATAGCCCCCCAAAAAAGACAAATCTAGAAAACTGAAATGGTGAAAAGCTGTTTGAACTTTATACAATTCTGTCTTTTTTTTTTTTTTTACATATACAGTGGTACCTCTACTTACAAAATTAATTGATTCTGGAAGAAATTTCTTAAGTAGAAAATTTTGTAAGTAGAGACGCATTTTCCTTATAAATGCCCTAATCCGTTCCAAGGCCCCCAATATTCAGACATCAATGTTTTAAAAAGCATAAAAATGCATCAAAACATGTAACAAATACAAACATGTTACAATTAGATTATTGCACAATAAATGAGAGGTGTGCATAATGTAAAAAAACAAAGAATAGAGTAAAAAAAAAAAAAAAGATGGTCGTTTACCTTTTAATTGCCATCCTCATCGCTTTTTGTCCTCTTTGGTTCATGTTCTCTCTCAGAAGTGTTTTTTGCCCGGTGTTTTGTGAAGAACTGATTTAATAACGTGGCGACTGTCAATACATTACGGTCATATTCTTTGGGGAGATCAACCATACGCATCGCTTTTTGATACTTTTCTATTATCTCTTGCTTTGTTTTTATGGACAAATAAACCAATTTTCTCCTTTTTCTTTTCCTCGTTTCTAATTCACATAAAACTATCGGAACACCTCATGGCCCGAGGGGCGAATGACGAGGACGCTGCATAAACATATCTATCACATATATACTTATCTACCTGTCTATCTACACATATAGACACAAACGGTAGAGGTCCCTCTTAGCCAATGGGATGCCAGGAAGATGCTAGGTAATAGCCAATGGCAGAGCAGCTTTGAGTATGTTGCGTTCAGGAAACTCTGGAGCTGCAAGTAGTAGCCCATACTGTATTTTTACCTTTTGCATCCTGAAATTTATGTCTTAACAAGAGGCAATATTTTCCTGTTAGTATGAAGAGACGTTCGTAAGTAGAGGTACCACTGTATTCAGGAAACATCTTCAAACGTGTAAGAGATTTAGAAACAATGTCTGAATTCACTTTGCAGGATCTTTAAAAATAAATACATCTCCTGCTCAGATGGATGGTATGGGAGCATAAGTACATTCACTGACTGGTCGTGTCATTAGGCACATCTGCACAATATAATGAGATCCAATACAAGAACTGTATCAAAATTCCCATAAGAACTTTCAGTTTTGACACAGTTCCAGTATTGTATACAAATATAGCTTAGCTGATGAAATGGCCTGAACGCATTTAAGCTACTGTCAATTTCTTAACCTCCATAGAACTGATGCGATGATACAGACTATCTATTTGGATGAAATAAAATAGTTGGCTGTTGCATGTGTGATTGTATGACTGGGCAGCAGGGTAGAATTGTGGTTTCAAAGATCTCCCCCGGACTGCAACAATGCCACCAGCGCCCACATCATGTCAAACTGCATTGTTTAAAGACAAGAAAGAGAACATGCGCATATTTATTTCTGTTCCCAGACCGGATCACATGCGCTCATTTACAAATATAATAGAAAGCCTGCAACACACACAAACACACAGACAGACAGACAGACAATTGCACTCTCTCCAGCAACGGGAACACTGTGTCAAGTCTTTATCTTATCAAGTTGAAGACGATATTCCCTAAAGTGGCTGCCTGTCTCCTCAGAGCAGCTCTAATCACACAGAAAAGAATCTGTCTTTTGCTGTTAAATATCCTAAAATGCTATTCAATCTACAGGGTCATTTATATGCTAATGCAAGGTTAACCCTGTGCAGGCCTTTGACGCAGCTGCGTGCTCGCCTGTTTTGTGTGCGGGTGATAAAGAAAAGTGAGGCAAAGGAGAGCAAATTAGTGATGGTGAGTGAAAGAGGTAAAGAAGAGAGATGAAAAAGAAAAGATGGGAACTGTAGAAAGAGAAGGAAGAGAGATATTCCCAAGGGAGGGTGCCGTAGGTAATTAAAATAGGATGGACAGAGCTGGAGTCTAGCCAGCGAGAGCTCCGTCTCCCCTCAGACCTCTCCTCCAATCAGGCCCTTCCGCCTAAAGCCAAATTGCTGCTAGCAGCAGACACGCTGCAATCGTTGGCTGCAGTGAGTTACAGCTTATATGATAATGGGCGGGTGTGATGAATGCACAGCTCACAAATGGAGGGACGAAGCAACTAACAAATAGCTGTTGAAAAAACACACGCCGACTTAATGGTAAATAATAAATGGTCCTGGAAACGACGCACGTATGCCGACGACGCATATACACACACAAACACTGGTGCGTGTCCATCCACGCTGCAGCAAGGGCAAACGTTACTAACTGGAGTTTGACTGCAGTGAGCGCATATACATTCACTGCACAGCCCGGAGCTGGAGGCGAGCACATGAGTATGCAGTGCACACACACGAGGAGCACAGAGTCAGGCGCATGCACGCTCCAGCCACGTATAACCACGATGAAGATAAAATCATGTAACTCAATAGGGTTCTTATTTCAGTTTGTGCTTTGCATAACAAAAATAAGACCGCTTTATTGGATTGGGAGTTCCTATTTCTACTTGACTAGATGCTTTGCTTAATAAGATGAGTTAATATGGCAGCCATTACCATCGGGGTGGCTTGCGCATAATGTAAAATGAATCCCAGGCAGTGAGGTTGCTCATATTCCTGACATCTTGTTCGTTCTGTGTGGGCAGGGATCACCAATACGGGTAAATTTAGCTCTTTTGACAGAAGCCCGCTAAGAGGATCAGAGCTCACAATAGGTGGTCTTTGCACAGCAGATATCAAAAAAACCCAAAATGCTTGTATTATCGACTGCAGAACCTCCCCTACTCGCAGGACAAATTCCTGTTTTGCTTCACTCAGTCTCATGGAAAGCAGCTATTAAAACAGCAAAGTGTCACGGTTGCACGTTAGAGGACCCAAAGCAGGGCGTACCGAAGAAAATATTTATGAACAAAAAAAAAAACAGCATAAACAAGTTTTGAAAAATCTAAAACACAAAATAACAAAGAAACAATAGAAAACAAAACACAACACCAGGAGAAACAAAAAAATAAACATGACAGCGACAACAATCCAACAACGACTGAATGAAAACTAGGAACTTAAATACAGGCATACTGACGAGACAGCGAGAAACACCTGGACGAGACACACAAGGTAGGAGGGAGCTGATTGGCTAGCACTAGGGGATGGAATACACACAGGTGGACACAATCACCGACGAGACACTGAGAAAACAAAACTGAAAAAACCCAAACATGACACAAAGTTTGTTTGGAAGGGATGGACTGGCTGAAGGCAAGCGATAGATTAGCCACAACAAAGCTTCAGTCAAGCTCTAAAAGCATCTCGAGTAGGAGACAAAGGACTTGGATGCGACTTTATCTCCCACTAAAAAGTCTTCCAAATGTCTCTGGCTCAGCTGGCATAGCTAAAGCCCGCCTTTGGCCGAGGCTCTTGCTGAATTTGTTAGAAAACAAAAGCATAGAAATATGGCAGGTTCCAGGATGAAGACAGAGAAGTAACGCCATTTATTTTGTGCACAAAGGTAAGAAGTCAAGTGCCTCTGCTGTGGCATTTGAGAAAAGGTTACTTTGGTTATTGCTTGTTTTATTTGTCCGCGGCTGTAGATTGAGTTATCAAAAAAACTCAAGCCAAAAGGTGTTTTGCCATTTTTACTTTTTGCAAAGTCGGGAAGTTTAAGAGATCACAGAAGGTGACGGATTAGACAACCTGTTTGTTTTCAAAGGCGAAGCAGCTGGAAGATCACGCACAACCCAATTTCCATGCAGGCAGCTGAATAAAAGGATCGGCTGCATGCAAAGAGGTGACACAAAACTAACTTCGTCGGAGTCTCGCACGCAGACAGAGCAAAGCAATTATTGACAAATACAAATATAGCAAAATAACAGGGCAAAGCCGTAAATAATAAAAACTCGGCAGTGACGTGCGCGGGGGCCATTGTTACCCAGCTTGACATCATGTCACTACATTCAATGCAGTGCAACGCACGGATTTCAGAAATGTACCATCTATAAAGGATATTTTGCATTTCAGGTGTGCCTCATAGTCTTGTCAATCTGTTTTTTCATTTGTATTTAATTCCCTTCTATCTTTCATTCTTTGTCACATCATTGCTATGCAAGGCGCATTTCTGTTTTGTCATGTGTCCTTTATGTTTCTTGAATCTGAATCTTGATTTTTGGGACTTTGTTAATATTGTATATATTACAATTTGTCATGTCATCTTCCAAAGCGCTTATCCTATATAGGGTCGCGGGGAGTTGCTGGAGCCTATCCCAGCCGTCAATGGGCGAAGGCAGACTACACCCCGAACTGGTCGCCAGCCAGTCGCAGGGCACACATAGACACTGTCACTGAGCGGGAATCGATCCCACGCTGCCCGCACACAACTCAGGCGTGTGTACCACTACACTATCAGCGGACTTATTACAATTTGTAATATTTGTTAATATTGTTAATATTTAATATTGTGTCTTTTTCCACATGGCGTGGTTGCCTTTCAGTGTTTTTGAAAAGAAATCCTCAAATTCATTCTGCCTTGGCTCACTGCTTTCCTTTGCTGGGTTCCTTCACATTTACCCCCTGATACATTATTTTGACCAAGGTCGTTGAGGTATGTGTGAGTTTAAAGTTAATGAGACTATTGTTTAATTCACATATGAAAAATATAAAATGGCTTCCAGAAACCACCATAATGGTCCCCATTTTCTGGCTCCATCCCTCCCAGACCGTACCCACACACCCCCTTTTGCAAACCTAGTGCCGGTCCTGTTGACTCAAATAAAATGTGTCGATGTGCACTTTCTGCATGCACTCTGTCCCGCTTTCTCAGGGCTCAGAGTAGAATACATCTTTTATGGCTTTTGTCTCGATCCTAAAGCAGTATTTGACAAGCCTATTGAAATATTGTAATCCTTTTCAAATGACTGTTCATTTTTAGGGCATTATCTCATGTAAGTGTCTGTTTTTCGCACAGTACCAGAAGAGTCCTTATGATTGACTTCACTAACCGTCATCTTGTCCATACCAAACTTCAAGGAATTTCTATTTGTTTAATATTATATAGTGTTAACCCAATATGCAGTTAGGCCACCATTAATGTATTAATTACAGGCAGACTCAGTTCTTATACGCAAGTGCTATAACAATAAACACTGGAATATTCACAGCATATGGTGTAAATGTGCACAATTTAAACACTGTTGCCATGTCAATGCAAATTAACAATGTAAGTTAAAAAGAATGGTTAAAAATATACATCATGGCTGCCAGTCTTTCCACCAGTGATATCATGGCCATTGATTTCCTGCCCATTTTACTACGTTTGTAACTGTCTTTGGACATGCCTCCCGAGTCAAAGGATTAGATGTTTTTAAAGTCTTCTGTTAATGGGTTTAAATGTTGTCAATGTACGCTCTTTTTTTTTTATTTTTTATTTTTTTTTTTTTTGCAAGCTACTTTTGTTTTCTCTACTTTGCTTGTGAATATCGTTAGCTGTTGTTTGTGAATGCTTTTTGGTGTTGCGACTTTGCTTGTATGAAGCACATTGAGCTGCCTTGTGAATACAATGTGCTATATAAATAAAGCTGCCTTTTATGAGATTTTAGATGAGCTAATTCTTGAGTATTTAGTGTTTTATTGGGGGAAAAACCGGGTAACAACATGGCATCCGTAAATCACGTGACATGGATTTTTATGACAAAGCAGTACAGAACTTCAAAGGGTGGCGTCTTTGGGCTTCAGCTTTCCCGCATTCCCTAATGAGGATAAGCTGTACACAAAATGGTAGGACACATGGATATTAATGTAATTAATATGATTTAAATGACTATTAAAGAAAACACGTGCAAAAGTCCTTTTAAAACGTGTTGTTTGTGTGTGGGTGTGTGAAACTGCATGCATAATGCAGACAAAGGTAAGGTGATAAATAGCAAGGAAAACGAGCACAAGTGTTAAGCCGTAATAGCATGTGCTGAAGATACGTGCGCAGAGATGCAAAAAAAGGAGGCTGCACCTCAGGGGAAGAATCAATGAGGACATCGAGTCATAAAAGAAAGGATGCATGGCGCTGTAAAGTATATGGGAGAGTCCCGCACTGAAAACAACTGCAAGGCATTCTTATGTGGCTAATACTGTGACTCAATCCGCAAGGGTGGCAGGGCTCAGGTGCTACAGAGTAGGGAAGAAAAGGAGTGTGTGAATGAGCTGGTTAGTTATCACAATGTATGCATTTTAGACTAGATGGATGAATGATGCAACAGTTCACAAGTATTCGGTGCCAAAAGATGGTGTATAATGTGCAGCTCATTGCCAGGTTACAGCCACCATGGTTTCCTGAACACATGAAAGAAGATATGTTCTTATGGCCAACAGAGTCTGCATATAAAACTCCTCAGGCAGTGTGGCCGCCGTTATTATTCTCCCTTCCTATTGAAACATCTGCAAGAATGCTGTGAAAGGCCCCGAAAGGCCTAAAGGCATTATGCCTCATCACAGGGTAGGTTTTGCATGGGAGGGTTTATTTTGAATACCCGCCTCAGGATGAGGGTAGCAAGTATGGCCTTCACAATTGTACAGAGTGAAACTCCTGAGGTCCACTCTCAGAGGACCGTGTTGGAAGAAGTCATGCAGCAGATGCTTGCTCAACTGTGTCCTTCTGATCTTCTTCCCTAGAGGTTTGGACTTCAACGCCCTTTTTTTGTCTTGAACTTTTTCCATGGGAGCCCATGAACTGGATAAATGCTGCATTCATAGATCAGCCAACAGTATCCAGTTTCATAGCAGATTTGTTATCGTCTCATTATTTTTGAGGCTTCAAGACTATAAACACGAGCAGATAGTAATGCTCTATGTTTACTTTACTAAGTCAATCCCAAAATGTTCTTAATATGTTCTATACAGCCCCACTCGTTTAAACACGGCATTCTAATTGATATTGTGTTCGTGGAATATGAGTAAAGTAGTAAAATCCACCCATTTTTGTCCATCTCAGGGGGTGGCCGTTTTGTCACTTGCTATTAATGACATCACAGTTGCTCAGGGCTCAGGTAACAACCAATCATGGTGTACAACATGACACTCCATGGGCCCACTGAATACACTGTATTCCATCCAGTGAAGGCTTTAAGGGTTATATTTATTATTGTTAACAATAGTCTTCTCTGCAGTGTGTCAATTTTACAAGGAATGGGACTCCATTGTCAGAGAAGCTTTGTGACGAGTTAATGAGTCAATCCTGCCTGATACCAAGTAGCTCTAGGTTCAACAGCATCTTAGCACAGCAGTACGAGTGGTGAATTTAGTCAATGTTCCTGTGTGTACTAAAGGTAGAGAGTGGCAATTTGTTGGCAATTGCTTAAATTAGCCACTTTACGACAAGAATGGAGAAACTCTTAAATCTCTCCACTCAATATCGTGTCTAAACGTTGTCACAGAGGAAATCACAAAACATGCTCTATGTGAAGCGCACTATGCTAATCCACCACTGATTTAGTTTGTTTGTGGACAGCTATATTATGGTGCCATCCAATCTATTTTTCCGTGCTTGAGATGCCCCGTTTGTGGCTTAGTATGTGTGATTGAATAGGGTCCAATAGTGATCAATAGAGCTCATTAAGTGTCCCTCTGGACATCCAAACGGCTCCCTCAGATAGCTTTTACGTGCAGACAGCTACGCTTTATTGCTTCAAATAGTTCCCACTTTGTTTGTCGAATAGTTGCCTCCACTCAGGAGGTTGTTTTTATGAGTATAGGTCTACCACTTCAGAAGTAAAATCGAATTGACGACATAAGATTCATTCTTTTAGCCCGCCACAACACAAGTTTAAATAAACCTGCACAATCATATTTACAAGAGGA
Source organism: Filicampus tigris (assembly GCF_054856515.1). Taxonomy (NCBI): domain Eukaryota; kingdom Metazoa; phylum Chordata; class Actinopteri; order Syngnathiformes; family Syngnathidae; genus Filicampus; species Filicampus tigris. The sequence goes on from NC_141226.1 coordinate 10,158,098, forward strand.
AACACTGGAAAGTTTTGCTCTGGTTGATGCAAGGACACTTGGTCGAGTTTTCTCCCAGGTAAATCCAACAACCTGCCTTTTGGATCCAATTCCCACATTTCTTTTTGAGACATTTTATGGATTCTTTGAGGAACAAATTTTAAATATAGTCAATTGCTCTCTCCAGACGGGTGTCTTCCACCACCTTTAAAACGGCGGTGGTGAAGCCCCTTCTGAAGAAGAGCAACTCTGACCCCAGCGTTTTTAATAATTACAGACCTGTGTCCAACTTACCATTTTTATGTACCATTTTAGAAAAACTGGTGTTCCTCCAGTTAAATCATTTTTTAAACACAAATAATATTTTAGAGAAATATCAATCTGGTTTTAGGATGAGCCACAGTACGGAGACTGCTCTTTTAAGGATTTTAAATGATACCTGTATTAGGTGCACTGCAGACGTGAGAAAAGTCACAGTCTTGGTGCTACTGGATCCAAGTGCTGCTTTTGACAGTAGATATACAAATTGTATTAAATAGACTTAAAAACTTAGCGGGCATCACTGGTACTGTTTTTAACTGGTTTTATTCCTATCTCACAGACCGATCTTTCTTTGTAAGTATGGATACTTGTTCCTCCAGAACACATGAAATTAAATGTGGGGTTCCCCAAGGTTCAATTTTAGGCCCAATAATTTCCTACAGCTCAATCAGGACAAAACGGAGGTTTTAGTTATCCGCCCTGAAGGTCAGAGAGAGAAACCTTTATCAAAACTACCAGATTTTAAACCCTCAGAATGTGTGAAGAACCTGGGCGTCATGTTTGACTTTGAGCTCAGTTTTATTCCTCATAAATGTAACTAAGAGAGGTTTTTATCACCTTAAGAATATCGCCAGAGTCTGCCCGTTTCTCTCTCAAGCTAACACGGAAGTGCTAATGCATGCTTTTATTTCCTGTCGTTTAGATTACTGTAATGCCCTGCTCTCTGGCCTCCCCAAAAAGAGTATTTCTTCTTTACAGCTACTGCAGAATTCAGCCGCTCGGGTGCTGACGAGAACCTGAGGGCGGGAGCACATTACGCCAGTTTTAAAATTGCTGCATTGGCTACGCGTGTGTTTCAGGATCGATTTGAAATTGTATTAGTTTATAAATGTGTTAGTGGTCTTGGGCCATCTTATTTTTCTGATTTGCTTTTATCATACCGAACCTCGCGGATTCTGAGGTCCTCTGGCGCCGGCCTTTTAATTATTCCTATTATTATTATTATTAATAATAATTAATTAATTATTAATTATTATTTTGTGAAGACCAAAACGCATGGCGAGGCTGCATTCAGCCATTTTGGTCCTCAACTTTGGAGTAGCCCGCCAGAGGACATCAGGTCCGCAGAGACTGTTGATATTTTTAAGAGGAAGCTCAAGACCTACCTTTTTAGTTTGGCTTTTAAATAACTTTAAGTAATTTATCTTTTTCTTTTTATTGGGGACTATTTCTACCGTATTTTACTGATTTTAGTTCTTGGATTATATAACTCTTTTGTCTTTTAGTTTTGTTGTTTTCTGTTGTTAGCTTTTAGCTCCAGTGTTTCCTCATGGGGGGCCTCCGCGTTGGGTGGGGTGGCTGCCCTTCCTGCGGAGGGCGTCATCACAGGGTCTCCTTAGGTCCAGGTGACTGGGGGCCTCTACACTAGGTGTGGAGTCTCCCTGGCTGATCTGGGCCGGGGGTCTCGGTGATGGTGGCACTCCCTGTGGTCAAGGGCCGCCATTCCCCTCAGCGTGAATGAGCCCCCCTTGCGTACCCTCTCCTCATATGGTTTCTCTGTGCCCTGTCATGTCTTTTTTCACACAGATTATCAGGTTGTGTGCTTAATGTGTGTGTGTATGTGTGAGTGCTGATGTACTGGCGGATATATGTCTTTGGGTTTGTTGGGAGAGAGGGCGGTAGCGGGTCTGCTTTTTATGTTGTGTTTTGGACATTTTTATTGCACAGCACTTTGAGTTGCATTTTTATGTATGAAAAGTGCTATGTAAATAAATGTGATTGATTGATTGATTGGTATCTGTTCTATAAGATTAGATATGTTTGTTATTTTCTGATGCAACCTTGCTTTGTATGTATCCAACTGAATTTGTTTGGGATGGGTAAGTTCACATTGAATACACAAATTCCCTACCTACTGATATTGGGCAATACTGATTCAGACTGCCTGTCTGTCAAATTCAACCCAGAGAAAAAAACTCCATTAAACCAGTTATTTATCCTTCCAACCAACCTCACTAAAAGGAACACAGGAAGGCTGGAACCCAGATCGTGACCCCTGTACTGCAGAACTGCAGTGGATGTTCAAATCCTGTGCTTCAATTTCAATAAAAATCCATAACTTGTCAAATTTCAAATTATTTTGTTATCTGTTTCAATTATGCAAGATTTTGTCACATAGTTTGCTTGAATTTGTATGTAACTTGACCTCATTTTGGTATTGTTGATTTCACAGTTGAAAGATGCCTTTGCAGGAGTCTTGTTAATTTCATAATTTAATGACTGCAGGCTGACTTTGCATGCTTTATTGTACAAAGTACATGAAGATTAACAGTTGCTTGGATTTCTACTATTATGTAGGCCATGAGTCAGGTCATCGCTGCATTTTTAGGCTGGGTGGCTGTAAAACCACCTTCCAAATGGAGGCTGAGGCTGCACCTGTTGTTGCCCGAGCTTGCTGCAGTGTGCTGGGGCTTAGCACCTGCTCAACCGGCCGTTGTATGAGCGTCTGTGTGAGCGTCAATGCTAACAGGGAGACCATTCACACCCGTACTCACTGCTGTCTTCTGCCCCTTTCCCTCAATGCTTGTTCACCCGCCGCTATCATTCTCTCTATCGCTCTCGTCCCGTCCCTTGTGACAGATTGCAATCTGACTTAATTGCTCTCTCCTACGGCCACTCTGCGCTGCTGCCCATTCGTTTACCCTTATTAATTTGGTCTCAAACCTTTTGTTTTCACCTTTCAAACTCAGAGGAGAGATGTAAACCGTGGAGTCATTCATGAACAATTCATGATAGATGCATTTAATTGTCTTTGGCTTCAATGATGAAAGCTACGAACAATAAATGATCATACTCTAAGTCATATTTCAGTAAGAGCTAAAGGGCAGCAATGAGTGAGCATGTCACTTGCGATGGAGGCATTGGGTGTGAAGGGTTTGTCTAATTTAGCCTACATGGCAAGACACTGGACAAAGGATTTCCCTGCACTTTGACTAATTATTTAATTTTCTCAAGATTACCACGGAGATATAGTTGCATGCCCAAATTATTTTTGTTTTATTTCATATCAAAACTTTTTCATGTACATTTTTATATTTTCAACCTATACCGGACATGCCATGATTGGCTTTTCTAATCAATTGTCTTCTAGCCTCTAAATAATCAAATCTGACCTTTACTATTGTTACCAGGGAGCCATCAGCAAACACTAACTCGCACACCATGAATATGCCCTGAGGACCCAGGGCATGAACCCCCCCCCCACACCATGATCACAACCTGCGCTCTAAACGACCAGAATTTCAAGCTTTTTTCTGGAATTCTTACACTGCAGCGTTTAAATGCAAGGAAGTTCATGATTACATTACACTCAAAGCTATGCAACATGTTAAAGAATGTACACCATGCAAATCTAAATACTGTAGGCTAAAAAACGAACTTGCAGCAGACACAAAGAGCAGTTCAGACGGTGCCAAGTGGATCTCTACAGCAGTGGCGAACCCACAGGGGCATAATGCAGCAGCGGTGTCGCACATGAAGAATGTACAGTACCTGCTCATGCCATCCACGCAGCACATTATTGCGCCTCTCATTCGCACCACTTGGCACACTCACCGCACCAGATGGGTCAGGTGGAGCAGGTGCCAGTCGCCCACTCGCCCTCTCTCCGTTCGCTTCTCTTGGGTTCTGGTAGAAAAGGTTGGATGTATAGCAGGCTATCTGGAGCCTCTATTAAAAGGGAAAAAAAAGAAAAGCAGCTCATCAGCCGCACCTCACCTGTCTCTTCCCTCTTCTGTTGCTGCGCCTCGCCGGAGCATCACCATGTACCCAAACTAGCGACTCCAAAACGCCCAGTTTGAATTTTTTTTTCTTTTTTTTAACCTTCCACGGGGGAAAGACTCCCCAATAAAATTAGGATGTTTCCCCTGTAGTCCGTTTTTATTTCTCAAGTCCTTAAGCCTGTGTATCTGCAAGGGGACCGAGCTGCCACAGTGGTCTGCACTTGCTTGGTCGTGTAGATGTCAGCTAAATGTAATCTTCCTTCTTTAATTTACAGTGGCGAGGTGAAATGACCAATGCAGAGCAGGCACAGTGACAACACGAGCCCATAACTTACACCCCACACGAACGCACACAATCACACACACACAAAAACAGTCCTGCAGTGGATCAATGATCAATGGGAGACCCCCCCCGCCCCCCTCCATCCAGTCCAATCTCTCTCTCTCTCTCTCTCTCTTCCTCTCTCTTTCTCTCTCTCGCTCTCTCTCTCTCCCTCTCTCTCTCTCTCTCTCTCTCTCTCTCTCTCTCTCTCTCTCTCTCTCTCTCTCTCTCTCTGTCTCACGCAGACAGAATTTTGATTTTTTTTTTCAAATGACAAATTGTATTATTTTCCTTAAAAATGTATCTGGTCTTTAGTTCTACTGCTTTATTTTAAAACGTATACAGTATAATATAATATAATATAATATAATATAATATAATATAATATAATATAATTAATATAATATAATTAATATAATATAATATAATTAATATAATATAATATAATATAATATAATATAATATAATATAATATAATATAATATAATATAATATAATATCATATAATATCATATAATATAATAAACAAAATACAGTAGAGTATCGCAAGGGATCTGTGAACGATTGTTCACAAGCGCGTTGCAATAAAGTTATTTTCTAATTTCCAGACGGGACAAAATTCGGACGTCACTTCCGGATTTAATTGTACAGTACCAGAGAAAAAAATCTCGTAGCCATATATTTAATCCTGATAGGCACCAAAAAAGCCGTCAGTATATTTGAGTAAAATCATCCATGTCAAGACACAAAGCGGACAGTCGAAGTGTTGTGCTGCCTGTGCGTACAAATCGGACCACAGCAGCCTTTCTGCCAACGTACCGTGAATTGGTAAGTAGCTAGCTCTGATGCTAAGAGGCTAACACTTTAACGCTAGCTGTCTCTGTCTGGCTAGTTGCCTTGCTAACGATAGCTGATTTTTTAACCGTATTTTTGTTTAGACAATATTCTGGCCTTAACCCGCACAATGGTATTCATGTCAAACGTCATGCGCTTAATCGCGCCTAGTGTGGCTAACTATGAAACGCAAGCTCTATATCAGAAAAGGCTAACGTTAGAGGTGATCGCTTATGATTAATTAGCATGTCTGTCTCGGCTGTTGCTGCTGGAGCTCATGTTTGATTATTAGTCACGGATATCAGCAGTGATGAACACTTCAAGGTCCTCCGATCATGTCTGAAACATTTGATCACGACCTTTACACCCGACTCAATGTTATGTTCTGTGTGTGGTATAGGTATAAACCGGTCGTTGGTCATATTTTTGTTTTTGTTGTAATATTTAGGAATTGTCTATTTGCCATGGTTTGATAAATTAATCGTGATATTTTATCTTTTGTTAATTCTAAAGGTCCATCGGCCTCAGTGACTACAGCATAAGACCGTGGCACCATTGTGTGCCAGTCCATTCCAAGACCCAGGGACTTTAGAATCCAGGTAAAGTTATGGAGGAATATTATGCATTGCTTCCCCGTGGTACAATGAACCTGCGCTATAGGGCTAGAGCCAGAACTTTGGGTAATGGATGCCCTCCCTCAAAGAAATATTTCCAATTGCCTCGAATCATTTTTTAAAAACTGTTACTATACGATCAATTATGATCCCAAAAGAGTTAAATATAATGTTTTACAAAATTGCCTTTAACTCATTCTATCCCACCGACACACCGGTATTTGTCATTTCACAATGGGTCTGAATAAGTCTGGTACTGAATGAGTTAAAGATAAATGTCTTTAATTTGATTTTTAAAAAAAAAGATTTAGAAGTGAGCTGTAGTTGGTGCCTTTGTAGAGAGAGATTGTAGTATCTGCATTATTAATTGAAATGTAACATGCTTCTCCTGTCTTGATTTGGTCCAGCAGAAGATGAATGGTCTGTCCATACGGGAGCTATGCTGCCTGTTCTGCTGCCCTCCTTGCCCTAGTCGCATTGCAGCCAAATTAGCGTTCCTCCCACCAGAGCCCACATACGCCCTCCTCCCTGACCCAGATCCTGCATCTGGAGCTGGAAATGCATCCGGTTCCAGTACTGGGAGCACCCTCCCTTCTCTGGGAGCTCCCGGACTACGGTCGCGGTTGGGTGCCGGTAGCGGTGGTGACAGAGGAGGTGGTGGAGGCACCAGCGGTGGAGGAGGTGGTAGTTCTGGGGTTGGAAGTGGATGTGAGAGCAGGTGGAAGCTGCATCTCACAGAGAGAGCAGAGTTTCAGTATTCTCAGAGAGAGCTGGATGTGACTGATGTGTTCCTGACCAGGTCCAGCAGAGGGAACAAGGTTGGATGCATGTACATACGCTGTGCCCCTAATGCCAGGTAATTAGTTGTACATGTGATCCTGTGAAGTCAAATTTTGGATTATTATCTCATATTTTGGGGCAATGGTTGTCCTTGCTGAATTTCTCTGCTTTTGCCTCTCAGGTTCACCGTGTTGTTTTCACATGGCAATGCAGTCGATCTTGGTCAGATGAGCAGCTTCTACATCGGCTTGGGCACGCGCATCAACTGCAATATATTCTCGTATGATTACTCAGGCTACGGGGTTAGCACTGGCAAGCCGTCAGAGAAGAACCTATATGCTGACATTGATGCTGCCTGGCATGCCTTGCGCTCTCGGTAAGTTTTCCCGTCAGCATATGATTCACTTTGAACAGCAGAAAAGCCTCAAAATTAATTTGAGTCCCACTTTCACTAGATTTCCTGATGGAACGCCCCACATGTCCTGTTATGGAATGAACATATCGTCACCCTCTTAAAATAATCGCTTAAGTCATTTGTTCTGTTTTTTCAGAAAACACTTAAAACTGAACCACATTCTGGTGATCATATATGTATTAATAATATCATTTCAGGCATAAAATTGAATGATCTGTTTAACTAAGGATGCAGCCAATTTTACCAGAGGTGGCCAGCATCCTGAGGAGATGCTTAAGGCAAAGAAAAAAAAAAAAGTCAAAATATGACTTAGGCCATTATTTTAAAAGGCTGACAATATTGTAGTGTCCAATATGGAGGCATTAGTCAGCGAACTCACGTTTATTAAAAAACAAAACTGTTTTTGTATACACGCGGTTGACATCAGTACAAGAGGACATGTACTGCCTCACGGTCACTCTCACCACACACCGAGTGTTTCTGAACCCGGACATCTCAGTACTCAAAGTAACATAATATGACCAAAATTTTGCACAAGCCATCAATGGCAGTGTAGAGTGCTAAAAAATTATGTTCCTCCTAATCTTTATTTTATTTTTTTTCTTTCCAGTTGCATACCACATTTTGAATATGTAGATCAAATTCTGCATATTAGCGAAGCAAAACAAAACATTTGGGATTAAGGTTAAATCAAAACACAATTAAAAGCCAATAAAAATCTTTAGTTTTATTTAGCACAATGCTTTTTCCAAATTTTACTCATATGATTTCACTCTCTTTTACATCAAAAAATATTGGTGCCCAAAAAAAGTGAAACATTTATAGGGAGTTTCATAGTATTAGTGCAATTCAGCATAGTGTATAGTTTTGGTTCCATTTGAAAATACACTAATCATATACAGCTACAAAAATGAAGGCTACAGTTAAACCTTCAATTTTAATTGCTCCATCATTTATAAACATGTAACGAATGTTGGTACAAGCTGCAACGTTTAATACACGTTGAATGTACTTTCCCCTTAATTGATTTCATTATTCTTTTGTAGTACACACTTTAAAGAATTCTAGCTGTAAGCTGCATTGGCATATAAGAGCAGCTGCTTGCTGGTGTGATTATTCCTCAATTTACATATGATCCGGTGAGTCAATTAATGGCGGCTACTGTTGGTTGATTAGTCGACTAGCAAAATAATCGGTTATGGCAGCCCTACTTGACACGCTTGCGCCAAACATCTTTGCGATTTGTGTTTGTGGATGGCTGCTGCAGCGCCACACTAGTACACAGAAACAAGCCTGGTAGCGATTTTAAAAAATCGGATCAAATCGACAATCTGGACCTGAAAATAGAATCGAATCGAGGCTTGAGTGAATCGTTACATCCCTATTTGTTACCTGAGCAACTGTAATGTCATTTTCAGTTGACACCAAGTGACAAAATGGCCGCCCCCTGAGATAGACAAAAATGGGTGGATTTTACTACTTAACCCATTAAGGCCTAAAGCGCCTGGCTCAACATCTCCCCAAAACCTAAGGGCAACTATAGAATTGCCCTCTTAAACCTGAGGTTCCCCCAGAAAATTGAACACCTACAAAGTAATTGATATCTCAGCCCCTGTAGCAGAAACATAATTCCAAAAGCATTTGAGAGCTTAGACGTGGCTTTCACATGGGCCAGAGTTTATTATTATTTACGTAGTAGTTGTATTAAGTTCATTTTGTCTTCCTTGTTATCTATATTTTGGTTGGTTCATATATAACAGACAATCGAGATTTTAGGTCGTTTAAGTACCTGACATGTTTCGGCGTGTACTTTCCCCTTCATCAGAGTGAACTCTGAACACAGTGAACTCTGAACACTCTGATGAAGGCGGAAGTACACGCCTTAACATGTCAGGTAATTAAATGACCTAAAATCTCGATGGTCTGTTATATATGAACCAACCAAAATATTTATTATTATTTACTGTTTCAATCAAAGGTGTATAAATAAAGTTTCAGTGCAAGAGAAGCAGTATATTTAATTAAAAAAAAATTGAATGGCTATTACCATCCTCTATTCTGTTACAAAGACATTGCTATTGCCATTGTCTACATAGATATATCTCAACGATATACTGTATCACGTTCGACTGGTTCTACTGGTTTAAAGTCCACAAGCACGTCATCTTTTTCACTGGCGTCACTTATTTCAGAGCTCGCGCGATCGTCTGCGTCGCCATTAATGCCTGAAAAAATCCCGGGACATCCTCCATGGTCTCACGACACCGTCACATGTGAGTTCCAATGTAATGCATTCTGATGCATTTCATTGGCCAAGAGACCGAGAATTGGACTAAAAAAAAAAAAAAAAAGACGTATCCGTTCTCCCGGCTTTAAAGGGAGAAAGACGTAACAGCGCTCCCGGCTCGAGTGGTAGAAATGCGGTTATGCGCTCCCGTCCTTAATGGGTTCACTAATATTCTTTTCCTCGAACACAATATCAATCAGAATGCTGTGTTTAGACCAGTGGGGCAGCACAGGACATATTATTGTAAAGACAATTTTTGGGTTGTATACTCTAAAAACAGTTGGGTTAAAAACAACCCAATTTTGGGTCAAAAATGGACCGATCCAGTACTACTACTACGATTAAACACAGCTTTCTATCGATCCCAAAAATGGTTAGTTTTGTACAAAACAATGCCCCAAAATTGGGCTGTTTTGTACAAAACAACACAAGAAGGTGGGTCCAAATAGTAGATCGGTCCATTTTTGATACAACATTTTGTTATTTTTAACCCAACTGTTTTTAGAGTGTAGTTTTGGTTAAATTCCAAATTGGACAAATTCAAGCATATTCGATTTTAGAGCTACCACCGTGTCTATGCATTAAGCAGTATTGTACGACAGGTTGTTCCTTAGTAATCGCCTAATAAGCTGATTATAGCACATCATACATGGGATATGCCTGTATACGCTGCAAAAGATTCTCAAATGGGACCTTTTGTACTGAGAAGCTTTCATCTAATACTGCAATCTGTCTCAGGTATGGCATCAGCCCCGAGAACATCATCTTGTACGGACAAAGCATTGGCACAGTGCCCACAGTGGACTTGGCGTCACGCTTCGAGTGCGCTGCCGTTGTGCTTCACTCTCCTCTCACCTCCGGCATGAGAGTGGCCTTCCCCGACACCAAGAAAACGTACTGCTTCGACGCCTTCCCCAAGTAAGCCTTCATCTTTTTATTTTCTGTCACCAGTTTGACTGAATAGTGATGGAGAAATAAAGAAAACTTTCCCTGTCTGCGATTACAAAACTCAAAACAAAAAGATCAGTATGCTGGCATGCAGGGTGTTTTAAAAGTTACTATGCACTTCCTTTTTGGATGAGCTTTTAGTTTGGACAGACATCATTATCACCATCAGCATTTGACAGCTTTAGCTTTGTGTTTTTTGTAAGCATTTAATTCCCTTGCAAAGTCGCTGGTTTTGGGTGAATGCCTGCTCAAGGGGTTTGTGGTTTTCATCAGTGGTGGTACTAGCTGTGTGGTATGTCAAGAACAAATCCTGTTTGTCAAGGGTAGCATAAATTGTACAATGCGTCGGAGCAGCGCGACGCTATAAAACCTCTAAACTGGCACTGAAACTGCAGTCATAGACACTAAAACTTGTTGCCAGGTGGAAATTATGCTATGTTGCCCCTTTGTCAACTGGTGAGTCATGGACAAGGGAATGATGTGCTTCCAAAAACTGCAAAGCCTAAGCTATTAAATGTTGATGGCATCATTTCTGTCTGAATGATGCCTGAAACAATCTAGAAAAAAAAAAAAAAAGCAAGTCTAAATCGGCAGGATTCGCATGGTCATGAAAAACCTGCCAAAGTTTTGGAAATTGAAAACGCATTTACAGGGTTTTGACAGCATTTTCTGTCAAGTTTTTGAAAAATCATGGAAATATTGTGTGAAAAATCCTGAGGATACATAAAATAGTGTAACGTACGATTCACACAGAAGTTTAAAGATCGCCAATACCAACAAAGACTAAACTAGCTGCAAGTGTGTGCATGTCTTTGTGTGTGTGCATGCGGCGGCGCTCATCATCAATGCAAAGTATGTCTTAACTTTGTGAAAATACGACAACTAGGTGGTTGAGTGCAACATTTCCAGTCAGATTAGATCTCGCACATGAAGGGTGGCATGACCAACATAGTGAATTAACACCTCCGGAGACATCGTGTAAACGTAATTGAGTGGACCATCTTTGAACTTTATGTGCTCCCTCCACCTTTGACCCCATAGCACCGCACTAAAGTCAGAATCAGGTGAGTAATACAATAAAACATGGCTCATGCCAAAATTCAAATTGAACTAAATAGGTGAGCCAATTTATTCACAAATAACTACCTAACATCAGCATTTTTATTTCACCAAGCAAGCATGAATTGCGAACGTGCATGTATGTGCACAAGGTTTACGCACGCTGCCTGAAAAGGCCGATCTGATCCTTTTCCTGTTTTTGAATTTACACTGCATCTGCCGCTAATCTGGACTGGTTTGCCAAGTTGTTCTGCTTTGTTTGATGTACACGCGTGGGTCGTCCATCGGTGGAAGCTTGATAACCTGTTTCAAATACCTGCAACATCAGACACTCGTGATAGGTGATTCATCTGTTAGTTACTGGTATCTTGGTTAGTGTTGTTGCAATTAAAAAAAAAAAAATTAAAAAAAATAAGATGTGATCTGATGGCAGTGTAATTATTTTGGTCTTGGAAATCAAGCGCAATGTTTTGGAAAATAATCCATAGAAATAAACTATAAACCCTCATATTGACTTTTGGGCCAACCTATAAGAATTGATTACAGCAGATATTGCCTAACCTTTAACATAAAATATATTGTATTAAGATAAATGTAAGGTTTTGGTCTGTAGAAGTTTCCCGACATACAAGCTTTCGTGGTTGTGAACTATTTTGCGCCACCGTGTATAAATATGTTGCCATGCGCCCCAAAATGACACACCCTTGCACTGGCTGTTTTTCAGTTCATTGTTTTATGTTGATGGCCGAGTGTTTTTTTTCTTGTTTTTTTTCTACAAATATTGACTGAATTTATTACTTTACCACCGTGCTAGTGTAGGTTAGTAAGAGACTGGGGTGAGTTCAAATTTACGAGGACTGCACCTAACAATTTTATTTTAATAATCCATTCGTCTGTTGAATATTTTTTAGACTAATTGATGAATTTGATTAAAACGTTTAAAATTTCCATTCCTTTATTGAAAAACATCATTATTTCAAAATACACAACCATAACCGAATCTGATTCTGCTGCTGGTTTGGTCTGCAACATTTCAGAGAATACTGTAGGAAAAAGTGTTGATCTTTTATTTTTTCCAAAGTAAAAGCAGATGTCTGCATGTCTAATTTTGATTAAACACAAATGATCAGTCTTCTTTCATGAACGACTACAGAAATCTTAGAATATTTACTGTTGAGAGGTTGAAATTTTTGAAGATTTGGACAATGATTAGTCGATTCTTTGTTGACCAGTTTAATCCATAAATAACTAATAAAGTAAAAATTTAGCAAAACTTTAGTTTTTTTTCATCAGAGATGCAAGTTCTTCTCTAGATGAATTTTTTTGCACTGATTCCAAATCTGCACTCGATTTACTCGAGCACATCAGGTTTTGATAATAATAATAATAATAATAATAATGTAAAGTAACAATAACATAATATATGATATTAATACATTTTGTTGTTTATGGTGTTTGAATTAAGAGCTAGGCTCAGTAACAGGCACATTTTTTTTCTGAAACGTCATTGCAATATATTAAAATGGATTTTATGGCACTTTCCTCTCCCTAGAGGCACTAGCATATGTCACTTAATCAGAGAAACGCTTTGTCCATAAAATACAAAATATTAGGGTGATATTGTTTTTAGATGTTTATGTGCCCATAAGTAGAGATGTCCTCATACATTTTAATGACAACTGATTGCAGTTTTTTGACATATTAAGCAACATATTTTTTTTACGCTTTTGTTGATTTTCAAATTGTGACGTCTTAGTGATAAACAACTCAACTTTCATGTTTCACAACACAAAAATATCTACTATGATAAATTAAAATAGTAATAATTTTTTTAAAAAAGCTTATCTTTAGAAATCCATGCCTCAAGCATTTTGTGGGTGGACACGCCCCCCTCTGGCCCTCATGGCGACGGGTCCGTGTGTGTGTAGTGGGATATTTCTGTCTTTTCAGCATATGTTTCTTAATGTGTTTCTCAAATGAGTCATGGCCAGAATTAGCTCAAGTCAACCTTAATTGCTTTCATTCCTCCCTCCAGCATAGAGAAGGTGTCAAAGATCCCGTCTCCAGTGCTCATCATCCACGGTACCGAGGACGAGGTCATCGACTTCTCCCACGGCCTCGCCCTGTTCGAGCGCTGCCCGAAGGCCGTGGAGCCCCTCTGGGTGGAGGGCGCCGGTCACAACGACATTGAGCTTTACAGCCAGTACCTCGAGAGGTTACGGCGCTTCATCAACCAGGACCTGGCTGCACAGCACGCCTGAGAATGGAACAACAACCTCTCTTGCAGCTGCTGCCGTGTGCGTGCGTGTGTGTGTGTGAGAGAAAGTGTGAGTGTGGCTCAGATATACACCATCTGTGTGTCTTTTAAACAACTTGTTACTTTTTAAAATGATTGCATTAATGTAACATTCTAAGATATGAGCATTTAAAAAAAAAAAAAAAAAAAAAAAAAAAAAAATTGTGTATTTATCTGTCATGTACTGTGTTTGTAAAGTGGGCGAAGTTCTACTGAGCTTCACATTTTAAAATGAATAAAATGGAAAACTTTCTTATAACAAAAAAAAGTAACAATTATGTGTTTTGTTCAAAAAGACGCACAGATGTCATTTAAAAGTGAATGAATGATTGTGGACCTTGATGTAAAATCTTGGCTTCATATTCATATCACGGACGTGTGTGTATGTGTGAGAGGCAGCTTTGAGGGGAAACAAAAAATGAAGGACACCCTTATGACTTGCGTAGTGTCGAGTGAGGGAAAACTTTATAGTGACTTATCAATACTGATGTTTTTTTGGGGGGGTGGGGGGGAGTCTTATTTGTGTATGTATGAAGAATACCTCCACAATTTGACCAGCTTTTTAGTGGACGACAACACTGGTCAGACATCCACTCTATCTGTCAGTGGACATACAAATGACTGCCAGATAGCAACTTGCTAAGGGGGTGTCTCCCTCCCAAGCACCACTTACCCCACTGCTCCACCACTCCAAAAAAAAAAAAAAAAAAAAAAAACCCCACCCTGGCCATTTCCTTCCTGTTTCCTGGCAGTGCCGTAGCTTTTGCCTTTTTACTCTTAGCTGCTCCTCCTGACGGGGATTGTGATTTGTCCCCGTGTTGCTTTTCTCCCACGAGCAAGTGAGCTGGCTGCAGTGTTTGTGAGGCTGCGTTTGTGTGGAAGGTATCTCCATGTTTATGGATGTTTTAGCAAACAAACTGGCTCAAAGCAGAAGGGGTCAGGTGTCAAGTTAAAGTGAGCATGTTTAGCAAATGGGAGCCATTAAAGGTGAAGCTTGTATCATTTAGCGCAAAACTGAAGATGCCCTTCATGCCCATGTTCAAACTCAGGACTACAGTGGAACCTCCAAAGTTGAACAAAATACTATTTTGAAATGGATTGAGAGACTTAATGTAGTGCTTTGCCGCCATCGTGTGGCATCTTGGTGCCGAGGCAGTACGTGTCTGTTGAAGTGAGTTGAGGAGCTTCATTTAGTGCTTCACCCCCAATTAGTGGCATCATTTGGCAGTCATAAAGCTTCTTGGCGAGAGCGTCAAATCATTCGCAGTTTACGGCATGGCTCGGTCTCTGTTGCCTGAAAACGTCCATCCATCTATTATCGATACCGCTTATCCTCTCGCGGGGTGTGCTGGAGCCTATCCCAGCTGTCTTCGGGCAGTAGGCGGGGGACACCCTGAATTGGTTGCCAGCCAATCGCAGGGCACACAGAGACAAACATCCGCACTCACAATCACACCTAGGGGCAATTTAGACAGTCCAATCAACTTACCATGCATGTTTTTGGAATGTGGGAGGAAACCGGAGTACCCGGAGAAAACCCACGCAGGCACGGGGAGAACATGCAAACTCCACACAGGGAGGCCGGAGCCGGGATCGAAGCCACGACCTCCGAACTGTGAGGCGGACGTGCTAACCAGTCGCCCACCGTGCCGCCCCCTGAAAATGTCAAATGCATATATTACAGTGGATTTGAAAAGTCTACACACCCCTGTTCAAATGAGTTTGAGGAATCATTTCAAAACCATTATTTTTACCTGTAACCTGTAACAACTCAATTGAAAAATTTTGAGAGGAATGGAAAATAAACAGCTGAGCTAATATTGTTGCTCAAGTGTACACACCCTTTTATAACTGGTTATGTCAATAGGGAATTAGCACACAGCTACCAGCATTTAAATTTAAATCCTATTTGTATAACCCCAAATCATGTATTGGATGTTCTAGTTCGTCTTTTTAATGATTTTTTCCCCCTGTTTTTCCCTCTCTGGCAGAAGCCAGGTTTTTTTTCTGCTTGTACTTACTGGTATTTGTATAAAAGAACATACCAGTTAAGAAGAAAAACACATCCAAAGCATACATATGAAGAAGACAGGAGTCTGATAATATCACTCTTGTATACTTTCTCCACTTGACTGTCTTCTTCATTGTGTTCCATGCACGGACAGCTCCAGGAATTATTTCCCTCCCGGGGCTCAGATGGGCTTGACCATAGGGAGGCTGAGAAAATAATTTATCAATCTATTTTAGAGTATCAAATCAAATGCCGAAGGAGCTTAATTGGGGCTCCACAAATTTCTGACGGGGCTAAAGCCCCCCTTAGCCGCGGTGTAGCGCCATCCCTGAGTCCATGATGTATTTAATGCATTGGGAAATTCTAATGTACCCTGGCATCTCCTGACTGCTACTTGTGAACAGTGAGATCCCTGTGATGCTGTGGAAGCTGTCAGTGGACAACGGCTTGGAGAAGCCTACGAGAACATCTGAAATTAATTTGGAGTTAATCAGTGGTACTTTGAATGGTGCTAGGTGTGTGCTCACTCCCTTTGAACATGGATTTAAATGTGACTAGTTAATTGTGAACACAGCCACATCCCCAGTCATAAGACCGGACACACTTGTACAACACATTATCTCAGTTGTTCATTGTTAATTACTCCCTAAAATATTTCT
The DNA here is from genome assembly GCF_054856515.1 of Filicampus tigris. NCBI lineage: Eukaryota > Metazoa > Chordata > Actinopteri > Syngnathiformes > Syngnathidae > Filicampus > Filicampus tigris. The sequence goes on from NC_141226.1 coordinate 10,174,345, forward strand.
TTTTTTCTTTCTCAATGGAGTTGTACATGTTAAAGGTCACATTAATGGCTGAACAAGTTTTGGAATTATTTATCTTTGTTTTGTTTTTAACCTGACATTTGAACAGGGTTGTGCAGACATTTTTTGTCCAATGTAGTTCTGGGCTCAAATTATCGCCACCATAAACTGTACATTCCTAAGTATTTCAAGTATGAAAAAAAGTTAACCACTGTGTAATACAACAAAAAGAAAGTAAAATTACTCACCCTGATTGATGTGAACAGAGAGTGAACAGTTGGCAGGATTCTCTTGTCATTTCCATATTCAGCATTATTCGTTATGGGTTAGATGACATGCTGTTTGGGAAAATTATTTTGTACATGCGGTTGATATTTGTTGCTTGTATTAGACTGAGCATGTTTTGTGGTAAGTTCAAATTTTGGTCCCACACTTGTTCCTCTTTGCGCTCTGAGATTTTGACGTGATGTGGATTGGACTTTGGAGGTTCCACCGTGTTGGTGTCTGGGTCTCCCGGTGCGATTTTCAGATGCCCTTGAGCCTCCAACTCGTGGGGGCTCACTACTTCCTGTCTGACCCAAGCCATGTATTACCTTCTCACTTGGTGTGGTGCAGGTTCCACCACACACCCCCACATACACACCTTTGCACATCAACACTCATACTCATGTACTGTGCTACATACAGTATATGTACACATTGATTATATGTATCAGATTAAGCATGAAAAAAGCAGGTCTTAAGTTCAGCACTATTGTAACAAGGGTATAAAAAAGTTTGTGTTATCGTTGTCTTCGGTTGTCCAGGCGACTGGCTTCCTGTCAGAGAGAACCTGTAGGACCAGTTAGTACACCTGAATGAAGTCGCGTGAGACGGAGGCAATTTTTTTATTTTTATTTTTTTTGTACGTGTGACCGCGCTGTTGGGATGGCTCATACTTTCAAACAGGGAATCTCATCCATCGTCGTCCTCTTCTGCGTTGTGTGCGTGCATTTGAAATCTCGGAGATCTGTTACCACCTTAAACCAGGGATCTGCCACATGTGTTCAAAGATGTTTTGTCAACGTTTTTCTCAGCGTTAGAGGCCTCCCTTTCCCCCGGACAAATCGTGTTTTCAGGGATCCATCTCGCATGGGTTTTTGGGTGTAAATGTAACCGTTATTGATGCGCCACTATGGTTGATGTTTATTGTTTCCTGGGTCCTGAACATTTATTGAAGGTGTGGGGGGGTTGGCGGCGGGGGATTGAACGGTGAAAACTGTGTGCATGTCTATTGTGTTTTACAGAGCAATTAATGGGGTGGGATGTTCTCTCTACTATGTATTCTACAGTATATGAGGGCAAAGCTAAACCAATGGCATTGGATGTTGGAAGCGCTTTAAAAGAAAAAAGAAAAAACAGGACATTTATTTGCATTTTCTATTGCTGATTCCAACTAATGTAGGCTAAGTTTTGTCCTGGGGTCAATTGGTAGATAGGTAGGTAGGTGGGTGGGTGGGGTAGGCTACTTGAACAATACTAGTGGACTGTTTATACTGTAAGGTTACTGTATTTACCTATTCTATTCTTTGTATTATGATTTGTAATTTTATGTTGCTTTTTGAACTGAGACTATGATGTAATGGAATTAATACATGGACTGAATCTTGACCTTTTTATGGATAACAAAATAAAAGATCACTTATGTACAAGAAGGCTCATGGTGGTTTTGGTCAATAGTAGTGTTAGTTGTGCTATGCAAATGACCAGAGGCCTTGGTTTCTTCCCATTTTATGTCTTCGGTTTTGAAATAAGTGAGACACTCCAAGTTACCCAGAACGTAACAAAATTATTTATTTACATTTTTTTTGGCAACAGATGAGATGACAAAATGTTTGACGTGGAATTGATAAACTGGGGGTGTGGGGGGGAAATAAGTGATTTTGTCCTGTGACGCTACTGTTTGGATGAAAACACTACCCTCTACTTGCTAACGCCTGTCTTGTAAGAGTAAAACAAACAACAATAAAAGTGCTCAGTTCCACTGTTAAACTCTCACATGAAATGTACATGATTTTAAAATTATATATTTTTTTCTTTTTCCACTGTTTGAAGAAAACAAGGGGCCAGTAAAAGCACTCTTTGTGTTCCCGATTGTGCTCATGTATTCTATGGGCCAATGTTGTCCGCCACATGCTTATAGTCTCATTAAAGACAAACAACTGTGTATTAATTCCACAGTGAATCTTGGGAAAATTGCTCGTGGTTGTTGCTCCTGGCTATCTTTCTTGATGGCTAAAAAAAAAAAAATTTAAACAAGACAAAGCACAAGGAGAATTTTTGATGCAGTATAATCGGTACTGTCTGACACAATTTCGTTGTATGCTATAGCTAAATGTAGCTATTTTTAAAAATAGGTTCAATATTTATTATATTCAGTAGTGGACTAAGGCCTTGTGCTGGCCATAGTGGCCTAAACACAAAACCATTAACCTCCATTTACAACCTAAATTGTAATATTTGTCCCATGAAATTGTATGAATTTATTCCCAAGTAGTCTATTCTTTTGATTTTCTCTCGCCAGCAGTGCTTCCAGTACCTTCCAGATTTTTTTGGTCTAATCAGATTTCAGCCAACTTCCTGGGCCTAGTTAAACTACAGGCTAGTTGTGTTTCTTGAACCAATTATATTTCAAATCTGCCTGACAAGGCCAGTTGGCATTTTCCCATCCCGATTGCTTGGTAGGAGCACGCCTTGCTTGACTTGCAAAACCTGTCATTGGTGATAGGCACACGTCAAAATTCATAACTTCATAACATAACTTCAATCACAAAATCTATTTGCTAATTTATTCTTTCTTGACAGTTTCTCATAAGTGACCTGCTTATCTCCAGCAGACACTGTCCTTACAGACACATCATCAATATTTTCAAAGCAGCATATTTGAGCAGTAGCCACTTTGACTTTGCAAACACAACTGAGTGTGACTGTGGTGGAATGTGATCACTTGTCTTTTTTTTTTTTTTTTTAACCTCAGTGGCAGACAGCTAGACGTCCAGCCATGCCCTTCCTTTTTTTTTTTTTTTAATCTGATCTTGGCAGTAATGGTTTTAAACCGGTTTGAGCCAAAACCAACACAAGCTTGCCCAAATGTGTGCATGGGTGTGTGTGCACTCACTCTCCGAAGAGCAAGGACAGCTCATTCAAATACTTTAGCTGCCTCTCCAGTGCTATCATCCTGAGCCCGATGTAGCTGGACACCAACAGCAGCAGCACCAACCTACACACATGCACGCAAGTTGCACACACACACACACCCCCACACACACAAAGCACAACATAACTTACCATTGTACTTCGACACAAAGAAGGCAAAATGTGCATGTGCCTTCATGAGAACTGACTACATAATTGCAGTCAACAAACACGCTTTACAACAAATGACCACAAATCAGGAAATAGATACACTAATACAATACAACAAACTAGTTATTTGTTTTTATTTTTTGTTCATCCTGCAAGGGGAAATTATGCTCTTTCAAAATGTCCGCCTTCCATAATCCAATTCAAAAAAACAATCCCCATGCTTTTTATATACATAACCAGAATCTCAGCGGGATAAATGTGAAAATGATAGACGGACCGACCGAGAGGTCATTACTATTTAGTTCGGGCGGACAAAATGGCGGATAAGCGGATGGGTGCAAGGGTACCCCAGCCGTAGGCGGAAGGCGATAAACGGACAGCACATTTTTAGTAAAATTCCCAGCTTTGTTCATTACAGTGCTTGCAAAAAGTTAAGAGCTAATTTGGCTTTCAGTGGTCACTAATCTTAGAGTGTTAACATTTATCAAAAGATACTAAGATACTAAGAAAATACAGAGACTCAAAGAGTCACAGAAAGGCACAAAAATGAATCAATATTGCCATTCAGCTCCTTGTTAGAGAACATCAAGTTGGAAATGTGTGCTTTTGAAAGTTTAAAGATCACATTAAGTTCATCTGCAAAGTTGATGGTGCATTTATAGGTTCATCCTAAAATTTCACCTGTAAGTTAACCTGTTTTTAAGGTTTTGTGCATAGTGTGTATGTATTAAGGCAGAATCGAGTTTAACTGCTCTAAACCCCCCCCCCCAAAAAAAACACTTGTTATTAATAGCACAGTGGTTGAAGGCCCAAGATTTATCAACTTACAACATTAAGTAGACATAGAAGACCATGCCGAAATTCACTCTCTGTCTGAAGTAGAAAAAGACTGTGACGTCCTCCATTATCTTCCAAAGCCACGATGTAGCTGATTGAGACAAATAAATTTGCAATGCATAAATGTTCCCTCTTCACCTTGATGGGTTATTGAAAAGGACTTACACACGCCGTCCGCCTCCTCTGTTGTGGACATGCTTTGTGCGTTACCTGCCAAGGTGCAAATGAGAATCTTCAGGATGAAGGGGAGCAACATTATTAGTAGAAAACAGGCTTTAAAATGATTTGTCACCAGTGAGGGAAAACATAATAATGCTGTTCTTCAAATTACATAAGATTTATCAGTTTTCTACAGCATGTAATCTTAATCAATGTTCAATCAATTATAGACCACTAAGATAGAGTATATTGAATTTACGGTATCATCTCACACTTTATGTAGATTTTATGAAATCTTGTAAAGTATTAAAACAGGATTTATTAAACATTTATTTGAGATGGATTGAGTTGGACCCAAACTGACAAATAGGTCACTCAATAAAATAGGAACCGTTTGAATATGAACATTGCGCTTAAACAATGTCCGCTGATAGTGTAGTGGTACACACGCCTGAGTTGTGTGCGGGCAGCGTGGGATCGATTCCCGCTCAGTGACAGTGTCTATGTGTGCCCTGCGACTGGCTGGCGACCAGTTCGGGGTGTAGTCTGCCTTCGCCCATTGACGGCTGGGATAGGCTCCAGCAACTCCCCGCGACCCTATATAGGATAAGCGCTTTGGAAGATGACATGACATGACATTGCGCTTAAACATCAGAAAATAAAAAACTGTATTTAAAAAATTTAATTAGAGCGGAAATCTACCCAAACATATATTTTTAAGAATATGTTCTATGCAGGCCCACTAGTTGAAACACAGCATTTGATTAAAATTGTGTTTGTGGAACATGAGTTAAGCAACAAAATCCACCCGTTTTTAGCCATCTCAGGGGACGGCCATTTTGTCACTTCTGTCGACTGAAAATGACATCACAGTTGCTCAGGGCTCAGGTAATGACCAATCACAGCTCACCTGTTTTCTGAAGCTGAGCCATGATTGGCCGTTATCTGAGCCCTGCGCAACTGTGATGTCATTTTCAGTCGACAGAAGTGACAAAATGGCCGCCCCCTGAGATGGCTAAAAACGGGTGGATTTTGCTGCTTAACTCTTATTTCCTTTTAATCATATTGCGTTGTTTCATCTAGTGGGACTGCATAGAACATATTGTTGAAAAAAATATGTTTGGGTTGAACCTTTTTAGTGAAATTCAATTAAAATGCATTGAACATAAAAGTTCAACTAAAATTAAAAGTAAAACCTTAAAGCAAACACTTCTGAAAGATTAAATGAAAATGTCTTGAAAGTAACATCCTTGGAACAATGTCTCAAGTTGATACACCCAAAGCATAGTCAAGGACATAAGGAACATTTCCTGTCTACTGGCCAATTGAGGGATGTTGTCATCCAGATAATTACCATTCTGCCCACTCATACCGTGATCCACACTGTCCTTAATGCTGGAATGACTGGAGACCTGCGGTGGACAAGCAGTAAGGTAGAGCGCTGATTACGGCAGAGCCACTTAAGTTATACGTAGTGTCATTATTTTCTACGGGACACTTGTCAAAGTCTGAAGGAATCAGCTTTCTTGAATGGAGTGCCTTTAACCGTACAGGAAGATTACACTTTATTATTATTATTATTTTATCATTGTTTATCATGACTCTCCTCTTGTCTGGCCTCATAAGATTAAAGTGTGTGTGTTTGCAGCATCAAACCCACCATATTGGAATCAGCTTCATTCTCTGCAGAGGAGCCACGACTGCTGCTTTTGGCACTGTCTCCCTGCATTGTCACCAAATTAGCATCACAAAACAAAAGTCCTTCATTTGTGGTATGACGCAGTGCATGCACAGTGTTTGGCACGCTCACCTGTGCCTGGGAACAGGCACTTTGGAGGAGATTGTAGCACTTCTCTCGGTTCCTCAGAGAAACAAAAAAGTACTGAGGAAGAAACAGATAGTATGAGATGATTGACCAGCAATGAAGGAACTAATGGATTTAATTCGAGCTGCATCGCAGCAGCAAGTTAAAAGCCATTGTTCCACTAAATTACTTCCTTCAAGACATGGGTTTGTGTCAGTGCTTTAAATAACTCAGAGCTTTAAAGTGTACACCTTTTATAAGGATATATTTAAAATTTACAGTGAAGTGGACAAAACATTGTGCTCCTGTTTATTGCCACTAATGCAACCCTTCTAAATAGAATGTGAAAGTGTAATTGCACATCCGCTACAGTAGGAGGCAATTTTCGCTTTCATTTGTTAATAAAGTTATTCAGTGGATTTATATTTCTTTTTGCTTGCTTTAATATTAATAAGGATACAAATGTTATGCTGACGTGTACTTAGAACAATTTTATAGACAAATGATACTTTATAGTCTCAGCAGAGGGTTGGTGGGGGGCGCGAAATACTTTCTTGTTCTTTCGGGGGGATGGAAAATAATTGAGAAGCACTGCCCTGATCACGTTTTGTATTTTAAACCCCCTACCTAGTCTCCGCTACCTTATTGTTAACATACAACAGGCTAACAAATATCATTTATTTGGCTGCGTATCCTTTTAGCGACGGATAGCCGAATGCAAGCGGTGCGGCAACACATGCAGACAGAAAAGATGCCATTAGTCTTTATCCTCGAGAAGAACGACTAATAATACTGCCGTACTAGGAAGCCGACAGAGGAGCTCAGTCTTACATTATGGTATATCCATATGCCTGTCTGGCGCACACACCAAAATGAGCAGCACAATGTGCGTTGAATGAGAAAATGTGATCAATTCTTTTTCATTCAATTTAATGACGTCATTACTGTACAGTATTTTTTTCCAGTATTTATTTCCATCTAATGTAGTTGAAAAACATAAATATGGCAACCCAGACGGCGGGAGAAACAGCGTTTAGCTTCTAAAATGGAATGGGAAAAAAATAGTCTGACCTTCTCGTCATCAGTAGTTTGTATCGATAGCATGGACAAAGCTGAACTGTGTTTCTTCACCTCCTGGATGTTGGACGTGCGGATCACCACCTGCAACAACCACAAGCCCTGCTTAGGAGCAGATCTGTATGATCGGGTCAACAGAGTTCCGTCGCTTACCTTGGTCTCTTTGAGCAGCACGGATGAGAAGAAACACACATAATTTTCCGAAATGAAAAGTCTTCCATGATAAAGCACTTCCTTTTGCAGAGCGCAAGTCAAAGCTGTGGAAAAACACACACACGCCTTGAAATTTTGAGTTTACCGAACAATTATTATTATTTTATTCTTTATTTTTTTGCAGTGTCGTGAGAGCCCATGGACCACTAGCAGTAAAATCTACTCACTATGTGTCAGGTTCTCCCCTTCAGGAATTTCCTGAAAGAGTTTGTGTAAGTTTCTACTGTGTTTCGTGAAACTCTGAAATAAAACAAAAACACATTTGCAATAAACATAGTGAGTGCTACAACATTAGGCACAGATTTATGTTCAGTAATATTCATGTTTGAGTGATACTGTCAGAGAGGTATTCATTTACAATATGTTTTATTTTGTGATTGTGGTTTGCGGTGGTGTAGAACTGAATTGTGTTATAAAATTAGAACGTGCAAAAAATATACAGCGGCTTTCTTACAGTGTCAATCAAATCTGAGCACTATTGGTTCCGTCAAATGTATTTTGTCATTTATTTCAATCAATAATTGGATCGCTTATTTTCATTAGGGTCGCAACTCGCGGGTGAGCCTGGGGCCTATCCTGAATAAAATAAAATAAAAAATAAAACATTAGCATAAAAAAGCAGCGTTAACATATGTCGCTATCGGGCAGAAACAAGATACTGTACTGCACTGTATGTCCGAATATCGTCAATTTTATATTTGTTGACAAATCAATAGTAGTGGTCTATCCAAATGTCACCTACATTATTGTAGCAAATTACTAACCAATTGAAAGTATTGAAAATAGCTTGAGAAGAAATCTATTTACTCTCTTGAATGCTCAATTGTCTGTGAATTGTTGTAAAACTCTTCCGTGTGGCATTATGTCACCTCAAGAATCAAAGTCTTGATGTTGTTTAGACAATAACGAGCAAAATAGTTAGCTATGATACATTTGAGTAAGCCTGGTTTTTTCTTTCTTTTTTTTAATGAATCACTGTAATGCTGGCGCAGAAGGAAGTGGTCGGCCACGCAGTTAAGTGCATGCAGATTCAGTTCTATCTATTACACTGCTTAGTCAGCGCATCGTTTCATTTGTTCCACCACTCATGCCTCTAAGACCTTCGAGAAAGATTATGGGAAGCTGATTTTTCTTTTTCGGTCCGTGGGCCATATGTTACCAAGATGCACAGATAGATATAAAAATAAATACATTTTTGATTTCCTGAAAAGTAGTAATTTTGGACATGTCAGGATTATGACCAACAGCGACAATGTACAGTACACTCTAAAAACACTTGGGTCCAAAATGTAGGTAAAAATGGACCGATCCAGTACTTGTGTCAATTTGACCCAATTATTGAGGTTGTTTGATACAAAATTGTTTTGCAATACACAATTCACCTTTTCCTTTTTACCTCATCTACAACTGACTCGGCCCATCTGTCTGTTATACAAATCAAATGTGGCCCTGCAGTACAGTAGATTGTGCAGGTGTGTCAAATGAAGCGTCCCAAAAGTGTACAATGAGGATAATTGATAAAGTGTGTCGGCAAAAGTGCCAAAATATCACTGAAAGAAACCGAAAGTACATTTTTGCTGATGAGCCCATCTGGCCGATCAACATTCTCCTCCGCTGCAGTCTTCTCCCTGAGGACACAAAGATGTCAAGATGCAGATCAGGAGAGAACAATTCACACACGAGCGATGCTCTGCTTGGATGCGAATGTAGGTGGGGAATACCTGGCGGTTATGTTGCTGTTAGAGTTTTGAATTAGCTCCCGGATATCCAATTCGCTATCTTCCTGACTTCTGTATTTTTTAAGGAGCTTATGGGTGGAGCCTCTGCGGGAGCTGATGCCTCCCGTTGTTGCATCCTGGGAGCTGACCACAGAGGAGAAAGGGAATATTGCTGTATCATGATTTGTAAAAAGTGGAAATTTGACAAAATATGATATTCTTCTTATGGTGATATTTTCAAGGATATACGAAGCACATGCCACATTTTCAGTACCGCTTAGCCGGTGTATAGGGTCACGGGGTAATTCCTTTTCCATGATCGATTTTTGCCATCCATATCGGGCATTAGTCTGATTTTATCTAGAATAGGCATGTGCAAAATGGCTGCTTTCTCAGAGTGGGAGTGGCCCTCGGTTCATTTTTGGAAATAGAAATGTTTACAGTAGCCGAGCAATTTTAGGATGTCATAACCAGAGATGGGGACTTTATCCTTTTTTGCCGGCCCATCCTCCGTCCGCGACCTGGTCACCCTTTTGTCATCGTCCCTCCGTCCTTATTCATAAACACTGCCCTTGTGTTTTTAAAGGGGAAATCAACCCAAACATATTTTTGTCACTTCTGTCGACTGAAAATGACATTACGATTGCACAGGGCTCAGGTAACGACCAATCACGGCTCAGCTTCACAAAACAGTTCAGCCGTGATTGGTTGTTACCTAAGCCCTGAGCAACTGTGGTGTTATTTTCAGTCGACAGAAGTGACAAAATGGCCGCCCCCAGAGATGGCTAAAAAAGGAGTGGATTTTGCTGCTTAACTCATATTCCACAAACGCAATATTAATCAGAATACCATGTTTCAACTAGTGGGCTTGCATACATCATATTCTTAAAAAAAATATGTTAGGGTTGACTTCCACTTTAAAGAGGTTCCGTCCTTACATTCCGTCTATCCGCCACCCCCCCCAAAAAAAGTGTCTGTGCATGACATAATTTAAAGCTCATTACCTGGCTATTTTCCTATGAACATCCACTTAACGGCTGGGAGTATCGTGAGTGGATTGATTTGTCTACAACTGTTTAATCACCCCAATGAAACTTCCTACTAGACAACACAACCACCGTCGTGATGTATCAGGTTTGCACATAATTCTTTTCATGAGTTACTCACATCGGTAGCCTACCAGGAGATAATCTTTAGTACTCACCGCATGCAGAAAATGTGCACCAGGCAGCCTACAACTGCAGCGTGTTGCTTAAGTTTCGGCACAAAGCCGTTGTACGGCTCAACGTTAACGGCAGCACCGTCCGTGCACACAGTTTAGCGGTCCAGTTATCCAAGCCTGCGTCCTCGAAACGTCTCACTAGTCCATCAGTTATGGCTTGTGTGGTTTCATCAGCACCCAGTTCAATTAGTTCAAGGAAGTATGAGGCAAGTTTTCCGTCACTGTACACTGACACGTAAATGACCTGTTTTATCAGCTAAATGTGTAATTGAGCGGCAAATCTTGCACCACATTTCAGTGCGCTCATCATTAGCTTCAAGCCACATCTTGGAGCCACTTTTCAGAAAAAAAAACCCCCAAAAACTCTTCTTCGGCTCAGGCTCAGTTGGCTGTTTCTTTTTTGGTGGTGAAAATACCAAAGAAGCTGCTTGATGGCTGTTTTTTTTGTGCATCTTTCACGGAGCAGATGAGATTGTGGCTGGATGGCACTAGTGTGTACAGGTACGCAAATGCGTATTGTGACACACATGACGTTGCACATCAGTGATTTCACTAAGCCACCACAATAAAACAGATCTCAAAAGTACACGAACATCAGCACCCCTCACGCCGAACAAGAACCGTTGACAGTTCGTTTGAAATGCATGAGGAACTGCTAAATGTGCATTCTCCTAAAACATGGTTACAATCAACACTTAAAGGGAAGTTGACCCATATTTTTTGAAGAATTTGTTTGATTCTGATTAATATTGTGTTTGTATAATTTGAGTAAAGCAGCAAAATCCATCCCGTTTCAGCCATCTCAGTCAGGGCGCAGCGATTTTTTCACTTCTGCAGACTCCAAATGACATCACAGTTACTCAGGACTCAGGTAACAACCAATCATAGCTCACCTGTTTTCTGAAGCTGTGCCTTGATTGGTTGTTATTTGAGTCCTGAGCAGCTGAGATGGCTAGATTTAGCTGCTTAACTCATATTACACAAACACAATATTAATCAGAATGCCTTATTTCATTTAGTAGGCCTACATAGAAGATATTATTGAAAAAAACATGCTTGGGTTGACTTCCACTTTAATATTGTTACAGTACAAAGGGTTAGGGTTAGGGTTAGGGTTAGGCGATGGCGTCGGTGATGAACATTATTACACCACTACACTGTATTATACAGCTGAATGAGTAGACCTATTAATTTGGGACTTTGAATGACATTCAGGACAAATGTATTTAATATTAAATAATATTGATATTAAGTTAGTTGACCTTTGTGAAAACATTCACAAAATTAGTTCTTGCATCGAAATGTTGGTTTGCTGTTCATCTTTGAATGGGAATTTTTATCCAAGAAAGCCCTTTACACAGTGTGGGGATTATGATATTGTTTTTTGAGCATTACATCATTAAGATACTGTTTTGTACATTGGTTCAATAACAAACTGACATATTCATACCAAACTGACATATGCACATGTGTAGTCCATATTTAAAATGGCAATTTCGTTATACATCTGGTTAGGAAGTGCACAGTTCTTTGTGTCCCCCCAAGTAGCACTGATAAAAAACTGTGACCCACTGCATCGTTTAAGTTCCATCCCTGATCTAGAATGTGACTGGCAGATTGTAGAATCTTTGTTTTTCTTACACTTTAGTTTCACTTTCAGCAAGACAGTGCTGTGTGCAACTCGTGGACAGCTATAGTCCTCCAACTTTACTTTTAATGCCAAGTACCACCTAAAAGACTACAACTAAAACTAAAAAGTACCACCATTATAAAGAACATTACAGTAGCAGGCCCCTGTGTTAATCAAAAACAAGAAATATTAAGTTTTATTCTTAAATTCAAGAGTATTTTCAATATTATCATAAGCCACTGTAAAATTGTGTATGGTTTGAACATAATACCGTACTTGGATATAGGAAAATAAAAAACTGTACTGAAATAATGATTAAATTAAAATGTATTTCACATTCATTAATTAAAAACTGTTGCAAAATAAAAGTCTAAAATGACACAGAAATTCAAATGTATTACGCTAGCAAGTTAAATACCACTGAACCTCTCTGTTTCACACATTGACAATCACTACGAAATGGCAATGTCAAAAAAATAAAATAAATAAAAAATAGAGCGTAGCTTCCTGATGTAACATACTTACAAAGAGCTGTCCAGTGAGAACTTCCTGTTCTTCAGACTCATGGTGGAAACATAACATACACAAATGCACTCACACACACTCACACATATTCATAAATGAGTCAAAACTGTCAAAAGTGTACAACAGAAAGCACGGGCCCGTGGCTTCATTCCTGCAAGTGAGTTAGAGACAGGGAATTCTGACAAAACGCAAGGTGAAAGGATAGCTCGCGACACGCCGGATCAGCCAATCAGCAATGAGATAGAACCTCCCTTGCCAGAGGTCAGCCAATTATAGCGAATGTAGGCGCGGTTTACGCCTGCCTACGCGGACAGGGGTTGCTCAATGCGCATGGTAACCACACAAGGTGCCGCACTAAAGTCAGGAGATGGTAAACCAGCTTAGCCAGCACTGATAAGACATCAAGCCATCGTCATTTGATATCGCTTTATCACATTTTTTCATTAAAAGATAAGCTTCCTTGCTCACCTTCTTACTTAATTGTGTAAGCAATAAGAAAGAAAAGTACGTTTTATTTATTGCACTTGCTTTTAATGTCTTTAAATATGTTTGTTTGTTTTGTAAATGCTTTAAACGTTGTCAAAGTACGTTGTTTTAATCATTTTTAATAAACTGTTTTTGCTTAGCTTGTGAATGTCTTAAGCTGTGTTTGTCAATGCTTTTAGGTGTTGTGCTTTTGTTTGTGTGAGGCAAATTTGCATTTTGTATGAAATGTCCTATCTAAATGAATTTGCCTTTCCTTTCCGAGTAATTCAAATCAACCGTATGAATATTTGACAAAGCACAGATCGTTATCAATGCAAGTTTTCAAGCATGGATTTATAACCTGCAATTCAAAATCAACCTCACTTTGTACAAAAATTCCACCAAAACATATACGTATCTGCAGATCCGATTTGGATTTGAATTAGGATTTCTGACAATAGATTTTATTTTAACCATCACAAAAATAAAAATAAATCAATAAAAAAGAAGACGAAGCTTGAATTCCAAAACAAAATCAAGATGGGTTGAAAATTGTAATTCTTGACAGGTTATATTTTACACAGATTTTTTTTCATGGCAAATATGAAAAACAGTGATAAATGTTAGAAATATCATGGTTTACAAAAAAAAAAATCAGTTATTCAAGTTCAAATTCAGATGACAATACAATACAATACAATGCAATACAACTTTATTTATATTGCACATTTCTTAACAACTACAGCTGTAGCAAAGTTCTTTATATTAGGAAAATAGCAATAATACCACAACAAAGACAGTGAAAGCAATCAATTCAAACACAAATTATTATATTCCATAATATTTGGTAACTTAATGCAGCCCCAACCCGGAAAAAAATAATCCGATTTGACTTATGAATTGTTTCTGAAATTATAATTCATTTCCTACAAATAATGCATCCTGGTTCGTCCATTTATGATGATGACATATAGTGTCAGGCAGAACAGTTAACTGCTCTTCCACAAATGGTAGAAGGTTCAATTAATTTGCATATCCCTATGTTGCCATTCATACAAAAGTAGCTTTGTGTGTTCAACTAAAGAAGGTCACTGTCCAAATAAATTTGTGAGTCAATTGGGACAAGACCAACATTATTTCACAGTTTAAATGTACTACTACTTACACTGATTAAGTAGTACAATATTTATAATTTTTTCTATTCACTGTTTTACTCTTTATAACATTGAGGTGCATTTATACTGTTGGGCACTATCTGAAGTCGCATATTCTCATTTTATATTATGTCCTGGTGACATTCATTCTTCGATTACAAAAAATAGAAAGTTACTCACCAGTTACCCGGTACTTGAGTATTTTTTTCTCTGAATGCTTGCTCTTATTCAAGTAATTATTTTGATGACTATTTTGTTCCTGTTACTTCAGTCATATTATTCGAAAAGTAACAGAACTCTTAAGTACGTTCAACCTACCTCTACTCAGTAGATGGAGGAATCTTCTCTGCCATTGTTCTGAAACCACAGCAACTAAGTGGACACTTGGTTATGCAAAAATGTAAAAAGAGCTAAATCAATCAATTTGTGATCACTTAAGTAACATTGCCGCCCTATAATTGATATATTTATGTTTTTTTTGTTGTTTTTTGCTTCTTTTATTAGCTGGGACTATGTTCTACTTCATTAATAATTATGGCAGTTAGCTTTTTTTTTCCCCCAATTAAGTCACGACCCAAACCATTTGAAGTTTCCTCTCATAGCCCGTAACATCTCTGTGCTGGTCCCTGTCTTGAGAGAGGCCTGTCACTGGCACTCAGATGCTGGAATGTTTTTATTTTCAGCCCAATGATTTTTTTTGTGGAATGTGTGCGTGTGTGTTCCGCGTTGCGTTAAATCTTGATAATGGTTCTTCGCACTTTTGGAGTCAACGTGAAATCAGAAAAACGTGATTACCTTCAGTTTCCTTTTTTCTCTCCTTTTAAGTTATTAAAGATGACAGTTAATCACATTTAATCCTCTAGTACAAGTGTGTTTTTAGTTTAGTTTTTAGTTTTCACCTAACTGAATGTTGCCAGCGTGGATGTATTGTCGTTGGTATTTTTGCTTGACAATTTCAATTGCTCAGAAATAAAACATCACCTGACAACTGTAAATAAGACAAGTACAAGAATTAATTATTTAAATACGATTATTGTGTTGTATGAGAATTTAGTATCATGTATTGTACACATGACATTAGATTTATTGTTTTAACAATGTTACAAATACACTGACGTCTGGGAAGAACTATTAAAATAAGTAGAGAAATGAATCATAGATTTTTTACTCTACTTGTTTGTTTGCTATAGTTAACAGCCTACTTCCTGGTTTACGGTGGATTTAAAAAATGATTGGGAAATTCCATTTGGTACCATTGTCACGTCACTCAACTGATAAAACCCAAAACGTTCCTGTTTTTGCACCTCTATCAATTAGTTTGTCCTTTCTTGTTCTTTCTTATTTCTTGTGCACCTCTGTGCAAAGTTTTTGTTTAAATTGGTTTTATATTTTCATGGTAAATGTTAAAATGAATCGATTAATTTTCGATAGCTCTTTTTAGGATTTTGGCTTGTCTTCTTTCTCATTTGACCATTTTTGTTTTTATCTTCAGCATTAACAGTTAACAGGTTTTAGAGCAAAAACTCAGACAAAAGAAAAATCCAAAATAAAAAAATTAATACATTTTTTGATAAACCAAAATCAAATTGTGATATTACAAACCTCTGACAAGGCTGACCGAAGCTGTGTGATGAATTTTAAGAAAGTATAAGTCATGGGATGAGACATTCACAATCGATAAGGAAGATAAAGATTTGAATCGATGAAGTAACACTATAATGAATGTGAATATGATTAAAAGGAAATATTGTACTTATAGTCAAATGGTGTAAAATGTATTCCCTTACGCGGAACAATATGTCTATTAGACTGGCTGTTAATACTGAGAGCTCTAGCTAATAAAATAAAGTATCAAAAATATTCATATTCAACAGTTGTCAGTATGACTCAATGTTGGACACAATTAAATGCCAAAATGATAAACTAATTGTTGAATTAAAACCTCTCGTAGAGTGTCAACACAAAGTCAGCACATGACATAAAAAGATACAAATGACTCCAGCTTCCTCCCACATTGGAAAAACATGTTTAATTCACTAAGTAATCTAAATTGCACATGTGTCTTTACGTGCCGTAATGAGAATAAGTGTGATAGAAAAGGATGAATGGATGAAAATGATCATAAAACAGTGATTCCCAAAGTCTTGCTTGTGGGCTCCCTCTAGTGATACGTGAAATAAACACTATCCATCCATCCATCCATTATCTGTACCGCTTCTCCTCACAAGGGTCGCGGGGCGTGCTGGAGCCTATCCCAGCTGTCTTTGGGCAGTAGGCGGGGGACACCCTGAACTGGTTGCCAGCCAATCGCAGGGCACACAGAGACAAACATCCGCACTCACAATCACACCTAGGGGCAATTTAGAGTATCCAATCAACTTACCATGCATGTTTTTGGAATGTGGGAGGAAACCGGAGTGCCCGGAGAAAACCCACGCAGGCACGGGGAGAACATGCAAACTCCACACAGGGAGGCCGGAGCCGGGATCGAATCCACGACCTCTGAACTGTGAGGCGGACGTGCTAACCGGTCGACCACCGTGCCGCCCGAAATAAACACTATTCAATTACAATTCAGTTGTATTTATCTGTAAAGTTCAATAAATCTGCATTTGTTTGTTTTTAAACATTTAGCCCCAAAAATTAACTTTTATGTGCAATGCATTTTAACTAAAATAAGCATATTTTTTTTCATTTTCCTTAGGTAACGACCAATCATGGTTCAGCTTGCGAATGTCAAATGACCCAACAAACAAAGAAAACAGGGGAACTGTGATTGGTCGTTACCTGAGTCCTGACCAACTGTGATGTCATTTTCAGTCGACAGCAAGTGACAAAATGTCCCCTGAGATGGATAAAAACAGGTTGATTTTGCTGCTTAATTCATTTTCCGCAAACACAATATTAATCAAAATACCATGATTAGACTAGTGGAGTCGCACAGGCCATTTTAATGTAAAGAACATTTTTGAATTGACTTTCCGCATATGCATTTTTGTTTTTAATGAATAAAATTGAGATCTCGAAAGATTACAATTGAATTTGTTCTTGAATAGGATCTTATTAGATTGTAGGTTTAACTAATGAAAAGTTGTCGATAACTTCAATTAATTATTTAAACATAAATATGGATTTTTTAAAAAGCAGTGTAGTAAATGAATGACATCCAACACAAGGCTAAAAACAAAAGAAGCAAAGCAGCATCTTTGTCTCCGTCTAGTGGACAACTACACAAATGACGGCATTCGGCACAAAAATAAACCCAAACAATTCAATAGTGCTGTTTATCCAATCATCTGCTTTTAATACAAAGTCAAGATATTATATATATCTACATCTATGCTTGGAAAGGAAAGAACAGATACAGAAGTGAAGGAGGATGGCCCTCAAACACACAATCTTATATCATTACACCTCGTGTGTGCATCCTCGGTAGTTCTCTTGACACAAAATTGGTTAGAAAGCGAAGGAATTACATATTTTCATATATGTCACGCACTGTCAAGACTTCTAGACCTCACATCGACTTCATATCGGAATAATTTTTAAAATGAAGGGCGAGTAAAGTGTGCAGCTGAGCCATCTGTCAAAAATACACCTGCTACCGTGTGCTTTAGCAAACTACATCTGAGCGTCTTCTCTGATGCCCCGTGACCTTGTTTCTATGATTACCCATGTTGTTGCTCTGGAGGTCAAACAGGAGAAGGGGGCAGTGGTGGAGCGCGAGGGGTGTGGGGCATCGAAAGGTCATCGCTGTAAACTAGGGCTTCCTCTAAAATACATCGCTAGCTAACACTTGGACATCAGTGATCAGTATCAAAGAGCACCCTACACAGAGGGCATACTTTCTAATCGAGCAAATAAGTTTAGAAAAAAAAGCATAAAACACCACCAAAACAAAAGAAAAAATAATCAAAAAAAAAAAAAAAACATGTAACATATCGGTTATAGTTCCTAGCTACTGTAAATTGATCAATAAAAACAAAGCGTAACAAAATAGATTCATAAATATAAAAAAATCACATTAAATAAATATGACACGATAAGGCTTGTTTTTGCGACATTAAGAACCACATCACATCCAATACCGCCGTTATATCTTGTGCTCGGCCGTGTTGTTGGAGCGTATGTACAAAATTGGACTGAATCTCATCAATTTGCTGCACTGGCAACGCTGTGCTGTTAGTCACCACACCAGGAATCAGCGCATCATGATTATCTGCCAAATTAAAATCAACATCAGTTGGCTCGGGATGTTCTGTACATGGAATTTTAAAGGGTTGAGGGTCAACTAAGTGGCAGGGAGAACATTTTAGTACAGTGGTGCCTTGATATATACTGTATGCTTTTAATGTGTTCCATGGCCATGCTTGTAACTCAAAACACAAATACACAAATACTGGAAATGTCATTAGACCATTCCGGGCTACACATAAAAAAAAAAAAAATTAAATAAAAAGCTTTTGAAGGAAAACAGCACCCTACAATATTGACCTTTAAAAATATATAGAAATTAGGTAGTTGAATGGAAAGTAAAATATGATAACAGTTTGTGCATCATTGTAACTCCTTTTGGTGTGTGTAAGTTGGCCACCGTGGGGCAGTATTATATAGTCATGAAGCGACAAAAGATTTTCACCAGAACTGGGGGTCAGGGAAAGTGTAGTCGGACTCGCCGGCGGATGGCCATTTAAAATTAGAGGATGACTGGCCTATAGACGGGTACAATTTTTTTCCCACTGGAAAAAGGCGATTGACGGTCGACGGAAGGGTAACCACGCTACAGACTGATGACGAATAACGGACGCTCAATTTTTAGTAAAATGCCTAGGTCTGATTTTCACAACTACCGTAACTCACTAAACTGCAATAGTGTTTTTGGCTGAGGATAAAGACAATATGCCAGCACATGATATGCCTGTCTACGTGTGCACCACCGTTTGTGTTGACAGTTGCTTAAAGGGTTCCAACACCTATGCTATTAATTAGCCAGTCTATGGCAATTTGCATTGGTGGTAAGCATTACGCTAAATTGATTTATCCAAAGCAATGCTACTGGTTATTTTAACTATAGAGTATGTGTAATTCTCCTTGATTTATGTTAGTTTGACAGTAAACATTTTGAAGACGTGTTCATGACCTGCCAAACTACTGCTTGACATGAAATGAATTTTTGTCCCCCCACCAAAAAAATCACCCAAACGATGGCTCGTTTCTCAAAAACATGTCAGTCACATCACTCGTATCTCAAGGCACCACTGTGTGTGAACAATGATTCCCCCCGCCCCCCCCCCTCCTTTTTTGCAATCGGGTGAGATTTATTTGCAATAAGGTGCACTTCAAGTAGGCGTGCTTGAGAGGGGCTTTCATCCTCACTTTAAGATTGTGTACGAGAATAATAGTTAAGCATATCAATGCAGCATGTTAAAACACAAATTTGCGTAAGGCAATGATAATGAAGCAAACAAACACACACACACACACACGCACACAAAACATGAGACAAAATAATAAAGGTCTTTCAAGAGCATCCCTGCCAGCAAGCCCCCATTGGAGCTGACAGAATGGGCCTGGCATGAAGAAGAGGAGCAGGAGGACAATGAAGGACCAATACAAGCAAAGAGCAAGCAAGCTTTGTCGAAGGCGCCGGACGATGGCGGCCAGCTCGCTCCGGAATATTCTCTTGGAGTCTCTCTTGGCCTGACATCACAATTCCTGTTCGTGGGCCACGGTTGATTGGCTCGTGTTGGCACTGTGCGTCGGATATTCGGAGGGTCCACTCTGTCTCCATTAGCGGGGTGGTGGAGTCCCGAATGAGGCAGAAGCCAACCACCTGCTTTTGTAATGATCAGTTCGACACCTCAGAAAGAGACTCACGTACACATAGAAACGTTGACCTTTGCACTCTTGTAACCCATGAGTACACCAAACCAATAGATACAAAGTTGAGGATAAAAAGCCCATTAAGGGTGCAGCAAATATCCAGGCTCTTTGTGTGTATTTGTTTTAGTACTTATACACAGAGAGAATCGTAAATTCCTGTTCTTGTATTTCACTGGTATTGGAGATAGCTGACCACGACACATATGTATTATTATACGTCCTTCACACTTGGAACACTGAGGTAAGTATACGGATTACACATGGAGAGTCTAGCGCAGCTCTTCAGCAGAAAGAGCGTGGCCGTTGTTGGACACAGATTTGTTGGAGTTTTTTTTTTTTTTGTCCTTGTTGGTGTAGATCTTTCCTCTTTATCTTTTGCTCCTTCTTTCTCGTTGTGTCTTCCATTATGTTGCATAGTGGTCAAAGCTACCCAAGTACTCCAGAGCAGCCTGGTAGCAGAACTGGTACTCATCCTGTATGAGACAAGACAATCATTTTGAATTATTAAAAATCAAAATTAAAAATTATTGTTGTTTTGCTTTAAAAAAAAATTTTGATTTTTTTGATTCAGCGAGACAGGTCACGACACTTTGCATGCAGTGAATAAAACCTGACAGACCCTGCAAGACCAAATATATGTATATTTTTTACCAGTCATGATATAAACCATGAGTAAACATGCAGACAAAAAAAGAGAAGAAAGACAATCAGGAAAATAAGGTTATAAGATAATGGTATTTGTGCTCGGTGCTCCGATACCAACACACCAATACTTTTAGCAGTCTGGTATTTGGAGTAAGACCAAGGCCGTGTGGAGATATAAAGATAAACACTGATGAAAACACTGGGACTGAAATGCCTCGTGTTACAAGCTGCATTTAAGTGAAATGTGTGGCAAAACTGACAAAAACAAAAGCCTGGAGTTGAATTTGAAAATGTCAGTCAAGAGAGGTTGTAATGAAAATGTATTACACTAAAAATTGTTTTATTTGAGTAATACTTAAGATCAAGAAATGTTTGTTTTGTGTTGTATTATTAAATATTATACATTAATATCAAAATAAAACAAATTATTATCGCAATTGCAAGACGTAATGGCATGATCAAGTATCAGTGCTCAATGTCAGTAAGTATTCAGTGGTAAGTCCTTGGTTGGAAAAATGTGATATTGTTGCCTTTTAATTACAATCTTAAATTGTGGAGGTGGGTCAATGAGTGTATTTTACCAGGCTGACAAATTTGGAAATAAAGAAAATTTACTTTTTTTCTTGTGTAAAATTAATATGCATTTATTAATATGCACCCCCCTCAGATAAATGCCTAGGTCCCCTGCCCCCTCACTATGTGAGAGGACAGCTTGCTTCATTCAAAAGAAAAAAAAAAACACGCCGTCCGCTTGAATTGTGAGAAGAACATGCCGATGTACCTCAGTCTGCACCATGGCTGGTCTCTGTGTCCGCAGCATTTTGACAGTCTGGAAAATGTCCACTGCCCCTTCATAGCGCATCCGCTCCAGCACAATGCTCAGAGTGATGAAGACCCCCGTCCGACCCACGCCAGCACTGCAGCCAAAATAGCCACCGTTTAACTCATCTGGGTCCCATCTGAAGCAGGACGGTAATGTGCGACATCTCACCTGCAATGAACACTGATTGGTCCATCCTGGCCAAATTGCTCCTTAGTTTTGTGCACTTGGCCAATGAAATCGATGAAGCCCTCGCCGGATTTGGGCACACCTTGCTCGGGCCAGTCAGTGAACTGGAACTGACGGACTGTCCGTGATTGGCCGTCCTGAGAGTAAGGTAGTAAGGCAATATTAAAGCACTTGTCGCAGAAAGTGCTTTTCATGGTGAAAATACAGAGTCACAAAAGTCATTTAAGGAAAATCCCAAGTGAAGATAAGCAGTATATAAACTAGATGGATGGATTATGAAAAATAACTGTATGTCATAAACTGCTATTTGTGTCTGCCAAAACATTTCAGCCTACAAAAATTCAATTTAAACCTGACAAATATTCAAGTGGCTCTTTGGGTCTGTGTTAGCAAAAGTTCTGTGGAGTAAAATCAGCATGTGAATGGAAATTGCTGTTTGTCCGTCTCACTTAGATTTGTTTGAGGCTCACTGGAGAAAAGGTTGCGCTCAAAATGAGCAGGGAGAAAAGCAATATGCAACGTATGCGCAGCACTTGAGACAAAGATGTAAATTGGCAGAACTCAAATGGTCTTTGAGCAATGAAACAGATGTTCGCATTGTTGATAAATGTGGGTGACACCACCTGTCAAATATAATAAAATGAGATATAATTATAAAATGAATCTTCTCTGCATGGTGAGTCTACATCATGCACTGTTTTACATATGTAATTAAAGAAAGTTAATGTAAGGCTATTTATTATGACTGAATTTGCATTAGTTTGTCACTTAAAGTGGAAATCAACCCAATCATATTTTTTTCAAGAATATGTTGTGATTAATAGAGGAGTCAAGCAGCAAAATTCACCCGTGTTTAGCCACCTCTGGGGGCGGCCATTTTGTCACTTCTGTCGACTGAAAATGACATCAGAGCTGCTCAGGGCTCAGATAACGACCAATCAAGGCTCAGCTTCAGAAAACAGGTCAGCCGTGATTGGTTGTTACCTGAGCCCTGAGCAGTTGTTATGCCATTTTCAGTCAACAGAAGTGACAAAATGGCCGCCACCAGTGATGCCTAAAAACGGGTGGATTAACTCTTACTCCACAAACGCAATATTTATCAGAATGCCTTGTTTCAACTAGTGGGCTTGCATAGAACATATTTTTGAAAAAAAATATGTTTGGTTTGACTTCCTCTTTAACAATTATAAAAATAATTTTAAAGTGTCATTGTTGGGCAATATTTAAATTGGAATATTCCTATTTTATAATTTAACCACTATTTAACTCATTTACTGCCAGATATTTTCAGAGCCTCTTTTACCCTAACTTGTGAAAAAAATCGAAAAAAATATAAATACGTTCCTGAGATTGAATGGCTGGACTGTGAAAAGACAAATATATATGTCATTGGCAGTGAATGAGTTGAAAAAAAAATGCATATTCCTATAATTTATTATTTTATAATTTATAATTATTTTATAATTTAACCACTATTTAAAAAAATAAATACTTCTGAAGTTACTCATCAGTTACTCAGTACAGTACTTGAGAAGTTTTTTCCTCCACTTAATTCCTACTAACTAACTTACTGGAGTTCTCATTAGGAGGCCTACTTCTTACTTTTACTTGAGTCATGTCATTCAAAAGTAACGGTGCTTACTTTAGTAATATTTTTGTGTACTCAACCCACTTCTGGCCTTGGCTCAATAAATGTTGGGAAACACTGTACTTGATGACTAACTTATTAAGGCACAGAATCTATTTGAGGAAACACAGCATTACCGTATGCCATGAGTATTGTAAAAATTGTATTCTTGTTGCATTGACTGGTCAGCGAGACACTGGCTGGCAATTTCCGTTTTGGCTTCTAATGATTACAGTTATCTGACCCTGGATCAGCGGCTGTGGTGAAATGTCTGCTATTGTCAGCCACTCTGGAGGCAATAACATCTTTTCTCCTCCGCTCAGCCTTTCTGACTCCCCTTTAATGGAGATCAATACAGCATCTGTCCATGTGGCGTCTGGGCAGGACAGGCTTAGCTGGAGTTATCTGTGACTGGCACTTGGGCACGCACATGAACGTGCAGGCACAAGCGCATATGAGCTGTCAGCTATTTTATCCGACAGCACGGCTGAATGAACAATCACAGGTGGCTCGCTGTGATAGGCCCGTTCACATACAAATGAGGTAACAAGGCTTTGCGGGTCGATAGGACATCGCTTTGGGCCGCTGACGCCGTACGGCGTTGATAGATTGGGAACATGGCGCCATCGTCAAGGTGGTGTTCATGCTGCTGTTTGAACATGCAAAGGAGAATTGAAACACGCAGAACAAAGACTCACCCGGGCATCAGTTACTTTGAACTCCCGCAGGATGTACTGGGGCATGTTGTACTCGGCCATGGGGTCCACCACAAAGTACTGGTACCTGGCGGAGCGTTCGGCAGGCCAGTACTGGTGACACTTCTCCTGAGACATGACACACACAAAGGCACCGGTCTTATTAGTGGGTTGTGTAGGACAGGCTTATAATAGATTGTGATTTTTTCCGTTGTTGTTTTCATTTCATTATGACTTTTTTTTTCTTTTTATTCACTTAGTTTTAATTTGTTTTTAGAGCAGGTTTGTTAGTTTTTATATCTGTTGAAAATGCTCTGCTTTGCTATCATTTTTATTAGTTTTAGTATTAGTTTTTTTTAAATTATACGGAGTATTTGTTGAGCGCAAAAAAAGGATCACAAAGTATTGTCAGTCACTAACACCTTGAAGGACATGTGAAGTGAAAATACATGTTTTCTAAATTCGACACACCACAGTGAAGGGTGTTGATAGCAACCGTGCCAAATTTGAATCATTAAAATAATTTACATGTATATAAAGTGAAGCTTCAAAATTGTGAAAAATCAAGCCGTTCCCTCCCCTCCAAACACTGCGGGAGTCTCCGCTGGATGCACTGAACACACGTCATCTGACAAGTGTCAATCAAATACCTCTACTGTAGATCTGGAAAAATGATGCTATTTTTGTCTTGTATCTTCTCATATGCCTACACATAACTCCACGTTTGAGCCGCAAAAATATATACAGTTATACCCTACTACATCCAGGGTTACAGGTTCGTCGTCCTGTCATGTCACAGATTATTTATTTTTTAATTCATTTTTGTACAGTTAATAATTCTATTTTGTTCTAACTCTATCTTAAATCGGTTGTAACTCCAATGTTGACCACTGGATGGTGGCACACTTATTTAGTTTGATACGGAGCAAATTTGAAAATAGAAGAATGAGACTGTCAGTACTGTGTTTCAGCACAGTCTAGTTTTTGTTGAAAATTGTTGAATGTCATTTGCTGTAATCCTGCTTCTTACGCCTACATAAAATGATGGCTAAAGGTTACCTCCATAATTTACATTTTTGGGTCTTTGATTATTGATTTATATTGTGAGATAGCAAGTTTGTTAGTTTGAAAAAACTGTTTAGGGGACAGTGGGGTTATTTGTGCCAAGAGGCAAGTACCGCCAGCCTGTAGAAAAAGGTTGGTCATGTGACCACATATTTTTGAAGAGGCATCTATTTCGCTCATCCTGCAAAGAAGGGATACACATGGCCTGATAGGTAAGCACATTTAAGTTTCAAAAATATTTTTCTGCCCTCCAAAGTAAAATTTCTTTGATGAAGGTTTTTAGGTCTTACATTTGATCACCAAAACTATGCGCCATTTTTAATTTTAGACCAAAATCCATCATGCCATGCAGACACAAAAGAGGGATAAACAGGGTTTCAACTCCTCTTGAGGAGTTGGAAAGAAATAAGGAAAACTGAAATGGTAAAAAATAGTTTCATATGGTATATCTCTATAACTGTTTTGAGTACTGTAGTTTAAGTCGTTGCACATTTCCATCAATTATCTTTAAACATGTTTAATGTATTTAGAAACAATTGAGGGTATACTCCGCCTACTGCACGAAGACAGCTGGGATGGGCTCCAGCATGCCTGCGACCCTCGTGACCATAAGCGGTTTGGCAAATGGATGGATGTCTAGATTCGCTTTAAAGTGTCTTTAACCATAATAGTCTTCACCTACCTGCTAGTTGCTAATTTGTCTCTTCATTAAGTACACTAACATAATTGAATGATGATTTATTTTATCTGCCTTTTTGAAGAGAATAATGCTCAGTTTTGATTGGCACATAATCAACCTTACATGTAAGTGTAAAGGATAATCATGATGAAAAGGCTCTTATTGAATGTAATGAAAGACAAATGTTTATATACATAATGGGTAAATTAGTTTGAAAATGATTTTTAAAAAAATGACTGATCTACACTGAAAAAAGGCTTAAATTAAAATGTGTGAAAAGATTGTTGTTGTGATCTTTTGGCTTATGCTCTCACTCGCATGTTTTTGTTTGGCACAGTTTTTAGTACAATGAAAACCCTTCCTCACTTACCGTACAATAATAACCACATTGTAAAATAACACCTCTTTGAAAGAGTCAATTCAAAGAATAATGCTCAGTCATTGTGTTTTAGAGATAGAATTGCTGACAGAGCTTTTGTAGTGGATCCCATTAGGTTGTGCAGGTGTAGCTAATGCATGCGTAAATACTAATGAGCCACCATTAGTGCCTGACATTTTTTGCGCTTGGATGCTGGAAACTACTTCACTGAGCCAGTCTGAATTGGAAAAAAAAAATGCGGCCTGATTCGAGCAAGTGTATTTAGTTGTGCGTTTTTGAAATAATAGTGTGGATCCTACCCGGCCCATCTCCCTTAGTTTAGTGAGCATGACTACAATAGTTGAGTTGTGCTCCCACAGCATCCTCCAGAAGTCTTCTGTAGTCTCTGCCAGTGGACCCTGGGTGGCGATGTAGCCTTTCTGCTGCCTACACACACACACACACACACACACACACACACACACATACACACAACATTGTAAAATTTACCGCAATAAATAACTGGTTAGAATATTCCCTACTTAGACGAAAGAAAATACACACATTGGGTATAACATCAGGTAGAAATCTCATACAAGCTGTACAACATCAGATTTTTTCCCCTTTTTATTCTGGATGTGATTAGATTCTGCAGGTGTACCCAATGTTGTGGCCAGTGAGTGTAAATACCATGAGGTACTTTTTTCGAGCATAACTTTTCTTTTCCCCAGAAGTGGAACAGTCAAAGTGTGTGCCTTCAAGCAGTCTGGATGCCTGAATCATCTCCGCTCTCAAACATTTGACGTGGACAGTGCCGTGCAGCGGTAACGGTAAAGCTGACGTGATGTGACAGGCGCAAGCACTGTGGTGAAAACCTTTCCAATCCATTCATTCGTCAAGCGATCAGTGGAGGACAAGAGGCCAAGTCCTATTAATGTTTCTCTTCATGTAAACATACCTGTAACCGTCAATGTAGCTGGCGTTTATGTAGTCAGACCCCTCCAGGCCTCTGATTGGCTGGAGACACACACGGGTGGTCTCGTAGGGCATGATGTTGACCAGCCGATTCTTGAATTTGTTGCAGGGGAGGTTGGCTGTGACAAAGCGGGACGTGTGGGCTTTCGTGTTGGCCAGTCGCTGCATGGAGAGGAAATATATGAGTTTAAAAAGTGAATGGAGCTAAATGCAGAGGTGGGTAATCACAGAAGCAAAGTTTTCAATATAACTTTTGTCAAACATGGCAGAACTCGATCACTACTTTACAGACTGGCTCCAGCTCCAATTAGAGCTATAGAACATGTTTGGATGGACAAAAAAAAAAAAAAAAAAAAGAACATCGATGTCATATGCCTTCTGTGTCTGCCTAAAGTGTTCACATTTCAGCCTACAAGATCTCCACTTCAAACTTGAGGAAACACGTGGTTTTCAATGTAATCCCTGCCCGGTGAGCCTATTTTGCCATTTCCACTCTTAACCCTGACTATTACAGCTAAAAAACATATTTGTATCTTAAGTGGGTTTTCCAATTTGGCAGAAGAGTAATGATGCCACGCAATACAACAATAATACAGTACTATACAGTATATACAAAAATTAAGAGTTCATTTGAATTTAACCAAGTTCCAAATCAAAAATAAAAATGAATCGAGAATGGTATTTTTAATTAAAAGGAAAAAAAACAAGAACCCTTTGCATTAAAATAGCAGTTTTCCCCAAAATTTGGTTTACTGGAATGTACTTATTCAATTTTGCATGTCTAACTAAATAGTTGTTTCAATTAAAAAAAAATCATAAAAGAAAAAAAATTAGATTAAATTAGACATTAAATCATTTTAATTCATGTGTTCATTTTCTATAAATGTATTTACCGTACACAATATAATTAACTCATGATAATTAATTATTCTACTACTAAAAAAAGTTATTACACATGGAAATGTTACCTTTTTTTTTTAACCTCATTTACAAATTGGTCCAACAAAATATTCAGACAGTTACAGGAGAGTCCAGTAACGAGGCTGCAGGAATACATATATATGATATTGTACCTGAAGGGCCAGTCATATTGTGCATGTGTTTCTGAGAGTGTACCTTAAACTCCAGCTCCATGCCAGTGACATGCTCGCCGCTCTCCACCTTAGCCAGCTTCTGCATGTACGAGTAGAGACTCCTGGCGGCCACCTCCGTGTTCCCGCAGGCCACGGCCTCCAGCAGCGCCTCGTGGATGAAGCTGTACTGGTCTTCGGTTTGCACCATGTAGTTCCTCTGCGAGCGCATCAGCGTGACGTGACCGTAGATGTCGGCGGTACGCTCGTGTCGGATGCGCTCCAGCATGGCGTCGATGACGATGAAGCAGCCGGTGCGACCGACGCCAGCACTGAAGAGGAAGGCGGAGGTCAGGATGCACAAGGGTGGAAAACTGCAACTTTCTGTCGGGTTTGCGGAATGACCTGCAGTGGGCGATGATGGGCCCGGCATCCGGAGGGTTGCATGCCTTGACCCGACGCAGGAAATTGAGGAATGGGGTCGGGTACTCTGGAACGCCGTGATCTGGCCAGGCCGTAAACTGGAACTGGCGCACCTCTCGTCGTTCACTGCTGCCGCTCTGATGTGAGACAGTAAGAGGAATTTTCTCTCGCGTAAAATGTTCATCCGTACATGCAAGATTGTCTAGTAAATCTTTTCACTGGGCTTTGGGTCGCACATGATTGTGCTCCACAAACACGTGTCACCTAGATATTTAACAATATATGCATATGATAGTAAGTAGCAAACAAATGATGGATGCAGAGGAGCGCCTCCAGGACTCAGATTGTTTGAGTTAAGGTGAGCTTTGGATGGAACAATCATTTATAGCAAACTCAAGAAGCTCCAAGAGTCTGTCTTTAAAAAACTTTAAAAGCCTTTATAATAAAGGCTTGGTCATGTTATTAAAAACTCAGATCAATTTTGACATGCAAGCTGTAAATGATTGGTATTGTCCGCGCTTAGCTGGCATCTGTTACACTGGAGTTCTACCAAATGCATATTTTTTTCCATTTACAAACAATTCTACGAATGACGCTTCAAATGACGAAAATTAATAAATATATACTACACTTAAAAGCCACAGTTGGCCTAGTTTCTGTGTTTGCAAGTAGGCCACAGAGACACAGGCTAGTGTGACAGCCCGAGATGCGCTCTTCTTCCAACAGTGGTCAAATCTCATCACCCCAGAGAGGGACGCTGCTGCTTTGACTCGCCATGAAGGCCAGGCTAGTGCCTTTTTTTCCCCCTTAGCTCAAAGAAATGCCTGGAAAATAGTTAAAAATAGGCCATATTCTGGGGGTGCATTCGTATTATTTGAATATTCAAAAAACATGCCCAGCCTTAACATACTTACATACATAATTATGGTAACCTTCAGCATTTTATTTAATTTAGCACATCTCCGAGTCCATCATATGCTACAAGTCCGCCATGTTTGTTGATTGTGTTGCAGTCTATAGTCCTTCCCACAAAGTCAATGTGATATTCTGTTACGCATCAAAATACTGTACAGATATTCATGATGACTTCATTTGATTTTGTCTTACGACTAATGCATTTTCATTTGTTTTGCACGGCTATGACTGGATGTTTAAAATTGCACAGAGGTCATCAGATGCAGCATGTCGAGTTATTTATTACCTTATGGAGAGAGAAGGTGCGGACGCAAAATGTGGCCAGTTCCATGGTGTCCAGCAGGGTTACCTGGACTGTCCCGTATGTGTCTGTGCCCCGACTAGGCCAGTACTGGTCACACTTTATCTACACTCGAACAAAGGGCATCGACTTGAATTAGCAAAATCATTCAATTTCAATTCACTAATGGTACAGGTACAGTGATCCTCCGCATATGCACAAATTAATCTTTTCATATTTTTGGGGGAATAAATGAATGACATTTCCATTCTTTTCAATGGAGAAAGACACTATGTAGGGTGGTCATGGAACAGTTTAAACCGGTATCCCAAGGCATCAATGTATATTGAAGAGATATATCTCGACTGAGAGACAAGCTTTGCGTGTCAGGGAGGAGCCTGGGTTGTTCATGGAACTTACGTAGATTCGTAGCCGCACGTACATGCGTACTTCTGGTGGATTTAGAAAATTAAAAAAAAAATCAAATCAACTGTAAGCCAATTCATTTTTAAGGGTTTATATATAAGAAATTCTATGAAACTGTTTTCAGCATCTATTACTTGCATTTTTTTTTTTTAGCGGGGATTACTGTACTGCATATAAAATGCCATGTTGCTCATATGGGACAGCAGGCCAACCCGTGATTTCTCCTCCAAGCGTGTCATCATGACAACAGAGGCCGCCCGCTGCTCCCACACCATTCTCCAGAAGTCACCAAATGTCTCAGCCAGTGGCCCCTGGGTGGCGATGTAGGCATTCTGCTTTCTATAGCCGTCAATGTAATTGGCGTTGATGTAGTCACTTCCCAGGACACCTGCAAACAAGACATGTTTGAGGAACATTGGTGTCTGCCAGTACGGCATCTTACGAGGCATACTGTATCAAATCTATATCTTATATCAAACTTGAAAAATCACATTGTTAATGAGCTCATGTGAGTCGAAAACGCACACAAAAAAGATATTCAATCAAATACAATGAGCACTTTTTTATATGATAGTGTAGCAGCAATAATGTAGTGTTGATTATCTTCCTTGTCATTTCAAAAATATTAATGGTTAGGTTGAAGAATAATCAAATCCAGAAACAACTATGTCCTCATTTCAAGAGGAGAAAATGAATTTGTCGTTTTCAGTTTCATTTGGTTGTCTGAAGGCAGCCATGATGAAAATGAATTTGACATCTCTGTTGTAAGGGATTGGTGGATGTGAATCAAACAAAAACTGTACACTCATGAATTTGACATCAAATCTCTCCTGTGGTGGTCGTATTTGAACACGCTTGCGTTGTTTGTTTGTTTGGTTCCTGAGCCATGTCTG
The DNA here is from genome assembly GCF_054856515.1 of Filicampus tigris. NCBI lineage: Eukaryota > Metazoa > Chordata > Actinopteri > Syngnathiformes > Syngnathidae > Filicampus > Filicampus tigris. The sequence continues at coordinate 10,205,434 of NC_141226.1, forward strand.
CAATTTCACTTTTCATCCATCAGCCTGTCTCTTCCGCATCCCAATCTCTTTAACATCCTCCGCCTGCCTCTCCTTTGCCAGCTCGTGCTTACCTTCTATGGGTGCCAGGATGACTCTGGTGTGGTCGTACGCTATCACATTAGCATAACGGTTTTTGGGCTTGTTGACCTCCAGGTTGGAATGCTCCCAAGTGAATTGCTGCCCGGGGTCAATGGACTGGGAAAAGGAAGCAAATTGCGCATAACAGTGCATGTAGACATAATTTAATGGTGGATTTGTTGATGTGGAATGATAGTGAGCTTCATAAAGTAGACGTGGTCTAAAATGCAGCACTGAATAAATAATAAGCTTGTCTGGACATAGTGATACACATGTTAAATAGCCTTTATTTTATGAAGAGAGGGCTTAAAAGGCTTAACACCTAAGGCCTGGAACACTCAGAGAGCACTTGTCCACATTTTACCAAGAGCAATAACTTGTCTACCTTTATACTGTCTATTTGTATTTTAGTGTTATAATTGTGGGTGGCTGTGTTTTCTTTTAGATGGCGCCCTCTTGTCTGTGCTAACAACTTAGTCAATATAAACATTGCACATTTAGTTGTATACTTCAACAGTGAACCTCGAGTTTTTTTTGGGGGGGGACCTATGCTCAGCAAAAATATACAATCAGTCTAAACATTTTATTTTACAGAAAGTCAACGAAACAAATAATTCTGCATTCTAACCTCTTTGCTAAAGGCAGGGGCACTGCCAGGGATTAAGGGCACCACCAGGGATTTGGGGCGCCATGATTTAATAGCACTTTTGGCCAGAGGTGAAAGAAAATGGCCTATATTGAAGTCGGAAGTAAGTAGTTTTAACCTAAGTCTCAAGTAACTGTGGCAAAATTCAAGCATGTCGAGTCAAGGTGTTACGTTAAGCAAGTCAAAAGTCAAGTCATACAAACTTGCTCAGTCACAACATACATTTGTACGTTAGCCACTTTGCAGTCAGTGTCAGTACCAACAGATTCACAATCACATAGTTTGCAAATGGTCCCAAACTAGTCTTGATGATGCATATTGCTTTGTTGTCTTCTCAACCAAACATACAACTGTCATGAAGCATCTAATGGTGGACCAGCTATTGGTTAGCTAACCTGTGACATTAGCTTCCCTGTCTTTGTGGGTTTTGTTGTAATGGCTGACGTTAGACGTCGTAGCTGTTGTGTCTCTTATCTTTTAAGTTGCTAACCTTGCATGTTGCCGTTCTCCCTTTAAAGACTTTACCAAAATACATTAATCCAAACATAAGCCTTGACTCCATAGGTAATGGTCTCCCTCCATGATAACTGCTCCATGATGTGGCCTCCAATTGCACTCGCAAAATACCAAAAACAAAACAAATGGCACACCACTTTAAAAATGCAGATTGGCCAATGTAAACACGCAAGACTTGTCAAGTAATGTAGTACAAGTCAAAGTCAAGTCGAGTCTTTCACAAATTTTAGTCAAGCAAATAATCGCCATGGGCCCAGTCATAGGCCCTTAAAATCGTCATCACTTTTTCCTCCCTTGTGGGAGCTCTGGGTAGGCGTCACAATAATGTTGCAGCCATTAATCCACATAAAACAAAATAGGTGTCTCACCTCGTATTCCTGGGAAAGTCGGAGATTGTCGTTAGCTTTCATCAGCTCAATATGCTCAGCCAGCTCGTTGATGGGAATGGGAGGGTGGCTCATCATTCCTGCATGACAACAAGCGTGCCACAGAGCAAATGGGTCAGAGGTCGCCTCGGCTTTGTCTGAATACCCCAAATTATCGCGGGTCACTATCAGTCATACGAAGATGTGAGGATAATTGCACAGGCATAAAACATCACATATCATTAAAGAAGATGCTGAGGCAGAAAATCAATGTTGAGCCGTGCGCATGGACAGCGTGAGTCGTGTTTGTTTTGAAATTGTTTTACTTTGATAAATTGCTTCGTGTACCATCAGAGAAGCAGTGGAGCCGGCAAAACAAACACAGACAGAACGCTAATTAGGAGAGTTTGAACATGCGCACACAAAGGAAGCAACCTCCCTGAGTCCTGTCTCTGCACAGCTGGCAAAGGCACAGCACCAACATCAAATCCAAGTCTTCAATTCGAATCATTGGAATCTTGCTATCAAATTGCAGCCAGATGCACGTTTTGCATGCCATGTAAATCAGTTCCAGCAATCATCCGCTTCTGCAGCACCCAAAGGTAATCACAACATAATGTGCCTCTCATGCCTTAAATGACCTCCGACATCAGCGGGAAACAAATTTCATCTATTCAGGGCATCTCAGAGGCACACGTTTCAAGGGATGAAAGGAGGGCACTTCAAGGCTGCTGTCACACGAGAATAAAAAATTCTCATGATGGAAGAGAGCAGCTGAAGTGCTTTATTTCATCGTCTTCCCTTTGCATAGAAAAAGGCTCAAAACCTTCATCTTCAGATCTTCTCCATGGAAACGCGCCACATTTTCAACAAGGACATTGTGCGCATCACTGGTTCATGAAATGCTTATGCTTATTTTGGATGTTGCAAGGAGGAAGTGACAGGTCTGGTGGTGCCATGCAGCACATAACCAGCAGTGTTGTTGGATCTCACAGTGAGAGCGGAGGAAGCAGTGTACCGGTAGTTATTTCACAGTAGGGTCTTGCTTGGCAAGACAAATTGCTTTGATGAGACAACCTTCACTCATATCATTTTGGAATTGAATTAAAAAGTTAATGCTCAAAAACTGATGAGGTGGATTCCTTTCATTTCCGTCTGTTCAGGGAAGCTGTCGCTTGTAATGCGAGTGGGTGGACATGCATCCGCTTTTTTTTCCTACACTATGGTGACTCAGTCATGATGCTCTGACTGTACAACATGGACAGTGGCCAAGCACAGATTCAGAAAACCGGTCAGCCGTGATTGGTTGTTGTGAGCAGTTGTGATGTCATTTTCAGTCGACAGAAAACAAAATGGCCGCTCCCGGAGATGGCTAAAAACAAGTACATTTTACTGCTTAACTCATATTCCACAAACGCAAAATGAATCAGAATGCCGTGTTTCAACTAGTAGGCCTGCTGGGAACATATTCTTGAAAAAATAGGTTTGGGTTGACTTCCGCTTTAAAGCCTATTTTTTTCAAGAAGATGTTCTATGCAAGCCCACTAGTTGAAACAAGGCATTCTGATAAATGGTTGTGGAATAAGAGTTAATCCATCCATTTTTTAGCCATGTCTGGGGGCGGCCGTTTTGTCACTTCTGTCGACTGACGATGACATCTAAGTTGCTCACGGCTCAGACAAACACCCATAACGGCTTAGCTTCAGAAAACAGGTGAGCCGTGATTGGGCATTACCGGAGCCCTGAGCAGTTGTGATGTCATTTTCAGTTGACAGAAGTGACAAAATGGCCGCCCCCTGAGATGACTAAAAAGGGGTGGATTTTGCTGCTTAACTCACATTCAACAAACGCAACATTAATCAGAATGCCGTGTTTCAACTAGCGGGCCTGCTGGCAACATATTCTTGAAAAAAATGTCTTTGGGTTGATTTCCACTTGAAGTCAATGTGGAGGGAATTATGAGCCGTTCCGTTGAACATTTGTGGGGGGCTATAAAGAGGGCTGTGCACAGGAAATGCCCTCACAAACTGACAGACTGGGAGTACTTTTGAAAAGATTTGGTAAATATTGCCACATGAAGATGTGACACACTGATGGATTTGTACCCCAAAAGAATAATTATGCAATCAGTTAATTTTTCATTTCTTATTTTTCCCTTAAAAGTTGTTTCCCCCCAATTAAGTTGTATAGGTTATAAGTCTCAGTGGTGGAAAACGTTTTGAAATGATGTACAGTATCTTTGTCTTGTTTTAGTATATCACAAAAACCAGACTTTTGAATAGGGGTGGTGTGTACTTTTATATATGCACTGTTTGTTACTGCCCCCGAAGACTGGTGGTACGGTAGGTGTGACTTGTTGGAAAGAAAATGTGTCTTTGGGTATGTATTCCATACCTGGAGTCTGGAAGTTAATTCGTCTCATCTCCACAGGGTCTGTTGGGTGATGGGCCATCATCTCGGCATTACTGAGAAGACTTTTGGTTCCTGGCTCAGACTCCTTGCGCTTGCTGCTTCAGACAGCAATTATGAAGAGAGCAATTAGCACATGCAAAAAATCCAGCCAGAAAAAATTAGACTCAGCACTGACACGTCATTAGCATTAGCATTGGTGATTTAATGCACATACATGAACAGATGTGACATTTTATGTGCAAGTACAATAACGTGGTGTTATGTTCTGTAATTGCTTCGGGTACAAGGTTAAAAATAAGAGCTTGACATTGGTGTAATCGTACCTGTCAGGTTTGCTGTTTCCAGTAAAACAAGAGTGCGGGAAGGAATAATTAAGGAAAGGGAAGGAAACAGACAGAGAAAAATCAATATGCTGCATTAGTATTCAAAAGCTGGACGGCAGGCAGCAGAATGAAGGTTGAGCACACTTCAAACTGGAACACATTTCCCAAGCAACCAAAAGTGTTTGTGCTTTAAGCAATGATTTGGCAAAATTTATCAATTGAAACTCGTTACAAAGTATTTGTTATGTAACACGTACTAAACTTGGTGGTAGGATTCCATACATACATAGATGAAAATCAAGATATCCAGAATCCAGAATCTATTTGTCTGTCTTTAACGCAGCTGTTTATTCAGCATTCAAACTAAATATATTCAATGCGTACAAGTTATAAAACAATTAAAATAAAATAATTCTGACATAATAGAAAATTGTTGGATCGATGGATGTTCAGAGCAGGTTAGTATTGCATATCTATTAGCGACTTTGTTTCTCATTTCAAATGTCATTTTCTGTTGTGTCTTGCGAGTCATGTCTTATTATATTATATTAAAACGTTACGCCCATTTCTGCAGCCTCTTATTAGTTTCTGTTAGTAAGAATTACTTCCAGTAAATATTGGGGAGACCTGGATAAGATTAAACATAATTCAATATTCCTGCAAGAAGGGACAACAACCAAAGGGAAAAAGCAGCATACACACAGGTTGTTCCAAGAATACCCTTCGGAGGTCCTCTTTGACACATGTCACACCGCATTATCTTCACTAATACCCTATGATCTTTCTCAGGGATTGTCAAAGAGTGGTACGAGGAGTTGGAAGAAGAATTACTGAATGACATATTCAAACTGTGCATTATAGAGTGGCGTCAACTTTTTTCTTTTTTTTTAGTTCAGTACAGTACTTGCCACTTGGTGTGTTTGAGAGCCACTGTCCAACAGTTCCACCACACTCATTGTCATGAATATGCTCATTGTAAACACAAAAACAAGCCCTCATCCACCTTTACAAGGGTTAATTTCAACTCTAACAATATCGCTCGTAGTTGCAACATTTTCATGGTGCGCTTCAGTTCAACTCACTTCTTGTAGAGTAAAATAGCGATGACGATGCAGATGATGAAAACCACTGCTAGTACCGGTCCCACCACCCAAATGAGACCGTCACCTGCATCCAGGGGCTGGGGGTCAGAATCTGGGGCGATCACTGGATCTGTGTAAGGGCTGGCCACGTACATCTTCTGTTGACAAACAAACGGGTGCAATATCATTAAAAAAAAAAGCAGTCTTGAGATACATACTTCCGGGCACTGCAATAATGTTATGCAAGCCATATGTCAAAACGTGGTCAATTTGATATTTTTTCACAAATTGATACTATCGGTTAGTCACCTCTTTATATTTACAAATCCTTGACCAAAGAGTGTTGAAATGGCTTGCTCTCTTTGACGATTCTATTTTATCCATATTGATAGCGTGCCTCTCAGTTTGCACCCACTGTTCAAGTATGACAGCAGGATGCCAGTGCAGTACTTCGTAGGATTTACATTTCATTATTTTAATGGAATTTATTATTATTTTTACATTTCTAGTTCAACTTTCCATAGAACTGCTAAGTATAAATGCAGTACTAGGCATAACACTTTCATACACTGTACAGTAGATATTGGGTGACGTATAATTTATCATATGTAATGACAATGCAATTTCACTCATAGGAAGAACCAAGCATCGATCTATCTACTTATCTACCTACCTATCCACCAACCTAGTTAAAAAGTAACACAGTCCCCAATTGTTTTTGACTGAAAATGTTCGTGGTTTAACTGAGGGGTACCAGGATAGGGTAGGCGTGTTAATATAACAACGTAAAAAAAAGCATAGCCTTTTTAGACAACGCATACGTTATTTAATTAGAGATGTTTAAGTTTATAGTGCTATAGCACAATGAAGTATTTTTTTATTAGCTCAGATGGCCTTTTAGAGAGCAGCCTCAGGCTGAAATACACCCTACAAAATACAAGTCTCTGAGCTGAATATTTACGTCTTTTCCAATTCTATTGCTCACATCTAGCAGTCGCACACAAAGAGGCAACATCTCTCCTGCCGCCAATCAATCTTTATTAGTGCTGTTGATGGAAATACATGAATGTTATTGCCTTTTGCTGGCTACACCTTGACTGACGCGAATTTTATTGTTGTAGCTGTGAGGCCATATTGATCTCGATGCATAGTGACAGCCTGCTGGATTTTGGTGGAAGGGAGGGCGGGGTCACAGGGAAAGAAAGAAAAGAGATGTGACATGTCAGCTTTCATACCCCGGTTGTAGAGTTGAGTTCAGCCAAGATGAAGAAGACGTATTCCTGCCCGGGCTCTAATGCGCGGTTCTCAAAGCCTCCGTAGTCCAGCTGGTCCCCCAGGGTGAAGAAGGCTGGTAGGGTGGCAGGTGTGAAGCGGGCCGTGATGTAAGCGCGACGCAGGTCCACCTGCTTCTGCTGGCGAGAGTCCCTCTGTTTTTGACTGATGTCTTTTAACAGCTGAGACATGGGCCAGCAGAGAGGAGGAGAGAAATGATACATTCCAACTTGACTAATGCTTTATTTATATGAAATCAGATTGCGCTCATTGTTGGTGTGCGGGTGTGTATAGATCCTTATTGCCCTCCTAGATCAATGGACATTTTTTGTGGCTCTCACCTCTTCGAGATCCATTTCGTCCGGGCTCTTCAGGTGTCTGATGACACCTCGGGCTCTCCTCAATGGAACCACAACAACATAAATATTCCTGGGGTGGTGTAAAAAGTAAAGCATAGCCCAACAGAATAAATTATTAGGACAGCTTTGTCTTAGTCTCCTGTACAATATATTGCATGGACTCTATTGTAGGTATCCTTTAAAGACCCTGGAAAGTGAATTCAGAGAGTTGTTTCTAAATACATTATACGTAAATTATATGTAAAAGATAATTGCAGAAAACATGAAAGACTGACAACTATATGGTACTCAATTGTAGAGATATAGATTTTTCACCATTTCAGTTTTCCAAACTTTTTGGGGTGCGCATGGCTAAAATGATGCCTGATGATGCAATTCCCCCCAAAAAACATTAAAATACTCTGAGACCGGTAATGAGCTTTTGTTTTCTTTTTCGAGGGGGACTCCAAAGCCGACAACATCACGCTGCAATATGATTGGCTGCTTGCACAGATCACTAAACAAGCCTCCTCTTTGAAGCTAATTATGAGAGGCCAGCAGCTTTTTTGTTCTCCTACTTGGATGAGCAGAGAGGGGAGGGGGTAGCAGAGAATATAGAGGGAGGGAGGACTCCAGAATGTGTGCACGGGTGCTTTTTTGCTGAGTTGATTAATGTGCATGGTCTTAAAAAAACTAACAAAAACAGCAAAAAAAAACAAAACCAAAAAAAAAAAACATGGTGCCTGCAGATACGAGCTAACCCCCAAGGACAACATGAGTAGCATATAGGTCTGCTCTAAAAATTGCTCACCAGTAATAGGACAATGTGACTTAGAAGAATTGAAAGAGAAAAATAATGTTAATCTTTCTTTCTTTCTTTCTTAACTTAACATGGTACACGTTTCTTAATGTACCAAATATTCTTTATTTTATTTCAAAATAAAATAGATTGTGTTCAATGAAAAAAATGCTGTTTTTAACTTACCCAAATAATTAAAAAAAAAGGAAATTTTAGAGCTGTATTTTTAATAAAGTGATAATACCGTCCGAATCTAATATCGGTCCACAGAGCCGGGCATTGCCTCCCAGGGACGGAACGGTCCATCCGTCCATCCGCCCATTTTGTGGACGATCGGATGGAGGACGAGAACTCTTTTAAAAAGGACGGACTAAGCAAGGACGGAGGTAGGTTTTTGTCCATCCCTCTAATCATCCCTAACCGGGTCAAGCAAAGCAAGACTGCCTTGCTAAGCCTGCACAACACTGGAGTGCTGTTTTTCATGTGTGTTCCCTCCCTGCAGTATTGTTCTCACAGGCATAGTCTGCTCTCTAGTAGATGCCCATTTCACTGACGAGGGAAAAAAAAACACTGAAAGCTATGACCCGGAAGTGGAAGACATTGGTTTTCCTGCTACAATAACATTGCCTTATTTTTCAATAATTATTTTTATTGTGAAATAACGCAATAAAAAGGGAAAATGCAACAAAACCCAATAGTATTGTGTTATTACGCAATCTTAAATATTCTCTTGATGTCCTGGCTTGCTCCGCGCCATCATCGTCGTCATCATCAACATCATCATCATCTTCATCACATCCGACTGTGGTTTTCTAGCAGCTAAAACGCTGTCTTAGTTAAAAACAGTTGGAAACTGTCAATCCACTCACGACACTCCCAGTCGGTAAGTGGATGTGCACAGGAAATTAGCCAGCTAATGATCTTGAAGTAATGTCATGCACGGACAGTTTTTTGCTTTTTTTAAATTTTTTTATTGGCGGTAATGGGGGGGCGGGGGGGTCGTCCCGACGCAATGTAAGATTGGAAGGGCGAGGACGAACCGGGTCGGAGGACAATATTTTTTCTGAATAAGGATGGAGGGAGGAGGATGGAAGGGTAGCCAGGTTGCGGACGGACAACAGACCGGCAAAAAAGGGCAAAGTGCCCAGCTGTGTCGGTCCATGCCAACTCCTAACATGAATTTACATTCATTATGGGAAATTCAACCCACCACCTCATTTTATTAGGCCTGCAAAGGCAAAACCATGTGCTTGCTTCATGTTTCTTGCTAAAACACCAAAATTACAAATTGCCTTCACTTTGAATATCATTAAAATATTGAAAGCATTTTTTGTTACTAATCAGCCTTTTAAAATAACTGAAAAGCAGTTGATCAAAATGGTTTTTTTTTTTACCGATTTCTAATTTCAAAACTAGTTATCCATCAATTTGTTATGTATATGTGATAATATGAGGCTTACATGGATTCACAGTCATGAAAACCACAACTATGATGTGGCCCGTGACAAAAATGAGTTTGACATCCCTGAAATGTACAGAATACGCAGCTATCTACAGTAGTGGTATTTCATTGACAGATAACAGTTGAGCGGTTGTTGGTTTCAGCGCATTCATCTTACAGCCGGCTTGACAACGGCTTGACACTTTGCCATTTTCAAACCTCCATTAATACACTTTGTGACTTTTTTAAACTGTTCAAATTTGACAGGGCTGTTAATGGCACACCTCTGTGGTGTTTCAAATTGAAGAGAAATACATTTTTCCTTTGCAAGGTCTTTAAAGAGAATACTGTCGTTTTCCTGGTATAGTATGTAGTCAAGCTTCATTGGCTTATACATTATCAATTAATTTTTATCTGAAGCCATCAATATAAGAAGAGAACTAATTGCACAATGATGCAGTGAAGACTTGTAGTCTACAAAGGTGGAACGTCAACCCCAGTCAGACTGAAGTCTTACTTGACAGGTGTTCGAGACTCCAGTGATGGCAAGATGATAGTGACTGTAGTCTCTGTGTCCCGGGTGTGGTCAATCTCCGGGCGGCGGATGGTGATTGGCGGGGATGTTTTGGCGGTGATACGGTGGCGAAGACCACCCATGTTGCCTTCAGGTGCAGTGATCTTGAAGTCATAGCTGGTGTCAGGCTGAAGGTTTGGGATGACCGCCTTCTTCAGGCGAGCATCCACCTCCAACTTTTGCCGATTATACTCCACCTTGGGGAGAGTTTGTGATGTCAGCACGTAGAATCATGACAATGATTATTATATCAAAAGTCCAAATTAGTGGAGTCAAGAGTTCAAAGCAAACTTGGTGCATGAGCATTTCATTGTTATGCTGTATGCAATTGGAATAAGATGCAAATAGAACTAAAGTTAGCCCCAAGTGTAAATGCTTTTAAATTAAGGTTAAAAACTAATTTCTCTATTTTCCTTGTAATCTCTTAAATTCTTCAGTTTTTAAATGCCTTAATTAGCCTTTAAATGTTGTAAAAACAATTTGTTTTTATCACTGTGAAGCACGCTGAGTTACGTTGTGTATGACACGATCTATATTAAAAAATTGCCTTGCCTTTTTATTAATTTATTAGTCCATACCCGACTTTAACTAAAATTATACTACATTTTACCCTAACCACAGTGTTTTTGGTCCATGTCTGCGTGTGTTGCTGCATTAGTCACTCGCACTTCAGGGCTTTTCTCATGCAAGATGAGCAAGCACAGGTTCAGTCACTGTTTCTGGAGTAAGGTCCTGTATGATCTAAATATAGGTTTAACTTTTTACCATTTCATACTCAATTCTTGTGAGAGCACTTTGCATTTGTCAACCATTTTTGAGAATGCCAAAGTAAAATTGACCTATTAAAACCTGGATGCTTAAAGGAATGTTTCTTGAATTTGTTTTTCATGAACATTTACTTGGAAATGCAACAATACTCCTGTTGACAATTTTCAGAGTTCATTACAAGACATTTTTACTTTTTGTGATGTGGCTGGGAGAAATTAGATGGTTCTACTGCTCCACAGTGAGACATGCTGGGTCCATATTAAGATACTAAATTTGGTGCCTCACCCAAAGGGCTACATTGTAAAAAGTTGTGCCCGTTAGCTGGCTTGTGACTAATTCTATCATTAAAAATATGTTGGTGCTTAAGATGACGGACATACACTAAAGCGATACGGGTTGCTGCTCTCAGGGAACTCCCACGTCAGAAGAACACTAGTCCTCGTGGCCAGATTGACTGAAAAATTCCTCGGCACATCTGAAAGAGAAGAAAATGGCACTCAGTGGAGCATTTTTATTTCAAGTAACAAGTCGGTCTCCCTGTTTGAGCCTGTAAAGAAAAAAAAAGTGTCAGTCAGTTGAGACGAGGTGGTTAGGAGGATGGACAGGTGATGAGGAGAGTGGATGGTGCTAGGAACAGAGAAGACAGCGCAGCAGAAGGAATGTGACATGCCACATTCACCAAAGTGTAAGGTTGTGTTTGTTCCACTTGCAAGTCCGCATGTCAGCAAAGACTTTAGATAAAGTGGCGGTGGAGTTTATCAGATAGAACAAATCGCCAGGCCTGAGTTTTCACTTCCGTTCAACTGTCCACTTACCTTCTGGATTAGATACTGTACTGCGTATCGATGCTTTGTATTGACTTTTACCTGAGGGAATGTGATAAGCAGTGCTCTTGAAGCAAACAGCCATTAACATTCAGCCCCTTTCCATTGGTGAAGGGTAGGTGATGGAGGTAAGTGAGTGAGTGGAAGAGATTGAGGGGTTGGTTGCCTTCCTCTGAATAGTTCTCAGCATCTCTGAGGTACGCGGCGAGGAGGGAGTGGTCAGGAGTGGGTGTGAGGGCGTGGGGTCAATCTGTAAGAACCGGCCTTCACATAGTTTAGCGTTTCGGCGTGAATTCCGCAGCAGGGGAGTTGTGAAGTCGAAGCAGTGCTTGGATAAAGGGTGCTTCCGGAGTCTGAAAGCCAACTCTACCTGTTTCAAAGGCCAGGGTTCGGCATACCAGAGGGGGGCTGAAGGGGCCAGGCCCTGCTTTGTTGTGGGCTCTGAGCTGCACCTCGTAGGCTGAGCTGTGATTGAGGCCCAGGATTGTGTAGCTCGATTGGCTCGCTGGCAGCGTGATCACATGTGGGGGAGCACGGAGGACCGGTAATGAAAAGGGGCCTGGCACGCTTGAGGATTTGGAACCTGCAGTCTTTTTGTAAGCTATGTTGTACTCTGTGATGACACCATTGCTCTCCTCTTGGTCAGGAGGGAGCCAGGAGAACTGGAGGGAGCAGCAAGTGGCGTTAACAAAGTCAGATATTTTGGGGTATCCTGAGGGCGGGATGACGGGAGCGGTTATTTCCCTCTGTACTACATCTCCGTAACCCGCTCGACTCTTTGCGGAGAGCACAAAGACGTAGGTGGAGCCTGGGGAGAGGTTTAAGATGGTGAAGTTTCTCTCTTTTGTGAAATCTATTGTGCTCTCCAGGGAGGCATTCTTCAGGCCAAACTGGAGGCGGTAGCCTTGGATTTCCAGAGGGAGCCTCTGGCCATCAGAGCCTGACGCTGCGCATTCCAGCGGAGGAGCCCATCGAAGCACCACTGATGGGCCTAATCCCGAATGTGCCCACAGACAGGGAGGGGCGGGTACTGCAAATGACAGTGTGGGAAGCAGAAAGTTAGAGTTAATAATCAATTTAACTACCTAAAAAGTATTTCAATTAATTTGGCTGCTGCGGCTAAATTTAAAATTCCCTTCAGAGTATGTACGGCGCTAAATTCAGAAGCATCTACTCAGCATGCGCTTACCCATCCCTGAGGTCTTCACTAGCTTGGCTTTGCTATGTGCTCCATCACCTTTGGTGGTGTATGCTGCCACTGACACAGAATACAAAGTCTCTGCTTTCAGGCCTCCCAAAATCATCTCCTGTCAATGTAAACACAAAATCGCATTAGAAACAATTGACTACAATGTAGTATTCATCATTGTACAACAACCTATTAGTCAGATAAATGAATTAAATATCCCAGTAGAAGCAGAGTGGAGAGTGGAGGTGGTTTGCGCATGTGTGGACTTCACGGGTTCTCTCCATGCTGCGGGTACTCTGCCTTCCTCCCACATTCCAAAGACATAAATGTTAGGTCAAGTGAATACTCTCTCTGACTACTCTCAATTCTCAACTGGTTGACAGACAGTAAGAAATTGTCATGCAGCACAAGAAGGGATGCTCAGTTACTGCTGTACTGCTTTTCATTGGATTTCTTTCTGCCCCAAATACAAATACATTTACTATAATTATGATTGCACTATTGCGTAATCTATAGTAGCAGAACTCTGTTGGGCATCGCAATCCGTTAACAAACACTGGCGACCAGTTCAGGGTGTCCCCCACCGATTGCCCAAAGCAAGATGGGATCGACTTCAACTACGACTAACAACTTTACTGTAATGCAAACAAATAATATACTACTGTAAAAAATATAATCCACCTGGCAGCATTCTTACATCCAACATATAAATCAACTTTTAAATTCCATCAATACTTGTTGGATCAAGGTATGAATCTGAATACAGTTTCCATTGTTATCCAGAAGAAAATAAGTCATTTACACATTGATTTCATAGCCGCTAAATATTTAAAACCTTGACAGACTGCGCAATATCGAGTGCGATTCTAGTTCTCTACGTACTAACATTAAGTTGATGAAGAAGAAGAGTGCGCACTCACATACTGAGTGGAATCATCCTCTTCCATCTTAACCGCCAGGCGAGACACAGCAGACAGGTAACCCAGACAAAGGAGATGAGACCGGAAGGATATTTAACCGTCAAATAATTGACCATCACTTCATCATATTTAAATTCTTTCATGATGATGTCACCTGAGACTCATCCAGTAGGATATCTTTTATCCAAGGGAGATTTCGTGATTCACTGCCGCCAACACGACTGTAGTGCACCTGGTAACCACGGATCTGACCTTGGCGTAACCTTGGCAACACAGACTGCCAAGTAACCCGAAGTGCAGACGAATTGAGAGGATTGACATCAATGTGACGAGGGGCTGCGCTGGGAACTGCACATGCAAAAATACACGGATAATCAGTATAGTATAGCATCAGTATAAACAGTGGAACTGGAAAACATAACAGCCAAGTAACTTTTTAACATTCAAAGATAAATTATGTAAAAACTATACAACATAATGACGATGGAATAATGTGAAGTGGAACGTATTGCCGTTGCGCCTCACTCACTCTTAAAAATTATTACATTGTGAAATATGCTCATTGTAAGCCTAAAATAAAAACCTCAATCTTTAACTACGAGAACTTATATTCTGGACGTCTTATGTTGTTTTCGTAACACCCCCTGTAAGCGCCTCTGGGTGTTCTTTGGGAGTAAGTGGAGCAAAACATTTAGACCTCTGAAGCAGAGGTGAGTGACTCAACTCACGTGATTTGACTTGAGTCAGACTTAAGTCTGCAATTTTAGGACTTGGGACTTGCTAGGCTAAAACTTACCAAAGACTCGCCATGACTTTGAATTGGTGTCCATGAGATCTGACTTAGACTCAAACTACACAAATTGACAATTCTTGCCTGTTTACATATACAAATCTGCATTTTTAAGGTTGTTTTCCATATGTGTGGTGTTGGAAAGAAAATGTATTGCCACTTCATGTGGGGAGCTCTGAAGACTATTACATTTAGTTTCTAAGGATTATGAAAAAATATGCAATGTTTTTAACTCATAGATAAGAGACAACAACTGCGGTAACTAACTTTATCTGTTACTATAAAACCCCAAGACAGGTGTGCTTACTTTAAGTTCATTGTTAGCTAGCTGTTTAAACATGCTTCATGTTGCTTCCAGATTTAATTGAGAAGAAAGCACAGATATTGATTGCAAAGTGGCTAATGTGTGACTGCATTTTGTGAATGAGCAAGACTGTGTGAGTTATGACTTCCTTTCATGAGGAAAGACTTTGACACTGAAATTCAGTGGGGACTCGACTTGACTTGCTTGGTTTGAATGACAGTTACTTGGGACTTGATTGAAACTTGAAGGTTAAGAGTTGAGACTTACACATGACTTGCACAATTATGACTTAACCCCACCTCTGTGCTGAAGACTCAAGAGCCCTATTTTTCCTGAAACCTTTGTGCGAAATCCCAATTGTACAACCTTAAGCCCGGTTCACACGTCAGGATAATCGGCCCGACTTTAGCCCCGAATCTCGCCTCCCGACAATCTTAGGTTGGCTCAGATTCTCATAATGGCTCCAAAGATCTTAGCAGATATTCCTGCCGTGCGTGCTGTGCTCAGACTGATCTCGACCGCTCGGGAGGACTTCCGACCTCAAATCGGGGGTGCTCAACATCTTGAATTGTTGTGGCCCCACTTTGCACCATGTATGGTGTGCCCCGAGGACAAACGGAGCACGCAGCCAGTTGACAGTGACGTGCAGCCAATCAGAAAGCGAAGTTGTGGGGCGTTGAGTAAGTGCTGCGGGAACCCAAAATCGAAACAGTCATGGCGCAACAACGTCTTAGCCCAATGTCAATTTTTATGCTAAAAATAATACGCAAATTAGCGCCACCGTCAAGACACAATCTGAGACCCCTGCTGCCGCCATTTTTGTTTACTTGGAAGTCATGTTTAATCAAGAGGGGTTTTGCGGCTTTTGCGTCTGACGTGAGAATATCCGTGAATGATTCGGTTTGTGTGTAATGTGTTGATCTTGCCGTGTGACTGCAAACCAGCCACAGTACGTTCAAAACTGTTGTACCCGTGATTTTTTTCTCGTCACGTGTGGGACCTCTCAGAGTTTGGACGTCGGCCAACAATTTTAAAATCTTGCCGCATGAACCAGGCTTTGAATAGATTTGACTTTCGTTCCTCTGTAATCACTAATGCACACATAGTCTTACCATCCTCATCTGTTCTGCAGAGTACAGGCAAGCTGTTGGGTCCAGTTCCCTCAGAAGTGGAGGCTGCCATGGTGATGTTGTACCAGCTCCATTTCTCCAGGCCTTCTACTAGTGTGTCTGCCTGCCGGGCCGGAATAGGGAGCCCGGACACCTCCTGGCCCTGACCTTTGCCTCCTGCCCCAGAAACTCTGCGGTACCTTAGCTCATAACCTGCCAACTCGCCATTCTGGCCCTCCAGTGGAGGCGGCCTCCAACTAACCCTCAACGAGGTGGAGCTGGCACTCTCGCAGGATACACCCTCGGGTGCGGCTGAGGGCTCTGATTGGACAAGGGGCAGGGCAGTTGGTAAAGCGTTTGAGAGTAGGGGGTGAAAAGCAAGAGGGGGGAACGATATACGGTAAGTAAAAACACAGGGGACAGGATACAAAAAGGAAACAATAAGAGACGACGGTAAACCGAACTGAAAGAGATGACACCGGGATAAGCATGAGAATAAGAGCCGAGCGAGCACTTGGTGTGCAAGCATAACACTTAATGAAATAAACCAGAGACAAGAGTATTGACCGTGAGCAGACAACCTAAAGCGGAGACGTCTGGGCTTGATGAGAGTACAGCATGTGTGCAAGTGTGGGAGTCAAAGTTCTGGCTGACGGATTCAAGTATCTGCCCACTCAGCTGTAAAGCCACCGCGCTGTTTGCCTCAGGGGACAATCTAGATGTGCACCAAACCTAGGCGATAACAAAGCGCACCCTGGGAAATGCATTGTGCTTCAGGAAATAGTCTGCTTATTTAGAGTTGGCCTTTACTGCACCGCTCCTGACATCTACCCCACTTTTCTTTCCTCTTCTTTTTTGGGGAGATGAAAGTACAAGGACACAGGTTAAATGTATCGAGCACATTTTTTGGGGCTCAGAAAGCTGCAGAGATGTTTCATGTATACACCACATCCCCAACTGCACCATTTAAATTCATATGTTCACACACATGCTGATTTAAAAAAAAAAAAAAAATCTCTGTCCCCAATAACGGTTGTGTCTACAACCTATAGGTCAGGGGTCAGCAACCTTTTTGAAATTGAGATCTACTGCTTGGGTACTAACTGTAAAGGGCTTCCATTGTCAAGTCTGACTTGTTTTTCCCCCTTGCTGGTACACATTCTCTCTGTAACATGGGCACACTCACAGTTGACAACGGGGCACTCGAAAGTGGGCACACCAGCTCAAAGATCTAGTCCAGATGCTGGCTGTCAAGTCGGATCTATTTTTTTTAAATGATATTGATGATGTTCATCTCTGTGAAGACACTGGTAATATTCATAATTTCCTTTTTTTCCCCCAGTTCGCCAATTATCAGTGACAGAAACTACAGTTGGCATGTGGATAATATGCGAAAACACACTTTTAAAATTAGCTATGATTGTGTGGACATGGCTGGATGGAATACATCACAGCCGAAAAAGGCATATTTATCGGACTATTCTTGGTTATCGAGAAATGCCGAAGAGGGTGAAAATACAACTAATAAAACAAAAATCACTGTCTGGCGCTTACTTAATACATAGCAGGCCAACCCACAACCCTTTAAAGCTCCACTCCACTGCCTGCTCGCCAATAACTGGCAAATATTTTCACCCTTCCAAAGATATTAGACACCGATAGAGTGGAAAAAAGTGGAAGGAGGGTGAAAAGGAGGAAGACACAAACATTAATCGCTGCTCCGTCGCCATCTGTCAAGATATTTTGGCTGTGAAAAAAAGGGAGCGGCTGAGCGGAGGAGGAAGAAAGTCACAGTTAAACGCAGATGGATGAATGGGAGTGGGCATTGGATACATGACTTGATAAAAGAGATCAATGGTCAGATGGTGTCACACGGTTTCCATCTCGTGCCAGGTCAGCGGACACCAACTGAAATTGTGTCAAAGTGTGTTTTCATGACATTTGTGTGCAAGGCGAAACATGATACAGCAGCAACGTGTGCGTGTGTGTTCATCATATGACGGCAAGGAAAAGGAGACATACTGGCTTGTGACGTCCTTTGCACCAGCTCATTAGTGAAAGCACCGATGCCTTTGTTTGAAATGGCTGCCAGGGAGAAGGAGTAGTCCGTGTTGGCTTTCAGACCCTCCACCGTGTAGGAGTTCCGCGGCCCAAATGTCAGCTTCTCCTGCAAGTGAAAAAGAGAAGAGGAGGGTGTCACCAGCTGAGAAAGTGATGCTGGACAGAAGGATCAAGGATCATGTGCCAAATCATCTCTTCCCTTTAACATAAATGCAAATGCCATGAATCACTCCAAGCCTCCCGAATAACCCAATAAAAACGGTTGAATTGTTTTTTTAAACATGGAAACTGGCACTAATATTGTTTAGAAAAACATATACTGTAGTAATAACTTAACTAAAGGGAATGTAAATAATTGGACTTTTTGTGCAGCAGGAGTAATTCACCTGGGGTTGGTTTACTATGTTCATGCAAACAAAGAGGAGTTTCACTACTACTCTGACACCGTAAGATGCAGTGATATTAGCCCTTTTTCACAGGGGATAACAGATATAAGGCTTGTGAGTATTGTTATATTATCTGACTAAATGTGTTGTGCCATTGTTTGTGTTCAAATATCCGTTTGTGTAATAACACCACCACATAGATATTATTCGTTAGCCTGAGTATCCAGCGGGTAGACGGTCTTACCAAACTGCCGTACTTGACAGGTTTGTAAAGGAGCTTGTAATTGATGATGCCCTCCTTGGTGTATGCAGGTTCCCAGGTCAGCTCAATGCTGGTGTCAGTCACCCTCCCAATTTTAAATTTCCCTGGTTGTCCTGGAACTGGAAAATGAAAAAAAAAGACTTATTAGGCATTCTTTTATGGATAGTATGTCTAACAACTGTATTAACAAAAAGAAGAACATCACTTTTTTATTTTGAGTGTAGGCCAAAATATTAGAAACAGCTCTCGGTATGTGTAGTTCTACACCATTGCAAGCTAAAAAACATTTAATAAAGCTAAATTAAGAGTTGAACTGTGCCTGATAGAAATACACCCAAACTTTGTGTCATTATGTGTCATCTTCCAAACCGCTTATCCTGTACAGGGTCGCGGGGAGGTGCTGGAGTCTATCCCAGCTGACAATGGGCGAAAGGCAGACTACACCCTCAACTGGTCGTCAGCCAGGGAACACACACAGACACCGTCACGCTGCCCGCACACAACTCAGGCGTGTGTACCACTACACCATCAGTGACCCTACCCAAACTTTGATCACAAACAATTCAAGCTTTATTAGCCGGACATGCGCTTTTTGAGTTGTTGGTTGGGTGATTATTTCTAGTATTATGTCAGTCACATCTTTAATTTATTTATTTAATTTTAGATTTTTTTACATCTATATTATTATTCAATGGATATTTTGTAATTGTATTGCAGTTGCATTCAACCAATTACAGCTGTAATAATGCAAGTTACAGTGTGCAAGCTTGTCACTTATTAGGATGTTGCGCTGTATATTTCACCTTGTCATTTAAGTTATGGCGTCAGAAAAACAGCTTTTTTGCCACCGTTTTAAATCCATTCAATACACCTTTCCGCCTAATTCCATGGAATTTATGTTACAACCAGGAAACCCTTCTTTCATCAGACTTCGACAAATATTTTTATTTAAATCATGTTTCGCTTCCTGTAAGAGCTGGGAACTGACAAAATGTTCAGGTACAAGTGTCCCAAGTCTACACGGGAATTTAAATACGTAATGCCATCACAGATTTGTGAGCATTAATCTCGTCATGCCTGCTGCCACATAATACCGACAACTTTTGCAACCACTGCCGTCGTGACTTGAGTATCTTGAACATACCAAATTCTTGCTCCTGTTAATCTGTTTCCTTTCCACGACTCTCCACAAACCTAAGTGTCGGCTTGTGCAAGTTACTCATTTGAAGGATGCACGTGTTGTGACAGCTCAAGCTCAGCATTGCATCGCGGCTGGGTTAGACTTGTCATCTGAATAAGCTGCATGCTGATTTGTATGACGTGCAGTGGTGATGCTGCAGGGCAATGGGCTAAGTGGTCCAACAATTAGCACTGTGTTTATTTCTTTGTAATTCAAACTATGTGATATGTATTTAATACTACGGATGACCATTATAATAATCAGGTGCAAAATGTTATCTCCACAGTTGAGTACTAGGCAGTTCTTAGTCTTTTCACATGTGTTTGAGCAATTATATTCAAACATTCATACATTTAGAAAAAAAACAAACTAATGAATACACTTACAGGGACTTTCACAAGAGCGACTGTAGGAGTCACGGCAATACACAGTAGTGGCCCTCATTATAAATCTATTGGTCAATCCATGGATCAAATGCCAGCTGTGAATTTTGCTGTTTAGCTCCTTGTTAGAGAACAGCAGGTGGTGCAAAATGTAGTGAAACATTAAACAATTGGACATGTGCATAAAAAAAAAGTTTAGAGAGGGTGGAATGAATTTTCCCTGTAAAGTTTATGCAATTTAGGATTATCTTGAACTTTCGCCAGTAAGATAATTATCCCTCTTTTTGGGAGCAGTCTAAAAATGCTATTGAAGCTATTGTACATACAACCCTCTTCTCACCTATACTTGAATATGTTGATAATAGTAAATTAAAACTTATACTTAGCTGTCACATCGTCACCGTCATGCAGAAACTTTGTTCTGTATGTCTATGGTCAGTTTCCTATATTGATATTATCCATTCTATTGGCCTGTCCTCATATTGTTATTTTTACACATTATGAACCACTTTAAAGGGTTGAACATATCTTGAGAACAGATCTGTTAACGCTCTTGAACACTCAAATGTCTGAGAGATGTTGTAAAACATCTCCTCATCCCTCACTCTGCAGTAACCGTGCGGCATTACGCTGCCTCAAGATTGAGTAGCTGGATGTTTCTTTAGATAATAATAATGAGTGAAAATTGATATGTTGTATATATTTGAGTTTGCCTGTTTTGTTGACAATGGATAGCGGTAATGCGGTGGGGCAGAAGGAACTGGTCAGCCACGAATCGAAGTGCATTTTAATCCATGACATTGTAATAAATTAGCGAGTGAACATGATTTTGATAGGTAGTGTTGTGTTGATGTTGGTGAGCAATGGTATATGACAGCAACATTAGGAGAACAGTGCGGTGTCTGACAACTCAAGCAAGGTGGCATTTTGCTTTCCTTTTTTTTTTTAAAATTTCCTGAAAAGTAGGGATTTAGGAGTTGCGAGGATTCCACCCAACAATGACGACGTACAGTATATGATGTGATATTAAGTTTGCTTGTGAACAACACTGACCTCCTGGCATGACTTTAACGTGGACCGGGTCAGAGAAGGGCCCGTCCCCGACTGAGGTGAAGGCCAGAACTTGGAGGGTGTATGTCTCGGAGGTCACCAAGCTCTGTATAGTGGTGATCACACTGTCCTGGACATTATGGATCTTCCACTCATTCATCGGCCGGGACGGGTCCATGGTGTAGTACACACGATAGCCCTTCACCTGCAACACGGCAAGCACGGAGAGGGATTGACAAATAGCGTGTTGAGTTTTTAAGGTCATCCTCGACTGAGCTGTGTGATAAGTGGTCTCCCACTTAATCTCACTGTCTTGCATGCACGGTAATCCATAAACCCTTCATTCAGCATACAAACAACTAGTATTTATCACAGCCAAGGTCGTCATCCATGAATTATGGTTACGTCAGTCCAGATGGCCACGCGGGTTTGTGGTTCACACCTTGTAAGGGGTCACTGTCATAAGGTGATCACCTCCCGTGGCTGAAGGTTGGACAAAACACCTTCAATACAAACTAACTGCGTTCTCACTATGTCACCGTATTTGTTTACTGTCCTCACTCATGACCTCCACTAGCAATCTGTTGTCACTCCTTTAATAACTTTAATCCTCATATGCACAAAATGCACTTTTGTCAATATTGTAGATGGTCGAAAAGGAGATAGAATTCCAGAGGGAGTGCTCTTAATTTAGAGCAGAAAGCACCTTTTCTTTCTTTAGAGATTGGGCTGGCACTTATGTGTTAAAGGGGCTACAAAGGTGGAGCACAATCCCTGTAAAGGACATGAACCTGCACACTCAAAACAGCTCCCTGTGGGGAATTTTATGAAGGCTTTAATGTTTTAATCTCCTTAAAGTCTCTGCGCAAATCTGAAACCTTGTTAGTCTGTCCTCAGTAAAAGGCAAATGTAATTTCAGATGGGGATAAATCATTTCCCCCCCTGTACTATTAGTTGGCACCAATGCCTCTACTGTTCATGTCACATGAAAATAATTACAATTCTAAAGCAATCACTTTATTGCTCTCCAGTGAACTGCTGGATGTGCAGAATTGAAATATAATATGTAAAAGAATCAAAAATATCCTCAGCCTTAATTAAATATGAGTAAAAAGACCACTTGGCATTCCAAAATCAATTTGCAAGATTTAGACACATGCAAGTGGACACTTTATTAGAACAATGTAATGAGATCCAACATAAGGGCTGTATCAAAAAATCCACCTTTACAAAGATGATAATGCACCATCAGTATGATTACAGTTAACGCGTTGCGGGTATATATTTTGATACAGCACTGTATTGGAAAAAAAGTCAAAGGTGGAATTTTTTCAATTTCATTTTAGGCATCATTCAGACTAATGTGAGGCCATCAGCATCTGACAGCTTAGGCTGTGCAGTTATTGTTAGTACCGGTATATCATTCCTTGCCCATATCTCACCTATTAACATTGGAGCAGTGTTGCAAAATTGCCACCTGACAAGAAGCTTTTCCGTCCCTGATTGCAGCGCCATTTTGAGAAGCATTGTGGCCGTCACACTGCTCCGATGGGCAGAACAATTATGCTATCCATGGCAAGTTTCTCACTTTAAGCAGATTATGATGTTCAACAACCTGAAACCGGTACAGGTAAAGATATGTCACTCTCCGAAGCAGTAAGCAAGGAATCAAGTATTTGATGATGCTGATTTCTGGTGCAGACCTCCAGATAGACTTTCCCTGGCTTTGCATCTAGACGTTCGGTGTTTTCATCAGTGGTGATAGTAGCAGGCGTTCTGCTTCATGGTTTGGCAAGAACACATCCTGTTTGAAGAAACTTGCTATGGATAGTGTCAACTTTAGCGCATGTTGGAACAGTGAGGCAGGTATAAAGCTTCTCAACTGAACTGCAGTAAGGGACAGAAAAACGTCTGGCTACTGTTGAAATGATTTGTAGGTCTGGAGTCCATAAGCCCAATTAGCAATTTACAAAACAACTACTTACTCAATGCGTGTTCGTTTTATCTTTCAAGAAGGTATACAATGTAAATAAAGACTCACACAAGTTGACTGAATTTTCTCGTAAATTTTCTTTACCATCTCTGAAGTTCAGGAATCATACAATGATCAGATCTGGGCAGCTTTTCCATCCTCGCGAATGCTCTCACCCGAGACGGGCGAGGGCAGATAAGGGGCACGGTCTAACATGCAGCCCTCGCATTTATATTGTCTTCAAAATCTAAACATAATGTGGGCTGGTCTCCTCCCTGGCTGGCCCTGCCTATGGGGCTGATCTTCACCAGCTGGTCCTGTGTTCAGATCAGGGCATGCTGACTCTGAGACTTTTAACTGATTATGCGATGTGTAATTCCCATTTTGGATTTTGGTTAACCTGTTGACTAATATAAAGCCATTCGTATAGATTTAGATCCTTCACTACGTATCAATTACTGCTCCGATGTCAATGTGTTAGCAATGGACAATGGAATGCTCCTAAAAATTGCAATGCCTAAGCTGTCGAATACTGATCGCCTCACGTCTGTCTAAATGATAACTGAAATAAAACAGAAAAAAAAATGGAGTGTAAAATAACTTTTGGGACACCATGTAAGTATTGAACCTATCATATTAAAGTTAAACTAAAATAACTCAGCAGAATATATAAAGAAAAGTAAAGCTATTTTAAAAAAACAGTTTTTGAAGGCACTCACGATTGTATGTATGTTAAAGTGCAAGTCAACCCAAAAATGTTGTTTACAATAATATGTTGTATGCAGCCCCACTAGTAGTCTAAACTTGATACTCTGATTAATGGCTCAGCTTCAGAAAACAGGTGAGCCATGATTGGTTGTCAATGTCATTGTCAGTCGACAGCAAGTGACAAAATGGCCGCCCCCTGAGATGGGTAAAAACAGGAGGATTTTGCTTCTTAACTCATATTCCACAAACACTATTGTCATCAGAATTCAGAACAGTATTCTGTACATAAAAAGCCTGCATCCCAGCTCCAAGAACCAGGCACAAAATGGCAAGTGTAGTTATTGTCAACCAATAAGAGGGCGCCAACTTGTCTTCAGCACAGCAGACCAATATGCGTTACCAATGTGTTAAGACTAGTGGGGGCGCCTACAACATATTGTTGGAAAGGACATTTGGGGGTTGACTTCGTCTTTAAATTTGTTGTGTCCAACTGAATAATTCCAAAATTCCTTAGCTAAAATCCCTGTGCAAAATGACATAAAATGTATCGCAAATTCTTCCCCGCATGTATTCAATGCACAACAGACATGATCTCAAGTCAGCTGAAAGAAAAAAAAAATCTGACACTCCACCTGCCCATTTGGCTCCTCAGGTTCCTCCCACCGGACCATCACTGTGTTCTGTGAAATAATGTGGGCTTGGACATTTCGCGGTGGGCTAGCCGGGGCCTGCTCTCCCGTCCGGGCATCTACTCGCACAGAGGGGGGGCCCTGGCCAATGCTGTTGAAGGCTGATACTCGGATCTCGTACTCGGTGTTGGGGTACAGCCCACCGATGCTGTAGCGAGTGGTGGTGATGCTGTCAACCGTCTCATACTTGCTGTCCGGACCTTTGGCTCGGTACTGGATGATGTAGTAGGAGACCGGGTCGGGGTTACCAGAGTCCCATGTGATGGTCACACTGGTGGCTGTGGTCTCCGTGACGATGGGAGTGCCAGGAGGCTTTGGCAAAGCTGGGAGCACATCAAGATATATTAGGACATTGTTGAAGTAGTAAAAAGTTGAAGGGGTTTGTATGAGGTTGCAAATTTATGGGAATTTTCAAAGTTGGACATTTTCAACGGGAATCACAGGAATTAATGGGAATAAAAGGAAATGAACCATACATTTTACAAAATTGAAAATGTGGCTCTTAATAGGGAACTTAAATATAGAATGGGGAAAATTGGGCCCCAACTTACAAGTCATTAAAGTTATGAGCCAACACGTTATTTCCCATGGAAATTGACCAGAAACGTTGGGCAAAATGACTGGAAAATTCCCACCCCTTTGCAACCCTCGGCCTATCGCAGCGAGTCTCTTACTCTTGACTAAGACCTGAGCCGTGGCCTCGATGATACCCAGACTACTCATGGCCACGCACGTGTAGTTGGCAGACTCCCGCACGCCGTTGAGCTCCAGCACGTTCCGACCGATCGGCATCTCATCCTCGGGGGTCAGGTCCTCGCTGCCCACCATCCATTTGACGTAGGGCATTGGGGACCCCACCGCCACGCAGGTGATGTTGACGCTCCCACCCGGCATGATTTCGTGGTTGGAGGGGAGGATGGAGAAACGAGGGGGGACGCGGCGCACTGGTAAAGGAGGAGAGTTGGGGTAGAGAGGAGAAGGCAGGAGGTTGAGGGAGGGCGGGGAGAAAAAAGGTGGAGAGAGAGAGAGAGGAGGTCGGGTAAGGGGGCGAGAATCAGATAGAGAGGCAAAGAGCGAGATGCAGAGAGAGTGAAGAGAGGAGAGGTAACAGGAAGGGGGAGAATGAACTTCAGGGTTTTTTTCCTTTTACAGAAATTACAAAGGGATATTTCAAGTTTAGTCCCAATTACTTTATGATACTGATGAATTCAACAGAAAGACACACATCTTGTTGAGCTCACCCAAACAGAGTGAGCTGCCTTGACAAACAATAATAACGTGACATACTCTTGAGTAACGCTTCAACAAGGGCATGACATCTACAATCAGTTTCTCTTTCTGGAAATGTTGTATTTTTTGATCATGGTGTAAGATTTATTTATTTTTTTTTATTTAAATGCAATGTAACATTTCCTTTCTGGCATCGCTTGGAGCAATGGCTACACTGAACTTTGGACTCTTTACTTAACGTAGTATGTCTTACACATAGGAACAAATGTATCGGGATACCTAGCGATTACACCTACAGGAAGCGAAAGTAAGGAGCAGCTTTAAAGTGGAAGTCAACCCAAACATATTTTGTTCAATAATATGTTCTATGCAAGCCCACTAGTTGAAACAAGGCATTCTGATAAATATTTCATCTGTGGAATAAGAGTTAATGCACCCATTTTAGCCATCTCTGGGGGCGGCCATTTTTTCATTTCTGTCGACTGAAACTGCTCTGGGCTCAGGTAACGACCAATCACAGATGACCTGTTTTCTGAAGCTGAGCCATGATTGGTCGTTACCTGAGCCCTGAGCTGTTGTGATGTCATTTTCAGTCAACAGAAGTGACAAAATGGCTGCCCCCTGAGACGGCTAAAAAGTGGTGGATTTTGCTGCTTAACTCATATTCCAGAAACGCAATATTAATCAGAATGTTGTGTTTCAACTAGTGGGCCTGCTGGGAACATATTCTTGAAAAAATGCGTTTGGGTTGATTTCCCTTTTAACAGCTTCAATCCTTATGAAAAAAGTTTCTACAAGATGTCTGTGTGTGTCTGTGGGAATTTGTTGTCCAATTACGCAGAGGAACATTTAAAGCTTTGTTCTAGTCCATCCCAAAGGTGTTTGGTGTATCATGAATATTAGAAGCATACCCCATCTAAGAATAATTTGCCTATTTTAGGATGTAAAACAACAGTCGTTAAGATACACCGGAGAAAGGCCTCTGGCAGCGAATGACTATCCCATTCAGCTGTAAAAATGGTCGTGGAGGCACCTGAAGGTGTCAAACCGAATCAAACGTGTCCGACTTTATTTGTTAGAGGCTAAATTATTCAATCTCTTTGGAAGGGAAGAAGGCCATTATAAGTCCGATGGAGAGATGGTTTCTGAATCTTGACGTAGAATGCCTCTCTGACTCTCTTTTAAACCATCCGTCTGAAATATGTACATTTTTGTCGTCAAAAGAGTGAGGTTTCTCTCGGTAACATGAATAATTCGAGTGAGAACTATGGGGATGTAAACGGAACCTCTAACAGGTTAATGAATCCCTAAAAAGTATTTTGTCCATGCCAGTGCTACTGGATATTGAGGGACTGAACTCATAGGTCACTTTGCATGCCTCAGCGACTCAAGAGGAATAAAAAGGTGGACGAACACAACAGAGATAATGTGGAAGTGGGAGGAAGACACAGAGGAAACAGGTAGAGCAAGAGAAGACAGCGATGGAAGTGAGAGAGAAGAGCTCTGCTCCGCTTCCACGCAATGACGTGGCAATGTAGGCAAAGGCACATTGCAACAACAAAATACTGTACAGTACACAAAAGTTTCATACAGATAACAGTGTGCAGTCAAAATGAACTGGGTATGTGGACAGGAGAGGGTTGTAATAAGGTGCCGTGGCAATTACAGAGTGATCATCGGACACGTTAAGTAAAGAACAAGACAGCAATGAGAGAGGCAGAACGGAGAGAGAAGAAGAACAAGTGCGGGCAAAAAAGTGAGGTAGTAGGTGCATGTTTATAAGTTAGTAAACTTATGTACATGTGTCTGTCGCTCCTACACATCGGGGTGTGGACAGAATGCGGAGGGGGAGGAGAAAAAAGGGGGCGGGAGAAGAGGGGAAGAGAGATAAAGAGAGGGTTAGAAGAGGGTTTTCGAGGGGGATGGAAGGGAAGAGGGGAAAGAGAAGAGGAGCGAGGAAGAAGAAAAAACATGAATCTATTTAAAAACACAGCTATACCAGAGTCAGGCCCATTCAGAGAGCAGGTGCTTCAGAAGTAAGAAAAGAAAAGAAAGGAGTAAAAAGGAAGAAGAAGCTCACAACACAGAAAAACAGAAGACAGAAAAAGACAAAGCGATCAATGGACAGACAACTTAGAATGGAGGGAGAATGAAAGGGAAGCGAGAACCACAGCAGTAAAAATCGGATCACTTCGGCAACATAAAATGGTAAAGAAAATTGTTTACAAAACAGTCGAAGTAGATGTAGAACTCATAATCTTTACTTTATCCGGGGAACAAATTGTTACATTTTTCAACCTCCCCAAAATAAATCAATGAACATGAGGATAAATAACAGAGTAACGGTAAATTCACGAGAACCTCCACTCCTTAATGAGTGACATCGTGACTTGGAATCTTCAAGGCCCTGCACATCCACCCCACTCAAAGAATCTAGAGACAATTTAATAAAAGTCAACATGTTTTCATTTTAATTTAGAAGACAAGGAACAATCGATTGCCACTATATTCAATTTATTAGTTACAGATAAAGTGGAAAAGCATTTTTTGGCATGCTTGAGGAAAATAATGCCGGAAGATGCCCAGAATTGGATAGAGAAGTCAAAGACAAGGAGACAGAGACAAAAATCTGTTAGAAAGAGACATGATTAGGCAAGCATCTCATCTCACCAGAGCATGCTGGACACACACTGACACACCCACCCACCCACACACACACACACGCACATCCACGCACATAGACCAACATTCAGCATGCACAGTATGCAAACACATACGTGCAATGGAACTACATCTTAAGCCTATAATTATGCACTGATAACACTTGCATGAGCAAAACGTAATTGTCATTCAAACATCCTGAATAAAGAGTGAGGAGTCAGGTGTGTCAGAAAAGTTCCAGGGCCAGTGTCACAAAATCCATTTTTCAAATCCGAACTGCAAACTATAATTGATGAGCGTAAATGCAAAACAGACGTTTCCAGTTTTGAAATACATTTTGTTATTTATTTATTCATTTTTATTGGTATCCAGGTTAAAGCGAATCATTTTATTTCATGTATTCAAGATTATTATAAATTAAAGACGTTTGCAATTTTCTGAACGTTTGAAAAATCATCCATCTCGGGCTCCATCTTACGCTTCTAATTTTATTTGAGGTAAATACTCACGCCTTGGCAAGAGTAGCCTGTCAAGAGACTGTAGGGACAGAACGTGTGACCGAAGAGATTGTCAATCGTTCGTCGTGGATGCAAGGCCACCCAGCAGCCTTGATTTTCCATTGCACATTCCAAAACATCCAACATCAAACCGGTAGCATTTAGTGTTTTACAAAACTCCGGCATGAATAAGTCAGGCTAGCTATGTAGCAGCTCTGGCTAAGATCCTTCATGTTCAAGTAAGCGAGGGGCTTGTCTTTGGTCAGAGACGTGAGGAGAGGGGTGGGAGGGAAGTGAGGCTATGTTCAAATCTTTCAAAATCCCCCATTAAGCAATTATTTGAAAAAAACAAAAAACGAAACATGTAAAAGTCTCTCACGAGGTTCAACAAGGTCTTTGATGTTGATTATCGCAAAACTGGATAACTCCAGAAAAAAGTCCAAAATTTTCACTTTACTATAAAATCTCACTGAAAATATATTTTCAATATTTGCCTATAAAAGCAACACTTAACCTTAAAATAAGATACGGTAATCTTTATTTTTCATCCTTCAAAAAGAGTGAGTGAGTTATCGTCTTTGTTGTTCACCGACTGACTTGATTGCCACCAACATTGGCGAAGGCTTCATCGCTGAATCTGCAGACCTGATCACTAACTGCAATCTCACTGAGTTTCATGATATCATGTCTCTTGCAGTCTTTCATTAAAGGATATTATTTTATGCTCAAGCTAAAGTATAGAAGCAAAGACTTAATGACAAATCGTGCGCGCAGACATGTTTGAGGACGTACTTATGACTTTGTGATGGCGTAAATATGTACGGCCTCATGAATGGCTTCAATGCAGATTGTGCTAGCTTCAGTACAATGTGTACAGCACTGGTTGGTTTCAGAAATAAAACGTCTATTCTTGTTTAGCTCTATAAAGGAGTTGTTTGGGTTAGGAAGTGCAACATCAAACCATGTGGTGGTGGGAACTCTGCTAGTAAGCGTTGCTCTATTCTTGTCCAAACGGTGCTTGTCGTTTTTTGCGCTAGAGCTTGTCAGGTTTTCTTTTTTTGAAGTAATCACCCCGGAGACTAATGCAATTTCCCAGCCTTCTCTGTCATGCCTTCATGCACTCCTGGAAGGATTTTTCCACTATCCACCATACACAGCTCTGTCATCTCGGCCATCTAGATGTCATTCACCTCTTCAAAACGGGTCTCCATGATGATCCCCTTGAACTTTTGAAATTGAAACAAAATAAAAATGATAATCGCACAGAGCAATGCCCAGTGAGCAGGGAGGCTCTATATTCTTCACGGCAGGGAAGTGTAGGACGCTCAGTGTATTGTGAGCAGGCTCGTTGTTGTGGTGAAACAGCCGCTTCTCTGTTGATTGTGGCCCATAGTGAAGGGGAAAACTCATAGTTTGGGTTTGTGCCACCTGGTCCTGGAACGTTTCTGACACCCCTCTTCTAACAGGATCTTGCACAAGGAATAATTCCTCACATGCTCAGAGAGCTGCTTGCATAAAAGTAATAGAGGCAGCCCTCATGATCCCCCCTCCATTATCCATAGTTTGAGAGAGGCGTGAGGTTACATCTTTATTAGTCGAGCCAGCCTCAGTGCTGTCCTCTGTATTGAGACTCTGGAGGCGGTCGGTTAAAGGAGACCTTGGCACAGCCACGGGGATTACGGCTCTATCTCTGCAACCTTCGAAACTAAACAGCATGGAGAGAGCCATTGAGGACGATTGGCGGGCTGACATTTAGTCTGCACAATTCCATCTGGCTCAAGGACGCAACTTTCATCAGTCGTGTAATAAGGCGAAACTTATCCCCTCAATACTTGAGAATGCAAACGAATAGGATTGATTCCAAATGTCAATAGAAGCGTGTCGGAGTGTTTGGTGGCGATAGTGACAGTGCAGACAAGTGAAGCTCCACAGATTGCATTAACACAGAATTTTTTACACGAGATCATAATGTCTTCTTTAAGTTGCTTGTATGCGATAGTGGACTCACAATCACTGAGGCCTACTAAGGCCATTTCAATTCATGTTTGACATTCATGTTTTACTGGACTTAACCAGCGTATTACCTTCAAGTTTCTTTTCATTGTTTTAAATCATTAAGTTACATACTTTGGGGAGGTGTTCATGTTTGATGGTTTTACCTTATTTAATGGATACAACCGGGAGACTAAAGTAACAGAAAATATAAAAAAAAACCTGACTTTCGCCATGGATATAATTATGAACATTTCTAGTTGTCAGTTACTTTATTTACCCGGTCGTTTTTTTCTTTTTTTTTTTTCTTGTTGACAGTCTGGGGTGAAATTAACCAGAAAGAACACACTGGCAACATCAAGGCGCACAGAAAAGGACAGACTGAAATATATCATTATGCTAATTAATGTTATTTTAGTTTACCTAACTGTCACGATTAAAACCCCACGGAAGATAGAGGTCGACTTGTGCTACTACGGGGCTCTACAGAATGACAGGATAACAAAATCGCAGCTGTACAAACAAACAAAGAACAAAACTAAAAATGAAAAGATAATTTACAACAGTAACACCTGTAGCTTTCATGAGTGGGTAAAAAAAGGAGACATCTATTTGGGGAGATGCCCATAACTAATGGAGGTGCAGCTTCATTTAGATTGCAGGTTTCTGTTTGAAGATACACAGTGCAGATAAAGATGTTAGCAATAGGTTCCATTCCATTTAGCTTAAAGAGGCATTCCCCTGTTGTTGCTCAAGTGTAAGTGAGGGACTCATTCAGTCTTTGCCCCTTTAGTCTATAGAAGCTCTGCTTTTATTCTCCGGCTGTATTTTAATGAAGGGATTGAGAAAAAAAACTCTATTCTGTTTTTACTTCTATGCTTGAGCCGTAAACAAAATGGTCATCTTAAGCGTTGCAGATTGTATCTGATTTATATTTGCTGATTTTGAACCAAGCAAATAAAACAAATAAATGTGCGGTACTCCAATGCTTTGTGCTAGCAGCAGAAATTTGTTAAATAATGTATGCGGAGTCACTTTTTTTCTTAGATAAAATTCACACGACATAGGTGTTGTTACATTTATGAAAAGGTAAATTAGTATACTGTGCTATTAATATTTGAATGATCTATATTAAATTACTGCCACTTAATTACTAACTCTAGCCTTCTTTTCTTCTAATGCCCTGTAGTGAGGTGTCCATTCCGACTTGCGATTGAATGATTAAATATATTTCGTTGGCCATGAAATATTACCAGTTTGACAGTGCGAGAGCAACATGGTGCTTGTGGGACCACATGAGTAGTGTTCCATATTGATATCTATCTGTTTTTGACCTAGTTAAATCATTGTTGATAATTAGCATGAGAAATCATCAACATGATCAGTGTCTTCGCCTAGATGCATATCATTCATTATTACTAACAACTGAATTAAAGTTAATTTGAGCAAATTTGTTATTTCAGAACTGTGTATCAAACTAGTAGCACTTCACATTAATCAGTAGCCAAGAAGTAGCTCTCGGTTTCAAAAGGCTGGGGACAAAAGTTTGCTGCGTGATGCATCACAGACCTCGCTGGCCAGTCACAAATTCTCCATGTTATTTACAGTAAATTTGACTGTGATCTTTTCCTGCCCAGGAAAAGAAGCCCAATAGTCTCCTTCTTTTATTAAAACAAAAAAAAAAAGTCTTTCTGGAGAAGTATCTGCAACATTTAATATTTTTTGCTGTTTATCGCAGGGTGTGAGCTGTTTCCAGTTTAGCTAACTAAATCTAATCCAGATGCGGCATAAATTGTGATGATGAGTCATTACTGCAAACTCGCTGCCATTTTATTAATCTCAGTGAATGTGAGGGTTAGCAATGTCAACATAGAGATGGAAATGGTGCTGTCTTCCCGCCTTCATTTCAGACTCAAGCCAACGATCCAACACAAGAATCTTGACCCGGATCAAACAAACCAACGTGCGGGTATGACTGGGAGTTCAAGGTTCCCACTGGATGCAAAGTGCGAAACTGGAGCACATGCAATGTCAGGTTGATGCAATGACGCAGATGCAACAGAGGAGGGGGGGAAACGAGACACATTTAATAAGAACACAGAGGGTGTGGGAACGCTGTGCGTCATGCTCTTGACGTGCAAGTGGTATCCCTTTCTCTTTCTCTCGCTCGCTCCTTTCATGCAATCATCACCTCTTTTGTATCATCCAATTCTTGGGTCTGCACGACAACAGGGCCATACCATGCAAAAAAACATTGATTGGGGAAAGGGTTCTGCACACAAGGCCTCAAAAAGCAGTCAATGCATTTGGCTGTGTAGGCTATACTATAGTATGGAGAGCGGATTTGGAGAAATTAACCCAATCTGGGAGACGGTTTTAACAATCTAAATAGAGTGCGGTGGTCTTTCAGGATTTTCTTTCTTTCTTTCTTGTTTCTCTCTGTTTCAATAAGAGAAGCTTTCTGAAACAAAGGAGTAACAAAAGAAAAGAGAGAGCACACCAACCTTCTCGAAGCTCTGAGGGATGGAAGGGGGTTGATGTGGAACACAATGACGTGAGGAGAGAGAACGAGGAAACACAGAGAGAATAAAAACGGCCTGCGCAAAGCCACCTCACGCACGCGCACACACAATCACGCACACACACACACACCCACACACGCACGCACACGCACACACACACACGCACACACACACACACACACACGCAATCTGGAGGCTGCAATCATTAGAAATGGTTCAGCAGAGATCATGTGGATGCATAATGGTGCCAGTAATGTATTTTTTTTGGGATGTATCTTAAGGGTAACCCAACTAATTGATTGACCTTGTACAGTAATGGTCAAACTCAGAGGAGGGCAAACTTTTGTGCTCAAGGGTCATATTTAATTTCTAAAAAGGACAGATGGGCCAGGTCCTTTGTAGTTAAGATTTTCAAAAACTGTTAAAACATTTATGTAGACACTTAACAGTGTTAAGCATTGATAATGCAACAATTCA
Organism: Filicampus tigris; assembly: GCF_054856515.1. Lineage (NCBI taxonomy): Eukaryota > Metazoa > Chordata > Actinopteri > Syngnathiformes > Syngnathidae > Filicampus > Filicampus tigris. Next base: position 10,239,275 of record NC_141226.1, read on the forward strand.
TTTGCCTTTTAAAACAGTTTCATTCAAAACTGGGTTTGAAAAAATCAAAAAACGTACGTTAAATAAAAAGTCCAGTGTATGTAAAATCTATGTTATTATTTAAAATAGATCAATTAACCAATGATTTGAAAAAAGATAATTTAAAGGGAAGTCAACTCAAACATTTTCTTCACAAGAATATTTTCTATGCGGCCCACTAGTCTAAACATGGCACTCTGGTTCATATTGCGTTGAAGGAATACGGATTAAGCAGCAAAATCGGCCCGATTTTATCCATCTAAGGGGACGGCCATTTTGCCACTTGCTGTCGAGTGAAAATGACGTCACAAGTGCTTAAGCGCTCAGGTATGGAACAATAACACCTCAAACCCAGAAAACAGGGGAGCAGTGATTGGTGCACTTCATCTCATAAATTAGCCATCTGCGTTTGAAATGTAAGCGCCGTTTGTTTTTAGACAATTACATTATTTAGGTATAATTTATATAAATGTGCAGTGCATTTTAAATTTAATAACACACACTTATTTAAGTGCAGCATTTTCAAATGGCTTACATCCATCCATCCATTATCCAAATCGCTTATCCTCACAAGGGTTGCGGGTGTGTTTGTGAGACAAACAAACATCCACACTCACATCTAGGACCAATTTAGAGTGTTAAGTAACCTATCATGCATGTTTTTGGAATGTGGGAGGAAACCGGAGTACCCAGAGAAAACCCACGCAGACACGGGGAGAACATGCAAACTCCATACAGGTAGGCCAGGGCTGGATTCGAACCCACGACCTCTGCACTGTGAGGCAGACGTGCTAACCAGTCAACCACTGTGTCACCCCAGTGGCTTACAATAATACCAAATATAATTTTTGATCAACATATAGGCCTTCTGCTCTACAAGATTTTAATGCCGGTCATGATGGTGGTATTTAGAGAGCTAATTATTTTCAGAGGATGGTATGTGTTGTTGAAAAAAAAAAACAATGAGCAACCACTGACGTTAAGACTTGGGAGGGCCGGATTAAAGCCTCAGGCTATAGTTTGCCCACCACTGGTTTAACCCCTCAGGTCAGACATCCTCAGGTACAACATCGATTTGAGTAGACAGTGACGTCTCCATGCAGTTAAACCGTGGTGTGTTTTCCACCGCACCACGGGTTAAAGTGGCCTTGTTAAGGTGAGAAATACCAAACAAGAGCAACACGTACTGCAGACAATGGGTTGGTTAGTAGTACTTGTTGAAAGAGCACAGTAATGGAAATGATACGTTTGGTTATAACACAACAGCACCCCAGCAGTGGTGATTTCAAGGTGTTTCTCTGTAGCTATGTGCGTGTTTTTGTTGCATGTTGTGTTTTCAGACCCTACCTCGCACATAGAGGTTGGCTGGCGAGGAGTAGCGCACACCTTGAGAATTAGTGGCCACGCACTCGTACTTCCCTTGGTCGGTTTCCTCGCTGTTCTCGATCTGGAGAGCTCCTGAGGGCAGGAAGATGAAGAGAGGGAAGAATGATGTTCAGTTGAGTCAAAGTCATTTTTGATGGCTTCCGGCTATCACATGGTTCATGTCTGTTTGTTGGTCTTTTCATGTGTCTTGTACATTGTGACCCTGGGGGAGCTTCCCTTCTATTGCTTCCACATCCATCAAAGTCTGTTTTGTTGTTATTTCTTTTGAAGTGAGGCACTGTTTGTAGAAAGTACAAAAAACACGAGGCAACTCTGTCCTTCTTCCTTGAAATCAGAATGTGGCTTGAGATATGAGTGACTTGCCTTATGAGTTTCTCGAGATACAACCTACATATAGTTAGGGTGATTTTTTGCTTCAACATGCCGGGAAAAATTTGAGATGCTGTATGGTAGCGGTGAACGCAACTCGCTTTACAACAAGCAGCGGTTTGGCAGGTAGAGAAAATTTGCTCAAAAAAGAGCCTGCAAGCTACAGTATATAAGGCCACTGAAGTTGAAGTTTATTGTCAAACTAAACATAAAACAAAAACAATTACACATTACACACAAACGCATAGCTTTGTCTTAGATTCTGCTTAATGCAAACAAACAATGCAACGGATCGACATAAATAGACAGGGTAACAAATAGCATCTATATGGTGTTGTAACGCTTTGGGCACAAATATTGGAACACAAACAGTGGAGCAGCACATGCAGACTGACAATACTCAGGTATATACCATTTATCCTCTAAAAATGACTAATATTACCAGTACTGCAGTTTATTGCGTCACTTACAGGGGTTGTGAAACTGCAGTACATGACTGTATTACAGTGTCCCCTGGTGGTCAAGTCAGTCAAACAAACCAGAATGAGCTGCAATGAATTACACGTAAATTGTTCAAATCGTTGCGTTCTATTTAATTTGGTGAACAGCAAATTTTAATCAAAGATGGCTTGATGTGACCCTGTTTTGTTTATTTAAAAAAGTGTTTACTTTGTTCTAGCACATCTGATTTTTTTTCATTCTTTAGTTTAAAGTTTGACCTATAAAAGCTTGCGTGATACGGATTTTACCATGCGTTGTAATTTATAATCATGACGTTTCAGAAAAAAATCTACCTGTGGCCCTTAATACAAAAATGCTCCTAAATATATTATTATTGTAATTATTATGATTATTATTATGATTATTATTATTATTATTATTATTATTATTATTATTAATACCTGATGTCCTACAGAAAAATCGAAGGCAGATTCGGAATAAAAAAGATTAATCTAGAAAGGTTGACTTGCATTTCTGATTAAAAACATTTTTTTTTACCTGTTTATGTTATTACTGTATTTTTAAGTACAGTATCATAGAGTGCTACTTCCCTTATTAAAAACATTACTTTTGTTTTTTTAGGCTGGAATGGTTAATGGCATTTTCATTCATTTCAATGGGGAAAGATGTGTTCACGCATGGTCTACTAGTCACACATTAGCCACTTTGCACTCCATATCTGTGCTAGCGTTAGTTAGCTGCAGTCACATACAGTATCAGTCAACGGAATGCTCACCTCTGATGTTCTCATAAATAATTAAGCTCATATCTCAAGGCACCACTGTAAAAACTGTGACCAAAATGTGACACTAAATTAATGCATAAAGTTTGTGAATAAAAAAGAAGTCCCCAAATGACTTTTTATAAACTTTAAAGAGACAGTTACACACTTTTCCTTTTGGTTTTAGCAGCTAAGTGGCATTCAGTCCCCAGAACCCCACAGCAACAACCCAATGATACTCTTTAACTCATCCACTTGCCTCTTTTATTTCTTCAATTTTCATCCTCCTACTTTCTGTGTCTCCCTAAACTAAAATTATCCCCAACATTTGTTAGGTGTCCTTTTCTTCATCTGGTTTCAAAGAGTCCTATTCTTACTGCACTTTATTCCCCCTTTTGCTAACGGGCCTTTTGAATTACCAGCAGTATTTTTTTCCTTTCTTGCAGCTTACTGTGTCACATTCATTTCATTCCGAAACCAACTTTGACATGAAGCCTGAGGAGGAAGTACATAACCAGGGTTTACACTCTGCTGCATTGCGCTCAGCAAAGACAAAAAAGAAAAGAAAAAAGGCATCATTCAAAACACACACCTCATACACACACTAACTGTAGAACAAAAGGAACCCACACAGTCATACCCACACGCCAATGCATCCACACACAAAATATAGCATATTATACAGTGAGGCACATTAAATCCCTCAGGCTGGTTAAAATTATCTACAGTTCATACATAGGAAAATATATACAAGCTTCACTAAAGCATCAGCAAGCCTGTAGCGTACCAAAGAAATGCTGATTTATTCATTTGTTTATTTTTTAATGATGTCTAGGTAGTCTACCTAGGATGTTGGTTACAAGAATATTATACATAAAGCATTTAACTCAAATACATAGAGTAAGTAAATATTTTTCTTATTTGTGTATTTGATATGGACATAGCTAAAACATTGGACAAACCAGATGCAATGCTTTAAAGACCCTGTAAAATGATTTCAGAGAATTGTTTCTAAATGCCTTATATATGTCTGAGGATAACTGCTGAAAATGTGTCATTGACTAAGAAATACGAAATAAGAAACTGTTTCTCACCATTTCCATTTGCCTGATTTTTTGGGGCATGGTTAAATCAGTGGCCAATGATGCATTTAGGTGTCCCGTGTGAGTCGCCCCTCCCTCACTGTATAAGAAACTGGCTAGCTGCCGCAACTGAAAGTTAATTATTACCTATTAGCTTCCGAGCTAGCTGGTGGTGGGTGTCCCTCGTCTCAGTGTTGATAGCCCAACCCAATGGGATATATTCCTGACACCAGAGGGTTTAAGTGGATATTTTTTCACGGCTCTTATTTACCCCAGCTTTGACCATTTACATGGGTTACAGAGTATGCATTATGCGTGTCATGTGAGTAGATAAATAAAAGTGCAGATGAAAAATACTAATATTATAATATTATTGTTGTTGATAAATTTAGGTTATAATTCAATTGTGAAAATTGCTAGCCAGCTATCTACTCACCATAAAAACAATACTATAGATAACTACAATGAAAATTTCCATTTACGAGATACCCCCATACTATTAACAATAAGCTGCTCAGCAAAGCAATCGTGTTTCAGTGGCTGAAACTATACTTCATTTTAGTGTTTAAGATCCTCATTTGTATCCGTTCATTAATTTCAGAGTGGGACAAATGTTTCCGTCTTGTTGGAGGCAAATGCTCCTGTAAAAATTTGTGATCCTGGTGCAATTGCAGCAAATCAAAAGGCCAACAAATTGTCCCGATCCCTACTTCTGAGTAAAGTAGGATCGCTTTCTGCTGGCGGTCGTCTTCCAAAAGCATCCACAGCACTGTTAATAATATTTGCATAGTAAATCTTTTTAAAGGTGAAGTCAGACCATACATTTTTTTCAAGAATATGTTCGATGCAGGCCCAATAGTTAAAACAAGGCATTCTGATTAATATTGCGTTTATGGAATACGAGATAAGGAAAGTTATCACAGTTGCTCAGGGCTCAGATAACGACCAATCATGGCTAAGCTTCAGAAAACAAGTGAGCTGTGATTGGTCATAACCTGAGCCCTGAGCAACTGTGATGTCATTTTGACAGAATGTCACAGAATTGACAAAATGGCTACTCCCGAGATGGCTAAAAACGGGTGGATTAATTTATCTTACTCTTATTTCACAAATTCAATATTAATCAGAATGCCTTGTTTCACTAATGGGCCTGCATAGAACATATTCTTGAAAAAAAAAAAAGGTTTAGTTGCAGTCATGAAATAACTCACACAAAACACTGCTGTGGAATGTTGCAGTGAGTGTATCTCTGAATTACAAACTGAACTAAAACAGCTGCATAATGTTGGTTTAATGAACACTGTTTTGTTCGTATTTCCCTTTTAAATTAAATGTAGTGCAGTAGAGAAGCTGTGTAGAGAAGATAACCGTCAAAAAACATTAAATCTAATGGTGGACTCTGTGTCATTTCCAGTTGCATCCAGCTTGTACATGATTTAATCAATTAAATAAAATCTAATCAGATGAGTTGTAGTACTTTGCAAGTGGGTATTTTCTGTGCCTGTATGCGTCATTCTCCAAGGGCGATAAAGTTTGATTTGTTTCAGCCATCTTGTTCTCAACATTGAGAGTTGAGGCTCAGCAAGCTAAATCTATCATCCAACCGGAGTCATTTTTGTCAGGCACATGAAAGGAAACCCGCTCATGGCTCTGCTTCCCTGTTTTTTCCCTTCGTTCACAGTGCAGAGAAAGCTTGTGACGGAGGATTAAGCAATCATTGGGCCCAACTCTCCTTCAAAAACAAAGTGTAGTCAGGAGTACTATCACACAGTGCAGAGGTTAGACCTACATGAAGAACACAACTCTTGTCAAGTGCAAAGGTCACAATGGGCGCATACACAAATGAGCGGCGGTCAATCACGATGCAAGTCAGTTAAAGGATGACCTACAAAAAGAGAAAGTCGAGGAAAGAGAAATGGAGAAGTAAGCTGCTTAAAGAGCCAGACTGAGATATGATCTCTGTCAACCCAGTTGCAGTAAAATGGTGGGAGGTGTATCATGACTCTTGAAATGATACTGCTTGAACTGATAGCTATACCGGCTCAAATGGAACACCTGGAGTCAACTGAGGTAGAAAGCTACCGTCTATTAGTAGAAGAATAGTAATTTCACACATTTGAATCACTTCCTTTTGATATTTTGAATGTGAGTCATTATGTGAGTGCTGCGAGGCTAAAGCATTCACAGTAATGCTTTTTGAAAGATAAAATGTAAAAGGGCCTATAAATGAAATGTAATTTTATTCTTTATGCTAATTGTTTTTAAATCTATTAATGATATTTCCCATTCCTACGCTCTTGCCTTGTGTACTGTAATAGTGTTTCGTTGGAGTCAGCCAGTCCCTCCTGAAAGCTCTTCAGCTGGTGCCGCTCACCTCTCAACACGAAAGAAGCAAATAACATATATTCTGGTCTTCTATGAACTTCAGAGTTGATTTTAAGATTCTTCTTTTCATGGGCTTGTCCATGCATCCTGAGCTGTGTTAAGATAAGGAATGTGTGCTAGGCCACAACATGTGCTAAGCTAAAGCATGTGCTAGGATAGAGAATGTGAACAGTTAAAAGCGGCCAAACAGGAATTTTTTTAGACCACACTCAGCAATGTCATTTTCAGAGCTGGGCATTCCGCCTAGCCGACGGACCGGTCTATCTATCCGCATATGATGGACGGCCATTTTGCCGGCGATAAACGATAAACCTGAAATTAAAAAAAAAAAAGAAGACGGATTAAGCATAAGCGTAACTGTTTTTAGAGTGTAGGCGGACCGGCCCACAGGCGGGTACTATTTATTCCGGCCAGACAAAATGGCGGATAAACAGACGGCGGAAGGGTACCCCGGCTGTAGGCGGAAGGCGATAAACGAACTGCAAATTTTTAGTAAAATGACCAGCTCTGGTCGTTGTGTAACAGGGGCGTTACCGGGGGGGGAGGCAGGGTGGTCAGTGCCCACCCACGGACACGCTCTGCCCGTCCAAAGAAAATTTTACAGGCTATAACCATCTAAATTAAGGATGGGATAATGTCATAGTGGTTTCATATTTCTTAAAAAGAGATATATGGCTGTTACACATGATTATTGTTATTTGTTTGGGCAATTGATTTTAACCAACTGTAGTGTGCCCTCCCCTATTCAAGCAGGTGGAGAAGGCTTCTTTTGTAAGACTTGAACAGGCTGACCATGAAGTGTAGAAGCCTTCTGCATCTTATACTTTTCCCATTTCCTGCTCGATAGTATGGAAAGTGGTAGCAAATGTTTTTGAGTTTCTCTATTACCGGTACTCACTGTTGGTGAGAATTTTTTTTGGAACACCAAATAGATTAAAAAAAAAATCAAGCCTTCTTTTTCCATTGTTGGTCCAAACTTCACACTTCTATTTGTTCCAAATCTCTTATCGGTCTTCCCGCCCCACTTTACCTCTCTGAGCTGTTCCATTCCCAAACTCCTGCCTGGTGCCTCAGGTCAGCTGACCAGCTGCTCCTGGAGGTACCAAAGTGTGAGCTGAAGGGATAGAGCTTTTTCTATTGCGGGCCCCAAACTAGGGAATGACCTCCAGGTGCACATTAGTCAAGCCCCCTCACTGTCCATTTTCAAAGGGTGCTTTTAAACCCATTTTTATTCCTGTGCTTTCAACACAGCATGAGACTCTGCACTTGTTTTAGTGTCCTATTTGTTTTTATTGTTTTAAACTATGTTATTGTTTCATTGTTTTGAAATTGTATTAGGTTAATTGTCTTATGTTTTATGTTTGATTTTATTATGTGCATCACTTTGTTTCCGATGAGGTTGTCTTTCAAATGCTCTATAACTAAAACTGAGCTAAGTTGAGTTTTTTTCTCATCTTGTTATTATTCCACTATTCCAAAGGCTATTGATAATTTTGTTAGTTTTGTCAAAAATAATAAAGTAGCTTCATTTATTCATTCGTTTTGCATTAACACAATATCCAATAAAACAACATCCTTCTTTTGCAACTTTTCAACTTTGCCCAACCCACAATTCTTAGGTAGGGCAGGTCTATCAATTACCCAGCAGTCAACTTCCGGGGCCATCTTGCAGGCCATCTGTTAGGCTGTGGGTGTCAGAGTCCGTTAAGTGCTTTGGTAAACTCTACGACTCTTAGTCTCTCTTGCCATATGTTGATGGATCGATTGTCATGCTTCACTTCACTTACTGTACATCTGGTGAGGCAGGTGGTACAAAAACAAAAAAGAGATTGAGATGGATATGTTGATTGGATGGTCAAGGCAAAACCTGTGACCGCTGACTTCAACAAGCAAATCGTGTCCGAAGTGATCTACACACATTAATACATTTAATAATCAGAATCTCTGGTCAGTATGATGCATTTTATCAAAATGTTTTGTTATGTTATTAGATAAAAATGGATTCTGCTCCCGTTCGTACCTGGCACAGTTGAGTGTTTTAAAATGACATTTTTATATAGAATTGATGGTTTCTATAATTAAACTGTGATAGTGGGACTATTAAGAGCTGAATTAAGTGGGGTAAATCCCCAATGAAGAACCAGGTACCTAATGCAAGACGGCCTTGCCGGTATGTTCCTACAAATAGATCCTGGCTGTGTCATTAAGGGTTTGTCCTTTGGAAAACAGCAAAAAATCCTCAAAGGCGTTGTTTCTGTACCCTTGACACTTGACTTTTACAGCTAGGGAACCTTTTTAGCCCTGAAAAGGGCACAATTGAGTTTGATAATTAGCCCGATGGAATACATTAATGTACTTTGTGCCACGAGGGACAGAAATTGATTGCAACTCTATTTCTGGAAATATGGAATCTTTCTAAAATAGGGTGCAGTTATCTCCAAAATCATTTTTCATCCTCACCCATATGAGCCACAGGAATATTTCCACATCTCAACAAAGAAAAAGAGAGAGTGGAGGAAAGCAACATTTATGTCCCCAAACACACCCCTGGCTGTGATCCAGTGAGAGCTGGCAGCCGTCTCCAAAATCAGAGGCAGAGCTTGGAAGGTGCCCTCATTTAAGTGATCTTAAAGGAGCGTCATCCACACAACATCTTGCCACTATTTTGTGCATCTCTCAGGTGTAATTGATTCCCTCTAAGGCATCTCACTGCAGCGTTTGGTTCATTATACAGCACATTTTGTTGCTCGGCTCTGTAGCGCTTTTGTTGAGTAGAAATTCCATTAAACCTCACACTGAATCGTACTTTGCAATTTGTCTTGATACTCTTTCATCGGAGTGATACTTGGCCTAACATGCTGCACTTGTGAATACGTGTCATGCTTGGGAACTTCCAACAAAGGCCCAAATAACTATCGGAGATGAAATACACTACAGTAGATGATGATTACGTACAAGATATCTTGCGAGACGGCAGCGAATTGCGTGGGACCTCAGCGTACCTCAGCAGTTTGGCAAGAAGCAGAGGACTGACTGAATAACGCTCTGTGTCAGTTTTGCCTTTTCTTTGGCCATTTTGGCTTTGGCTTGTCAACAAGGAGTGTAAAGAGAAGAAGCAGACTGACACTATGCGCATAATAGCCATCACTAATACTCGGTAGAGTGTTTTTACATTTTTACAGTAATTAACTTGTTTGTACACTTTATGTGCTGTCACATTTTTTTCCACCAGCTGCAGGTGGAATGCTACCACAAGATGTTATTGACCTGGAAGCCAAGACGCAGCTCTGAAAATTGGGATTTTCTCTATGGATCTGAATGTTTAATAAATCATTTTCATTCTTGACTGATCATTGACAATGGGGACAAAAACGTGACTCGTGTTCATAAACGGACACAATGTGCACAAAATGCTAAAGCTTGTGGCCACGAAATAGGTGTAAGATGAAATACTAATTTGTGGCCACAAAGTATCAGCGCCGCACTGGCAGGCAGGGCGTCTTTCTGTCAGTCGTCTGTGAGTGTAAATGAGTCCTGTGGCATAATCCATGGTATTACATGTATTGAACCGCTAGAGGGCAGACTTTGCCTGTGCAATGCTACTGCACTGGAACCCACATGAAAAGTGGAGTGAAGTGAAAAGGCAGTTAACTAAGGCGGCTCCGTGGTATTGCAGAAGAGAACAGTGGTCTTGCTTTTTAAAAGAACCCAACACAACACTTAAGTCGGTACTTGACCCAATTAGGGACGAATAGAGAGACGGACAAAAAACCATTTCCGTCCTTGCTTAGTCCAATATTTTTAAAAGACTTCACATCACTGGGAAGGACTGCCCATCTCTGGAAACCGTGAGGTAGAGGCCGAGGCTAAAGCTACAAAATCGACGGGCGTTGTGTGATTGAACTTTATTTTCGGCTGGGGATCAGTTACAAAGACATTTTGAAAAGGTGTTGTTCATGGGAATCACATTTAAACCACAAGTTAGCATTTTGTGGAGATTTTATATCCATTTTGTGGCCACAATTGAAAGAAAAATCTTAGGTTGTGTCTGGGGCTCCATAAATATTTTTGGTTATATTTCACCACATTTTCCTATTGCATTTGCATAGGACATTGATGTCAAAGTCAGCGTAGACAAGTGGCTCATTATGCTACTAGCATAATGTTATGAATCTAATTGCAATTTTTTTTCATTTACCACATCTGACATTTTAAACCTGCGAACAACAGTAAGATAGATCTCTTGCAAGTGAGATATTTGCACCAGCTGTCAGCACTTCTTCCTTACATAAGGGAACGGCAGCACATCTCTTGTAAAAACTGAGCCACGCTACACCTTTGTCATTTTGTCATTAAAGTTCAAATCTTTTTTTGTAATACATATAGCATAATGTTAACAGCCATCACCTTGTTTTTATGCTGGACAGAGAATGTTAACAACCGTTAACTTATTTTATGCTTGAATGACAGTTAATGTCAGGAAATGTTACATTGAAATTTGATCATTATTTATCATTCAGGATGATGACAGTTTGGCTCTGATTATTTTTATTTCCTATCGTAAAAAGTGCTCACAATAAGAAGGGATGGAACAGCTTGTATTTGAAGGCCGTGGCGCGATCATTAAAAAAATGGTAGATATAGATACAGTACTTTATCAAAGTTAAATCTCCAGGAATGTGGTGGACGTGAGCAAAAAAACGTACCTTCCTTCATCACAATTCTAATTTCCTTTGAGTGCTATCACTCGGTTTGCAGCTACAGTCCTCTAATTGTCCCAAAAAACAAACAAAAAAAACCATCCGCTCAAGTCAATCATTTGACAGCCAGGTAGGTCAGCTGCTGACGCAATGTTTGGAAGTTTCTGCAGGCACATTCGTACAAATGGAGATTGCAGATGAAAGGTTGACAAAGGGCAGGAGTGATCAGTGAAGTATGTCGGCCGACAGCAGAGAGATAGCGAGGCTGGCGGCACAGACAAGCCCGGAGAACGTGTGGGTTTGAGCTACAGCAAAATGATTTTGCCTCACCATCACTTTCATTACCCCTGAGCACAGCTGAGGGAAAATAGCTGAGGAATGCTTGTCTGCTTATTCCAGGAGAGACTGTGTGGTCTCTGCAGGGAGCACAAACAAAGCTGAGCAAACTGTCTTTAGTGCAAATTGTTCATCCCTCGATCTGCCTGTCAATACACACGTGCTCTCTTATCTCCAAAAGCAAACATTCTTTCATTTGACGTGATTTCAATGTGAGTAATAGATAACAAATGCATCGTGTCGGTATAAAATCCACCTGACACCATATAACTTTGGTTTTGAGCTGTTTCTGTGAAGGCATGTTTAATTTAGTGGGTTTGTGAGGCATGAGTTGGTTTGTGGCACATCTGAGTTCCGTAGTTAAAATAACATGTGGATAGGGTAAGGCACCTATTAAGTACGAGCAAGTCCCAAATGTTGATTAAAAACAACGACTTTCCCCTTGGCGGCAGAATTAAGCAAATTCATAAAATTGGCTTTGAAAAGGTTTTAAATCCCCACAGTCAGCGTCAGAGAGGAGCATGTAATCTCTCGATCATGATCACAAATAAAGGATGATAATCGCCAAATTTAGAGCAACAGGGATTTTATACGACAGCAATGCTAAGATACAAATGCAGCTTTATTTGCTTTTTGTAAAAATGAATAGGATGGAAAATAAAGTGGAAATTTCTCACCTGATCGGAGCTGTTTGATGCGGCCTTGACTGGTGCTGGGTTCAACAGGCAGAAAGTCCTTGAACCAGGAGATCTCTGGGTCGGGCATTCCACTGGCGGCACACAGCATGGTGGCCGTCCTTGTGCGCTCGACCACCTTCAGTTGGGGGCCCATATCGATACTGGGGAAGCCAAATGGCAACAGGTCCTCTGGAGGGGTGTAGAAAATAAAGGGTATTAATGGAAGATGAGCGGACCACAAACTATTTGTATTTAAGCATGAAACTAAGACAAAGGAGGAAAATAGTCCAAAAGAATGCATGGGAAAGAATAATAGGTGCAAAACAATGATGATGAAAACATGTCGCTAAGACTTGAATGGGACATTACAGAACAAAATGTACAATGTTAGCAGTAAATTTGCGACTTTGCCTGACTTTAAAGTGTGAGCTTTATCTTTGACTTTATTTGAGTTGGACTCTAAAAACAACAATTTTTGGGATGAGACCACCACAGACTGAAATCTGAAGTCATAGCTTGTTCATAGTGGCTGCACCTTATATTTTAAAAGTTGAGAGTTGTCGTCAAATGTTTATGTTAGCATTGGTACAATAACAATATAACTCCACCTCAACCATTTTATATCCTAATACCACATGCCAAAAACTTTTGATGATAACTCTAACCCTAATCCCTACCTCAACTCCACAGTTTTTTTTTTTTCAAATAAATTGTACAAGGCCATTCATTTGATACTAGTGCAAAATCACATACATTTTGTACATACTGTAGCATATTGCAATCCTACCGTATCATCATGAGATTACAGTAAATTAACACATGCAGATACTGCATTCCCGCTGTCATTGGCATCCAACACATGATTTGGGGAAATTTTGTGTGTGGGTGTGTGGGTAATTAAAAAAAAAAGGAGAATGAGGATAAACGTGAGTTTGTGCATGGTAGATAAAGAGGAAAATCAGCTCAGACACCGTGCAACATTCAAGAGCCGTTAATCTCCCTTTAAATTCACCCTGAACCACAAGTATGAACCACCATGCGAGGTATGTCAGAAAAAATCCAGACACTGGTGTCACAAAAGATATTGAGGTTCTCGGTCAAAGTGGGCCAGACGATCAACCAGTACCGTGATGACGCGGCAGCTCACAATGCCATGAGCATCCGACAGTTTCTGGACAAGGAGAACATCGCCGCACTGGAGCAACCTTGCACTTCACCTGGCCTGCCTGTCTGATTTCTTTCCTCATTTTGAAGATCAACGTGTGATCAAGGGGACCCTTTTTGAAAATGTGGAAGACATCAAGATGGTTGTGATGACGAAGCTGCGGTGATTCGTGAAAGAATCCTTCCAGGAGTACATGAAGGCTTGGCAGAGAGGCCTAGGAAAGTGTGTTAGTCTGTCTATCTATCTATCTATCTATCTATCTATCTATCTATCTATCTATCTATCTATCTATCTATCTATCTATCTAGTCTGCATGTCAAAGAGTGCTGGGTCAATCCAGCATGCATGAATCCTCCCTTGTCTCCCTCAGTGGAGAAACATAAGACATCCACACAAATGTGGTGATGTGAGAGCCACTGTTCCCCGCCTTTCACATCTGCAGTGGCTTGAAAGAGGAGAAACTAGCAAAGACAGCGGGGCCACTATATCCGTCCTCATTAAAGCCGCAGGTTTTTTCCCTCAGCTAGCTAGTCATTAGGTGATTTAGTAGGCGGGCAGATGCGCAGTAAGGTTCTCCGTGTTTCTTGACAGGCCGTCACTACAGGAGGATAAACATACCAATCGGTAAGAGAGTTACTGAAAAAACTCATAATAGAACACATACACACACAACACGGACTGCTCCCTGCCGACAAACACACGTCTGCAGCGACGGTGGCATTGAACTGTGTGCGTTTCACGGTGTGGCTCTGTGTGCTTGTAATGATTCCTGTCTAATGACGATGCAGAGACCTGCTCAGTAACAGCAGTTGCAATTAGAAGCCAGGATCAAGAGGAGGGGCAGGGCGAGAGGGGGTAATAAGGACTTGTTAGCCGTAATTGTTTAAATGCACCGACTATTAGAGAGGCCGATCTAGAAAGAGTGTCCATGCTTCTGGATGTCTGATTATGTTGTGAGGCAGTGGACAAGTGTGTGTGTGTATATGTCGTGTACACACTGGGATTTCGCCACGTTTGTGGCAATTGTGCACTCACTCATGAGAGACAATGGCCGTGTTCTAGTTCATCATAAAGGTGTTTGATGCAAGCGAGCCATATTGCACTTTGCTCTGGGCACTGAGGGGAAGTCATGCCAGACTTGAAGAGGGCCATCCTCAAACACAAAGTGAGCACTGAATAGTCTTAGTAAGATGAAAGATTAAGATTAAGAGAGAACTATTCCTAATCCTACATTAGTAACTCATCAAAACGTGTGTTATCCCTCGAACCTAGTAGTGACTGATAGGACGAGGTTGCAGATAAAGGAATAGTTTCTTCCACACCCTGGTCTCAGCCGTAGAGATGGGGCATACAGGGACAGTTTGAGGTGGCTTGGTCATCTCATATGAATACCTTGTGGACACCCTCCGGCGAGGTGTTCTCGGCATGTAAAGCAGGAGCAGGTGTTGAGGCACGCTGGAGGGATTTTGGTTCACAGCTGGCATTGGACTGTCTCAGTATCCCTTTGGTGGTACTAGACTTACGTTCCAATGGCAAGGAATTTAGACCATCCTTCACTTGTGCATCCTGACTCATATAAGTGGACAAAACACTTCAAACTTTTGTCCATACCGTAGCCAATGTTTGCCATCCATTCTTGTCACTTCTGGAACCTGATGCATCCAACCCACTCACCCAACTGAAAACAGTTGCTTCCAATTCTACATAGATAGGAAAACACAAAAAGGCTCTCAAGTAAATAGGATTAAGCATCTCGATGACAGCAATCCAGATGGTCAGACACGTAATCAAGCATCCATCAGCCCCTCCGCTTTCTCCTCTCCTTGCGCTTTTAACCACTATCTCTCTTGCCCATACACTCTGACACCTCCCCCATACCTGCGCCTATAATTACATATTCTACTTTCCCACAGCCGAAAAGCAATTACCAGTGGCAATTTCCTTGGCTGATAAATCAAGCCTACGGGGGTCTCTTGAACGGAAGGACAACACAAGCTGCTGAAATGTTGTACGCTTTGGAGTCGGTCCGAAATGTCGAGCGTGGCCACGTCAGAGGTCTGCTTGTTAGTTCCTGTCCTATTTCTTAGTCACCTCCTGCAGCCTCCTGCTACCTAAACATATGACAGACATGCACCATCTGCTTCCCTGCACTATGCTTTGGTGGAATAGAGCTTCAATGGTGATAGAATCAATCTTTTTTCCTTTTTCAAATTCATCTGCTTTGAAGTGTCATGGTCGAACAGGAACGTCAAGTAGCTGCAGCTGATAGTTCAAGGGAGAAATGACACCAAAAGGCAAAAGTAATGAATCTCACGGCTTATGCAGCCCCATTTAGAGATTTAAACTGCCAATAAAAATGCAGGGTGTGGACCACCTCTTCCAAGTATCCCGCGATGGATCAATGCTAATGATCCTGCCGAACTGCCGAAAGGGGAAGGAGGGAACAGGAAGATGAGCAGGGATATCGATAGGCAGGTCAGAATGCTCCCCAGAGATAAAGAATACGCTATGCCTTACATCTGCTGGCCTCTGGCCTGCCTCAACCTCCCCCTTCTCGCCGGAGGACTCACAGGGTCTTTTTATCACCACACCTTCTTTGACTTGCACGGACTCCCTGGGTGTTAATTACTGCACGCCACCACGGAGGGGTCCGGACGGACCCGTTCTTGTATTCCAGGTTAATATTTCTCAATTCAGTTGATCATGTGAAGTCAAATTCCCAGAGTCTGTTGTTTTTTGTCATTCTGCCACACCACAGGGTATCAGTGGAGGTGTTAGGATGACAATGGAAACGGAAATTGAAAATACACTGACAACTCTACTGGCTGCTCTGTAAGTTGTGCAAAAGAAAAGTCGCAATAGGTCACGATCATCAACAAAAGAACAAAAGAACATTTACTGTGTTTGTTGTATACCTCTAGAGAATACACTCCCAGGCACAAGCAGTATTCTCCAGTATCATAACTCTCACAGAATTTGTGTTCATGTAATTTAAATGAATAATAATAATTTGGAGATGGGAAATTCTAGTATCTCACAAAAAGCACATACCTCACATTTTCGTAAATATTTTATCATACCTTTTCATGGAACAATAATGAAGAAATTGCACTTTGCTACAATGTATAGTAGCCAGTGTGCAGCTTGTATAACATTTACTGTCCCTTAAAATAACTCAACACACAGCCATTAATGTCTAAACTGCTGGCAACAAAAGTGAGTACACCCCTATATGAAAATGGTGAAATTGGAAAAGACATGATAATGGGTGTATGGTACTTTTGGGAGATACTGTAACAGTATCCATAAAGAAAACACTATGCATCAGTCACGTGCCATTCAAGAAATATTATTATCATTATTATTAATATTTTCTAGATATATTTAAATGTATTTGACCTGCACTTAGATTATTTTAGTGGTTATTTCTTTTTAGACCTTTGCATGCATATTCTACAGATAGTGCACATATCACAGATACCGGACGCTACAGTTGACTGGTGAAGAGAAGAGGGATGTGGGAGCTACAGGTATTGAGCCAGCCTCCTGGGTGAGTCAGCGGCTGCTTGAAATAGATACTGCAGGCATGGCCTTGATCACGCTTTTCGCAAAATGAATCATTTATCAGACACAAACACTGCAGTGAAAAAAGTACAGCTTATTTTTCATCTGCTGGTTAAATTGATAAGACAGCATATGGAAAAATGAGCATGCGTCTGTAAACACAGAGCGTGTCAACAGCATTTTCAGGAACATTGGCAAGGACCAGCCAGCATTGTTCCCCGGAGCTTTGTGTTTGTGCGCATGAAGAGGTTGAGCACGTACATTTTGGCCCGGTTATGTTTACAGAAGGACATCCAGGCTGGGTGCCCAAAAAGCAGGCGGCAATAGAACCCGATTTGGGCAAATATGCAATTCATTCTTACACAGACACACACACACTCAAACTGGCAGAGAAGACACAAAGAGTCAAGGACCTAATGCAAATAATGCAAACACACAAAAACGATTCCAGTTTTTCACCCCTATGTTGCTTCGCTTTTTGTTTCCATCCCTCCCACACACATTGACACAAGCACACACACACAACAGAAACAAATCAGCGTTGTCCTGGTTGAGAGACCCGTTGCCTATTCTTCCTCCAGTTCATTTGTGTAAGGAATGGCCGCACGCATGAAAGAAGCCTTGAATGAAAGCCGATCGCAGGGAGCCTGATTCAGGAATAATCTGCAGTCCTCAGAGGCTCTAATGCTTTGACTCCTATAGACTGCAGAAGGACTGAAGAGGAGCACTTTAAATGCTAATGGCCCTTTATGAGAATAGATCACCACGCAACACAATGAAAAATAAGGCCCGCGAGTCACCTCTATCTACAAGCCTTGCTTCGGCTCAGCACTCTGATCCGTCAGCACTAAACACACACATCAAACATGGCCGTGTCACACACTTCCATGCAAACAAGCGTGGAGAATCGTGTGCAAGGAGAAGAAAGGGGAGGCAGGAAGTAAAAGAAAAAAAAAGTAAAAACGAGGCACATGTTTCTCCACTCAAGGAGTGTAATCCTCTTGCAGGACGAGTTGATACCCTCTGTTTTTTTTCTGCTGCTTGAGCCGCCGGCCTGCCAGTGCAGCAGACACCCGGGGGGGGGGGGGGGGGGGGTCTGACTGTCCGTCATATGAAGGGTGTTTATGGTGGTGGCAGATCATCTCTCCTCCCTTCTCTTCCCTCACCCTCTGCCTCCCCCACTTCATGCTTCCCTTTCTCCTAAAATGGGGCACCGGGAAGTGAGTATTATCAGGATTACACTGCACAATCCACCCGCACACAAAAATGCACGTATCAACCTACACTGCTAAAAAAGGAGTTCATGCATTCGCACGCAGTCACAACACAAACAAGCACACACCCTGCTGCAGTGTTGGGAGCCTCTCGCCCACAAGAGGTTTTCCAACATGCAGAAGTGCAGATATCCACATTTCCTGAAGGCTCAACGAAATGACTGCAATGTACATGGAAGTGCTTGGTTTGCAGAGAAGTGAAAGTGGGGGTCGGGGCAGTGCGTTTGGACAGACAGTGAGGTCAGGCAGGATAGATGACTGTAAAAATGAAAAAATGAATAAAACAAGAAGAGCAGAAATTAGAAACGAACTGCTGTGGGCTACAAGAAGCCCCACCAGTAGTGAAAGAAATGTGACTGTGAAATGAACTAGTGTGTGTGTAATGGAACAGAAAAGGTAACGTCCAAGAGCTCAGTGATGATAAACTGCCACACCTTCATCCATTAGCAAACCTATAGAGCAGTAAACCACATCCAGAGGCCCACCACAAGCACCTCACAAGCTGCTATTAGTGTCGCTCAACCATCATACTAAATGGTGACATGGAGCATGGCGGTGGACAAAAATACTTCTTTGCACAAGTGGAAGGCTTTGGCCACTAATGGAAAGCATCTTTGTGACATCAATGGCTCAGAGGCCATTTCCTTGAGTGAATCGCTTTATGATTCCATTTGAAATTTTTGGAGACTTTACACTTAACGCCAATCTTGGATGACATGATCTACTCTGAAGTAAATTGATACTTTATAGCCTGTTGAGGTTCATGGCTTAAAAGTTATTATAGTGCAAAATACTCAAATGTACTGAGTTATATGCTCAAAGGTTGTGGGAAATAATTTATTCGACAATGGAATTGTGTGGATTTACAAAAAATGTATTATTATTATTTACGTTTCTTCAAATGTCTACAGTCTAATATTAAATCATATTCGCTTCTAAATTTACCACATGGATAACTTTACCGATACAGTTTTAGCAAGTGATCACTGCAAGTGTGTTAGGAGGATACTAAACATGGCATTGTGCAGTACAGACCATCATCATGAGAAAATAGATTGATGATTTTTTTTCCCTATATTGTGTTGATGCTGTGCAACAAGTGGGCTCATGGAACCCCATATTGTGTGATTATCATATCATGCCCTTTAAAGTGACGTGAGGTCCAAGCAGTTAAGCCTTTATATTAAAAAACAATGAGGGTGAAGGTCATGCAAACATACTTGCATGCAGTATTGTTGTATTTCATCCCATAAAACACTTGTATAAAACCATAGCTAATAATCAGATGCATCCATGTTCATCTACAATGATTAGAGGACTGTGCAGCTTTAAAATTACAGCATCATATTCTTATCCAGCCAGTCTATTTTACAAGATAACATAATTATATCCTATCAGGAGAACATTACCTATACACTGATTTAATTTTGCAGTCTTTCTCCTCTTATCTAAAAATGCAGATTGCTTGACAAAAAAACCCACAAGACAATTCATTTCGTTTTCTCGTGATCCAATACAAGAGCTAATGCTCACTACTTGTTAAAAGAGGAATACTTTTTCTAATACGATATGCTTGTTTTGTTTGTTGTAGTGGCGCAGAAGTGCGCTGCGTCATACTCAAAGTTTATTAAACTTCACCTGATGGCCTAAATATTAGAAACATCAATCAGTATAATATAACAAATACAAAAGTGTTTAACAACAATAACAATAATATCTCTGGAGTTAAAAATGGATTGAGCCTTGTTATTTTTAATTCTTAATATAACTTCACGACCGGTTAGCACATCCGCCTCACAGTTCAGAGGTCGCGGGTTCGATCTCGGCTCCGGCCTCCCTGTTTGGAGTTTGCATGTTCTCCCCGTGCCTGCATGGGTTTTCTCCGGGTACTCCGGTTTCCTCCCACATTCCAAAAACATGCATGGTAGGTTGATTGGACACTCTAAATTGCCCTTAGGTGTGATTGCGGATGTTTGTTTGTCTCTGTGTGCCCTGCGATTGCCTGGCAACCAATTCGGGGTGTCCCCCGCCTACTGCCCGAAGACAGCTGGGATAGGCTCCAGCACGCCCCGCGACCCTTGTGAGGATAAGCGGTATAGATAATGGATGGATGGAATATAACTTCATTACCCGTACCTACTATTTTGACTGATGAGTGTCCAATCACAATCACACACAATATTTTGTCAGCAACAATAAAACACTCTTGAAATGTTGAAAACACAAAAAGAATAATTCAAAAAAACAAAAATAAACATGATGTGATGAAATTGTAGTGTTGACAATACGTGGGTAAAATTAATTTCATTAGATGGAGCCAATATCGATATTTGATGCTGTGCCATGAGGACTAACCATCATATTGTCTGTCTAAATCCGTACTTGTTAAGTTGTAGAACAATAGCCTCCATAACTTTGTTTGGAAATATTTAACTATAACAACTCTCTTCGTTTATATACTTGATGTTAAATATTGTTGACATCTCCCATGATCCTCTCTTCAATTCAGTACACAAGAGCTGCTGATTAAGAGGAATCAAATCAAAGATGTCATGATGAATTCATTTGGATAAAAGTTAACACAAACACAAACAAGGCCAATGTGAGCACACGCGCGCCGAGAGCCTCGCCCCCCAGGTGTAGTTCATGTGGTAATGGCTTTTAGATTGGGGCTGCGTACAAAGATGATGGGCCGGGTTAACAGATGGCCAAGGGACGGCGGCGCCAACCTTCTGTTCATCACTCAGCAGAACCCACTCTTCCCTTCTTACCTTCTTTCTCTCGTCCCCTCCACTACTCTGTCATCCCATTCCATCTCTTTTCTTTCACTTGACTCACGCCACCACCCGTTTCTTCACCCTCTAGCAACTGTGCTTCACCTCTCCTCGACCTCCCCTCTCTCTCTCGCCCTTGCTTCCTCAATTTCCGCCGGGTTGTCTGCCAGCCCCAAGTCTAATCCCCTGTTTTTTGTTTTTTTTCATGGTTTAGCCGCTCTAGCGGCCATCCCTTCCATTTCTTTGTCCTTTGCTGCTGCGCTGGGCAGATGGCCAGCGCTCACAGCTGCAAGTCAAGTTCATAGCGTGTTGGAGCACCACATTGGAGAGTATTCCTCCAAGGAGGCTGTGAACCAGTGATTAACCGGCACTCTGGCCAGGATGCGCGAGTGATTGGGGCATACAGCAGCCCTGATAGCCTGCGAGCTTGATGCGACTATAAAAAGAACAGTCAACTGCAGCTTCATGCGGAGGTTGAGCTTTGGCCCGGCTCGCCACAGCAACGGGGGAACAACAACCAAAGCCAGGTGCTTGCACGTCTAAGAGAGTGATGAAACACAGAGAGCCATGTGCTCCTTTGTCCAGAGGTGGCAAAAGTACTCACTCAGTACTTAAGTTGAAGTACCGATTCAACACGTGTGCTCAACGGGGGGAGTTTGCAATTTTACCCCGAAAATCACTTTTTGTCATATTCGTAAAAACTGTCAGTATGACCTCACAGTACTACGTGAGTAAAAATGATCTGTGAATTAAAAAAATAAATCATCCCTTTCTGGCCCCATCTTGTGCCTCTAATATGACATACAAGAAACCACTACACCTGAGGAAAACCATCCAATTAGACAGAAAGCATTTCTCACAACGGATCAATCATTTGCTGTCCACTGGTCTCCGCCAAGCTGGGCAGGCCGGCGCAGTAGAAGGAATATTTGGAGATGTGCCTGGTATGCCATTTTGCCGCTTCTGTCGACTGAAGATGACATCAAAGTCGCTCAGGGCTCAGATACCAACCAATCACGGCTCACCTGTTTTCTGAAGCTGAGCCATGATTGGCCGTTATCTGAGCCCTGAGCAACTTCGATGTCATCTTCAATCGACATGAGTGACAAAATGGCTGCCTCCTGAGATGGCTGAAAGTGGGTGCATTTTGCTGCTTAATTTATATTCCACAAACAATCAGAATGCTGTATTTCAACTGTGTGAGCCTTCATGGAACATATTCTGGAAAAAAAATATGTTTGGGTTTACTTCCCTTTTAACATTGTGAGCTGACTCATGAAAAATCCTTATTTAGCTAATGATAATTTGAAGGTGACAAGGACAATTTTTGAACACCAGCATGGAGTGTTTTTTAGACTGGCACAAGACAAAGCATTCACCACAAATAATTCAGGGAGCCGACAGCACCAAACAATTCTCTTAAATAAGATAATGGATAAAGGGACTCTTGCTTCTGCAAATCTGATACCCTTCCTCAATGTTGCTGCTGTCTCTGTTTTTTCTACCCCAAGATCTCAATCATTCGATCAATCAAGAACACAGGTTGATTTTATCTCTAACTGTAAAGAGTAAGTACATAAAAATCTACTTTAATACATGAATAACTTCCCACTGCTGCCTTTGACTCACCTCTGATAATGGCCAGCTTTGCAGTGACTGACAGCTCTCCTTCGCTGTTACGTGCGACACACTCGTAGATGTTCTCGTCTCGAGGTGCTCTGAGAGGTTGAATCCTCAGCACGGCGCCTGCGCCTTCGTCAAACTCGGTGGTCTGAACGGCAACAGAAAAATACATTGATTTCATCGCAATGGAAACAGATCCACAATAGTAAACAAGAAGAGTTGCATTGGACCCTTGGAAGTTGAACACGAAAATGCTAGGCCTTTGAATTTGCCTGGGGGATCGATACCGAGGATTTCATTTTCACTGGCCGTTGAATGCGTCAATCACCACCAATCTTAGAAAGTTCCGTTGTGACTGGCAAAAATGACGAATCATCGATATGGAGGGATGGTACTAATATACGCACAATTTGTTCATTGGCTGTTGTTGAACTCCTGACACAGGAAACATTAGTTTATTGAATCAAGTGAGGTGTCAATCGAACACCAGGAAGCAGACCTACATTTTGATACATTCCATGCGTTAGTCTGATCACGCGCACTCGACCTATGATGGAAAATATGTCCAAAATATGCGTATCTGATGGAAATATGTAACGGTTGCAGCAGCTAATAACGTGACTTTATGGATGTCAGGCTTGTTGTGGACTAACTATATTACTGGAATACTTTTACTGGACTTAATATTATCATTTTTGATGGATTATGACATTGTCCTAGACATTTATGAGGCTGAAATAGTGAGTTCCGAATTTTTTGTCTGTTTGCGATTGTTTGACATAAATACTCGCCAAGCCTGCAGATATGATTGTATCTTATAATGTTTGGTATCATTCGAATCTGCGGAAACTCAGTTTTCTAACCATATACAACATGCCCGAGAATGCTTTGAAGTTGTTCTATATATAGCGAATGTCCTATGAGCGGGACGCAAACGTCCCACCGGTGGGACGCTGGAATCGCATCAGGTTTTAAACCCTAACTACAGTATACCAGAAACTATGAGTCTCCAAACACCTTAATATCTTTTAAGTTTCAGCTTTAGAAAACTTTATTCACCCCCATGGTGCAATTCAATCTCATTTTACAACCTTACAGATCATTTGATTTGGGGAAAAAAAATGCACAGAAGTGCGTGAGTATATCGCCAATTGACAAGCACTAACGAGACCTGCGTTGCTTTTCCAGCTTTTTAATTGCAACTCACCGAGCGCAACATACACATGCAATAAAGACGCTCTTGCAACTTCTTTCATTACCAACCCGTGCTAAACTTAGCGAGTGATCCATCAATTCAACATACTTACCGGTACTTCACACCAATTATTACTTTCATATTCACCAGTGCTTTGGTGTCTTCTTGGCATTTGAGAAAGAGCTTAGAAAATATGAATGGCACAGGGGTCACAACAAGTTACTATTTTACTTTGTTATCATCCGTATCAGGACTAGCTTGTTACAAAATTGAAGTTATTACAATAACTATGAGTTTTTGTTTGAACTAAGTAATGTAAGGCATTATTACTTAATCAATATTTTACCTGTTATATTCTCAGTTAGGCATGTTACACTGCATTTCAAGCTTGTAGTGACCGAATATTGTCCTTTGCACTGGGCATGTCTAATTTTTGGGACCAAAAAGAGTGTGCCGCTTGCATTTTAAAATTTGAATTCCACCCAAAACTTTACTAAATCACAACAGGTTAAAGGGAAGTCAACCCCCCAAAATTCCTTGGAATAATATGTTATGTCTCACTAGTCTAACCATGGAATTCTGATTAACATTGCGTTTATGGAATATGAGTTAAGCAGCAAAATCAACCCATTTTTTGCCATTTCAGATGGCAGCCATTTTGTCACTTCTGTCGACTGAAAATGACATAGTTGCTCAAGGCTTGGGTTACGACTAATCACGGCTCACCTGTTTTCTGAAGCTAAGCCGTGATTGGTTGTTACCTGAGCCATGAGCAACTGTGATGTCATTTTCAGTTGACAGCAAGTGACAAAATGGCTGCCTCTTGAGATGGACAAAAACGGGCGGATTTGACTACTTAACTCATATTCCACGGACAAAATATCAATCAGAATGCCGTGTTTAGACTAGTGGGGATGACTTCCCCTTTAAGGCGTGAGTTAGGGGGAGTTAGGTCCGACTGCACTATCATCGGCTGTTTTATCTGTCATTGTTAATGTTTTCGTTTGGATGTTCTTTTTTGGTTAAATTCCAAGCTACATTTTCCAACGATATCAATCAATCAATCACATTTTATTTATATAGCACTTTTCATACATAAAAATGCAACTCAAAGTGCTTTAAAACATTCAAAGCAAAACATAGAATTATCTTCAATCAAAAGAAAAGATAAATTATTTAAAAGTTGTTGAAAGCCAAACTAAAAAGGTGTGTCTTGAGCTTCCTCTTAAAAATATCAACAGTCTCTGCAGACCTGACATCCTCTGGCAGGCTATTCCAAAGGTGAGGACCAAAATGGCTGAATGCAGCCTCGCCATGCATTTTGGTCCTCACCCTTGGAATAAATAAAAGGCCGGCGCCAGAGGACCTCAGGATCCGCGAGGGCTGGTATGATAAAAGCAAATCAGATAAATAAGATGGCCCAAGACCATTAACACATTTATAAACTAATAAAAGTACTTTAAAATCGATCCTGAAACACACAGGGAGCCAATGCAGCAATTTCAAAACTGGCGTAATGTGCTCCCGCCCTCTGGTTCTCGTCAGCACCCGAGCGGCTGAATTCTGCAGTAGTTGCAGTGGTGAAATGCTCTTTTTCGGGAGGCCAGAGAGCAGGGCATTACAGTAATCTAAACGACAGGAAATAAAGGCATGCATCAGCACTTCCGTGTTAGCCTGAGAGAGAAACGGGCGGACTCTGGCGATATTCTTAAGGTGATAAAAACCAATCTTGGTTACATTTTTAATATGAGGAATAAAACTGAGCTCAGAGTCAAAAATGACGCCAAGGTTCTTCACACAGTGTGAGGGATTAAAAATGTGTAGTTTTGGTAAAAGCTTCTCTCTCTGACCTTCGGGACCGATAACTAAAACCTCAGTCTTGTCCTCATTGAGCTGTAGGAAATTATCTGCCATCCATGACTTGATATCTAAAATGCAATTTAAAAGGGTATCAATGGGTCCTGTGTCATCAGGAGACACGGCAATATACAGCTGCGTGTCATCAGCATAGCTGTGAAAGCTGATGCCGTGTCCCCTGATGACATCCCCGAGGGGAAGCATATAAAGATTAAAAAGTAAGGGGCCTAAAATCGAACCTTGAGGAACCCCACATTTGATTTCATGAGTTTTAGAGGAACAAGTATCCATACTTACAAAGAAATATCGGTCTGTGAGATAGGAATAAAACCAGTCAAAAACAGTACCAGAGATGCCCACTAGATTTTTAAGTCTATTTAATAAAATTTGGTGATCTACTGTATCAAAAGCAGCGCTTAGATCCAGTAGCACCAAGACTGTGAGTTTTCTCACGTCTGCAGTGCACCTAATATACACTATACTGTATCTAATTCACCATAGCTAGACTTAGCAATAATGTTGAAGTTTTCCATAATTTCAATGTTAGTTTTGAGTTTATTATACTTCACCCCATCATTAAGACACATACCTGCAGGAAACTGATGTCTTGTGGAAAGACACCCCAGCAAGTCACACTTACCATTCAGGGCTCACTGTTTGGAATTCAGTGTAGTGCCATGCATTAAGTTACAATCAATTATTAATTTTCGGGCACACATGGTCTTAGTAGCATGCTTACATGAAAAAAACCCCCCACATACTAAAGCTTCAATCAGATACAAGTTGCTCATTGGTGCATGAACCCCCACGACCCCTCCCCCTTCCTCCCTCCCTGAAAAAAGAAAAAAGGCCCGCGATCATTTGCATCTGTTCATCCCTCCGAGCAAGCCAACGATTGCTTCATTTAACCCCATTTCCCAATGGCTCGTCCTAAACTGCCAAAGAACATAATGCTGAATATTGCCTTTGAGTGAATAGTAAAAATGTTAGCACATAATGATTTTAATGGCACCGATTAAATGTTAATGCTGGGAGTATCCACAAGTATCCCCTGATATTCACTATATATATATAAAACATCTATTTATGTGGTTTCATAAGAAAGACGTTCGACAAAACAGCATCCTGTTTCCCAAGTCATAAAATAGTGGTGCTTGATTGACAGCTGGGCAGGTCGTGCTGTCAGGCCTTTTAGTTGTCACTCCCGCAGCTTCCAGCAGCGGAGAGAACTGCTTGATTTGTAATGATTTTGAAGCCACTTTTAATATACATGCCTTTTTTTTTTTTAATTAATAATTTAAAGATGGCAGGGTTGTTACCAAGAAATTTACAATACTTTACTTTGGGAAACAGATGACATTTTGAAACCTACTGTAATTATACATTGTCAGAACATTACAATGATGTACTGTTAGATAATGCTGGGAAAACATGTGCTTCAGGACCACATGATGAGTTATATGAGAAGCCGTACGTCAGTGTTGTGCATGCCATGCAGCAAACGTAAGCTTCTGACATTGCGCACTGTGACAACCACCTCGATACGCTGAGAGTTGACTTTCTTGCCCTTCTTGTTCCAGTAGACGACCGGCTTGGGATTCCCGGTGGCCTGGCACACAAACGATGCCACGCCCCCTGATACGCCAATCTGGTCTGTGGGAATCTTGGTGAACTTGGGCGCAGCTGAGAGGAGAAAGCAGAAACAAACCAAAACGCATGTGAAAGTTGATCACCCAGAGTGACAACACAATAAACACCCTGCTGACTAATCCCAAATTTGCACCGGTCACAGTTTGTGTTGTGCTGCCTTGTGTTGAGCTAAATTCCTGGGTATCATCTAGAGGACACGCTGAAGGACTTCCTGTGGGTCATAAATAAAAGATTGCGTTAGGCTTGAGAGGAACGGCTCTCTCTGTCCAACTTGCTCTCTTACACTCTGCTTCCAGGCCAGTCGAGCTCTGAACTACTGCAAAGACACTCTTAAGCAAGCATTAAGTGCACAACGTATAAGCATCTAATTGGTGTGTATTAATAACAGATGGGTCAATTTGTCAGCAGAAATATCACCTTGGGGGATTTATACTTGTAAATTCTGAAGATCTTTACCGTTTCATTCAGCCTATCAACATTACTGTTAATTTGTTTTACCCAGAGGGCGGAATTGGAGGAGAATGATGGGGACCATTATGCTTTGTGTTGGAGTGCAGGATTAGAAATGGGCTGCAATTGCCCTCTGAATGAAAACAGCAATTTTCCAAGCCGGCCATTGAGCCAATATTACTGAACCTATATTTTTCCTTGCGAGTGAGTCAGATCAATCAAACAGCCAACATGCACCCACCCCTTGCTGTCTATGGCCTGTTGCCATGGTGGCCATCTTAACTCGTCAGCTACAGAATCGCTGCGATCCATCAGGGCGAAGGCAGGATGACCCTTACCATGGCAACCTGAATCCCTCCTCCCACTCCCCTAAGTCTGGGCGGCTGCGTTGTCTCTCTCCTGATTCTCTCAAGACAGAATAGGAGCTAAAAAAGCCGATCAAACAATCACTTGCAGATTCCAAAAGGCTGTTTGTACATTTTCACACCTCCAAACTTAAAAAAAAGGCATTCAGTTTCATTACAGTGACTATAAATAACGAACACGGCATTGCTAAAATGGCGGGTTTTCTGCGGTGTGAGGTTGTCAGGCCTTGGATGTTGGTAAGAAATTACCGAGTTTGATTCCAATATCGAGACTGCCAAACCCATCTCGTTTCCCATCCCTATCTATAACCTTTATAATTCTACTGAAAAAGAACAACATACTAGGTGTGTTAGAAAGGTTCCATGACTGGTGTCACAAAAGACATATTTCAAATCCAAAATAAAAATTACAACTTTCCCCCTTGATGTTCTTCTTGGCCAGGAAGTGTAGGATTAGTATTAAAGTAATATGAGCAAGCAGGAGTTGTTCTTTGATAATTCTCACCTCTTCTCGCGCACTGAATGACGGAAAGGATCTCTTTATAGACATGCTGGTTGATTGTCTAGTGCACGATGAAGGGGGAAACCCGTAGTTTGTAGTTTTGTTTTGAAAATATACAATTCTATTGAGACACCTGGAAATTGATTTTTTTTTTTTTTGACACACCTCAAATGTACAGGTCAAAATTAGCATGACGTACACTCTAAAAACAGTTGGGTTAGGTCAAAAATTGACCAATCCATTACTTGGATCAATTTAACCCAACTTTCTGGGTTGTTTTTGCTGTAAACAACTCCCCAAAAGTGAGTAGTTTTATACAAAACATAAAAAAATTTTGCAAGAAGTACAAAACAATGCCGCGCACAAACTAATTATGGACGCAATCACGCACTAGAACAACTCTTTGGACATGATGGCTCGTGATCTACAGCAGCGGGGTGCCGTATCTGCAGCTCTGAGGAGCCCAGAACTGCGATGACATTCCTCCTGTTGAAGATCGACTGAGAAACAAGTTGAACTCTACAATACAATACAATTTTATTTATATAGCGCATTTCATAACAGCTAGAGCTGTAACAAAGCACTTTAAAAACAATACAATAAATTAAAAAAAACAATAAGAGGCAGTGATACATCTATTAATAAGTATATCAATAACTATTCAAATATAAGTAAAAATTTAAATAAATAAAGCCAATAAATAAACATAAAACTCTATATACAATTGAGTTACTGCCCCACAAGCACAGTTGGATTTTGTCAAAGTATTCAGTAAGAGGATCTCTAGATCTCAGCTTTAGCTGTTATTGCAGCAATATTTGAGAGCACGTAACAAAAGTGACTCTGTTTGCATTTGCACTTTAGAGCTACAAGATTAATTTTCTTGCAGTCTGTTCGATAAAAAAACATTTTGAAAACTGAAAAAATGACATTAGGTATTTTTTTCTATTCGAAATTTAGCAAAAATCTCGTCTCGTCTCGTTCTCACGGTCTCAATCTCGTGAGACATCTCGTCTCGTGGGATTTTTGTCTCGTCCCATCCCTAGTGGCCAGCTATTTAAAAGTTGCTTTCACCTATATTAATTAATCTAAAAAACATATTTATATTTTACATAACAACATTAAATCATAATTAACGCATGAAAAGGTTAAAATATTTTTTCAAATTTAGATTAATTAACATAGGCGAAAGCAACTTTTAAATAGCTGTCCACTGTAGTGACCACTATGCATGAAAGGGTTAATATAAATATGTATGCTGCTCTGTGCAATAAGAAATAAATAAAGCAAATCCTGAATGTCAGAAATGAAGTGGTCTCATTTAATGCTTAGCCGCAATCCTCAACAGGATGATACATAAAGCTGGAGTTGGCACAGTGCAGTCAATCAGAACAAATTCATGGCTGTCATTTGAAGTCCCAAGAGCACCGTATATCTGGCCTACTAAACTCAAAGAGGGGCTTGGGGACGGTGGGAGTCATGAGCCCCTAAAACCTGCGAAAGTACAAAAAATTGTAACCTCGGACTGCCTCGTTCCTGTGACAGGATTATGCCTGAATTTCATATGCTTTGTTGTGCACGAACATGATCTAACTGGCTTTATGTAAAGTCCAGAATGTTTTCTGTACTCCCTTAAATGCGCTTCAACACCAATCCTCTTGCAAAACCGACCCCGCTGGCAATGTTACCACTTAAGCCTCTTCTTAAAGCCCGGAAAAGCCCTGCAAGGCACTGACTTTGGTTGGATTTGCACTGAACAAAAACTTGTTATGACTGCACGGTTGTGTGAAGCTGCCCGGAAAATAGGGGACTAATGAGAGGATCTTTCTCTTAATAAAAGCTCTCACTTGTTTTCACCAGAGCAGACTAATCTTCTACCAATTGCCTACTTTTTGAAAACCTTTTTTAAACCTGTGATCTTCTAAGTGACTGATTGAGGCTGCGCTTAGTGGCAGGTGTAACAAAGCGATCAACATTGGAACGAATGGAGGTCTGTCTGCTACAAATCAGGATGTGACAGTCCTTTTGAAGTGGTAAATGCAAATTAAATACATCCTCTTTGAAAGACATATATGGACCAGGAAGAGCTGCTGTTACAAATTGCATTTGGTCAGAGAAATCTGACTGATGTCAAGGATGGATTGACATTAAAATCAGATGAGGTCTGACAAGTCTTTAAGTCATGTTCACTAATATAGTTCTTGTGTTTTGAAAAATGACAGTTTTATCACATTTTAAAGTCAACCAAAACATCTTTTTCCAGAATATGTTCTATGCAGGCCCACTAGTTGAAACATGGCATTCTGATAAATATTGTGTTTGTGGAATACGAGAAATCCACCCCTTTTTAGCTATCTCAGGGGGCCCAAAATGGCCACCCCCTACGATGGCTAAAAACGGGTATATTTTGCTGCTTAACTCATATTCCACAAACACAATATTAATCAGAATGTCTTGTTTCAACTACTGGGCCTGCATATAACATATTCTGGAAAAAAATATGTTTGGGTTGACTTTGACTTTAAACCTATTACCTGAATTACAGAATTATTATTATATTACCTGATTTACCTTAATTATTATTAGTATTATTATTAGTATTATTATTATTATCTTCCTGTATTTTTTCATTTGTACATTTTTGGGGTGAATCACTGCAATGTGCTTAGTGTCAACATGTGAATAGCATAAATGCCATGTGACTATTTTTCATTTCATTTGCTAATTTTATGTTGAGAATTAAATCCTGTTATGTTCAGTCCTGTTACTCTCATGAAGAGCTTCACTAAAATAAAACCATGATATAAAAAAAAACAAGTTGCCTGAGAGGGTCTAAAACATGTCTTAAGTAGCTCAATATGTGTAATATTATGAGATTTAGAGTTGTGGGAAAAATGTAGAAATGTAAGTTTGTTTTGAAAGTGTTACAACATGCAAATAGCACCGAGTCGGTGGAATAACACTTAAATAACGATTGATCATTCAAATTATTTTTTGAAATATATTTCTTTCTACATGAAAGGTTACAATGGAAATGTATAGCTTTACTGCATACCGTCTGTAGAAGTCAATGATATGGCAGGAAAAATAGCATGGTTTCAAATTACTAATACAAATGAAAAAGAACATTAAAACAACAACAATACCTTACAGAGAAATGCAATTTGCATTGTTTGTTTTGTGAGCGTGTGCAGTGTGAGTATGTGTGTTGACTACTGAGGCAGGAAATCTGTGCAAATGTTGTCATCAAAAGGATGATGAGAAACATGCTGATGGGACCTCCCGGCTTATCAAAACACATTAACAAGCAGCAGTCCAGTTCCAATGTACTCACAAGGCTGCTTTCACTCCTCTGTATCACACTCAAAAACCCGCAGACGCACACACACACACCCACACGCACACACACAAACACCCACACACCTTTTTACAGACTTGCAAACATGGGCATGCCAAATCCCGCACATGTACCCCCATATATTCACACTATGGTTCAATACATTCACACCTGATTATCCAGCAGCTGCCATTCTCCGGAAGAAGTGAGACACCTATGATTGGTTGGATATGGTTGCAAGGTTGTCTCGGAAGATAACAAGACAGCCAGGCATCAAGAAACGCTCAAATCTGATTGACTGTCTGTCTATTTCAATGTCAATATGCAATTTCTTCAGACATCCTTCCTATTTTCTGAGAAATACTCTCAGCTATCACAGAACTAGTTGCTACGGCAACCAAATAATGTAGGACAGCCTGTTCTCACAAGAATTTAGGAAGGTTTCCGACAAACGGAATGGACAGTAATGAATATAAACGACATTGATATATGACATAGTATGCAAAAGTGTTTGGGACTTAAAGGGACGGAGGGGCCAGGATGGCCAATTTTTCACTAACAAATTCATTTAATATATTTTTTGATCGGGAAAATGAAAAGAGTTGCCATTTTCTATTTTATCCATTCATTTTGGAGAAATTAGGAAAGAAGTGACTCCATGTACGGAAACAGTCGAAAAGGTACGTTCCGATGCGGCCAAACTTGGTTGTGGAGTCAGCCTCGCTGGAACTTTCATTCCTTTAAATGTCTTTTCTGTGTGTCTTCTCTATGTTTTTTATTTTTTATCTCACAGCTACAGTACATAGCCTGATAGCCATGTTCATTTTGAAGAAAAGTAGTCACATTTAACATTTTAATTTATTTCAACAGATTCCCACTTTCCCCAGTGTATAACACATTATCTAATGTCAGTGTTTTGTTTTGAAGAAAACTAGTGATATTCCACAAATTTACTGTATTATATTCAATTTTTAGTTACATAGTCATCCATTTTCCCATTGAAGGACGATGCATGAAATGTGTGTATTTTTCCAGTTATATTATATAGCCATGGGACAACCAGGGGGGCCCCAAAAGTGTGTGCGAATGCATGCACAGCCCCTTTTCACCATTGAAAAGATCAGCTAACAGATGCACACACACTCTTGGGGGGCCCTTGGTATAGTTCCAAGGCTCCACAATGTAACTGGAAATAATATAAGAATTCCATGCATCGCCCTCAATTGGAAAATGGTTGATTATGCCAGTCAAACTGTCAAATAACACTACTACTGTATTCTTCAAAATTAAATAACTTTAGATAATGCATGGTTATATACTATCATGGCAATGAGAATAAGCAGGTCAATTTTTTGGCCACAAAGGTGTCCAGAGAGTAACTGGCAATGCATGTTTTTTGTTGTTGTTTTTTTTTAATGAATAATCGACTTCACAAGGTATTAAATCAATCACATCTAGACTGCTCTGTCTATTATTGAAGACGTTTCGTCTCTTATCCGAGAAGGCTTCATCAGTTCATGGCTTGGTTAGGACTGCACCAGCCTAAGTTAATGTGGCAAACCCGATTACCGGTACTTGGGCTCCAAGTTGGAGGCACGCCCAACCACGAATGGAATCATTCGTCTGGCATGCAAAATGTTCAGACTCCTTCCAATAAGTTAAATAAAAAAAAAGATTCGATTTTGAAAATTTCAGTATGTGATTTATGAAAAAATACAGA
Source organism: Filicampus tigris (assembly GCF_054856515.1). Lineage (NCBI taxonomy): Eukaryota > Metazoa > Chordata > Actinopteri > Syngnathiformes > Syngnathidae > Filicampus > Filicampus tigris. Next base: position 10,272,926 of record NC_141226.1, read on the forward strand.
AAAATATTTAAGTATATTGATTTGAGCAGTTCTTGAGCATAAACGTATGACACCCAGTCGACCTCCTCTCATCTGTTCCAGCACCCAAAGAAACATGGATGTTGGATGTGTGTCTCTAAGGGGTGTGGCCCTCTGAATTAGTCTTTGTGTGAGCATCTCCTCTTCAAATTCTGTATTTGAAAGTTTGTCAGTGACTGGGGCTGTTCTCGCTCACATACATGCCTGACAGCATCTTGATTAAATGCTTCACATTTTTTACACTTCACTCATGCCACGGCGTATCTGCTCTCTTGCACTTTGGTTTATGAAAAAATGTATGTATGCTTAAATAGCATGATAAGAACTGTAAAATACATTTGACATACCTATTACTGCAGAAAGATTGTTCACTTTAATTAGCAGGATGATGAGATGCAGAAGGAGACACAGGGGGGAGGTCCTGAGGCGGAACCCAGGGATCAGCCTCCTGGACTGGACTAGTGCTCCGCCCGTGCTGCACAGATGCATGTTCCCACTGTCAGCTGCTTGGAGATGACTGAAATGTGGTTGGGGTTTCACTCAGCAGGGGTAGGCACTCTGTAGACACACACACACAAATTCATGAAGGTCAGCCAAAATGGATGAAAACATAGTCGCCACATCTCTGATTCATCGCTGAAATGTCATTGCACAGCGAGAGGAAGAGGGGGCTCATCCAAAAATTCAGAGCGAGGTAGGAGAAAACCTCCTCATGAACAAAAATTAAAGGCAAATTCATGCTAATGCAGGATTAAGTCTTTTGATTTAGCCGGAGCACTTCTAACTGGGATTAAGGGCTCATGCGGACCAGCCCTGACTCAACTAATACTGGAACAAAAGCGCCACTGTGCACCAACTAAGACAAAAAACAGGCCGAAATTGTTTTTGCTTCAGCGTTAATGAGCCTCTGTGCTCGTGAACCGTGAAATAAGCTGCAGTGATACATTTTTATGTTACTTTACTCTCCTCAAAAGTCATAATAATTTCATTTATCTTTCGCTCAGACTTAAGTAATTCGATTTCACTGTTATGGTGGAACGTAAAGGAGTCAATTAATAATAGCGCTCGAGTGTGCTACTGTAATAGAAAACATTTAATTGAGGGGTCAGAATGCGGCAAAACTGCAATAGCAGCATATACGTCAAAGACTGCGGACTTAGGGAAGGTCGTCATCAGCCCCTCTTCTCGTAAAAGCGTGCGCAGCTTCACATATACGGCTTCACCGCTCTGTGTTCTTGCAGAGAATTACACAGGTTGAGCAGAGGCTCACTGTCCCTCAGTCAATAACTCTTGAGTCCTGTCCTCCTCCGCAACTCCTTCATGTCAGAACACAGGTGGGGGAGAAAGGAGCTTTTGTTAACCTGTCACACATATGATACATGTGAGAACTAAGAGCATCACCAACACTGAGTATGGGGGTAAAATTAGTGGGGATGCCGAAATGTATCCATGAAGCGGAGGTCGGGCTACTTACACATGACATGACCAAGACATTCTAAACAATTTGGTGCACGGGAATAATTCAGGGAATTCTATTAGAGTATGCCCCATTTGCTCAAAGCAAGGGCCCTTAGGCCCGCCGCTTACCAAGTGACGCCGCTTAAAGCAACTCAAGTGGATCATGGCAAAAAAATTACAGTCAGCAACTCTTCGCCGCACACTAAGCGACTAAGCACAGCACATTGTCCAAATAGCTAAAATTCAAAAACTGCGACCCTCTATCAGGTTTGAAGCTCAACATACAATACACTGTAATGTTTTATTTTTTTATTGACACATTGAGAAAATGGGTGAGAATAAGGAGTGTGGATTTGTGGGTTATTATTATTTGTTTTGGACTCCTGACAATGATTGATTGCCCAATTCATTGATTGCACCTGTGCATTTCGCCGAAAGAGAGTTATTTTTTCAATAAAAACACAGTTATCTATATCTATCTATCTATATCTCCCTCTCTCTCTCTCTCTCTCTCTCTCTCTCTCTCTCTCTCTCTCTCTCTCTCTCTCTATATATATATATATATATATATATATATATATATATATATATATATATATCGATATATGTCTATATATATATATCGAAATATGCCTATATATATATATATATATATATATATATATATATATATATATATATATATATATATATATATGGGCGAAACGGTGGTTGACTGGTTAGCACGTCCGCCTCACAGTTCAGAGTGCATGTTCTCCCCGTGCCTGCGTGGGTTTTCTCCGGGTACTCCGGTTTCCTCCCACATTCCAAAAACATGCATGGTAGGTTGATTGGACACTCTAAATTGCCCTTAGTCCTGTGATTGTGAGTGTGGATGTTTGTTTGTCTCTGTGTGCCCTGCGATTGGCTGGCAACTAATTCAGGGTGTCCCCCGCCTACTGGCTGAAGACAGCTGGGATAGGCTCCAGCACGTCTGCGACCCATGTGAGGATAAGCGGTATAGATAATGGATGGATATATATGGTAGGCGCGGTGTTTACATATACTGTAGTTGCAATTTTTGTTTTTGTTTTTAATGAATTGCAAAATTCCCAGTACAGTAATTAAAGACTTCAATTTCTGTAGAAATTGTGTGTGAATGTTGAATAATTGACACTGATGCCGGAATTGTTTGAATCGGTTGAGAAATTTGGAAAGGTGTGGTCAAATTGTAAAATGTCTCCAGTAATTTGTTAACTTTGAAATGAAATATTTGGAATTTTGGGGACATTGGGAATTTTGAAATAGTTCTCAAGACAGTCTGAATGAGCAGAATATTTCGGAGTGGAATGGTTTGAATCCGGCTGCATATGTTGTGGAATATGGGTGAAGTAAAATTTTGAAAATGTTTGTTTTCTTTTCAATGGGATTTAAAATGAAATAATGGGAAATGTGGATTGGGGAAAAAGTGGAGCTCCGGGGATTGTAACATTTAGATTTAGATAGTATTTTGACACTGGAATGGTTTGCCGGGGATTGTAACATTTAGATTTAGATAGTATTTTGACATTGGAATGGTTTGGACTATTGTTCAGCATTCACACTATTACCAGTAGTCAAGTACTGCTTTCGCCAATAAGTTCCTTTTTGTTCTGTTGTTGTCATTTTCAGTTTTAACTTCTCACCATGAATACCCTTGTCCACACAAAAAAAGCAGAAGAACACAGGATAAAGAATTTGAAAAAAATACAGACTGTGTGGTGGCTGCTCAGTGGAGCATGTGGCTAAAACATGGGGCCAGAACATCCGCCTCATAAATTTTTGTCTGAATCTTGGTTCAGTCTTTCCCCTGTACTTTTGTGAGTTTTCTCCAGGTAATCCACTTTCATCCCACATTGTCAAAATATCCAGACTAATAGATTTGCTGAGAACTCTAAATTGACATTAGGTGTAAATCTGAGTGTGAATGGTTGTTTGTCAATACCTGTGACTGACTGAACCGCTTTTTAGTCTAAATCATTTGAAATAGACTCCGACTCACCTCGGACCCTGAACAGGATAAGCAGTACAACATGGATGAATGGATGGATGTGGGAGGTTAGAGAGTGAGGGAGATCAGCTGTCTAATTCCTTCTTGCCTCCTTTTCTGTCAGGCTTTAGATTCTTTTGACTTGTAGACCCATCTGTTTTCCTTGGAATTTTACATCAAGAGCCAAGTTGTTCAATAGTAAATTGTTCACGGAGTAGAAAGCAAGCCTATTTATATTTTTTAATTTTTTGTCCAGTCAGATGTCATCTCATGTAATCTTTAACACCGCTTATCCTGTACTGGGTCGCGGGGTTGTGCTGACGCCTATCCCAGCTGACTTTGGGCGAAAGGCGGACTACACCCAGAACTGGTTGCCAGCCAGTCACAGGGCACACATAGACACCGTCACTGAGCGGGAACCAATCCCACGCTGCCTGCCCACAAGTCAGGCCAGTGTACCACTACATCATCAGTGATCCGTTTCAGCCAACAAGTCAATCTATTCCCCCCAGGGCCAGCAGAATCAGTAGGCCCATGTAACTTCAACTAAAAAGAAACAGGACTGTTTCTTTAACCAATCAAGATTTCAAATTTGATCTCACAGGGCCAACGGTGCCAGAGTTCTGGCCCATGATGATGTCAGCATTTTTCCATCTTTAAATTGTCTGGGCAGAGCAAAACTCGTTACAACCAACTACTCTGAGTAACCTATTGATCCCCTCCCCCACAATAAAATTTTGGAGAAAATATATATATATTTTTTTTACAAGCCCAAACAAGACGTAAAAAACGCTGAGCTTTACCATACATTTACAAAAACAACATATTGAGGAAAAAGGTAAATAAAGCAGAGACTATGCAAATCCAAGGGTGCCGAACCCCGGCTATGTAGAGGTCAGCTGTAGTTTTAAGATGTAATTGTCAGGTTTTCGTGGAGGAGGACCCAAACACAGGAGGCAAAATGGTGTGCAATATAAAGTACAAGGACTGAAAGAAAGCGTGCAACTAAATACAGAAAAGTTGACGATACAACGAGGAACACCTGGACAAGACACAGAGGGTAGGAGGAAGCTGGTTGGCTAACACAAGGGACCGGGACGACAAACACAGGTGGACTCAATAACTTAACGAGAGAAAGACAAAGGAACACAAGGAAAAACATGAAACTACATTCAAAAAACAAACTCAAAACAGTAACATTACCACTGCCACTAAATGGAAGACATGGCTTAGCTGCACTAACACCAGTTCTTATACTGCCTTGTACTCAGAGGTGGGTATTCGTCAATGCTTTAGTCTTTCTATGAGTTCTCGTCTATATTTCAGGCCCGCCCAGTCGAGCTGAGTCAGCCAAATGGCGTCGAGAATGGACTTACTACTAGTACCACGTCACACGCAAGTGCCCCACTCCTGACACGCAGCCAAACAGTGTTGTATACCTTTCGGTCCCACAGACGCAATGACATGTGTCCCATATGCTGTGCATGACTGTGTGTGTCTGCTGGTTTTATTTGCTATTTTTTCTTTATTTGGCGGCGTGTCTGCTTGTGAGGCACCTCCGTGTGACGTGAAAATTATGTTCTCGACACCGATTGGCTGTCGCCGACGAGGGACGGACTGGGACCACATGGGTCAGCTGGAAATACAGACGGGAACTCAGTGACGGATAGACCATGCCCAGCTCTGCCTATGCTACAGTGTGAGTAGGCCTCATAATTTTTTTGAGGATTTGGAATGATAAAATGCACACAAGAAAAAATCTTGCACTTAATGTTGGTTTGCTGTTGAGCAGTTTTGTGCTGTCCTTGAATGTTCATTTTTGCGCAAGATAGCCCTTTGCACTGGAAAAAAAATCACAATATGTGGTTATTTTTTTGCTACCTGTACATGTATTGAGAAATGTAATATGAAACATGAAACATATAAAAAGCACATATTTTGCACATATGCACATATTTTGTCCATATTTAAAGTGGCATTTTTTTTGGTCATACCCCTGGTTAAGAGGTGCGTAGTCCCATGTGCCCCCCCGTGTTGCATGAACAATTTTGACAAACAAATATGTTTGTGGCATGCTAGCGGTGGTATTAAGAGTCGGATTAAATCGGGTGACTGAAGGCCAAGGTACTAACTTGCACGGCCCGCCACGGGTAAGTGCGCAGAGCGTGACACGGCATGGATCCGCGGTTGATAGTCCGTATTGTCATTGATGTATCAGCATGCACAAACGTGACATCCCCGCCGCGTGGGCGCAAATGGTGTGTTGAGATTACCGCTGACCCCTCCTCGCATATTTTCCTAAACGAAAGAGGCATTTCTGGCGCGTTACATATTCAAAGACTCCCCGTGTACTGATTGAGCTAATGACCTGCTCCAACACATTACTGGCTGCCACTTCCTCCTCTAAAAATAGCCAGTCTGGAAAAGCACGTCTGATATACAGGCTCTATTTCGTTCACCGCTCCGTAGCCTTGGTCTTATCTCAGGCCGGTGTAATCGAGGTTGAATAGAAAAGCTTTCAACATGTCCGTTTTTCAATTGAACAATATGATAAGAAGAATCAGGGCTCATTCGAGCTCCAGCGGCAGCACGTTAAGTAAATTCCCCTCTTAGGGAAACTCAATTTGCTGCTGTTAATCTAACTAGGGCTGCCGCTCAGTGTGCAGACACATGGCCACTCCAACATTAGACGCTGCTCATATTTATTTCACTGTCTGCTCCCTCTCTCCCGTTTGCCCGGTTTGCGGAGGCCTCCCTATCTCACCGTGCCCTCAGCATAACCCTTCATATCTTTCCTGCGGTTGATCCAGTACTCCCTGTTGTCTTTCACCTGCTGACAAAGCCCTCTCTCTTCCCCTTCCACTTTAGTCACTCACCCCGCGTCCTAAACCCTTAATCTTTCCCTCGTCTCAATTCTGCATTAGGTGCTGTATTCCTGAAATCTCCTCATCTCCCTCCTCCCTGTCCCTTTGTCTTCTTGCTAACCTCTCATGATGCCATCCTCCCTGCGGCACCCTTTCATTCATCTCCCTCCTTCTTGCTGCGCACACTCTAACCTCATACTTCGGGCCAAATCCTTTCTCCTCTGCCTAGCTGCTCTGCATCGGCTCCTCCAGCTGCTGCTGAGCCATCCACAGCATTCGAGCAACATTCTTTGGAGCGTCTTACAGCTGGGTTATTGGAGGGAGCCAGCTTAAGCAGAGGCTGTGAGCAGGGGCATGCTGGTGGTTGGGTGGTTAAAGTCTTTGGGCGTGTAGAAAGAACTGCATGCACTGTTGGAGGGGCTGAAAGGAAAATACGTGGTCAATATTGGGATCTGGAGATTAGAGGCGCTCCTTCCAATATGAATGTCAAGAATTTATGAATTGATGGTACTTTAGGTGAAATTAAGTTTTGAAATGTTAAACTTTTCCAGGGACACCCTCATAATCTTAATTAAACATGGCTGCCACGTGGACCCCTAAATATCAAAGAAATTAAAAGGTTGCCTATTTTCAAGAAAAAAGCTGTAACGTTCCGACAACAAATTCAGATTCTTCTTATTTCTTTTTACCGAGAATAAAAAGCTTTATTTTCCGAAGATAAAGGCGTAATATTGTCGTATTAAACTCAAAGTTTCCAACAATTATTGTATGTTCTAAAAAAAAAAAAAACTCTATTCAGTCAAATTATTGTCAGAGCTTTTAATTGTCCCAAAGCTAAGGTTTGATTGATTGATTGAAATCTTTATTTCAACATTTTTTGGGAACATTTCAAACAAGACAATAAAGCGAGAGTAAAATACAATAAATAAATAAGTAATAATAATAATAAGAAGAATAGGTTGATTTATTATGTTTGTTTTATTGTTGCGTCGATCGATCCACATATGTACTGTCAGTATACACTTTTTCAAATTGTACATTGTTTATTGGAAACTATTTTGTGAAGCTACAACTCCCCAACCCCAGTTTGATAACCACTGGTCTAAGGTTAATGCAGAATAAACATCCATCCATTATCGATACCGCTTCTCCTCACAAGGGTCGCGGGGCGTGCTGGCGCCTATCCCAGCTGTCTTCGGGCAGTAGGCGGGGGACACCCTGAATTGGTTGCCAGCCAATCGCAGGGCACACAGAGCCAAACATCCGCACTCACAATCACACCTAGGGGCAATTTAGAGTGTCGAATCAACCTACCATGCATGTTTTTGGAATGTGGGAGGAAACCAAAGTACCCGTAGAAAACCGACGCAGGCACGGGGAGAACAAGCAAACTCCACACAGGGAAGCCGGAGCCGGCATCGAACCCACGACCTCTGAACTGTGAGGCGGACGTGCTAACGGTAGAAGACAATGTTTAAAAAAAAAAATCCACTGACACGAATACTGGGTGGAAACCTTCTATGTCCACATTTGGTCAATTCCGGTTTTTACACGAATCCCGTTTTTACACAAATCACTATCTCCACATTTGTCTGTTGATTTTAAAAATTGCCGAAAATGGCTTGCTCTCTGTGACGGCTCAACAAACATGCCTTTTTTTGTTGTTTTGTTTTCCTGAAACGTTTTTGGAGGTGCGAGGATCCTGCCCGGCGCCGGTAGTATTTAGGCGACAAATAAACTGTACCAGTGTTGTTCTGGGGGGTGCTAAGAGCCTAAAAAAAACCTATGTGGAGCATGAACGGATTGTAAAGCCAACATCACAACCTGCTGTGCTTGATCATCCCTCAGCATCAAACAAACACATAACATAAATGAAGGCGTTGGGGGGAGGGGGGAGCCAGGGGAGGAGGGAAGCTTATTACCGTTTCAGCGTGACAACACAGATGGTCATCCAGACAGATAGATAGATGAGGGATGCATGTGCTATTTATTGCATGGAGCAGATAATGACACCACAGCTCAGGTGGTGAAATGTACACTGGTTATTGTGCTCCATCAGACTGATGTAATAACATTGTTTAGTGTGGCCATGCTCCCCCGGGAGCTGCTGGAAGACGGGTTTTTTTTTTTTGTGGGGGGGGGGGGGTGGTTGGCCATTTCGCCCATTTACCCTTTCACCGCAAGAATTTAGCGATGACAAACAGACTTGTCTACATGACAACAAGAGACGGGCACCAAAATAAAAAGATCATTCATTACAAGCTATTTGACATTTTCATGTCATGTGTCTTCGATTGTAGAATTACAAATATATTTGGCACCATTGCTCTGCATTGCACCACAGAGTTTTATGGCAGAATTCTAATTAATTCGCAGTCACTTTTGTTCTTGCATGTTTACACCCCAGCCTGTGATCTAATAGTGCTCACGATGCAACTCCAAAATAACCTTGTTTTCAATTATTCATGGCTTTGTGTGCCATTCTTTTGATAAGTTGAGAGGAAGGCTGTATTAGTCACACACTGGGAGCGGCTGGGACTGATATTACCTCACGCATCCTGCGACCTTGCAACCTCTAGGCGAGTGACACTTGCAAATTCATGTACACCCACAAGGCAATTTACACACATAAACCGCACGCCCACACACAAAACACACACCCACAATAAAAGAAAGAAAAAATAAAAACACACACAAACATAGCAGATGGCAAAGCATCATGGGGGAGATTGGCAGTCTCTCTCTGTCACACTTTTCTCTTTTAAACACAAACTTGAAGATACACATGAACACGCGCACACCCACACACACACACACACACACACACACACACACAAACACATTGAGGATCAGAGGCACAGGATGAAGTATGGCTTACTGCAGGCATGAGTTGCGTTGCCCTGGTTACATTTATAGGAGTGGAAAAAAAACATATCAATAAGACTCTCTAACAGAAAACGCACCTGCCACTCAAATATGGAGAATCTTTGCCCTGAATATAAATGAATGTGACTGCTTCAGCGGTATTTCTGCTTTTCTTAATGCTTTCAAATGTTTACATTGCGGTGACAACTTGTTTAAATTCACTGGTTACAACAGAGGGTAAATGTGCATAATGTAATGAGATGTAATGAAATATTGTAGCTGTATGTATCAAACACATGGCTTTTAAAAGATGACATACGGTTTCGATACGGACACCAAACCATTAGCAAAAATTGATTACATATATTTTGGGGTTCTCTGTTAAGTGTCACTACATAATTGACACGGTGAGGCTGATTTGTCACAGAATTCAAACGATCACTATATTAGTCCATCATTATTCAGGATATGAATATGTTCATAAAACAAGGCTGATCTTTAAGATCAATGTTTATGTTGTTGGTCTTCCAATTAACTTTAAAACTAGAATAGATGAAGTGAGAGGAAAATCCTTGTTGGGAGCAATAAAAAAAGTAAAAAAAAGGAGCCATGAGATATGAGCGACCTGACATGAGCCGTCATTCAGTCAATCACACTGGTCAGCTTTATGCGTCTCCAACGTATTTTTGACACTGATTTAAAAAATGTATTTTGTTTTTTTTCCCATAACATCAGGTTTTGGAGATATTCCCATTGTTTGACCAGTAAAAGCTTGCGCATCGCGGATTTAGGTTGTAATCTACATGTACAAAAAAAAAAACACCTGTTGCTGAACCTGACCCTTAAGTCATAAATATTACTTAAATCTATTACTATATTACATACTGCATTATATTACTGTTATTATACTATTATAAAAATCTGATATGCTAGAGAAACATTAGGGCAGATTTTGAAGCAGCGCAAAAAAAAAAATCTAGAAATGTTTACTTGCAATTCAAGCTGTTTATTGTAACTCCCAAATTAAGTTTCTTGTCAAGCTAAACATCAAACAAAGAATTACACATTATGCATTTCAAACAACCACATACTGTTGCTTTGCTTTAGATAAGTCAGTTTAGCTATGTGCTAACAAACAACGCAAAACATAATAGATGGTGTAACGAATAGCATCTGTGTCGCCGTGCTGTAACCCTTTAAACAACAGATATTTGAACACAAACAGTGCAGCAACACATGTGGACAGACAATATAACAATATTCACAGGCATATCCTATTTATACTCTAACAAAACCGACTAATATTACTGCAGATTACTGACTCGCTAACAGTAGTTCTTCATTTTTGTCATCATGTCTCTGCTATACTGGCCCCATTTTAGCCACACCCAATCACCCCCCTAAAAATCCGGGCCACTGAGTAGGTGAAAAAGATTTTCAAGTCAGTTGGCGACTAAATGTTTGTTTTCGTGTTTTCAGCTCTTATCTTCAAATGTATTTGATGTATTTAGAAGCAAATCGTGAAAATGACTTAACAGTGTCTTAAAAATCAATAAAGAGACTTCTGTAGATACTTAATCATGGAGAATTTCCTTTTTTTGGTGGTGAATATATCTCTGTTGTGATTATGAACCAGCATGAAGTTCTTATCTAATTGATGTGACATATGCGTGCAGCTCATTAGAGAAAATCACAACAAAAACAAATTTTCCCTAGGCGCATCCTCTCTGGTGTTTTAGTTTTTACAGCAAGGGTTTTTCCTCAATGTTACCACTTAATTCACCATTAAGGCGTGACTAACTGGGCGGAGGATATTCACGGTGATGGATTTATAGACACACTTTGCTTCATTTGAGCGACATTTAAAGCGGCATCACCTGCTTTTTGGTGCTTTCGTCTGCTTTGAGTGGTAATTGAAGACGCTATTAACCTTTCCCAATGCACAACATCAGCATGTCATTAAAATTACACAAAGGCATCGCAATTACTTAGGAGCATTTTAGCTGCTGGAGCCCCCCACCCACTCCATAAAAATGCTGTGGATGTGCTTCAGCTGTTACTCATCACAATTTCATAGGTAGGACAACACCAGAAATTGATGATGAGGCGTAAAAGAAGGGATGGAAAGAAGCCTGACTAAATTTCACTCCATGAAATGCACCATAAAATACTTTGCAAAGCTGCTACAGCCCAACAACATGGCAATAAACACCCACTCCTCTTATTGGAGCTCCAAGGTCAAAACCCAACACTACATCCTATAATGGAGGCAGCAGATCAGCTGGGCCACAGATGGAGTGGCTTCCACTGAGCGAAAAATGTATTTCCAAAATGGCAAAAACTGCAAAGAGTAAAGATTATAACAGGGGACCTCAGGAGGGAAAACACTCGAGGAGTGTTTGTGGAAACGAGCTGCTATCTTCACACAAGCAAGAAGTGTGTCGGAATAAGTCAGACACACTCGATTTAATAATTGAATATTGGATAACATCTAATTGAGAAGCATTCTAATTAGATTAAATGAGAGAAGTAGTCTTTTCTTACTCTTACATTTTTAATTCATCCACCTCTTTTATACATATTTTTGTGTTAAAAAGAAGTTTGTGTTAGTGCAATTCTTTATTCTTGTTTTGTATATGTAAATTAAACATGAAAATACCTTTGAAAATATGAATACCGCAGGCATTTCCAATGTTGCAAGTGTAATACTGTAGTTGATTGTAATGCTCTACAATGGTGTAATTTCATCCACATTGTAAGGCCAAACAAAAAGATAAAATAAATAAAACATAATTTATGGCAAATATTACTACTAACATAATGTCATTTGTCACTTTCTTAAAGCCATAAAAGCAGTTCAACAAATAATAAAAAAAGCTTTTCAAAATGCAATCATAATAATAGGATATTCTTAGATTATTATTCTTGGAATTGAATAATTTAAAATAATTTTTGCATTGACTCCATAAGCAGATACGTACACGTAAAGTTGTTACTAGCCTATGCTTACGTTGCTGCTCGATATTTATTTTTCAACAAGGTTAGTTCATTTGTAAACCACAAAAGGGACATTTTTTGTGGATTTAGTTTCTACCTTCACTTAACAATAAGAGGACAATTAATGATTCATACATGTCCCCATACTAAATTCAGTGCTTACTCATTCCGTAGTAACAAAAACCAAGGACGGGCACATTTTGTATTCCGTAGCATTTTCTTTAAAATGTCTGTCATAGACGATTGCTCACTGTCTGTTAGTTTCTTTTCAGAGACAAACCATTGCTGTGGAGGCAGCCACTCATTTTGTAGTCTGACGGTTGAGTCCTTGTCAACTTGCAGTCATATTAGCATATCTAAGGCCTGCATAATACTCTAATACCAGATATTTTATGTGCATACTGAGCACGCTGATTTCCACATGACAGTAGTTAGACATTTTTATGTTCTTCTAAGATCGATCTATCGTCCATCTATTTATCCATCCATCCATCCATCCATCCATCCATCCATCAAACAGGAGCATAGCCATCTCAGAAGTGGGAGCTCCAAATTGTTCAGGAGTACGCCAACTTTTATGAGCAAATGTTCGTCCTCTCATGTTCAACTGCGCGTCTACATAGTGGCCAAAGACATAAATAACCAACCTGTCCTTGTCATTTTACAGTCAAACCAGGGTTGCGCGATTAGGGTCCAGATAACAATCATGTTTTTTTTTAATCTATTTTTTTAATCAATTTGTAATCACAATTATTCATTATGTTAGGACAAACATCCATGTTTGTATTAAACAATTTTTCAACAAACAATATGTTAACAGTTTTCAGGGTAAAATGGAACTTCTGAAACACTGAAAGAACAAATAATACATCAATATAGAAAGAAAATATCTAGGAATTTAACATTTACAAAGGGCTAACTCAATGAATATTCTATTACAAAGTGCACTCACAAAATCCAGAAAATGGACCACGCAGGGGCGGAGCCAGAACGTGGCTAATGGGTGGGCCTGGAAAAATCAGGGTGGCCCTGAATATTCCTCTCACTGAGCACAATACTCCTATCCCGACACATCGTATATTCAAATAAAATGACAAACTGAATAATATGAAGTTCAGGTCTTCCTTAGACAAACACACTTATGCTGAATATCGAATAAAATAAAAAACACAATGAAACACAAATTCAAAAATAATTTAATGATTCACTAGAAGTTTAAAAGTATATATTTTTTTCATGAATCTCACTGGATAGGCAGTCTGTTAATCTGGGTGGGCCTGTGCACACTCAGGCCCACCCATGGCTCCGCCCCTGGGACCACCCATCATCATGAAGTGCTTCATCTCCAAATGCTGTACTTTCTTCTCTCGACATGACTCGCTCTCATTAGTTATCAGTAATCATTACTGAGAGATTGTAGGCTGCTGTTGCAGTGTGTACTTGCTTGTTATAAAGGCATCTTATTGAAGCCTTTAATCATGCGTTCGCCCCCTGGTGGTTGGCTGACTGCTGGTTGAAAATGTGCTTGATTAGGCATGCTGCAGTCTGCATTTTAAATGTAAATATAGCTGACGATCGGGTTAATATAATCGGGGCAGCCAAAATCGTGATCACAACCGAAAATCCATTAATTGTACTGCCCTAGGTAAACCACAATGGTAGTAAAGCATACTGCAAGAAGCCAGATAATTAAAGCGGGAGTCAACCCAAACATATTTTTTTCAAGAATATGTTCCCAGCAGCAGCCCCACTAGTTGAAACACGGCATTCTGATTAATTTTGCGTTTGTGGAATATAAATTACGCAGAAAAATGCACTTGTTTTTAACCATCTCCGGGGGCGGCCATTTTGTCTTCTGTCGACTAAAAATGACATCACATTTTTGCCTCTCAATCTTCGCGGACATATTTTGAATCAAACTCGTCCCCAGTCATTTCCAAAACTTACAGAATGCCAGGTTCCAATTTGAAATCTGAAAATCCTCTGAAGCCCACCAAAACCTCAAAACATAAGACTAAGCTCAATAATTCCCAAACATATAGTTTTCATTACCACAATAAGTGTATGTAAACATGAGGGTATAAAAATGCTTCTTAATAATTAGTCCATTTCACTGGTTCTGATCATGAATATTAAATGAGACCATTTATTGCAATCAGTCACAGCTTCATGATTCCTATCTTGGAAAGACTTGGGAAGCGTTTTTATATTTTAGTGTGAAACTTTGACAAAATATGTACAAAGCAGTAAGCACAACTTCTGAGCAGAAACTAATGATTGTGGGGTCTTTTTAGCATTAAAATACTGTAAGTAACAAAACTGTATCAGCACTAATGTCAAAGATCTGAGTCACGCTATTGTTTTCCCATCAGCGAGAAAAAGCAAACAATAGCCTCCTCACCAATTGCATTTTTTTACTCTCTGATGTATATAGCATATTAAAATGGTCAAAGAAAAGCGTGCAAGGTTTTCGGCCTGTTGCAGGCTGGTTTGCTCAACATTTTTTCAGCATTCTGCACATCTTTCTGTCTCGACTTGCTGTGTTTGTGATTGATGGCTACACCAGGGGTCACCAAAATGGTGCCCTTGGGCACCCGATAGCCCCCAAAGACCACATGAAGAGCCCACAGGCCTGTTTTGAAAATAGATCACCGGTGGTGGGAGATTGTGATTTCCTAGGAATGTTGTAAAAGTATGTGCAGCATGTGAAAAATGTACACACTTGCAGAGAGCTGTAGAAATAAAGTGTTGCACTTTGATATTCATCCATTCCATATTCTTAAATCATTGCTGATAATTGTCAATGTCAGCCATTACCATAATCAGTGTCTTCAAATTGATTAAACATTTTGAATAATAACATAATTAAAGGTCATTGGAGCAAATGTATCCATCCATTATCTGTACCGCTTCTCCTCACAAGGGTCGCGGGGCGTGCTGGAGCCTATCCCAGCTGTCTTTGGGCAGTAGGCGGGGGACACCCTGAACTGGTTGCCAGCCAATCGCAGGGCACACAGAGACAAACATCCGCACCCACAATCACACCTAGGGCCAATTTAGAGTATCCAATCAACTTACCATGCATGTTTTTGGAATGTGGGAGGAAACCGGAGTGCCCGGAGAAAACCCACGCAGGCACGGGGAGAACATGCAAACTCCACACAGGGAGGCCGGGGCCGGGATTGACAGTACCCAAGAAGTCACTCTCAGTTTCAAAACGTTTGGTGACTCCTGGTCTGTGCGGTGACTGATCATGATGCATTTTAAGGGCAAATCGGAAAAATCTAGTCCCAAAGGATTTCATTGTTTTTGATGGCTGTAAAAGTGTAAACACGTGTGGAGGGGTCAGATTCAGAAAATATCTTTATTTCTTATTTTTATTTATGGAATTTTTCAAAAGAATGACGTCGATTGTGAGAACACCACCTACACGCACAGACACACAAGACAAACACCTCCGTCCAAGGCACACCGAAGCCAATTAGTGAGCTCCTCCAGGAGTCAGGCTCCCTGACAACACGGAACACCGCCATCTCCCAGGATTGTCATTGTCACTGCCTTCACAAACCATCATCATACCCCAACTACACTTCGTTAACAAAATATGCAAGACACCTCATTTATTTATGTCGGGAAGATGATTTGTTAGAATGATTATCATGGGCTGATAACTGTAGCCTGAAGAAATGCAGTCATCTGAATGAGCTCACTAATTGGTTTAGCATTCCAAAAGAATCCATGTTGGATGGCATTAATGTAAGCAGACTTGCAGTGATTGGAATAAGAATGTTATTTTCTGCTATCATTCAGTCGCGTTGCTGTAAATACAGACAGGCACCTGGCACAAAAACTGAAGATGAAATGAAATCATACAGTATACCACAGACTGTGCTGACGATTACTTTTTTACCTCCTCCTGTGCTGCATTCTAGAAGCAATTATTCATTCATTCTCAGTTTATGTAAAAGAGCCGCAGCCCGATCAGGATGAGCTTATTAATTTTCTGGAGATGTTATGTTTGCCCAGGATTCAATTCTCTCCTGTGTATTTGAGCTACCATGGTACTACCTGACTGACTTTGTCACATGACCTGCTGCCCAGGGGGAGCTCATTATCTCACAATGGCAACGCTGCTGAGATCATCTATGGAACTTTACTTTACATTATGGTATTTGCTTAAGGTTAAGATAGAGCAGACGGCAGGGACAGAACGCACACGCATTACTGATGTATGAGTTTCATTTCGGAGGGGAAGCATATTGCTGGGGACAAGAATTCCGCTTAAATGCTCCACACGCATCCGGCCTTGCAGTTTTGCCACTAACCAGCCATTGCACGACTTCCTGATGTAGATGGGATTTGTGACGGCAAATGAATTTCTCCTTGAGGAACGATCAAGTGGTGAATCGAATCAAAAACTAGAGTAATGGGCTAGAAAAAATGTGTTTGTCCTCTGTCTTGCCCAGATTGGACGAGAATGTGTCCTGGTAAGTGAAATGCATGCCAAGGGAAGCAGACTTATGCTCGGATGCTTTCCTCAATGACTGGTCATTATTCTTCAAATAAATTCTTCCTCAGCTTTGCATTTGAGGAAGCAAAACAAATCACAGAAAGCCACAAATAAACAGTGAGTCACATTAATTAGACCCTAATGCCACCACAGACACCTGACTGTGAATCAGCAACAATCATATACGCGGAAAAGGAGTCAGTTACTTAGAAACCATCTTTACTGAAAAATATAATTGACATGTACAAAAGATAACAACCAGTCTCTGATGCATCTATAATGATGCTCATTCATTCATTCATTTTTTTAATGTATTATTATTTAAATTGAACCTTTATTTAATCAGGTAAGGCAATTGAGAACAGAGTCTCATTTCATTTATTTTGCCCAGTGATGCTTCAACAGTGATTGAGAAAACAGCCAATTACAGTAAAGTCAGATCACACAGGAAGCAACAGCGCGAGGCAGAACAATAGAAGCCATTAATGGAATGACTTTAAATCCCATCTGGGTGCTTCGTGCAACTCTAAAAGTGGACATATCCAAGGTACTCACAACATTAAAATGCATTGTAACACCTCTCACAAACCACTGTCCTGAGATTGTAATATATATATATATATATATATATATATATATATATATATATATATATATATATATATACACACATATATATATATATATATATATATATATATATGAAATGTTTTCTAATAAAACTTAACTGTGTTTGTATTGCAAAACTCTGTCGGTCTGTCGGTGAAATGCACAGATGCAATCGATGAATGGGGCCATCAATAATTGTATTGTTAGGAGCCTAAAACTATATATATATATATATATATATATATAGTAGTTCTCTCAACATAACACCTAATATTGTTGAAATCATATCAGTAATGCTTCACTCACATTACTGCATTACAGCATAAAGTGAGATAACTCTTTGAGTCCAGTACTACTGAGTAGTTTCCTCGTTCTTGTTCTGCTCAATGGCGGTCTTTTCAAAGTATTGTTTCACAAAAGCAGCTGCTCTCTCACAAACTGACATATGGACAAGGGCCTCTTCCTTGTGGTGTGTCTGAAAGTACAGGAGATATGGTATTCACACTGTGAGTCTACGCTTGGAGCTAAAGGCTTAGGTCGTGACACTAAAACATATGAGCTTGATGCTTCGGAGGTGCAGCTGTGGCTCGAGAGGCAAATGTGTCCTTGAGCAACACACAGAACACTAAGCAGCTCTTAGCATAACAGCAAAGGCCGTCGCCATCAATGCCCTGCTTTGGTTGGCACTAAAGCAAACTTTATGGGAAATTGTATGAAGGTTTAGTGCTGTTATAGCTGAATTATTTTGTCAAAAACGCCTGCAGCCTTGGAGTAACACACTACATTAAAATAATTCAAAACACATCTCAAATCAACTTTCGACTTTTAAATGAATGAAAACGTCATTGCAAGCCAAACATTGTGCTCGTTCTGGCATTCATGCAGACTAGAGAATGAAGAGTTGTTGTTTTTTACTGTGAATATTGTCATATTGTCTGTCCACATGTGTCGCCGCACTGTTTGTGTTGATAATACAACGAAAATGTTAGCCTATCTACGGTGTTTTACATTGTGTTTTAGCATTAAGCTAGTGGACTTTCCTTAGGCAAATTGATATGCTGGCTACATCTAAAAAAAAAATTCTCACAACTCAATCGACCAAGCGACTGGTCGTATTTTGAAAAATATGTAAGTCGTGTCACTTGTTAGTTAAGGTAGTACTGTGTTAGCTAAATAAAATCATTAAAAACAAAGGAATCAAATCAGAAAAATGGTCAGTTTTCTACAAAGCATTACTTTTCTCATGAAATCACAAATCAATTCCTGTGATTAAATCCGGAATGCAAAAACAACACCAAATTACAGAATGCATGTGCCTAATGATTATCAGAAATGACTAAGTCTGTCATATACAGTATATGGCCATAAATTTGGAACATCAAACAACCCATAATGAAATTTCAACCAAATGGTGGCTCTTGAAATAAAGTAAGAGGACAGCTCATCTCTATGCAAATGACCTTTGCCACTCAATGTATGCCACCAATGGTTGATATTTCCATGCCTGCAGAACAGCTGGAGTCTATACGAGCTGACTCGGGGTTGCAATGTAGACTATGCCCAGGACTGGCCGCCAGGCAATCACAGGGCAATTGTGCGGATTACACCGATAAGGTATCGAGCCCCGAAAGAGCCCCAAAAAGAGAAGAATTAGGTTGAGTCTCAACTTTGGGCAAGAAACAACAGAGATACTGTTGACTGAATTATGGCCTAAGCAGTTATGAGCGCATTCAATTAACAAAGCACAATGTGACATATTGGTGAAATCCTACTGCAAATGGACAGCCCAAATGCCATTGTTGTTACATTTGTATTCATCCCAAGTACTTCAGAGTTCATATTGCGGACACCCAGCAAAATGATATCACATAACAATAAATCATTTTTGCATGTTCATTACACAGAGTTTCTCAACCGAGGAAAAGGTTTTTGAGGACTACAGCAGATATCCACATAAGATGCTGGTGTTTTAACTATGAATGTCAAAACTCCACATTTCAAAGTTGATGATGCCAGGTCTTGGAGCAAGTTCTGATGAGGCATTTTGTCTTGTCTTGTGTCAGCCATCTTGTCAGTCAGGCCTAATGGCTCCTGTCAGTCAGGGATGTAACTGTCAGGCTGAGTCAATGGCCTCACGTCTTCTTCCCATTATTGAATAATGACCTCTGATTATCAACACATTTACCCCCGTTCTGCACACGAGCGACCTCAGCTAACATTTCTATGGAGGAGGCAGCGGCAACATGGCACCACAACAGCATCCTCCTTTGCATATGAGGAAGGAGGAAGGTGGCGTAGGAGGACAATGAAGACGCCTTTAGATGTGTCAACTGTGATAAAAGGGTGACTGAAGACAAGAGACAAGTGGACAGGAGAGGAGGAGATGAGAGGTCGTGAAGGAGTGTGCATAATTCATCCCTGCTGACACATCATAACCTGTGATTCATCTGGGGAAGGGCATCAAGTCAAGCCACCATGCCGACATCTCCTAGCCTTCACTTTTGTGGACACGTGTACCTGCACACATGCAACCATAATGGCAAACAGCCACCTGGTTTAAAAATGGATGTGCGTGCGTCTGGAGACCTTCAGCAAGGTCTCAAACTTGTGCAGCTACTTTGGCTGTACACTCACTGACCTCAACAATATAGGACACTGGCACAATCTTGAAGAGATCCAATACAAAATGTTGCCTTTATGATGACAGTAATTCCCAGTTTGACACTGGTAGGCACGCGTTCATATAACAATAAATTTATTATTGTGGTTTTTGAATGACATTGGGGCAAACGATCAGATAAAACCAACAATAACATTATCAATGAGAACAATAACAATAAGAATAATCATAATAATAAGAATAATGTGGAGATGGGGTGCTGCTGACCTCAACCTGGGACGTTATGAGTCGGTGGGGAGTCGCTTGACGCATCTCTACAACATCACATAGATAATGGGGACAGTGCCTCTGGATTGACAGATCGGGGTGATGGTGCCTCTTTTTAAAGTAACACTGTGTCGTATGTCAGTTTTTGTTGATTATGGCGGCGCCATGTGGACAAAAGCGGTAGTGTTTTGACAAAAATCAACCACATTTCCCATGCGTGCCAGCGCGTAGTGTCGTGAAATCCTGAGCCGTCCTTATAGCGAAAGGAGGAAGTGAGTATGCCGTAAAGCAATTCCGGACATTTGTATTTTTTTGTGTGCCAGGGTTGATCCCATCATCCTCAAAGTTGCTTTGTGCCATTAAAAACGATACAGACCCCCCTCAGGGCTTGAAGTCCCGTTCAACTACTGTACTTGTAAGTCAATGTTTCATCAAAAGAGTTGTGAAAAAATGTTATCAAGGTCGATTTCTTGCCCAGTGCTGCTTTAAGATGGGGACCGGAGAGTGTGTTCAAACTACATTTGAATCACACTCCTCAGCCTCCCTGGTAAGGTGTATTCAGGGGTGCTGGCACGGAGAGACCACCAGGAAGTCAAATCTCAGATTCAGGAGGAGCAGTGTGTTTTTTGTCCCGGCCGTGGAGCAGTGGACCAGTTCTATAGCCTCTGCAGGGACTTTGAGTGTCCATGGGAACCCAACCGGTCTACATGTGTTTCGTGGACTTTGCGGAGTAGGCTTTCAACCCTGTCTCTTGGGGAATTCTGTGGGGGTGCTTTGGGAGTATGGGATACCGAACCCTCTGATATGGGTTGTTCGGGCCCTGTACAACCGATGTTAAGAGTATGGTCCGCATATGCATATACTGTACATAAACACATATTCAATGAATGTGTTTATTTCTTTCTGTACAGTGTTATAAATTGTATTAGTATAGGAGAATTTACACAATGATTCAGTTTGTTTTGATAATTTTCTGTTGTAATATACATTATTTTATAAGTGTCGCCATGCTTTAATAACAATTGTTACTCTAAAACATTACATTTGAGTGCAACATAAGCCATTCTTGAAAGGTTTGTGCTTTTTGAACAATATTAGATTACAATAAATCACATTTTGCTCTCAATTGCAAAATGTAATTATTATGTAACTATGGCATTATCAAATATCGGAAAATATAATATAATCAATGAAATGTAAGCACACGGACTTGGTCTGAAAAAAAAAAGTGGCATCAGTGCATCTCTCAGGTTGAACCACGCCTCTTGCTGGTGGTCAGTTGGGGTAGGCCCCAGCTCACCAGCAACTCTGATGAGGACAATCATTATGGGTGAATAAAAATGGTGATGAGGATGATGATAATCATATCTAGATTCAAAATCACTCATGTTACATCTCCAATTCAATCATATTGTGTGAAGACTAAACTTTAAATTTCACTCTTGTATTTAGTCTACTGGATTGTGTAATTGGACCTAATGAAGAGTATAAACATATCATTTCTTATGATTATCATAATTTGTCCAATATAGTTTCCAGATCCCTTCTCGTGCTGCTGATTATTAATTTTGGGTTATTTGATTAATGAATGAATAGAAGATTGGAGAGTTTTAGGGGTGGAGTCTCGATACAAATTCATACTTCATAAAGTAAAACTGAATGCATCCTGATTTTGGTATACAAAGTACATACATATGTTTCTTATTATCAATCAGTACTATACTGCTCAGCCATGATGGACTCGTTCTAAATGCCACGTGCACTGTTTGCAACAAGATGAGCCGAGCTCACAAAAGCATGCTCTTTGAAAGACCCCACAAAGGTCAATTAATCTCGGGGGCTCGGCAACAACCAACGTGTTGTCTTCTTGTGGTCTACAGGTGAGTTTGCTATCTGCATCAAAGTTGCCTTGATGTTCTCATTTCTTTCAGACCAACGGAGGTTATGACAAAATGCGAGGATGGGCACCACTCTGTGAGCCACAGGAAGAAAGCAAGCAATGCGATAGTGAGAACGTAGGAATAAGACTTCATTGAAGGCCTTAGACGAGCAACCAAAGCGGCTCCGCTGGGAGTGCGTGTCATTTGGCATATTCAAGATTGGACGGCTTTTGCGGTGTGCTATATGCTTTAGAGAGGCAGGAAACCATTGAGGCCTGTAGTTGAACCCTGAGAAATGATATTTGAGGGAATTCATGTCATGAGTGATTTCATAGTGCTCCTTGCAGAGCCTAAGTGAATATCTACCAGGCCGAGGATTTCTGAGCTCTTTGAGGAGACGGGGACGACTAAAGAATTCATTCACTTTCTGCACAATGGCCTATTCCTGTCAAGTAAATGCAAAAATCCACATCTCTCTCTTTCTCATTAAGGCGAAGACGGTTGTCAGTGGATCGGGGAGGAGATAAACACGGTAAAGAAGGGAATTCATGCGTGAGAAATAACTGATTAAAATAATTAGGGATGTGGAAATGGTCTGGAACAATAACCAGCAAACACATTATGCCTCGGGGAAAATGTCCCATCTGTGTGCGTGTGTGTCGGAAAAGACTCCCTGGGCTTCACCAAGACAGCATGATGTTTGGGCGTACACATGCAGGGGAAACCACAGAAAACCCAAACAGGCACACTCTAGAAATGTACTTGTTAAAACCTTTTTAAAAAGTATCAGCAGTGGGGAAACGTGCAAGAGTGAATCAATGTATAATTAAACGACGCTCAGGAGCCTGCGCATGTGCGTGTGTGTATGTTATTAGAAAACACAACTGTGTGTAATTATAGACATACGAGAGTACACCAGTATTATATATGCAGGTGCTCTTCATTTTATGCACAGCCTGACAGCAGCAGATGCAGCAGCTAGACTATTGTCTACAAAACAGTCTGCTTAAATAAGTCCTTCCACTTTGCCACCTGGTGCCACAGCCACACACACACACACACACATGCCCACACCCACGCACACACATATACACACAAATACATATTACCCTGAACAATCTGGATCTTTAACCATATAGGCTACCTGGTGATGGAACAGAATTAGAGTGAGTGATAAACAAAGGATGCTCCTGCGTGCATGGATCTCTCACGCAGCCCAGCCAGCCAACAATAAGCACAGAGGGGGAGATGTGAGGGGGCGTTGGGGGGGCTGGGGGGGGGGGGGGGGGTCAGTTGAATGCAAGGCAGTCGCTCCACAGTACTGTTGCCAACCAGCCTGAACACAAGTCACAAGAAATGGGCAGACATCCCGCGCATCCCTCCCGTTTGGAATAGCAGAAAGCAAAAAAAACAACCAAACAAAAAAAAGCCACTCTCCACCACGAATAAAGCGCCTGGGTGGGGTGCTGCGTGGATTACCTTGGTCGGAAGTGCACCGTCTCCTTCTGCGCCGTCTGCGAGATGCATGGGTGGATTTACAACTGGAAGAAGCTTCCTCGGCTGTAGTGTAATCCAGTTGCAGCCCGGCTCCAATCGGAAATTAGGCTCTGCATTATAGAGGGGGATGCATGTCAAGCGGGGCCGCCGTCCTGTATCTCCTCGACGCCTTTTAGGGGGCAGAGGTGGTCGCTCGGTTGGTCGGGCGGCTTCAGGTAGCGAAGCTGCTTGATGTCATTGAGAGTCACTGTCTTCTGCCTTAATGTCCTTCTCCTTTTCTCTCCTCCTCCCCCCTCCCAGAGCGCTCCTTCCTCTCACATGCACACGCCGAAGCTCGTCCCCCACCACCCTCCCCCCGACGTATGACGTGATGCAGGAAAGGTCTCCTATAGCAACCGTACCCCCCTCATCACCAGCCAGTACCCCCTCTAACCAGATAGCAGCCCATCACATACTCAAAAGTGTAGCGCTGGCTGGTGGAATACTGGGTTGGGTTACGGATTACTTTGCTTACCCAGGGGCTATAAATGAAGAAAAACATCAAATGTACACCATAATGTCTAATAATCCATGTTATGGTGTCTTCATATCAACTTCAACATCGCAAACACATGTCCGCAGCCTTAGGTACAGCTGTGCAATCTACATAATGGAATCAAAATCTGAATTTTACCTTGCCTTAAAATGAATGTTGCAGAGCTGAGGGAGGTGTTTTTAATATTTGACTTTCTAGTACCTAAAGAAATGAAACCTGAACCTTACAATCATTACAAAGAAAGCTATTTAAAAATGTTAATATTATTGGATCTCATTTGCAAGCCACTGAGTGAGTAAAATCATTTTAAAAGAAAATATTGAATACATTGAATCAAAATAAAATTAGGTTGTTTTTTTTTTGTTTAAACCCTTTGCTACTGTTTAGTAAATACCATATACAAATAGCATGTAAATTCATATATACCAAACATGAGTTTGTTGTTATTTTACATGTTTAAAAGAAACCTCACACAATTTGGAAGTAAAGTTGCAATAAAAAAAAAAGACTCACATTGAAAAGTGCATTCATTCAATAGATTTAGATGGTTCTCTTATTGCTTCATTACAAGCTATTCCTAAATTACTAGGTTTTTGGTGAATAAAGACAAATTACATTGGAGATTGGCTAAATGAGGGAAATTATTAGATAACAGCATTCGATTCCTTTGAACATTTATACAGGAACCACAAATAAGATAGTTTGGTGTAAAAGTCTAACATAAAAGTGTAATGTAAATCCAATTCGAGTCATTAAGGATAGATAGATAGGATAGATGGATAGATAAGATAGATAGATAGTTAAGATAGTTAAGATAGATAGTTAAGATAGTTAAGATAGATAGATAGATAGATAGATAGATAGATAGATAGATAGATAGATAGATAGATAGATAGATAGATAGATAGATAGATAGATAGATAGATAGATAGATAGATAGATAGATAGATAGATAGATAGATAGATAGATAGATAGATAGATAGATAGATAGATAGATAGATAGATGACTGTGGATGTTCGACACTACACAATTTAAAGTTTCTGGGTTCTGCTGGTTCTCATGACAAACATTTAGGTGACTTTGCAAATATGGGTTACCTACATTACAAACAAAAACACCACAAGTAAAATAATAAATAAATAAATAAATAAATAAATAAATAATCTCAATGAATAACATTACAATGGTTTTGCGTTCCATTTGACGATTAAGGCTTTGTTTCTATACTAAGCTTACATTTCTGCTCATCCAAACGATAAAATATTTATGATTTTATGCCGTAGAACTTTTAGAATGAAGCTCTTAATTTCAAAGAATGGGCGTAGATTGCTCACTTCTGCTGATACACGGGCGAGCCTATTGTTTAGAACAAAGCCAAGGTGGTTTGAATACTTTTGTTAAGCGCGCCATCTAGTGTCTCGTTGCTGATATAACGTTTTACAGCAGAAGACAAAAGTCCTCCAGTTCATTGAAAACAACAAAACAAATCTAAATTACACAGCGCTTATACAATAAGTGAATTACATGTAATTAATATTTTATAATATGAGGATGGTATAGTTGATGGCAGATAACCTAAACACTTTCAAAAACGCTGATCCACCAACCTAAATTATCATATTTGTTAACATGTCCAATTACATTTCAGCCTCTATGTGTCGCCATGGGAATCTAATTTACCCAGGGCCGTCACAATGGGTAGTGTTGGCCGACATAACTTAACCTATATTAACAATGGACTGTTTCTTCAACTAATCCAATTTCAAATTTGCCGAGCCATCTAGATGACATCAACATTTTTCAATCCTCTCGATGGTCAGAGCAAAAAAGGTTTCGACCAAGTTCAATGGGAAAAAAGTCATCATGTGCCATGCACAAATTAAAACATTTAATAATCAGCATCTCTGGTGAGTCATTTTTGGTAAATATTGAGAACTGCTCTAGATGATATATGTAGTACTGCTGCTTTCTATAGCTGTGACGTGACTGGCAGTACTGAACACCAATTTCTGCAAGGCATTATTGTTCTACGATTAATACCTGTATTCATTTTGGGGCCAGATGAGTTCAGTGTTTGTCACTCCATCCACAATAAAGGACATCTCTGTTGACCGAGTGCCATTGGTACCAGTCACCCCATGACCTGCATGAGTGGGACGTGTGACACTGTCCCCATTTTCAGAGCAGATACTAGGGCAAAAGAGCCCTAAAATTAGAAGAGGGAGCACCCCCGTCTCTACCGCTGCCCCGCAGCAGTGACGCTCATTACACTCTATTTATACTATATGCGCACAACTCACAAAGATCGGGTTTCTGTTATTCTTCATATTGGTAAGATGCACTTTAAGTGAACGGGCCAATGATCGTGTTTTAGTAAAGGGATCATTCAAGACACCACTACCAACACTGTGATGCACTGACAATGATCAAATGGGCATACTTTTATGGATGAGGATATGTGGCCAGTGCAACAATTTTAAGCCATTTAAAAGAGCATAGCAGGTACCTTATGTACAAATGTAAGAAACAGCAGCATACATAACAAATAAGAGATATGAATACTGCGGCTTCCAAACTGAATTTTATTCAGGCGTTCTCTGACACACACATCATGTTCATACCAGCGAGAAAGAGGAAGGCAGCAACAGTCTGTAGCCTGAATGTATGTCCGCTTAGAGCATTTGAGTCGGCATTCAAGGCGGTGGTGCTTCCACCCTGAACACAGAGCAAACATTCAAGATAACCCAAAAGAAAGAAGAGACTATTACAAATAAGACTGAGATACGAGAATAGCCACTAATCGATGGATTCAGTTAGTGAGAATCGCGTCTGATGGCCACGTGGGTTTTAGACAGGTGGACACAACTACCAGGCAAATCAGTTGTTTGTGTCATGTCATGGGTGCCGCTGTAGGGTAAATGAAAAGTGGTAGTTTGGATGTTAAGGCATTTCTAGGAAGCATTTGAAATGTTTTTTTTTTCTTTTAATTCTATAAACCAGTTCCATTTTTAACCTGTGAGAAGCAAATTACCCCATAGTCTAATCGGTTCACAGTGATTCATGGCTTCAAATACTGCCAGACTACATCGGTTTTTACAGTTTGTCTCTCAAAATGGCCTGAGAAATCCCAAGTATCAAATCGAATGTATAGCATGCTATAACCTAGAATGATGTTTGTGGCTTTACATCACAAAGAAGTTAATGACCCTCACTGTTGGCAAATTTGACAAGGCGAGTTTAACATCCTTCCAAAGAGACAGAACATGTCATCAAACACTAACCAACCAAAACCAATAAATACGTACAAGCAAGTGTGGCTGGTTGGGTTTGCTGAGTCACCTGTTCAGAGTATCTCAATCCATTACCTTCAACTGTCAAGCTTTTTTATTTGACCGGGTGCGGTCATTCACTAAATTCACCCATTCAAACAATAACATATTGTAACTTTTGTAAGATTTCATTTTAAATGATGGACTAAACATTTGAGGTGGGACAAAGGAGGAGTAAAGCAAGCAGTGGGTGACAAGAAGTTTGATGTAAATTAGTGTCATCAGGAGACAGTGGTGGAGGTCAGTGCAGCTCAATAAAAGCTTCCATCTCCTCAGAGATAAGTCCCCTGTAAGGAAGTTTATGTTTTTCCACTGCACGAGCCGCCAGGCACTGCAGGGTGATGTAGTTGAGCGGGTAGAGAGCCGGGTCACCCATATTGTGCTCGTCTAGCAGCTCGTAGGGCGCCTTCCTCTGTGCGTTGGTGGCGTCAAAATGCGCCCCGGCCTTCATGAGAAGCGCCATGATCTCCGGGCAGCCGTTGCAGGCGGCCACGTGCAGCGGCGTGTTGTTCTCGTAGTCCCGCGCGTCCACGTCGGCCCCGCACTCCAGGAGCAGCGACGCCACCGCCAGGGAGGGAAAGCGGCCTACGGGGTAGCGGCCCACGGACGTGGTTTCCTTATCCACGGCCATGTGAAGCGGCGTGAAGCCGCAACGGCCGCGGGGATTCAGCTTCAGCAGGCGGTAGACCGTGTGCTTCTTCTGGTGCTCCTGCTCGGCGTTGCACTCCAGCTTCTCCAGCAGAAAGATGAGATGGAGTATAATGGCGAGCGCCTTTGTGAACTGAGGAGCCTCTGGCGGATTGTCCTTTTGCTCCACGGCTCTCTCCACTTCCCGCACGCTTTTACCCAACACGGTCATCAGGTCGTGGAAGGTGATGCGTGTTGACAGGGTGCCCTTGGCGCGGTCTTGAAGGACAAAGGAGAAGAGCTCGGCAAAGGACAAGAAACTAGAGGCCGTCATGGGGCTGAGTGGGTCCAGGTTACTCTGCTGCATATCCAAAGCGTATTTCCACAAGCTGATGCATCTTTCAAAATTGCCCGAGTCTGCATAGACGGCTCCCCTGTAGCGGATGTAATACGAGGTGTCTGGATGGGATGGTCCCAGGATGCGCTCGCGAACCAATAAGGCCTGCATCCTCATCTCATCGGGGTCTGTGATCAGAGCTTCCAGCTCCTCTGCACTGTTCACCTCCTGGGCACAGCCATAGGCGGGAACGGGGGGCCCGGGTGGGGGCTTGGTCAGGCACCCTGCTTTTTCCCCTGGCTGCCTCAGCTCCATGGCCCGTCTCCAGTACTTCATCGCTCCCAACAGGTCGCGCTTTTTGTCCACAAAAGTGGCTCCGAGCAGCTCAAGCGCATCTATGCGTTCCTCTCTGGAAGTCCGGGGCTGGTGGGCGAGGTACTCCACAATGTTGGTGTGTCCCGTAACACTGGCAGCGAGGAGCGGGGTCATCCCGTAACCATCCCTTTCCATGCGAGCGCTACACTTTAACAACATCTTCATGATGTCAAGGCTGCCGGACTCGGCACAGTCGTGGAGGGCCGTGTTTCCTTTGACACTTTTACGGTTGACATCAGCACCGCGGTCCAGGAGAAATTTGGCAATCTCTTTGTGACCCTTGTAGCAGGATATCATGAGGCAGGTGTGACCGTGTCTATTGGCCACCTCCATGTCAGCCCTGTGCTCTACCAGGTAGCGGACGATTTCCAAGTGGCCGTCGAAGCAGGCAGCTCGTAGCGGAGTGGAGTTGGTTAGCGTTGCATTGTTCACCGAGGCACCGTGTTTTAAAAGGGTCTTGACCACCGCCAGGTGACCGGCAGCCGAAGCAGCCCACAACGGCGGCGCTCCTTCGATAGTCTCGCCGTCAAAGTTCACCGAGCCCCCGAGTTCGACATTAGCTTTACAATGTTCAAGGAGGTAGTCGACGACCTCTAAATGTCCATACCGCGACGCTATCAAAAGAGGGGTGCCTCCTTGTGTTTTCTCTTCGGCTAAAGCTTCGAGCTCTTCGGGAGTTTTGTTGCTCAGCAACTTCTGGATAAGTTTCAGCTTACCATCTCTGGCCGCGTTGAACACCGCCGTCCTTATATCCATTGTTAAATGCTCCGTGTTGCTTCACAGGACATCAACCCCATAACCATTCCTTTATCACCAAAAGGGTGCGCGTGGCTTTTAGATGCGCGGATAACGAAATTTTGTCCGAGCTCTGCTTTGAGCTCTCATCTTGCTTCCATTTTGAGGGCGCTGGCAAGATGGCGTTTGTGTTGCTTGACAGTTCTGTGTTTACAGTGGCCGTGGAGCATTATGGGTGATGTAGTATTTAACCATTGACGGGCAGACGCGTTTCTCAGAATGATAAACTACACCTTCCACAATGCAGTTGAATTAAAAGTCCTACCAGCCGATTGGATCGTTCGGTATTGTTTTTGGACAATAAAGGTACACTTTGACTGCCTTTGTAAAATGAGACTTAACTGTCACGTCAATGCCTCGCGGTAATACTGAACGTTTGTTTCCTGAAACCGGTAACAAATATTGTTTAGTTGAAGGCTCATTATGAAATTTGCCATCATAAGTGATTATTTTGACGATACATTCCTATTTTTCCACATATGTGAATACACTGACAGTACATTTTTAAACTCGTCTTAAAAACCGTCTTTTTTTTTAAATCGACTTTAACGTTTTTTCAGCAAAGCAAAGTTGAGTTATTCTGGTAATGCTTTCAGAAAATAATAATAATAATCGATTTTATATATTATATATTTTGTATGTATTTCTTCTATTTTCAGCATCAAGGTAATCAACAATCTCGTCATTACACAGAAGATCCCCGTTAGTCACTTAAAAGTGTCATTATATCCTTTACCAGCAGAGAACGCGAGATAACCATTTTCAAGGTGTGTTTTGTATAGTCTTTTCGCTTATACAGTAGCAGTGATTCTCGACCTTTTTACATTGATTAGTAGTACCACACAAAACAACTACGAAGTACTCAGTAACGTTTTGGCCTAAGTGTTCATCAAATTATGTACAAAGAGATTTTTTTCCACAAGTATATATGGTATGATTAAGACAATGAAACATTATGCACAGTTTAAACATCAACACTGTGCTTAAACATTATGCACAGTTTAAACATCAACACTGTGCTTCAATATACTGTAACAAAATAACAGAACTTCACTTGAATAACGAGCCAGTTAAATCTATACCACATCAAAGTAAGATAAATATTTTACCTAATTAAATCCTTCAAACCAATTAGTTCTAAAAGATGAAATACAAATATACTGATTAAAGCCAAGTGAACTGTAGTTAGCAGTGAGTCTTTCAAGTACCATTTGAGGGCGCCACCGTCCCACACTTTGGGAATCACTGCTTTTTGTATAACCATGGAGGCCATCAACATCTTAAAATTACTAATATCAACATACAATATACTGTAGCTCAACTGTCTTGAGAATGATGGCATTTGCCCTGTGTTGCTGAAGAGCAATCATGCCATTTACTTCCTGCTGCCTTTTACACTGCGAGTTTGAATTCACAGAGACAATATTTGTGCACATATCGAGATTATGCCTCTCTAATGTCTTCCAGTTTCTTCTTGACCCACTGGACCACTTCTGTAGAGTTGTGTGTAAAACACACACACCAAAGTAAAACAAGAACAAAACTTTTTGAGGACACAAGAAATAATACACGGCAAACCATTTGAACAACACTGCAATTAAAAACAACATTCTTCTTTGGAACATAGAGTTTATTATTTTGACAGCAAGTCACTTATACAGCAGCCTGAGGGGTACTGTTACATTCAGTAGCCATACATTACCAAATATGTCGTCTGTCATAAACAAATGGCATTATTCATTTGGGATATCAGAGTTCATACATTGTCATGTGACATCATTGCAGCAATACAGATTCCATGTAAACTAGACCATTCCACCTCATTAAAAATGGTGATACATTGTGCAACACAGGAATACACAGACAAGGTTCCACTTTTTAAAACTGTAGTTAAGTTGTTAAACTATATTTTGGTTTGGCTTGGCTTTTAGTGTGCAAGACACATCTGCGTAAGGATTACTTTCACCTGTCCAGTATTGATCAGACCTATGAAGTGGAATGACGGCAGAAAAAGAGGGGCTCTGAAGATGAAGGGCTGCTTGTTTTTTTTTTTACCAAAGTCTTGACAGGGATTCCCTACAGGCCTGTGAGCAGCTCACTAAGCAGCACTTCCCTTTCTCCAAGAAGCATGTCTCTCTTCAAACTGGTGCCCTTGTTCACTACCTTTATCTTCATGGCCAGACTTTTGACTTGCGCCTTAGGCAGTGAGTCAAAAAAAAAGTCCTCGTTGAAAACAGGATTCCTGCTATTCTTTATAATGGTGCTTCTCTGTTTCTGTTTCTTGCCAGGTTTCAGGTAGAGCGCCACACAGCAGTTGATGCTCTTAAGGTCTGTCTGCTTGCCATAAACGGCCTCCGCCGTTAGCACGCGAACCCTCAGACGTGCTGCC
Source organism: Filicampus tigris (assembly GCF_054856515.1). Taxonomy (NCBI): domain Eukaryota; kingdom Metazoa; phylum Chordata; class Actinopteri; order Syngnathiformes; family Syngnathidae; genus Filicampus; species Filicampus tigris. The sequence goes on from NC_141226.1 coordinate 10,304,908, forward strand.
TCTGGGTCGTAGTGCGTGCTAAGTCTGAGTGTCCCGCCCTTGTGCAGGTTAATGGTGTGCTCACGCTGCAGGGGGTCAGATGCCAAAGCCCTCGAGTTGCTACTCTTGCATTTGCGGAGGGCGGGAGAGGTAGGGCAACGCATACGCCGGCGCTGCATGTTGGGGCTGTTGTCTGCAGAGCTGCAGTCATCCGTGGAGAGAGAGCTGTGGCGGGCCAGGGAGCGCTTGGCACGAGATACCTAGAGACAGACAAGAAACACAAGCGAAAACTGGTAATTTTTCTGTCGTAAGACAGAAATATGAGGAATTAGAAGAGTTGTTTGATGCTACATCATTGCATCATTCAAAGGTACAGTATAATAGTTGGTCACGGGGTGTTTACTAGTAATGGGCACAACATGAGATTAAATGACGAACTGATCGTTAATAAAGTGAAATCCTAGTTTTCTTTCTAAATCCATTACACAAGTTCAAAGAGTATTTCTGAAAACGTGTGCAAATAACTATGTAGTACTGAATTGTGGAGTTAAACTGTTTTTCACCATTTACATTTTCCTGACTTTTTAGGAATGACTAGATGTACTCATCACATCTGACTTTAGTTGCCCCACTGCCACTACATTAAAACTTGAGCACCTTCGTTCACATCAATGGTAACCGGCACAATGGCAAGTTATTTAGTTGTTATTCCCTGTGGTGTGTCAATAGAAGACAGATTTAATTTCACTTTATATGGACTAAAACAATTCCGGCACCATTGATTCAACTTCAACTATTTTGTGGCCTGAAGAAGAACAACACTAAAATAAATTATGTCAGCTTTGGAAAGTTGAGCAACATCTACCCTGAGCAGATACAGCATGTCCCTACTCTTGTTCATGACTCCAGCATTATTCTCTGCAACGGAACACTGCCATTGAAGCAGGAGTTCATCAAATTTAGAGAAAGGTTTTCCCATCCCTTTTGCAAGGGGACCCATTCATCGGTGAACTAATCATTAATCTTCCTCTTACCGGATCGAGGAAATGCAGGTAAATATCCACCCCTGTTTTGTAGCCTTGGTACTTCGACAGTTCAGGAATATACATTTGTGGCAATGGAAAATGTATCCATAATACAACTAAATTAATAGCTCAGTCACAGAACAAATTAAACTCAATGTACAAGATGCCACGAGTCAAGGTACAACTGTCTTCTACTTCTACTATTTCTGACTGTATGTGAACAGCCTTCATTTCTGAAAGGCAAAAAAATAAATAAATCAAATCAACTCCTTGCCTTGGCTTGCGTCTCCTGTGTGATGGAGCGTAGGAGGGAGGCCGAGCGGGACAGCAGAGGAGAGTTAAAAGGGGACGACTCCGCTGAGGAACAGGTGTCACTCTCTCCGCCACTGAAGTAGCGGTAGAGGTTGGTGTTGGCCGGGGCCAGATGAGTCCCCCCTTGGGAGCGTCTCTGGGAGTTCGGGGAGGTAAGAGGGCTGCTGGGGTCGCTGTGGAACAGGCTCTCCTTGCGTCGGGTATGGGGAGACTCCACCAGGGTGGAAAAGCCATACGAGGTCTGGGCCTTGGGGACGTAAGGCAGTGACATGGCTGTCTGTGACTGAGGGTCTGCATTAGTGTTGGCGTCCAAAGTCACATTGGGTGGCTCGTCTGCACTCTCTATTTGGATGATGTGACGGTTTGCTGACTTTTGGAGACTGCGTGTGTCCCCTCCGAAACGGGAAAAGAGGCGAGGGCTGCAGGGGTTTTTGCTGCTGCGAGCTCTGGGGCTCTGGACGCAGATGACATGATCGGAGGTGGAGGGTCGCAAGGCGGAGCAGTGCTGTTGCTTGGGGGTTGCTGACTCCTCTGGTGGGCAGCAGATGAGTTTGGGGGGAATGAAAAAATCGGGTATTTTTTCGGGGGTGAGCACATTAGCGTATACAGACACAGGAATGGCCTCAGTGGTCTGTGGGGTCTGAGGTTGCGTTCCACTGCTCTCCATTTTGCTACGTAGTTTCTCCAGTAGCCACATGTCCACCTATGTGTCAAACCACCAGTTCTGCATTAATAAGTATTTTTTAATTAAAGCAGACATAGTCAACAGAACTTGATTATACAAGAAATATAGCTATGGTGATTAAAAAGTAACACCCTGTTTTAAAATACTGTACTCTTATACATTTTCAATTTTGTGTTTACCAACCTTTATTGAGCAAAGGCACCCATTTTTGTATTAGAAAATCTCACTGCACAACACCAAATAAAAATCGCAAAAAAAAGCACAGTATGAAAACTGAAACAATAATCTCATCTAAATTTACACGTAAATTGACTTACTCAGACTCAGAGTGAAATCAGTGCCTGCTGAATTGAACACAAAGCTGACATACTCAAAAGGAAGCACGTCAGATAGGCAGGTTTGCGTGGTGGAGTTGATGGCAAAATGTGGTGGACCCAAGCACAGGGACAAGGCATAAGTGCAGGATGTAATAAAGGACTAAAAAACAAAACAAAAAAGGACTGCAGCAACATTAAAAAAAAAAGGAATTAAAAGTCCAAATATCATTAAACAAAGTGACAGAGAAAGAAACTCAGGAGAAGCAAAACACTCAACACGGACGACTATGGTGAAAACATGGCAAAAAAATAACAATGACCCGACACAGACTGTCAGAAACAAACCAGGGAACAAAATACAAACAAAGTGGCAGGACAACAAGGCACACCTTGCGCAGACACGAGTGGCTGGAGGGAGCTGATTGGTGCACACATCAAGGAACAGAGCTGACTAGAACAGGAGGAGATAAAAACAAGTAGACTAGTCATGAAAAGGGACACAGTGAAAACATGAAGTAACATGAAACAAAATTTTATCTACATCAAAACGAAGTTAACAAAAACATGGCAGTAGGTGAATACGTGAATATACGTTAATTTACCATCTAGTGGAACAGCATTGAATTGTTCTGCCTGACTAAAAAACTAAACAAACTTAAAAAAAAAAAAAATCTGATAAATTATTTTAAATGTGATAATTATCCCCCGGGACCTTTGTTGAGCTTTCATGGCATCACTGTTTTAATGTTTACATTTTACAAGAAGTGGATATAATAGCAAAGCATTTAACATGAGGTTACAGGAATTTGAACCACCATGAACTCAGTAACTTATTTTATTCACACTTCAAGTGCTTCCACAGTAGGTTTTAGATAGTAGGCTTGCTTGATTGCTGTTTTAACCAACCCCCAATACTCACAGGGTGTTAAATTGGGCCTGCTGGCTAACCACTCATATGGACCACCACCATCGTTCCCACGGCATTCAGCCACACACAAATGGCAATAATAAAATATGAAGTGGCCCCATGAAAATCAAATCTTCAACATCCTCACTGCTGATAACTGGCCAGGTTTTCTTTTTGCATCGTGAGGAATAGATGTGCCCATCATCCTGTCCAAAAGTCATCCCACACCACACATTCACTTAAATGACCAAATATTAAACGAGAAACAAACACACACAAAAATGAGAAAACATTTAAATAATTTCTAAGGGTTTTCAAATAGGGAGCTAATTTTCAATCACCCTGTATATATATATGTTGCTCTCATAATCAGAGCAAAACAAATACATGCTCAAAATACAAAATAAACAAAAAATTCTGGAAACTACAAGCTAATAATACCTCCAACAACAATTAATTACTTAGAAGGCACGATTTGATAAGATACCTTATAGAACATGTACATTCCACCACACTCCCAATCATTTGATAGCATAACTTTTAATTGTTGTTGTTGTTTTTTAACATGCAAAGAACGATATTACCAGCATCCGAACTGATTTTCAATACATTCTAAACAAAGTAGAAGTTTCTTGAAAATTTCCGTTTTCCCTAAAGCTACTTACCTGTTCACTGCAGAACTCTGGCTTCCTCAGAACAGTTTAGAAGTGGTGTGCGAGCTGATGCGAGGTTGTCTGTGCGATTAAATATTCTACTGCTTCAAGTGTGATCCAGAAGCAGGGAAACGCAGCGAGATGGGGCGCTCGATTTATAAGACGAGCTGCGCTCAGCCAGGAGCCAATAGGGACGTTGTGTAAGCTTCCCAAGATATTCACTATCCGCGGGAGCGGGTGTAGGGGGTAAAAATACAATTCAGAATCACCTGCAAATAATCTCACGGCCTTAGTTTTAAAGGGAACGTCGATGTGATTTCAGTTGGCTTTCGTTAAAGCTCTACTCCTTGTGGTTGTTGTGAGGAAGTCACTCCCTCCACTGTCAATGCATATAGTGCAAACATACAGAGCCCTTAATTGGACCTCCTGACGGTGTGCTGATGAGATGCAGAGAGATACTGTATTATAAGTATTTGTGAAGCATTAATAATGTAAAACATAGCAACCATGAGACTTGCTTAAGCTTTGCATGAGAATCACAAAAATGTGTGTGTGTGTGTGTGTGTGTGTGTGTGTGTGTGTGTGTGTATATATATATATATATATATATATATATATATATATATATATATATAGACCCAACCGCAACTGGTGAGCATCTGTAATATGAGACCAGATAAAAAGCATTTTTTTAAAACAGTGTTTTGCCACTCCTCAAGCTCACTTGTATACACATTGCAAAAATATCTGAACAAAACCCAAGTTGCAATTATAAAACATAGAAAATACTTTATTTATTGGAGTTTATGTATGTGTCTTTAGGGGTTGAATATGATGTTGCCAAGTCTGCGTGTGAGTGTCAGGGTGAGATCTGTGGCCAATAGCAACATATCATCCCTGTTTTGTGAAAAACACTAATGTACATAAGTGTTTTTCACAGGACAGTGACGATATGCACGAGTGTGCTCATTTTGTTTTACTGTTTTCTTGGTGTTGATTTAATGAATCAAAAGGTGCATGTGTGACCGTTGCCCTCCTTTCCCACATGTGAGGGTACTACATTTTATATACTGTAAAAGGCCATAAAAAACATGGTTTTAAAAATCAATATAGTGGGGGAACTGTAACATTTGGTATGGATGAGGACCCAAATGCATGGAAGCAGAAAGTGCTGAAAAAAACAATTTATTTCCTAAATAGAAGGACAAACAAGGAACTCAGAATGATCAAAAATACAAAATCAACATAAACCCAAAATATCAAGGTTCTAAGTAACTCAACAAACACCATAGGTCCATTCCACAAAGCAGGTTTAGTGAAAACTCAGAGTCTGCTAACCCTAAAATGAGGACTGTTTGAAACTGCTTTGTGAAACGGACCCCTGGAGAAAAACTTGACATGACTGAGACTGCTGATGCAAATGAATAACAGAAAACAACTGGAAAATGTAAGTTTCCTAGCAAGCAACTAATGAGACAACGAGAAACACTTGGACAAGACACAAGTGTCTGAGTGATCTGACTGTAAGGCACAAGGCACTGGGATGACACGCACAGGTGGACACAATAACCTAACGAGACAGACAGACATAAGAACACAAGGAGAACATGATTAACCTGAAATCTAATCAAAACCAAATCATCAAACGACAGATCATGACAGAAACACTGTAATAATATGAATGCTCCTACTCATCCAAATACTGACTCTAATAATGTTTACTATAACAATTAAAGCGTGAAGCAGTGATGAACTAGCCCTCGTGCCTGTATTTTAGTGATGAATAATCAAAATTATCAATTCATTGTAAGAGTTTATCAAAGTAAGGATCCCTGGATTTCCTCAAACTGGTTTCCTGTTAAATTTTGATTCTTGAACTTTTTCATGTGTCCTGATATTGACAAACTTGTCGACCACATTTTGCTTTGATCAGTGAATCTGGAGTTTGGGGCTTAGTTTTTCTAACTTTATAGAGCGTTCTACTAAGTGATTTTGGGGCTTCCTGTTTCTTGACTCCTAAAATTCATAGGTGCTTGGAAAAAACGGACAGTTTTCGGCCTTGTTGAGCCCCTTCTAAATGTGATTGAATCGTCTAAATAAAAATAGTAAACAATGATTTGTTTTACCCACAAAAAGGGGATCCCACTCAGTAGTCTCCATTTGTTTTTGTACAATAAATGTGCCAATGAAGTTGTTCAGCAAAACAAGCAGGTTTTGATAATAAATTCAGCTTGAATAAAACTACTAACAGTCTATTGAATGACACTGAGTCTATATGCACGCTTGAAATTGTCAGCAAAACCCATCCTGAGATGATACCTTCTTCAATACAAGACGTTTTGCTGTGAGAGCTGTGGATTCCAATTCTGTTGAATCCAAAATGTGGGAAGTAATGCGGACTGATATTGTATCTTTGTTTCTATCTTGATAAGTTTGTATTTGATGAAAGCCAAAAACCAACCAAATGTCCAACGCACTGAGCCTTTTGCCAGGTGTTAAACATGGAGGTGGATGAGCAGCAATCACGTAGGTGTCAACTGGACCAGTAAGTGCTTTGTTGTGTTTAAAGAATAAAAACAGAGCAGAGAATGGGGTTACTTCACATGATGTTTTGACAAAAAAAAAAAAAAATCATTTTCAATTAAATTAATGAAAGTGCACAATAAATTGTAATGTAATGCAACTACTAATCCTTATATTCTTAGTTATATCATATAATAATCAATTTGGAAGGATTAGAGGCTGATTTGGTCCTAATATGAAATATAGATACTAGCAGAAAAACAAGAGGATGAAGGCACCCCTTTACTGCTTCCTTATTCTGCACTTTTTTCAATGACATGAGAGACAACAATATATAGTAATTGAACCTTAAAAAATCTGCTTTTTTTTTGCTAAACTAACATATTAATACGCTTTACTGTACAGTAATAAACAATTATACTGCACTTTTCGTAATGCTTAAATACTGTAAATGTTATCATTTAAATGTATCTTTTGGAACCTTGAAGACAAACATTTGAAAGAAACACAAATGTGTTTGTGCAAATTAAAGAGGTAAAGGTAGATTTATGTAAATGAAATCACTCGCCCATCTATTTTTCCATCTGAAAATAGAACAAAGTCCATTAGGGATTAGTGAAGCCTCATTAGATACTAGGATGAATCATCGAGTGGGCTTGCTATCTATTTAGCTATCTGAACAGTCATTTAATTTCAAATTACGTCTAAATTTGAAAGTGTCAAGACACTAACATTTGGGACATGCATACGAATGTAAAACCTTTTGAGCTTTCAAAGTATATGCATGAATACACATTCATTAGAACACAGATGGTATAAACTAGTACCTGCAATTCATACGATCCACGCAAAATTTCCTTTAAGGGGTTTCATTTTAATCTATGAATTTAGCTATTCCGAAAAAATGAACTGAAAATGGTTCATTTCACATACAAATGCAATAAAGTGACAAACGTGTATACTGGTACAGGGTGAGCAGAGATCTTTGGAGGGACAGGTGCTCAAAGTTAAATGGGAGCACATGGAAGATGTGTTTGAAACGCCTTACAGAATTCTACTTTACTATCTAACTCATTGCACTAAAAATGACTAATGTTCCAGGTGTACTGAGGGGCCGAGACGGTCTCCTTGTACAGTATATGTAACCTTATGTTCTACTGCCCCCAGGTGGCCAAGGTATGCATACCAGAAGGAGCAGCACAATGTCCATTGAGGTGATAATGTTTATACACAGAACTTTGATATTAAGCCTGAATGTCTCTTTTTTAACATTAGTTTTTCATTGATCATAACATGATGATTGCTGACTTAATTAAATTACTCTAGTGCAACTATAGGACAACTACCAAACAAAGAGCTATTTTACCAAGACATGAGGAATGAAATTGATTAAGAATGACACCCTTCGTGTTTTGTGGATTCAGAAGTACAGCAGTATTGTAACGATGACTGACGTTTAGAACTTTCATGTCAAGTCAAGTTCAGTTGTGTAGCCCTCAATCACAAGTGTATCAAAGGGCTTCGCAGGTCCACAGGTCACAAAATCTGTCATCCCCTGGATTAGATGCAGCATCCTGGCAAGGACCAACCCAGAGAAAAGTAGAGCTCACATATGGAGGGATTCATCTTCCAGGATGACCAGGCTACAGTAAATAAAGTGGGCCACATTTACCACACAATATGCTAAGTTTATTTTTTGTTTAGTTAAAACAGCATGGGAGTCCATTGAATGAAATTGAGTACTGCAGGCGGACACCTCAGGGAAAGTGGTCCCCTCAGATCTTGTCCTGGTATCTACAGAAACACTCTTACTTCAATTATATACTCGCCTTGCCCACTCTCTGAGTAGGAGGAAATGGGGGAGGAGGGAAGAAGTGGCAGTAAAACAGGCCAAAATACAGATATCAATAGTGAAGTAAGGCAAGAGACTAATTACATAATAGGTGTCATTTGCAAATACAAAGGGCAGAAATAAGTCTTTGGTCAATATTTAACATTTCTACAGAGGTACGGGCAGGTAACTTTTACTGTATGTCTGATTTAACTCATAACAACACATAGAAAACCCTGGAATAAAACATGGGGACTCAACTAAAATGCTTTGGTCAAAGTCAATTCCAATGGCTATAACTTTGTCCATGTCTTAATTAGTTTTACCTCAACACATTTTATTCAGCTGAGTTACAGTAGATTTTATTGCTGAAAGGCCACAGATAGGCTTTGACTGAAACACACACATGCAGAAAAACCAACATTGCACTTTAAGCATCAAGGGAAAGAGGGACAGGTGCTGCAGCACTCATCGCACCCACCTCTGCACATCCCCGTACTGGTGTGACTCCAATGTATGTTTTAATTGCTTCAAAGTTGCTCAGATGTTGATAAATGAGGCTTCCGACTGGAAGTCATACGATCCTTCCCACACACTCCTCAAACCAATGTACTGAATAAATCATTGCAATTATTACTCCATTTATGGCTCTCATCCACTATGGCCCACTATGGTCATGGCCCAGAAAATGAGGCAAAAAATATCCACTCTTTCTAAGTAAAATACTCATTTCAATCTCTTTTACTTCTTAGCTCTCCTATTACGTTCATTTCTTTGGTACAACAAAAAGTTATGTTCTCCTTAAACATAACAGTAGCGGATATTGTTTGTAAATGGTCTTTCACTTGTATAGTGCTTTTCCACCTATTAAAGTGGAAATCAACCCAAACATATTTTTTTCAAGAATATGTTCCCACCAGGCCCACTAGTTGAAACACGGCATTCTGATTAATATTGTGTTTGTGGAATATAAGTTAAGCAGCAAAATCCACCCCTTTTAAGCCATCTCAGGGGGCGGCCATGTTGTCTCACATCACAACTGCTCAGGACTCAGGTAACGACCAATCGCGGCTGACCTGTTTTCTGAAACTGAGCCGTGATCGGTCGTTACCTGTGCCCTGGGTAGTTGTGATGTCATTTTCAGTCGACAGAAATGACAAAATGGCCACCCCCTCAGATGGCTAAAAAGGGGTGGATTTTGCTGTTTAACTCATAAAAACGAGTGGATTAACTCTTCTTCCACAAACAAAATATTTATCACAATGCATAGTTTCAACTAGCTTACTGACAGAAGCGCGCTTAAAATAACATGACGGGCTGACCGGCAGACAATTACCGTCTGGTTTGTCTTGAAAAAATGATGGATGACGGACAGATACACAACGCACCCACTGGCTACTGTCTCTAAAGTAAGCACACTGAGCCTCTGCCACTGAGTCCTTTCTCACATTGCCATCTAAACTATACATTATATTTAGAGAAACAAATTTGTTTATGCAGTGGTGCCTTGAGATACGAGTGACCCGTAAGCCAAAACAATAATAATCACAGGCATATATACTTTATCCTCTGCGGAGAATGAATAGTACAGTTTTATAGAGTGCAATTCAATCAATCAATCCAATTGTATTTATATAGCACTTTTCACTATTCTGAAATATGAGTATTTTAATTTATGAGCATGGTGAGGGAACGAATCAAACTCAGATTGCGATTGCCTGTGAACAGATTTGCAATCCATTGTCAAACAACACGATTTATTTTTGACCGCCATCATGTTGAATAGCTCAGTATACAATAAACAGAATTGTTTGAGTCCACCTACACGTTTGTGCAATGGCATCAGCCTCCATTAGTGAGTATTCACTGTGTGATCTTTGACGGCTAAGGCTCTATATACAAAAACCGTTCCCACATCTCAGCTCCCTCTGTTATATACTCCAACCTTTTTTTCCACTTTGTCCTATCATGGGACCAAAAGGAACTATTATTTATATGAAATGAATCATTTAATACATAGATAATACGGCAGCGTATGGAATAAAATAATAGAGTACTTGCACTGCACTCTTTCATGTCAGGTATATTACAAAAGCAACAGATGTTTTACTGAGTCATCAAACTCTCGCTGCTATTTGAAGCCTATTTTACATTTCAAACGGATGTTTATGCCACATTCGTGCAGAGGTGTGGTATGTCACCAGTTCATTGTTAATCTAGTTAAGGATGGAAGTTTCTTTTGGAATCAATCAAATTAAATTAGATAGGCTAGCTTTCACAGTTGAATGCAGGCCATTGAAACTTTATTCTCTACAAATTAAAAAAGTTAAGTCAGACCGTTTGAGTCATAGCTCCACAGGAAAGATGGCTGTGAGGACAGAATAGTTGAGTCATGCACGTAGCAGCAGGAGGATCGTTCTTGAAAGAGCTGCCGTGTGTCTAATTTGGAGAATGTTTGAAATGACAAATCTCCAGGTGGATATTGGTTTTAAATTCATCCTGCACTGAAGATAGCAATTAATATGCACTGTGTGACTCAGATTTTAGAGTTTAATTTTAGAGTTCTGTGTTTGGAATTAGAAACGTGTTCATTTATATGGATATAAAAGACGGGATTTGCTGTACTGAAAAAATAGTCCACAAAAATATTTGTCCTGTAAAAGAAGAGATATCAAATTAGAATGTAGCAACAATTTATCAACAAATGTTTCTTATCATTTCAAAAAGCCAAGCAAAAAACATGATAAAGGTGTTAGAATTGAAGCATATAGTGATGGATGTTTAAATTGGGTTCATCAAAGCCTTTCCACAGGCAAATCAATTCACACATCTCACACAAAAATAACAAAGGGATTGTGCATGCATGAGACGGAGTGCGCCATCCCTTTGTTCATGTTGCAGAAAGCTGAGGCGCTTACTCTGTGATGTGACTTCACTGATGTGGGAGGTGGTCACCTGCTTTAAGCCTGAGCTATATTTAGTCATATTTTCTCGTCAGCTGGTCTAGGTTTTGTGTCACATGGCTTGTTCTGTGAACGCAGTGGTTCCCATACCAAATGCATTTATGTTTGTTATGCTAGACCCCTTTATTATTATATTGAAAATTACTTTGTAGATAGTAAATTAGTGTGTGTTCACTTTCTGCAGGTATTTTTTTCTGTGACATCACACACTTCTGAACACGCCCGCCATGTTGGAGGTTGACACATTGTTTTGTTCTGTTCTTATTGATTGTTAAAATTGATGAATTTGATAGCTAACATAGAAAAATGGTGTGTGGTGTTTGGCTGCAACAATACAGGTGGGCGGGACAGCATCTTATTTCACCGTTTACTGGCACCAATTTGGAATAAAGCAAGAACACTTGTTAAAGACAAGACAAAAATTGTTTTGCAAATTAGCTGAGCTGATCTCACTCCGGCCAGAGCTAGAAAACACATTACATACTATAGGGACAGTACATTCTCTATCTCCATTTCCAGTGTTTACACTTAAAACTTTCAGTACTATTTCAGGGGTACAGGTTTATAAAATCTTTGGTTCAATATCGACCGATGATATTTTACTAAACAAATAGTGCAAGCCGGTCAGAAATGTAGGATGAGCCCATTCCCACTAAGCTAACCGCTAACTGGCCCTGAGGGTAATTTTCGGTGAAGTCAACATTGTTTCAACTAAAGTAAACCGAGATTTTAACTATTTAGGGTCATTTAGTGAAACAGCTTCTATTTCCTTTTCACGTGTCTTCACATACTGTTAGGTGGTGAGCAATGTATGAATTATGTATGGGTTGTAGTAGCCACTTTATCATTGTGTTGTGCCACTACATCCAAAGTCTCTTCATACTCTGTCAACTTTTTAGCTTTCATATTAGCACATCTAAGAAAATTGGAACATTTATATCATGGCTCTTCAACCCTGTTCCTCGAGGGCCGGTGTCATGTCTGTTTTCTATCTCTTCCTTCTGCAACACACCTGATTCAAATGATGAGATAATCAGCAAGGTCTGCAGAACCTGGATAACGAGCCTGATCTTTTGAATCAGGTGTGTGTTGCAACAGGGATAGATGGAAAACAGGCAGGACGCCGGGCCTCGAGGAACAAGATTGAAGATCCTTGATTTATATGATTGCTTATACAAGGGGGGAGGGGAAATCAACAAACTAAAATGAGTCAGCCTACGAGTCTTGTTGTTTCATCCCTAGCTTATGCTCCCAATCACGTAATCAAAATCTATCTACGAGTGTATGTTTTTGTGTTTATTGAATAGCCTTGTATCACAGTGTTGCCATATGGACAAACCATATCCAACAATGGTGTTTAGTAAAATATCACAGTGTCTCTGCCTCCGATACATATTTGTGAGATCTTGCTAAGGAAACTATTCAAATGTGCGCAGGCTGGCATCAGAGTCATTTACCAGCTGCACTGAAATCCTCTTTAAGGCTTTTTAAGTCCATCACACCATCTGGTTAGGGGCCACAAGCAACCAAGGTAAACAGACGTCAAGCACACTCACTGTTAAAGAGAGAGTGATTTTTCTCTATCGGCCTTGAGACTTGTGGTAATACCCTCATTTGAGGATTAGCACATATGCGAACCAAAAGAGCAGACGATTGGAGAATACAGAGAACAAGTAAACATGGCGAGCAGAATATTGGACAGATGGAGATGGGGTGAAGACAGTACAAGATGGAGTATGCACAAATGAAGCATGGACCTGTACCATCTGTAAGACAGTTGGGAGAAACACAGTAGCTTATTGACGAGGCGTTAACAAGTACACCAAATCTTTTGATTTCTTGTATTATTTGAACCCACTGCAGTCAACGCAGATATTTTGCAAAGGGGAGCATCTGTGGTTAAACCACTAAAAGTTCATTAATTAAGTCAAGAGCATCTCTATGAAGGTGTATAATTATAATTAGGTTCAAGTTTGAAGGAGGTCTGAATTCTGCCATTTATGTACACACTCAGAGACGCAGTAGTCATGGACAAAAACTGACTTTAGCAAGAATGATAAATAACATCAACAATTTAATCAAGTCTTTAATGACTTGATATATATATATATATATATATATATATATATATATATATATATATATATATATATATATATATATATATATATATATAAAACCACTTCAGGCAATTAGTCCCTCACATATTGCTTATAAAGTTTTATGGACCTTTTTATTATGTGGACCTAATGGGTGAAATTAGCTCAATAATCATTATACATTTTAGAAGACAAACTCACTTGTCTCAGAGCACACTACTGTAACAGTCCAGTGAGCAGTCTCAAATCAAATGGTGGAAATAGCATGCTGCTATCCAAACATCCATCCATCCATTATCTATATCGCTTATCTTCACAAGGGTCGCGGGGAGTGCTGGAGCCTGTCCCAGCAGTCTTCGGACAGTAGGCGGGGGACACCCTGAATTGGTTGCCAGCCAATCGCAGGGTGCTATCCAAACAGTCAATCCAAATCAAAGTTTAGAATCGAAACAATTGGAACATTTATATCAGGGGTCTTCAGGGGTCTTTCATATCAGGGGTTGGCATGTATACTATGCCAACATGTCTGTGGTTAGTTGAGCTAGGGTAGAAACGAAAAACAAAAAAAACAAACAAAAAAAACCCCACCACCACAATAATGGTAAATTTATAAAGTGAAAGAGCCCTAGATTGCAAAATTTGCACTGCCGGTGCCTTGAGACAAGAGTTATTGTTTTGCCGACATTTTGCTTTGATTAAGTAAAAAAAACGAGTGCATTTTTCTGTTTAACTTATATTCCACAAACTCAAAATTAATCAGAATGCCGTGTTTCTACTAGTGGGCCTGCTGAGAACATGTTCTTGAAAAAATATATGTTTGGTTTGACTTTAAGCTTTGCTGTCAAACTAAACATCAAATAACAATATTATATTATTATAACAATAAACATCATATAACCAGAGCTGGGCACTTGACCCATATATAGTGGTTTTTGCGGCCAGAAGTCGCAGTCAACAAGTTACTTATTTATTTTGCACACTTCCCTTTCTTCACGGTCTTCAAAAGCATACCGGCAAACCACTATATACAGCAGGTTTGCTACGGCGTATTTCCGGAAGTAGAAGACGCCATTAGAAATGCATGAACTCCACCTTGATGTGCCAGCGTCATCCTTGAGTCAGTGCTGCGCGCAGCTTGAATATACTCGTGGGCACAAGTTGTTTTGAAACAGTTGAGTTCCAAGTCGGGGGCCGTCGCTTCAAAAAGACAGCAACAACAATGGATATCGTGCCCACTACAACCATAAAGGGACCGACATGACTAGACGATGCATTTAATTTCATTGCCAAACTAGCTTGCCTTGCAACTGTAACAAGCTGCGTGCTGCATCCTCTCCGCGCGGAAAACTGTATGTCATCGCAACATGTGACATAATCGACCGATCAGAGCAGCAACAATTCCTGATGTTGTACGTGGCATGTGTTGCAGACCTGTCGCCAGCAGCACGATGCGTCGGTCATGTGAATCAATGCGGCAGTTGTCGCTCGCGCCGACGCGGCAGTAGAAAGAAGCCTAAAAAGAAGCCTTTCACTGAGTAGGCTGAGATGAAATTTGGCTGCCTCACGACCACGTCAAACGCATGAGGGCCGATTAGTGGGCCAGACTAAAATCCACTTCTGGCAATGCTTAGTCCAGCCATTTTTAAAAATTTGTCACCCACCACCCCTCCGCCCCAAAAATGGGCCCAGGGACAGACTACCCAGCTCTGCATATAACTCAGTTTTAAAGTCTGCTAGCGTAATACTACCATATAATGGGAAATTCCATAGAGATGTGTTGCTTTGTTATAACACTTGAAATAATGTCTGTTTGAACACAAACAGTGGAGCAACACATTCAATGTTCCCTCTAAGGTGCGCAAGCGCGCAATTGCGCACTTCTCTCACCCTCTCAGCACAAGATGAAGCTGGCGCGCACCACGCACACACATTGCATTCCTACACTCATTCCTTGACCTCCAACCCAGTTTGATCTACAAACAGGACACCACACTATTCCCACTTCCCTTACCGTTTCATTAGCGCAACCCAGGGTGCAAACTCAGTTGTTCGACTATAGTTGGAAGCATACATTGACGCATATACACTCAGCACTGACGAGACGCTGCAGGGTGCAGGCTACACGCCGACCACTCCATTCAGGAAGTCCAAATATGGGCGTTTACGATTGCCTCTTTCGCACGTTTCAGAGGTCAGGTAACTAGAAATGTTGATGTTTTATTAAATGACATGTTTTCCATTATTTATGAGTGGACAATGTGGGAACATATTTATACAGATTCTATTGAGACTTAATTGTGCTTAAAATTACCTGTGTGCTAAAATAAAAGTAAACCAGGGCTGATTTTATTCGTGTCAAAAAATCTCTATGCAATGATGTGTTCTCTTTTGATGGATAGGGTTTTTTCATTTATCTGTAACATATCTACATCATGTAACATATTCTGATATCAGGTTTTGGACAGATATGAATGTGATACTGGTTTAGCCGGCGTGTGCATGTCTGATGTTGCTCACCACAGTCCAAGGAATGCTCAGGGATTATGTGTGAATGCTCAGATGCATGGAAAATGAAAGGGAACATTGCTCACAGGCATATGATCGTTATCCTGTGCAAAGAATTACCAACATTACTGTATGACTGAGAAGCCACAGTATAACCACTCTTGAAATATGTGACTGGTAAGGCCTTGAGAAGTAACGGAAGGTGGTGTGGTAATGCAGGACACCATGTGCTTGCTTGGAATGTGGACGTGACCCTAAACTGTACACTCTAAAAACAGTTGGGTCCAAAATAACAATTTTTGGGTGAAATTTGACCCAACTGTTGTGTTAAAAAAGGACCGACCCAGACTTGGGTCAATTTGAACCAAAAAATTGGGTTATTCAGTTTTGATCTAACTTTTAGGGTTGAACTAACACAACAAATTGGGTTAGTCCATTTTGACTCAAAATGAAGGGTTAAATGAACACAAGAAACTGGGTCAAAACAATGCAAATAATTGGGTTATTCTACTATTTTATTTATTCATTCATTTTATTTATAATGCTAATGATACCGCCCCTTCCCCACAGATGTATTAATAACAACAAGTGAAAGTTTAAAAAATGTATCTTTATCTTCAGGCACATCACTCTTGATGTTGATATAATTTCAGCAACAACAACAGTAGGGGATGATGGGAAAAAAAAAAAAACAGGCTCAATTAAGCACGGACAGAAGTGGATTTTAGCACTGCCCACTAATCAGCACTCGTGCATGTGGCGTGGTCACGAGGCAGCCAATTTTCATTTCAGTCTACTTGGTGATATCTGTATGTTAACATGGCAGGAAGGTCTTTGTTTGTTGTGCGGTCCTCAGTCATTTTTTCATAAAGTAGAATGCATTCTGTGTCCAGAATTTTGTTCAGCACATTCATGGTGAAAGTGAGAACAAATCTAAATTAAAAAGTAGTGATTAGAATTGTATCAAATTCATATATTTCGTGTCATGGGTGCATTAGACATGAATTGAATGAATAAGACACCAACTGCAGTCTGCAAAGTGGTGTCAGTAACAATCATTCTGATTGGCTGTCAGCCAGGAAATGCAAAACAGTCCATTAGATAGATGAATTTGTAAAATGGTATACAATTTATTTCAGGTCTTTAAACCAATCATTGCTTCCTTGCGGTCATCCCCAGACAACTGTCCCACACTTTCACACGGGCTGTGATGAGTTGTGGGTCATCTTGAAAAGTGTGTTGAGATATATTGACCTGTTGAGGAGAGTTGCGCTCATCAGTTTTCAATCTCCAAGCAAGGTAACCAGAACCACTCTGGTAATCATAGAAATGTTCCTGTGGATTTCAGTAAACACAAGTTAATATGGAACATTATTTGGAGAACGCACAGTTCTTGTGAAGTGTCACATCCTACAATGGCGGCAGACTAATGCCTTTTTTTTTTTTTTTTTACGATTACAGCACTCGTCCTGTACAACACACACGCTCAGTTACAAGCAACTCGTTTTCAAAAGATTACAATGTGTGAAGTACTTACCAAAACAGAGTGATAATTGAAATCCAAATGTCAAAATGTGTCGTTGACTTGACCACGATGCTGCGTGTGTAGACATATGTCGGTGGCTGTCATGGCTGGCAGTCATACTTAATTGAAGTGTACATCTGGCACCTGCGTAAGGGCCTGTAAGTTTGATTTTTGACCCAGCATAAAACATTACTGGCATATAACCCAATATATAGTCAATTTGAACCAACAATTGGGTTAAATTATAAGAAATAACCCAGAATTTTGACCCAACACAAACAATCCAAAAATTGGGTTAATGAAATAACCCAACTGTTTTTAGAGTGTACTTAGTTGTCATGTACAACAAGCAACATGACAAACAACACATAGTGAAAACATAACAATATCTGAAAAGGAAAAAAACAACACTTTCCGCCATGACCCACACCAGTTGGTGTCACCACATGTCATCTTCCTGCAGCACTTCATTTGATTAACTTTCACATCACTTTAACAAACACTGCATAGTACTGTAGTGTGTGTTCAATGTTGCCCACTCGGCATCCATTGCAGCCTGATCATCATGGAAGGGGGATTCCGCATCTGTGGTCCCTTCTCAAGGTTTCTCACTTTTCCCCAGATGTTTTTTTTTAGTTTTTCCTTGCCCTCCTGGGGGTTAAGATCAGGGGATGTCGTGCATATGATCTGATGCATATGTGAAGCCCTTTGAGACTTTCCTGTGATTAAGGGCTATATAAATAAATTTGACGTGACTTGACTTGACCACATGTACTACAATTACTATTTTTTCTTGGACAATTTTGGCCCCTAAAACACCCACAGATCTCCCCTTCTATACTGTACACTGTATATTGACTGGTGACCAGTCAAGGGTGTTCTGCCGACTCTGAACAGGATAAGCAATGATATAAAAAATGGATGGGCAAAGGGTAATCAGATACAGTACTTAAATGAATGACTACTCGTTAGTCATTCGTGTGGATAGTTCGATTTCATAAGAAGAGACAGAAGTGATTAATCCAGTGATACGACAACTGGTGCTGCCTCCATCTGTGTGGGGAAGTGAGGCATGATCAAACATTCCATTCCTGGTAAGAAGATGTTTGTAGAGATATTCACATGACGCATAACAGGTGGAAAGTGTAGCGGATGGATCAGGTTTGAAGATCGACGATTGATGATGAAGAAGGCTTCATTGAGACAGACTATTTAGTCCCAAAGAAATATTGATCAGCAAACATATATGAATGGCTCCTTAGCAATAGAGTATATTTTTCTAACTCCTAATTTGGTCAACATAAACTATGTTGCATCTTCTTCAAGCTCCTTTCCTTGACACAACATTTTCTAACGCCCATCAAACATTTGACAGCGGCCCCCTTATGAAAACATTCATCATCTGTGCTCGGTCTGTCCGGAGACCCTCTTGGTTATTGTATTAGGGGTGTAACAAATTTAAATTGGAAATTGGTTTTAATTAAAGATAAGACCCAGTGTAAGCGCAACTAAAACATGTGTGCCATCTAGTGGTGACTGGTGATATTTCAACTTTAAACTCACCCCTCCATATTTGCAGTTGGGCTACCACGGGCTTGCATTTTCACAGATTTCTTTTTAAGTCAGAGTTTTTGGGGTTTGTAAAAAAAAAAATAATTAAAGTAAAAATCCCCTCAAACATGTTTGAGGTGAAAATTAACCAAGGGGGCGGTCAGTGTGGCCAGACCGCAGCCCGCCAGTTGCCCAACGCTGGTGTAGTGGTTCACTCACGAGTCCCGAGTGGACTCTGTGTTTTGCCCAACATTAGCTGGGATACGCTTCAGCTCATCGCAACCCTGAACAGGAGAATAGAAAATTGATTTACATTTCCTTTTCAGCAAGATGTTCAACATCACAAAATGTTCAATATTGCAAAATCACCCATGGTGAAACTAAAAGGTTATTTCTCAACTCTTAACTCCCTCATTTGTTTGTCTCCACCTTATTTTACTTGTGTGCTATTTTAAGTGCATTTTGTGTGACAGCTTGGCTGTTTTGACAGTTACATCTGTCTGACTGATAAGTATTCACACAAAATACTAGCTGTGAGCACAGTGTAACAGAATAAAAATAAGTGGTGTTGAACTGTAGGTCTGCTGACAGCACACTAGCCAACTATTGTAAATATCATCATCACCACCACCATTAACACGAATCCATGAGTCAAATTTGACAGATATTGATTGGCTCAGGGACTAGAGAAGATTGATTAGTTTGACAATTGGCAGATGTCAATTCTAAAACACTCTCACTAGAATTTATCCCAGTACTAAATTGAAAAGGATAATCCCAGCGGCTATAAATAGTCTACACACCCCTTTTCAAATTATAGTATAGGCCTTTGTGATATAAAAAAAAAAAATAAGACCAAGATGAATCATTTAAAAACCTTTTCCACATGACCTATAATTTGTACAATTGAATTTTTATATTTTGTATCTTTTCGAGAGGAAATAAACAGCTACGATAGTGAGGTGGCAGAAGTGTACACACCTTCTTATAATCAGGAATGTGGCTGTGTTCATAATTAACCAGTGACATTCAAATTCATGCCACCATTTAAAGCGCCACTGATCAACCCCTCAAAAGTGAAGTTGTTCTAGTAAGCTTGGATTGCAAAAGTTCTGTTTGATGTAAATATGACACTGCTCATCACCAAAAGATCACCAGCGTTGTGGTGGCAGCATCCTGCTTTGGGCCTGCTGTTCTTAGGCGGAAGCTGGGGCCTTGGTCATGGTGGAAGACATTATGAACAGTTTGAAAATAACAGTCAGTGTTAGCACAAACCCTTCAGCCTTCTTCTCGAAAGTAAAAAAAGGCAGGAAAAGCCTACTGGAACATCTGAAGTGTTTTATGCCCGCTTTCAATATTAGTAGGTGTGTGTTTAGTCCCATTTAACAGGTGTTTGAATGTGATTACTTCATTTCTAACACAGCCATGTCCCAGTTATAAGAGGGTGTGCACACTTGTGCCCCTCTCAAAAAGATGCAAAATAAGTAAATGAATACATTAAAAAAATAAAATAAAAATCGATTGAGCTGTACAGGCTATAGGTCATATCAATGGTAGAAAAAAAGTTTTGAAATTATTTATTTTCATCTCATTTATTTAGATCATAAAATGGTGTGTTTATAGTCACTGTATAGTGTTGGAAAAGATTATTATTGCAAAACAGCATTTTTTGCAAAATATTTGATCAAATTGCATATGTAGAGCTTGCTCATGACCTATTTTTAATTCTCACTTTGCAAAAGACGTGCGGTCTTTCAGTGTGAGTAGGGAGCATCTTAAGTGTTCTTCAGTGAATAGGAAACGTTCAAAGACGAGAACCACTAAAAGCTCCTCCAAGACTGTTGACTCTTTAGCTCCATCTGAATATGCCTGCACTCCATCCAACCATCATTCAATTATCGTTTTCAATAGTCATGTCTTCATTCAGGTCACGGGTAAGATGGAGCCTAACCCATCGGAATTGCACCATGCAATTGTTGATACTTGTTCTCTGGTTCTAAGGCACGTGGTTGTCTTCCTTCAGTGCCATTTGCAGTGTTGTAGAACTATGAAAATGCAATCTGCCCGTTGAGTTAATAGCGGAAAGCAATGAAGAAATAGAGAGGATCATTACACCTGCATTCAGGTCCCTCTATTCACCTTAGCTGAGTGAAGGACCCCCAACAGAGGGACCTCTGTGCCCAAAACAATTACAGTAAACATATTTGAATTGTGAAGCCATAAAACTAGCATGGCTTGCTCATTAGTTTGCAGTGATATTGAACTGCACTTCTTCATACTGTGAGATTTACAAACATACCCAGAGCAATATGCCCGCAAGTCATTTAGACTTAATACAGCTCTGGCCCCTCTGTGGATCACAGGTGTTATTTTCAAAATGGCAGAATGGTAATAGGTGCAGATCTGGTATTGGTTCTCATCAGAGTGTGCAGATTGACCAGTTGGTAAATGTTGTGCCTGAGACTGTACAAGGACCGTCTTTTTTGTTTGACAATTTCTGTACACAACATTTCACAGATGCTATTGAGCTATGGATTAAATCTAGCATGAGCAGATCTCTGCTGTCGACACACCAGCAGCCCTCATCGAAATTAACGATTACACGTGAGTTTGTCTTGATCCCAAAAGCTGATTTATATTGGTCTGTTTGTATGCATGATTGTGCCAGTGGATTTTCAAAGAACAGTCTTTGTTTGTTAGCGCTCTACCAATCCCTTTTGTTAACACTGTTGTCATCCTTCTTGGGAAACTCTCTCAGGATCTGATATTGAACTGCCGGTTTTCAGGACGACACTAGTTGTGATGCTATACCAAGAAGTTCTTGTTGAAGTTCAAAGGGAACACAGGCTGGCGAAGGTAGGTGTGGTTGAAGCTCAATGCAGTTGATGCTTCTTGTGGGTGATGACAATTGGTGTATGTCAGAGCAAAAAATTGATTTTCCAATTACATTATATCCATAATGTGCAACTGGTGTCAACGTCAAATGTCATATTAGGATATGTATTATTTCATTTGTACCTGTGACTAGAAAGCAAAGCGCAGAGTGTCTTGGTTGCTGAAATGTACATGTGCGTTCAATGAATGGCCATTTTACAAAGAGTCTCTCAAAACAAACACATTCTCTCCTTTATTCTCTCCATCTGTTCCTTCCTTTACAAACATGACATGACATGACACATGACATGTTTTTGTGGTTCAATAAAAGAAAAATACAGCACCGTAGATCTGAGATGGGCACTTTCCATCGTCAGTCCGCAACCTGGGCACCCTTCTGTCATTGTCCCTCTGTCCTTATTCATAAAAATTATCATCCTCCGACCTCGTCCGTCCTTGTCCTTTTAAAGCGCTTGCATACTTACATTTCATCAGTCCATCCCCCCGCCACCCCCCCCAAAATAGCATCCGTGCATGACGCCATGGGAGAGATGCTAACGGCAGAGATTTCCTAATTCATACAAACATTATTTAAAGCTCATTAGCTGGCTAATTTCCTATTCACATCCATCTACTGGGTGGGAGTATCGCGAGTGGATTGGAATGTTTACAAATGTGTCAAGCAAGATAGCATTTAGCTGCCAACACAACCACTGTCGGTCACAAGCCTACAGAGCCCGCCAGGGGACATCACGAACATATTTATGATTGTTTTTTAACGCAATAATATTGCATTTTATTGCAAAAGCTTTGTGTTACAATGCACTACGTTTTCAGTTTCTATCGTGTTATTTTGCGATTTTTATTATTGCAAAATAGCACAATGTTATTTTAGGAGGAGAACAAACTTCCAGGTTGTAGGTTTAAGTGTACGGCGGCGCTTGCATGAGCATGAATGACGGCTTGGAGAGACTTTTACGCTCTAGAGATGTACCAGACAAGGACATACTTTGCATGCAAAGGGATAAGGTATGTACTAAATGTTAACAGTTAACAAAATTGTTATCCACCTTTTTCTTCCTCAGTGAAATGGGCATTCTGTGGCGTAATCTATGGTATTACATGTGTTGAACCACTAGAGGGTTCATGACTGTGAGTACAATGTTACCGCAGGGAACGCACATGAAAAAGAAAAAAATGGACTCTGGTGTTGTGTAGGCAGTTAAAGGCGGCTTTGTGGTATTGCAGAAGAGAACAGTGGTCCTTCTTTTTAAACAAAACCAACGCAACACATCAGTCGGTACTTGACCTGGTTAGGGACGATTACTGGGATGGACAAAAACCCACTTCCACCCTTGCTTAGTCCGTCCTTTTTAAAAACTTCTCATCATCTGTCCTCCATCCCCAAAATGGGCGTCCTTCTGGTACAGACAGACGGACCTTTCCGTCCCTGGGACAGAATACCCATCTCTACCGTGTATACAGTAATATGTGGAGCCTTGAAAATAAACAGGGTCACAATTTCGTCGCCTAGTGTGCAGTGGGTCTTTGTATCATGAACAGTGGTGGTCCCTATGTATCCATCCATTCATTTTCTATAGCGTTTTTCCTCACTAGGATAACGTATGAGTTGGAGCCTATCCAAGCTCTCATTGGGTGAGCGGTGGGGTATCCCCTGGACTGGTTGACAGCAAATCTCAGAGCACATATACTGTAGGCAGACATTCTAGGCTACGGACAATATAGCATAATGCACAAGCACAGAGAGAACAAGAGAATTCCACGTCGGAAGGTCAAAGCTTAGAGTCGAGTCGGTTTGGTGTTCGCGTTTGCTAACCGCTCATCAACTGTTCTACTGGTGCCAACATTTTGTCCAATTTAAACACATGCATTGTAAAGAGATGTCAGGCAGACTACATGACTATTTTTGTTCAATAGAATCTTAGTGAAGGACCCCCAGCAGAGGGAACTCATCTAAATTTTATGGTACCCAAAACACTGACAGTGTACTTACTTGACGTGCGAAGCCGTATCATCACCTTGACAGAGTGTGAAGACAACAAAGGCTACCCATGGACAGCATTGTACTTGTCACATATTGTAATACTTTACATTGCATTTCATCTACTTTTATTGTCGTATAGAGCAGTATAAACTTGGTAAATAATACAGACAGTAAATAAAATACAGTGAAATTCTGTGATTACACTGACAACATACACACTAAAAGTGAGACGTGTGACACCTTTTACCACTCATATTTCCACACATGCTTCTTTCTACCTTTTGACGCCCACAATCAAAATGCCTGTTATTGGCCGTTATGGCCTATTATGACTCACTGACAATTAATGACTTTATTTGCGACATAAAGAAATAATCCCGGCTGTTCAGTGTGGCCCCGCTAGCTTGTTGATGTCGTATCATACAAATGTTCAGTATCCTTGCTGTTAGCTTTGCCTCATTTTTGTCTCTTAGCCCACCCTTGGAGGTGTACAATGGCAACACAGCAGTGAGGGTGTTTGAAATGGAGGAGGACTTTAGGTGGTGAGACAATAACAGAACACGCTTAACACCACACACCAGAGCCCGTGTTTATTTATATTGTTAGCACGCCTACAAACTGCACTTGGACACTAATCAGCAAACTTGAACCAGTGCACCATTGTTATCGTTTTGTATTTAATTTTTTTGCTGCTCAGTCAATAATAATTTGTGCTGGAGAACAATAATATGAATGACAGTACCCAGACATAAACACTCAAAAACAATCAGTCACTGGATTCAACCTAAATTTTAGTATCTAATGGGATGTAATACAAGCCTAACCAAATCACAACTCCACAAGAGTGTATCATGGGGTTTTCTATGATCATTTTAAATTGCTGCCAGATGTGCTTCTTGATCTGGTTGAGCGTGGGTTTACATCAGTGCTTCTGATCATCTTCGAGAACTGTGTGCATTATGGTGTCATCCCGAAAAGAAAAGAAAAAAAATCGAAATAACTGCCGTACACACAAAAATTACCACGCGACACTCACATGAACGCAACTGTCCGATATGAGCAGACACTAGAGAGCTGTGATAGCTTCACTATATTAATCAGAAAAGATTGTTAAAGATTTGTTTGTCTGTGGTCAAACAAATCCAACAAATGACATTTCATCAAGGGGTTTTCAATTGACTGTTTCATTATCTTTGAAACTTGAAGCAACTCATATGGCTATGTTTTCCCATTCACGCACTAATCCCCCTTTAGTCATCTGTGCTTGTGCATGAAAAGTGCGGGCATTCTCTCGTCCCGACTTTTGACTCAGCCACAGTGTGTAACGAGATTATGAGTGTGCACGAACACGAAGGAGGCAGGATTCAATGAAACCTGTGGCTTGCTCTAAATCATGGAGCATGGAGTTTTTCTGAGACTTGTGAATGTCATTGAAATCCATCATAAAATAAAGCACATGTCGTAAGTCAGTTGGTCCATGTGCGCCACTCCGGCTAACTAGAGCATCTTTACTTAAAATGTAATTCTGTGGTGAATAAATCCGATAAAAGTAATTCAATCAGAATACTGGGCCTATAACTAAATGTTTGCAGCTCCATCAATAAAAAAATGGGGCGCCCCTGCTGTTCCCCAGATCAGCGATTCCTAACCTTCCTTGTGCCACCGACCGGGCAAGTCACGTAGACATATTATGATGACTTGCTAAGAAGCAACTAAAAACAAATTATTAAACATCCAATTTACCATTGTATGATTACTGACTGTAGAGTGGGAGCCCTTTCAAAGAGCGCCAAAGGTTTGTCTATGAATGCCAGCCACCGGAGTTCACCATGTTTGAAGTGGGATCGCTCCACGCAGTTTTAGATGGAAAAAAGGTCCACTGGCACCTCCACTTTCTTTTGGCAATAAATATCCGGACAAAATCGCCTTATTAGAAGCGTCTATTAATGTATGGCAAACTCTGGGATGCTGGACTTACTACTGCCTCTGGAGTGTTTTTTTTTTCTCTACTTAAAGCGGAAGTCAACCCAAACATATTTTTTCAAGAACATGTTCCCAGCAGGCCCACTAGTTGACACACGGCATTCTGATTGATTTTGCGTTTGTGGAATATAAGTAAAGCAGCAAAATGCACTCGTTTTTAGCCATCTCTGGCGGCGGCCATTTTCTCTTCTGTCGACTGAAAATAACATCGCAACTGCTCACAACGACCAATCACGGCTGACCTGTTTTCTGAATCTGAGCCACTTTATACAACACTTATTCCACAAACGCAATATTTATCAGAATGCCCAGTTTCAACCAGTGGACTTGCATAGAGCATTTGCTAGAAAAGAAAATGTTTGCGTTGACTTCCCCTTTAAACACATGGATAAGAATATGGCCTTTAGTGTATATTTTTTCTTGCCAGTGTGGTCTTAAAAATTAAAAGTTGTAACAAGAAACAAATCAATAGTGTTGAAAGAACACCATCATGGAGAATAACTATGTTTTTTTATGCTCATGTATCCTTTTGCAGAATGGTTGAGACACTCATGTAAAAACTATGAAATGCATACTTTCAGTGTGATTAAAAAAAGAGAAGCGACACGACACTATGGCGAGGAAGGGTTGACAACCCTCCTTTTCCCCCTGTTGCTAAAGCAACAAGTAATATCATGTCCATTTGCAGATATGAAACTGAAAAAGCAGAAGAGAAAATGCAGCCACTGTATGTTCTCCAGCCAACATTTCCACCTGCTCAAGATCTCCATCTGTCCACTCGCTCATATAATGCCGGCAGGAGGCAGCTGTACAAAGAAAATAGCAAATTAAAATCACGTTTATGCTACTTTTAATAACAACTTCCCCAACTCTGACAGATGTGCATTAAACATGTATTTCATTGTGTTGAGTTTGACGAACCCCCGGCCAAACAATTAATCCTTCACTCATACTGTATGTTATTCATAGCAATGCAAATGTGTGCCTCCTCATTTGGTTATGGTTCATAGCCACAGGAGTGTGTAATTAACTGTGGCTGATGATGCTGAAGGCTCCCGCAGTCCTTCATTGGGACTGATGTGAGCTGATGCCAATTAAGCCTCGAAAATGTTTTTATTGCTAAGAACAGAGAGAACAAAGCCCCCCCCACCCCCGCCCAAAAAGAAAAACACTTCACCTCGCTTGTTGAAAAATTAACATTTTGACATTTTGCATGTCCCATAGCCTATTTTTATCCACTTGATTAACAAAATGTGATATATGGTGCATATCTCACACATTCTAACTCTGATTCATCATGAGTACAAACTAAGATTCTTTTTGGATTCCACACAGGGGCGGAGCGACAGACTGCCCACCCAGTATGATTCATGAAAAACATATATATATACTTTTAAATTGTTAGTAAATTATTATTGAATTATTTTTAACTCGTGTTTTGTTGTGTTTTTTATTTTATTGAATATTAAAAATGGCATGATTGTGGTTGTCTAAGGAATATCCGAACTTCATATTTTTCAGTTTGTCATTTTATTTGAATATGCGATGTGTCGGGACAGGAGGATTGTGGTCAGTGAGAGAAATATTCAGGCACACCCTGATTTTTCCAGGCCCACCCATTAGCCACGTTCTGGCTCGGCCCCTGATTCCCCACCCAAAAGTTGTTAGAACAGCTGTCAAACCTAACTCAACAAACATTGTGTTCCCCTGTGTAATAATTGGCAACCCACCCTCCATCCCCCATGCATTTTGTGTGCCCCCCATAAGGATGAGGTCTGGGGACGGGTCTGATAGTAGGCCTTCCGCTGCGTGGCCTGTCAAGAACAGATCCTGTTTCGAGAAACTTGCCATGGGTAATGTAGGCAGTGCTACGGATTGGAGCGAGGTGACAAGTTCCAAGCATAAAGCTTCTCAAATGGGTCCTGAATTTGAATCAGGATAGATAAATTTCAGCAATTTTGCAATGCTGCCTCAATGTCAATTGGCAAGCCATGGCCAAGGGAGTGCATCTGTCCCAATGATACTTGAAACAAAATAGAAAAAAGTAAGTGTATAGTGAATTTCACGAGAGCTTGTACATCTGTATACTATTTCTATCGACAGGCCAAAAACAATTTTCTGTTTCATTTTTTTAAACAAAAAATACGGCCACTATTTAGTGGATTGTTTCCACCTTACAGTCTCAATCAAATACCTCCTGTTTTTGCCTTCATGCTATTGTTGAGGAGCAATTCAGCGGGGTAGGAAGAAACACAGCAGAGTGCAAAGGGGTGAGTGAAAAGATGAAAAATTGATAGAAGGCAATATTCTGATTAGCCCACAAATAAGTGGACTCGGCTGCTGAGGCCAGTCTTGCTGTAAGGCAGCAGGTGGACACAAGGTTCTTACCTTGCTTTTGTAATGTTTAGAATCAGAGAGCAGCTGTGTGGCGATGTGGAAGGC
This sequence comes from Filicampus tigris, assembly GCF_054856515.1. NCBI lineage: Eukaryota > Metazoa > Chordata > Actinopteri > Syngnathiformes > Syngnathidae > Filicampus > Filicampus tigris. The sequence goes on from NC_141226.1 coordinate 10,333,087, forward strand.
TGCAGCACAACACACCACTTCACAGTCCACAAACAAGTACATTTCAAATTGAGGCACTTTCACCATGTTGCCCCGGCATAACTTTGCGATCTTATTTAACAAGTCCCTGAGACATGAACATTCGAAAGTATAATTTGTATTTCACTTATTCACTATATATTTTTTAAGAACAAACATCTAGAGCAACCCAAGTAATTCATGCTTATTAAATTCCTTGTCAGAATAGCTGGTTGAGGCATTTGTAACATATACTGTGGTTACTTTCTTTGAATTACTCTATGTTCCCTATATTTTTCCATTTGGAAACAACTGCTGGGCGACTGAATCCGATGCTATTTTGGTCATTATTATCATTAGGCAAATTGCCAATGAGAGGGCGGTGGTGGGGGGAAGTTTAGTGCGTGGGTGTTTTGCTGTCTAGAGCTATGTAAAGCATTGACTCAAACAACTTTTCCATACGCAGTATTCCTGTGGAGAGTAGATTAAGGTAAACTCGTCAAATTTGCACTGAGTGCTCTTCATCCACATCATTTGCAAATTTAGAATCACTAGTGTACAGTGCAGATATTTTGTGCCCAGCAATTGACTTACACTATTGGTGAGATGAAATGTCTCAAGTCAAATATTGTTGTTCTTTGTCTGCCAATATATCTTCTTACTAGGCAGGTTTTTTGGAAGATCATTTCACTTACTATTTTTACTTTTCACATTTAGATTACAAATACACATGTATATATTTGGAATGATATTTCTATAGGCGACCCCTTGCAGTGACCGCCACTCAACACCAGTTCCCTCCCAGCAAGATGCTGCCACATCACTGCTTCACAGTGGCACAGCATGTTCAGTGGTTAATGAGCTGTCTCTGCTTTCACCCAGCATTTTCAATTAGAGCTCAAGAGTTGAGTTGATTTTGCATCAGACTAAAGGCATGCTTTTATGCTCTCCTTGTTGCAATTCAAGGACGCAACAACATGCCCTTCCTGTTTTAATTGCCATTGTCTTATAACTACCGCAGCATTGTTAGCGTTTTTAGAATGTTTGATCTTTGCAACCAATTAAGATATAAGATGTGCCTTTTAACCTGTTCTGTACTGCACTAACCCACTTTCTGTGTCAATTGAGACACTAGCTGCTAGGTCAATGGTATATTTCAATTTAAAATTCAAAAATAGATGGGTGCAGTTGGAAATGGGTGTTTGCTCCGTTGTGGGAGTGAACGCAGCCAACTTGATTCCCGGCCAGTCGAAGTGGCTCCCCTCATTCCCATTAAATTCATTGCAGCAGAAGCATGTGGTCTACATGGCAGAAGCATAACGGACGCGCTGCAGCCCGTATAAGGGATCGGAGCACGCAAGGTACATTTGCAACAAACTGCAAATGCAAATGCAAAAGCAACAGATAAAAGCTTTCTTTTATCCCACCGGTGGCTATCTTGAACAAATCAGTGTGATACTCATCAGGTGCACTAGGTCACTTTAATATTTTATTTGTGTCTTACTTCTATGATGCATTTTATTTGACATGGTGTAATCAATTAAGTGCAATCTTTTCTAGGCACTTTATCATTGGTGATTTTACGGCACTGGTACGTGTTGCCTTGCCCTTTCATTTTGTTGAGGAATGTGCAATTTTTAGGTCATTGATTTGTGTCTCTGTAATTGTTGTATTTGTTGTATTGTACTGGCAGCAGTGGGCAGTGAGCCCAAGGCAAATTACCCATTTGGGACAATAAAGTTGATCTTATCTTATCTTATCTTATCTTATCTTATCTTATCTTATCTTATCTTATCTTATCTTATCTTATCTTATCGAAGATGGCCCCTGCAAAGTGTCTGCCGGAACGCCCAGCGAGGCGCAGCACGGTCTGCCAAATCCCCAAACATGGTAAATTACAAGTCAAATTTATTTATATAGCCCTTAATCACAGAAGAGTCTCAAAGGGCTTCACACGCCCACAGTTAAAACATATTAATGACATCTGCTGATCTTAACGTCACAGAAGGGCAAGCACAAACTAAAAAAAAAAACATCTGGGGAAAATTAAGAAACCTTGACAAGGGGCCGCAGATGGCGGAATCCCCCTTTGAGCATGATCAGGCTGTAATGGATTCCAATGGGCAACATTTAACACATAATGTTATACTATACAATGTTAGCTAGAACAGTGTGAAACTTCATTCAAGCAGATGAAGTGTTGCAGGAAGACACCTTCGGAAAAATAGGTCCTCCTCAAAACCCGTCCCAGTTGGTCAATCTCAGCGCCTCCTAGGGCGTTGTCCTGGTCAGTCGGTGGAGAATCCGTACAGCGACATCCAATTCGGTCACCGTCATCTAGCCTCATCTCTAAACCTGGGAAGAGGGGGCAGAAGAGAGCGAAGAAGCAGCAGTCAAACAGGCCAACATGTAGATGAACTAAATGCAGGAGTATACACATAAGTCTTAAATTGAGTTTCGACTGAGGTAGCGGCTCTAACTTCCATAGCAGCCCTAATTTCCCCAGGTAAGGCATTCCAGAGCACTGGTGCCTGGATATAAAATGTTCTAGAACCTGCGGACTTTCATTCTGGTTATTGGGATCAGTAAAAGACCAGCATGTTGTGCATGAAGAATTTGGGATGGAACAAAAGGTACCACTAAACGAGATAAACCGAGATAGGTTAGGTGGTAATCCATATGATATTTTATTAGTGAGTGGCAAAAACTTGAAATCGCATCTCAAGTGGCCGGGGAGACACTGCAAATTGGCTAGTATCGGGTTAAAAGGACCAGAGAGCAATACGTTACGGTAGTCAAGGTGAGACATAACAAAGGCATGAATTATGATCTCTGCGTCACTAGAATGAGATGGATCTTAGCGATATTACTGAGGTGGGGAAGAAAAACAGTTGTAGTAATATTTTTAATGTGCATTTAGAAAGAGAGAGTTGAGTCAAATATAAAAAAGAAATTTGTTTTGCTGATTTACTTTGTGTAATAGTACATTTATCAAGAGTGGTGTCTTTAAATAGGTGCAGATGACGAGCAGGGCCATTGATGAATATCTTGGTTGTATCAGGGTTAAGAAGCAAGAAAGACACATGTTCATTTATCCGCTCTTTTTGTATGTAAAGCTATAGTTATACATTAAATGTAATATTTTTGTTAATATTTGTGGGTGCTTTGCACAGCTTTATTGGGTTTATATTATTTCCTATGGGAAACATTGCTCTAAATTTTGTATGATTCGGCTTTAGTGAGCCTTTCTGCAAACCATAAATCATGAAAACGGAGGTTCAACTGCACTTGGTACATTAGTGAGATTATTTTACATTTTCTGTGCACTGTTATTATTACAAAAGGTGTTCAAATAATATTGGTTATCAAATAGATTTTGGGGGGAGATTTAGTGGTCTCGCTTTGAGGTGATTTCAACAGGCTGTTAATTACCTGTCAGATAAACGCTGAAGAGCTGAACATGTTATGCCAGCCGTGTCTCACGATGGTCTGAAGGAAGGTGGAGGATAAGAAGGCTGATGTGGACTATTGATAGGCGCAGTCAGGGGAAGCAGACTGCAGAATCTGTTGCCTTGCCAACCAAGCCCCTCAGAGTGCGAGGGTTAAATGTAAACGATTCTCTGCCAGTGCAAATATAGGTTGCCATCTGTTTTCTTGACACTTCCTTTGTTACAAATTCTCAAACATGCAAAGAACGTGTGGAGGTGTTTTCCATTAGAACGCTCCGCAGGTAGTTAATTTGATTTTTAATATGAAAGTAATGAGTGGGCTTAGTAATTGTAAAAATGGAAAAAAATGAATCAGTCTTGTTTCAATTCTTGAAGGACCAGTTCAGAGGATTTTTCCTTTTGTTGTAGGATCAGTTTGAAAATACATTTTCTGACATGTAATCTCCAGTGGCGTTAACAGGGACATGCAAAGGCAAGCAAACAGCAAAATTGTTGCTTAGGAACAGAAAGAAATTACCCAAACTTTTGCAAAATCATCTGATCTAATCTCCCGGAGCGACATGTGTCTGCATGCATGTGTGTGTGTGTGTGTTGTGGAGGGTGGGGTTGACAGAGTCAAGTTTTGCAGAGGTTGGTTTCTAGGCAACTGTTTTGTTTTTAGATTTAATACAAAGCTTGATTTTTTTGTGTGTGTCTTTATTGTTAGTAATTTCTCTTCTTTGAGGGATTGGTAACTTGCTCTTCCATAATAAATGTGCTCCTACTTTTCCAGTAACATTGATCAGTGGCAGTGTTTTTTTGTGTCTCAAAATTTGTCTGTAGACTACGAAAGCACCTTAATTATTTTGTTTTAATTACGGTGGTGTCTTGAGATATGAATTTGATTAATTTCGTGACCATGCTCCTAACTCAAAACAGGTGTATCGCAAATCATCTTTGCCCATTGAAATAGATGCCTATGCCATTGATATGTTCCAGCTACAAAAAAGGTTTGTAGTGTGTTTTTAGTAAGAAAAATAGCACTTTATAATATTGTATCTTATAAAAACTACACATTCATCAATTTTCCGAACTGCTTATCCTCACTTGGCTTTCAGGCGTGCTGGAGTCTATCCCTTACAGTGATTATATAATCAAACAGACTGTAAAGAATGACAATTTTTTTGGCCAATTGACGGGGACCTGGAAAAAATAAATGGATTAAGCATAATCAGAAGGCCATTTTTTCTATCTGCCATCGTCTATCATCTATTGTTGCAGTGAGGCTTCAATGGCCACAGCGAGGTTTTTTGTTTCCCGTAGACCGAGGCTTATGGGTCCTAAAAGGAGACGTATATAGTCCGGCCGGTGGAAATTGGTCAAATTTTGTAAACAGAAACAAAAAATGGAAGGGGGGTTATCAAGATATAAAACATTTGCACATCTACAGTGCCAGTAATAGACAATTACTTTACAAAGGTGCACACACACACACATACAGAAACACAGACATCTCATTGAACTGATGCCTATTATACATAGTAACAGAGCTGGGCATCGCCTAACTGCCACCATGTTTCGTCCTGCTTCAGTTGACCTGGTGGTCCCGGTCAATCCTTCGTCGGCGACAGCCAGTCGGCGTCGAGAACGTAATCTTCACGTCACAAGCAGACGTGCGTGAGCAGACTCACCGCCAAACAATGAAAAAATATCAAACAACAGACACTCACACACGTACAGCGTGGTGATTGATGAAATAAAAACAATATGGGGCACATGTCAATGTCTGTGGGACTGCAAGGTACACAACAGTTTTATTTTTTCCTTACTCAGCCACGTGTAAGGAGTGCGGTACCTGCGTGTGACGTGGTACAGGTCAAGTCTGTTCTCGACGTCGTTTGGCTGACTTGGACCAACTGGGACCACGAGGGTAAATATGCAGATGGGAAATGCTCTGCATAGTGTACATATATATATATATATATATATATATATATATATATATATATATATATATATATATATATATATATATATATATATATATATATATATATATATATATATATATATATATGGCCCTCGATGAACAGGATTGAAGACCCCTGAACTACATCGTCACACATGAAGTCTTTTGGGATATGATGCCGCAAGCTTGGCACACCTACAGTATCTTTGGCCAGTTTTGCCCATTCCTCTTTGCAGCACCTCTGAAGCTCCATCTTCCCCTCATCTCCCAGTTCCTACCGGTGAAAAGCATCCCCACAACATGCTGCCACCACCATGCTTGATGCTTCACTGTAGGGATGGTATTGGTCAGATGATGAGTGGTGCCTAGTTTTCTCCAAATATGATGCCTGACATTCACACCGAAAAGTTAAATCTTTGTCTCATCAGACCAAAGAATTGTGTTTCTCATGGTCTGAGAGTCGTTCAGGTGCCTTTTGACAAGATTCATGTGTGCTGCCTGCGCCTTTTACTGAGGAGCGGCTTCCATCTGACCACTCTATCGTACCGTACCTGATTGGTGGGGTGCTGCAGAGATGGCTGTCCCTTGAATTAAGTTCCCCACAGAGGACCGCTGGAGCTCTGACAGAGTGACCATATGGTTCTTGGTCACCTCCCTGACTAAGGTCCTTCTCCCCCGATAACTCAGTTTAGGTGGGCGGCCAGTCCTAGGAAGACTTCTTCCATTTTGGAATAAGAGAGTAACGTATAAATTGTGGAAAAAGTGAAGCACTGTGAATAATTTCCAGACACTGTACAAGTGCCACTAAACTAATTTTAAGAATACTTGATTCACTTCTTTTTAGTAGTTCAATTCAAACAGTGAATCTCAAACATTGCTTATATTGAGTAAACGCAGTGAAATATTCCATGATTTTATTTGTTATAGTTTTGACGATCGCAGCAAATGAAGTGAGATGAAAAAACTTTGGCAGTATTGGCCCTCTGAAATGTATTTCTGAAATTGATTTTCATACGTGTGTAATGATTCTGTACATGGCTTTTTTTTAATTGAACAATTGAAATAAATAAACTTGTTGATGATACCTGTATTCTAATTTAGTGAGGGAGAAAGTTATTTCAAGAGGTGAAGATAGGTCTGCAGCCATAGACGTGACTAGAAAGATGTATATACATACATACAGTATTATAAACAGCTATATAAAGTGATCTATACCACATCTTCTGGACATATTTCAGCCCATAGCAAACGCTTAGACAAAGCAGCGAATTTTCTTACAGTTAACTTGCGCCACCTGTTGTCCAAAGGTTGGAACTACCGCCTCCTAAATTTTCGTAAATTTTCATACAAACAAAATAATTTACTTATACTTTTGTACAAGTGGCGACGTAAAATAATTTGCTTGTCTCGTTATTTCTCGTCAAAAAAGCATCACACACACACCAGATATGCGCGGTACTCAGTCGTTGGGTGGGGCTAACAAATGACGTAACAACGGTCATTGGTGTCATCAGCATGTGGTTAGTGCGTACGTCTTCCGTGTTGTTCGGAGTGCTGGGGAGCAGAGGAGTGATCCGAACCATGGTAGGACATTTAATCCCAATGGAATCCATGTATTCAATTGTGCATTTTTTTTTTGTTATTGAAGAGATTTATTAGCAACCATCTTCAGTTCGCATACAACGGCGTGTAAAATGTGCTGCTATTTTTAAAACGCGGTGTAACTAAGAAATAGGTCCGACGTTGGTACAATTTTGTAGACAGTGTTTGTTGTTTTTGTATCGATAGAATTCAGTGGCCCAGTTAAGTCTCAAATGTGGCAGATTAATGTTTCTGTTTTAGTTGTTTAGTCATGCAAAACCAAGTCGAGTCGCCTGGGTTTGTGTAATGCTTACGTCAGGATTTGCGGTGTGGTCTTGTTATGCATAATGGCGCTGCAATACATTGTACTACAGTGTTTATGAGACAAAACACACTTTATTTTACATTACAAAAATCACACGGCAGACCACTAAACACAAATGCCATAAACAGTGAATACATAGGCAAATGATGTGCCTTCTGCCAACTAGTGGAAGAGCGTTTTAATTTTTCTGCGTGTCACAAGACATTGCTGCCACTGATAGATGAATAAGCGCATTTTTTATATAGTAAATCATTTCACGGCGGCGGCATGTTGGTCGACTGGTTAGCACGTCCGCCTCACAGTTCATAGGTCGTGGGTTCGATCCCGGCTCCGGCCTCCCTGTGTGGAGCTTGCACGTTCTCCTGCGTGGGTTTACTCCCACATTCCAAAAACATGCATGGTAAATTGATTGGACTCTCTAAATTGCCCCTAGGTGTGATTGTGAGTGCGGTTGTTTGTCTCTATGTGCCCTGCGATTGGCTGGCAACCAATTCAGGGTGTCCCCCGCCTACTGCCCAAAGACAGCTGGGATAGGCTCCAGCACGCCCCGCAACCCTTGTGAGGATAAGCGGTATAGATAATGGATGGATGGATGGATAATTTCACAGCCACCAAACGAGAATGTCACAAAAAGTTGTATGAACGTATAACTCATAACATGAAAGAAAGGTTGATAATATAATGTGTTCACAGTGTGGGGGAAATTAGCGATTATGTGACGTGCATGGACTAAAGGTTACTTCAGAAATAAGAGAAGTGATTCTTGAGCAATCTTATTGACTCTTTGGTGGTATGTTTCCTTTTTGCACAACTTGACCTTTACCCTTAATGCTTCCAAATCTTTATGCAGTGTGCCCAAGTGAACGACTGGCAAAGTGCCAAGTCCATCTATGAGTTCTCTGCCAAGGATATTGATGGCAATGAAGTGTCTCTTGAAAAATACAGGTAAAATGTTGTCGTCCATGGCAATCTGTTGCAGTGCTCCCCATCCACTTATTTCCTAATTTCTCCCAAATCTAGTGACACAATAGAAAATGACAACTCTTTTCATTTTCCCGATCAAAAAATATATAAAATGAACTTGTTAGTGAAAACATGTCCATCCCTTTAATCAGAATGCCATGTTTCGACTAGTGGGGTTGCATAGAACATATTCTTGTAAAGAACATTTTTGGGTTGTCTTCCACTTCACTCGCCCTGATTTGGTCTTAAGAGACGTGATATGAAGTTTGGATTTAGACGTCTAAATCGAGTCTAAATCTAAACTACACTGCACATTGATCAATGACTGTTTAAAACGTAGTAATCCAACATTTTTCCATCATTTATACAACTTAGTTATTTTTTCTTTTAATATTTAAGGGATTCGATTTCATCATCTAGATTTGGGCTAAAATATAGACCAATTATAGACGGGTGGATTTCAGTCTAAACTTCTAAACGTCTAATAGATGTCTAAGGCTCAGTGGGGTACTCAGAGCTGTTTCCAATATTTTGATACTTGCCTAGCTATACACGGTAGCCAAATATTAGGAGCACCAGTCAGTATTAGAAATGCAATTATAAAATCCTCAAAATGTGTATATTTAATGTAGTATATTGCTGACCTGTGTATTTCTGTTTGTTTCTATGACAGAGGTTATGTGTGCATCATTGTAAATGTGGCCTCCAAATGAGGAAAAACCAGAGTAAACTATACTCAGCTTGCGGAAATGCACGCTTCCCTGGCTGAGAAAGGTTTACGCATCCTTGGATTCCCGTGTAACCAGTTTGGAGGACAGGTAACTTAGCCCGCTATTGATTTGCTGTTTCATTGGACGTTTGTGTCATCAGCATCTGGATGCCGTGAATGCCTGTTTGAGCACATCTGCACACTATGTAACATTTTCGCAATTTTAAACCAATTCAAGAAATTCTTGAAATATTTTTTTTATTTTGAGGAGCAGTTAGGGCTGCAGCTAAGAAATGTTTTAGTATTTGAATGTCCTACTGAAGATTCTATTGAATTATCAAGTATTCGGATCAAGTATATTCTTGCTTGGTTAGGAACCAGTGGCAGTAATATGAATAAAATAGAGAAATAAGACATTTCACTTACAAACAAACAACAAATTGAAAAGCTGCCAACCAACAGAAACTCAATTCCAGAACAATGAATATCTTATACTGTATATTTGTGGTGGTATGCGGTCATATTTGGTGCATCACCGGTCACAACTTGTAATAATGTCTCTGTTTATTCCTGGTTATGGTCTATAGGAGCCTGGAACTGAGGCGGAGATTAAAGAGTTTGCCAAAGGTTTCAATGCAGACTTCGACCTCTTCAGTAAAATTGATGTGAATGGAGACAATGCTCACCCTCTTTGGAAGTGGATGAAAGCACAGCCGAAGGGAAAGGGAACCTTTGGAAAGTACGTTTTCCATCAAACATTAATACATGTCCTGGTGTATCCATCATAAAAAGTAGAAATCAGAACTAACAACCAGTAGTTTCAATTGTGATTGCATTTTTATGCGAGAACTTTTTAAAAAAGGACGGACTAAGCAAGGACGGAAGTGGGTTTTCGTCCCTCTCTGTAATCGTTCCTAACCGTGTCAGGTACCGACTGACGTGTTGTGTTGGATTCTTTTAAAAACAAAGACGACTGTTCTCTTCTGCGATACCACAGAGCCGCCTTTATTAATCGCCTGACATCACTGGAGAGACCTTTTTTTTTTCTTTTCATGTGCGTTCCCTGCAGTAAAATGATTAAAATTAAAATTAAAAAAATAGCAGCTAAATGCTATCTTGGATTTAAACAGTTGTAAACTATTAAATCAACTCACGATACTCCCAGCCGGTAAGTGGATGTGAACAGGAAATTATCCAGTTAATGAGCTTTAAATAATGTTTATGAATTATGAAACCACTGCCGTTAACTTCTATCCCACGGCGTCATGAACAGCTGATTTTTAATTTTTATTTTGGGGGACTGTGGGGGGACGGACTGACGAAATGTAAGGACAGAAGCGCTTTAAAAGAATGAGGATGGACGGGTTTGGAGGGTAGAGGGACGATGACGGAAGGGTGCCCAAGTAGCGGACGTAGGACAGACTGGCAAAATAGGGTAAAGTGCCCAGCTCTGCTTTCAGCCACAATGTTAGGTACACATGCAAAGACACAACTGGACCAAAAAGATTGATCAGAAACTGCCTTTGTAAAGAAAATGGCCCTTTTCAGCTTTGTGGGAGAGGCAACCTATTATAAAATTTAGCTATGTTTTCAAAATGTCTGGTTTTGGGGTTTTAGTTTATACATTGTGCTGGTGCTCTTTTTGTGTCTCACAAGTGTATTTGTTACCTTTTAACCATTATATAGCCATTTTTTTCACAATAACAGATGGCTTGAGTTGTCTCAATCTTATGAAAATGTAGACACTTTGTATATTATCAGTACATTTGTTTCATCCTTTTTGATTTCTCTCCATTGTTTAGGTTTCAGAAAACGTTTTTGTCGTCTTACTAAATCTAGTGATAGCGACTTGCAATCTTAGTGTGTTCCATCCATGATCAAAGGTTGTTACTGTCCTCTCCCTTGAAAGTACTCATAGTAACCTTTCTGCCATAGAGACAAGTCCAAAGTATTCATTTTAATCATATCATCACTGTACATGGAAATGAAATATAAAACTGATCACATTTCCCCCCATGTTTTCACAGTAACATCAAATGGAACTTCACAAAGGTAATTTGCTTATGTAGAGCTTTGTAATATATATTTTTTCCTAGACATTTTCTTCTAGATTATTCAAGCCCACTACTGTGACAAAACATTTATTTAAATTCCTTGACAGTTTCTTATAAACAAAGAGGGACAAGTTGTGAAGCGGTACGGTCCAACAGACGATCCTATCGTAAGTGCTATTGATTGTTGTTTTGAAAGGTGTCACTGTTCTGCATTTGTTTAGTCCACATAAAAAACTAGGCTATTTTTTTTTTTTTGCAGGTGGTGGAAAAGGATCTGCCTTCGTACCTGTAACAGGACCATCTCCAATGTGTACGATCGCATCTGGATCTCCCATATGGACTTGAGGTTTTTGGTGTATGGGTGTCTGGACCAATGACGTCCTGTCTGTGAACCCACTTATTGGGATGGACAGGTCTGATGACTCAGCGTGCAGCTACCCTCCAGACTGCCCGCTACACCACCCTTTAAGACCATATGAGTAGAGATTCCTTAATGATCCAACATGAGAGGTTTTATAAATTACAATAATTTAAACAGCCATTCCTTTTCTGTAATCATTGATGTGTGGTGTTTAGCATTTTGTGTACATTTGTTATGCCAGCTGCCCATCTAAAGCATAAGAGGCATAAGATCCACTGACACAAACTACTGATAATGGATGCACTGAACCGTCAATGTTACTGGGTTAGGGTTAGCAATAGGGTTTCAAATGAATGACTTTGCTTTGCATTCACATGCTTATGAGAATCACGGGGTCTTGGCAATTAAGATTTACATGTATCTGTACTTAGCAGGTAAAAATGATGCTCATTTTCTGTAATTGTTGCTGTATAATGTCAGTGTTACTTTGCAGAGAATTAAATGTCAACAAAACGTGAATTATGTTTTCTCAATGGCTGCACAGTCAGTCTCAAGAATTTCAAAAGTACAAAATAGAATTGATCCAATTAGAATTGACATACAAGAATGTCTTGATTACTTTCCAGTCATGTCCTGGAAATACAGGAGAACGTGGTAGCCATCAGGAAGTGCTGTATTTGAATCTTAAATTAAGCGTTTCTTGAATTTTTGTAGGGCGGGCACGGTGGTCAACTGGTTAGCACGTCCGCCTCACAGTGCAGAGGTCGTGGGTTCAATCCCGGCCCTGTGTGGAGCTTGCATGTTCTCCCCGTGCCTGTGTGGGTTTTCTCCGGGAGCTCCGGTTTCCTCCCACATTCCAAAAACATGCATGGTAGGTTGATTGGAGTCTCTAAATTGCCCCTAGGTGTGATTGTGAGTGCGGATGTTTGTCTCTGTGTGCCCTGCGATTGGCTGGCAACCAATTCAGGGTGTCCCCCGCCTACTGCCCGAAGACAGCTGGGATAGGCTCCAGCACGCCCCGCGACCCTTGTGAGGATAAGCGGTATCGATAATGGATGGATGAATTTTTGTATTGAATTTTGTCTTTGCGGTCAGGGGAGGCAGCGAAGGCAGAGCCTCACCTGCATGTGAAGAGTTAAAAAAAAAAAAAAAAGTACAATTATTTTCTATTTTTAGATATCTGCTCTATGATTTATGTTGATTTTCTTTTTGAATTCAATAATTGCTGATTTTACGTCTGTCCTGTTAAAACACGTGCAAGATGGGAAGTGCCAGCCTCGACCACGGACTTATACCTGTATATGAATATTCATATACTGTACCTGTACAAGTCTGTGGCCTCTACTCAGATTGTGCAAATCCTCACGAAAAAGCAGAGAGCATACGTAGCAGCAGCTCCATCTATTGGTAATACTACTCTAGTACAACTTAAGAAGCTATTGGCAAGTGTATGTTCTTTCTCTCCGCATGTCCAATGTTTTCAGACAATTGTATTATGCTCTCTCATTTTACATATTCTGCTAACATATTTAATATTTTTGTGTAACTTTGAAATACTAAAGGCGGATCTCATCTGACCTTATAGCTCACAAACCGTGGTGACAGATGCACTCATGGACAGCTTTCAGTTTTTTGGCCAAAAAGGATTTGAGCCTTGCCAGGTCTGTGGAAACTTCGATCTTGACAATAAAAAGGCTCAAAACATTCATTCGGAATAAGACTGGTCAAGGAAGATTTCGTTAACTGGCTATCTTCATTGAGATGTAGACACTTTTGAAAATTAAAAAAATGGAAAAGGAGGACTTTTAGATTACAATAACAAATATTTCCCTGGTCAGCAGTAAATTTTAATCAGAGATGGCTTTATGTGTCCCTAAATGTATTTTTGATGCTGATTTTAAAATGTCTTTATTTCCCCCCACCCCCCAGCATATCAGGTTTTCTAGATTTTAATTTTTTGTTTTTAAATTTGACCTATAAAAACTTGCACAATGCGGATTTTACCATGTGTTGTAAATTTTAACTACAACTTTCCCGAAAAAAAAATCCACCAGTTGCTGAACCTAACCTTTATCAAATGTTTCTCAACATATTCCGATTATTATTATTACTGTTATTAGTAGTAGTATGAAAACCTGATGTGCTAGAGAAAAAAAACGATGACAGATTTCGAATCAATGCAGAAGAATAATCTGGAAAACTACTTGCGTCTCTAATTAAAAAACTTTGGAAACAAATTGTTTACCCCGTGGTGTTCTGAGGGAGAGGCGCATATGGACTTCATCTGCAAGTAAAGGTATAAGACAAAACGTTTGTAATTAAAATGAGAAATTCAAAAAAATCTAATTAAAGTCTAGATTTTGAACATGCTGAGCATGGATATAATAGTGAGGATAGTTGAGAAAGTTGAGAGTTGCAACAAAAAACACAATTGTCCCTCTTTTAGCTTGCACGTTGCTCGTATACTGAGAAACCTGCCAGTGTAAACTGAAAAATAATTGCTCAAATACCATACCTGAAAAATCTACTGAAGTACAGTAACGAAGTATTTCTATGTTCCTCCAGTGACAAGAACTATACTACAGTGCTAGTGTTGGATAAGAGTAGATGTCACTAATTTCTTTTTAACTCGTCCCGAAGGACATTTATTGGCTCATCTTTAGACTTGAACATTGTGCTTGTATGCGGTTCGTCGTGTTAGCATGAAATGATGACGTCGTGATTAGACTGAAGCTGGGTCTGTAACGTCGCTGCACGAGCATCCGTCGCGAGTCAAGTGACGCGCAGCGGGCAGGCTGAAACGATGACACTTCATTTATCTTGCCGACTACTAGTTCCTTATCATTGAACCACTTCAAATGGCCATTCTCAAAGTTATGTAGGCTGCAGTCCCATGGCGGTAAAGTGACGGTCTTTCTCCGACTGCCGCATCCGGCTCGGCTGCCGTCATGGAGCTGGACCAAGTGACTGCGGAACCTGGACGGAGAAATGAGGAGGAAGCTGGGCTCAGTTTGCATCTGGACCTCGCTGACACAGGTGTGAATTCATCCATTCGATACGTTTGGAAACAATTCCTATCCACCATACATTGCCCCATATACCGTAATGAATTCGCCATTTTGAAGTGCTGCAACGTGTAGTGAGTGCGTTTATCCCCTCTTTGAAAGTGAGGAGCTACAATGCGAAGGGCTATACTTCTGGTTCCGAAATAACCAATTTACCGAAATATTCTTTGGTTGTTTTATTATTATTATTAATTGTATTATTATTATTATTATTGTTGTTATTATTATTGATCTTTTTATTATTATTATTTGTTATTAATGACATTCATCTATGTGAATATACTGATCATGTTTCAATGATTTCTGATTCAATTCACTATTGCTTTTTAGACTTCTCTTAAAAGTTGAGATTTTGCAGTGCACATCATATTCATTACTGTATATTAAGGAGCTCACGGGTTCTCAAACTTTTTACACCATGTAGGCTACCAGCTGAAAAAATGCTTTCAAGTATCAATAAACAATTTTGTCCACTTTATAAAAATCCATATACAATGTATATGTGAATGCGTGCAGAGAGAGTTTGACATTTTTTTTTGGTGTAGGGGGGGATTTATTTGCTGAAAAACTCACCTGACTGTTTTGTGCTCATGCCAAAGCAATAACATCTTGGTGCTGAAGTGAGTTGAGGAGCTTCATTTACACAAAAGCGGTAATTTTCTGCCATCTTGTGGCATATATAGGCAATTGCAATATAAACGTATTAAGGGGGGGTCAATTACTCGCAGCTTTTCACCAATATGTAGTGATTATGGTGTAGGAATATGAGTGAATAGTTCAGAACATAGCCATTATTATTTTAATCTAATTTGTGTTTGTATTCTGTCACCGTTTAACTAGTTTATCGGAAAATATATGAGGTGTACCCCAGGAAATGCTCATTTCGGTTTACTGAAGCTGTTAAAATGAATAATACATTAGATTGTCCAATAAAGGCGTATCACAAGTTCAGTCACCGTCTTCTGTTGCAAAATTAAATGTCCCACAGTGATTTCTCCCTATAAGCTTGTTTAGAATTCTGTCACCAAAGGCTTCAAAGATAAATAATAATAATAATAAAACTGCTGGAGGGTAAAAGATGTAGACAGCCTGGATGTATTGGGTTTGGGTTAACCCTGTTTGTATGGATACAGGAACATGAAACCTGTTCTTGACACCTCCCTAAAGGATAGAATTCCTTAGCCTCTCTTCATCTTTGCATGTCTTTTTTCCTCCTCCCTGCCAGATCTGATAAGTGCCTTACGTAATGCGACACGGAATTCTAACATAAACCGTGCATGCTAATCCCCTGTTGATATCAGCTCCAACAACCGCTGCAGGCATTGAAGCAGAAATAATAACATGGCAGCTTTATGATTCTTAGGTGCAAACATAAATTAAGAGTTACATCAGAGTACTGAATGTGCAGTGTTAATGTAAGCATATCATGCAAAATATAGTGCATGTGATTCGCATAAACATATTGGTACTATATTACGCTTTTTGTGCAGAACGCCAAAATGAATTTAAAAAGTACAGCAACGGTATGTACTGTATTTCCTCCACTGGTACAGAAGACAAGCAACCTCATATGCTGTGACATTCAGGGGCCTGATATTACTGTATGTGATTTTACAATTTCGTAAATGGGTTTAAACGAGAGGGTCAAAACATTCCTTTCACTGTTAGTTTCTCTTTGTGTGTATCTTACACCTCATGACATAAAAATGATTTCTTAACCCTAATCCTCGGTGTGTGTGCATGTGCGCGTGTGCACCTCTGCTCCATCTTAATCCTCATTGTTATGCTTGACAAGCTTAGTCTAAGGATTAATCCGGCAGTTTGGACGTCTGAATGCATCGCTTTAGAAATGTACCTTTCAATAATAGTTCAATTAGGCTCAGATTAGATAGTTCAAGCACAGGCAACATTTCGATTTCTATTTAGTGCAATGTAATTATTGTACTATAAATGTCTTCTCCTGCATGCATTTTTCTATTTCTTTTATTACTATCCAGTGCTTATCTTACAATTTATCAAATATGTATGATATTAATACACTTTTAACTTTATAGGTCTGTCCCCTCAGCTGACATATGTGGTGACATATTAGTTACCTGTTCTATATAGCCGTTATTTATTTATTTATTTATTTATTTTTTTTTCACAATTTTCTTTCCAGACACATTTGTATTAATTTTGCATTCATCACTCGTGAATTCTGGTGTTACATTTGTTGTGTCTCCCTTACCACACCTGACCTGACCAATGATCGGGGGGGGGTTGGGTTGAGGGGTTGGGGGTTTGGGGGTGTGGGGGTTGTTTTTAAGAAGAAGCTATAGGAACTGACTTTTTTCTTTTCTTTGTTTGCGTCTGCGTATCCACCCATGAAAAGTTATTTTTGTTTTGTCAATCTGCTATCAAGCCTCAGCGATGAAGCAACTGAGCAACATCTGCTAGAAACTCTTTACTTCAACATGTTTTAAAAGTTCATTATCCCCACTTTGTACTTAATCTTAACCCTGGCATGGCCTAAAAAGATAAAAGTTTAGCATGGTGATGCAAACAAAGCAGTTTGTTGTACTTCGAAGTAGATTAAACCGTTTAGTTTCCCTTTGTCTTCCTCCATTGCTGCTCTCTTGCCTTCTATTGCCATGCAAGCCAAGTAACAAAAATCCAACTGCTTGTTGACTGGACAGACGTCTCCTAATCCCTGTGTGTGGTTGGTTAGCAATGTGATGTTCAGACGTCAACCAATGGTAGGACGCAGATTAAGGAGGAAGTCAGTCCAGTAGAGTTTTTAACACCTCAGAACCAATGTGGTTCTTGACAGCATAGACATTTTAAGAGTGTCAACTGCTCCGGTGTGATTAGTTTTTCATTGGCATTTAACTGCTCGCTTTTCTGTTTGGGATTATCAAATTTAAACACCAAACTCTTCTGCCGGTGAGTTTAGTAATGATTTGCTCTAAATTAGGTTGTTTAAAATTGTATTTCTACATACCCTGTGTACACGAGAGTAAAGATGATTTTTAACTGATAGGAGTATATTCATTAAAAGTTAATTGTAACCGGATAGGTTGTAAATTCCCTCACAATCTTAATTTTTAATCCTACAAAGACATTTTGGACAATTCTACACTTCCATCTTTACATTGACCTCTGAACTCACAGATATTAATTATCCTGAATAAATGGACAAAATACTAAAAGACACATCAACATTTAGATTTTTTGTTTAAATTCCTCCTGTTGTTGTAGTTAAAATGGAAGCCATAACCCTACATTTCCTCAATTTTGACTTCCTCCAGGTGTTCCAATACATTTTTCCATTTGTCTACTTTTATTGAAGGCAATAGTGGTGCGGTGATATTTGAGGTGGCAAGCAAGTGAATAAATATTGAATTCAATCACTGCTGCGTGTACAAGTCAGGTGTGCACAAATAGAGAATTGCCTGATTCTAATACTTACAAATACCACATTATCATTTGACCTTGTACTTCCCCTTCTGTTTGTGTGTAGATCCAGCCAAAAAAGGTCAAGTCGAGGTGAGTGTTCAAGTTCATCTCTATATGGGGCAATGGTTTTTGTTTACAATTATATGATAAACTGGCATCTTTTGCTCCAGATGCCGTCTCCATTTGGAGCAGGCCAAGCTCACGAGAAGAAGATTGGCCACAGGAGAGTAGATGCCTCCGGAGAGACAACATACAAGAAGGTTGGCTTTGCCTTATCGTCATCTTCATCGTTCTGCTTGTATTCAGTAAAACTATTCATTACACTCTGTGGTTGTTTTCATTTTTATCGTGTGGGATTCTTTCCATGACTCTCAAGTAATGCGGTGCAAGCTCGGCTTCAAGATTCCATCAGATGCCCTCCACCCACATGTGACTGTTGTTTTATCTGCCTCCCCCAGACCGCCTCCTCCGCCTTAAAAGGGGCCATCCAACTGGGCATTGGATATACTGTTGGCAATCTCAGCTCCAAGCCCGAGAGAGATGTGCTCATGCAGGACTTCTATGTTGTAGAAAGCATCTTCTTCCCCAGGTAGCTCTCTACGAACGCTTGTGAACGCGCAGTAAACATGTTAGTGTGCGCAGTGTCTAATCCACTTTCATTTTATACATCCTGTCACAGCGAGGGGAGCAACCTCACGCCAGCCCACCACTTTCCAGACTTCAGGTTTAAAACATATGCCCCCGTGGCTTTCCGCTACTTCAGGGAACTGTTTGGAATCCGACCAGATGACTACCTGGTAATGTTTTTAGTTGAAGTAGAAAAGTTGTACCATTTCAAAAGATGAAATATTTTTATTGTATATTTTTCGTGGCAAACAAAGGACTAATAACTCAGCATTTTCATTATGCATGTTTGTACGCTTCCCTACGCCCCGATTTTTTCTTTTTTTTTTTTATTGAAATTTTTGTATTTACTGGTCCTAACTTTAAAAACCTAAGATGGACCAATACACATTTTGAATTCTTCAATATGTGTATCATCAAATTTACAGCTTAAAAAAAAAAGAACTTTATTTTGATAGTGTTACAAAAAGCAGTTGGCACTGATTAAGTGGAATGGCCCCTATAATATAATATAATGTATAATATAATATAATTATATTGTCGAGGTATCGGATCAGGATTTGGTATCGGACGATCCTTAAAACCAAAGACTGATTGGGACATCCCTAATTTCATGCATCCACTGGATGTGAACTGCTTTACTTTCGATTGGGGAAAAAAGGGAAATGGGGGTGTTCTAAAATGTGTAAGTGAAACATTGCATTTTAATTTGTGTAAAGTATGAAAACAGCATTAAGAATCATTATTGCTTCAAGCATCAATTAACAAGGCTTGAAGTGATCATTAAATCCACTTAAGAGAGCTACACAATTTTCTTTCATGCGCCTGATAGGTTTCAAGATAGCAGTGTAATAGCTCTCACGATATCATGAGTTAAGTATAGTGCAGATTTGTGTGAAGTTCTCTCTGATCGCTTTAGAGTTATCAAATTACACACCCCTAACCATGCGCATTTCCATGCACGATATCCACAGCAACACAAGCTGAGCTGTTTCACGTGCTGTCACACATGCACTTGGCCATGCACATTTGCATACATGTGCAGACACACGCTGCACTTGGCTGCAGTATTTAAGCTCTCACTGACTCCTTTTGCCAGAGGAAGATTAGCAGACTAAAGCTTCCTTTTTTTAAACTCAACCAGGAGCAAGAGACATTTAGTGCACCGATTCTGTCATTTGCATTTGCCGGTTCAGTAAAAGTTGTGTCATGCATCTTTGTATTCACAAGAGTTATGTTAAATCTAGCTGAAACATTTCAAAACAAGATGTCAAGTATATTCTGAAGCCTGCTCGCCTCGGTTTTATGGTATGTTTGTGCTTTTGTGCGCTCCTTTCCAGTTTTCCCTATGTAATGAGCCATTGATTGAGTTGACCAATCCAGGAGCTAGCGGCTCCATTTTTTACGTAACACGCGATGATGAGTTCATCATCAAAACAGTCCAACACAAGGAGGCAGAGTTTCTACAGAAACTGCTTCCTGGCTACTACATGGTAAGTCACAGTCAACACACTCAGTTCAAAGGTTAAAGTCAAAGGTTAGAAAAATTTGCCATTTGTAAGCATATTGTGGTTGCAGTTTTCGTTCTGCCAAGCTGCATCTTGTGTGTTAGACCAGAGCAGAGGGATTGGACCTAGTTAAGTACTCCTTAACAAGCTTAGCACACAGCAGTATATGAGCTAAGACCTTGTGGATATGTCAGGCTGTCCAGCAGGTGCAGGAAACTAGGAATGAAACAAATGAACATGTTAAATGACTAAAACTCAAGCAAAGCAAG
The DNA here is from genome assembly GCF_054856515.1 of Filicampus tigris. Taxonomy (NCBI): domain Eukaryota; kingdom Metazoa; phylum Chordata; class Actinopteri; order Syngnathiformes; family Syngnathidae; genus Filicampus; species Filicampus tigris. The sequence goes on from NC_141226.1 coordinate 10,353,378, forward strand.
CGTGCTTTACAAGACATACGCTACTCAAGAAAAGTTAGTAATATTGAGCTTTCAGGTGAAATTGGATCAGCCTAAAAGACACTCCAATCTTTGTGTGAACTTAATTTGACCTTTTCTAAACTTTTGAATGCACATGTCCAAATGTTCAATCAATGTTTCAGTACTGCTAGTACAGGGATCATAACGGGTGTTTGATCCCTGAATCGACCAATACATCTCCAAGGCGTACTTCCAGTCCCCCTGCTGCAATCTGCCGATGACACTCTAAGCTCAGTAGCAACTTTCGTCTGAGAACAAACCTTGGCTATGGCGATGTACTGTTTGGTCAATTGTCAAAATGTAAACATAATGCTATAGAGGACTGACCAATTGAACGCGCAAATTTATTGTCGATTTGTGCATGTAAATTTTGTTGTGCAGCTCCTTGTTAGAGAACAGCAAGTTGCGCAAAATGTTCTGAAACATCGAAAAGTTGGACATTCAACATTTTTAGAAGGTCAGATCAAGTTCACTTGTTCAGGTTATTGTATTTATTGCACGCATTTTTAGTTCATTCTGAAGCCCAATATCCCCAACTTTTTCCGAGTACTGTATGTCAAGTACACAAAATGTGAAAGTAAAAATAGGATTTAAAAAAAATAAAGTTGCAGAATAGAGTAATTTTTTTAATGTTTCCAATGGCAAAAAAAAACATTTTTTAAAATCTAACCCCACCCGCCTGTCTTTATTCTCTACCCTGCCCTTTCACAGAACTTGAACCAGAATCCTCGGACATTGCTGCCGAAGTTCTTTGGTCTCTATTGTGTCCAGTGCGGGGGTAAAAACATCCGAGTTGTTGTGATGAACAATATTCTACCGCGCTCTGTACGCATGCACCTTAAATTTGACTTGAAAGGCTCCACTTACAAGCGGCGAGCGTCTAAAAAAGAGCGGGAGAAAACAAGACCCACTTTTAAAGATCTGGACTTCCTCAGTGATGTTCCCGAGGGCCTCAGTCTGGACCAGGACACTTACATTGCTCTGATCAAAACCCTGCAAAGAGACTGTCTGGTAAGAGAAAGAGTTGGAAGTGTGCATCCTTCCTAATTACTGTATCAGCAAGTAAGCAAAATTATAATAATAGGAACAGTCAAAAACACAGGTAACTTCTTCTTGTCAGGTGCTGGAGAGTTTTAAGATAATGGACTACAGTTTGCTCCTTGGGGTCCATAACAAGACACAAGCACAGCGAGAGCGTCAGTCACAGGGTTCGCCAGCAGGTGGCGTGGATGAAATGCGGCCTGCTGCTCAGAAAGCTCTGTACTCCACTGCAATTGAGTCTATACAGGGAGGGTCCACATGCAGGGAAACCTTAGACCATGATGACACGTAAGTCTCACAAGATGCTTGTCTGCGCACAAACACAGACACACACACACAATGGTAACTTCTCCCTCTGTTGCAGAATGGGTGGTATTCCAGCTGTGGGAGTCAAAGGAGAGCACCTCCTCCTGTTCATCGGTATCATCGACATTCTGCAGTCCTATCGGTATAAGTCCCGCATTTTAATGATTCATTTACTATTGATGCCAAAAGACAGTCACTTTGAGACACTGTGAGAATTTTAACAGCTTTCCAGCACATTGTGTTTTAGAGGTCAGCCATTTTGGAAATCCCTTGACTCTTTATAAACAACTAAATCAATGTAAGGTTTAAGTACCTTTTTTGGGGGAGTACAATGAACCCCTGCCTATTTACCTTTTTGCATTTTTTTCTATGTAACTTATCTTCAACTATTTGCTGAAAAAAAACACCTGTTCATGTTTTTGTACTCTTTCTGTAATGCCCTAAGATGCCAAAAGATGGTGCCAATGCATAGGCTAAATAGGCAAGCAGTAAATGGTATGTGATCTCTTGCCTGATAAGACAAGCTAAGTTAAGCCTGGGTTGTTATTGGAAGTTACAGAGAGTCTTTCTGGTCTCAGTTTTTGTGTGTTTCCTGAAAAGCCCTAAGATGCCGCATGATGGTACCAAACCTCTATTATGAAAGTAGTACAGTAATTGGTCCAAGGAATTAGCTCTGGGAGGAGCTAGGTTTAACCTATGTTGTTAGTGGAAATTATGGCGAGTCTATGCCACATCTGCGGATACAAGCACATTTCTGTTATCACTGCATGCCTACTTTGCACATTATAAATAGATGAGAGCAATCCAAAGATGTGGAAGGCCAAAGAAATCTAGCTATGTACAACCTGGATTTAAGTCTAAAGTGTGGCTTTTAGCACTTATAAATCGATTGTTCTTATAAGTTAGCAGTTAAGTCGTTGGATAAGTCAAGTAGTTGACCTAAATAATTCAATTATCTTACAGCTTTATTAAGAAATTGGAGCACTCCTGGAAGTCTCTCATCCACGATGGCGTGAGTAGATTTCCCTCGCATACAGCACTCAAACAAATCAAGCTGATAAAACTGCAACTGCCTCATTTATTTTAGTGTGTCTTTTATGCGGTACACATAAAACACCGCACTGATATCAGTCATTTATGTTCCCAACGACCCTCAGGACACAGTGTCCGTTCACAGGCCGGGATTCTACGCTGAGCGCTTCTACAAATTTTGCAGCGGCGTTGTCTTCAGGAAGAGTTGCTGTGAGTTTGACAATGAGCATGAGACATGTACTGCCACATCATTAGACAAACCTGCGCAAATAATTCAAATGGTTCAATTGAGCTTTAATAACTGAGAGTTGTTGATAAAGTCCTTGTATTTTGATCACCTTATATTGTGATGGTGTACCTAATGTCGTGGCCAATGATTACTGTGTAATCCAATCATCTTTATTCCTTGGCATGATAAGATCTACAGTATACCCGCACATCCTTTCCTTCCACAGCACTGAGACCATCTCCTTCTAAAAGGGGGCGAGGAACTCTCTCCATGTTGAAATCCAGCGCTGGTGCATCTGGGTCGGCCGGCGGCCAGCGTCCCTCGCAGAGTGATGAGAGGCAGGAAAACCTGGACAACCTGGAGAGCCTGCGAGGTCCTCACAGCTTCCTCGTGCTGGAGGACAATGGTAGGGACTCATTCAACTTGTTGTTAAAAGTTTTCTGTCCAGAAATCATTTGCAAACTCATATAGATCATAGCGCTCATATACTGTAGATCCAACAATAACCTCTGAGCAACTTGACAGCCATCACAAGTAATACAACTGAAAAGATGAAGGGCTGTTTTTTTCTGTTTTGTATTTGCATTGCAAGTTCTTTTGAACTTTGGCACACTATTAACTTAAATCGTCTCCACTTGAGTGTTCCATTTTCTGTTTAAATGGGATAAAGTCAACCCTTATTGATCCTCTGGAGAAAGAACAGCTCAGCAGCAGAGCAGCAGCAGTGCCAACAAAATAAAGTACAAGCAAAAGTTTCCCAAACAAGAAGTGCACTTTTTCGAGTATGCTTATATCCAGAGGTGGGCATTTTACTCAAAATTGAGCGTCCGTTATTCATCATCCGTCCGCAGCGTGAGAACCGTTCCGTCGTCCATCATTCGCCTTTTTTTCCAGGGGGGAAAAAAATAGCACCCGTCTATAAGCCGGTCCGCCTCCAATTTTAAACGAGCGTCCGTCGGCGAGTCCGACTAAATTTTCACTAGCACCCCCAATCCCCCGTGTTCATAACTAAACGTTAATAAATTCCCCCTTCTCATTTCTGTAACAAGAATCCATGCTTGGTGGGCACAGTGGAACATTGCAAGCTTTCCTAGTTTTACCGCTGTGTATAAATTCCCCTGAATTCCAGAGCTGTCAGCAGTGCTGCAATCTCTCCAAGAATCTAAGCCGGAGAAATGAAAGACTGCCCTGCGTTTGTGTCCCTCTGCTAAGATGGGCCAAAATGACCCGTCAGTGGATTGAATTCTCTTTGCAAAGTCTTGACCGACATTGCACTTTTAGTATTTGTGAGCCAAAAACTGAACAAGGATTGTTGCTTAAACATTTTCGCTGAGATACCTTTTAGACGTTAACCTCTCCAGTAGTTAAATGTAGCATGGAGGCTCTGTTTATTAGCCTATCATTATCATATCCTCTTCTCATTATAATATGTGTATACGTTTCTTGCTTGCCAACTAGGGAGAGAGCCGCCCTGCACGCCACCTTCCTTTGAAGACGCCACCACTGCATCAATCGCCACCACACTCTCCTCTAACAACTCCTTACCCACCACCCCCTTCGATACACCCGAGCACCCACGCTACAGGAAACAAATGCTCTCACCCAGTGTGGCCAAGTGAGGAAAAAAAGAACATTTAAAACTCATTCACTGCCAGAGACATATTGATATGTCTTCACAGTCCAGACGTTCAATCCCAGGAACGTCATTGTATTTTTTTTTCAATTTTTTTTTCAAATGTTAGGGTATAAGAGGTTCTGAAAATGTCTGGCAGTGAATGAGTTAAAGATGAGCAATATCTCGTCAGTAATATTATGGTACTACATGCCACGTTGTATAATTTCAGGTCTCACAAAGAGGTTGTCGAAGTTCATGAGAAGAAGCAGGAGACCATAACAGTAGAAGTTGAGCTCAGGTACACGCACACATAGTTTGGTGTGTGAAGCTGTCTATTAGTAAAACAATATATATATATATATATATATGTTCTTGTTCCTTCCAGTAAAATTCCATCCAGCACTGAGCTCACACAGAGGACCGAAGCAACCTCGCCAGCTGACAATCAGCCCAGCTTCATTCGTCCATCCAATCCTCCTCCTTTCAATCCCTCATCTGCACATTACTCGTCAACCCTCCCTCCCACCTTCCTGTCCTCCACCGCCGCTGCTCAATCAGCTTGCCAGTCCTCCTCCACACTTTGCTCTTCCATCCGCCCCTCTACCAAACCACTCACCTCTCCTTCCTCCCCCCTCACGCACACGGTCCCTCACGCGGTCACGCAACCCACACGTTCCACTTCAGTGAACCCTTCGGCCCCAAATGCAACCACACTCCAGCCGTCCTCAGCGTTTACCCCCATCTGTCCCGCATCCCCTCACTCCTCCGTGCAAAGTTCCTCTCCCCATCTCTCTGCAGACAAGCCAGTGAGCACTCCCGTGCCACAAGACTCGTGCAATCAGCTGTCTGTCTCTAGTAGCCACAACTCACTGGATGGGGAGGTGCAGGTTTCTGATATCTACTTTGTGAGTCCTCATCCTCATTCTTTTTTGGGGGGTGGGGTTTATGTTTTCAACATAGGCACGTAGTTCCTTTAAAGGGGAAGACAAGTCAAAACATTTCTTTCCAGTAATATGTTCTATGGGCCGCCACTATTTTTAACAAGGGATTCGGATTAATATTGCGTTTGTGGAATATGAATTAAGATGATAAATCCACCACCAGTCAATCCATCTCAGGGGGCGGTCTTTTTGCCTTGTACTGGCACTTGCTGTAGACTGAAAATGACATCACAGTGCCGAAGGGCTCAGCTTGCGAACGTCACATGACCAAACCTAGAAAACATATGAGCCGTGACGGTCGTTACCTGAGCCCTTAGCACGTCCGCCTCACAGTTCAGAGGTCGTGGGTTCGATCCTGGCTCCGGCCTCCCTGTGTGGGGTTTGCATCTTCTCCCCGTGCCTGCGTGGGTTTTCTCCGGGTACTCCGGTTTCCTCCCACATTCCAAAAACATGTTGATTGGACACTCTAAATTGCCCCTAGGTGTGATTGTGAGTGCGGATGTTTGTCTGTGTGTGCCCTGCGATTGGCTGGCAGCCAATTCGGGGTGTCCCCCGCCTACTGCCCCAAGACAGCTGAGATAGGCTCCAGCACGCCCCGCGACCCTTGTGAGGATGAGCGATATCGATAATGGATAGATGGATAAGAACACTGATTGTAAATGGCTTAAATGTCATTACATTTGCCTTGCTGTTCCTTTTTGTTTTAATGTTGTAAGGTTTAATGTTTTCAGTTTTTTTCCCCTCTCTCTACTGGTCTTTCTACGGACTTATTGCACAAACACAAACGTTTCATCTCCCATCCCCCCTTTTTAAGTTTCCTGTTTATCGTTAATCGCCTACAAAATGGGCGGATAGATGGACTGGTCCGTCACATAGGCAGTATTTATGAATAAAATACTATGTTCAGACTAATGGGGGTGCACAGAACATGTAATTGTTAAGACATTTTTTTGACCTGACTTCCCCTTTAAAAGTTGGGGGAAAGCGAAACTAGAAGAGATCATCTTGATTAGCAGTTCCAACCTTTTTTGCACCATAGAATGGTTTCACGTCAAGCAAATATTTTGATGGACTGGCATAGTAACGTATAAAAACAAATGCATAAAAAAACAACTCAGTATGAGTTTTTGTAATTGTTGGGAGCGATTGGTTCTATTCAACGAATTGGTCCCTTCCTGGTTTAATGGGAGACAATGACACTAGCAGTATATTACTTATTCCCAGTGGACGTCATAATTTTATTTTGGTTGATGGCATTGCAAAAAAATCTCACTTCACAATGATAGGATGTTGAAAATGGAAGCAGTGTTTTTGGGCACTCTTGAGATCAGGGGGTCACCAACATGGCCATGGGCATACTCAAAAAATAGCTCACCTGTGAGAGCCTCATTTTTTTGTGTTGCTATTTTTTTTTTTTTAAGTATACAGTACATATATTTTTAAAAATGTACATTGGTATGAATTTGGAAATGGCAATATTTTAAAAAGAAAAAAAATAGCATAGTTTAATGGGCAGTGCTGTAGCACATGACCAAGCCATGGTGTTTGTAGAGACAAGCTCGCGGGTGAAACGAAGATGAGATTTACCCCCAAATACAATGAGAAAATGTGTTATTTTAGAAGTGTTTTTGAAAGTGGTAGGCCTTTGCATAAGCAGTACCCAAGAAGTAGCGCTCATTTTCAAAGAGGCTGGTGACCTCCGCTTTAGAAATTCTGCCTTGTTGATTTTAATCCTAGCTTGTCTTTTAATGTTGGTTTCCCTGTGCCGAAGCGGTTTTGAAGGCTTCATTGCGTCATTTGTGCCTTTGGCCATATATTACGCAGAGCGTGCTTGCTGCGTGAGAATCACATGTAGCAATAAACACGTGTCCTAAGTAGGACTGCTGCTATGTCTCTTAAATACAGCTTTTTTTCCCCCCTCTGAAGCTGTTGGCTCTTCTTGTTTTGTCTCATCATTTGGCCTTTTTCCAAAAGATGTTTGTTTTTTTACTGACGTTTGCTAGCTGGTGGGAATATTTTTTGTTGCTACTGTTTCTCATGACTGAGATGAGTAGTTTAAAATGTATACAGCGGCATATGCGGACACACATCAAATTTAAATAAATCAAATTTTAGTTCTCGGTTTTCATTCGTTTTGTCCACTGTTATTTTCAGTGGTCCACTGCAGCAAGTGAATGAAAATTATCTTTGCTTCCTGTGTTTTGCTTTGCTCTGCTGGGTCTCTTTGCAGTGGCTCAGTCAGGACAGCGTTATAGAGTTATGAAGGTGAGAAGGAAGGAGGGCTTGCGTTACGGTGTGCACGCACTTAAGGGAGTTTCTCAAGCATGAGGCTGCCATTGCCAGCGGTTGTCGTTTTGAATGCATCAGCAAAAAAACAAAAAAAAAAACTCTTTCCTTCTTTGCGTATGATGTTTCTATCTGTCAAGCTGCATTCATATGCCCGGTCAGTGTCTTGCAAAGCTCACCAATTGTACAGTTCATTTTAATTTCAGTTCATGTTTTTTTATTTTTTTTATTATAAAGCTACTTCGATCATCTCATGTTTCTGTCTGTATGTGTGTGTGTGTGTGTGTGTGCTTGTCTGCGTGTGCGTGCGTGTGTGTGAATCCATCCGGCATCCGTCCATCAGTATGCAAATGGCAGATATTGGGTGTACTCTCCTGTTCTTGGTCGTCGTAAGCTAAACTCGAGCTCGAGTTACGCTGTAAGTCACCAGCATGGTAGTTTGAGTCATTTGACATACTGGACTGACCATACGTAGCAGCGCACCGCTGTAGGAAAGAAACTCTTGGACCTGTGGCTCTTCAGAAGTTTTCTTGTAAAATGTTGAAATATATGTCAAGTACCTCTGATTGAGTGAATGCTGAGAGACAATCATTGAAAAAAAATATTTTATGCTGCAACAATTAATTGAATAATTCAAATACGAAAAAGGTTCAAACAAAATCTCCGCCTCAAAGCTTCACCGAGATATTTAAAGTCGTACACACTCAGAGTCACAGATAACGCAGTTGAATGTGAGGATGTTATCCCCAAGTGGAGGAAAAAAACAGCTGTACCACACATGCATCTTATCGTGTTTAACAATGAAAAATCCATTTTTCCTCTGTGTGTTTATAGTAAACAATCATTTTTTTCCCCAAAGTAACAAACTTAACTCTTTTGAGGGAGTCCAGTCAGAAGACCATTACAATAATCAAGTATACTGGAGATACTGTCCTGGTCTGCTTGGAGCATGCATCCCTTCAATCTGGATATACTTTTCAGATGCTACAGTGCTATTTTAATGATCCGAATCAATCAGCATCCCAAGGTTTCTGACTTAGTCTTTGACTTTTAAAGACAGGGACTTCAACTGTTTACGAACAGCAATCCTCTTTCATCTGTTGCCAAAAGCAATAACCGTAGTTTTGTTTTTGCTTTAGTTGAAGGAAATTTTGATCATCCAGTTTTAACAGAAACCTCCAGCCGCTGTCGCTTTCTTCAGGCGTAAAAAGCATTACTGAGGATGTGGCATTCAATAATCTTCAGCAAAACCTAGGCTGATCTTAAAACGCTTCCTGTTTTCACTATTCTTCTTTCAAATTCAGTGTCAAGAACTATAGTGTGCTGCCATCTAGTGGCTAACAGTGGAATTACAAAAAAAATGGAAAGCAGAACAAAATAGAGTTCTAAATTGTCCCCAAAAAATACATGGGAAATTGCAGGACCGCAAACATGCAACCCGCAATGGAGGAGAGTTTACTGTATTGAAATTTCGGTGGGATGAAAGTCAAAGTTATGGAGAGAAAGGCACCAATGCAACAACGACATCAGCATCCCACTGGTGGTGATGTACTAAAAAACGTCATGGTTTTCAGGTCTTTTCAATACTAAGCATTTTAGCTTAGCAAGAATATCTCTCAGGATTTGCATAAACAGTTGTGAATGAACTGTAAATGCTATCTAAAGTCTTAAAAAAGGCAGCTTCTGAAGGGTCATCATTTGTCTTTTTGCGATCTTGTATTATGATGCAACATTTCAGTTGTGCTGCCGGGTGAAGAGCTTTAGATTGTGTTTGTATTGGCTTCTTTAGGGATGTAGTGGCTTTTAGCATGTCTGAGTTTACAAAGCTCATTAGTGAAAATTGAATCTTCTGCACCAAAGTGAGCAGTCACGTCAGAATTAAAGCTGCACATCTTACTGTACATCCCATGAAAACTTGGCTTCATTTTATCATAGTCATATCGTAATCATTCACAAATCTACTGTAATAAAGGTGAATTCCGTAAGGAAAAATTGATTGTGAGGTGACCATTTAAAAAAAACTTTGCAGCTTTAAATCAAACTGTGACGAGGACTATCTCTGCTTTTTAAAGGGACAATGTGTGGAATGTTTAGATTTTTCAATGATCATTCATTTTAAAATTCCACAATTTCATTTGAACAATATGCAAAAAAAATATGCTCTATCACATCAACGTAATTATTTTTATCTAATCGTAGGTGAAGTCATCTATATTACATAGGACCTGCTTCCCCGACAGGAAGCCATCTTTGTGCTACGGATACTCGAAGGAGACAAACTTAGCAAACGTAGTTCCTCCACATCATGACTACTGCATGTGTAAAGAATGCAATACACTTACGTCATGACTTGATTGAACACTAGAATTCGTTTACGATAACATTTTGCTTGCACCTCTGCTGAAGAAACTTGGTAAGCTTGCAATGTGTAGTCTCTCGGAGACACCTTTGTGCGTGCACTTCCATCTTATATGGTTGCATTCTATTAGTTGACCAATAGATGGCACTGAATTCTACACATTGTCCTTTGAGGGTTTTCTTCATCTTCTCATTTCCTGCATCACTCTCCTCCTTTCCCTTTCCCTTTTTGCTGCTTTCTGCTGGCCAAATTTGGTAACATCAGACTCAGGAGGACCAGCGCTGTATGCATTCTCCTCACTCCAGCTCAGAAGATGACTCATGAGGAATGTGACACGGTAAGTGTATGTTTTATTTTACTTTATTGCGGTCTTATCCCGTTGTGAGCATCTCTCATGATTTCCCGATTATTGCCTCATGTACTCTATTTGTCTTTCAGTTGCTCAGAGGGGAGGCAGCAGGAAGAGTACAAGGAGCGCAAGCTGGTTGGTTTTACGAAACCTTCTAGACAAGATGCCGATGTAATGATACAGTACTCTGCTTTGATGCCCAGTGCTGAGGTTGTACGAGGACTTCTGCAACTGTGAAACAGATGGACAGAACAAGCTCACCTTAAAAGCATTTAGATCATGTACTAATCATACATTATATATATATATACATATATATATATATATATATATATATATATATATATATGTAAAATATGTTAAAAAAAAATATGCAAGTATTTTGGACAATTTACATGTGCACTGTGAATGGTGTAAAATATGTTGAGCATTGATGGCACTGAGCCAGCAATGGCTATGCAATATCGACACATTGTTTGTGTGTTTATTTTTAGCAACATGAACATCCAGGATGTATCAGTTATTTATTGCACTTTATGAATGCACTTTTAAAAAAATATACATTTTCAATCTACATTTATTGTATTGATTGTTATTTTGTCATAATTGTTATAGACCGATATTGTCTTGTGCTCTATGGAGGCACACACTGTCTATTGGTACACTGTTCAACATGCCTTATTGACTAACAAAAAAAAAAAGGTCACATTTAGATCTACAATAAAGTATGTGGGAAGTTTACATTCTAAGATATTTCCAGTTTTGAATGGAAGAATAATAGGAACCATGATAGAGCATCCTTGTTTTCAGGTTTCATGAAAAAAATAATCGTATCAAATGGCATGTTATTTAACTGTACATAAAATCTCTGCTGTAGCACATTCGTGTAAGTCAATGTATGCCGCCATACCTAAAATAACATTATGAAACTTAGTCAAACATTGTATATAAATTAAGTACTATAAAAACACTGAGCCTGTTCAAGGTGAATTCATTAACTTTCCTTACAAAAGCTGAAAAAAATACTCATGAGGTAGTGTGCATGTGCAGTACTGTACGGCTATGCTTAATTTTTTATTCCTGCCTATTTGTCAAAGTGTACATATTTATTGGTCAGTCACTTATTAGCATGTTGACTATGAGAAACGGGATGTGAGTGAATATACTGAATAAAGAGCATGCAAATGTACAAGACTCATTGTTTTGTAACAAACGAGCACAAAGAAACACATTAATGTAGTATCAATATATCTATCTATCTTGAATATATCTATCTTGATGTATGTGTGTATATATGGTATATATATACATAAAGAAGTATTGCTGATGGAATCGCTCAACGCTTATCAACTCCCATCCCAAACCAAAGATAAGCACTATAGAAAACTGAAAGTTGTACTGTATACATTGCATGATTAGTTGAGTAAGATGTTGAGGCTGTGTTTCTGCTTTTTATGATGTGATGATGGTAAAGAAGAATTACAACTTGCCGGCTTGCGCACCTGTTTTGAAAATGGGCCGTCACAAAGCTGAACTTTGATCCGCGGGAACCACATATAAATGCGTTTGTTCTTTCAAAGGCGGGAGAGGCAGGGACACCTCAACACATGGAGAGTGTGCGTGCGTGCGTGTTTGAGATAGAGTGAGAGGACGCAAAGGGCGAGAGCAGGCAGGCTCAGATAAAGGGTACGTTTCTAAATGTTTGAGTTGGAGAATGCCTTGCTTCACCTCTCACAGCCCACTCAGGTTTTTGGGAGCGCTCACTCTCTTTGCCTCCTTTTCAGTCATCTCCAGCTATTCTCAGAGAGTCGGAAGATAACTTGGCGTGAACCTGCAGTCGGTGGCTCTCTGATGTGATCTTCCACTTGTGTGCGTTCACATTTTGTTTGGCAAAGTTGTGCAAGAATCGTGCTTGCATATCACTGCAGAATCAACCTCCCCCTCCCTCCTCCTGAATCTCACTCGGGGGAAAACGTCTCTTTCAAGTTGCAAACAGATGTGTGTGTCTTAACGTAGAGAAGGTAAGCCATGACCTCTTTCTCACACACACGCACACCCCCCCCCCCACACACACACACACGAATACTCCTCAAAAGTCTGCCAATGTCTTACGGCACTGTTTATCTCTGGCAGTACGAAGAAAACAACGCCATCGATTTCTAATCCTAATCCCCCTCTACTGGCCCGCTGCTATTGATCATCTATCCATCCATTAATGAGATGGAGGAAAATAGGAGTGAAGGGCTGATGAAGGACAAAGCGAACATGGCGGTGTGTGCCTTGTGTTTTGTCGCCAGCCAAGAGCGCCCCTGTCACTTCGGCTCACAGCGCCACAGAAAATACGTGCGGGCCTGAATTTTGGATGAGGATTAGCAAACACAGCTGAACCGCTTTGCCTAAATATTGAACGTCCATGATATGGATGAATGCTCTATACATATAGAGGTACACTTATGTACACGCGTACAGACACACGCACACACACAGAGGATTCAATTTCAGGTCCAAACAACAGTGACGGTATGTTCTGTGATAATGAGCCATTTCCCCCCTCAGTGGTGATTCTACACAATCTCAGGATCGTTTTCTCAACAAACTGATCCTAAAACAACACCAGTGAAGCTGTGCAGATAGAAGGTAATTGCGTATAATAATGTGTGCTCGCCCTCAGTGGTCTGTGTCTGGCTGTGATTGGTTTGAGTTCGCTTTGAGCGCTTCAGGCACAAATTTAAGGATTCAGCATGGTCAGCAGCAAGATGGGGAAAGTATCTGCAATGGTCACCTGGTATCTGCATTGGGGATGGGGATACAGCAGTGACTGATTAAGTAATCGTTAAGAATTCAGTCATTGTGTGGAAGTCTTGCTGCACTGAACTTGAACAAGGGCCCTCATTTCTTGCCAGTGCAAGTCTAGCGTAAAGTGCAGTCTAACTGCGCATGGGTGAAGTTTTTTTTCTTTTGGCATTTTTGTAGTACACAGACACAGGTAGAAATAGGCATTTGCGCCGTTGTGGGAGTGAACACAGTCGAATTGATTCACGGCCAATCGAAGTGGCTCTCCTCATTCTCTATAACCTCAGCGTAGGTGAGTCAAACCAAAGGGTCGATCAAAAATATTTAAAGGATGACAACACCTGCGTGAATTAAGCAACAGATATTTGAACACAATGGGTGGAGCAACACATTTTGACCTACAATACAACGATACTCACAGGCCTGTTTTCATTATCTCGAAGGACAATTTTAATTAGTTTTACTGCATCTTACTGCGCCTGTTGTGATGGTCTCCTTGTCTGTCCACATGTTTGTAATATGTAATATGTATTAAATATGTAAAACATTACACACAACTCTAAACATTATCATCTAGGTACCACACTACAGATGTGTTCTGACTGGTCCAGCAATATTTCACATCCTGACAGTTAGTATTCTGTGTTGACGACGTCCCCCCCAAAAAAGAATTCTCCTATTCAAAAGCCTCTTTACAATTACCACCATTTTGAAGTTGTTACCTTCAAGTCAAGTTATTAAGTATTATTCTTTTAAGTCCCACATTACATTACGACACCGCCATTGGCCACAAGCCATGGGGAGAGACACCAAAAATGAGATCATTGATTTCCTCTCGGGATTGTCAGATCTGTCATGCTGCTAAGCTTTGGATCCCTGCAAGGCATCGTTTTTCAGATCACCCCCGCCGAAAACCTCCACACTTCCTTGACCTGTCACCTCATGAGGAACAAAGCATTATTTGGATAGCAGACAATGGACTCACTAACTTGTCCATCTTAAAATGAACAATTTGTGCCTTTGAAGCATCATGTTTCATGACAGTTTTAACTCACTGGCCCTCTTGAGAGTTTTGGGGCTATTATAACTTTTTTTTTTTAATCTATCCCCACATTTTGCTGCCCCTGTTTTTCTCTGACCTCTGTAGCTGAAGTTGGCGGGCAAAGTGCTACATTTATGTAGGTAGAAGTTAGTGGAGGTCGAAATAGAGGTGGAACGAGAGTAAATATTGGAGTTGCGTGGCTGGCAACATGACTCCAAATTAATGCTAATGTTGCTACTCTCCTGCGGATGTGTAAACAGGCCAGATGCTTTGTTCACAAGCGACAAGCACATGAGGTGATAATGTGTCAATGTTGTGTTTGCACATTTTTTCGCGGCAAGCAGATGAGAGAATGTAACAGCGCATTACTTTGGAAGAACATGGTTTTGATTTACATGAATTCACGAGTATGGTATTTACTAAAAATGTTAAGTTTGCTTGCTTTTAGGCGTTTGGATTATTTGGCTTCGTATGATCATATTGAGAGCACACTGACTATACAATACAATACAATACAATACAATTTTATTTATATAGCGCATTTCATAACAGCTAGAGCTGTAACAAAGCACTTTATAAACAGTAGACAATAAATAAAGACAATAAAAGGCTGTAATACACAAGTATTAATAAATATAGATATAAATAATATATAAAATATACATATCTTATCAGGTGATTTTTGAGTTTAAGTTGTAATCATTATACATCTTCTAAAGGCAAGGCAAGGCAGCTTGATTTATATTGCATATTTCATAAACAAGGCAACTCAATGTGCTCCACAAAAGCAAAGACACTACCTAAACACATTTACATACAACAGCCAACAACATCCACAAACAAAGCAGAGAAAACAAAAGTAGCTTACCAAAATTACAATAAGAACATACTTTGACAACATTTAAACACGGATAGAAGACTTTAAAAACATTAAAACATGTAAAGGTAAGTAAATAAATAAAATTATGTTTCTAATATTATTAAAAGAAAAAAATATTTTAAAAAATGATTGGAAGACCTGAAGCAAAAGTATGGAGAGAATAAACTAAGCTTTCAACACGGATTTAAAACATGTACACTCAGGGCTAACTTTACTCCTGTTGGCATCTTATTCCACTTGCCTGCAGCATAACAGCTAAATGCAACTTCACCATGTGCGCTTTGAACTCTGAGCTCCACTAGTTGAAAAGACAGATAGATGGTTGTGCTCCGACACATGGAGCCAGCGTAGTACAAACTTTAGTAAATAAATAAATAAATAAATATGTTTATTTATATATATATATATATATATATATATATATATATATATATATATATATATATATATATATATATATATATATGGCTAAAATATGTATATATGTATTTTTAATTATTTGTTTTTATTACTTTCTATGCCGGTGCAACAATTTATGTATTTATGTGAAACTAGTCCATTATGTAAAAAATGTGGGCCGCTGTATAATGCTGAAAAATGTCAGTGACATCATCGATTACTCGACTTTGACTCGACTTAAATCTCCTAAAAGTCAACTACAAAAAATGTTTAGTTGTTCTCTTCGTGCTCACAGATTTATTTGCCGTCCCTTAAACTCATATCCAAACAAGAACCAAAGCATAAATTAAAATCTCTGTACAATATGTCAGATTGAAGCCCATCAGGGTGTCAAACTGTTTTATAACCATTAGTCAGTATACACGCGTTGCCAGTACTAAAAGAGCTTGTGAGGAAACACCTGCTGTCGATGTTGGAGATCCCAAGCTGCCGTCTGCACTGTTTGCCCACGGATTTGTAGGATTAATGTTAATCACAGTGGTATTCCTTTCGGGATCCGTGAGCAAACAATCCATGCGATGTTGGAGGTCCAGTGTTCACAACCCTCACTGTTTCCTCACTGACATCTTCACACCACTTGCACATTGTGGACTTCATTTTCGGAACTGTCGTGTGGGGCTGAAGATGACCAATCTAGGCAAAACAGCAGTTTTGTTTTTTTTTACATTTCAATATTTTAATATCTGTAATTTAGTTCAAGTTTTATTGTGTAATATAATGATTACATTAGCAAACCTTTTTTTTCTGAGTGTGATTTAATTGTTTCTGGGTAATTTTGAGCTGCTGAGTCCGAAAATAACATCCAATCCTTTGAATTGGCTGTTGTTTTTGAGATATCTGTATTTTTGACAGTTAACTTATAATTAATGTGCTTTGACAGTTTACGAAATGTACTTTGATTATTACTCAAAGTAGTGTTTATGCTTTGACGTCACCTGTTATTGCATTATAAAAATCTGTTGTTCACTGCTCATGTTGCTTAATTTTCAGAATTTTTACTTGATTTAATATGAAACATGGATTTGTTTATAGAAAGAAGGCTCGATAACGATTGCCAGCTTTCATGATATTGCATCAAAAACGAAAGAAGAATACTGTATGGACATGCTTGAAAAGACAGATACAGACTCACACTATAAAAAAAACCTGCTTGTTTTTATTTGGCTAAAACAGTAACTTAAGTTGGAACAACTTTAAATAAAAAAAAAAAAAAAATTGACATTTATAGCAACAATGTTAGCACAACAAAGCAAGCAAGTTGTTCCTCCAAAACAACAATATGCTGTTATGATATGAGTTGTATTTACTTATATCTTTAAGGTGTGGTGGAAATGGACAATTAGTTATGTAAATGCGTATTTCTTTGTTGTGAAATGCAGAAAAGTTAGTTCACAACAGGAAAACTTCAAATATTTAGTTGAATTGCACAACTTAATTTTTTTTAATTAAAATTTGTTACCTGAATTTTTTATAGTGTACAAATGTCAATGCATTCTTAGCATTTTTACACAAACATATGGAATATCCCAAAAATGAGCCAATTCAGAAAAATAAAACCTCATTTTCAGATTCAGCGATATCAGAATACCCCCAAGTCATTGAAACTTCCTTGGCACCAAAATGTGTATTGATCGGTGTTATGCAGTTCAACTGGTTCATACAACATACTACATATTGGGTGTTTGTATGATGATTAGACTATATTTCATACTTACTGTACTACATACTTTGTTTTTATTGTGTTGGTTGTCTTAATATTATTAATACAAGTGTATATTTGTGAATTTGACCATTTTATGTCCCAAAAGAAGATCTATCTATCTATCTATCTATCTATCTATCTATCTATCTATCTATCTATCTATCTATCTATCTATCTATCTATCTATCTATCTATCTATCTATCTATCTATCTATCTATCTATCTATCTCGTTTTTTTTATGTTTTCCTAGGGAAAATGACAAGAACATCAACTTAAAAATGCATGCCACAGCATAAAAAAATAAAATAAAAAAAAGAAAAGACAAAAACGGCACCCCGGGGTTGTTTTTCTCCAAGTGGGTAATAATGACTGCAGCAGAAGAAGTCATTACGAGCAGGCTAATGTGTGTCAGATGCTACCTGTCCAAAGCAGCAGCAGCAGCAGCAGCAGGGGAAAGCGAGCCAAGACTTGTGTGCCTGGCCAGCGTAATGAGAGAGACATGGCCTGCCATCCTGGACAGCTGTGTGTGCATGCGTGCGCATGTGTGTGCGCGGATCCTCAGCTGGTGCGGCATACTCTCCTTGCCCGGTAAAGTGTTTCTTGGCGGTAGTTCTCGAGAAATACACACACAGCCTTGTCAGGGTTGCCGTGGGAATGCCTGCGGCATTGTGTCCGTCTTTGAGGGTGATGCCTTTAATCCTGAAACAAATCTGGATTTTGTGTTGTGTGTCTGTGGCCGTGTGCGAGTGAGCGTGCCCGTGTACAAAACTCAATCTCACAGCCATTAAGTTACGGCTGGCTGTGCAGCAAAGACGTCCCGCTGCCACTCCCACATGGAAACGTAGGCAGGATTAGCCGGATCCATATGAGCCCTAATCTGGGGACAAAAACCCACAATGGCCTCCCACTGAGACATGGAGACAGAAAGATTCAGTTTGATCTGCCCCCCTTAATACATCAAGAGTGTCTTTTGGGGTTAACATTACTACTGCTCACTCGACCATCGGTCAATGTTGATTCAGGGCCGCACTGTTATCCATTTGATCGATTCCTTTTAGCACAATTTGGAACAGATGCAGGCCTGATTTGTCACAGTCACTGCAAATTAAAAAGATTTAACTTCAAATTAAGGCATGTTTAAAAAAAATGTCTCCAAGTCTTGAGAAAGTTGAGATGAGAGAACAGGATCACACCATTTATGTGCTTCAGGCGGTGCTTCTGTTTGGGTTGGCAACAGAGTTCCATCAGGTTTTAATGTTTGTCAGTGAACTACCTATGAGCTGAGGTAAATACATTTTTTTCCCAAGTTTTGGGTGCGTCTATTTGGGGAGATTCATTTGTGCACAGTGACTTCAAAAGATGCGAGGCTCTATATTCGTAGACAGCGCATCTGCACCATGGAGCTAATTGCTTTGCTAATTCCTGATTTTCATATCAGCCTAAGACTCACCGTGCATGTTTGCCAATTTGGCAGAATGCTGGGCCAGCACAGCAGAAGGAGTGACTTGAAGATGGAGGAGTGACGATTTGGTGGCAGAAATTCCATCTAAAGTAGGGGTGTCCAAATCCGGTCTCTTAGGGTCCCTATCCAGCATGTTTAAGATATCTCCCTCCTCCAACACAATTGATTCAAATGATCTGCTCATCAGAAAGTTCTTCACAAGCCCGATAACAATTATGATCATTTGAATCAGGTGTTTTGGAGGAGGGAAACATCTAAAACATGCTGGATAGGGACCCTCGAGGACTGGATTTGGAAACCCCTGATCTAAACCTTATGCCCGCTTAGATCACACACAATATGACCAAAACTTATTGTCAATCTTTATGTGTGGGGTCGCTCAGAGATAAATAATCTTTTTAAAAGATTTTAAAAATCCTTACATGTGTACCAGGCCTAACACCGACAAAGGGTAGACAGTTGGTCTAAAGCAATGTATTTCATTCATAAAAATGTGAAGAGCAGGCATCAAACCTTTTCAACTGCTGGTCCTTCCCTCTGGAATGACCTCCCATTGGTTGTTAGGCAAGCCCCCTCTCTGTCCATTTTAAAACCCGGTTGAAGACCGTTTTTTCTCTGGCTTTTGGTCGGACCTGAAATGTTCGTCTCTTTTCCTGTGTCAATTGTATATAGTGTTTTATGTCAATTTATTGGCTTCATTATTTATATCTTATTTATACTTATATATTATTTATGCCTATATGCATTAATACATGTATCACAGCCTTTTATTGTTTTTGTTCTATTTATTGTATTGTTTGTAAAGTGCTTTGTTACAGCTCTAGCTGTTATGAAATGCATTATATAAATAAAATGGTATTGTATTGTATTGTATTGTATTATATTTTTTAAGCCATCCCACCGGGCAGACAAATGATCCGAGGTGGTTATTCAAACGTACAGTATATTATGTAATTAGAAACAAACCTATGATTTCCCCTTACTTCTTTGAGTACAATGTGAGTACTTTTGGCAGCACTATCTACCATTAACATATCGTTTAACGGTCAAATTCAGTATGTGATGCACCACCACAAATGGTGGCCTTGTCATGTGACATCACTTGCTCGTTATTGTTGAGGAGCAAGTTTCAGTGCCTGGAGCCAAATGGACTCCTCCTTTCTCTCTTTCTGTCTCTTACTTAGAAGCATCTGCCTCATTAACCACCATCAGCATTTCATTTCGGGAGTCATTGGGAGTGAGTCATGGGGGGGTTTGCGGCGTTTGTGTGCCTCTGCATTTGCATGAGTGTATATGCAGCCAACTCTCATTAGGCTGGAAAAACATTGGCATATTTGCCAGAATGCAGATTGTATCGTCCCTTCCTTTATGTATCAAAAGCATACTCCAATCAGCTCCCTAGTGTGTGTGTATGCAAGAATATGTGCATGGCATGGTATTAGAGGACAGATGTGTGCTGATTGGACAACTTTGCACAGTGAACTCAGCCCAATTTATCCCGGCAAAAGCGTGATACCACGTCAAGACAGCCTACAGCTTTTTCTTCCCCTTTTGATTGCAAGATCTCTCTCCATCCTGTCTCTCTTTCCGCCTGTCCTCTCATTCACACACACACCCGTGAGTGAGCGTGGTTCCACTAACAGCTTTCACCTCCGCTTTCTTTTGGAGTTTATTTCCTTGATAATGGCACAGAGTCTCAACTTTCAGAGGAAATACATTCTTCGGCTAAACCAGTGAAACAAATAGAGATTTCCTTTAACATTTCGCCCCTTTCTTAAAATAAGATGATGATTGATCTATCTATTAGAATCACCACTCAGATTGATTCAACCAAAATAGGAAAAACAGTTAAAAAAAAGTCTCTCTGTCAGTGTCAGTCAAAACTGACTATTATGTTCTTTAATATATAACATTCATTCATATCATTATGTACTCCCCCGTTAAGGCCTATAGTGCCTGGCTCAACAGCTCACCAAAACCCATGGGCGACTATAGACACACCGTCTAAATCCTGAAGTTTTCCCAGGAATTCAACACCTACAAAATAATTGATATCTCAGCCCCCGTAGCAGATAGAAACATAACTCCAAAATAATTTGCCCTGAGTTTATTATTTTTGAGTTTATTGTTTCAATCAAAAATGTAAACATTGTTTAAGACGCAACCCTATCTAGTATCAACTCCTTGGTTGGCTTCCCTCCAACACCTCTCCCTTCCTCTATTATGGCACACCTGAGGAGTGGCATGTGGTGGCGCCCTGTTAGCTGCGAAGCTTGACATCTGCAGGTGGACTGTAATGTACTCCCCAACACTGCCCACCTCACCTTCAAATCTGTGTGTCGTGTATTAATGTATGCCTGTTTGCTGAGGTTACTTTTTCAATAGCCATACTGTGCTCCCCTCACAAGAGTTCAGTCTGGGGTTGTTGTTTTTTTCTTTCCTCCCCCTCCCTTAAGTTTTTCTTTTCATCCTGAAAACAGGGCGTCCCGGCGGACTCCCTTTCTGTATCCCCCTGTTGGTCATTGTTTTTCTATGTCTCTTGGACAGTTTGTGTCTGTTCCATCCTTGTGGCACAATGACAATAATGCTTTTCTAATTCAGATTATGGTTAAGATACAATAATGTATTGTTTTCACCCCAGCTTGGTTGGTTTATTTATTCAAAAGCAACATGATTGGATTGTTTATTCTCACGAACCTCTGATTCATGTTTGTTCGCTGCTATTTTCGGACTTTATACTTTTACAGTGATAACCTCATACAATGTTGCCTTGCAATACAAGTGACTCGACGTACAAGTTTTTCAAGATACAAGCATCATTCGACCAATTTTTTGGTTTGACTTGAAGTACTACCACTGTATTGTGGCGCAACTCAACAAACTTTACTTTTAGAAGATATTTGGCAGAGAGCACATCATTCTTCAAAAAAGAGGCTTAAAGTCAATTAATGCCAATCCCAGTGGAAGTTTACTGCCAACCATATCATAAAACAAACAGAATTACATGTATTAAAAACAAGAAAATAACTTTGCCTCAAAGCCACTAGCTTAATGCTAATGCATATGCTAATGGTAAATAAACAGGTTAACCTATGTGGCGGCTTTATAAGGATTTAACACTAAAACTACGAGAAGCAGTCATTTTTACTGTTTTCAAAATTTGATGTGTTATTACTCTGCTTGGATATAAGATGCTCCTGGCCTCTTGACTTTTCTTGATTCTGTATATATTTCATTACTATGGGCCAATTTTATGGTATTAAACAATATAAAACTAGTTATGAGCCATTACTCCTTTAACTACGGCGTGCCAGTCAATTTGACTGCTCTACTTAATCTTACAAACGTTGCGCTGGTACGCCGCCGCCAGGTTTCTACAGCATCCAGCGGCTGTATTGAGAAACGCTGCTGGTCACCATGATCTATAAAAAAAATCTTACATAGTAGTGAAGGCATTACATCTGCGTCAAAATATTGGCGAGTCTGAGGATGAATTGCTTGACTGACAAAAATGTAAAAAAGTCCCTGGTGAGGAGGATGAGGCGTCGTGTTTTACGTGTGGTAAAATAGGCTGTTAGATGTGATCGTCATGGCATTGTTGGTAGTGCATACCAGACAGTCTAAAAAAATAAAATAATGAACTTATGTGGTGCTTGTTGACATAATTCCCCCATGGAAAAAAAGAATTACGGGGTGCGATCGGGACGGAGTTGTTTTATGTGCCATGCTTCTGATTTACTTCCTCTTCTTCGAAGTGAAGTGCGACAAGCGTCTCCTTTCTTTCGCCACGGAACGAATATATTTTATAACAGCTGACCCGCACATACAGGGAGAGCCGTACGGAACAATACAGGTACCCCACCAACTGTTTCTCATTCATTTATATGACTTAATTTACATTAAAATTTACTCACAACAGAACATATTCTGATAACCAAAAACTTTTATGAGACACTCGAGCGGCACGTACTAATCATTTTAGTCACTGACATCATTGCCAGAGCGCAACAAAGCGCAACCCGTCCAAATGACTGCTTTCGTAGTTCTAAGAGTTTCAAAATCCTGGGAGTCCTAGTTTAATCAATGAATATTTGAACACAAATGGTGCAGTAACAGATGTAAATAGACAATGTAACAATACAGTCACAACCATAAATTCTTCTTTGCGAAAAACGACTAATATTATAGCATCTTATTGGGTCACTTACAGAAGGTGTGAAACTCTTATTCATTTGTTTGCATGACTCTATTATACTGCCCCCGATGGCCAACACACACCAGAAGGAGCCACAATGAATTTATCATGATGCGGAAATTGTTTAATTCTATGCATTACATTAAATTATGTTTTTACTCTATGCTTGTTAAGTACCAATTAAGTACGTTGCGACAGAATGTATTTTTCCACATTCCAAACATTTTAATGCTTTGTTGGGTGGGAGGCTCGAACAAATTCAAAGCATTTCCATTCATTTTAACTGGGAAATACGATTTAAGATCGCAGTGTTTTGAGTTACAAACATGGTCACAGAACAAATTAAAATCATATCACAAGAAACCACTGTATGTCATATGGAGTATTGAGTAGCTTTGTAAAGTTTGAAATAACTTGTATTGTCTGCCAGAGTTATGGTGTCCTGAATATTGTGGCCGAAGAATGTGTATCAAATCAGTAAAAACACTATATGCAGTCAATACTGTACAATAATGTCCATAGATGGATTTCGGCATTTATTGTAATGCAATGTGGCAATCAATTCAGTTTTCCCTCAGCACTTCTAATTTACAATATACAGTAGAAACTACATAAAAAAGGCCATAAATAAAATATTTCATGTAGCTAATGAGAGACAGTCAAGACTGACGTGATATTCTAATGTAAATGTCTAATTAATACGATTCAACCCAGAGAACTATAAAAACAAAAGTAAAACATTCAGTTAGTTAGTATGTAACTAGTGATGACATATTTGTCCCGATTCCTCCCAATTTCACTTTGCAAATCAAGAATGCTCAAAGACGTGCGACGCTGGGACACAGGGAAGTCAACCACTTGTGAATTTACCTTGTACACACACGCGCATGTGCGCTCACACACACAAATGTGCACACACACACGTACCACGCACACAATTTTCTTCAAGTCAAGCCCAAAGCAGCAAAGAAAGTCCCAAATAAAACTGGAAGCCATTCTGCTTTCATGTCAGCTTTCACAAAACAGATAATAAAATAATGCAAAATAAAAGTGAAGAAGAGGACGGGGCTTCAGTCTCAGTAGCAATCTGTGGCCACGTCCATATTATGTTTTTAGAAAACTCCACAGGATGGAGGATGACAAAAGTGCTGCTTTCTCACATACTGTACTTTCATTCCTCTCCTTGTACTGATCCACTGGTGAAAGGTTCCCCTAAAGTGCATGGGTGAGGTAAATGGAATTCAGGTATTCGGCCTGTGACTCAGACTGGAACCATTGTATGTTGCATGTGCTGCATTTGAGACAATATTTCTTGCTGTACACTGGCAACTAGTAAGTCCTGGTGCGATGGGGTGAGGATTCCCAATCTGTCCATCTCCCTGTGAGCACAGAGAGGAGAAAACACAAGCTATAAGAAAAAATCAATTAAAAAGTCTACACATTAGAAAGAAAAACATAATTTATTTTTTAATTCCTGATTTTTTATATAAACACTAGGTGTTTTCTTGGCAACTTGGGCAATGTAAAACATTCCACACACAGCAGATGAAAGACATATAGAGTTTGGACCAAAGCAGTCAGACAGAAAAACAGATTGAAATATTACTCCAACAATAATGTGATAATAATTTTGATGATTTGATTTTTTCAGTTAAATAATTACACCACACAATAAAAACCAATATGTGGAACCCATCCACAGCTATTTGTGGTGTTTTTATTCTTTCTATAATGCTCTAAGATGCCACAAAATGGCATTAAAAGCCCTAATAAGCTAATAAGATAGTAGTAATTGGTGTCAAGGAAGTATGTTGAAGTGATACATGTCTAAAACGAGAACGTGTAGAACCCAAATGCAGTACAGCAGGCCATAGGAATAGTTGAAATTGACTATTAATAACTACTGTGACATGTCCAGCAACAAGCGAGTGAACCAAAAAGCAGTTAACTTGAAAATCCAAATAAAGAGTGTGAGATTCAAAGACCAGATAAAGAGCAATTAACCTCAAAATCCAGGTGAAGAATCCTTGAATATTGGGAAGGGTGTTTGGGGCCAGGTCATGTCATGCTCGGTAATCCACAGATAGCAGGATAGGAAATTTCACACTTTTTGTCATTGTAGCAAAACACCAAACAGCCACGGGGTCAGGCAAAAAAAAGTGGCAAAATTGCCGCCCCCTGAGATGGACAAAAACGGGGGGATTTTGCTGCTTAATTTATATTCCACAAATGCAATAATAATCAGAATACTGTGTTTAGATTAGTGGGGACACATAGCACATGTAATGTGTATAATGTGTATAATATATAATGTGTATGTAATGTAAATAACATTTTTTGAGTTGACTTCAGTTTAAAGAAACCGACCTAGAAAATAAGTATTCCTTTTATAACGTACTGTTAAAAAAAAAATTCTTATAGGACATAATTTAAGCACAATGAGCAGCTACTGGAACAGGAAAATTAGACTTAGCGGGATTTGTTAAAAAGTAAAACCCCTTAGTGTAATTGAACTACCCACATCGAAATAATGATTTTAATGGCAACTGTGAAAGTAAAGTTGACAGCCAAGTTGAAAGTGCTGTTGGGTGTGTAAGATGTCGTAACAGAATCAACACCAAAGTTGCACTCACTGGTGTGTGAGTGCCAGTAGGCTGTCAAGGCTGGAATATCCTCCTGCCACCAGTGTCTCTGTGTATCTCTCCAAGCCAATGGACTGCAGCCACTCACGCAGTGACCACTTGGACACACACACTTCTGGTAGGACTGACACACACACCTCCGGACACGCTCCTGACTCCAGCACTGCAGGTCTGTGAGTACAGGGAGAACACACTCAAATTGGTGTGAGAAATCACAATCGAATGGCGGAGAGTGGTTATTTAATTGGCTTTGTTAAAAAGATTATCTACATCTTTCTGAACCTGATTTCATATACTGTACCTTTCCCCTCCAGTTCTGCGCAGAGTCCCGGGGTTTCGAATAAGCTTATCCAGCATGTTAAGGATCTGGCTGAAAGTGGGTCTCTCTGCTCGGTCCCGTTCCCAGCAGTCCAACATGAGTTGGTGCAGGACCACTGGACAGTCCATGGGAGCAGGAAGACGGTAGCCCTCCTCTATTGCTTTTATCACCTACAGGAAGGAGACAGGTGGAGGTTCATGGTTTTTATTGGCCAGTAAATAGCTTTGCATTGCGAAATTCAAACCACGAAATGAACATTATGAAAGTGACAAGAAAAATCAATGGAATTTGCATATTGCTGGTGTCGGTCCAAAAACAAAAAAAATAGTCACTTTTCAGGAGACCCCAAAAATTAGAAGTTTGTTCAATCATTTGAAAGAGAGCATTCCATTTTCAACAGTTTAGACTGGTCAATAATGTGTAAAAATAACACCCACACGTGTGGACTGACCAATAGTATCGCTTTTTGTCTCACATGGTCTCATATTACATAGTCAGAAGTGGGCAATTAATTTTCAATTAATTTTTCAAAGGTGCCATGTGGAAAAACTGAAAAACTGTGTAGCTATGTTATATGTTGTATATGATATGTATTTAAATAAAAACGGATAAAAAGATATATGATCAGTTGTTTCAAAATGGCATACAGTATTTACACATATTAACATTGATCACTATGTAATCAACAAAAACCTAAAAAAAATACATGTCTACAGTGTGCATATTTTCTTCTATATTTTTCAAGTGTGCTGATATGATGAGGTGGACAAAACACTATTAGCCATTCTTACTCTTAGGATTCTCGAAACATTACCAAGACAAAACCCTTTCTTTCCTCCACTGTGCACAAAAAAATGTTGCTAAGACGCTATGAGGACCACAGTTGGTGTTGGCACCAGGAGCGGAGCCAGAACGTGGCTAATGGGTGGGCCCAGAAAAATCAGGGTGGGCCTGAATATTTCTCTCACTTGTCACAATCCTCCTGTCCCGACACATCGTATATTCAGATAAAATGACAAACCAAATAATATGAAGTTCAGATCTCCCTTAGACAACCACAATTATGCCATTCTTAATATTCAATAAGATAAAAAACACAAATAATTTACTAAAAATGTAAATTTATGTATATTTTTTCATGAATCTCATTGGGTGGGCAGTCTGTCAATTTGCATTGACTCCGCCCCAAGTTGGCACTATTCTTTTTTTTAAAGAGTTGCTAGAATGGTTGGAAATTCATTAAATACAGCGACAATATATTAAGTTTGCAACAATGAAGACAAGCATGTACACCCAAATAAAAGCAACACATACGTAACATTTTAGTTTGACTTCCTAAAGGCTGCAGGGACTGTGGACAGGCCAGATGTGGCCTGTGGGCCCAACTTTTCCCAGATGTGGTTTACCTGTAAGCAGAGCTGGGCAGTCCGTCCCTGGGCCGGACCGGTCGGACCCGCCGGCCTGGCTGGATGCCCATTTTTGGGGCGGAGGGGTGGGGGGTGAAAAATGAAAAAAAAAAAATGGCTGGACTAAGCATGGCCGGAAGTTGATTTTAGTCCGGCCCACTAATCGGCCCTCATGCGAGGCGGCCAAAAATCATCTCAGCCTACTCGGTGAAAGGCTTCTTTTTAGGCTTCTTTCTACTCCCGCGTCTGCGCAAGTGACAACTGCTGTTATAGGGATTGTGGTATTGCCCCCCCCGCACCCTCTTGTAATGGTATGCCCCACTTACAGGTGGGAGGTGCGGGTTACGTAATGTGACAATAAGGAAATACAAACACACTTGAGCGCATGTTGCTGTCTCACATATTGCAATGACATACAGTTTCCCGCACGGAGTCGGATGCACCACGCAGCTCGTTACTGCTGCTGCAAAGTAAACATTACTAAACAAGCTACTCACCCACGTTCCCCCTTCAAGATCATTTTCGCAATAAAATTAAATGCATCGTCTAGTCATCTCGGTCCCTTTATGGTTGTATCAGGCACGATTGTTGTCGCTGTCTTTTTGAAGCGACGCCCCCCGACTTGTTTCAAAACAATTTCTTTCCACGAGTATATTCAGACGCTAGCACATCAAGGTGGGGTTCATCCACTTCATCTGGCGTCTTCCCTACCTCCGGAAATATGCCGTAGCAAACCTGCTGTGTATAGTGGTTTGCTGGTATGCTTTTATTTTGAAGGCCGGGAAGGAGGGGCAGTGTGCAAAATAAATAAGTAACTTGACTGCGACTTCTGGCCATCTGTTTGACCCAAATAATTATACAATACGACAAATCCAACCCCGGGGCTCGCAATGCAAGTAAGCACGCAATTGGGTAAGTACTATTGGCGCATTTGAAGAGTGTCCACAGTGGGTTTGAATAGTAAATTAGCCAGCTAATGATCTTTAAAAAGCCTCTGCCGTTAGCATATCTCCCGCAGCGACGTCAATCACAACGCTTTTTTTTTCTTTTTTGGGTCGTGGGGCGGAAGGGAATGTTTATGAATATGGCCGGAGGGTCGCGGCCGGAAGGGTACCCAGGTCAAGGCTGGAGGGTCGCGGCCGGTGGTCAAGGCTGGAGGGTCGCGGCCAGACCGGCAAAAAATGGTCAAGTGCCCAGCTCTGCCTGTAAGTCTTTAAGTTCATCCTTGAAGGTAGTGGGTTGGGAAAACAATGAACACCAAACAACAACCACTGCTGCTCATTTGAAAACCACACGAAAATTGTATATACTGTACATGTTGCCAAAAAGAGAATGAACAAAGTAGGAATGGACTCTTGAATTTTAACCGCTTTGAAACACAAAGCACCCTCACATATTCCTAAATACAGATTTGACATGTGAACATAATGCTTGCATCTTGTGTCAGTCCAACTTCTGTACTGTAAAAAGTAAAAAAGAAAAAGAAAAAAGTAAAGCCCTTTAATTACATCGCCTCACAGAACATCCTTTTACTAATATAACAAACCGAAAATGAATACTGTATGCCCTATTGTACCGTATGCTGAAATATGATTTTTTTTAATTCATTTTTTTGGTATGTAATGCAAAATACTAAACAAAGTATTTTAAATTTGACTCAACAAAAGGATCCCTTCAACCTTATAATTAGTAAAAGTATGTTTGCATTGATTTGTGGTTCTGTGCCTGTAAGCTGTCAAGACTCATTGGCCTCCCTTGTTTGAAAGCAAAAGCAACAAAATCTCTGCGAGGGTGCAAAGGTTAAACACACACACTCTGCTTTGTTTGCCTTCAGAAGTCCTCTCCTGAAATATCAGAGACATGGAGCCTGTTTCATGTATTCTTCTACATCAAGGGGCCTCATTGAAGTTCACATAATTGGTCTCTACAGGAATAAACGTTTGAACAGAAACCAGTTGCACACAAATCGTGTTTTGTATGAGCAATCTTCGAGTGAGCACTATTGGGAACTTGACTCATAAAATGTGACTGTCTGTATTTGGCCTCTACATTTGCCACATTCATGGATCTGTGCACTAATTCATGTGTACGTAGTTCAATGCCTTTGTGATGAAGTGCCAACTCCAAGAGTGAAGTTACAATTGATTGACATTCTGATTCGGGGCATGGGGTTGAACCCAAAAAGTCTTTTCTGTGCATTGCATCTGTGTGGTAAGATTTTCAAAATTTGGATTAAAACACATCTTGACACAACCAGGGCATCGTGATTAAAACACCGCAACTATTGATGCTATTTGTTAGGCAATCTATGGCACTGTGCATTGTGAGTTAGCATTAAGCTAAGCGGACGAAAGCTATGCGGTTGTTTTAAATGAAAAACTTTTATTTTTATGATCAGCTTGACGTGAGTACAGTGAAATGACTTATTTGCTTAAAACCCACCACAAAATAAGTAAAGTAAAAATAATATGAATCACTCTTTCATGGGGGAGATCCATAATTTGTGTATAATGATAGAACAACTGCTACAAAAGTCCTTTGATGCTACACTGATTGTCGTGTCATATGGAACTTTAAAGCGTTTGACTAATAATGGATTACAAAGAAGTCTTTGATGTGACGATTTATTTACAGTGCCATAAATAGAGTTACTGTATGAGTCTATTTATGTTCCCTGAGGTACAATCTGCACACTAATGTAGCCTTATCAAGAATGTATCAGCAAAAAAGCAGTACATTTGAGGGTACCACTCCAGTAAACAAGACACAATGCTGCCATGTACTATGACATTGTATTTTTTTCAACCATTTTACTCATTCTTCTGATAGTGAGATGACTTGTAGGTCACATATGATAAAAATACTCACATCCTGGTTGTTCATGTCCCAGTAGGGCCTCTCGCCGTACGAAATCACCTCCCACATGACGATACCGTAACTCCACACGTCACTGGCTGTGGTGAACTTCCTGTAGGCGATGGCTTCTGGAGCCGTCCATCTGATGGGGATCTTCCCGCCAGGGGAGAGGTAAGTCCCAAGGGCTTCCTGAAATAATCAAAGTCATACTGAACATGTTCACTGTAATTGTGTGAACCCTTTTTTTGGAACAACTAGCTGCCAAGCAGGTCATACATAAGGGCTGTTATTATATCAAAGAACCCTAAGACTTATGAGACTTTTTTTTTAACAATTAAATCACTACTTGCAATACATATAGTATACTGTACTTGAGTGGTACACGGGCTCCTCCCAGCCATGTGAAGAACCACTGAATTAAATGTTCAAACTTTGCATCATGCTAGAGCGACAAGCAGGTCATACATGAGGGCTGTAATTATATCAAAGAACCCTAAGAATTATGAGACTTTTTTTTGCAATTAAAACACTGCTTGCAATATATATAGCATACTGTACTTGAGTGGTACACGGGCTCCTCCCAGCCGTGTGAAGAATCACTGAATTAAATGTTCAAACTTTGCATCATGCTAGAGCGACTTAAACTTTTTGCCGCTATAATACAGAGTTTTAAATCAATATTTAAGTACAGTTTTTTTCCCCTATATTTACACAGTTTTAGTGTTCAAACTGTGTATATGTAACAGTGGCTTCCAATAATATTTAATTACGTTGCTGTCAGGCGGAAGCATTGTGAGTACAAATATGGTTGATTTCCTGTTTTTTCACAATACGATTCTATTGGTCTGTCCCCACATCGTCTGTTATTTTAAAGTCTTCAAAATAGTTTGAGAACAAATCTATGAACACAACTTAACTTTATTTATTCATAGAGCACTTTATTTGCAACCACAGGTGCATACAAAGTGTTGTACATGAAGTAAAAATCAGACATAAAAATGACAGTTAAAATACAAAAATAATAAAACAAAAACAGTAAATACAATAAAACACAAAAAAAATGTTCAATCTCGTGCTGAGTCCAAAGCCAAAGAACAAAAATGTGTTTTAAGATAAGTTTTAAAGATGGACAGAGAGGGGGAATTCTAAAGGTAGGGACTGGCAACATGATGAGATGTGCAAGGGTCACTGGGACTAAACACCATAACTTATGTTTTGTTTTTGTTGAAGTTCAAGAAGTTTAGTGCCATCCGGGCTTTGATTTCCTCCAGACAGGACAAACGTGGCATAAAGGAAAAGCATCCTTTTTGCTTAGCGGGACATAGATCTGACTTTCATCCGCATAGCAGTGAAAGGAAAGACCATGCTTTCTTATGGAACCCAGGCATAGCAAATACAATCAAAACAACAGGAGCCTCAAAGCTGAACTCTGTGGAACACCATGTGACAGTGAGGACTTGACCCGTCTAAAAATCCTCTTCCCTCACTGTGTGGGAGCTGTGTGGCATTACGTCACCTCAACACTGAAATCTGGATGTTTTTGTAGTCAATAAGTTGTGAAAATAGTTATTTTAGATATATCTGAGTAAGCCTTAGTTGTTTGTTAAAAATCGATAGCTGTAATGCCTTGGTGCAGAAGAAAGTGGTTAGCCAAGAAGGTAAGTTGTGAACAGACTTACACCTATTTCACTGACAGCATAATAAATTAGCAATTTTAGTAGCATATCAAGTTAGCAATAGAACATGATTTCAGTGGTATATGATAGCATTACAAGCTATAACACCAACTTCAATGATGCAGTGTTCGGTAACTCAAGCAATATTGCATTTTTTTATATTTCATGAAAAGACGTGGTTGTGGAGATGTGGGGATTCCGTCCAACAGTGCAGTAACACTTTCAGGATTAAAGCCACTGCCTCGTTTGTGTTGAACACCACTATAACACAAGCTAATTTTGTTGTTGGGTATGATTGCGGTACTCAGAGAGCTAAGTGTACTCTGAGAGTGTACTTGGTGTAAAAGTTTTGGAACCACTGCTTTAGAATCTTTTTACAAAACAGTGTCATCTGTTGAATATGGGGCAGTACATAATTAGTCAGTTAGTTACTCAGTCAGTCAGCTTGTAAGTTTAAAATTTGTAAAAGGGGAGCACCGAGGCCAAGGTAGAAGCCAATTTATTTTGTTGGAGATTTTTGCAGTGTGAGTCACTAAGATGTGAATAGCATAGTTGACCATCAGCACACATTTGCCCATTTGCTAGATCCTTCATCAACAATGAACCAGGAAAAAGCCACAATCAGAAAACAACACAAAAATAGCACTCCACATTTTGTCGCTATTGTTTGGCCTTGGCAGAGGTACGCTCTCTGCTCGGTGCTCTTTTAACCCTTGAGGGATCTTAACATTCTGTTTACTCCCCTTGTCCTATGGGTCAAAAAAGACCCGCCCTACCTAAGCCCCAAAATAAAGCAACTTAATTGAATTTTAAATCCCAAATCTATTTTGCATGACGAAACAACCTATTATTTATCAATTCAACACAATTGAATTAATTTTTATCATTTATTTGTGACACAAACAAACAAACAATCATCAATGAGCATTATTACGCTTTTTTTTTTTTTTAAACACAAACCAACTGTCATAGCACTTTTACTCTTTTACACAGAAAATATATATTATTGCTATTAAATAAAATGTGAAGTACCGGTAATTACTTCTGAAGTAATTGTATAGAAAGGGGAAAAAGTCAACAATCTGGAATTACTAATTACTTCTGAAGTAATTATATTGAAAGGGAAAAAAAGTCAACAATCTAGAACTTTTTGTCAGCAGATTATTCTTTTCAAATTTTTATGAAGTGAATCATAAAAATACTTCTCTCATGACAACAAAACAACAAATGTTGCTTGACTTTCTGAACAATTTTCAACATCAACTCTATTTAGCACATTTAGGACAGCATGTGCGCATGTGAGAATGGGCTTTGCAGATGTATTTCTCACATGTCCGGTGCATAGCTTTTGTCTTGCAGTCCTACTTCCAGGGTCAGAATCTTTTCTCTTTTGATTGACCCAGCTGCAACCTCAGGTGGATCAAGACAAGATTCAGGTCCCTGAATATCTTCCACAATGGCTTCAGAGGCCACTGATTTTTTCGATGTCTGGTGTGATGAACAGGTTGGTGAAATTTCCTGGACATTAGCAGCTGACTATCTTGTTGGCACTGGAGTCATCCTTATGATGTTTGGTGCGCTTGTTCTTACTTGGTTGGTGTCTGAAATTGATGAGGACCACACAATCTTGCTGTTCTTTGACAAAAATGTCCGTCAGCTTGAGGGGTTTCCTCTTCTTCACTTCTTCATCTGAAGATGCATCATCTTCTGGGTGTCATTCCTTCCCATTTTGCTCTTCAAATACATCTTCATCCTCTTGTTCCTCCTGAGCTCCTGA
Organism: Filicampus tigris; assembly: GCF_054856515.1. Lineage (NCBI taxonomy): Eukaryota > Metazoa > Chordata > Actinopteri > Syngnathiformes > Syngnathidae > Filicampus > Filicampus tigris. The sequence goes on from NC_141226.1 coordinate 10,386,785, forward strand.
AAAGATCTCATCCAGGAACTTTTGGACAGTGAAATGTCTACTCATGGCCTCAGCAAGAAGCCAAATAGGGGTCCTTTGATTCAGAGTATCTTTATATCCTCTTTACTGAATTTGTTTTTATTATGTCTTGAGATTGTTTTTTTGCTTTGTTTTGGAGCTTGTGTAAATCAATGGGTTAGCTGCAGATCAAAAGTGCAGGTGCTGGTCAAATGCAAGTTCAATTTGTACATCAATCTAGATTCTCTGTGTGCTTTTGTGTGAATGCGTGTGTGTGTGGGGTGGGGCGGGGGGTTGTGTGTGTGTGTATTTGTGTATTTGAGAGAGTTTGTGTGCCCTTTGAACTTTCTTTCTGGTCTTTATATGCTTTTAATTATGGGGCCCATTTAGGTTGGAAAAAGATCATTTAAGGTATTTTTTCTACAGCTAAACATGGTAATGGGTCAATTTTGACCCACAAGACAACACAAGGGTTAACTTAGTACTGTGTTTATGAAACACTGTATGTAGGGTGCAAACCAGTGAGGGAAAAACTAGCATATACACTAAAAACTATGCACAGACATACCAGTGCTAAATGTGATGAAGAAGAGGTACAACTTTTTAACAAACAGCGACTGCAATATCATAACCACTATCAATGCATTTAGGTTGATGCAGGATGCAATCGTCCTTTTTCTTGTCAACATGGTTATACATTAGTCACTAATCGAGCATAATTCTCATATTTAGTTCTTGCTCGCCTTTCTTTCTCTTTGCACATTTGGCTTCCCTTTTGCTTTTCTCCAAGACAATAAGTGTGTGCTGTCAACACAAGACCAGAGTAAATTTCAGATGAGCTGATTTTGTTTTAATTGGAAAATTTCACAGAGAGGAGTAAAGCAAAATTAATGGAAGCATCCAGAGGTAAAAACAAACACATAAAAAGCTTTGGTATTAATGGTATGTATTCTGTGCAGCGTGGTGGGCATGTGGCTAGGAGTCATTCTTTCTTGGTTTGAATCTCTCCCAAAAAGCATGTTAATTTATTTGAAGACTGTAAATTTTAGTTCATATGAATGTAAATTGTAGTTTGTCTGCGGGCCCTGTGATTCACTGGCAACCAGTCCAGGGTATACTGTACTCCACTTCTTGACCAAAGTCAGGAAATGGAAGGATGCATGTTTACTATTATAAAGAAGTGGTGGTAGAAAATGGCTGTCTGAATAGTATGCGTTCTTACCCTTGTGGTGTATGCAGCCTCGGGGTCGTCCTCCAGAACCCGACTGAGGCCAAAGTCAGACACCTTACACACAAGGTTGCTGTTGACCAGGATGTTTCGTGCTGCGAGGTCTCGATGAACGTAGCTCATGTCTGACAGGTACTTCATGCCTGAGGCGATGCCACGGAGCATGCCCACCAGTTGGATCACCGTGAACTGGCCGTCGTGTTTCTGAGCCATGACAAGAGCCAATCAAACAACATGATAAACTCTGCAACTTCAAATTCTAGCTTGCTCTATCACAAAAAGGACGATACAAAGAAAGTAAAATGTACCCGAAGAAAAGCATCCAAGGATCCATTTTCCATGTATTCCGTAATGATCATTAGTGGTTTACCTAAACACAAAAGAGTTATTCAGTTCTTTAATTTGTTCAATGGAATTTGTCCCCAACAGTCTATTATTTTCATTGTGTAGCATTACTCTCCTAGCATGTGGATATGTTGTTAGATTTGTTTTTGTCCAATCAGATTTGAGCTTCTATGTGTTGCCATGTCAATCTAATCTGCCAAGGACCTTCATGATAAGTAGCGCTGGCCCATGTTTCTCAAACTATATTAGTAATGGGGCTATTTCTTGAATCGATCAGATTTCAAATTCCTCCTCTGATTGGTTGGTTTATGTTAAACCTGCTATGAGCAAAATAATGTCTGTAGCAATCTGTACACATTCAAAAATCAGCATGGTTGAATGATGTATTGAAAATCATTGTTTATGTTTTTGTCATGTATGAGATAAATATTTATTCGGAACTATTTCAGATGATGTACACGACACAGCGGAGTGGCATTTTTGCATTGTACTGATCGCTTCTGTGATAGTGGTGGTATTACAGTAAGTCGGTTAAGTCCCCACTGACTTAATTAAATGTCATTATGATGCAATATGGCTGCCACTGCTCATCCACATGGACTCACATCTGGTGACAACTCCCTCCAGCCTGATAATGTTGGGATGGTCAAACTGCCCCATGATCGACGCCTCCGACAGGAAGTCTCGTCTTTGTTTATCCGAGTATCCTGCCTTCAGACTTTTAATGGCCACGTACACTTCTCGCTTTCCGTGCACACGCAAGCGCCCGCTGCACACCTCGCCAAACTCTCCTACACGGAAAACGGCAAGGTCAACGCCAAGTAAGCAAGTGTGTTATGATTGTGTGAGTGTGTGCAGAATTAGTGGGCTCACCCATGCCGATAACTCTCTCGATGTGAATGCAGCTCACGTCAATCTCCTTGGCAAATTCGTGGATGGCCTGATCCGGGTCCTCGTAGGTGAACGGGTCCACGTAGATCTTCACGCCTGCCGTGGGGGAGAGGAAAAAAAGGGTAAGAGTGAAATGGAGGCAGAAAATGTTCAGAAAGTTTCTGATAAATTTCCATGGAAATTTAAACTGGGGAATTTTCGAAATAGTCCAGTTTGGAAACTTTCTATGGGAATGAAGGGCATTTAGGAGAATTTGAGGGGGGGATTGAGGGTAAGTTAATGGAAAAGTATCACGTTCAAGCTTAAATATAAACATTTTATTATGTCATTAGTAGATCATTTAGTTTTACAGTATCTGAATTGCTTCTTTTTTTTACTTTTTACTTCACTCAAGCGATGGCATAATGGCCCATAACACAAAGCAAATAAATGATCAATCAATAGCTTGTGCCCCAAAAATACCCCATAATTTGAGCCACTCGTACGTCAAGGTAGCACTGTATGTCGAAGTCAAAAGGTAAGCAGAGCCGCCTTGAGTTAAGCCTTGAGTTAATTTGGATACACAATATTAACGCTGATACATACATGTATCAAAATGCTATACAAGATTGTGTCAATTGTATTTTCCCTAATGGGGTCAGTGCTTCATCATTCGTGAATATAATGCATGCAGCGGTCACACAACAAACAATTCAAATTGACCTGTAAATTGAAGGTACCACTATACTTGCATGAAGTCTGTTTGTATTAGTCAACATTATGCAAAAATACAGTATATCATCCCCAAATATATTCAAGTTTCCCATTGTTAGCCAACCTTCAATTATGCTAATTCCTGGTATTTCATCATTTATTCCCATAAATTCCTGTTCATTCACATGGAACATTTCCAAGTTTAAAAGCCGTTGTATTTTCCAACCAGAAAGAATGTAGAGGAGGACGAGAGGTGGGAGTTGTGTAACGGCTACAAGTTATGTAAATGTCTTAAAGTGGTAGATAGCATCAAATCCATTCGCATTTGCGTGTGAAATCTACCTGGATTAAGATGTTTCTCCTCCTCTGAGTCTTGCTTGGTTTTACTGTACTTGCTCCTCCTGGTCACAAATAATTATATTTAGCAAACATACATTACACTGAAAACATCGAGTGATTTCTTCCATGTTTGCATTGACAGTTTTTCATTTTTTTTTTCCAGGAAAGTGATGACAAGGAGAAGAGAAAGCAGGAAGGACACAGCGTGAGCACTTGAAAGCACAGAGGGAGGAGAATAGGGTGGGGGTAGGCGTTTGGTAGGGGGGTTGACATCAGGTAGTATGAGATAAAAGGTGTTTTCCACTAAACAAAGAAAGTATCCAAAAAACCTTTGTGGATGAACAGGAACAGGTGTGTTTAATGTGCATCTCTGCGCACCTGCTACGGCTTTGTGCGTACATGTGTGTGTGTAAGAGAGAGAGCGGAAGCTGACACACACACACACACACACATGCTCACATACACAGAAGAGGAGACAGTGATGACAAGTCAGGGACAAAGGGATTATCACTGTCTCCACTCTAATCCCCTTTAAAAAGATGCAGGTAACACACACACCTTATTTAGCCGCACAATAGCAGTGGTACCGTGGGCGTCTCTATTAATGATAGTGGTGGTGTTTAAGGCAAATACATTATGCATTAAGAGTACACTCAAGGGCACTTCATTGGGCACACCTGCACCACCTAACGGGAACCAATGCAAGCACTGAATCAGAAATTTGGCCTTTACAAAAAAAAATATATAATACGGCATGCATGTTTAAAAAAGAAAAGTCCAATTATACATAATTTAGATCACAGGTGTCAAAGTCAAGGCCCGGGGGCCAGATCCGGCCAGCGACATCATTTTATGCGGCCCGCGAAGACAAATCATGTGTTGACTTGACATGTTTTATTGAAATTGTCTTCATTGTAAACACAATATATTCAATATTTCAAGCATTTGTTACCAATCCTTCCTTTAAAATACATTGAAAAGTAGTTCTGTTTACTGGCTTCTGATTTCAAAACTAGTGATCCATCAATTCGTTGTGTATAAGGCGATCATACATTCAGACGGGTTAACAGTCGTAACTGCTCTCCGAGCGAAATCAGAACGACGATGCGGCCCACGCCCAAAATGCGTTGACACACCTGATTGAGATGGAATTAAGAGGGCGGAAACATTGGTTCCTCAATAGACCCCGACACACTTTTTGTGGAAATTAGTGTAAAATTTTCCAAAATCCTCCTAACATTACACAACATGATTAAAAGCCATTGTTCTTCGCAGAGGCCATAACGCTGACAGACAGACAGACAGACAGACAGATAGACAGATAGATAGATAGATAGATAGATAGATAGATAGATAGATAGATAGATAGATAGATAGATAGATAGATAGATAGATAGATAGATAGATAGATAGATAGATGGATAGATGATAGATGGATAGATGGATAGATAGATAGATAGATAGATAGATAGATGGATAGATGGATAGATGGATAGATAGATGGATAGATGGATGATTCACTGCTCACAAGGGAAAGTACTTAACACTATTCTATATTAATAAGAAGAAGACTATTAAATAAAACAAAATCCCTACTAATTAATAGAATTGATTGCACTTAAAACATGTGTGAATAAGTTGAATAGTGTAACATTTCATATAGCGTGTGGTCTACGAGTGTAAAATATCACTCTATAATACTATTCTTCATAAAAACAATCAGCCATGACATAATTAAATAGAATCAATCTCAACTTGTCAATACGGCGGTAATATTAATCATTCATTGTAGAAGATGAAGAATTTATGTCTACATGTGTGGCTGCATGTTTGTATTCAAATATCAGTTGCTTGAACAGCAACAACACCACCATACAGTATAGTGTAGATGCTAATTGTTAACCTGTGTGCCTATGGAGTTTCCTATTGTATGTTAGCATTGAGGTCGCGATGCTGGTTTAAAAACACAACATGTCCCTGAGACGGACGGACGGACGGATGATTCCTTCCCTGGGATGGAATGCCCATCTTGAGCCACATTTTTTTTTTACCTCTCTTTCTCTTTCTTCATTCGCCTAGTTTTATAAATTTTTGTTACCATGGAATAATGTTTGTATTGTCATTTTAATTTGGAATAAAACTGGAACAAACCAAGAATAGTTTGTGGAGTTTTTGTTTCTCTGATTAAGTTGTAGAAGGCAAGCGTCAATTTAGGGCTGCACTAATTAGCAACCTACAGTTCGTTTCGCATAAAGTGTTATGTTGTGCTTGTTGTGATCTTAGAACAGCACTGCATGATAACGGGAGTCGTTTATAATATTATGCCCCTCTCCAATGCGGGAAACAATTCACAATTGTCTCTGAGCATCATGCAGTATAGTTCTACACCACTGTAAACTACAATAATACATATATTGAACACAGTTAAAATGATATGAACAGCATCAATCAAAACAATATTGTTTTTATCTTGCAGCGCTCTGCATGGGATCTCATTGTTTATATGATATTGTGGCCAGTGATGATGATACTATCTGATGATAGTGGTGAATGTGCACCTGGTCGTATGGCGTGGATGTTTGTGTGTGTGTGTGTGTGTGTGTGTGTGTGCGTGAGTGTGCATGTGTATACCTGCGACTAACGATGAAAACAGCTGCAGATATAAGCAACAGAATTCCAACCCCGCTCACGGACAACAACAGGAAGGCAGAGTTGACGCCTTCTCCAATTAGAGGAAATGGATCTAACAGGAGACCACACAATTTGTTATTCCTCAAATACAAAAATAAACATGAGGTACCAAAACAGGCAATAGTTGTTATTTGTACACCTGAATTGGTGGCAAATTCAAAAGGGGCGCTGAACTCTCCATATCCGGCGGCGGTACGAGCCCGCACGTGAAACACGTAGACAGTGAGCGGATTGAGTCCCGTGACTTCCACCCTTCGAGAGAAGGTCCTCATTATACGGTAGGACCTCTCCTTCTGATCCTGATTAGATTGGACAAAGGGGCCTCCTTTGAATGTCTGACAACAAGCCCATGTAACGAAATATTGGCATTCCAGGCAACTGGCTGGACTCCATTAACCTGCCAGGCGCTCACCTTCTCATAGAACTTGACCTCATATTCCAGGATGACCCCATTGGGTTGATCGGGCTGTTGCCATGACAATGACAAAGTATGCCTAGTGACATCAGTCACATGAATGGATGACACCCGTGAGGGAGCTGAAAGACAGAGAGCGATCTAAATCATAACGGAAGAACTTTCTGAAATAACATACACATTTCCAGTTAGCTCATTTAGTACACTGAAATATCCAAATTTGCCACATACATGGATCAGCCCACTAATTGATAAGCATATTTAGTGTAGCGTTTGAATTGACTCAGCCATGAGTAGAAATGTTTATGACCGGGATTTTTCCAGCACTGGGGGTGGGGTTCCTTCCGCAAGGAGCAGCCGCTTGTTCACCTCACTAGCTCCGCTTCTGATTGCGGCCCCCGTGCTTAACATTGATTTTGAGTATAAGAGGAACTGAACACTTGGCTTTTTTAGTTTGGTTTTTTTTGGTTTTTTTAAATACAACTCTTCTGGTGAATCTAATTCAACTGCATAACTGTACCTAATATTATGAACTGTTGAATTATATATAAGTAATGTATGGTGAACTTTTCTCCACAATCCCAGTGCTCAAGAGAACTAACCTAAATCTTATTCTGTCCTATTCCAGTGGGGCAAAACACCTTTCTCACTCACTCTATAGCTCCCCATCGCTCCATTTTCCATGGCTCCCTTCTGCTCTAAGTCATGACGTGGAGCCATATGGTTGTGCAGGTTGGGCTTGACACATCCCAGGCACACTCTCATGTTGTGCACTCCCAGCTAACTTATTTCCCCGGGGCACCTCAAACTTAGCAGGTGTGCCACTTTTCAAAATGCCAAGGCTAAGTCTTAAAGCCAAGACAGTTGAGACGTTGAGCGGGAACACTAATGGAGGGCATCTGCGGGAAACGCTTCAGCCCACACCCTCTCAACTATAATGAAACACACCATAAAAACTAGAAGGACTCGTTTTGAAATGGTTAACAAATGACACAAGGAAGAAGTCATTCTTTACCTTTATGGCTTCCTGTTACTATTTAAATTTGTGTGTTATAATTTTGTGTGCTCAGTGTTCACCATTTGTATTTAAGTCAGTGATGTGCATTTCCCTGAATGTTTTCTGACATCCACTTGAGAAGACCCCTGTAATTAATTCCGCCATTGTTTAGTGTAGGAGGACAGCATAATAACTAGGGCAACAATGACAGTGAGATTATGGTACAGCAGCTCCTAGTGGAGGGAACGCAATTGAATGTTTGCATTGCTTTCCTCAACAACACAGATTTGTGGCTGCTAAAAATCATTTTTATCATTTAAAAACACTTTGACAATTATAAAGTAGATTTTTAACATATAATAATCATTTTATAATTGCTACCCTGCAGCATTCAAATCTTTACCTTGGAAGAATGTTGTGATTGCTACAAATAATTCATCACACGCTTTCGCAGTTTGGGCAATCCACACTCAAGTATAATCTTAAAGGATATTAAGTGGTCTTAAATGGGAAGTCAATCCAAACTATTTTTCAAGAATATGTTCTATGCAAGCCCACTAGTTGAAACAAGGCATTCTGATAAATATTGCGTTTTGTCTATAAGAGTTAATGCACCCATTTTTAGCCATCTCTGGGGGCGGCCATTTTGTCACTTCTGTCGACTGAAAATGACATCACAACCGCTCAGGGCTCAGGTAACGACCAGTCACGGCTGACCGTGACAAAAGGGACAAAATGGCTAAAAAGGGGTAGATTTTGCTTCTTAATTCACATTCCATAAACGCAATATTAATCAGAATGCCGTGTTTCAACACTGCTGGGAACATATTCTTGAAAAAAATATATTGGGCTAATTTCCCCTTTAAAAGTCACTATGCAATAATTTTTTTCTATGTTCTTTTGGGGTGTCATTTGTACATTTGTGAGGTCAGCGTTTGACAGTTTAGGATTTTCAGGTAAACTTGTCCATGGCTCGTCATTAGAGCAGAGTTGCAAAATTACAGTTCAGCGCCAGTTTGAGAAGCGAGCAGTACAACATGGCAAGGTTCTCGAGACAGACTTTTGCGTAAAGCCAGAAATTAAAAAAAAATTGTTTAAAGTTCTTACCAGCTTGATTGGTGGTTACAGAAACAGACACACTCTGGGCGGCCACAGCAACACCGCCCTGCGAGACCCCATTACGTGCCTGCACGATGAAAGTATAGTGAGTGTGGGCTCTGAGCTCGCTCACCACCACTCGGGTGCCCCTCAGGCCGGTCTGGTCTGGATAGAAAAGCACGTCTGAACTGCAGGGCTGGCACAGCTGAGAGCCTGAGGCCACTCTGGCGGAATCTCTCTGATAGACGCCTCTCCCCATCTGGAGTTCGGGTCCCACAATCCCCTGGTCTGACTGCATCCCCTGGCCGCCGTGCTGAGCATCAGGTTGGGAACTACTATGATTCCTGGGGATGGTTTTATCATCAGTCTTAGTGTGGCCCCAGGTTGGACAAATGAGACACTCCAGGCTATAGCTGATGTCGCTTCGACCTCCCAGCCGACGAGGAGGGCTCCACTCCAGAACCACTGAGGTCTCGTTCACAACTGAAATCAATTGCTGTGGCGCTGATGGTGGCTCTGAGGAAGGAGGGAAAGGATCAAATTAGGTTTACATTAAAGTCAAATGCTCCTGAGGTTGTAAAATTCTGAGTTTGACTAAAATCTCAAAAGTCCTACTAACTCTTTTGAGTGTCAACTGCTATTATCCATGGCGACACGCAGGATCACATCAGCATATCTCACAAGGTTAACCTTTGGTCAGGTGGAGTCAAAGCAAGCATTTCAGTTTGTCTTTTCTGGCACTTGCCAATATTTTTTTTCCCAAAACAAATTCCAGCCTCAACCAATAAATAAAGAGCATCATAAGATACGAAGAATACACACATGAAGACTCACATTTAAATCAGTCAAGATTCCAGTGTCATCATATGTATTGTCACTTATTGTTCTACCTTCAAAAGTGTTGAGTTTCTTCTTACATGAACTTCACAGTTACAAAATGACTGTGAAATAAAACGCCTTCAGATTGAGCTTTTAGCATTTGCAGTTGAGATTGTACTATGGTTGCAACTATACTGCTTATTTGTAAGAAAGTTAACATGTTCAAATCATTTAAAAAATATTGCCTGCCAGGTAATAAAGGTTCAACCCATGAACCCATTGTATTCATTTCTGTTATATAAGTAATGTTGCGGTTGAACCAGTGTCCTAGAACAGATTGAGTTTATTTCTAAGGTAATTTCTAATTTCTTTACATCAGTAGTGGTTGGATAAAGGAGAGGAGGGATGTTCTCTAGAATTGTGGTAGAACACTATAGTTCAGTTCGGATGATTTATTTTTCTTTTTTCGGGATGATCTTACATTCTTGTTTCTCAATAGACACTGACACACTTTTTGTGGAAATCAGTGCTGTTTCTTTTTTTTATGTTTTTGTGAACAAGTTACAGTTGTATTTGTATTTGTATTTTTCCCAAGCCAAGAAGACCACATGCTCCATACAGGCATAATTAAGTTTTCCGAGTGAGGTCTCCAGCACAGGACATCACTGAGAGGCTTAGATACGCAGACGAGGAGAAAGAGAACATTGATTCACCTCAGAGTGCGAGCTGCCTAACAGGACGTGGATGGTGGTTTAGTCACAAGTAATAGGATCCCGAAACAAGAGTGCCATTTAGACAAGTGCGTGTCTGCCACTATTTGGTTAGGGTGTGGAGGAGGGCATGCATGGAGTTTGCAAGAAACGTGTTGTTTGTGTTTTGACTAAAAGCCATTGTTTCGACATGTTTTCCATTACATTACAATAAGTGGACAAATGTGTTTTCTTACGGGAACAAGCCATAGAGGGAGGGTCACTGTCAGCTCGAAAGTATCCGGAGTGGCAGTCACAAACGGTCGCCCCTTCTCGAAGGGAGTAGCTGTGTGGAGGGCATTTCGAGCATCCTGCATCAGATGGCCTGGACTTGTAGAAACCAGAGGAACACGCTGCAGAAAGATACAGACAAACACCAGTCACAACCATAAGATAATGGCTACCAATTTGTTCTTGCGTCACACCAAAGTTGAAATCTGTTCATACATTTTTCTCAAAGTCCTTGAAAAGGGAAAATACACGTCTTCCAAATTTAGCAAACCGCAGAGAATAGTGTTATCAACAACCTTGCCAAATCTGAATGATTCGAAATATATGAGGATGAGGATTCAAAATTGTGAAAAATCAAGTAATTGTCTCCACTCTCAGATGCTGTAGGTGTGTCTGCTGAATGCATAGAAAGCCACGCCCCACTCAACTGTCAATCAAACACCACTGCTACAACCTGGAAAGATTCATAATACTTTGTCTAGCATCTTTTTTATTCAAGCACATAACTACTGTGCTTGTTTGAGGTGGCCTGTTTATCTTAAAGGGAAGTGAACCCCCCAAAATATTTGGAATAATATGTTCTAAGCGCCATCACTAGTCTAAACATGCACTCTAAAAACAGTTGGGTTATTTCATCAACCCAATTTTTGGATTGTTTGTGTTGAGTCAAAATTCTGGGTTATTTCTTATAAATTAACCCAATTGTTGGTTCAAATTAACTATAATTGGGTTATATGCCAGTAATGTTTTATGTTGGGTCAAAAATCAACCTTACAGGCCCATACACAGATGTACACTTTAATTAAGTATGACTGGCGGCCATGACAGCCACCGACATACTGTTTATGTCTACACACGCAGCATCGTGGCCAAGTCAACGACACTTTTGACGTTTGGATTTCTTCATTTATCACACTGTTTTGGTAAGTACTTTACACATTGTAATCTTTTGAAAACGAGTTGCTTGTAACTGAGCGTGTGTGTTGTACAGGACGAGCGCGGGAATCGTGAAAATAAAATAAAAGGCATTAGTCTGCTGCCATTGTAGGATGTGATACTTCACAAGAACTGTGCATTCTCCAAATAATGTTCCATATTAACTTTATGTGTTTACTGTAATCCACAGGAACAATTCCATGATTGCCAGAGTGGTTCTGGTTACCTTGCTTGGAGACTGAAAACTGTTGAGCGCAACTCTCCTCAAGAGGTTAATATATCGCAACACACTTTTCAAGATGGACCCGCAACTCATCACAGCCCGTGTGAAAGTGTGAGGCAGTTGTCTGGTGATGACCACAAGGAAGCAATGCTTGGTTTAAATAACTGAAATAAAGTGTATACCATTTTAGAAATGTATGTATCTCATGCACCGATTTGCATTTCCTGGCTGACAGCCAATCGGAGTGATTGTCAATGACACCACTGGAGACTGCTGTTGGTGTCTTATTCATTCAATTCATATAGCACCATGACACAAAATATATGACTATCCCATAATTCTAAACACTACTTTTTCATTTAGATTTGTTCTCACTTCCACCATGAATGTGCTGAACTAAATTCTGGACACGTATGCATTCTACTTTATGAAACCATGACGGAGGACCGCACAACAAACAATGACCTCCCTGCCATGTTAACATAAACATATCACTGAGTAGGCCGAGATTAAATTTGGCTGCCTTGTGACCGTGTCACAGGCATGAGGACCAATTAGTGCGCCGAACTAAAATCCACTTCCACCCTTGCTTAATCGAGCCCTTTTTTTTGAAACGTGTCACCCCTAAAAATGGGTGTCTGACCAGTTTTTATAAAACTTTAACTTGTTGTTTTTAATACACATTTGGGGAAGGGGCAGTAGCCTTAGCATTATAAATAAAATGAATAAATAAAAAAAATAGTGGACTAACCCAATTATTTGCATTGTTTTGACCCAATTTGTTGTGTTCATTTAACCCTTAAAGTTGGGTCAAAACTGAATAACCCAATTTTTTGGTTCAAATTGACCCAACTGTTTTTAGAGTGTGGCATTCTGATTAATATTGTGTTTGTGGAATATGATTTAAGCAACAAAATGCATCTGTTTTTAGCCATCTCAGGGGCAGCCATTTTGTCACTTCTGTCGACTGAAAATGACATCACAGTTGCTCAGGGCTCAGGGAATGACCAATCACAGCTCACCTGTTTTCTGAAGCTGAGCCATTTAAGGCCTTCGGTGACTGGAATATATCAGATGGCTTTACCATGTTGCAACGAGGCACTCTAATGCAGACTGAACGTGAACTACTGTGACTTGCCGCTTGTCTCACGACTGTTTGTTCGCGGAGGTGATTACACCTCCTCCGCTGACAGGAAAAAAAAAGTTTGAACATCACTTGTCAACATGGTGACCGGTGGTTGTGTTGGTTGCTAAATGCTGTCTTGGTTGACTGTTCATAGTATGTTCTCGATGCCGATTGGCTGTCGCTGCCAGCAAGTGTTCACTTCATCCTATCACGGTGAAATAAGCCAAGGAGCAACATTTTTGCTTCGAACGCTTCAAAGACACCGCCCGGCACGCAACTACGCCTGATCACACAAACTGTATTGACTATATATGCAAATGCACCATCAGAAACACTGAACACACGTTCGGTCTGACCGTAGTGTAAAGCCATACACTGTGTGTCTGACAACCCGCAGTCTTGTTCCTTCTCTCTTTGGCATGCGCACACCCATGGTTGACAATGAGGCACTCTAAAAGGGCCTATATAGTGTGGGAGGGGCAATCGGAATCCAAAGTATGTCATCCGCTGCCGTTGTAGCCACGATCCCCAAAAAACAGGGACAACTAAAATGGTGAAAAACAATTTAATGCTGTATCTCCACAACTGAGTACTACATACAGTAGTACTCAATCTTTGGATGTTTACAGTCATTATATTCAAACATGTATCATGTTTTTACAAAATTCAAAATTAACTTTAGAGGGTCTATAAGTCTCAGTTACAGAAATAATCAAGATAATATCCAAAAGTGAATAAGCAAATAACATATGCAGGTAAAAATGTAGCCTCCCGTCCATTGCGCCATGTACTTTGGAGGCTTTGGCCACCATAGCATTTTGCCTGCATCCCAAGCTGAAGCAGCGCTGATGTGCCAGAAGTTTCCTGCAGCTAATCATCACTGATCATCAGTGAAGCTGTTAATACATGAGGAAAGGCAGCAATGTGCCAGTTAATTCAAGCGGAGACAGAAGACCGGCGGCGAGCCACTTGCTCACTCTGCAAGCTTGAAAACACGGAATAATGAAAAAAAAACTGAGCAAATGGTTTTTGGGGGCCAGGGGTTTAAAAAATATTTAGTAACGCTAAACTAAACTGTATGTTGCTCATTTGTTTGGAAAGGTACTCCTACAGTACCTTTTGAAACTTCAACTTGGGAACACAATATTTTGTACCTTGGAAATGGGACATCATTATAACATGAAGAAAAACGATTAATGTGCCGAACGATGTAGGGTCATATATGAAAATTCCTGACATTTTGAAAGCACTCTGAATTCGCTTGTAAATGTATGGTTGTAGCAGAATGAAAATTCTTGAATTTCAAGGTCAGTATGCTACTTGACAAAAAGAATACAGGGTCCACGAAAAAGGTTTTCAACATGCTGGGATGAAGAAGCATGATGGTATCATGGTAGTTTTGAGTAATTGAGTTTTGATAGTCAGTAGTCGATGAAAAATAGTTTGTTAGTAATTGTGACTTCAATATCAATCAAAAATAATTGTGATTATTATTTTCTTCCATAATCACTCAGCCTTAATGTCAAAATGTAATGGAAATTCAAGGCTGTATAGCTAGGTGTATTTTTTGGAACTTTGGGGTCATGGGGTGTAACCACTTTTCTTATTTGCATCTTGTGTGGCTGAGCGATGCACACAACATAGAATTAGAAATACAGTGGGTCTTTTTTTTTTTTTGTCCCTCAACATTTTAAGCACAAGAAATGCAAGAGGTAAATCAGGTGGCATTTAAAAGCACAAGCATTTTGTTGCACTGAACAAAAATGTCCCTGAAAGTCAGAAGAGGAAGTAAACAGCGGACATGCATGAAAAATTCTTCTTACCCTTTAAAATTTTATCCGTATAGAAATAGACACTTCTCAAACGATAGAAATAGAAATTGACTACTCCCTTTAAAGGGAGAGAAAATGCAGATTTTTGCAGTGTACAGGAGAAACGTTTGCGTGACTAAAGCAGACAGGTAACGCAGATAACGCAACCTTTTTTTGACGTTTATTTTGCCCTTGAGGGGACAACTGCAGGACACCTGTTATATATTGCTTGTGTATCTTATGAGCTGTGTGGCAAAACAACTGCCCACCCTCCAAGCAATATAATCACAAGCGACTCAGGCCAAGTGACCCTTGACCTGTCATACAGTTCTCTTTGTCTTCTATATTGACCAGTCACAAGGCCAGACAATAAGAGAAATGAAACAAGGAAGCCATTGCGCTGCTGACTCTTATCGACAACCTCGAGTTTTCTAAAGCTAACCAAGAGAGACATTTTGACTTGTAGTGAACACTCCAATGAAATGCAACGAACCTCAAATGCAGTACTGACAGCCTGCACAAACCTAAGTGACATTTACAGAAGAGAAGAGATACATAATGAGAGGAGTGTCTCTCCCTGCCGCGTACTGAGGGGTTTGTGCATTGACAGGGCAACAAAGCAGTAAATGAGAACATAATTATCCATCTTGACATTCACTGGTGGAGCCAACGAGATCGGAGAGCAAGGGGTGAATTTTTCCCGTTTGAATTCCTGAGGGAAAATCCTCCATTTGTTTCCATTGCAATCACTCACCTTTTTCATCATCACCCCATATTCATCTTTCCTGGTGCTGAACCCTCTCACAATTCCAAAGAGATGGAGACATCCCAGTGGTTGTAGGAAGGGATGCGGGAAGAATGTGCGCATGAGCGAGTGTGTGTTAGATGCTTGTGTTAGCTTTATGATGAGTGGATGAGAGGGAGGAAGTCTTGATTCACACGGACCATCCTGCCCCATCTGTGTGAGCCTCCATAGATTTACCCTTTCACACACTCGCTTGCCCTCCCTTTCAGACTTTTCGCAACCTCCTTATTCGCTTCCTGCGCATTTCCTCCACGACCTCCATTTTTCATGCCTTGAATCCCTGATAACTCGAAAGTGGATATGAATGCATCCTCGCCCTGTCCATGCGCCAAACAACGAGTAAGCCAGGTTTTATAGCTTTATGCCAATTTAAAAGAGCCCGCGTGTAAAGCTGTTCTGTAAATTCATTAACATAAATCCAATAAAACAATAAAGATAAACTACAGCCCAATCAAGTAAACAGCACAATGAGGAAAAGAGAGGAGTAACCGGACAAGAGAAAAGATTCAAAGCTGCCGAGGTGATTGCAGGGCTCACAGCAAGGCTCTGCCGGGGGGGTAGCGCAGCGTCTTTGTCTATGTCCAACCAAATCACATATCCCTTTCACCAGCACCGAGGTCAGAATAAGGGAGGAAGAGAAAGAAAGGAAAGCATTTGAAGCTGTGAACTTCCTTCAGCGTCCTCTCATGTCTCCCATTCTCTCGGTTGTCTGTCGGCTTTTTTGTGGCTTTTGCGGCAGTTTCAAAGTGTTCGAGAGGAGGCGGGGGCTGGGGGTGAGCGGGTCGACCTGGAATAAGAGCTCATGTGGACATCATTAACCCAGTGTGAACCCTCATGCTACTGACAGCTGTGTACAACCTGCATGCTAAACGGGTGTACTGTCAACACAAAGTACATCAGTCTTCCATTAAGTGCGTAAGTGCTCAAGATCCGCTTTAGTGCCCTTAACACTTTGGAACATGAACCAAAAGGATTTGAGACACCTCAAAAATCTGGTATGGAGAAACAACCCAAACAGGTGGTTGATATCTGCCGTTGCCCGCTCGGCATCCATTGCAGCCTGATCGTCCTGGAAAGGGGGATTCCCCCATCTGTGGTCCCTTCTCAAGGTTTCTCATTTTTTCCCAGGTAGTTTTTGGGAAGTTTTTCCTTGCGCTCCTGCAGGTTAACATCAGGGGATGTCGTTAATATGTGAAGGTCTTTGAGACTTTCTTGTGCTCTATAAATAAATTTGACTTGACTTGACTTAAAACAGAAGAAGACATTGCTCTTGCTGCTCCCAGACTTACTGGAATACTTGGGAGTGTGTCTGTGGGAAGGATGGATCCATTTAGCTTTTTGAGACAAGCGGGGGAACGTAACAAAAATGTCTACAGACAGGGGAACCTTGCTCTAAGGAAAAAAAAAAAAAAAAAAGAATAAGGCAAAGATTTCCGAGATAAAAAAAAAAAAGATGAGGAGAAATACAGAAATGGGCGAGGGACGAATGGATGAAGACATGCAGGAGAAGGTGCCCTTTGATTATTATCAGCATTGTCGACATTTGCATATGCATTCTTCTTCCTTATAAAATGCAAATGTGGCTCGTTGCAAATCTGGCTAAGAGCCTTGTCGGCGCACTGTATGCATGAATGCATGTGTGTGTGTGTTCCTCTTGAATCCATATCATCTGTCAACAAACCCTTGTTTCCACCCAGCGGACGGTTACGGTGCAGGAAGTACCCCACGCTGCTCCGTGCCTGACACCTGTCTGTGTGATGGATGGAGGGATGGATGGAGGGAGGGAGGGACAGAATGATGGATGGATGGACCGATTGATAGAGCCTCACTCGAGAAGGAGGCACACTGTTAATCACAGGGGTCATGCCCTGTTAATTGCAACCTACAGAATGCAGGAGGAAGGACGGGATTCTTATCTTTTCTACTGCATGCCTTCATTTTGGGAATAGTCTACTCCTACAACGACACTCCTACAAAGCTTGCTGATAAATCCAAATTTACATGAAAGCCTAAGGAATGTCTTCAGTACATGCCCACAGTGAGTTGGCTAAATTAAAAAAAAAAAAAAAAAAAGGTACTTTGAAGAGAAACACATGCGCTCCCCAAAGCCAACAGTTCTAACATTAGCATGTGAAAGAAGGGCTCTACAACAATGACCCCCGCAAACCCCTGCCTCCCTCCTCCCTGTCACACAAAGATCAACCCTCCAGTAGCACCCGCCACCCCCCATGACCGTGGATCAGGGAGTTGGGAAAGAGAAAGGAGGGATAATGAGAGACATAGCGAGCGCAGCTTGTTGGGATGCCAGAGAGCTACAGAAGGACCGACTGGTGGGGCTGCTAAGGCTGCTCTACATTCACCTGAAAGAGGGGCACGAGAACACACACATTTGATTACGACGAAGAAATGCAAACTCTTACTCCAACGGCTTAACAATTACTTGTGCTCTTCTAGTCTCGATCCCAACTTTGGCATCTACCATAATACAGAAAGCCCACACATACACGCCAGCAATATGTACACTTTTCCTCCTACACAGACTTGCGTAGGCATCGCTGGGCAGTGCTCCAGTCACCAAATAAGCAATCCAAAACCATTTTGTGGCCAAAATTCAATGCAATAATTAAATGGGAACACTCAATACAGAATTCTTTCAATCATCCGCTCACTCAAGCCGCTTTTACACTTCCTCTCTTACACAGACTTACAGATTTATATGCAGTCAATATTTGGGTTAAGATCAAAATTCTGGTTTCTGAAACATTCGGAATAACCGTTTACATGCGTGAGCGAACAGTTACTCCCACGTTCGAATATCTCGATTTAAACGGCGTCCCACAGACAACGTCGTGATGCAAATAGACGTCATTGTTACTTCGTACCATCAATAACACACATTATATTCATGTCACTCAACACTGTAATGAAGCAGTCGATTTCCTCCTCGCTCCAAAAGTGTGGTTTTGTGCTGCGTCTGAGTTCCGCCATTATTATTTACCTCTCCTTGTGTATTTCCGGCGAGTTGTGTGCCAGACTTATACACCCATATTTGTGTGTCTACTGTATATACACAGCGTGTCATTTTCCCATAGAGACAGAAAATAATGCAAAAACGCCGTGGAAAAGTCAATGTAGTAAAGTTAGGCTCACTTTGGTGAGTAAGCGGGATGAACTTTTGAGTGCTTCTTGGACTCAAAAGACCAACAATCCCTGTGGACATGATATAGCATGCCCAGAACACAAACCAATGACCCGTTCAAAGGAGGTATACCGATCACGTTTATAGTACCACATATTTGGGTTAGAAAAGGGGTAACCCAGGGGTCTTATTGGGGTTTTAGAAACCGGAATAAGAACATATCTGGGTTTGTGTACATGGCCATTCAAAACCCAAATACTGCCAATATTCTGGTTTTGAAAGGGTTATTGACTGCATGTAAACGTAGTCACAGATCGCACAAAACCGGCGCATCAGAGCTGCGCATTTGCTTTTGGCAAAGGGGATGCCGGGGCAGGGATGTGAAGTTTCACACTTGTCCCACTCGATTATGTTGAAAGCAATATCGCTATCCGACGATGGCTGATGTTGGAACTGTGTGAAAGCAAAGTGGCACTGGGTTCTGTGTAAAAAGCAAAAGGCGGCCTTTAGTCTCTTCTGTCATGGCATAGTGATGGGGCTATTTGGCTAGAAGCTTCTCTTTTGCGCCTGTGCCTCTGTCGTCTCTCTCTATTCTCCCTCTGCTGTCGATGAGACACTGCAGGTGCGCTGGAAAGAAGCACAAGCATGAAATCTGTCTCGATGGTGGAGACTGGGAATGCAGAGACTGTACACAAAGAGGCATTCCTCCCAGGCAGTGAGCGGCCCCGGGCAGTATCAGAAAGCCAAAAGCAAGGAGGAGGCGGGGGGAGGACACAGGAGTGAGACAAAAAGCAGGAGGCTCCGCTTCCATTCTTCAGCCATTCCCATTTGAAATTCTCTCTGTTGTTTCTGCTGCGCTCGCCCTGTTCCTCTCCGCTCTCGTTTCCGATCTTTCCAGACGGATCGCAGCTGTCAAACTTTTGACGACTTCATCTCGCTCGGTCGTGACCCTGCACCCTGCCTGTATGGGAGTGTGTGCACGGCTGTCAGTCAAGAGTGTTTGACGTCTTCATCGGGCTCAGTCATGACCTCAGTCTTAACCGGGGGTGTAAAAAAGAGGGGGAGTTCCTGCACTCTTGTGTTTCTCTACTCGTCCCCTTTGCACCCGATGATGACCCCTTCTGACGGGGGAGGGGCGGCTCTGCCTTCTGCTGTCACTGGCCCTTTTTCAATATCCCTATCTCACCATTCAACATCTAATCCCTTCTTCCTTTCCACAGCTCCTGCTATTATCCACGTCACTCTGTATCAACAGTGAAAACAGCCATTTAGCATTCCACCAAACTGGATGAGTCTCCTCTTGTTTCAGGAATCAGAGTTAGTCTGGGAATAGAAGATTTGGAATTGCTGGTTGGATTAGAAGAAACAGCAGTATAAGAAGCAGAGTATACCCTCCATCAAGTATCCAATCCTGGTCATTATGCCAGGACTCATTGTTTGCTTACGGTGTCAGTAGAAAATGTTGACTTCAATTCGTGTCAGACCGATGTGAAAATAATTTATACAACAATAATTACTCCATAAAACCTTTTCCCCAAATTTTCAAGGCTTGTATCTATAGGCTTGTCAAATTCCAACTCCAACCCATATTTGTCTTGCTAGTGGGTGGTTTGCATCTTCTAGCATAGCATACGTACATCTGTTGATAAAAGTCTTCTGTAAACAGAAGATTGTGATTTCTTCACTCTTGGAAATTAAATCTTTTATAATTAAATCTTTTTCATATTCTTTTATGGTCTTTACAGCTTTTATCACACACATATATTATATACATATACCTGTATATACAAACTGGACATTTTACAAAAAAATCTTGGTCTGTTTATTGCCTTCCGCCTGCAGCCAGGGAACTCTTCCACAGTCTGCTTTTTAGTCTGGCCGGACCAAATAGTAATCGCCTATAGGCCAGTCCACCTAGCATTTTAAACGGGCTCCCGTTTACGTTTCTGTCTACAAATTTAGACCAACTTTCACTCGCTTCAAATATTGATTGCATGTAAACGTAATCTGTGTTGTTATAGGGGAGTGTTGGTGCCCATGGCATGAGTAACTTGCCCATCTGTAAAGGCACCATTCATGCTGACAGGTACATCCAGGTTTTGGAGCAACATATTCTGCCATTCAAGCAATGTATTTGTCAGGAACTTCCCTGCTTATTTCAGAAAAACAATGCCAAGCCACATGTACATGTAGATGTTACAACAGTGGTGCTTGTGGTGTAAAAGAGTAAGAGTACTGGGCTGGACTGCCAGCAGTCCAGACTTATCTCCTATTGAAAATGTGCGCCGCATTAGGAAGCTCAAAATATGACAGCGAAGACCCCATTCTGTTGACCAACTGAAGTTCTTCATCAGGCAAGAATGGGAAACAATTGCACATCCAAAGCTTCAACAATTAGTTCCCAACACTTACCGAGTGTTGGTAAAAGGAAAGGTGACATACGTAACACAGCAGCAAACATGCACCAGTCCCATCTTTTTTTGGATTGTGTAGCAACCACCAAATTCAGAATGAATGCGCACTCCAACTTGAGAGTTGGATCAAACTGATCCAAGTAGTGGACTGGATTGGTCCATTTTTGACCCAAAATGGTGTTATTTTTAACCCAACTGTTTTTAGAGTGAATATTTGCAAAAACCAAAACAAAAAAAACCCATCAACAACAAAGTTTATCAGTTGAGACATTGACTACCTTTTGTTGTGTATTCAATTGAATATCGTTTGAGAAGTGTCTGCAAATTAATGGACTCTCTTTTTATTTATGTTTTACAAAAGGTCCCAATTGGACTTGGCGTTTGTATATAAATAGGGAAAACTACAAAACACACATCTCTGCACTCCAATTCAATTTGCTTCGACAAATCTACTTGTAGCCTGTGAAAGAACTAGTGAATGTGTGTTGTACAACACACTCTGCTAGAAGTACATTTGAAGTAGCAGGTGTCTCTCAGGGTGTCTCTTGCCCTGATAAAGAGCAGGCGCGGGAGTGAAGAAAATCCAGAAACCTTTTGACCTTGACGCCGGGTGGTAAGAGAACGTCTAAATCTCCTCTCCAGCGCCCCCTCCCCTCATTCCCTCTGCGCACCACTGCAAACTTAAAATGGGAGATGGTGCCTGTCCGACACCGCAGGGTCAGAGACTTCACTGCAGCGGCATTTGCTATTCACACGCACTTTGATGGATTTCCAGCCAGGCGAGCTGAGGCCGGCCAGCGAGCTGACAAGCGGCGGGAGGAAAGACAGGAAGAGAGAGCGGGCCTGACAGATAGATGGCACTTCACATCTGCTCCTGGTTCAACAGAGTCAAGGGTTTCTCCTAAATCTCGTAGAGGAGAAACATCTTTCAGACCTTAGGGTCCGTCCTGCAAACCTCCTCCCTCCTTTCAGAGTGAACAAATGGGGTAAATGGGGTGAAGGTCTTTAAGAACATTTGTCACACACAGAAATTTGGCTACTGCTCATCTTATTGAGGAGAGAAAAAAAAGAAAGCAATTTTCCAGTCCATGTATTGCCAACTGGCACCAACTGCAATTCCCTTTATGTCCTTGTTTCTCTCTTTCTCTTTCTCTCTTCTTTTAAACTTTGAATTATGGCACTGTTTGTTATACAATTAGCCTTCTGGGATAGGCTCCATAAATAAAAATGGAGGGAGCAGTTCAGTGAGACTCCCCCCTGTCCCCCTACTGGTCTCTGTCCATCTGCGTGGGAGTGAATAGGGGGAGTGATACCACGTTTTATGAATGTCTCCACGTAAGACTTTTGTCTAATGCCTCACGCACACAAACACGCACATTTGAGTTGTCCTCGCCACCACGCCGCTCCCTTCCACGTCATCCACGCCTCAAGTATGTTGGTGTGAACAGCTTGCATATTTGTTACTGTAAATTTCGGACCACACTTATAAGTGACAGAAAAGTTTTTTTTTTTCCCTGTCCCTTTTTGTCCAGATGACAATTCACAATGGGACCTAGCTTTGGTTATACAGGAAATGGAACACCAATTACGAAACAATTTCAGCAAACTTTACTGTAATTCCTCCTCGAAGGTCCCATTAAAAAAAACTACTAAAACTATGTGTTGACATAACATTGACATACACTATATAAACTAATGATTGACATGAATTTTACAGCCAACATGAATGAAGAAGAGATTTTACAATAAATTATTTGCCTGTTTGACCAGCTAGCCGGTGACCCATTAAACATGCTTTGCTTTGGTTCCTGATCCCGAGTTTGGAAAAAAGGCTGATTTAGAGGATAAAAATCATGCCCATGGTTTTAAAAACAAAAATCCAAGATCACGGGTTCTCAGTAATTTGCTAAATTCACATCCTCAAAAGATTAATGCTCTGGTGAAATAATTCATTTGGACACCTCTCAATGCATATTTATGCAATAAATATGACACTACCGCAGGAAATTTGTTGGCTTGTAACAGTGTTAAAATCAAAGAATGAAAGCTGATCCAGTTCATTTGGTCAGGTATGAGGTTTGTGCACCAAAAAAGAGGTTACAGAAGGAAAATTCTTTCTACCAAACATCCTGTCGAGGATGGGGACAGTAGGGTTGCTATATTTGTGTAGTCAATATAAAACATTTGGTTTATTGGTGTGTTAAAATCAAATGTTATGCAAATGCATCCTCAATTAACTTTATTATCGCCCTCCGTTTATCTGCACCACATATCTCCTTTTCTGGTGGTTTCTGTCTCTTGAGCATTTTTGCAATGGCAGATGTCCTCTACCTTGCTTTTTCCCCAGAAAAATAATGGTCACCTTCTGAGCGGATGAGCCAAACACATTCAATAGACGCATGGATCAGTTCAAATTTTAGTGTGTGTGTGTGTGTGGGGGGGGGGGGGGGGGTGTATGTGTGTGGGTGTTTGGGGGCGCTCTCATATCCCCCTAACACAATGCAGTGGCACCGTCTGACGTTACACTCCGTGCTACCTGGGTCAGCCGCAGCAACATGACATTAAAACAAAAAGTTTGACCACCAGAGTTTGGGTTGACAAAACCCACGTCATCTGGGAAGAATGCTCTTGCATACGTTCTTTAGAAGACCGTACTTGCCGACTTCATGAGACCGCACTCTGCGTTCTTCATATTGAGAAACGGCCATTGTTTTGATACCATAAAACAACGCTAGCTAGGTTAAAAAACAGCGAGATGCAACATGTAATTGATTTTTCTGTAAATCAATAAAAAATGAAACAGATTTTGTGCGCAGAGAAAGTTGTTTCATTGTTAGTTTTGTACTTAAGTAAATTTCACCGGCCGCACTTTTATTTTTTTTACTATTACCAAAGTACGGGAGATGAATCAGTGCTTCTAATTGAACCTGTCTTTTTTTGTTTATTTAAGTATCTGTACTTCTACTTAGGTAAAGAGTATTTTTGCCACCTCTGCTCAAATGTGTTGTCAAATCCAATTTGAAGAAAGTAGAGTGCAATGTTTATTGCTGTCATTAGTGGTTCTGCTTTATATACCACACGGCTATTTGCCAATGTACTTGTGAGCCTTCAACTCAGTTTACTATGTAATGACAGTGTGAGAAGAACAGCTGAATTAATGTGCCATGTTTACCGCTAAAGCCTCATCACTGTCAGCTTGGATGAGTCACAACACAATAATAACGACAAACAGGCTGCTTACCTTTACATGAACTGCCTTTTTCTTCATATCCCGAGTTACAAAGACATCCACCTATAGGAACCAGCCACTCTCCATCAGCGCCGCAATACATTTTCGGCTCTTCTCTCTCCTCAGATTGGTCGACACAGGACCCCCTGACCTCCACTAAGGACGAAGTGTCAGCCCCTGTCACTGTGTCTGGGAAGGTTGCCAGGTTGCGAATAGTCAGGGGGCAGGTTTTGTAGAAAACCCGCACAGACACCAAGGCGATGCAGGCACCAACATCCTGAAAGGCCAAGTAGAAACCCTTCCTGTTTGTCACCTTCACGTCCCGCACCTCAGTGTTGAGTTTCATGATACGGTCTCCAACGTCCACCTAGACAAAAAAAAGAGACGATTTACACATTGCTGCTACGACTCACAAATTTAGCATGGTCTATGTCCGGTTGAAAAAGAAATACCAAAGTCTACATCAGTGAAATTTAGGGGTGAGTGCAAATAACCTCAGATCTAGAGTTAAACAATCCAAAAATTGTTAAAAATAACACCCACACGTGTGGACTGAGCACTAGTATAGGTTTTTAAAAAATATGAAATCGACCAAATAGTGACATATGGTTTCGGCCCGACGGCAACGATATATGGTTTTGTTTTGTTAGTTGATGGTGTGATCAAGGGTCTAGATTAGGCTACAGGTGACATACCATCTACAGGCAGACATAAATAAGAATTCAATTCTTCTTACTGCTCCTTGCCAATATGAAAAGTGCTGACACAATGTGTATTGTATTCCCTATACTTCCATGAAATGAACAAAATAAATTCACAGAGAAATGTGAATGATGAACAAAAGTGCATAAAAAGAACTATTAATGCAGTGTTGAAACTACAACAGCATCCAGTAACAACCAGACTTCTGTCCAGGTTGAAACTAAAAATATGTGCAGTTATTTTTTCCTTGGGTGCTGCAGCACGGTGCGGTCGTGATTAGCACGTCGGCCTCGCAGTCCTGAGGTTGTGAGTTCAAATGTGGTCTCCTGCCTCCCTGTGTCGATTTCACATGTTCTCCAGGTGCTGCGCGTGGGATTCCACAGTTTCATTGAAGCCTAAATTGGTCATAGGTGTGAATGTGAATGGTCATTTGTCTCTATGTGACTTGAAATTAGCTGGCAACCAGTCCAGGGTGCACCCCACCTTTTGCCCATAGTCAGTTGGGATTGGCTTTAGCTCACCTACAACCCTAGTGAGAACAAGAATGCAAAATTCCTTTTAACTGATTCCCTGTTCGCATTTTTGCGTTAGGCAGATGTAAAAAAAAAAAAAAAAGAAAATACTGAATCTACATTTTCATTCTCAACAAAAAGTGATTAATTTAATGGAATTTAATGGAAATTAGTAACGCAGTGGTCTGTAATCTCCTTACTAACAATAATCAAATACTAATGAAAACATAAACCCCCTCGGGAGAGGTAATTAGCAAGGACTACAAAATATTCCTGCATGGTCCGGCTAAGATAAAAGTGCTTGTTCCGCAAATAAAAACATTACAGCTAAGTGCCACAGGAGGCTTTTCTTCAAGATAAGAGCGAATTAAAGTGAGCGGAGGCGGGAGGATGAAGAAATCGCTCGTTACCTGAGTGAAGCTCTCGTCTGCTGCCACCGTGTCCACCTTAATGAAGCTGCTCTCTTTGATGAAGTTCTCCCTGTCTTCGTTGGACTCGTGGTAGTATAGATTGAACGTCTCCTGCAAGACAAAAGGGATTTAAAGAAGAGAGAGATCTATTCATCTCTGTCCCTGCTCATTTTCCCTCTTTATATGATAATGAGCCAAAGTGAGCAATGGTGGGAGATCCAACCGTGGTAAAATATAATAAATATCCATCAAAAGCTCCCTTAGGAAATTCCATACTGTACATGTTTGCATCTACCTTGGAGAATACATTCCATAACTTTCAGCAATAAATAAAAATCCACAATCAAGAGAGACCATATGATGTTTGAAAATTGTTTTATCCTTAAATTCCACAATATAGCAAAGATGACGCAGACGCAATACTATTGGATTTATTGTGAGACTTCATACCTTGCATGTGCCGGTGACCCCGGGCAGGCTGTTGCAGTCTCTGAGGGTGAACTTGACCTCCACGTAAACCCTCTGAGCCCCGGACCTGGGGATCCAGTCCGTCCTCAGCCAGTTGTTCTGATTGGGTTGCAAGACGTTGCACACCTGGTACGTCCTGATAGGAATGTTCTTCTCATCCATGATACTCACTTCTTCCCACTGCAAATCCACAAGCACACATTAGTCTCTACAGCTGTTTAGCAGCAGTAAATCCAGCATGTCAAAACAGTGGAACGTCTACCTGAAAATCTGAGTGTTACCAAAATGTAACTATTTCTAGAACACTTGTTGTACAAAATACATACCAAACAGAAAAAAACCTAAATCAATAGTAACAAAATAATAACAAACAAATATAGAAAATGTTATTTTCTAATTAAAATATGCTTCTGTAAATGCAAACTCTTGCAGGGCCGCCACTGTGTCTCACACCAAATTGTCACAGTCCTTATGCTGGCCGTTGTTTATTCATACCTGATGTATTTTTAAAATTTAAAACATCCATCCATCCATTTTGTGAACTGCTTATTAAAATTGATTTCAAAATATTTATTTTCATTTTTAAATCCATGTAATTGTGCCTCAGACCATGAACCAGAACTAAGTTCATTCCCATTTAAAGCAGTAAGACATCGTCACTTGTTATCAAAGCGAAGGCCACATGTTTGTTCTTACGGTTTACAAAGGCTAACTTTTACAATTAAAACACATTTATACCGCAGTTTTAAGATGGTGACAGTTTTTTTACCCTACAACAGGTGTCCATTTCATACTGTTTCATACTTTCAAACATACTGTTTCAAATGTGTTTGTTTGACCTTAAAGGTTCTATTTTTTGTTTTTATTTTATAACAAAAAAAGGAAATAGTAGACCCCAAACTACAAAAGATGTTATTAATCAGTGTGTTTATTCCAAAACTCAGCCTCAAATGCTGCCAAGTGTAGATGCTTTGAAATGAAGCTGTCGGAAAATGAACCTCAGGAGAAAAACAATAAAATGTGGTTAAAAATAAACCTCATGAGCATGAAATTGTCTGTTGTTCTGCAATTTCAAACACTTTCACTCTAAAAGCTCTTGAATAGTTTCACAAAACCGTACATGCTGGACGATTTGTCTAAGTCATTTAAACAAAACATTCAATCTACTTTGTAATCTGCATTTGTCTGTTGTACCAATCTGTATACAAAAGTAATGGACAGTCAAATAAAAAAGTTAACTATTGATTTTGGTCTTAGTAGACAAAAGTCGACAAAGTGGAATAGATAACCTCCACTTATTTCCCATGCTGCATGGTCTAATTGACTGCAGAGCCATTCATTGTTGCATCACTATTCTGCTGCGGTATCCCATTTGTTGCCACTCCAGTTTTTTTTACAGCCACCTTTCCATGCAAGTAAAGCAGGCTGAGCCTTCACTGCACCATCCATCTCAATAGAGGCAGCCACTTGCCTTGTACCGCGACCCCTCAAATGACCGCCGAGCCTCCCAACTCCAAATTGGCTTTTTATTGCCACTGAATAATAATCTGCTCTCTCCCTTCCACAGCCGCACATGCTTAAATGTGCCATGTCCAATGTGAGACAAGTGGAGGGAGTGTGCGTGGATGATGGAATGAGCGAGTGTGCTTGTGCGCTGGTGAGAAGGCGTGTGTACTGTTTGTACGCTGAACTCTCATCAATATGCCATCAGTGCTGATCTCGTCAGTTAGTTAATAATGGCCTTTAGTGCCACTCATCTATTAGTAAATTGATGATTAGATATTGTGTGTTGGTGGGGTCATTCTACCAAATGGCACAATTTAACGCATAACCACTACACTATACTTATGGGCCGCTCAATTACAGTATCGCCACTGCTTGTCAGTGTGATTGTCATCTCCTCCTTTGGGGTGACAGTAGGTCAATCTGTAAGGACTTGACTTAAGGCCAAAGAGTGGAGAATGGAGCAATTATGGGACTGGAATGTCCTCGCGATGTACTTTCAGCCGTTTGTTGAGCAGGACAAACTGTCAAACACACAAATACAAACCCCACACCTCGACTAACTGGCCATCATGACAGCAGCTCCTGATATCCCACACTAGGCTAAGCCCCTTAAACAAGCACATCCAATTATAATTGAAAAAAAAAAAAAGTATCTCTTTGCATTGTTTTTACTGTTTTATGCAACATAACCAAAAAAGGTGGGACACTTTGGGGGACTGGATTGGATAAGTGGCAGTTCAACTAAACTCCACTGACTTTTGCCTGCGCCCCCTTCCATTTGATACTTTGGTCCCATTTACCGGGCATTGACAGCCAATTTAATGGCAATATTTTTGGTGGTTTACATTATACTGCACCATCAAACGGTCAATATTAACATTGGCATGAGCATAATACTGGTAATCAATGAATCAATACATTTTTTGAAGCAATTGAGGCAAAATGGAGTGCACTACAGTACTTGGCTTAAGCCAGCAGTGGCACTGTTGACTCAGTCATGACGTTGTTATTTGAGACCTGAAGATGTTTGCTAAGGTCTCCATGCATGCAGACCTCCACTATGGCATAACTCCTCTGGGCAGTTATGACACTGGCATGGAAAGAAGAGTTCAGAACAATCAAAAGGTTTCTCCTATCCCTTGATTGCAATCCTACACACTGATGGTGACTGATGACAGTGAGTTATACCCATGCTAGCAGGCTAAGGCTAAGTTAGCACATCAGTATATCTGCATTACTTCAGTTTTCACATTTGCTGGACTGACTATTGTGGGTCTGTGTGGTCTTGCTCATATTTATCAACAATAAACAGTAAGGTGTGTAGTTGTTTTATTTGTTCCCTGTATAAATTAAATTATTTCCACATCGTCTATCAGAAAAGACATGAAATTTAGTCGAGTGCCCATTATTTAAAAAAAACCTTCCATCCAATTTCTTTGGAGTCTATCCCATAACTTTGATTGAGCTGGGGTACACCCTGCACTGGTCGCCAGCTAATGGCCAGGGGCACATATACACAAACAAACGTTCACACCAATAGACAATTTAGAGTCTTTGATGAACATAACATGCATGCGTTTGCAATGCCAGAGGAAGCTGGATTATCTACAGAAAAGCTACTCAAACACGGAGAAAAACGTTTTGTTTTTTATTGTTTCCAATGCGTGTATTATGTGGTAGATTAGCTTCTGTATATTATAACCTGAAAACTGTTTTCCACCATATAATCACAGCAAAAAAAACATTCTGATTTTTTTTGCACTTCTTCTAGTTAAAAGCGCCAATAGGGAGTTGAGCTTCAAGAGATGAAAATTTTATGACCGGTATATGATGGGCCATGCTTCGGAGGGTTAATGTTCAGCGCAAGAGTGTGCGTGCACGTACAAGGGCATGAGCATGCTTCTCGCGTGGCATGCGTGTTTTTATGTGTGGGTGTTTGGAGGCCGGGCTGTAAAGAAAAATGAGGTGTGATGCCTTCTTGTCTCGACTCATTTGGAGTCTTTGTTAGCTGAATGAAAATTGCAGCTGCCAGGGGGGAAAAAAAGCTTTGGCCCTGCAAAGAGATCCCCTGTGTAATGTGTATGTGAAGCAAGAAGATGCAGAAAGTGTCAGAAGGGGGTGCGGGGAGCGAGGGGAGGGTGGCGCCTGTAATCAAAAGCTTGGTGTGTGCGGACCAGGACCCTGCCAATCAAGTGGCCTGTGAGAGAATGAGCGTATAGAGAGCCAAGAAACTGGTGTCAAGTTCACCAATAACTCTTAAACCAACATTGAGGTGAGAGAGTCACTGCACAATGAAAGGAGACAACTTTGAGATTTTTACGACAAATTCTATCTAATGCATCGCAGCAAAAAAATGTCTAAAGAAATGAGACCCACCACCAGGCTGCTTTATGCCACGTGGCATGCCAAACACAATGCCAACTAGCTCATATTAGCACTTAGACTGGGTGGACGGCTCATTTTCAAATCTGGGGGATGAATATTTAGATTCTAGACCTCATGTGTGCATGTCTGTGTGTGTTTTCCAAAAAGACAGCAGGTTATCCAAAGTGTATCTGATAAAAACTAAAGAGGAAAAATAGAGAGCTCCAACTCACCCCTCCTTCTGAGGGACTCGCTGCCCATTTCAGCTCTCCTGGCACTGTCCTGGTATCCAGCAGGGTCACTAAAATGACACATACACTGTCAACTCAACAATGCTTCAATTTAAAA
Source organism: Filicampus tigris (assembly GCF_054856515.1). NCBI lineage: Eukaryota > Metazoa > Chordata > Actinopteri > Syngnathiformes > Syngnathidae > Filicampus > Filicampus tigris. The sequence goes on from NC_141226.1 coordinate 10,417,271, forward strand.
AAAAAAAAAACTTAAAAGAGAAGAGAAACGTGTAGTTTGCAGCAAGCATACACCTCACTTTCTCAGCTTGTAATGTGAATTTAAATCTCAAAATAATTATACATTTCAAACATTTAAGGCCTCTAACCTATAATACACCTTGAGATACAAGTTTAAATCATTTCTAGACCACGGTTGTAACTCAAACACTCATCTCCTAATCATCTTTCCCACTGAAATGAATGGAAACACCATTGACTTGTTCCAAATTCACAAAAAACACACAGACACAAAAACAACGTAATACATGTTTGTTTTTTGCACATTTTAAATAAACATATAACATTATATATATATATATATATATATATATATATATATATATATATATATGGCGGCACGGTGGTTGACTGGTTAGCACGTCCGCCTCACAGTTCAGAGGTCGTGGGTTCGATCCCGGCTCCGGCCTCCCTGTGTGGAGTTTGCATGTTCTCCCCGTGCCTGCGTGGGTTTTCTCCGGGTACTCCGGTTTCCTCCCACATTCCAAAAACATGCATGGTAAGTTGATTGGACTATCTAAATTGCCCCTAGGTGTGATTGTGAGTGCGGATGTTTGTCTCTGCGTGCCCTGCGATTGGCTGGCAACCAATTCAGGGTGTCCCCTGCCTCCTGCCCAAAGACAGCTGGGATAGGCTCCAGCACGCCCCGCGACCCTTGTGAGGATAAGCGGTACAGATAATGGATGGATATATATATATATATATATATATATATATATATATATATATATATATATATATATATATATATATATATATATATATATATAATATATAATGTATATAGAAAAAAATCCCGGAAATAAACAAAATAAAAAAATAAAAAAAGAAATCTATGAATATGTGAATCCCTGCCAATATGCCGGGGAAAACTGAATATGCTGGTTGGTATTGTTTTATTGTCTGTCTAAATGTGTTGATACACCATTTGTGTTCAAATATCAGTTGCTTTAACATTGCCACATTTGATGTTAGCCCACATACGGCGTTTTGTATTAGCATTAAGCTAAGCAGACATTAAGCCAAGCAGACTATCATGAAGCAAAGTGTGATTAATCGTTTTCAACTGCAGCTTGAAGGAGTCTATATATCTGTCTATTTGTCAATCTATCTATCTATCTATCTATCTATCTATCTATCTATCTATCTATCTATCTATCTATCTATCTATCTATCTATCTATCTATCTATCTATCCATCCATCCATCCATCCATCCATCCATCCATTAATCCGTCCATCCATCCATCCATCCATCCATCCATCCATCCATCCATCCATCCATCCATCCATCTATCTATCTATCTATCTATGGCACAACTTCATAGAGAAATAAACACAAACATATATCCACCAAAATATTGGGCCATCTGACTGAGAACCGAAGGGAGATTTTGCAATCAACCACACTTGTGGGAAGACTTTCGACAAGTTAGAGTTAGGATTTTGTAAGGTCAGAGGTCACTGATGTCCGCTATGAGTGAAGTCCTGGCTCAGCATTTCTGTTCTCGCTTATCATCACCATGGATGACGGGGTTGAGTCAAGCTATTCCGACCAAACACAACCTTTCTGGACCTTCTACATAAAGACTATTGCATATTCACAAAAATCCTAGCATTTAAAACTCCCAAAATGTATCAATAAGATAAACATAGATTTGTTGGCATCCAAATCCAGAATTATTTTTTTTTAAATAAAGGGTGTCCCAAAACTTTGGTCCATATATACTTAACATAATTACTCATTTAAAACTAGCGTCAAGGTTGTCACATGCAAAATATTTCAAGACAAGCCATTCACATGACACATCCCAAAGTGCTTCGAGATGTATCACCACGCACGGAAGCAAAAGAACCCTGGAAATGTCCCAATATGTCAACTTTTTCGCCCTCACAGCCTCATCATCAGAACCATCCAAGGACGCACACGGAGCGCACGGAGCCGACCCTGATCGCGCAAAGACAGTCCCAGTCACACGGACTCCTTACCTTCATTGGCCGGATAAATCCTCGTCCTGGAACTTGAAACTAGAGTTATTATCCACATAAACGCCGTGAATGTTCGCCCTACATGCGCAGCCATGTGTGACGAAGGGATGCGTGCGTGTTGGCCGTTGGCTGTGCGCGATGGCTGCGGAGGATCCATCCCGGTGGGAAAAATGTGTGTAAATGAAGAACCCGAGAGTGTGTGCGCGTGCATGTGCGTGTGTTGTATGTTTGCGTGCGTGTATGCGTGTGGTGGGAGTGAGTTGGATGCAGTGAATATAGTGGGGCGGTCTCACACTCGCGTGCTTGCCGTTATGGTCATTCAAACTGCACGAGCCAAATGATATGCATGCACCAAATGACACGCTAAACGCATTGTAAATGTTTTTAAAATGAGGGGGGCCGGGGTCATGTTAAAAGATCCTTATTTGGAATGTATATATAAATGTACACAATCTAAAATAATGTTTTCTTTGAGTTCCTGCGGTCTGTTTTTAGTTTAAAACCTTAAACACCTACAAACTGGTCCACAGACCCAAGATAAATATTTAATTCGCCCTATTTCTTAGACTTCCTTTATTTTTTATGTGGCATTTCATGGAGAAGAATCCATAAAACGCCACACAAAAATCACACGATTAAGCTTTTTAGGACCTCAGCAAAAACGTGTCCATCAGGCGTTTTAAGGTTTGAGGTGACTTACTGGTTACTTCCACAGCATACCGCTGGCCCAGTACACATAACTACAGCGCCCCCTTTTGGTGGTTGTTGTTCATGGACGTTTTACAAGTGTCAATCATATCATCTTTGACTCTCTGCTTTTAGTGTGTTTTCTCTACGCGTAAAAGACATAAAAGAATGGTCCACCCTGGAATAATATATATAACAACCACATTTGAGAGCATTTGGGCAAAGGAGGAAAAAATGACATAGGACTGCATGAAAACATGACAAAGCAAAACAAAGAACAGGCTCGTGACCTGTCATCCTATACTCCGTCCCCTCCCTCAAAAAGTGTTGATTGATAACAATTGCTAGTGGTCTTAAAGTTGCTGAATTGTTTATATCCTGATTACATTAAAGAAATTCTAATAGATTATAAACCGAGGTCAGCAGACTCGGGTCAGTGGAGGCCAGAGTTCAAAGCAAACATGGTGAAGAATAATGTATCTGTTATGCTGCAAATAAATGGAATAAGCTAATAACAGAAGTGAGGTCAGTCCAAAGTGTAAATGTTTTTAACTCCAGGTTAAAAACGTTTTCCATATCTATGATTAAGGTCTTTCAAAGCATTTTTATGATTTTTATGCTCTCCAAAATGATGTTCTTGCACTGTACGTTCTGTTCAAACTACTTTTATTTCTTTACTTTGCTTTTAACTGTAATTAACTTTTTTGTTTGTAAATGGTTTTAAATGTTGTACATTTGATTTTGTGAAGCACATTGGGTTACCTTGTGTATAAAATGCGCTATATGAATAAAGCTGTCTTGCCTTGCCTCAAACCTTTTGCGCCATGGACTGGTTTCACAAAAAGCCATCTTTTGACAGATATACTGTAATAAATACAAACAAATGATTGAAAATAAGCATCACTTTTACGCTAATTGTAGCTGTCATAATTAGGTTGAGTCTTGTGCATGTTTGCCTTCAACAAACTGTCCGGTCTCATATTGTGCTTCGTAAGACGGGTCATTGTCGGCAGGTTCCAAAAAATTAAGCATTTCTCTGTTTCACTGTTTGTATTTCATTTGTGCTTTTATTGTAGTGGAGGACAGACTTGGCAGCAGACAAACAGTTCAAAAGTTTGCTGTAAAATGGCAGATTGGGTGATGAGATGGAGAAAAACACCTGATTAGCAATGAGTCGACTTCAAGCGTCCAAAGGTATATGACTCTGTTGACTAATCGGTTCAACCGCAAAGCAGCAGAGTTGTCAAAATTGTTTTCATTGTGGGCCACATCATGGTTTCCCTCAGAAGACTGTCATAGCTGCACGGGTTCTCCTCGTTTGCCAAAAATTATGGTTTGGTACATACAAAATGGATGGCTTGTGTGAGTTAGGGCATCTGGTGTAAAGAAAAAACGTTTCAAACAAATCATGCAAGTGTCCAGTGTTTATTCTCAGTCCCTTTTTAAGTTTACTGTTAAAACGTAAAGTCAAGTTTTGTATTAAAAAAAACACATTGCCTGAAAGTCTGCTCGTGGTAACCTCAAAAAAAGGCTGGCTAACGAATAGCATCAGTTGTGCAATGTTATAACACTTTCATCAACAGATATTTGAGCATACACGGTGGAGCAACTCATCTAGACAGATAATATACAGTACTTACAGGCATACAGTATATCCTATATCCTCTGCAAAGAGAGAGACTGACTGGCTCCATGTACAGTATATCTGAATGTCTGTATTATACTGCTTCCAGGTGGTTAAGGTAAACACGTTAGAAGGATCAGCACAATGTCTATCGAATTGAAGCAATAATGTGGCCAAACTCTTTAATTTCCTAATGTTCTATTTAAGTGTGTCATTATAGAGAGTGCTATTTTCCTTATTTAAGAAAAAAAGATTATAAACATATATATTTTTTAGGCTGGAACAGGGATTATATGTATCTCAAGGCACCACAGTATCAAGGTTGTTGTTGTGTGCGTGGTTTCATTTGCATTTGCATGCTCCAGTCTCCATCTTGTTTTTGTCTTTGCAGTCGCTTCGCCGAAACCATGTCGATCCCGTGTAAGGCGTTCTAATGAGCCCAGGAAGAGCATCTGGCGCTTTGAAATGCCGAAATAAAAAGACGAGAAAAGCGAGTCCCTCATTCGATGTGCCACTCTTCCCCCATCCACCATAATACCATTTTCACGTTTCTTTCTCCCCCAATGCCATGATCGACTGCGCAAACACAAAGGGCAAATTAGCTCAAGAAGGGAACGTGATTTCGCCCGGGAACGTTGGACCAATGGCGTCGGGCGGCAAAAGGCGAAGGCCTGTGGCGTAAATGGCGTGGGTGGGCGGTGCTTGGGCGAGTTGTTGTTTCTGGTCATTTGTGTCACCAAAGTTTTGATTGATGACTGTTGGGATGTATTTCCCATCCTCCTCTGAGATTCACAGCTCTCCAGAGGACAGAGGGTCCACAGCGGGCCCTTGGCACTCCATCGAACAAATGCGTCTACACACACACGCACACCCCCACACACCTTTTGTTCAATTTGGGTCCCCAGATGGCTGCTGCCCACACATCTGTATTGTGGGTCTCACACAGATGGTGTGTGTTTGTATATTTTACATGTTTACATGGACGAACATAGCATTGCCCAGTGGCTAATACGATAGAGATCAAGATGAGAAAGACGACTGGAGGAAATAAAACAGTCTCCAAATGTAAAGGCGTGATTGAGCGTGAGAAAAAAAGCCCAAGGGATGCTAGGTGTGTGGGCGGCGAGAGAGACGAACAAAGGAGGCTGGGAAGAGAGAGCGGGGACAGCACACTGCCAGTGAGGAGCTGATTGGATGGGTGGGCGTCGGTGGAGTATGGATGCTGGTGGTGATGGTAGTGGGGGTGGGGGTTTGTTGGGCGTTTGAAAAGGATCTTCCCTCAGAGCCTTGCTAAAATATTCCTGGAGTGATTTCGGCTTTCACCAACATGGAGGGCCTCCATCATCGTGGGAGATAAATATGTTTACAGCCTCATTCCCACCAAGCATTACAGTGTGTTTCACTTTGGAATGCTATGCAATTTTAAAGGCAGGCGGTACGAAAAGAATACTGGTCAAATTTTAATCAGAGATGGTTTCATGTGTCCCAAAACGTATTTTTGATGTTGATTTCAGAAAGGAATTCCCTTTTTTCCAGCACATCAGTTTTTAAGATTTTCATTTTTTGTTTTTGACCTATATAAGCTTGCGCAAAATGGATTTCATCATGCATTGTAATTTTTAGGTATGACATTTCAGAAAATATTTCACCTGTTGCTGAACCTAGCCCTTGTATTCATAAATATGTACTAAATATATTACTATATTGCATACTATATTATACTATTTGGATATCTAATTATTGTTATTATTATTATTATTATTATTATTATTATTATTATTATTATTATGAAAACCTGATGTCCTAGAGAAAAAACGAAGGCAGATTTGGAATCAGAGCAAAAACTTGAAGTAGAAAAGTTTAAATGCATCTTTGATTAAAAAAAAAAAAAGGAATCCCTTTGGTCCCTGGAATGGGAGTTAACTTTACCTTCAATCATGGGATTGGGACGGTACAGAATAAAAAGTTCACGGCAGCAGACGGGAGCGGGAGGTTCAATGAGGAAGAGGGGGCACCAAACCTTTTTGTCATTCTTTATTTTATGTAGCTGATCTCACAAATGGGACTGGTACGGGTTTGGGAGTTATACTGAACAGGAACAGGAGGTGATGGAAGTCATTTTCACCGGGATGGGACAGCATTATTATTATTTTTTTCCTATACTGTGGTCCAGGACGGGATGGAATGGGATTGTTTTCTGTGGGAGTGGGTTGGGATGGGAGTGAAAATCCACTCCCGTGTCAGCCTCCTGAGTGGAGCTAGAGCAGAGGTTGGTAACCTGCGGCTCCAGAGCCTCACATACTGAACACAACGACAACGACGAGTTAACGAGAGGGTGTGCACTATTGTGCAACCACATTATCTCAAGTTACAGGCCACATTAACGTTGAAAAGGTTTTGAAATTATTAATCTGTGTGTCATATTTTTATATGACAAAAACCTGGAATTTGATCAGGATTGTGTAGACTTTTTTTAATCCAGTGTCCATGCATGGCAAAGCATTATTATATCCAAGACCATGTTAAAGTTTTTAAAAATTGTAGAAAGATAGAAAAATATGAGAAAACGTTGCTAAATTGCATAATTTCAAGTTAAAGATGTTAAAGTAAAAGTCAACCCAAAAATGTTCTTGACAATAATATGTTTTATATGCCTTTAATAGTCTAAACATGGAATTCTGATTAATATTGCATTTGTGGAATATGAGTTCAGCAACAAAATCCACCTATTTTTAGCCATCTCAGGGAGCAGTCATTTTACCACTTTCTGTCAACTGAAAATGACGTCACAGTTGCTCAGGATTACGGTAACAACCAATCACGGCTCACCTGTTTTCTGAAGCTGAGCCATGATTGGTTGTTAGCCCTGAGCAACTGTGATGTCATTTATAGTTGACAGCAAGTGACAAAATGGCCGCCCCCTGAGATGGACAAAAGCGGATGGATTTTCCAACTTAACTCATATTCCAAAAACATAATATCAACCAGAATGTCTTGTTTCAACTAGTGGACCTACATATAACATATTCTTGAAAAACAATGCTTGTGTTGACTTCCACTTTAAATATTTTCCAGAAGAAAATATCCATATTCCTTAGACTAACATCATAATATTATGAAAATAAAGTCAAACTATATTTTCTAGAAAATAATATATTTGATAATAATGGTTCTAATTTTTCAGTTAGACTTTGTACAGTATATACAGTGCAGAGTGTGTGCGTGTGTGAATGCTTGTGTGTGCGCATGAATCCTTCACCATGGAGTCACGGGTGATGAGCTATTCTTTCCCATCTCCCTCCATCTGTTCAGCTGCAATTTCTGTCTTCGAGGGATACAACAGAGCAAGAAAGCTCAATAGTCAATATAAACCGTTGAGTGAGGGGAAAACACTGTTAAGTCACCCGTGAAGATGTGTACATCTTGAAAACAAAAGTATGGGGACAGCTGGCCTACTGAAAGTGAAAACACAAGGAGATATGGACTTGGTCCCTCCTTTTCAAATATAATAGCTTCCACTCTGGTGGAAGACTTTTAACATAATTTGGGAGTGTGTATGTGTAAAATTGTGTTCATTTACCCAGAGGAATATTTGGTCAGAGGCAGAGGTCACTGATGTTGGGTTACAATCTTTGGTTCAGGGTGTTGGTCAAGGCTCTCAGGGGCAGTGATGCTCTAACAAAAAAGGATCTTCCTTAAAATATTCTCCACTAAATTGGAAACTTCAAAGTAGACCAAAATTTCTTATTAAGGTCTTTACCTTAATCATCAGGATCAGGAGTAACTGCCTGATTGATTGATTACAGTGTCCCAGGATTCAGTTTAGTGCATTTATTATTATCAACCCTTAAAATAATGTAATAATAACCAATCTCATGAAAGAGTAAAACGCACAAGAATGATCAACCATACAAAACCAAACAAACAGAAAAGGTCACAGGCTTATGATGCTTTTTTGTTTGGGTGTGTGGGGTATTGGGTTAGCCCCTGTTGCCACGCTATTGTAACGTCAAAAAAATTGCTGCAAAACGTAATCCTAACCTCTGAAGGTTACAATTCATGATATTGAGGTAATATAATCTGAATGGTCAATACAAACAGTGAAGTTGGTTCTTTGAGAGGCTCTCATTACTCCATACGGGGATCCTAGTCTAAAACATGCACTCATGACAGTGTTTTTAACAGTGTGCAATAATTGTTGACATCACTGGCAACAAGCAAATCAAAAGCTGCTTGTAACTTGCAAGATTAATGAGTCATCATCACCCACTTCACCAACAGTCCGGGCCCTTTTTTTAAAAAAATCATTTTGCAGCCATGCCAGCATTTCTGGGTTCAACTGGTTTCAATCAGTGACTGTAACTCATTTCAAAGTTTCTACTTACTCTCCATTCTTCTTCACGTTCTTTTTCTGCCACACACTCAATTGACAAGACTGCCTCGCGAGGGACAGGCATGTAACATAAAGAGCAAGGGAGAAATAAATCAAAAGGGTGCCGTAAAAATGCAGCAAAATGTCCCGGTACGCTAAAGGCCACTTAAAGCAGTGATTATAGTTAGTTTCAGTTAAATGTAAAATGTAGTTTCAGTTAATTTTCATTTTTTTTAAAGCATTTGTATTTCTTTAATGAAAATATCTTTGCAATTTAGTTTTAGTTACCCTTTTAATTTCTATAAACTATAATAGTATTCAGGACGGGACATGAAAAATAAACGGTTTGTAAGGGTTAATATAGAATAAGGTTAGATGATAGGAATAGACCGACCACATTGGCATTCAGCAGAAGGAGCCAAACCCATTTTGACTCAGAACAGCGAGCAAGTGAAAATTGATTTCTATATCTGCACCTTTATCCAGATTCTCATCAAAATTGTAGCCTTACATACTGTAACTGTGCTACTTCCTTTTCGTGTACCTCTGAGAGGATGTGCAAGAATGAGGTTTGCGGTTGGCTTCCTGTGCTCATGAGAGTGTGTCTTTGTGGTGCTACGAGTGTATGTGTGGATGTGAATGTTTTCATTGTTCCTCTCCTCCTTATCTGCTGTCTTGGCGGAGAGCCTGGACCGTGTTCTCCCCTCAGCGATGTGACCCAGCTCCTCAGATAACAGACCACCCTAAAAATACTTCTCGGTGCGCCTCTCCACTGCTCCCCCTCACCTCTCCTGGCGTGAGGTATCCTCAGTAGTCTGGCAAGGCTCTGCCAGATTAAAACACCTCGCGGCACCTTCTGATGTCACACAATACAGCATGCCCCTCAATAGCATTTTCCTTCTCTTGCTATGGACAGCAGAAGTGCAACTCAGACTGTTACATCACAAGTTTTCTTATCGTTTTGCTACAATAATTCCTCATCACCCCCGCAGCTCTTGCAATCACCCACACTGTGGACACGCAGATGGGTTGTAGGAGGAGATGGAGAGGACGCGAGCTTCTGGGCTCACCAACAATTCCACATCAAGTCATTTACCATTACTCTTCACACGCACACCAAAAAAGTGAGGAGTATGGTGTTTGGCTGGTGGCACAGGTTTGGCAGGAAGAATTTGGATAAAGGGTTTGAAGTTGACACCAAAAGCATTTTTTAAGAGTGTTTCATCTTCTCTGTTGTGAAGCACTATAGTCTATTACAATATTTTTACTTTTTCTCAATTGGTTATACCTAAGGTTTTAAGTCCACATTTCACATGTGGGATTAAAAGGCTGTTGTTTTTCTTCTTTTTTTGTGAAAGCTCTCGTGTGTGTGTTGTGTGTGAGTGAGTGTGCACCCTTGCCTTTCTTTTGGCCCAAACCCACGCAGGTGACCAGAGGGGGCTTTTGGTGGGTGGACAACTCAATGGTGATCCTTTCTCTTCACCCTCACCCTCGCTCACCCCCTAAAAACAAAAAACAATAAAACAAAAAAAAAAAAACATCCATCTTTTCTCTCTAATGGAGAAGAAGAGAAAGACTTACATTGAGATAAGCTTTCTCAAAAATATTCAGCTGCAGTCCCAAATGTATTCCCTGGGACCCAAACTTCCAAAACATCAATTATTAAATTGATAAATTTTGAGTTACATTTTATTTGGTGAATAAGGAGCTGAAAATAACAGCAGGAAGTGGCCAAAGACGTGTTTCACATGTTCTGTTTTATATAAAAAAAACAGTTTTTCTTACGTTATGCCAAAAAAGAGTTCAAAATATGTCCAAAATGTATTCAAACGCTTTGACAATATATGCATATCTAATGTTCTGAATGTGTACTTGATTATACTTCTAATAATTGTCATAATTGATGATTATGAATAATTAATACTCTAATATGCTAATATTTATGAGAATCCTTTAGAATGATACAAAACCTATTGAATATTTTTTTCAGAAAATATCACTAACATAAACATTTGCTACATTCCCATATCATTTAAGACAGAAGATAACCATTCAACAAATAAAAAGTCACTATAGCTTCAAGTAGGCTATGTCCTGGGCATGAATTATTTTTTGTATTCAAAAACTAAGGACAAATAAGAAAGGCATACTGTAAATACGCAACACAAGTGTCCCTGCTTTTAATGACCAATGACATGGTCTGTGTCCCAACCCCAGTTTTGTGAAAGATTTTTCAAATGAACTTCTCGACATCGCTGTTAATATGTTCCACTTGAAAAATTAATACTTATTTGAGCACTTCTAACACCAGCCCAGATGAGAAAAGTCTCTTTAAATAGAACAGCAAGCAGTAAGATCACATGAAGGTGTTTTTCTCAGGCAGACATGCTGGTGATAAGAGCTTGTGTTTCGGCGGCGTAGCGAGGATTAGGCTGTCAAACCACATGATTGTCCAGTTTATCAACTTACCTTTTCTTTTATCAGTAACCACAATATTTCATGCATACATGCACACACAATAAAATAGGAGTGAAACTGAAACTCCATGCTGCCCTGCATTTTGGAGAACACAATGCACGTGTGTCAGTTGATCAATTATCTCATGAACCCACCTCAGTGTTATGACAGATGTTTGCCATTTCAACTTCCCTGGAGTGGATTGGGCCAAACAAACAGTGCCCCCCACTGGCCAGAGAATGCGAGCATCATTGACGTCATCTACAATGTGGCAGGAGGTGGAGGAAGGTGCTACATGTTGACGTGTGGGACTGCGGAAGGGCAGAGGAGGGCATTAAGTCCAATGAGAACAACATGAGTCACCATCTCTCATACAGTCATCTAGTCTGAAGTTAGCTAACTACATTATTGTGTAAACAGATAGTTGAGTTCTAAACGCTATCACAGCGGGCATAACTTCAGATTGAAAACTGGAGGGAAAAAAACTATAGGTTTTTAATTTTGGGGGGTAATTTAAACTCCATTTAGGTGAGTTACTAAATTGTACAAAATACAAAACATCAACACTCACTGTCAATAATAAAATAGGAACACATTCAAGTGAGACCCATTACAAGAACTGTTTAAAACGGCCTTTTGTAGCATTTTTAAATTACCTCTTGTACTCTATCCAGTGATTCTTACTTGAAAAACTCACACAATGGAAGTCAAAATGCCTCCAAGGTTGTACTATTTGGAATTCAAGCAGAGATTTCAGAAAAAAAAAAAATTCTAAAGAGGTAAAAATGTTCATGTCAAAGTAGGGCTGAAATGATTAACTGAATAACTCATATAATTCAATTACAAAAAAAAAAAAAAGAACCTTTGCCTCAAAACTTATTTTCACACACAGACTAATGTGACTGAAGACGCATGCACTACTCCATGGAGAAATAAGCTCAGCTTTCCTCCTGGCTCACCATGACGCAGAGCTGAAGGAGGAAAGGACTTCGTAAAAGACGGAGACTTTCCAAGGTCTGAGATAATTCCACACTAAGAAGATAACAATATTCAATGTGTCATCTTCAAGGTAAAGCTAATATAGCACAACAGCTCGTCTATGATCGTCAACCCAGGTATTGATGTTAGCTAATTTAATTTAGCCAACCACTGCCAATCAGAACTTATTGTGATGCCCCTACAAGTGGTCAAGGATAAACAAATCCAGTGGTGCACTCTCAACATTTGATTTAAGAAACCGTAATACACGTAAACATGGAATAAGCCAATTCATACACAAGCTCCTTTTTCCACTAAGTGAGGCCCACCCAACGCTCCCAAAAGCCACTCTCATTCCCTGACCCCCACGTCACTCACTAAACCAGGCCCCACCTTTTAAAGCCACACACACACACACACACACACCCCCACACCCACCACACACACACACACACACACACACACACGCACAGACACGCACTCACAGTCAGGCTAATGATACGAAAGTAGAGCAATAAGGATATGCATGCAATACACAGATTACAAAACATGTCTCATGAATTAATGTTTCTTTGATTGCATTTATAGGAGTCTATATTTATGTTGTAGATGCACACACAACCCTATAATTAAAGAAGCTGTGCATGTTCTACATTTGGAGTTGTCACGTTCCAGCAGATGAAATAGGTCATGTAGAGGAGGAGGGGGTGGGATGGCTGTGATGAGCATTGGAAAAAAAATCCAGAAACCCCCAAAAAAAGAAAAGAAAACAAGGTTGCTGATGAGGTAAAGCACCCATATCTGCACTTCAAGACGTAGCATGAAATTATGACAGTGGATATTAGTCTTGTCTCCCCTGGGGAAAGTATGGCAAGACAAAGGCAATATTATGTGTAACAAATTACATTAGCGCAAATTATTATGCATGCATGTAATCTAAATATTCCATAAATGACAGTAGAGGAAGATATACGTTAGGGTTTATCTTAAATGAAGGGAGGAGGAAGTGCCGTGATGAAGCGCATCTAAAAAATATTCACGGCGTGATTATGAACCTGCATGCTTGATTCGTAATCACACCGTGAATATTTTACAGATGAGAGCACTGGAAAATGAAATTAGTGGACCAACAGCAATTCATCGTTGGAGACTAGTGCAGTGATACTTTGAACAGCCCACATAAACACACCTCACAGTTGCATAAGGCCCAGTTGAGGATAAATGTGTAAACTGTGAAGCGTTGGTTGTCATCGGGTGATAATTTCACTTCCTGTGAAGTAATGCATAAAAAGGTGTATATCTTGGCACTGATCTCTTCTTTTTAGGAAAGTACAACATCAACAGCTTGTCTTATTTTTAGGAAATGAAAAATGCAGTCAGAAGCTGTAACTCTTTTACTGTCTGGATTATTATGATATAAAAACACCAGTGGCATTTTTAAAGTGAGAGTCTGTTTAAGTGCTGCTGGAAGTTGTGTTTACACCCCAATTGATAAAATTTCTGATGAATGCCTATCAAAATAACACTATTTTCCAACTCAAAGGTAAGTCTGTTATGTCAGATATTGCACTGTTCCTGCGACGTGATATAACCTGAATTTGTGTACAAGTCATAATGCCCTTTGGTGTGTCGCTAACCTGTGCTAGGGTATTACCGTACCTTAATTGCTTTTTTTTTTTTTTTTTTAGGTCACTTCACTTGGGTCATATTGTGACTAACAAAGCAAAAAAAAAAAATACACCAAGCGAAGGCTTGTACCTTAAAAAAAACCATTAAGAAGGGGTATTCAGAATTCAAGTTATCAATCAATGTAATATTGTATCATGCTTATCTTTAAACCTGTATCTTTTTAGCATCCAAATGTTGAACTAAATAGTTCAAACCCAAAAAAACCAACAACAACAACAACAAAAATAATTCAAAACCATAAGGAACTCTCTCCTGAGCACCACATAAACTTTTCAAAACAACACTCCAAGTTCCTATCAGCAACGTTTGTGGTGCGATTAAAGAAATTGCCAGTTGGAGGTCATGAATCTGTTGAAATGCAATCATGCTAATAGTCACTTGTGTGGTCATTATGTCAGCCTTGGAGCGGAATAATTATGACCTTAAAGCAGAGCTTTTTTGCGATGAATGTAGAGTACATTTTCTTAACAATGTGAACCTTTGTGCTTTTCACTCAAGTCTATAAAGTGTGTGGGACCATTACTGCGCAGAGTGACAACCGCCTGTAGTGTTAAAACAACAACAACAAAAATAAATAAAATAAAAGCCATATCAGCTGGAGGGTGCCTTAAAATGTGAAATGAGTCGTCCTGCCTGCTAGTTCATGCAAATGCATGAGGCAACTGTCAAGAAAGCTGCCTAGTTTGCTATTTGTGCTCTGGAAGCCACAGGGCTTGATGATGCTGCAGTCACGCAAGGTGACTCTATCCAAAAGTCACTCGTTGCAGTAACTTGGATTCGCCACTGAGTGGCAAAAGAGATCCATAGTGTAACCCTTGAACCTGATTTTCATAAAGAATTTCAGTCCAAAATGATTGAGTTGTTGAAGATGTTGTGTTGGGAGATTAATTTTAAAACGTTCCAATGCCCAAAATATTTCATGTTGTTTTTCAAAATATAAATTCACAATGTTATGCTTATAGTTGATAACACTGCTCTAAGGCAGGGGTAACCAACCCGTGGGTACCAGGTAGCCCCCAAAGACCACATGAATAGCCCACATTCTGAAAGTAGCTTACCAGTGATGTGACATTGGGATTTTCTAGGAATGTTGTAGAATTATCATTTGAAAATGTGAACACTGGTAGAACTTTATAAAAAAAATAAATAAAGTGTTGTATATTGATATTTATCATATTTCATTTCATTTCATTATTTTATGAGAAATCATAAATAGGATCTGTCTTCATATGAATGAATATCGAATTGTAATTTGAGTACATTTGTTATATCAGAAATGTGTATCAAGCTGATAGCCCTTCACATTAATCAGTCCCCAAGAAATAGCTCTCAGTTTTAAAGAGATTGGTGACCCCTGCTCGAAGGGTTTGAATTTTGGCTCAGGCCTTATTGTGTGGAGTTTGCATGTTCGCACCATGCTTACATGGCTTTTCTGCGGGTACGCCAATTTCCTCCCACATTCCAAAAACAGGCATGTTAGGCTCACTGAAGACTGAAGCTTTTCAAGTGTGAATGAGTGTGAATGATTATGTTTTTATAGGTATTAAGTCAGCGTGGATAGGCTAGATTAATTAGATTAATGCGGATGACCGTTATTGAAAACGGATGGTTAGATGGGAGCCGTGTGAGCAGTAGACAGGGACCTTGGCGGTCCGATCCCCGGCAACAAAAACTAGCTCTTGGGACATGGAATGTCACCTCTCTGGCAGGGAAGGAGCCTGAGCTGGTGTGTGAGGCTGAGAGGTTCCGACTAGATATAGTTCTGGTCCCAGTCCTCTCGAGAGGGGTTGGACACTCTTCCACTCTGGAGTTGCCCAGGGTGAGAGGCGCCGAGCAGGTGTGGGCATACTTATTGCCCCCCGGCTTGGCGCCTGTACATTGGGGTTTACCCCAGTGGACGAGAGGGTAGCCTCCCTCCGCCTGAGGGTGGGGGGGACGGGTCCTGACTGTTGTTTGTGCTTATGCACCAAACGGCAGTGCAGAGTACCCACCCTTTTTGGAGTCCTTGGAGGGTGTGCTGGAGGGCGCTCCACCTGGGGACTCCATCGTTCTGCTGGGGGACTTCAATGCTCACGTGGGCAATGACAGTGAGACCTGGAGAGGTGTGATTGGGAGTACTTCGAAGACCTCCTCGATTCCACCGACACGCCTTCCACTGAGGAAGCAGAGCCTGGAGACTCTGAGGTGGGCTCTCCTACCTCTGGGGTCGAAGTAACCGAGGTAGTCAAAAAGCTCCTTGGTGGCAAAGCCCCAGGGGTGGATGAGATCCGCCCGGAGTTCATAAAGGCTCTGGATGTTGAGGGGCTGTCATGGTTGACACGTCTCTACAACATCGCGTGGACATCGGGGACAGTGCCTCTGGATTGGCAGACCGGGGTGGTGGTCCCCCTTTTTAAGAAGGGTGTGCTCCAATTACAGAGGGATCACACTCCTCAGCCTCCCCGGCAAGGTCTATTCAGGGGTGCTGGAGAGGAGGGTCCGACGGAAGGTCGAATCCCGGATTCAGGAGGAGCAATGTGGTTTTCGTCCCGGCCGTGGAACAGTGGACCAGCTCTACACCCTCAGCAGGGTCCTCGAGGGTGCATTGGAGTTTGCCCAACCAGTCTATATGTGTTTTGTGGACTGGAGAAGGCGTTCGACCGTGTCCCTCTGGGAGTTCTGTGGGGAGTGCTTCGGGAGTACGGGGTACCGAGCCCCGTGATAAGGGCTGTCCGGTCCCTGTACCACCGATGTCAGAGTTTGGTCCGCATTGCCGGCAGTAAGTCGGATTCGTTTCCTGTGGGGGTTGGACTCCGCCAAGCCTGCCCTTTGTCACCGATTCTGTTCATATCCTTTATGGACAGAATTTCTAGGCGCAGCCGAGGTGTCGAGGGGGTCCGGTTTGGTGGCCTCAGTATTGCATCTCTGCTATTTGCAGATGATGCGGTACTGTTGGCTTCTTCAAGCCGCGATCTCCAACTCTCGCTGGAGCGGTTCGCAGCCGAGTGTGAAACAGTCGGAATGAAGATCAGCACCTCAAAATCTGAGGCAATGGTCCTCAATCGGAAAAGGGTGGCGTGCCCTCTCCGGGTGGGGGATGGGATTCTGCCCCAAGTGGAGGAGTTCAAGTATCTTGGGGTCTTGTTCACGAGTGAGGGTAAGATGGAACGGGAGATCGACAGGCGGATCGGTGCAGCGTCTGCTGTGATGCGGACCCTGTATCGGTCTGTCGTGGTGAAGAAGGAGCTCAGCCGAAAGGCGAAGCTCTCAATTTACCGGTCGATCTATGTTCCTATTCTCACCTATGGTCATGAGCTGTGGGTCAAGATTGTATCTCTCTAAAAGTGTCTGTTAACATCAGGGATTGTTATAACTATTAAAAGATGAAGAAATAGTGTGTGTGTGTGTGTGTGTGTGGGAGGGGGGTAAAATGTGTTCGCACCTACTGTATGTGAAGCATATTTGAGTACCCTGGACATTCATGCATCATTCAATGAAATAAATTGCAATGCCTCAACGAAAATCAATTAAGCAATTTTCTGGATTCACTCTGGAATTCTTCCTTGGCTGATGACCCAGAAAAGAAGGCAAAATGTTGATTGATGTGTGTCTAATCTTGCCCAAATGTTGCTGTTCGTTATTTAAAGAGCTTGTAAAGTGAATTCAAAGATTTGTTCCTAAGCAAGTAGAAGTCGAAGTAGAATCCATTTATAAAGGTCGTGGGGTGTGGTTTCAGCACCTTCAGCAGACACTCCTATAGCATTTGAGAGCCGAGAGAAAGGCTTGATTTTTCATGTTTTTGAAACTTCATTTTATATACTTGGTGTTTTTTTTCACCATTCAAAACACACCTCTCTATGGTGTGCAAAATTTAATTTCAAAATCTCATTTGACAGGCAACACTGAAAACGCCATTGGTGGAGGTAATAACCCACAAAATATTATGATCAGGAAAATGGGATTTTTATTCAAGGAAAAACAACAGAACACTGTTTTCACCATTACATCGTCCATCTTTTAGACAAGAACAGATTCACTCTGAACTGGTAAATAAGAGTATCATAGCAAAAATGTATAAATAAAACTGATGCCAATAAATATTAAATTAAAAACAGTAACAGTGTTTTAAATATTTGAAATTAGTATAAGGCACTTGTGTTTGTCTCTCCGCGATGGTAGGAAGAAGTGCCGTTTACTTTGGCTTTCCGTGCTTCCCTGTAAAACATACAAACGCACATCACATCAGATTTACGGTGAACATGAGATATGCGTGAAAACAATATAATCATGGAAACAGTCACAGTCAAAAGCCAACTTACTCGAGCTCCATGATCTTCTTAACAATCCACTCTTGCCTCCAGTGGCTGCAAACTTCTCCCTCAGTGGTCTCAAATCTGAGTGGCATATAAAGGAAATCGCTCAAATTATTTTCGTTCAACAAAGGATTAATCAAGCATTGAAGGATCTTTGCAGTTCTTACACGATAGCGCGGATACAAGGAAGGTTCTTCCTCTGGATCCTGTAGCCAACGATAGGAGCAGAAATCTGCCCCAAGCTGCTTTTAGTGCAGCATGAGGTAATCTTAATTCCTGTTCACATGAAGAGAAAATATTTCACTCGAAGCATAATGTGAAGTATGCACATTCAGCCGGATCAGATGACTTACCAGGGCCTGCAGCAGTCAATGCCAGGTAGCCTATGAAAAGAGCCAAGCATGCCAGTTTTGTGCTACACACTTGCATGATTGTTTCTTGAGATGGTCCAGATGGTCTTGGAGAAAGCTGGCTGTTTGATTTGGCAGGAGGAGAATTCTGATCCCCACTGGTCAGCCCTCTGGGTTTTATAAGAAAAAAACAGGAAGCAAACAGACCGAAGGGCTCATCTTGTATTTGACAATGTGTGTATGTTGGGAGGGGACACAGTTAGGTGACGCACTTCTTTCCCTTGATTTCATCATTACAGTCACATATTTCAATCTGACCATACAATATGTCCACCAAGATTCATTATCAAGCTTGGCTATGTAAATCCATTTTAATAGTACAGCACATGTTGGATTAGTTACACCAGGGCTGTTCGGTACCACTTTTTTTCAGACCGATACGAGTACGAGTAGTCACTCATTCAATACTCACCGATACGGAGTGCCGAGAGTTGTCTAGATGACCAATTTTATGGATGAAGTTATTAGTCAACCGACGGAATTTATGTAGTTATTACCCCAATTCTCAATGCAGTAGCTAAACTATGGAAACAATATGGAACAGTACAGGATGTGGAGTGAATTATAATCATGTAGCCATTTAACTTTATTTAATACAGAAATGCTTCTCGATAGTTTAGTGTGTGTGTGTGTGTGTGTGGGTGTGTGTGGGGGTGTGTTTGTGCGTGTATATAGTATATTTGATGGCTTCGAGCTCATTTTTCTCATCTCTTACAACACTTGCAAATGTATTGTCTCGAACCCTGTCAATCTGCACCCCACCGACTATATCTGTTCTGTAATTCCCAAACAACATTATTTTTTGTTTTATTTGAGTTTAATGATAGTTTGTTTCTATCAAACCAGATTTGAATTTTTTCATTCCCTCAGCGATTTCATCCAATAGGTCATTTAAATTCTCCTCAGAATAGAAATACAATATTGGTGTCATCAGCAAACAACACCAGTTTCGGTACAGCCAATACCTTACAAATGTCAACAAACAGTATACTGTAGAACCAACTGCCCCTTGGGGGACACCACAAACAATATATACTGTAAATAAGATGAAGAAACATCACCCAGTTTAACAAATTGGTTCATAGTTTAAATTATGAATACAATACTATTAGGGGTGTTGATGACTTGCTGTTTTTTGCTATTCATGGTTAGGTTCACTTGGTAAATATTCCTTTGTGAGTAGTAGGAGTTTACTGTATTTTATAGCCACGATTATCAATGGGAAACTATTGATATTCACCCTAGGTACTATACCCCTCTCAATCAGCTAAATAAGACAACCAAAATATTAGAAACAGCTGTCAGAATGATGCAATGCAATTCTACACCACTGCAAACGAGATTACAACATTGATTTTCAAACACACGAGAGATTATACATTTTGAAATTTGTTAAAGGGAATTCAACCTCCAAATTTTCTTGACAATAGTATGTTCTATGCAGCCCCACTAGCCTAAACATGGCATTCTGATTGATATTGTGATTGCGGAATATGAGTTAAGTAGTAAAATCCGCACATGTTTTGTCTATCTCAGGGTGCGGCCATTTTGTCACCTGTTGTCAACTGAAAATGACATCACAACAGCTCAGGGCTCAGGTAACAACCAATCACGGCTCAGCTTCAGAAAACAGGTGTGCCGTGAGTGCTTGTTACCTGAGCATGGAGCTGTTGTGATGTCATTTTCAGTCAACAGCAAGTGACAAAACGGACAGCCCCTGAGATGGTTAAAAACGGGGAGATTTTGCTGCTTAACTCATATTCCACAAATACAATATTAATCAGAACGCCATGTTTAGACTAGTGGAGGGTCATAGAACATACTATTGTAAAGAATGTTTTTGGGTTGACCCCCTCTTTAAAGGAGATAGGAGGTCATATTTGATGTGATCATTTATTGATTAACCCTCCATCTATGTAACTGTTGAATATGGCAGGACTATGTCCTGTCTTGACCCAACTGACTCACTGTGGACAGCAATCTCATTGTGAAATACGAATTGCACCCTTGCAGTAAAGTTATTATCTTGATGATTTCAGCAAAAAACATACATGCACATGCTCATCACTTGTCAATGTGTCATGCTGTATTTCTCTTGGATCAAAAAGAAAGGGGAAGGAAGGCAATCCTGAGGTTTCCACCACAAACATCCGCTTGCATTTGGTCATTAGTCAGAAAAGCGTTGTTACAAGTCTCAACTTGTTTGCTAATGAGATTGAAGACCCCTCACTGGGGTCATGGAGAAGCTGGAGTCTATCCCTGCTGACTTGTGGGCAAGAAGCGGACTGGGGGAATTTCTGGGGAGGGTGGCAATGGGCCCCCAAAATTTTTTTCTATCGGCAACATGACATGAAAATTGTTGCTGTTTGTATGGGAAATGTGTGGAGTCGATATAAAGGGTATTCAAGGATTTTCTGAAAACATGTTAAAGTCAAAGTCCGCTGATAGTGTAGTGGTACACACGCCTGAGTTGTGTGCGGGCAGCGTGGGATCGATTCCCGCTCAGTGACAGTGTCTATGTGTGCCCTGCGACTGGCTGGCGACCAGTTCGGGGTGTAGTCTGCCTTCGCCCATTGACGGCTGGGATAGGCTCCAGCAACTCCCCGCGACCCTGTATAGGATAAGCGGTTTGGAAGATGACATGACATGACATGTTAAAGTCAGAGGCTATCAATGTCAAGTAAGTATGGTATCATTGTTCAAAGACCTCTGTATTTGGGGAAGAGCTAAGGTTAGCTTGCTGATTGCAGACAGTGACTGAGAGCGTCGTAGCCGCATGAGGATGTTCTTTCTATGGCGAGTGGTTAAGAAGGAAGTCAACCCAAACATATTTTTTTCCCGGGATATGTTCTAGGCAGGCCCACTAGTTGAAACAAAACGTTCTGACAAATATTGCGTTTGTGGAATAAGAGTTAATCTACCCGTTTTTAGCCATCTCAGGGGGAGATCATTTTGGCACTTCTGTCAACTGAAAATTACAGCACAGTGTCTCAGGCAGGGATTAGGTAACGGCCAATCACAGCTCACATGTTTTCTGAAGCTGAGCCGTAATTGGCCATTACCTGAGCCCTGAGCAAATTCGGTGTCATCTTCACTCGACAGAAGTGACAAAATGGCCACCCCCTGCGATGGACAAAAACGGGTGGATTTCGCTACTTAACTCATATTCCACAAACACAATATTAATCAGAATGCCATGTCTCAACTAGGGGGCCTGCACAGAACATATTCTGGAAAAAAAAATGTTTGGGTTGACTACAGCTTTAAGTAAAAACGAAAAGATAACCAGCGACAGAGTTCTTTTTACTTATTTTACTTGCTTTTTAATCCAAACAATTCTATCGGCAAAACAAATTGTTACTGTGAAGCAATGGAGGCTGGACGAGCTGAAGAAGGCCACATCCTGTTTCCTAACAGGGGTGATAATTCTAAGGCAGTTTGAAGACATCAATGTGTGTCAATACAGCGCAGACAGTAAATATTACACAGCTGAGAATGTCCAGAAGTTTCTGAATGAAACGTTACAATTATTTGCAAGTGAAAAGAAGAAGTGCAACCCACAAGGTGGAAGGAAGCGTTCACTAAAATCAAGAACCCACTTCTATGAAAGGTGTCATGTGATTCGTACATTGTGAATGAATGAATAAAAACTCATTTTTAAGGGCCATGACAGACAAAACAGAGATTATGAATCTACTGTAAAGATAGAGACTACTACAGATACAAGATCTGGTGAAATGTTCTCTAAATGACTCATTGGATTCCAGACCTCTGCAGAGATAATGGAGATGGCAATAATACTGACTCATAATAATACAGTGTCAGAAGAATCAATAACTTTGTGGTCATTACAGAGATTTTCATATGGAAAAAGAGTTGAAGCAAACGTTAACGGTCTGCTGTGTTGGTGTGGAAGAATCTTAAACAGACAACCAACAATTATTACTCTTGTCATGACTACTTATTTTACTGGGTCATTTATTCTTGTTTGTTTTAACATAATACTGTAGATTGGACAACACATTACAATATTTTTTCGTGATCGTTTTATTGTCTAGTTTATATTTAGTTTTGTTTCATGTTGTCTTCTTTTCTCGTGGTTTATGCCCTGCCTTGCTTGTTAGGTTGTTTTTTTCACCTGTTCTCGTCAACCAGGACCCTTGTGTCGACCGATCAGCTCTGCGCTAAAACAGTGGTATCCCAAGAGCCAGACTTGACAGAAAGGGTAGTTTTAAGTGGCACGCAGCATACAATATACAGAACAAAATGTCATTTGACACTGCTAGCAATGCTATTAAAAAAAAAAATAAATAAAAAAACAAAGGGGTGGGGGGTGCGACACCCACAACACTCATGGATGCAATGCCCCAACTACTATGGCTACTACTAATAAAATTATTATGTGTTTCATGTAGAAAACACAAAAAAAAAAGGGAGGGGGGTGCGACATCCATAACACTCATGGATGCAATGCCCCAACTCCGATGGTTACTACTAATAAAATTATTAGAGCCTCACTAGATATGCAAAGAAACTATTTACAACCAAAAATAGTTGTTTGATGGACTTGTTTTTAGTGTGTTTAATGAATTAAAGGTGAAGAATATAAGTGAACCTAGCATACTTCTATCATTGTGTAGGCAGGAAAAAGTTGACAACAGACCCATGTGACTATATACACTTCCGTTCATGTCGTAAAGACCACGTCAAGTGACCACAAACAAGGGGACTTTCAGGGGAACTTGGTTAGTATATCCGTTAACATACCACAAATAGTTCTGTCAACATCACTTTCTCTCTTAGAAAGAAAACGCACTTTTTTCACAAGCTTTCAAGGCCAGATGAACAAATATGCATGCTGCAATCATTTGAAAATAACTCAATTAGGAATTATATTTTTAAGATGGGCGGAATGTTGTGTTTCTATACATGCATTGAATAAATTATGCGGAAAATGACTAGGAAAAACTCATACAATGTCATCTTTAAAGTTGCTAATTTCTTTGTTACAGCAGCTACACAGAATAGTAACACAATAAGAGAGTAATCTCGGCACACAGAGGAAGCTCAAATTTTCTCAAAGTTCAAGTTTTTTAACAAAGATAACATTTCTGTTTGTCTGAATATGATGAACTTGTCATCGATAAAAACAGAGGACTTTTGTTAATTGTCGTCGAGGTCTGTGTAGTAGCATTTACAAATGCTGACTGGGAGGACAAGCCATTTGTGCGCATATGTGTAGTATTTCTTTACAAAGTGACATTTTTGTATTATTTGTATTGCATGGGGGTGCTTTGACAACATTATCGTCTATATGGGGAACTTTTTAATATGTGCCTGTTCTACTTGGTTGCTGTCATGTACACTAAAGGTCAAAGATTGGATTAATTACACAAGTTGAGTGAAATAAGAATAAAATATAGACACTGCCTCTTGTCACTTAAGTCTTGAGAGCTATACTGTGACCCTGTGTCGGGTTTTGAGACCCCACATACCCTATACTGGACTCATTGTATTACTTGTATTGAAAAACACAAAAACATGGCATGATTGTCAAGTAAGTAGCGGATTAGCACAAAAATAATGTGTTTAGTTTGAGAGGTTGTTGACAATGATCGATCGCATCATTCACTGACTGCATCCGTGCATTTTGGCACCAGATATATATTTAATATATTATATATATATATATATATATATATATATATATATATATATATATATATATATATATATATATATATATATATATATATACATATATACATTTTATATATATATTTTTAGATTTTTATATATTTTTATATATATATATATATATATATATATATACATATATACATTTTATATATATATTTTTAGATTTTTATATATTTTTATATATATATTTTTTGTTTTGATATTGCTCGGTGTTCCTTCGTGACAATGTTTTTGTGGTTCAATAAAAAATAATTTAGAGTGGTACCTCTACTTACGAAATTGATTGGTTCTGGAAGAAATTTCTTAAGTAGAAAATTTTGTAAGTAGAGACGTGTTTTCCATGTAAATGCCCTAATCCGTTCCAAGCCCCCCAATATTCAGACATAAATGTTTTATAAAGCATAAAAATGCATCAAAACTTAGCTTAGCACATCTTTTTAGCACATCATTTCCCTTCTGTCGTCTAACGTCAGCAAAATGGGCGTCCGTCAGTGACGGACAGACAGACTGGTCGGTCAGTCAGTGGGAATGCCCTCCTCTGGTAACGAAGAGTCGCAAACTGTATTTTTTTGACAGTCCTCTTCAGTTGTATTTGGCTGCGTAGCTTAGTGTGCGGCAGGCCTAATGCTTCCAAACCAGTTGTCGTATTGCCCATTCATTTATTCTCTTCTCAATTCAATGCATAAGCAACATGAAGATTGCATCGTGATGTTTGACAAAAAAAATAAAAAATAAATAAAAAATACTTCATGTTTGACTAGCTAGCAGTTAGTTAAACTGTGTGTAGCTTCACATGGCTTATTTGTCTTTGTGGCTTTTACAACGATGGATGAATTTAGTCAAGTCTTTCATATGTTTTAGCCAAGCAATTCCCAAGTCCTAAAATTGGCGACCTAAGACTGACTCAAGTACCGTCATGTGTTGAGTCCCCACCTCTGCTGAATCTATCATAAAAATACACAACAAAAGCTAAAAAAGTGCATTTGTTTGTCCCGTCATTTACGAAGGCTAGAAATTTGATTGATCATGAAAATCAAGATGACACATTGGCTATTTTTCACAAATTAGGGTGTATTGTAATTTAAATAGAATGTGCACTGATGTGATGCCCCTGCAACGGAAAAGTAGGCCATTGACACTGTCAGTCTTGAGTGAAAAGAAGGCCAAGGGCTGGTTTGGCTTTTTCTGTGGGAGGAAAAAAAGGTTTGATTATTTCCAGGTGTAAGTGCAACTGTGGGTGCATCATGCCTGACTTGCAAGTGACATAAATTCCTGTATTTGATGATGTTAGCGGGCTTTAAAAGGCCCGCAGCGCAAACATCCACTTCACACCTGATTACATCCGATACGTGCGATGACAGCTCTTAACTTGGTCTCCCTTTTTTTGGTTGCCGCCATGGTGCCCCGTGCCTTAGCTCAAGGTAGGTGCTGTGTCACATTTGTTCACATACAGTATAAGATGATGTGTTATTTATTTGACGATTTCCCCCCCCTCCATGTTTTTTGTCAGGTGGATTAGCGAGTTGTTGTCGCAAAATCTCAGACACACAAGTGCATCGAGATCTGCTGACCAAGTACTACATCCAACGACCCCCCTCTTGTTCTTTGCATGTTGTGGTGTAAGTTACATTTATTATTGACTAATGAATTGCAATGAAGGTTAGGCACTATTTTACACAACACCTGAAATCAGGGGTGTCCAAAGTCCACCCCAGGGGCCATTTGTTGTGTGCTGTACAGTATGTTATTATTGAAATTTTTTACTTTTTAAATTGACTTTCAGATTCATATCTCAGTTGTTTAATGAAATGAGTCTCATGTTTTTTTTAAATTTAAAATAAAAAAAATGTTGGCATGGTATCACGTTATTTTTAAGTTAAAAGGATGATGTAGGAAATGTTTTAATAGGGCGTCAGTCTTTTAACATACCAATGCTATAAAATGTATTAAATGTTCTCATCCTTGTGTTTCTTTTGTAATTATTTCTCAGTTTCATCACATTACAAGGCAAGAGAATCTGCGCTGATCCTAACAAGTTGTGGACCCAAACCAGTAAGGCATACCTTGATGGGAAGAATTGCCATGCCCAAAAGCTCGACACAAAAAGGAAGCACACAGTATCTCATGAACTGCAGTAATGTCTTCATATTTTCTACATTAAAACATAAAAAAGAGTTGGAATTATATGGTTCAGTGTATTTTCAATTAATCTAAATATTAAGATCTCTTTTCCAGTACCATACTTTTACCATGTCATGCTATTATTTTGTTGAACATGTTCAGATTGAGACAATTGTTTAACGGGCCTGGATAGTGATATGGCTCATATGGTGGTTGACCAACTAGAAAATACATTTGGATAGACTTTCATTACATTCCACGGGGTCACACAAGTATGTATGGGAGCGTGGGAGGTCACTGACATGATGTCCGGAGGCATCAGGTCACCCTCAAAGAGCTTATTAGTAGCCTGCATGCCTTTTCTAAAAATATATCACCAGTGATGGGACAATGTGATTTCCTAGGAATGTTGTACAAGAGATCATTTCAAAATGTAAACAGCAACAGACTTACAGAAAAAAAGTGCTTCATACTGATATTTATCTGTTTCATATACCTTGTTAAATCATTGATGATAACTGTAAGAAATCAGTGACATTATCAGTGCCTTCTCATTGATAAATATCATTAAATATTAATAATAAGATACACTTAAAGGTAATTTGAGCAAAAATGTTGTTTCAGAAGTGCATGTCAACCTGGTAGCTCTTTGCAAAAAGTAGCTCTTAGTTAAAAAAGAATAAAAATAAAAAGTAAAGAAATCGGTCACCCCTCCAGTACAGCCTTGCCAAGTCAACCAGAAACAGAGCACTAGCTAGCATGCAAATTAAGAAATTGGGAATGGTTCTTTAACAAAGTTGGAAACAAGCCAATGTCTGCAAGAGATCCTTAATTAAAGAAAGGATTTTGAAAGGCACTTCTCGGAAGAAAATAAATGAAAGAGAGTCGCCAGCTGTCAAATCTGAGATGCAGCCATTCTTTGAGGAGTTATTTAGATATGCGAGAGCGCTACCCTCATCAAGCGGAGTGAATGAAATACTGCATGTCTTTGACCACAAATGACTCAGATGGTATTCCGATGTTTTACACAGCCCCCCACACCTCCCTCCCTCACTGGTACATAGATGAGTCAGGGTGGGCGTCTGGCTGCCCAGGTGGAACTTTGGGGGGCTTCCAGTCCAGAAAAGTTGGGTTACAATAAAATGTGTGGTAAGAGAAGTTCAAGTGCTGCTTTTTCTCGGTGAAGCTTTGAGGAGGTGAGTTGATTAATTTCAGACTGATGCACATGTCAGTGGCAGTAATATAGACCTCCCCCAACCACCAGCCCATGGTGCATTTTATGTGGCAGTTGCGTGACTACATACTCAAGTAAATTTGTGGTTTTCAAAGTGTAACGAGTACTATGTAAGTGTAATGAACAATGGCCGTGAGTTTATGAATAATTTGCAGAGAAAGACATGTATATGTATTCTAAATTACGCTACATTAAACTCACATCACATTTTACCATGTTGCTGAATTTAGGGTTATCATTAAAGGACAACTTTTCAAAAGACCTACTGTACTTCATGTGTACATGTGTACAGGTTTATGTGAGGGCTTTGTGAAAGCAGACAAATCGATCCAAGACCAAAATGAATTTTGCAAAGCAGGTTTAAAAAGAACTTTTTCTTTATTTTATCAAACTTTCCTTAGGTCTTGCATTCCACACACATTGTACAACTGGGACAGCACTATAGGAAAAGTACAAAGAACTTCTTGTGTGTCCCAAACATGTCTCGTTGTTAACATGTAGCAACTCTGCCATGCGTATACTGTATGTGTTGTGAAATATTGCACATGAAAATCTTCAGATAATTACAGTATTCATTAATTTATATTAAGTAGCCTTTACACATTACGTACATCATACGGCAGCTTATTCATTGAGGGGATAAAAATGTGTAACAATTAATATTTCATATTAGAATGTACATAAAAACAATGTATTGCATACACACACATATATATATCGGGGAAATCCATAGACTTCCAAAGTACTTATTTAATCATGAAGAAACTTTTGTATATAATTTTATATATATATATATATATATATATATATATATATATATATATATATATATGCACATACACATAGACATACTATACATACAAATCAATGTTAAACCACATTTATTTAGGACATTGGTTCAAATGCGTCTACACCCTTGTCTTGCCTTTTTTCGTTTGCCTCATCTTTCCCAATCGACGTTTCTTCCCTTGTGATTTTCTTAACGTAGTGCATGGTACAGTTGTCCCACTGCCACTTGCTGATTTGTTGTTAGTCTCTTCGTTCTGCTGCAAAACTCCTCCATCCACATTTAACATGGCTTTCTGTGTCCAACAACGGTTGGGGTCTGCGCAAATCCTTTTGCCTTCGTGAGTGTAAAACCTGTAATTTATGGTCATATTATAATGATGACACAGAGCAGTCTTTTTTATTAAATAAAATAGTGGTGTGGAAAATCATTAAAAGGATGCTTCATCCAAATTATAGCACAATTTCCATTCATTCATTTAGTTTTCAATAAATTGAACAAGAACAAGACCAACGACATCTATGTCTATGCTTTTCTGTATCTGTTCAACTAATATTATGTTTTTGTATGTTGCTATAAAATTACCCCATATTTCCAGTTAATTTCCTTCAATTCCCTTTAATTCCCATAACGGTTTTCTAACTGAATATTTTCAGCTCCTACCTGTGTTTTCTCATGGAGAGTTTATTTGAAATTGTCCTTTTTGCACACAAAACTTACATAACCTGCTCTATAAATGTGAAGTATGTATGATGCATCTTTTCATCTTTATAGTCGTAAAGTTACTTACATTATGGCCTTGAAGGAGCAGGCGCCCACAGACTGAATAACGTAACTCTTAATTTTTTGCAGTTGCACTGTGGTCCTGGACAGGCCAGGACAGCAATCCGAAGCAGGCCCGTGTGCTGTACAAGACAAATACAAAGAGAACCATTACATAGACATATTTGGACACTCAAATCAAACAATTATTTCTAACTTTTGACAAAACTCACTTGTGAGAACCGAGGTCATCCACAGGGACAAGCAGAGAAGAATTAGGTTGAGTCTCATCTTTGGACAAGGCACAACACAGATACTGTTGACTGAATTATGGCCTGAGCAGTTGTGAGCGCATTCAATTAATCAAGTTTAGGACAGTGGCTCTTATAGAATATAGAACTCCCACCTCTTCCATGAAGTCGTTCTTCTGTGGATGTGGTTGCTCTATAGTGGGAGGTGAAATTCGATGAGTGAGGAGACCACTCACCACAGTTCTACCCACAATGAAACAATGGTTTTAATACTCTTTTCACCTCACTCACTCACCTCCTTGGAAATAGTCACACATAGCTCGCGTCAATTTACACTCTTGTTGTCTTTTTTTTTTTTTTTTTTTACACCCAGAGAAGCGAACCACACACATAGTCATGCATAGACCAATGCGAAATGTGAATGTGTAAACAGTGCTGAGCCCTTGAGCTGATCATTTACACACATTTCTCTAATCAGTTAAAAGTCACAACACAATTTTTTCTACCAGCTATTCACCCCAAATTGCTGTTTATTTGCTGTGCTTACTGCAAGAAGTAATAGTACCATCAATGAGGAGGTCATGTGCATAGTTTCTACAAATTTGACATTTGAATGTACATATTTCGTGTTTTATCAAGTCAAGCCAAATTGATCTATAAATCCCTTAATCACAAAAGTGTATCAAAGGCTTCATAAGCCCACAGTTAACAAATATTCATCCTTTGATCTAAAACCCCCGAGGGTGTAAGGAAAAACTCAAAAAACCCATACGGGGGGGGAAAGAGACCTTGAGAAGCAGAGATGGGAGACTCGAGTCATATGACTTGACTCGAGTTGCTATTTTTAGGACTTATGCTTTGCTTGCCAAAAACGTGAGAGTGACTTTTCTTGACGTGGTATCTAATTGACAATCAAACTTGAGTTTGACTAGACATACATGACTTGACATGTCATCATGCTTATAACTTTTAAATTTGCATTTTAACACCATTTGCATTTTTAGTGAGGAAAGCAAGAACATGGAAAAAAGGACACAGACACGATAATCTTGAAACTATACTGTTTAAAACAACGGTCGTTATTTCAGCATATACATCGATACATAGAGTCTAACATAGAGCAATATATAGTTTAATAGAGTCTTTGCGGAGTACTTTCCTGGTCGCGAGCGTATCTGCTATATTTGATGTGGCTGCGCCCTCATATACTAATGGACTTGAACTTCACTCATCTTCAAAAAGCGACAACCTACAAAGTGCACAGTTAATGCCTTTCGTTCACCCATTTATTACAGACAATAATTAGATTTGCATAACAGATTGGCACCTGAAACAACGTGTGGTTTTTAAATCTGATGATTATTCACGTTTATGCCCTCATTCAGCATATTTCAATATTTATATCACATTAACAGTGTGCCACTCATATAAACGTTAGTATGAAAAAAATAACGTGAATTCTTCTAAATCATTTAAAGAAGAATTCAACCCCAAAAATGTCTTTATAAGAAAATGTTCTGTGCAGGCCCACTAGTCGAAACATAGCATTGCGTTTGTGGAATATGAGTAAAGCAGTAAAATCCACCCATTTTTGTCCCTCTCAGTGAATAGCCATTTTGCCACTTGCTCTCAACTGCACTCAACTAACAAACAGGCTCCGATTCAGAAAACGGGGTGAGCCATAATATGATCGAACTTTCTTATTCTCGTCTGGAGTGTAGCTGCAGCATTTTGAACTAACTGCAGGCTTTTTATACTATATGGGAAGACCAGAAAGCAACACGTTACAATAGTAAAGGCGAGACATAACAAAATCTTGAATCTCTTGTTCTTTGTTCTTTGGTCACTAGCAGACAGAATGGGACGAATCTTCGCGATATTGCAGAGATGAAAAAACATTGGGTTCGAGAGCAGATTTGGAAATAAGGGCAACACCTCCACCTTCTTAAGAGGACACGCAACATGTGAACACAAAAAATCTGGACCAGAGGCCTTATTTACCGGTAAAACTCATTTGGTTTTAACCAGGTGTCGCAAACACCAATCATATTAAGATGATGGTCTCTGAGAACGTCATTAACTTGCAAGACTTTAGAGGAGAGTGATCTAATATCCATGAGAATGATTTTCAATAGTTTGCTGATCGCTGCTATTTGCCCTCATAAGATTCCTAGTAGTATTCATAATATTGTACTTTCCGTGTATGCAGGTTAAGTGGGGAGAAAATGTTATTACTGAATGTTTTTATACAATACGATACTGGAACAGATTAGCCGCATTTCCATTCCTTTGAGTGGGGAAAGATGATTTGAAATCTGAGTGTTGTTGAGATACATTTAAATTTTACAATCAACAAGCATGCACACCGATGACACTCAAGCAGAACCTACATGGCTACATGGTGTGTAAATAGCTGAAATATCACTCTAAACCCAGCTCATGTTCTGATTAGTAGCAAATGCCAATCTTTCCTATCACTATGCCCACCTGAGCAGAGATCTGGATGGAGTAAATGAAAAAGAATTGAAAGACAACATTTGGATTAGTGTCTGTCTACCTCAGACAACCGCTAAGACCATGTTAAGGGAAGAATCTGTGTGCCTTCAGTCTTAAAACACATGACATTATGGGCTCATTTTGATTAAAAATTTGAGATTGAACGGGAGGAAAGGCGTAGCGAGAGAGCAAAAATTTGAGATTGAATGGGAGGAAAGGTGTAGCGAGAGAGAAAAAAAAAAAACCAAAAAAAAAAACCTGAAAGGATATACTAGGAACACAATGGTAATTACATACTGTATGCTGCTGTGTTGATCAAGGCTTTCACACTTGATCTCCATAATTCTCAACTTGCAATATCCCAGCCTCATCATTACTATTGCCTCCCTGGATTATTCATCCCACTCTAATTTATTAGCTGTCACCCTGGCAGCAGCCGGGACTGTCGGCAGGATGACAGCATCGCTGATAGGAATTAGTCTCTTGATAAAGCAGGAGACTGGAATGTTGCATGGCAGGAAATTGCAATCAATACTGACTCTCATATCCTCGTTGGATATCGACCCCACGTAGGGTTGAGAAGCAGATTGTCAGGTATGGATGTGAGGAGGTACATCCTCACCTCGCGACGCATAGTAAACAGAACAAGGAAGCCCAGGAAGAACTTTTAAAAGGGCTCTTGATCACACACAGTGGACAAGGATTGTGACAATTGGCCATCACATCAACAGTAACGTCTTGTGGAAGCACTAAATTGCGCAAAATGTCTTGGTACAGTGAAAGCTAGAACATAGAAGGTTTCGTCCCAACTTACAGTATGACTCACATCTTAATTGACCCTAAGGGAGACTGTAGTGAGATGGGCCCCAAAACTTTTACTTACATTGCAGCCTCTTGTAGCTTGTTGCCCTTTTCAACTTTAAAGACCCTGTAAAATGAATTCAGCGATTTGTATCTAAATACACCATGCATGTTTAAAGATTGTTGCTGAAAACATGTCAAAAGAGTGTATTCAAAACAACCTCATAGTGTAGCTGTCTTTAGTCCACTATCTAAATGCTACCGCTAACTGCAACCGATATCTGAACAAAAACGGTGCAGCAACACATTCAATACATCAGTACTCGGCGTATATAATCTTTGTCCTCTGCAAAGAGCGGAAACATCTTGACTGTACAGATGTCCATGTACAGCATATCAATCTGTCTGTCTCATACTGCCACTAGGTGGTGAAGGCGGGCAGCAGAACAATGGTCATTCAATAAATGCAAAGTGTGACAAGAATGTTTAAACTTTTTAATTGTATTTAATCATGACATTTCTGTATGTTTGTATAAAGCTAAATATTATAGAGTGCTGTTTTTATGCTCTTCTCTGTATCAATTTCTTTTTTCATCTTACATGGACTTTATGGGTCACTCTTTCAGTCACTCTTAATGTTATGACAAAACAAAAACAAACATTCTGCAAAATGTTGTTCACTTATTAAGGAGTAGCGTAATGGTCAATCGAGTTGATAATGTGGTTTACACATCTTATTTTTTGAATCTTCAAAAGTGTAAAAAAAAGACATTAAATACTATCAATTTAAAACAACATGCCGGACTATTGCTTTTTGCACTGTCATCAAAAGGAGATATTGGAATACGTACATAATAACCTTCAAAGAACTAGACTGCTGAACAATATGAATAGTTTTTAATAATACAATATTCAGATTTGAAAGCTAGGGTTTCTCAGAGACAAATCAAGCTCACCCATGAGTGCTTTGTATGTGTGCTGCAGAAGTTACAGGATGTTTGATGGATAAATTTGGCTCTCTTTGTTTAATGAGGACTCGGCTGCAGTCGTATCAAGATTTCGTTTTCTCTCTCTTGCCTCTCGAGGAATGTTTTTGATTCATCCCGAAAGATAAAGATGTGTCATTTCTCTTCCTTGCCCTCACAATCAGAGAGTACTCCTCCTTCCTCCTATCTTTGTAAACACTCTGGGAAGTTCATCTGGAGCCATGGAAAATAATTGGACGTCAAACTTTTTTTTAATAAAAGATGTTGCTGCTCTTGGAGGTTGAAGCATTTTAAGACAGCTGTCCTTATGGACAGTATTCTGAAGAGCAAAGATGATTTTGAATTGATATGTAAGAGTAGCGAGCGATCGATACACTGATCTTTATCAGCATGATGTTCTGCCCCTCGGATTCACTAGAGGTCCATAAAACCTCACGCATTTTATCCTCAGCTCCAACAGCTCAGGCTCTTTCTCATGTCAGACTACAGCATTTTATTTGACCTGTTTTTATTATTGTCCTTTATTGTTTGCTCACTTAATTTCATCAACCAAGAAATTGATCCTAACACCCCCCCCCCCCAAATGCCTTTATAGATGCATATTCCTAGGCAATAGCACAGGATGAACACAAATCCCTCTTGAGAATTGTCATTTTCCCTCTAATTAATATTTCAATTAGCAAAGTCATTTCCTGAAGGCGGTGAGGTTGAAATGAAAGTGACCTCCTGCCCGGGATCTATCTCATTGCTATTGACCCCTGCACACAAATCTTCAATTGCGGTTCAAGCTGCCATTTAGAGCAGGCGTCAATAATTGACGTAAAGCAAGGCTTCTATTACCATAGGCATTAGCATAGACATTGCTCTCGTGGCTCTGAGGTGCTTTGGATGTCTTGTGAGAGTGACTGACCCACCCGGCGCCTCTGGCATACGGTCCAAAGGACACTAAAGTCTAATCAATAAATGCTTTAATTATAATGGCGCTCAGCCTGCGGTTCTTCACGCTTGGGCGGCATGCAATGCCACAGCTGATCCAGCGCGATCATTTCTGAGGCACTGGCTTTTCACCGCCTCAGTAACTTGTCTCTTTCTTGCCAATGCCATTATAGTTAGCAAATTGTCCTCCCTTCTCCTTAGATTGGTAAAATGGGCCGATTAGTAGAGGTGGAGAGTACCTTTTTAATCTTTCTATAGCTTTTTGTAGTTCTGTCAGGCTACTGAGGTCAAGTTGTCATTGTTCGCAGCAAAATGTGGAGGATCTCCTACAAAACGAATTCATGATCTGCTTAACTGTGGACTAGATTATTTCATCAACAAAAATAATCACATGATGATGGGAGTTATCACAATTGATTATCGCATACTTAACAGTAATGGGCCTTACACTTCCTTGATCGAATATGGGGAGAATTTATTCATCATCATTTTTTTTTTAAATATTAGATTAAAATTTGAATGGGGGACTCTCTCTGAATGAAGCTCACCTTCCCATAGCTGATGTCATGTTGTTCTTGTTTAGACAATCATTTATATGAGGAAGAATCAACAATGACAAATACCGGTTATGCACTCACAACTGCCTCAATTGCTTAATAAATCGACTTGAATTTGTAAAGATCAACTAATTATTTTTATGCCAATCCCCAAAATGTACTGTTTTCCTTCCTACATAATTTAGGCTTTAACCAGCTTGCATCATTACTTACGTACATGTAGTTTAAAAAAATCACAAATCAAATGACAACAACCCAAAGTTCATTGCTTTTCAATAGGCATAGAGTTAGTTTGGTATTACCGACTTGACAGCCATCTTGATTTGTAACGTCATTTTGACGTAAGGCCGGAATTGTCAATTATGGCATATAGGCATTATTTTACTTTTCCTACCAGCTGGTGTGTCTTATGCTACTAACTGCAGATCGTCTAAGCTTTAATTTTATACATGTATGTTTTATTTATTTATCCATCTATATGATAAGTTGAGTGAGTGATTTAAAGCCAAAGTCAATGCAAACATTTTTTTTCAAGAATATGTTCTACGCAAGCCCACTAGTTGAAACAGGGCATTCGGATACATATTGCGTTTGTGGAATAAGTGTTAATCCACCTGTTTTTATCCATCTCAGGGGGCGTCCATTTTGTCTTCTGTGAACTGAAAATGACATCACAAGTGCTCACAACGACCAATCACGGCTGAGATTCAGACTCTTTTCCGGTGTCTAGTGTATATTTTATTCCATTTTGTTGTATCATAGCTATTTTTTTGTTTGGAAAGTGCTTTGTTACAGCTCTAGCTGTTATGAAATGCGCTATATAAATAAAATTGTATTGTATTTTCCATAATCGTTCAGACCTATAGTTACGTCCTAAATATTCCCTTGGTTTATTTTCTTGTTCCTGTGAGTTTCTTAGAGTGTCTCAGATTTCCCGAGATAAATAAGAATGTTATATGTGACACCCCCCCCCAAAAACTTTTCCATATATTGTGATATATTCAATATCACTCTGTCCATTAACAGCACAAACACATGCAATGTAAACATCGAGCTGAGAAGAAAAAAAATGGACGTATCTCTGAGAATTCATAGCTCTTCCATCATGAATGACTCTTAATTGCGTACACACAAAGCGGTAGTTGGGGATAAATGATGCAAAGCCACCAGCTGCAACTCTGCCATTCTGATTCTTTCAAATTATGACTAACTATACTATGACAAGCATTTCTTAATCTTATTTGGAATTTTATAGATGCCAGACTGAAAAAATAATAATAATTTTACAACCTACAGCATGAATATCATTTCTCAAATTCTTCTCCACATCGTGCCACGCATTTTTGCTTGGTTGCTTGTCCCTGAATCATTTGCCACACCAGTGTGGGTGGTGGGTGGGGGTCGGTGGAAGTCATATGCCAGTCACGTACATTTCTTGAATTAGCCTACAGGAACAACAAGTCAGACAGACACACAAAATTAAGTAATCACTGGTGTTAGGTTACGTGAGTAGTACTACTTTCTTGCCCCTGAAATTTAGGGACAACAGGGTCGTCCGGATCCGCCAGCATCACAATTTCACACCTTCACACTCATCTTAACTCTCTTTTCCACTGAATGTGTAAATGCACATTCTGTACAGAGCAGCAGTTTATGGTCTTTCATATTTGGCCACTAGATGGTGAGCTTTCCCTACAGTCTCTGAGAGGGGACAGCCAGCTTGTCTAAATTTGTTGAGAGAGGTAAAAATACAACCCTTTGAGCCTTGAGGCGATATGTGAAATTATTCTGCGTTTCATGACCCAACAGTAAGTTAGACTAAAGAGAAAATGTCAGCTTGCCTTGACCAATTTAGACTCTCCCTCCTCCTCGACAACCTCACTAGTAGCCTACTACAAATATGATATTGAGCTGGGAAAATGTACTTTTGCAAGCAGGTAAAAATCTGCTGATTGATGTTTAGTGTGATCATTGGTCATTTATCTCCATTGGCGCTAGCCTGTGAGGAGGCCTGAAAACCAATGTTAAAAGAGGATCAAAGAGCATGTGTCCGCTTTATGAGCACCACGCTCATTCATAATGTCTCACTGCAGCAAGGTCTCTTCATCCATTCCACCATTTGTCTGCTTTGATCATATAGTCCATTTCTAAACCTTCAAAATCTTCTTTCTGCCTTTTTAGCAGGCAAGCAGGAGCTCTTTGTGGGTCGAGCACATGCTCCCTGGCCTTTTCATCCGACTACCAAGCGCCACCGTCATTCCAAACGCTCCTCTTCATTCCACTTTTCCTACAGCTCTTTTCCCCCGGTGACACCCCGCTATTTGTTCCTCTGCTAGGTTAAGCAGGGTCATATCAAAGCCTTAATCCCCAAGTGTGTGTATGTGTGTGTGTGTCCTCCTGTTTGGGCTAGATTATTCTGAGTTCCTGACCCTTGGGTGATGAGTGAGGCCCATGTTTGGCAACACGGGCACTCGTCTTTGTCTCCCAAGCCCGGCAGGGGAGCTCGGCCGGAGGGGCCTCTCTTGTCACACTAGTCCACTAAAGCACACAGCCGGTTCGGGAGTAGATCCTCTGATCCTTAGCAGTATGTTAATATCAATTTGGCTTGAAGAGCAGCTGGTTGGGCACAACAATACTCCCTGGTCCAGATGAGTTTGGCTTTAGAGCAAAAACATTGATCCTAACTCCCCTCATGGAGAGTTCATCTGGCCCCGATAGTCAGTCAAGTGTATCTGCTTGATCTGATGTTTGCCGATAAGAAAGATTCCTCTCAGGATGTGTGTACACATGTGCATAGGCGTGTGTGGTATTGATTGCTGAGCGACACAAAAGTATAGATCCACAGCAGCTGCTAAGATTTTAAGTGGGATCTGCAATAGTACAAAGTCCTACAAATACAACCAAATAGGTGTTTGAATGTGGCTTTCGCCGACTGCATTTTCACCCGAACGCCGACTATAACACTAAATGTACACTCTCGAGCCAAAAAGTTAACAACCTGGAATCACCCAATTAAACGTTTTACATTGCCCAGCACGAGGAAATTACTCCAGTATGTACATTGAACCACCATATATTCACATTTGGCATTCGAGGGTTTCCCTTTCACATTTTTAAAAACTATCAATGCAAAACACATATTAGCTATTTTTGTGGTTAGTCCTAAACAATAACAGTACGGTTGAGTAACCCCTTGTTTATTGTCGGGGTTATGCTCCAGACCGCCACCGTGATAAAGATGAAATCCGCAGCCAAATATTAATTGCATTATTTTATATGTTTTAAAGCTTAATGCCAATCATACTACAGCATATGCATTTGAGGTGCAGGAATTCATTTTGACCACTTGGGATCACCATGGACAAGTTCTACAGTACTGTGTTACCTATGCCTAGCTGTAACTTAACACGTTTGACTTTGAAAGGTGGAGCCCGGCATGTCAAAACATGTCAGGGTAAGCGAATGATAGTGTAGACTTGGAGGGCTGTTAAGTGGCTTTAACTAAAATGTTAGCCACTGTGCATTGAGTGACTTGGCGTCAGCTGGGCCAAACGGCAGCTCGTGTGTGAAAATGTGTTTGTTTTGTTATATTTGTTCAAGTTCAAGCGAGTGACAATGCACTGTGTCTATATCCTTGACCGCAGGTGGAGGATTTCAATTTGTTCTAGTTAGCGGTGATAGGCTATATTAAATTAGCGAATGATGTTTACTTTACTGTAGATGTGCAGTTGCGTAACTTAAGCCAGTTGGACTTTGCAAAAGGCACATTGCGCTTTAATTTGTTTTATTAAGTGTGAAATTATCCCATTCTTTGGACATTCTCTGTCTTTTATGTACTCTTTCCTCACGGTTTGCGCTTATTGATCTGCAGTAACAGTTTGTTTGAAAAATAATCACCACAAAATCCTGGGATATTGTGAATAATCTGCGATATAAGTACGATAAAATAAACGGTGGTGCATTTGACGCTACAAAACGTGAACGGCGATATAGCAAGAGACAACTGTACTGCTTTGGTGGCATCTTGGTGACAAGTAAGTATATTCTGGTTGGTCAGGCCTAGCTTCAGCAAACTATTAGAACATGAGTACCGTGTCATGACAAACAGTTAAACTCCTATATAAAAATTGAGGATTCAATAGGCTTCTACATATTGTAACACTTAGTTAGCTTTGAGAAATCATTCTTCAAGAAATGTGTGCGGTTATTGTACAGATGTGCTGTCTAATAAGAATGGTAGTCCGTTATCTTACACATGTTTTCAAAAGCAGCACACTTTCAAATGTGAAAATCTTCAAATCCACTTTTTCTCCAACATGTAGTCCTGGTTTGCATTATGCATGCTTTTCTGCTCTTTCGTGAGTCAGAGTAGCTCGTCCGGAGTCTCAGAATGACAAAGTGTTTCTGATCCATCAAAAAAATATGGCCACCGCTGATCATAAAAAAAAATCACCCAGGGTGGGGCTTGTCAAGGAGTCATCCATAAATCAGAGAATGCATGAGCAATCCTGATTAAGTTCATTGGTGACATCTTGCACTATGTCCAGACCATAAATGTCAAGCTTTGTGCACATGCAAAACATGGGAGTACTTTTGATTCACTTTTCAACAGTATCTCTATTTTTTAATTTGCATCGTATCATGTATCATCTCAACATCTACAAGCATGAAATTAATGTTGATTATCTTATACTACACATTCTAATTGTACATATTCTGTTCCTACGTTCCAAATCACTGTATGATGTCAAAATAGCAATAGTGTTCTTTTTCAATAATAATTTACTTTCACAGTGTGTATATTTTTGTAATTGTATGCATTATGCTCTTTCACTAAGTGCCTGCTGAACAGTACTAGAAAACCAATTGCACTACAGGGATCAATAAGATCTGATTTATGGAAGTGCAGTAATAAATTACGAGAGTGAGGCACTTTTCCGTTAGACAAGTGAAATGAACAAAGTTTCGAATAATGATTATTATCATTTAGCTATCTTTGTCACTGTTATTAATCATGGCATGTACTGTATATTCCAGTATGTCACAATGGATTAGATTCTACCTCGGCTCTGGAGGGTACTGGATCTGAGTAGAAAAGTCAGATCTGTAATTTTTTTTCAACGTACCTGAACAACACTACAGGTTCCACCACAGTTAACATAAGCCACACACAACATTGCAAGTGGACACTTATTTAGCAACAGCAACACAAACATGATGACATTGTACTGCTCTCATACTGATCTAAGGCATGAGCAGCCAAATTAGAACAGTATTCACTGAGTTGGACATTCACACCGTGTTTCGGCATGGTCTCGGGATCTCAGGATCGGACCCACTTCTACTTTATCTATTCTGTCAGTGGTGAAAAAAACAGCATTATTATTGCCATTCCAGAAAAAAAAAACAGAGTTTAAGGCTAGGGATAGACCGATATATCATTTTTATGAATATCAACATTGGCCTTTTTGGAAAATCTGATAGCCAATAAGAGATCAAATCAAAACTGTGTTAACTTCAGGGAACTATTTAATTGAATTTTCAGTTGCCTTTAAGGGAGATGCTGCTGACCTTGGTAACTCTGCACACCTTTTGTTTTCAACGCAAAGATAAACTAGGGAGCTATTCACTTGCTTATGTTTTCATTTCACTTTTTAAGACATGCCAATGACCCTGGGAGCTCCCTGATTTTTTTGTTTGAAATTTAAAACAAAGATGTCTATTGTCGAATTTAATATGCTTTAAGTCATTTCGACAAAGAGTTTGAGTTTGGATTTTTTTTTTTGATTTGACGCCAATATTTTCCCTTTTGCCGAAAATGAATACCGGTTCCAGATATCGTTTATCGGATTCCTTGACTACTAATAATTGGAATCAGCCAGAAAAAAAAAAAATCCCATATTGGTCTATCTCTATTTAAAACCGTCACCGGCAGAGCAGAAAGTTCTCTTTCCTCTCAACCCACCGGCAGAGATGAGAGCAAGTAATGTATCCACAGCCCAGACAGACTGATGAGTTTCTATTATGGGATGGAGAAGAGGGGCATCTAGGATAAACAAGCGGTGAGCAGTCGGGATAAAAAGCCGGTAATGTATACATCAGGACGACGCGTCATGAGAAAGACGGAAACAAGAATGATAAATGTTGGGAAAGAAAGGAGAGGACAAGACGAGGAGAGGGAGTTAGCCTGTCAATCCGATTATGAACCAATCATTCGACAGAGAATTGCTTTGACCTGAAACCCGGCAGATCACATTCTCTCCTACACACACACACATACACCCACACGCACGCACACAACAACACAAGTTCGCTGATGCACTCAGCATCACTTCCACACAGTTGCATCGAGATAAATGTGTCTCGCTTGCATCCAGTCTGGTGGTGTTAAGTGTGTGTATTAGAGTGTATCAGCCTTCATGTATTTGTGCATGAGCGTGTGTGTGAGTGTAAGTAAGCGAATGAGTAACGAGTGAATGACGGATGGACGTTAATGCACATTTAGCCTCTCTCACGAGGGGTTGGATGTCTCGTCTGGCTCGCACACACTTACGCTCCAAACGGGGATGAAACGCCAGGTTCATATGCTTATTTTGTGGGTAATGCAAAGGTATAAATCTCCTCCTTGCTCATTTTGGCAACTTGTTTAGCTTTTATTGAATCAATTTCCCGCTAGCTCCCATATCTTAGACCTTTGAGTTGTCTCCATCTGTCTCTCTCACCCATGCTGTCTGTCTCTTAGTAATGGAGCTAATTTGTTTAGCACACAAAGAGTGTTTGTCCATTAGAGCAAGCGTGTCCGTGCCTCGACTGATGGTGACAAATCACACCAACATGTGTGAGTCTCTTTATGTATGTGTGAAGGAAAGTAGGGGGATGATGCAATTTCCTCAGCAGGCTTATTTACAGTGTATAGCTTATTTTTCCATTGTTTTGACAACGATGTGAAAGGAAGGGCTTTTTTTCCCCTCAGCTTTGAGGCTCTTTAATGATTCAAACAGACAGAAAAAATGTTTACTGGCCTTCATCTTATTTCCGGTTCACTTGTTCAATCATGCAGGTACAGCTGCAGTCAGCTGCTCATGGACCTGAAAATGTAATTATTTTTCTGTGACCTTCTATTTATTCAAGCTCCTGGCCTTCAGACTAAGGTTAAGCACGTGTAGTGGTCTAGCAAGAAGATGAGTAGTGGTGAGTTTCTAGAATTTTTATTTTCATCCTCAACCATGCTTTCTTCTGAAATTAGTCTTGCACGTTTGCTTGATTAGTTCCAAGTCACAAGTTGCTAAATTTGTTGCATACTCCATAGTACTGTAGCTCTCCTTCCATTCACTGGAAAACAATGGAATCTCCTTCGACCCTTTGATCAGATTAGAATGGACTGAGGCTGATTAACCCCAAATCAACGCCGGTGTCATACTTTGGGAATTAGACACTCACAGAAAAGCTAATCAAAACAAACAAACAATAAACATTGTACTGTCTTTTTCATTTGTGCAATATTGAGAGGAAGGATGTCACCATGTGATTCTTGCTCAGTTATACAAAGTCAAGTTTTTTTATACAGCCCTTATTAATCAAAAAAGGGCAATCATGTCTTAATCACTCCATCAATAGTTAATCAATTTTAATCAAAGGGCATCGCAGGGCGCCATACTCATCTCCTGGTCATAGACCTCTCATCTCGTGGTCCATGTATCTTTTCACAGTTAGTCGATGCAGAATACTTACTTCAACAGCCTTACCTCGAGGATCCAAGCAGGAAAGGAGGGGGGAAGTAGAGAGGAGAAGTGGCAGTGAAACAGTCCAAAGTCCAGATGTCAGGGGGTAAGGCAGGGCAAGAGACTAAGTGCATAGTAGGTGTTTGCATTAGAGTTTAATGCTATCCAGTTTTTATTCTCCATCGTCCCTCCGACCATATTCATGAAAATAATCGTCCTCCGACCCCGTCTGTCCTCATCCTTTTAAAGCGCTGCCGTCCTTACATCCTGCCATTGTGCAGGCTGTAGTCATGGCTATTCCGTGGTATTGCGGACGAGAACAGTGGTCTTGCTTTTTAAAAGAACCCAACACAACACTTTTGCCGGCAATTGACCCGGTTAGGGACGAATAGAGGCACGGACGAAAACACACTTCCGTCCTTGCTTAGTCTGTCCTTTTTAAAAGATGTTCGTCCTCGGCCTGTCCCGTCCACAAAATGGGCGTCCGTTTTGTCCCTGGGACAAGTTTGGCACACATACAAATGAAAGCTGCAGTCTTGCATAGATAGATAAACTATGGCATGACAACAATTCAACGCAGTCCATAGGTGTGACTGTGAAACCTAAATCCCTGTTCATATTGTACAATACAGTTGAGGCATAAAGAGTTTGGGGATTTTCTCTTAACTGAAATTGAACATTAAAATACTTTGCTCTTGAATATTGGTTGAATTGTTTTTCTCATTCCCAGCTGACTCTGCATGTTTGTCTTCTTTGCTAATAGGTCAGCTCAGGAAGCAAAGTGATTCATGAAGGTCAGTTCTTATTGATTGTTAAATCATTCCTGTTTGAGGACAACACAAGTGAGACGCTCCGCCCTTTCACGTAAATATCCTTCTTCTGGGCAAGAGCAATTCTCACTGGGACAACCAATCTTTGGTCCATGCGTACATACAAAATGTTGATCTGCAGCCTCCAGAATTTGAGTGCTCCAAATACGTTTCAAGTAAAAATACAGTATGTCTTAAATTGTAATAATGCCCCATCCTCCGTAGTATGTCTGCATTGCTGGCCATTTTTAATGAGATTTTTTTTCCTCTTCATTTTGTGGGTTCAACTTGCTTTTATCTTTTCGGTCTCCTTCTATCGCTCACTCTGAGTGGCTGTCAAGACTGGAGGTTTCTGGGGCTCCAGAGACACGATGATTGATCAATTCTGGTGCACACTATCCATAGAGTCTAACATTTTCATCAATAATTCTAACAGTGGCAGTTGTGACTTGAGCTCTGCTACTCTGGGGCAAGTCATCAAACTGCGTGTAGGGAATTTTGTATAATACATTTTTAGATGTCATACTTAACCTGTACAGTCCATTTTTATGTAACATGGACATTCTTCACTGTCATAAAAGTGTAGTAATAAATCAACCAGTTACTATTACACAATAAGAATAAAAACTATTTCATGTGTGATTTCGTGTTGCATCACACATTGTCTTGCGAGATGTCACTTGGCAACACAGCTGGGGTCCGTTTCATAAAGCAGGTTGAGTGAAAACTCAGAGTCTGTTATCCCTGAAATGAGGGGAACTCTGAGTTTTCCATTTCAAAAAGGAAGGTAACTCAAACCAGAGAAAGAGGGGTTACTATAGCCAGTTTCAGAGAGAGAGGTAACTTGAGATCCCGGTCAG
Organism: Filicampus tigris; assembly: GCF_054856515.1. Classification (NCBI taxonomy): domain Eukaryota; kingdom Metazoa; phylum Chordata; class Actinopteri; order Syngnathiformes; family Syngnathidae; genus Filicampus; species Filicampus tigris. The sequence goes on from NC_141226.1 coordinate 10,461,826, forward strand.
TTACTGCAGTAACAGACTCTAGGAACCTAACCTGGTCGGGACCAGGTTTATCTCAGTGACACTCCAGTTTGCTTCTGTCCCCGCCCTCTTTCAGAGTCGCCTTTTTATTTCGTCGATTGGTTGCACGAAATATAATCATCTGGATCCAGATACATTTTTAAGTAAACTATACACCTACTGTGGTCCCTGATAGTGTAGTGGAACACACGCCTGAGTTGTGTGCGGGGAGCGTGGGATCAATTCCCGCTCAGTGACAGTGTCTATGTGTGCCCTGCGACTGGCTGGCGACCAGTTCGGGGTGTAGTCTGCCTTCGGCCATTGACGGCTGGGATAGGCTCCAGCAACTCCCCGCGACCCTATATAGGATAAGCGGTTTGGAAGATGACATGACATGACATGTACATCTACTAAATGATACAGATGATTTTATTTTGTGCAACCACTTGACGAGAATAAAAGAGAGTAAATTCAACAAATCATTTTTTTCAGTGTCAGTGGAAACAAATGTGGCACGTCCTTTTGATAATGATCCCGGACATACATGGATGAAGGTACGGCCTTACTATGCAGAGAATTAAATATTCGTCGGGAGATTAGAGTGCGCAACTGTTTTAGCATTTCCAGAAAATTATCTTTTTAAGTGGTACCATTTCATGTGACAGTCATCTACAAACACACCCTAATCTGACTTTACATTTGCAACATTAACCATGGCCATGCTCTCACATTCCAGCATATATTGTGTGTTATGCTGTGTTTGTTTGCAAATGAAAGTTTTTGTACAATTTCGGAGATGCCGAGCACTTAAGTCAGGTCACCACCCATTTTTTACGGGAACCTGCCTTCTTTCTGTTGGCTTAGTAGAAGTCTGTGGTAGTTTAAACAGTCCCTTTATTTAATAGAACATGATGAAGAGGGGAAGACATTTATGTGTGTGAAATCAGCATCATGTCGGGGACAAAACAACTGCACAGTAAAACAGCCACTTAATATTTACTCTACAATGTAAAAAGTGATCAACATGAGAAATAATCAAAATACCCCCATGAGATTATGACTGTTTGAACAATGATTTTGCATTTCATCTTCAGCTTTTGGCAAGTGTGCTTCTCCCCCGCGAGATTGCACCTAAATTTAATCAATTAATAGGCTTCGATTCAAGCAGTTTCCCTCTGTTAAATTACTGTGATTGCAAAGGACTACATTGAAACTTACGCATTGGCAGTGTTCTCCCACGCTGTCTCCCTCTCTTTCACAGCTGCAGTGGTGTTGCACTTAATATTCCTCAAAATGTGTTCAAACTCGCCCTATGAACGTATTAATATCTCAAGTTCGGGGTGAAAAACGCCGCCCTCTTGCCATTGCCATCGTGAGTCGTCGAATCGTGGCAGCATTCATGCTGTCTTTTCATAATTGTGGTGCACCTGCTTGACTTCAGGTGAAGAAACTCAGAGTTGAGTGAGCTGATTCAAATCAGCTGTTCTGGAAGTGGAAACTGAGTTTCCCATCTCGGAGTAGATCAACTCAGATTACACGATGAGTCTCAGAGGTTGTTTAAACTGCTTTGTGAAATGGACCCCTGATGTCAAACTATGATATTTGCACCTGAAAAGCTTTTTTGTTCCAGAACTGTTAAGGACTGTTTGTGGTTCATAGACAAACGTTAAGGGTCCCCCAAAAAATATAACCATGCCGGTAACACCTTTTGGTACCTTCTGCTGGTTTACCAACTAGTTCACAGTGTGGTGGTCCATCCCAAATGCAGCAAGTCCAGTGACTATTATGCCTCGAGTGTACTGTCAATCCTGATCAGATATTGATGAATGATGGTCACTACCAATTGACATCTGAGAAAGCCGAGATTAGACCATGGTGCATTTTAGGTGCAGGTTTTATGTAATTTGTCAACCTGCTGTTTCTGGTAAAGACATAAACTTCCTCCCTCACAATTTTCTCTTGATTGGTGTTGTGCAAGGTGGGGGATGCTTCAAGTGTCAATGTGCCTGCAAATAAGACAGGAGGACAGACGGGGGCAGGGCGGGCTTTGTGCACCAGCACTTTCCCACACTCCTTTTCACCTTTTGTTGTATGGGCGCCCTGGGACTATCTGACATGACGAATCGCACTGCCTACTTACCCTCGACGTGTTACTTGAAAAGTAAAAATGGAATGGAGTGGAGTGAAGTGATGAATGGAGCTCTTGTGTGTGTAGCCCTGAAATCACTGTGCTTAAAAATGGTGCCGCTTCCCATCCGATGTTGGGTGCCTGGTGCTGAGGAATCAAGATCTCAAGGCTTCAAGCGCTTGATGAGTCAGTCAACACACAAACCTTCATATGGACTCATGCCTCTGCCCAAATGCTACTCACCAAGCTGTTGCCCACAAAGCATTTAGCCAGCCACAATGGAGACATTACCACATGAGTGAGTGGTTTTGAATGCCTCTAAGGGGTTGTGTGTATATAGAGTGTGGCGGCAAACGGGAAAAGGGGGTAGTCCCTGACAAGGCAGACGACCCCGTTATCACCTCCGACCTTTGTCAAACAAGCGCTCGCCGCCAATGGCGCATGCATGCGAGTGATGCGACACACACTTGCACCAACGTCAGCTGCGCTCCCCTTGTGCGGTAGGTTTAAAACTGAGGATGTCTTCAAGCCAAGTTTACATCAACGAGTTCGTGGTATGGTATGGATAGGCTAAGTTGACTTTTCACCGCAAACTCATGAAATCAAATTGTGAGGAAGGCGACACGGAACAGTGCCACATGGTGACATCATCAGTAAATGAGAAGATGAGTCTTCATAATTCACTGTACAGTATTCTTAAATGATACCTTTTGTTTGACAGCAACATGGAACTGAACAGACAGAAAAAAGAAACACAGCAGGTGTTTGTCCCTTTTCATTTCGACCTGATAGGACCAAGGCGACACCTACCAACCGGTCAACAGCACCTTGCCGTTGCCAAGCTTCAAACAGGATGTTCTCAGAGGCAAGTGCCCACAGAGTTTAAAGTGTCAGCAGGTTGCTACAGAAAGACAGGAAGAGAAAAACATAGAAGCAGACTTCCCTGGAAAATTATTCAGAGATCAAACCTGTTGCGAATTTCACCGTTGTTAGAGAACAGAAAGTTATGTAAAAAGTATTACACACTGAACAGTTGCACATTGAAATGTAAATTTAGAGAAGCTTGGATTAAGTTTACCCGTACAGGTTATAATGTATTTGAGGTTCATCCTGAAATTTCACCCGCAAGCCGAATATAGCTAACTTTTTTTTCGTAGCAACATGTAGTTTTCATTCATTCGGGTCATTTTGATATTCATCTTTTAATCCAAACGTTAATGTCCATTTCTGTCCGGAAGATAGCAAGCGAAAAAGAGCAAGTCAGCTGCTGACCAAGTTAGTGCAAGTATTGAATAGCTGACCCAATCAGACCAAGCAGGGTTAGGGGTGAGCATGTTGAGGTCGACAGAGGAGAGATGAGCTCACTTCCTTCTTTCCTAGAAATAATAGCGGTCATCCTCGATCCAGACTGTGATTGTTTCCACAAGGAAATGCATGGCATACTTCAAATGTGTCACATAAGTCATGCTCACTCAACTATGACTCTGTTAATATGTCAAAGATGACTCTTTACAAGCCATGTGAGTGAATGTGTGTGGAGTGGGGGAAAGTTGCACAGCTTCACTGCAGGGCTGCCTGAAGTTGTCACAGTGGCGAGGAATGCGGCGTCATGGCAGCAGAAGACGATGGCGGGGGAAAAAAAGAGGAAGGAAGCAATGAGAAGAGAGAAGTGCAGAAGGGAAAAAAACACTTTTCCTTCACCCACACACTCAGTGGGAAATTAGGTCATCCTAGTAAAACCATTGTAAGGAACAAATCATCATCATCATAATTGGATCCTTAACCATTGTGGGTGCTTCAGACACACACACAAACCACAAAAGCTGTCACACCTTTCTACAGCCGCTCACACGACCCCGGGAGGGAGTAAAACAGAATTCCAGCATAAATCCGCCTGTGTTTGACAGTTTTATACCTCATTCAGCAGCGTCATTTGGAACAGAGGCATGATAGAGGAGCGTAATTTGTGCTATATGTAATTGTGGTCGTGATCTTTGCATAAATCACCACATGCTTATATCAAACTTGCCTGATGCCTGGCAGCGAGGAAAACTCTAAGAATTCCATCAGGTAATCCACAGGGCCATTGTCATGTCCTTCAAAATAATAAACATGAAGGATTTTTATGTGCAATTCTGGCATCATTGCTCTAATAGTGAACCACATCATTGTGTCTATTAAAATTCCAGAAATGGATCATACAGTACATCTAAAATAAAACGGTCAAAACAATTAAGATAAAAAACAATCATAATAACAATAAAATAATAATGTTTGTTAGTTCTTTACTTTAATAAAATGTTTATTTAATTGTAACCACACTCGAGTTTATAAACATACGCAATTTTTATTTCATCAACTTGATGTATTTTCTAATTTATGGTCAATAGTTGTGTGAATAATTTACAGTGTCTTTTCTATTACTTTGGTGAGTCTCATCAATGGCTACATCATTCCGCTTCACTGTGCAATAATGATAAAAGAATTCAATTCAATGTCACACCCTTAGCAGCCACAGCAGTAGCTGCGCCTTTAATTGTCAATTTATTGTACTGATTAGGTGCCCTCAAGGGAAAATTCCATTTACACTCTGCTGTGCATGTCGCGTCACATAGATGCAGACCACACGTGCAGGTATGCAGGAAGAGTGATTGGGCATGCAAACGACGCTGTGCGCCACAGCTGAGGTTGGGGATGATTTGGTGCCTTGTTGAAAGGCACCTTAGCAGGTGTCAGGATGCAGACTGCAGCCTTGATTGTTTCAATTTTCTTTTTCTTGACTGTACAATAGGGCACAAACAAGGGCCATATACCAAATTTCTGGTTTCAACAGATAATAATACATAAAAAAAAGATATGGAAAATAAAGCATGTTTATCAGACTGCATCCTTTCATGCAACTACCAATTACTGTACTAGAAACCGTTCTCAGCATGATACAGTGCAATTCTAAACATATTATTGAATGAATACTTTCTCTGCCAACCAAAACCCAATGCTTGTGATTTTGGAAAAGGTGTCATTTTTTTCTAGGTGTACCTAATGTTGTGGCCGGTGTGCGTGTGCAGAAGTGAGTGTAAATTTAAATCCTCTTAAACAGTGTCTTACATCAAGGGCAGAGGTTTCACCACATGGGCGCTGTCAAGTGGCTATTGCATAAAGTGGTAAAAGACTGCGAGCTTGACCTCAGCTCCTCCTCACACATTTTATATGAGGCTTCGCACATTATTTATTCATGTTTAAAGACAGTAGGTTGCTGGCATCCCAAGAGCTGCCAACACATGCGCACTCCCCTGCATCTAAACTAAATTCAAAGCTGTAAGGCTGAATACATTTTCATGTTTTACTCAAATGCATTGCATGAGTCAGGGGACGTTGGTGACATTTGCAGGAACCATGTCAACAAGTGGGAGAAAACAGAGTTGACGCTAATCCCTACAATAGCAAGTGCCTGCCCATGTTGCTTGGGCAATGCTATTTGACAAGATTTTATACAGCAAGACGCAAGTGTTTTTCCTGATCATAGCCACACTGTCAATTGTGCATCTTAACAAGTGTGGAGCAGTAACGAGACATCTGGAGTTGGTGCGGTGTGTTTGTGGTGGCGGTTACACGCATCCACTCACTTTACTCCATTGGATGGTTATCGTAATACAACAATCCAACCGCATTTGGGCATTGTTAAAGGTGAAGCCAACCAAACCATATTTTTTTCAAGAATATGTACTATGCAGGCCCACAACTTGAAACAAGGCAAATGATGAATATGAAATATGAGTTAAGCAGCAAAATCAACCCTTTTTAGCCATCTCAGGGGGCGGTCATTTTGTCACTTCTGTCGACTGAAAATGACATCACAGACCCTCAGGGCTCAGATAACGACCAATCACGGCTCACCTGTTTTCTGAAGCTGCGCTATGATTGATTATCTGAGCTCTGAGGGTGTGTGATGTCCTTTTAAGTCGACAGAAGTGACAAAATGGCCGCCCCTTGAGATGGCTAAAAACGGGTGGGTTAACTCATATTCCACAAACACAATATTAATCAGAATTCTGTGCTTTAACTAGTGGGCCTGCATAGAACATCCTTGAAAAAAAAATCTGTTTGGGTTGACTCCCGCTTTAATGTTAAGTAGTCTAATGGAATATAATGTTAAGGGTTCAAAAGCAGTCCCGGTGGGCCTAAAATACGTACTGTTTTTGGGAGTGGTTTTAGGGCAGCACGGTGTGTGGTGGTTAGCACTTCTGCCTAATAGTTGGCTGGTTCTGGATTCGAATTTGGGCTTCTTCCAGTTGTGCCTGAGTACACAGAGTGCTGTGGAATAACAGTTAATCGACTCGTTTTTAGCCATCTCTGGGGGCGGCCATTTGGTCTTCTGTCGGCTGAAAATGACATCACAACTGCTCACAATGACCAATCACGGCTCTGATTCAGAAAACAGGTCAGCCGTGATTGGTCGTTGTGAGCAGTTGTGATGTCATTTTCAGTCGACAGAAGACAAAATGGCCGCCCCCAGAGATGGCTAGAAACGAGTCGATTAACTCTTATTCCACAGCACTCTGTGTACTCAGGCACAACTGGAAGAAAAGTGCATTTTGCTGCTTAATTTATATTCCACAAACACAAAATTAATCAGAATGCAGTGTTTCAACTAGTGGGCCTGCCGGGAACATATTCTTGAAAAAAATATGTTTGGTTGACTTCCGCTTTAAGGTCCTTATTTGTTGGTTCACTTTATGGAACATTGTAAGAAGACTGAGAAAAGGGGCCATCAGTGACACGGTTTCATTGCAGTGATACAAGCCTCGGTATTGTTTCGAATGTGCCTGGATTAGATTCTGTATGCAAAAAGAGTTAACACATAGAACTGCCAATCTTCACACATTAAATCTCATATCATCTCAAAAGGAGCCTCTGCCTCATGCCAAATAATCCTAATGTGGGTGAGACCAGTGCACTTGAGAAGACCCCCATTAGCGGCACTGGACTGAATTTTCTCAGATTTCAAATAAGAAACACTAAAACCACAAGGCATTGCAATTGCGTCTTTCCTGTGCCATTAACCTCTAAAACAGTTGACTCATATTTTCAGAGACATTAGAGATCAGTCAATGTGAGAGCAGCATTTATGCACAAATCGAATATACCCCATCAGTGAAATTTATATTAGGTAATGAAATACACAGATTAGTGACGTATACACCATATCTTCCCAAACAACACAAAAGGTTTGTTTTGTTTACTTAAATCTTGTCACACTACAGCGCATTACTCAATCTTATTTACATGTATTTTGGGTGTCTGTGCATATGGGCTGTTTCATGTGCTCCGCTTCTGTAAATACAGCCATATCGCCATATCTGTGACGCTTGAAGTATATATTGTAATATATATAATGTAATACAAAGAGACATTACACTTGGACCTGCAGTGTCATTTTGTTGTTTTGCATGAAAACATTCCCTTCTTCATTTACATACTATAACTATTCTGCTGTATTTGAGATGTTTTCTACCCCTAATATGTACACCCATTAGCACATAATTGCGGTATTGTGAAATTGGCATCGCAATTCAATTGTATTGTAAGTACCGCATATGATATAAATACCTCTTTTCCCTATTCTGTAACTTTGTTTGACTGTTTCGAACATTGTGCTGAATGTGAAGACGCATACAGTATGATACTGGTCAAAGATGTGTGAACCCCGCATAAAAACTTGGTCACACACAAAATGGTCTTTCCACAATGTCATTTAAAAAAAAAATCAAAAACATCCATGATTATTTTTTTTCCTGAGCATGTCTTAAAAAGATTCATTTTTGCTGTGCCATTTCCATTGGTGGGAAGTAAAAAATTTGAAATACTTGACTACTTGCGCCTACCACTTTTTACTGGTGCCAGCATTAGCTTGACTCTAAACAAAATGTTCCCACAACTTTCATAAAGTTGTGAACTGAGTGTAAAAAAATGCTTTGACACAAGTGTCTGTACATCTACTAAAGTAGACTTTTTCCACTGGACATTTCTCATTTGCCCTTACACGTGTAAAAATGTGTATGCTTGAAGCTGTTTCCATACAAAGTAATAGGTTGGGGTTAATGTGGCACATTTGTTGTTCAATGGCGGACAGACAATCCCTAGTGTCATTGTAAATAAGCTTCACTTTCCAGCAGTGTGCGCGGGCGTCCACAGGCTCCCAATCAGCTAGAGGGCCAGGCAGATGATTGCAGAGGTGGCAAATGAGATACGTCTGTAAAAAATAAAATAAAATAATTTTGCTTACAGCAGAAATATGATTCAGCTCCTTTAACCCATTAAGGCCTAAAGCGCCTAGCTCAACATCTCCCCAAAACCTATTGCCGACTAAATCACCCTATTAAACCTGAGTTTTTTCCCAGAAATTCAACACCTACAAAATAATTGATAATTCAGCCCCTGTAGCAGACAGAAAAATAATTCTAAAATAATTTGAGAGCTTAGACGTGGCTTTCACACAGGTCTGAGTTTATTATTATTTAATGTTTCAATCGAAAATGTAAATTTAAAATGTCAGTGTAAGAGAGGCTCTATTATTAATTTAACAAATCCAGTTGTAATGACCATCCTCTATTCTGTTCTATTCTCTATTCTGTTACAAATACGTCTATATCGTCATTGTCTACAAACATACTGTATATCTTAACCATATATCACGTTTGACTGGTTCCAATGGTTCAAAGTGCCATCAAGCGTGTCGTCTATATCACTGCTGTTACTTATATTTCATAGGTCCAGCGATCGTCTGCGCGTCCGCCATTATGCTCCCAAAAATTCTGCGACATCCTCCGAGGGATCATGACACCGTCACGTGTTTATTCTGACGTAAATGCTCTGCCGGCTTTAGTGGTAGAAACGCGGTTATGCACTCCCGGCCTTAATGGGTTAATTTAGCAAAAGTGCAAAAGTAAGAATATGTTTATGCTGTCAATGATATAAAATACCAATTCTGACAACTTGGCTCATTGGGAAAAAAAAAATCCCTCCAAAATAGTTTCCCTCTTTCTCTTTTACTAACTAGCATCGAGTTCATACCCAAAGCTTTGCTGATGTTCTGGACTGAATGGAATCAGATCATTGAATGCCCCTAAAATTTGAACGAAATTCTTTTTACTGTATGTTCTTTTTAAACATACTAGAAAACTGTAAAAGCATACAGTACTTGGTTGAAAAAAAATCTTTTATAGCAACAAAAATATAATCCAACCCCAAAACCTTGTCTCCAGAGATGGTAAATTCAGACCCAGAAAGTAAAAGCCCTGCCACAGTTTGGCTTGAGCCACAGGTGCTTCTAATCAACTGAGCTTGTTTACATTAAAATGCACAAAACAGCTAAATTGATCTTGATTGGCTGGGAGCTCACGTGCATGTAGGGGGCCCGGGGGGTTGGGAGGCCGTTGAGGGGTGATTTATTTATTTATTGTTTTAGAAACGCTGACAGAAGCCAGTGTAAAATCAAAGGCGGACTGCCCCAGAAGGGGTTACTATTTTCCCCTCTCCCGGAAAAAAAGTCAAATGACGGACGGTGGAAGGATACCCACTCTGCAGACAGATAATGGATGCTCAATCTCTGGTAAAATGCCCAGCTCTGCTTCTGACAGACTTAAATGAAGGACTGATTGACGCATTGACGGACTGACGATTACGATTCAGTTCGTCATGAAAAATGACGGACTGACGAATGGATACCTTGGCCACTGACGGATGACGAATGGCAGACCAGCAAAATGTTTTAAAATGCCCACTTCTTATATTTTTGTTCTGTAAATGAGCTCGTCTGGGGCCAATGGACAGTTTTTGAAGGGCAGTTCATTTTTAATCGAGAGTGCCAGGTTTTGACTTATTAGACCACAAGGAGAAAACACCGCTAAACACACTATACATGAGCCTTAATTAGGCGGAAAAGGCCATTATTTGGCAACTCCGGCCACCAATAGTCACCGCATTTGTTAAGGAAATATTATGCGTGCTTGGAGGGGAAAAAATGCATGGCAACACACACAGAACAGCGCCATGAGCAGCCTCACTCTCCATCTTGGCAAACGACAAGGTATCATTTTAAAAAACATTAAATAATTTTATATTAATGTGATAATAACATATTTTTGTGGAAGTTTGGTTTCAAATCGCAAATACAGACTAAAATAGCGAACATCTGAAACGGCACATTGATTTAGGTCAAGGTGAACTTTATTATCCCCAAGGGGCATTTCCTTTTACAGTCAGCAGTCAACATAAAAAAAACACACCAACAAACCACACACACACACACACACACTAACACAATATACAATATACAAACACAATATTTTAAAGTACCCTACTAGCCTATCGAGGTATGTGCAGGTGATTAAAAAAAAAAAAAAAAATCTAAAGCAATGGCAACATGAGTCGAAACAGTTAATTTTCCAACCCCTAAAACATTAGCGGCTCTGTTCATCTCCCAGTTGCAGGGGGGAAGATGGATAGCTCTACCTACCTCAGCCTGGTTCCGATAGCAGATTATGTTTGATAGGACCACAGTGTTTTAGTTTTAATTCTTTACAAAGGACAATCCAAGGAACACAGGTGGGCATTCCGTCTGACCGCGGAAGTAGATTTTCGCCCGTTTATGTAATCGTCTATAACTGACATTGATGATTATTGTTTGATTGATGCAGGTAAATTTGCTTCATGATTTGTGTATCTTACATCAGGGATGTTTTTGGTCATCTCATCTCCTAATAGCGTGTCCGACGAGTGCTATTTTTAGGCGTGTGGCGTCACATCGTGACCCGGAAGAGGGTCAACATACTGTAGAAGCGCGCTCACAAACGACTCATGGCAGTACTGCTTATATTCTGCCCATTTATCTCAGAAAGAAACATGCCAAGAAAACACTGCTGCTATGGAACTTGGAGAAATGACTACAGACACTACGACCGTCCACATATGAAGGATGTATTCTTTATTCGTTTCCCAAAACCAAAAACTGAGAGGGCTAAATGTGAACGAGGACTCAATTTGTGTGGACGTCCAAAAGACCAATTCAATGCCACTATGTGAAGCCTTTCACCTTCATATGTAGTAAACATTTCGGTGGGGGCTATATGGTCCTACAGATGACAATCCTGATCCGTTGCCGGCCATTGCCTGCATCGAAGAGGTAAGACATTTCCATCATTTCTTTCTTTTTTGCTTGGCGTTTGGCCCTACTCCTACCGCCTGACGACAATAATTCTCAATAAGGGTCAGTGGGATTTTTCAGGAGGTTTGTAAAGCCATTCGGTTTATGGTCTGGACTGCTTTCCACTACTGTGTCCGGCCACGTTCTTCGATTTGAGTGCCTGTGTGGATGAGGTGCTTGAGCGAATTCCCCTAAATTCCCAAACAGTCCTAGCTCTCCGCAACAGTGCACAATCTGTTCGACTGTGATGTTCTTGTTGTTGTTGTTTTTGTTTTTTGGGGAGGTAGACGGAAGCGATAACAGAAGTGCGGTTAAAATAATAGACGGACTGACCGGTAGGCGATTACTATTTGGTTCTGCTTGACAAATAGACCGATGGCGGCAGGGTACCCAGGCTGCAGACGGAAGTTTTAGTAAAATGCCCACCTCTGTCAAGATATATAATTTTTCTTTTTTTGTTTTTTAAATTGCAGGATGATAGCTGCATCTGGATACTCGTGTGTGCTGAATGTTTTTTCAATCAAAAACACATTCCTAAAGCTTTGGTTGGTGTTTTATGGGGTGCTGCAACAGATTATCGCTTTCAGATACAAGACTTTGAGCAAGGTCACTGAATGAATTTAACTCACAAGTCAAGACACCACTGTAAAAGTCGTGAGAAAAAAAAATCAAGTAAAGTACAGTTACCTGAAAATTTTAATTACTGTAAGAAGCCTAACCGAAGGAAGTATCTGTACTTCGTTACTTCCCACCATGGCAAATAAACTTCACTTTGGAGCATTGCGCGCGGGCGTCCACAGGCTCCCAAACAGCCAGGGGGGGCCAGTCGGATGATTGACAGCATTTGGCTGGCTAGCGACCCTCCTTCCCATCGTCCCCACCTCCTCCTCCTACTCCTCGCTCTGCCTTTCTTTCCTCTCCACTCTGTTCTCTCTCTCTCTCTTCATATCCCGGCTGCGCGCACACTCTCCACGCCGCCAACAGGGATGCATCGAGGGCGAAGCGCAGCCTGAAAAATGGCCCCGACTCCGCGCGTCTTGTGGATTTATCCTTTTCTTTTCCTGCTCACCTCCGCGGTGGTTTTTCACGTGTTGTCGCCGTGTGGAGCCTTAAGGAATTATCCGGATAATGAAGGTAGGTACTGGGTAGGTGGGTGTGTGCGGGCTACTTGGTTGTGCGCTGACAGGGAAGAGGGGGTCACAGGGTAGGTAGTGGAGGAGAGCCCACTTGCCGGGCGAGGAGCGGTGGCGCTTCCCGATTAAGTGCTCCGCGCGGTTATGAATCATGCATAAAGAGCCACAAAAAGAGCATGGAGATGCAGGGGAGGAAGTGTGCGTCACGTTTCCCCCCCTTTTCTCGGGATTTTGACATTAAATTTGCATGACATGTGACGATAGAAGGCTGACGCGAGCGAGAAACACCAAAGCGGGCGAACTTGTAACAATTAAGACCCCAAACAACACTAATGTCACCCAGAAACGTTCATTAAAAGACGCTGAAGGATGATGATGTCTTTTCTTCTGTGGACTCAAGCCATCTAACTCAGTCTGCAAATGAGAGGCAGCAATTGCATTACATTTGTCACAGCCTCTCTCTGTTATTAAATTAACATTGATGTTCGGCCAATACATTTAGTCGCTAACTACTCCTGACTGCTTCTCGGGCTGAAACATGCAAGATGGCTTGTTTTACTGGCAAGTTGCAGGAGGGAAAAACAAGTAATCGCTCTGTATGGAGGCAGGCGGGGAGATTCAGGATGAGCACTTTATTAAGCAACTTATTGGCCAGGAGAAGAAATGATGTTGTCAGCCAGTGTCAGTGCTGCATGTGTGATTTGGCTAACTCCAGAAGTTTACAAAGTAGAGGAGGAGAAAAGAAAGATGAGCATTTCATAACAATCCCGAGGAGCAGTATAGGTTATCTTTTAATGCTCTTCTGGTGATGCCATGATATATTTGTTTGATTTTTTTTTAATCTTATTATAATGGTATTCTTTAGACCGCAATTAGACAAATTAACTAGACTAAATCAACAGTGCCTCTGCTGTTAGTGCACTCCATTTTGTGTCAATTGCACACAATTAACAATTATTAACAATAAAATAATAAACTGGATATTACACCAATTATTTGAGATCATTCCAATGATCACCAGGTACTAAAGTTTAACAAAAGATTTACTTACTATTTCAAGGAGTGGCCTATAAACTGTTTGAAAATATGCTTGATGCTCACATCTCACATAATGAATCACTTCAAGAATAACAAAACAAGCAGGCCACACCTCAGCCAGCATGGATGAGACCACCAATTTGAGTGTGTAAGTGCCATGTATAGGTACAATGCTGAATGTATGTCACTGCCCGGAGGAGTTCTCCCTGGCTCGGGAGGATAAACGGCGAGTGAGGATGAGGAGAGGCAGTCAGGGAGGAGTGTTTAAACAAGTGGAGACAATGCCGAATGCATGTGATGAAATATTCATTGAGGTGAATGCAGAATGAAGGATGATGAATTGAAACTCCTGTTGATTTAGATAAATGAGCTGCAGTGTTTGCGGCGTATACGGCCAGCTCCCACTTTAATTGATATGAACACTGACGGACCTTTTCAAGATTTCATTCTCTCACCATGTGGCTCATTCTCGTGTGGTCTTGGTATCCCGCTGTTTCACACAGACTGGCCCAATTTGCACCTCAAGCACCACATCTGTATGGTAAACAACTTATCTTCCCGGCCACATCATTAGGTACACCTGCCTGATCTAAAGGGCACTAATAATGCTCCATTTTGATGCAGTTCACTCAAAGTGATTATTCATTTACTTACTGTAAATGAATACAGTGTAATTCAAAACTGAACGTGAATGTCATTGTGATGCAGATTTGTTTTGATACAGCTGTGGTTCTGCATTATTAGATTGTGTAGCTACGGTTGTGGCTCACCTATATAAGGTTATGCATGCATGTGCTTTAGCAACTTAGCTTTTATCTTGGAGCCTTCTGCTGTTCATAGAGGTTGTTTGACTTCCGAGTGTCTGCGTGTGTTGTTTGACACTTCACATTGTCTACTCACAGGGCTGGTGTTGTTCTAAAAACTTACAGTCCCTCTTTCAGGACCAATTAAAGAGCAACGAGGCCCTTGGACAGAGCTGATATTGTAAGCTAAAACCATGTTTCAGTGGCAACAAGCTCTGTTTACTACGTGATCTTATACAGAAATTGTCGGCATTTACAAGAAAAACTGTTGTGAGGGCGGACAAGCGGAACAAAGTGCTACAGGGGGAATTGATCAGATTGCTTGAAATTGGTGGCAACTGCAGACATGGGAACATGATCTATAGTGGAAATGACTTTTTTCACAAGTGGCTTTTTAAAGTCTTTGTCAGAAGCACTAAAGAGAGGAAGGGGATTAGGAGTTAGGAGGATATTTTTGTGTACCAGCAGAGGGAGCCCCGCACACTCATTCAGTATTGTGTGAACCCTGAGGGCAAACTGATGTAACATTAGATTGAGTGCCCCCAGGTCTGCACTCTGTGTATGGCTCCATCTTTTACCATCTTTGCAGTTTCAAGCCTTTTTTTCCCCATTTCACCTTCTTTCGCGTACCGTCTATTTTTGTGTTTCTCAATACACTGCCCACTCAATCCTAGAAAACACCTGACTGGGGCTGCCTTTCATGTCTTGCTAATTAGACTATATCATTTAAATAATCAGTGAGTCTGTGAGCGCAGAGTGTAAGAAGTGAGTGTTTCAATTATGAATTGTTGTGAAAGGTTGCGCCTGTGGTTTAAATTGGAGCTTTGGTCACCACTCGCTACGGCGTTATGGCCTAAACTTCTTTGATTGGAAGTCTTTCTGTACGTGTTCTATAGTCCATTAGCAAAGCCACATTGACAAAGCCACAAAAAACGAAAATAACATTTCTAATAATATTCAGTATGTATTATTAGGGGCGGGGCTCAATTAAATTACAGGCTTTGTAATTAATTAATCTCGGTTAACTGCTTTTTAATCATGCAATATTATTTATCCATTATTTAAAAAGCAAAGCTTTTTTCTTTTAATTGATTTTTGTGACTGAATAAAATAATGTACACAGACGTGAACTCTCGTCGTAACTCTCTAAGTGCATTTTATTGCCTTTCAATGCAAAACAGCAGAAAACAAAATATAAAATGTCAGCATTGAACAGACTAAAAGTTAAAGTACCATTTTAGTTTTTTCAGGACACTATTGCCTTTGAATAGTTCCTGCATGGTGGAAAAGTTGAATCACATTTGTAGCACATATCTAAGCCTTTATCTTCTACAACTAGTGGTACAGTCCAGGGCAATCCACTTTGGGAGTGAATTTGTGAGTTTGTCTTGATGTACAAGTTTTGGTATAGAAATTAGTCGATTTCTTGAGGTTGGTTTGCTTGAAACTTGGAATAGCCCAAATGTACATGCTAATTTGCTGTTCATAGTTGATTAAGCCTATTCTCTGCTGTAGCACTGTTTCATCCAGACTTTTGTTAAAGTGGAAGTCAACAATTTTTTTTTGTCAAGAATATGTTCTATGCAAGCCCACTAGTTGAAACAGGGCATTTTGTAAATATTGCGATTGTGGAATAAATGTTAATCCACTCGTTTTTAGCCATCTCTGACAGTGGCCATTTTGTCTTCTGTCGACTGAAAATGACATCACAACTGCTCACAACGACCAATCACGTCTGGCCTGTTTTCTAAATCTGAGCCGTGATTGGTCGTTGTGAGCAGTTGTGATGTCATTTCAGTCGACAGAAGACAAAATGGCCGCCCCCAGAGATGACTAAAAAAAAATGCATTTTGCTGCTTAATTTATATTCCACAAACACAAAATCAATCAGAATGCTGTGTTTCAACTAGTGGGCCTGCTGGGAACATATTCCTAGGAAAATAGTTTAAAAGTGAACTGTACCACATTCTGCCTTATTCTGGTATTTCACTAATCTATATTTCATGTTATTCTAGCGGTTGGCAAGGGTTCTCAGTCTTCTCCTGTTCTTTTTGTTTAATTTGTCCCATGGTTAGCTACAGTATTCCTCAATCTCCTTTAGTGATAGCGATGCTTATCGGGAGTGGGCCGATAGCTTATTCGCTGCCATAGAGGCAAGGATTACCTATAGACAAGCTCCAGAAAATGTTTCGCCAGTTAGCTAGCCAGCTGCAGCCTATAGCTGGTGCAGCGCAAGTTAGCTCAGTGCCTAGCATTCCCCGGTAGTTCCCAAGCAGCTGTGAAAGCAGGGAGGATGGGTGACTGGTTCAATGGAGACACACATAGAGCAGGCAGCTCCTCCAGCTCCGTGGTCGGAAGTGCTTGAAGCCATTTTCACACTGAGGCAGGCACGATGATAATATCAACAAGCGTTATTGCGATTGGTCAGTAGAGTCCAAATCTATACTGTAGACCAGATTCATACCACATTATACCGCATATACAGCGCACCACTAGTCAGCACAATTGACATGAGTTTTTTCATTCCATTGGTCTTAAGTGGAGGTACTGAAGGGAGGTGGTGGTGGTGGGGCTGTGGCTCTATTGCTCTGTAAGGTTAACATGAGCAGTTATTGCACAGACAAGCATATGTAAAACATGCCCTCGACTGACACACAAGCATGCATGCACGCACACACACATACACACACCCCATCCTAATGATTCACACAAGATCCTGACTGTGGTATAATGTTGGGTCAAAGGTCTCCTCTGCTTTAATTGCTTTAATCTATAAGGGTTGCTTGCAGTTATCGGCAGAGGCATACCTCACTGTGAATGTGCCTTTGTGCGCCCGTGATGGCGGCGGTCCCGTGTAACAACCATGACCTTGAACAGAAGAGGCTATAGATCGCTATTGTCATCAGAGAGCAGTAAAAAAACAGAGGAACCAAAAAGCGCAATCATCCACCTGATTTTTTTTCCTCTTCTCTAATCTCCTTCTCTCATATGTGCCCTACTTTGCTTTATCTCTCTCTTGGATTGTTTTCCCTTCTGTTCTTAGTTCAGCTCTTTCTCGTTCAACCATTCCCCCCTCCGCCCTCCCTCAGTAACACTAATAACACAGGAGCTCCCTGCACTTGGAACAAGGTGGGGTTGCATCTGTGTAATACATAGGCACACTGAGGTTGGTGCCCATGCATTGTGCATGCACGCCCACAGACACTCATTCCATCCTAATGTATGGCTAGGGGGCAGTTTGGTGGTCTTGGTCCAGAGAATAACGTCACGTATTCCTGCGGCTAGCTGATAGATGAGGCTATAAATACAGCACAGTGACAGGGAATGATTCAGGTGTGAAGGCTAGGAGCATATACTGCGTTTGTGTACTTGTGTGTGTCTGTGGGTCTACATGTGTGTTATCAATGAAAAGCAAGAAAACAAAAAGCAAAAGCAAATCCACAGGAGTGAGACGAAACAAAAGACAAAAAGGCATGTGTTGTGGCAACGCACAGTGATTGTAAGGCCAATAAGGCTTTGCCTTGTATTAATAAATAAACCAAACAAATCAGCCTCTATCATTTGAAACATTTATAGTCTTCTGAAGAGAGCGACTTGATGGCTGCATCGTCACATTCTAGCCGAAAGTGAAAATAAAAGCTTCGTATGGACCGCAGTTTTCGGCGGCCGGAGGGGTTGCGCGCCATGCGCACACGTCCATGCTTCTTTCGCACGGCTAACGAGGACTCAAAACTTAGCACTGACATTCTAAAATCTTCCGTCCATGTATTTTGAACGTCTGACAGGCCACACGCTAATGATTCCATCCAGTCTCGTCAACGAAAACTCATCTACGTCACGTCATATTTTAGGCACCAAAGAGCCACGTTTAGCTCGTCATCGTATCGTTATCGTCATGAAAAAAAGGGGCGTTAACGAAATAACTTCGTCATCGTTGCTGAATACAACACTGCTCAATAGGAATGTAAAGCAAGCGGCTGGGTCGATTATCTTAGCACAGTGAGCGACGTCCGACTATTGTCTCTGCATCTCGTTGTATCATCATTGCTTAACACATTATATGCACAATTCTTTTTATTCTTTGCTCCAACTATGAAATATTCATTCACCGTCCAATAAAAAGGCTGACACATGAAGCAAGTGTACAGCCAAAACAGTATATGGGCCAAATAGACCTTTCACCCATGCTACATCACCGACTCACCATATATGCTATATACGTACATGCTGGCCAAGTCAATGCTGCAAAAGAGCAATAAAAGTGTTAGTCATTCACTGGAGCCCTGGAGGGTGTTATAATGCTTCAGGCAACAGATGTTTGAACACAAACAGGCAATATAACAATACTCCTATGCATATATTCTTTATCCTCAGCGGAAAATAACTGATATTGCTACTTAATTGTGAAACTCTTCCTAAAGTTGTGAAGTCCCTGTATGGCTGTATTTTATATACTACACCCCGGTGGCCAAAGCCAGCACCCCAGAAGGAGTACAAAAAGCTGGAACAGATTAAAGACATTTCCGTTCATCTCAATGGGGCAAATGATTTGAGATACATGTTTAACATCCTGCAGGGCTAAGGAGGCCTCACCCCTTTCTTCATTGCAAATTCCACCATCATGTGCACGATTGATTTCTAAAATCTTGCATGCTACTGCAGAGTGTTGAAGCCACACTACAGCATCTGAACCATGAGAAGCATGTTTTATTCAGCGTTCGTCTTTTTTCTGTTCAATGAAAGAACTTTTTTTTCCAGAAAGTTTTCCATAAAACTGAGTGGACATTCGCCACCCCTTTGAAGCCCGAGTCATGCAGGTTTCTTATTTGATTGGTTGATCAATTTTTATGTAAATATCTGATCTTAACTTACAGTTCTGTTATGCTTCTAAGAAAAACACATTTACAAGACAATTACAGAGGCATTGAATCCACAATGCTGAATTAACTCTAAGATTAGCCATTTCAAGACTGGCTTGTAAAATGAAGAATAGAATCATTAGCCGCTCTGGCATTGTTATGGGGAACCTCCTTCATCCTCAATCCATATTTTTTTTTCAACCTGGATACTGCTCCACTCATGTTGAATCACCACTAGCATCAATGCTAAAGCAGAGATCATTACAGATATAGATTATATACTTACTGCAGATGTTATTGGACCCCCACCTGAAGAACACCTTCCTGTAACTCCCCACATTTTCCCTTTCCCTCAAAATTCGTCATCACTAACGTAAATATATACAGTACACTCCCCAACTCTGATTTCCCTGACCCCAAATGTGGCTTGATTGAATTAGGTTGTTTCCGCATTTTCTGTTGGCACTGCAGGCTTGACTTGTGCTGTGCTAGTGAAAGAGGATATCAAGCAGCTTGAGAAACATACTTCAGGATTTGGGTCCACCTTATAGTAGATATGGAATGTTTGCTAGTTCCTAACAGCAAATAAAAAAAACAACAACTGAGAAATGAAGTACAGTATATCAGCCAGTCAACATAATGTAGGCCAGTGGTTCAATCCACAGGTACACAGACTTGACATGGACTGTGTGTTGTCATAGAAAGCTCTTTGTTCAACCTAAAATAATTTTGATCTGACAGTAACGTCAAATCATATCATGAAAATTTATCTTGAATGGCTAATTTCTCTTCCACTTGATGCTATAAAACCTGGACGAGTCACGTTTTAGATTTTCCCGTGTCCATGACATTCTGAGTTATTGCTTTGAAATTCTGCAATTTTGCTGGCAAATGAAAGGGTTTTCCCTGAAAGGTTGTTCGAATAAAATCGACTAAACATTATTGTATGTCCCGTTTTTAGTCACTCAGACAAAAATTCCCAACTATCACGCATGATCATCAATTTTCTACAAAATCTCACGATTATTCATCTTAAATCAGATGAACAAGCCGCAACTAAAGCTTTTGGACAAAAGTCCTTTGGATGTTTGGCCGTGACAGACATTGACGTGTGTGTGTGTGTGTGTGTATGCGCATCACTAGTAACAACCTGTCTGCCATGTGATTTCCTATCCGTGTCAACTGCTAAGGCCCACTGCTCTAATTTCCCCTCCTGTGGCCAACCACCGTGTGACAGAAGTGTGAGTCCACAGGCTATCAGGACTCTGCTCTCATCAGGAGGAACGGCTTGCACTGTAAAAGGTCAAGAAGAACTACAGAAACAGCACAACGCACCTCAGCATGGCGAGGTTCGAGCTGGAAACACATTGCATAGTCAACAAAGCTGTCCCATTCAGCGGCGTTAGTGAACAGTCATTCGTTTAATGACTTCATTTCATTCACGTAATGAACGCTTGGGAGTGTCAAATGGCGTGTCGTGTTAATAGTTTGTACTGTTGTTTGGGAATCCTCAAGGTCCCCTCTTCTTGTGTGTGTGGATTGTGTATAAGTGAAGGCATGCACGTGTGTGTGTGCGTCGCTCTTTGCTTGTCCTTGATGAGATGTCGGCATCGCTTATTAAAAAGAACCAAGTGTCTGGGTCCGACTGGGTGTCACAGTTCAACACAGCAAGCATTCGAGCAGCAGGCAAAACCACGCACGCACGCACTATAGTGTCTTTAAGTGACAAACTAGGGCAGCGCTGTTGACAGTCTGTCAGAATGGCGTTTCTTTTTGTGTGTGTGTTACGTTAGTGCTGTCAGTGTACAGTATGCTGTATGAAATAGCAGCCAATGCCTCTTATGGAGGCAAAAATAATGACCAAATGTCAATGCCGAGAGCAGAGCTGGGCATACCGCTTATGTGACGAACTGGTTCGCCTATCCGTCTAAGACTGATGCCCATTTTGTAGGCGATAAACGATGAACGGGAAACTTAAAAAAAAATAGTTGGACTATGCATAGTGTGAAGCCCATTTTTTTTCCGTCTATGTAAACGTCTATTTTCACGGTGAGAGTGAATTGTAAAATGCCCAGCTCTGGCTGAGAGGCATAAGTAATGATCACAGCCCATTGGGGGCATACATGGCTTCTCGGGGTTGCAGTGTTATGCTGTGATGAGTCAGCGGTCCCGCCCTCTAATATAGTCTTTCTTGGACATTATCAGAAATAGCTTCTCTGATATTTAAGTGTAATTTCAAAGGGAAGAGTACTTTATGGTTATTTGTAGAGTCGAATGACACTGGAGCTTTTGTTGCGGCTGCCAAGCGTTCGTCAAGGCTGCTGATGGCAATGGCATCAATAAGCCACGCAGCTTCTTTGAACTAGGGCAGGTTTGTAAATGCCACTTTTTCCCCCACGTAAAATGCTTTATTACTGTATATAATTGAGGTTAAGTTGAATTTGTACAATTCAAAGTCATGAAACGTTTGATCCCAAGTCTTTTAGTTGACATAAAAAAAATCTGCTTACCAGTTGTGTAGGATGTACAATAGAATAGGGGGAAAAAAAAGTCGACAAAGTCAAATAGGATGACCACAAAATTACCCGAAGCCAAATTTTTGCTCTGAAGCTTTGTACGCCATCCACACTGACATTTCCAGTCTTCATCTATTCTATTCATCCATCCATTCTACATTCTACATCCACATTCGAAGACATTACAGTACAGTAACATGCTGTAAAAACCCATCGAAAACTTGGAAAAAAAAACTGCAACTACAACAGGGACACAAACGATGAATAGCAATAGCAGGGTAACACTGCACTCAAAAAGCCGTTTGAAAATTAGCAACAACTGTCAGTCGAATTGTGTGCCCGCCCAGCTTTTCAAAGCTCAACCTTAACTTTGCTGCGGTCCTTGCTAGCTCACATGAGGAAGATCAGTTATGAAACAATCATGGAAAGTCATAAGCAAAGGACACGCACAGGCATACACACATACACTGTCTCCATTGAAGTGACATGACCAGGGAATGAGCACGGCGAGAGATAACTAGAAGAAAAACGAGTGCAGAGCCTCGAGTGGGTTGTGGATGAGTGGAGAGAGGACTGATGAAAAGACAGCAGTGAGTGGAGCACTCCTGCTGCGGGGCTGCTTTACTCGGAAAGTTCATAGCTCAACTGCTTGCACTCCTCAGTCCTGCTCTCTGTCAGCCCGTGTGTTGCCCTGACAACAACTTCCCCTCCTTGCATGGGCTCAACTGTCAGACTTGAGGAAGCACGGTAAAGTCTGTGACCGAGTGGACTACAAGAACTCATCTTACATCTCTACTGTACGGACTGGGAAATTCATTGAAATTTAATCGTGATTGTGCTTCTCACAATCATAAAACGATTACAATCGAGGAAAAACAATGAATGTGCTCAACAACTTTGTATGCAAATTCCTGTATTGTGAATGCACCCTGAATGCGCTGTGTTGCTAGCAGCAAGCGTATCACGTGTTATTCTGCCTTCCCTGAGCGTGCTTAAAGATGTTTAATGACCGCAGTTTGAGTTCATTGAAAAACTAAACGCAAAAATTTTTAAATGAATGAATAAATGTGCTTTTTAATCATGATATCAAGTGGAACAGAAATGATCGTGATTGTATATTTTTTTCCATAATCGTCCAGCCCTAGTATGCGGTAAAAGCACAGTAGTGCAATAAAAAATAACTTAAAAATAACCCCTATGAAAGATTTATAAATGTGTTATTTGTTTGTTACTTATTAAATGAGAATAGCGTTTACCTTCTGATATCGGTCCGCTTGCTTTCGGCTCAGTCCACTTATTAGCGCGAGCTTATGCACGGGCGCTATTGACTGCATGCGGGAGAGGAGAGTGCCGACACAAAAGTGAGAGCCAGAAAAGAGCCAGAAAAGAGCCAGAGCTCGAATGTCCCCCCCTGTAGACTGCGGTGTCCAGTTTGGGAATATTCTAGCTGTCCTGTTAAAATCACAGAAGGGGAAAGTTACGTGGTTTAGTCCGAATGTTGTGTGCCGAACGTGCTACATGAGATGGACGGCAGGTAGCACGTCTGACATGCACGGCATCATCCGACTGTGAATGTTTCTTAGACGAGGGAGCAAAACGACAAATTTAAATAGTGAGATTTATCATATTGTAGCGTCTTCCAGGAACACGCCGTCAGACGTAGTTTAATTATCACGTTTTTATTAATCCAAGTACAACTGCTCGCGCTTTTCCATCTCCGCTGCTCCACTCGCTTGCCGCATGATGCATTCATGAACCTCGGAAACATAACAACTCAGCAACACACAAATCCGACCACAACACAGATAACCCAATTCGTTACAATATGCTGTTGAACAGTCAAAGATTGGTTCGCTTTTATTTATTTATTTTTTTAAAAGTACAGTTTACATGTTCATTATATGTACTGTATATGTTAGAAACAATGTTGTTATATGTAATATAGAAACATTCAGTCATATTTATAAATTAAAGGTTCGGATCAGCAACAGGTGTAACTTTTTTCGGAAACATCATAGCTATAAATTACAACATGGTAAAATCCGTATTGTGCAAGCTTTTATAGCTCCAACATAAAAACAAAAAAAAATTAACAAATATCTCAAAAACCATAAGTGCTGGAAAATAAAAATTAAAGACATAGTCTGAAATCTGTATGAAAAATACGTTTAGGGCCACATAAAGCTATGTTTGATTAAAATTTGCTGTTGACCAGACTTACTGATGTATATTGTGAGATGATGAGTTTTTTAGTTTTGAAAAAAAAAAAAAAAAGATATGTTAACTGTAAACACATTGAGGGATCAGTACACTTTTACTACAATATGTTTAAATTTGTATTGTTTTCAAGGTGTGTTTAAAGACCTTTAAAAAATTAAGTGCTATACATGCTAGAAAAACATGCCACAGTGAGTATTTAAATAGGGTATTTCGACATCTCAGATTTCACTTACTGCAGGGGTGGTCTGGAATATCACCACCACGATTGAGGGGGGTTACTGCACGAGTAAATTCAAACGCGATCTTGAACAAAATTAAACTTGCAAGTCAAGGTAGCACTGTAGTGAGCCCGCAGTATGCTTTACCTTCCTTACTAGTTATACAAATATCTCTTTATGAAATAATGGACTGGACTGGTTGCAAATCAATAAGAGGCCATATCAAAGAAACCACCCACTGATACATTAATTCACACCGATCGGCAATTTAGACTCTTCAATCAACCTAATGTGCATATTTTTGGAATGTGGGAGAAAATCCACACAAGCATGTGCGGTGATATTAATATTAATATAATTCAAATTAAGAATAAAAAACGGATATTCAAGATATTCACCATGGAGACTATCCACACAGATCTGGAGACCCCCAACACCATCGCCGGGCTCCTGTTTGCGGACCTCTCTTCTGCTTTCAACACCATGCAGTCACACATCCTTGCAGATAAGTTAAGAACCTACTTCAATTTGCATCACCAACTCATCATATGGATTATTGACTTTAACCCAACCAGTCACAGAGGGTGCTTGGTAACAGATCTTTTTCCAACATCCTCCGCACCTCCACCGGCACCCCACAGGGCTGTGTCCTATCACCTCTGCTTTATATCCTCTACACCAATGACTGTAGGTCCTCTCAGCCAAATTGTTATTCGGTAACATTCGCTGACGACACAGCCCTGCTCTCTCTGCCCTCGGCCCCCAACCTTCATCATGGCCCTGCTCTGCAGGACTTCATTTCTTGGTGTGACAGCGCTTGTCTCCAGCTGAATCCTACCAAGACCAAAGAGGCGATTGTAACATTCTCCAGCAAACAGAGACAACTGGCAGAGGTTGTTACTACCAACATTCGGGGGGAGCCTGTGGAGGTGGTGGATGAGAACAGATACCTGGGTACGATCTTACGACCTCCTGAGGTTTACCTCTAACATTGAGGAGATCATCAGAAAATGCCATCAGAGGCAACATCTGCTCAGGAAGCTTACATCCTTTGTAGTAAACAAAGACATTCTCCTTATCTTCTATCACGCTTTTATTGAGAGCGTCTTAACATTCTTATTCATCTCCTGGTTTTATTCCATCACTCTGCAAGATCGCACAGGCCTATTCGCCATCACCAAAGTTTGCTCTAAAATTATCGGCCACCCTGTTAGAACTTTACCTGCCTTTTGCGAACAACAAACCATCCGCTTTGTGTTCTGCAGGCTACGATGCCCACGCTGCAGAACACAAAGGAGGAGGGCCACCTTTGTCCCCAGAGCAGTCCTGCTCCTGTACAATGACCCTGCCTTGTCTCAACCGACACTGACTGTCCCAACACAGCACTTAGCATCAAGCACAGAGCACTTTTTACTTGGCAGTAGATGGATATATAAATATATTGTCATTTTTATTATTGTAATTGATGCATGTTTTTTATGATGTTGTGTTGTGATGCTGCTTGTTACGCCTTAAAATAAAATAGAGACACAGACAAAGACAAATAAAGTGTTTTGATGGATTGATTGATTGATTGAAAACGCAAAATGAATATAAATAACCCATTGTTTTCTAAAGTTAACTTTTTCACCACATTCACCTGCTGATTGAACTTCGCCGCACTTGCACTTTACTTGAACAAGACATATTTGTATTTGTTGTTGTTTTGACAAAATACCCTGATTGGCAGTGAAGAAAAAAATGAGGAAAACAGCAAGAGCAATGTGGATGTAGTCCCCTGTAGTCACTTGTTTGTACTCAATTAAAACAACCTAATTAATTAACTATGTATGAAGTTATGTACTGTGCTTCACGTGCCCGTGGCGGTCTTTTTGCATCATCTAAATGTTTGTATCTGCAAGTGTATAAGCATCTTGGTCTCTTTGTGAGCCAGCCGGGCTGTTGGCATCACTGCTTGAGGCTTGGCAGGAGCTGCCCAGCTCTACTAGTGGATGCCCACAAGAGAGAGAGAAAGACAGAGAAAGAGAGAGAATCATGAAAGAAATGACAGGAATCATAGACAGACACAGAAGGAACGACTGAAATAATGTTTTGTTCTTCAAAACAATTGTGTAAGTTCAGCATTTTGTAAAGAAGTGTGATTCTCTAAATGAGGCACCACACGATGTACGTAACAGAATCACTGAATAAATACAGTTCAGTTGTATTCAACTTTTTAGGCAAGGCAAGGCAGATTTATTTATATAGTTCATTTCATACAAAAGGCAATGTACTTCACGGAATTAAATATTGATTTAAAAACAATTACTAACAAAATAAATTAAGATATTTATAAGCAAAGTAAATAAATGAAAAGTAGCTTACTCTTACTAAAATTATTCAAAGAATGCACAGCTCAAGAGCAAGATTTTGGAACAATTGATTTTAAAAATGCTTTAAAAGACCTGGATTTAAAAGCATTTACACTTGGGATGACTTCCCTTTTGTTGGCAACAGAAAGATACATTTGAATTTTATATTTGAAAATCTGTTTGCTTTTAAGTTTTTATTTGCTTATTTATTTTATTTTTATTTTTTTTTTATGAGCTACGCAATATAATTGAATTATTATTCAAATGTTTATTTTGTTTATATGCTTAAATAAAAAATATATATAATCTTTATATATTTTATATATTTATTTAGTGTTAATTTTAGGGATGTTATGATTCACTCAAGCCCCGATTCGATTCGATTTTCGATTTCAGTTCCCGATTTTGATGTTTGGCGCAAAAACATTTGAGCTACACATTCAAAATGTGCTAAGCATCTGGAATGAAAAAACGGTTCAAGACATAATTTTCTAAATGAAGTTAAACAACTCCATATTTCGATTAATAGAATTAATCGATTCTATTACGTTACATCCCTAGTTAATTTTTAAACTACATAATGCTGCAAACTACAGTGGCTTACAATAATATGAAACATACGGGTAAAGACTTGCCACGTCCTCATCATCACCTTCATTATCTTTCACCCTCACAATGCAAAAAGGCAGTTCATTTCTGGTAATTAAATCAAATTAATTGGATTTCTTTTCATTGTGTACGGCAACAAGATATTTATGATACATTTAAAGTTTAACTGATCAGTAAACATTTTTAATATGTATACACCCAAGTCACAGAGAAAAATACTGAATATGACGTACCGCACGTCGTTACTGGAGGCTTGGACCCATGATGCAAAGCTTTTTAGCAGCCGCAAGGCACCCACTGCAGTTCAGAGCAGGGCATTCTGGGAAGTTGGTGTACCAGGAGATGTAAGTTTCCTCGAAAATAGTTGGGGCTTGTGCAAGTAATGGCATGAATGGAAAAAGCAAGGCTGCAGAATCGTAAACAACTTATAGAAAGGTGGTGCACTCGTCCTTCCACTTGTATGCCACTATACTGTATATGCACACCAGTTGTGTGGACAGTATGTGTGTGAGGGAGATAAGGAAATGACTTACATTGGGTTATTCACTTAAATATACCAAATAATCCAAGTAATTTGGCAATCACCTGTCAATCAAAAGATCATTATGGTGTGCTCATCAGTTTAAATGAAACGTCCAGGTAAAAACAGAAAATGGGATTTTGTGTACTGTTTTTGTTCATTCATGTGATCACCTTTGGAAAGCACTCTCCACAGCTGGTATGTGATGTCATATTTCGATTCTCATCCAACCGGAAATTGTGCGTGTTTATCAGAGGCATCGACGTGTCATCAGACTGAATATGAGCCTGTTTTAGACACACACGCTCGCACAAATGCCATTTAAGATCCCAGGAGAAGGAGAGAGAATGCTAAGAAGGGAGAGAATCATGCTGAGGCAAATATAGACACAGATGCTTGCTGATGTTTGCTTAAGGAAGAGCTGCACTCCCTCTCTAATTAATTAGTTCCACCTCCAATCAACATAAGAGCTTGGCCATGAATTCTATAACCATGCCACATGTGATTTTACAATGTTTGTTCAAGGTAATAACTCTGCTTTGGTAATGTATTGGGAGCAAATGTGATTTAAACATTTCAACAAATGTTACATGCTCATGGAAGACTAGTATGCGCACATGATTAATAATACGTGTGGATGATATGCTTCCTTTGGCCAAAAGTATCTGCAAAATGATGTCATGCTGTGTCAGCACAGTCAGGAAGGAATCTACAGTGATACATAATTGATAAGTGCACCCATTGATTATAAGTGATAAGTGGTATTGACAAAAGGTGTGAGGAGAACAAGAAAGTGTGTTGATGTGCATCTTAATGCACGTCTCTGTTTTCCCAAAGGATTTTAAAATGGGTTCGGGAAATGTAAAACCTGTGTAGGTGATTGGGTCCCAAGGTCGTTTCCCTCTTGAACAAGATCTGGTGCGCTGGGCAATATGGCCTTCAAATAAAATTCTAGATTTTTCCCTCCCAAAATCTGATTTTAATGTTTTCCCCCTCCAATAAAAAGAAAAATCAAATGGCAATGACATTATATCAAACTTGAATAAAGTGGCTTTTAACACAGTGAAACAATTTACCAATCAACAAACAACAATCCATAAATAAACATAAATATGTAACAACAAAACTATCACTGAACATAACATACAAGGAATGAATAAAGGAGTTGCTTCATACCGGTGTAGTGTGACTTGTATTTTGTCCGAATATGCCAGCAATAAAGAAAACAATATTCGAGCAAGTTCACGTTCAAAACATCATATCATCATCCAACTGCAGATAGGATCAGGCATCCATGAGGTGAGGCCATGCTGGCCATTTTTGAAACCGTATTAAAGCATCACTGGGCAAGAATTCAACCTTAATAAAAATTGTAATAATGGACCTTACTTGGACAAAAATGATGGTACTCCTAACTTAATATTTTGTTGCACAAATGTTTGAGGCAATCCCTGCAGTCAAACTATTTCTGTAACTCTCAATGAGAAATATGTACCGGTCAAACAGTCGGCCATTTCAGAGTAATCTGTTTTGTTCTTAGCTGGGTCAATATTACTCTACAGTGCCTTTGGTGCCCTCATAACAATCATTCAGTCATCATGAACATGAAATGATGAAACTCTGAAGTAGAGCTCTGCGATATGACCAGATGTGGGCATTCCGTCGGATCGACGTACTAGTCCGTCTATCTGTCTACGTTTTCCTGATGTTAGACGATAACCTGTCATTTTGGGGTGATTGCCCCATTTAAATAATAATAATAATAATAATAATGTTTGCGGTGACATACGGCCAACATTTGTCTTCAGTGGAGGTTTAAACAGTGGATAGTTGCAGGGTAAAATATTAATATAAATATTAAGACAGATTTTAAACATTTAATGAAAGCAGCACTGGGCAATAATTCAACCTTAATAAAAAAAAATCACAACTCTTTTGATAAAACATTGACTTAAAAGTAGTTGAATGGGACTTTTGTCATGCCCTGGGGTGGTCTGTATCATTTTTACGGGCACCAAGCAACTTTGAGGAGGATGGGAGCAACCCTGGCACACAAAAAATACAAATGTCCTGAATTGCTTTACGGCATACTCACTTCCTCCTTTCGCTATAAGGACGGAAGTCGATTTGAACGTCCACGCGCTATTACTGGTGTCATGGCAGAAGCCCCAAAACAAACACAATAACAAAAGTATTGTTTAAACTAAATTAGATTCATTACCTCATCTCTATTCATCTTTCATGCAGCCACTGGAAATAGAAATGTAATTCAGTCCAACTTGCAGGCCAGCGAGAGCTCAGGATTTCGCGACACTACGCGCTGGCGCCCATGGCAAATATGGTTTACTTTTGTCAAAACACTACCGCTTTGGTCCGCATGGTGCCGCCATAATCAACAACAACTCACATATGACACAGCGTTGCTTTAAATAGTATTCTTAAATTACTGACAGCAGATAAATATTATATAGATTACCGGTCGTTAAACTACATATATTATAATGGAGGTCAAGTGAAACTGGAATTTGAAACTACTAAGGATTTTCAAATGTCCTCGTTGTGGAACTAATAAAGGCTATCTTGTCTTATCTTATGATAATAAAGGAGACTATAATGGCCAAATGGAAGAACCGAAGCAGACAGGATGAAGGCAGACTAAAGGCTTCTTTATACTCCCACGGGCGACGTCTGCGAGCACGTCACTGCGGCAATGCCGCACGCAGTTTGCCTTTGGATAAAAATGCAGTACCTGTATTTGTTCCTATTACCCGGGACAATTATTAGCGTTATTGTCTGATTGTGTAGTGGCCTTTGATAGCACATGAAATCATGTTATTACATTCCCTTTCTTTGTAGTATGCCACTTAACGGAGAGAGGCTGTCTACAGTAAAGGCTCTTAATGTATGAGGCTGGCGGATTTACATGACCTTTAGCTGCTCAGCACCTCTCCACCTCTGTTCCGTTGTCATTGCGCTCATTTCATCCCGCTTGCATGTGACGCACACACCGACACACAAATACAGACACCATTACTCCATGGCGTCCCTCTCCTGTCACCGTTTGATGAGCTGCGAAGTGCATGGATGTTTGGGAGATGTTGTACAATGAGTGAAATTGTCTCTTTGTGGCACAGATGAGCTTGTAAACAGGCTTATATACCCTGTGTAGAAAATGTGATTACGCCATGGCTTTTTGGAAGTTATAAAACAGACGCATGCAATAGAGGTAATATAAAACTCTATAGCATAGAATAATACGAGGTAAAAATGCGCCCAATCTGTAATTGGGTGATTTGTGTCCCATAGCTGATCCCCCTGAGGTGAACACATTGAAAAATGCTGAGCTGTTTTCCTAACTTACTCACTGGGTAGCTGTGGATTCCGAGTAGATTGGGTCACTTTGATTATTTTGACCCAGCAGATTGGATTGAAGATTGGATTTGGGCTGAAGCCGGTCACAATTTCGGACAGTTTTGTACTGAAGTTGAAGTAATGAACCATTCTTATACGTTGTTCAGACGGCCCAGTGGATAACACAGAAGACTTTACGACCCTTAATAACGATTTTTACAACTATGCTGACTGCTCCTGGCCACTGCTGGTTTCAAACCTGGTTAAAATTGTGTAGGTTACGTTCGCAAGGGCGTCCAGTGTAAAAACTATGCCAAACATATCACACGAGTGACTTGCTGTGACGACCCCTGACAGGGGAAAGTTGTTTCTTCTGAGAAAATATTGTTTTTTTATTTTTTTATTATTATTTTTAACCACAGCTAGACTAATAACCTCGTAATCCGTTTCTTGGGAGCTTTACAGAAATAAAACGAAAGTGTTTTTAAAAGAAACCAAAAGTGAAACTACATCTTACATTTATAAAGCACGCAAGCAAGCATATAAAGTTACAGTGACAGTGACTATATGTCCTTCGTTTTCGTTTTTGTCAATTAATATCATACGTGAGCTTTTGGGGTTCATCTTAACTCATTGGTATGGGTAGTTTTTACCCCTTGTTGTGTCAGAATCTTGACCCACTGTGCTGGGTATAATTCACACAGCATTGGCATGGTCTATTTTTGATCCAGCTCTGGGTTAGCTATTTCACTCAATTTGGGTTGCTTTTATAACCCAACAGTTTCAAGAGTGCACAGTGTGCTATATACAAGTTCCACTAGATTGTAGCCATACTGTAATCTGCATAACAGAGAAGCTTGACATGATGGCAGTTGAGTGGCGAGAAGAAAGAGAGAAGCAGGCGTCTCTGCATATGGATGCCAATTAAATATTGATGATCAGCAGCATTGAAGGCTTGATTAGGACCTGAGCTCAAGAAGTGCAGCCATACGCATTCAATGAATCACCACCCGCACACACAGGTGAAGAAGCAGGTTTTAATTATGCCGCCTGCTGGTCAAGCCGCCGCCTTCCTCTCATCACTTGTCATCGTCACCTTTCTGCATCTTCCCTCCACTTCCTGCTATCACACAGATCTCAAACAAGATGCATGTTGGCCTCTCTGGATCCAAAATGGACTTCCAATTATTTTCTGTAGTACAATGATGCCTTCAGATACGAATGACCTGACTTCAGAGTTTTGTGAGATACAAGTTGTCATTCAGACGATTATTTTACCTTGACTTCCAAGCATAAATTTGAGATCAAAATGAAACTGATTCAATTGATCAACAGTACCTCCCTATTGTGAGGCTTCCTACTTATATTAAAGACATTCTCTGAGCTTAACCCCAAACTGCAATTAGTGACCCATATTTGACCCAAAATTGTGTTATTTTTGACCCAACTGTTTTTAGAGTGGTTTGTTTGATCTGTCTGAGACTAGTCTGTGATTAAAAACTCTCAGGGGTGTCAAACTCCGGTCCTCGGCGGCCGCCCTCCTGCATGTCTTGGAGGTTTCCTCCTGCTACACACCTGATTCAAACGATCGGGATCAGGCGCCTGCAGAAGTTGCTGATGAGCCGATCATTTGAAACAGGTGTGTTGCAGCAGTGACAGATGGAAAACAGGCTGGACAGCGGCCCTCAAGGACCAGAGTTCGGCACCTGTGCTATGACTTGTCTTTAAGTGTGAGCAGGTGTGAGATGATAGTTATCCAAGGGTCTTTCTCAAAACTTCTCAAAGTCTCCTGATGTACACTCTAAAAACAGTTGGGTTAAAAAATACATATTTTTGCATCAAAAATGGACCAATCCACTACTTGGGTCTATTTGATCCAACTCCCTGCGTTGTTTTCACAGAAAACAACCCAAAAATGTGTAGTTTTCTACAAAACAACCCCCAAAAATTGACTGTTGTGTCCAAACCAACGCGGGGTAAAGTGACCCAAATAGTGGATCTGTCCATTTTTTAACCAAAATTGTGTTCTTTTTAACCCAACTGTTTTTAGAGGGTACTATACAGGTAGCTTTACACAGACAGATTTCTGAACAATATTTGTGTGAATTAGAAGTTTGAGTTCAGCTCATGAAAAATTGGAACACAGACAAACATGTTACATTTCTATTTTTGTCGAATACAATATATGAGTAGGACCTCCAAAGTGGAGAGTACTAGCCAAAAGGCAAAAATAATGACTAGACAGAAAACCACCACCTCTCAATAATTCTTCTTTGTTGACGATGACAGAAAAATGACATGCAGTCTGCATGTCAACATAATGAACACCATTGAGAACTACAACAGAGCCAGGCCTTCTCTCAAGTCCAATGACAGTGACCACACATGTGTTTTTCTTCACACTCCAACATCTACAAGAATGTCTTTTGAGAAGCATGCAAGCTCTTAAAGCTCTAGTGTAAATCATGAAAAAGGGTTTACTCCTCCTAAATGCCAACGTTACTGCAGTGGTGTTCCACTAGTTGAGGTTGACACTGGAAAGAGCATCACTTTAATGTTTAAACTCAAAACTCTTGGCATCCTGGGCCCCATTCAGTCTCGCTGAGTGACTTTCTGTCCCCCTTAAACCACCAGCAGCTGCAAGGCCCACCACACTGAACGCAACATTGCAATTCTACAAAAGCTCCGACCTCAACTGTTTCCCAACACAACAAAAGCCGCCCAGAAGCACAAAAACTCATCCATGAAACATTGATCTGGTTCATTCAAGGCAGCGTTTCCCCCCTGAGTGTATAAACAAACATCTTGAAAGAACGGCTTCACATGTTTGCTTTCTCTTTTGCAGTTACGTTGCTGGACTCCATGTCAGCCTTGGCCGACCTGGGCTGGGAGGCTTATCCTAATGAGGGGGTGAGTATGTGGAGCACACATCACACACTCGCATACGGTCGTGCAAACAAACATCACCCTTTCTTCGTACCGCCACCACATGTATAAGTTATGCACGTCATGTTTTATTTTAAGGGAAGGAAGGCGGGACTTAGCAAGAGCCGCAGTGCAGTGTGCTTGGAGAGAGCACTGAGTTCTTGAGCTCTCCTTGCTAAATCAGGAGTCTTCAGGGGGAATTTACAAATTATTTCCGCCACACTGAAAACTGTGCTCTGGCGCGCGTAGCCTCCATTTATTATGGGCTGCTTTTTTTTTTCTTTAGGACAAGAGTAAAAGAGTGGGCGGGAGTTTTAACCCTTGTATGGTATTCGCGGGTCTGTGGGACCCATGTTCATTTTTTATTTTTTTAAAAATGACCCAAGGCATATCAGAAATTTTCTCCTTAAGGTGATTACACACTATTTTGGGATTTTGTTTCTTTCTTTCTTTTTTTTTTTCTTTAAAGGAATAGCACAATAATTCATAAATGTGATCTAACAAAGGTAAAGGGCAAGTATTAACAATGTTTGCTGTGTATGTCTTGCAATTGGGATGTAGTAAACATCTTTTAAGTATTTCAACAGAATTTTTTTTTATTTTGTTGTCTTGAAAACCCAAAACTCGAGTGGGTCCACCAGACCCATCGACACTGGCTGAGTAACAAAAATAAAAACACCATACAAGGGTTAAAGTAAGTCAACCCAAACATATTTTCTTCCTGAATATGTTCTATGCAGGCCCACTAGTTGAAATACGGCATTCTGATTAATATAGCGTTTGTGGAATATAAATTAAGCAGCAAAATGCACCCACTTTTAGCCATCTCAGGGGGCAGCCATTTTGTCACATCTGTTGACTGAAGATGACTTCACAACTGCTCAGGGCTCAGATAATGACCAATCACAGCTCACCCGTTTTCTGAAGCTGAGCCATGATTGGTCATTATCTGAGCCCTGAGCAACTTTGACGTCATCTTCTGCTAGCTAGCCCCCTGAGCTAGCTAAAAACCGCTGGATTTCTTATATTCCACAAACGCAATATTAATCAGAATGCCGATGTTATACTAGTGGGCCTGCATAGAACATATTCTGGAAAAAAGATATATTTGGATTGACATCTTCTTTAAGTGTTGCTATGTAAAATGTGATGTAGACGTTTGCATGCATATACTGTACTGTATATGCGTGCATGAAAGGGTTGCATAACCCTCCCTTTTGCAGGTAAAGGCAAAAGGCGAGTCTGGAGCGCAGTCGCCTCACATCAGGGGAGAAGCGAGAGGAAAGCGTAGAGGGGACCAATGACAACGTGGATTCAATATAGAAATAAGAGCGAGTTTGTACGGCACGCAAGCAGAGGAGCCGTAGAATGGCACTGATTAGATTCTACTCGATTCCAGCTTCCGCGTGGCTATTCAACACGGGCGGCTTGAATTGCGGGATGCCACACACGGTTTCATGGTTGCGAGCAGCAAAGAGGCAGCTGAGGTGAACGGAGCTTAGAGAGCTTGTTTTTTCAAGCAATGGAGGGTATCAGGTTCATGCGCATGAAATGCATTGATTGTGTGGCCATATTGTTTATGTTTGTGGATGTTTTCTTTCAATGAGGTTTTGATAGAAGACCATAATGTGTTCCATCTGTGACTCGTTATGAACAAGTAAGAGTACACAGGTTTTCTTGTATTGATAATATGATTTGGTTTACATGGGCTTCCTGAAAGGCACATTTGTTCTCATTTTACAATTACAAATTACTGACTGGAGAGTGAAATGCATTTTTTTGGGCTATCTTTTTATCTAGCTATCTTTCAAGCAAGGATTAAGCGCTACCCCCCTCAGTGTATAGAGAGAGGAAATTACATAAGTGGATGAAAGTGGTCGACTTTGTTTTCACGAGAGATGTTCCTTTACTCTTACATAAATATACTTATGGTTGCTTCTTGTCTTGCCTTTGTCACTTGAAAGAAAAGTTTAGGAAGTTTCCAGTTGTGTTCTACAAACGGATGCCTCTATAATTTACTACCGTCTGTTATGGTTAGTCATAAAATAAAAATGTTTTTTCCAGACAAATGATCATCTGGTTGAAGGCAATCTGTACCTCTGAGAGCAACAAAAACAAAAATGGAAACAAGTCACTTGAAACTAGCCTGCTGAACTAAAAGCAATGCAATTTTGACAGCAGGAGTATTGCGACCTAAACTAACCTGAAATGAAGGCAAAAAGTCTTTTGTGATGCTCAGTCATGAGTACTGAGTGTAGTTTCGGTCCCATATATAGCAATATAATATATGTAATAATAATGGTTTCCTGTACAGTTGACTCCCTGATTCTCGGTATTTGGCACCCCGAATTCACATATTCCCTGATTTTTCCCGCGAAAACTGTTGACAGAATGTTTAACATTTAAACATTTGTACAATAATGTCAATGGACATCACGCAGATTTTCACTAATTCCGGTTTTTATCCCACACGAATAGTGGGGGTCGACTAGTTTAGAAAAGAAAGCTTCGATAGCTGCAGGCCTACAAACATGCTAACCACTAGGCCATCATGCTGCGACAATTCCATGATTTAATACAATCATGTTGCATCAACGATTCCACATTTGCTCTTCCTCTCTTGGCGTGAAGTTGCGCTGCTGTTTTACTTTACTTATTGTGGTCCATAAACTGCCAGACAACAACACAAACCGTACTAGAATTTCTCGACGGCCCTGTGGTTTTGTAGTAATGAATTATCTCGCGGTGTTTTCAAATCCATAAAAAACATTTAAACCCATTAAGGCTACAAGTCTATCTGTACCTCTTTATATTAGAGGCTTGTTTGTGTAAATGGTCAGTGAAAGTCAAAATATGAGTAGCAAAAGTGGCTTGAGAACAGAGGGAAGATGGTGTGGTAGCAAGAAGGTCTTATGTTTCATATAATGGGTCTTATCTAGTTGACCTTTGATCTTTTAAAACCTTAAGATTGGTTTCAGCTAGAGCCAATCCCGACCAATCTGAGACCACTGTCTACCTGAATTAGTCCAAAAACCACACTTGACCCCCGCAGGTCAAATTTAATCCGAGCCGTGCGGGGCCGGATGCGGCCGAGACGGAGCACAGCGACCCATTTCTGTCGCCGAGCGGGGGGTGCGCGTTGTGAGGGACACAAAACAGATATGTCATAATGATGTTTGAAAATGAGAGGCCCCATAACATCTCTCCACTGCCGGAGGCTCTTCACCCCTCTCTAATTTGGTTTCCCTAAACTAAGCCAGAGCTTTTTCCAAACTTTGGGAGCCAATTATGTGCTCGTAGGTGTACACATCAGATGATTGCGGCAGCAGGGATATTATGGGAAGCCAGTGAATGGGTGAACTTCGACCCTGATCTGACATCTCTGCTTCACTTCAAAGCAATCAGGAGAGCTCTGTGCTGATTGGCTGCGTTGATTGAGGGCTCAGGGAGCGGGCTCTTTTTTTTTTTTTTTTTTCCACCCCCTAAATGTCAATTAGCGTTCAGGCTGAACCCGTGTTTCAACTCTGTGTGTGTAAACTATTTTAACCCTCATAGTTTGGGATTTGTTTTCCGTTGTGGTTGTTCTTTATTTCGTTGACACTTCATGTCTTGTCTTTAGTTTTTATTAGTTTTAGTATTATGTTTTGTTTTTTGTACTATATATGGAGTTTATGTTGAGAGTATAATGAAAAAAGTCACAATGAGTGTTATGTAATAAAGTAAAGTACAATTCCCAAACAACTGTTCGACCTCCCTTCTTCTGTATATCAGAATACAGAAATTCTGCATTTAAAATGAACCCCAAAAGCCTGTATATTAAATTCATTGACAAAGACAAAAACACAGGGCCGTTTTGCTATCATTATAGTTACTGTTAGTTCGTTCTTTAAATGTGAAATGTAATTTCAGTAAGCTTTTGTTTCTTTAAAAACACAACTTTTTTTTTTTCCAATTTTAGTTTGACTTATTCCGTTTTCGTGAACCATAATAACCTTGCCACCGAGGGACTTGCCGGGAACTCCCAAACTACCCAAATATTTCCCCAGTCATTCGAGCTTTTTTAAAGCCGACGTCAACCCAAATATATTTTTTTCAAGAATGTGTTCTATGCAGGCCCAGCACTCGAAACACAGAATTAATATTGCGTTTGTGGTATAAGAGTTGGCGGCACGGTGGTCGACTGGTTAGCACGTCCGCCTCACAGTTCAGAGGTTGTGGGTTCCCGGCTCCGGCCTCCCTGTGCGGAGTTTGCATGTTCTCCCCGTGCCTGCTTGGGTTTTCTCCGGGTACTCCGGTTTCCTCCCACATTCCAAAAACATGCATGGCAGGTTAATTGAACACTCTAAATTGCCCCTAGGTGTGATTGTGAATGTTTGTTTGTCTCTGTGTGCCCTGTGATTGGCTGGCAACCGATTCAGGGTGTCCCCCGCCTACTGCCCGAAGTCAGCTGGGATAGGCTCCAGCACTCCCCGCGACCCTTGTGAGGATAAGCGGTATAGATAATGGATGGATGGTGTAAGAGTTCATTGACCCGTTTTTAACCATCTCAGGGGGCAGCCATTTTGTCACTTCTGTTGACTGAAAATGACATCACAACTCCTCAGGGTTCAGGTAACAAACAATCACAGCTCACCTGTTTTCTGAAGCTGAGCCATTATTGGTCTTTACCTGAGCCCTGAGTAGTTGTGATGTCATTTTCAGTCGACAGAAATGACAAAATGGCCACCCCCGGAGATGGCTAAAACTCGTATTCCACAAACGCAATGTTTATCAGAATGCCTTGTTTCAACTAGTGAGCCTGCCTAGAACATATTCTTGAAAAAAACATGTTTGGCTTGACTTCCCTTTAAAAAACGTTTTAACTCTCTTTCTCTCAAGTGACAAGCATATCATTAGCTATGCAGTGAAAAGAACGCGCAGGTCGTTTGCATGTCCATAAACACACCTGTGCTACCAAAAGTGATGATGAAAAGATGCGCTGACTGGGGAAATAAGTTGCTCGCTTGGAAGTGGCAGTAATCCAGCCACTCCAAACTCTGCCTACAAAGAAATAAACACAGACATTATAAAGCCCTCTTTATCCCTCAATGACTATTCCCATAAATGCTTTAATCACTACTCCCGCGGGAGTGTTGTGTGCATGTGTGTGTGTCCATCCTGTGATGTCCGACTGGTCTCAGTGCTGCACAGATGGGTCTATTTAGCTGCCAAGCGCGCCTGTAATTTACCGACATTTATTCCCTTCTCTCGCCCCCCCATCCAACCCCCCTCCCCACCAGTCTGTAGTTCTGCACTTCTAATTGGATCGAGTGCAGTTGATCAGGGGGACTCTCGGACATTTCGTAGCTACGTTGTCTTTCAGGAATCCAGTGAGAGCAGCGGTTGAAACTTTCGGTGACTTTCAGTTGGCTCCAGTAGCTTAAGCAATACACAACCCCCCCCCACACACACACACGTACGCACGCACACCGTCTCATCTCTTTGCCTCTGTTTCCCCTGTTGAAGTTGGGAGAGGATCCAAAGAGAACTGGTTGTGCTCCAATTCATACACACTCGACATCTCAGTGGAGATTAAAAGCAGCTGAGTGCGAGGAAGTTTGCGTGAGAATGTGTGTTTTTATCTGTTTTGGTGCTCAAGACCGAGGTGAATGGCGTCAAGGATTTTATTGCCGCGTTGTCGGAACGTCACATCACATTAACTTCCAGAAGCGGAGAGTTCCGTTTTGCAACTTTAAGGTTGTTACCGGAATGGCTGATCTTTTTTTGGCCCTTGCCTCGTTATGTCCATAATGAAAGCAACAATCTACTTGCCTCTAGATTTGTGCACAATGCGCCATGACAGGTGGACATTAGGTCTGTCTGTATGAAAATTTAGTTGCATTTTTTTTTTTTTTTTTTAATTTCTAAGTACTCCATTGGAGACGTTCGAAGGAGTTGCTTAAAAGGTTGATTCAATCTTTTGTTGCAAGAATTTTGTAGAATTTCTCACTACAGTACATATACATTTATGTATTCAATGCGCTATCATCACTACCAATTTGATACAAAATTAGTCAAAAATAATTAGCAATGTCTTATTTTTGAGGCGCTATGCTTTTTTAAAATTTAAATAAATAAATGTGATGAAAATAATATTCCAAACTAGATCTGCATGGACTGAATGAAACTAGATCTGCTATTTTAAAATTGTGGCAAAATAAAATGATTAAAAACATTTTTTAAAAATCTCCTCCATGTTTGTTCACTGCACCTACAGGTGTGTGTCACACTGATGGAAGTTAGCTGGACACTTTTGAATATAATGCAATGTTAAAAAGATTTGTTTGCTTTTCTAGTCACGTGATGCATCAGCCCACATTTATGTGGTTGCTAGGTGATATGTCATCATCACTGTGGAGGAGCTTGAAGATCAGGATGATGACAGGAGTGCAGAACAAATATGGTGGTCTCCTCACGCCCCACAAACATTTCTTCCACTATGTGTGTGTGCTTGTGTGTGTGTGCGCGCCCAGTCGGTTTCCCCTTAAATGGATCAGATATCTTTAAACACTGAAACCGCATTGGTTTATTTTTCTTGTCTTTAAGGAATACAAATATTCTCACTGTGCGTGCCGACTCTACGTGCATGTGTACGTGCGTGCGTGCGTGTAGATAGAAACGTTTTCCTGCTCATGCGAGAAGTGGTCTCAATTACTGCCTTACTCACAAGTGGAAACAGATGGCAGCAAATGATGGGAGACAAAGTTGCTCTGTCTTACCTTTACACACACAAACGCACATGCGCACGTGCGCATTTGCACGATCCTTCCTCTGCAAGCACCTTCGTCGGAGAAAAATGCACTCGATACATGCACACGATCAGCACACACATACGGAAAGACAGGCCTCTAGTCATCTTGACACAGCTCATCACTCATACTCGGCCAGACTTAAAAACAGACCTTGCAAGTTGTGCTACACCGCACTTCATTGACCGTGATCCCAGTTCTCCCCCCCCCCCAAAAAAAACCAAAACAACCTTTGGACTGATATCTCCTTTGTCCATAAAACCATCTCACAGCTGTGTGTTGATGCTGTCAAGTAAACCCGGCGCTGCTTGGTATTCCTTTTATTCCCCTTTCACATATCCTCCACTTACTTAAGTATTTCCTCTTTCATTTTACTTCTTTCATCTGTTCTTACTTGGGATGTAACGATTCACTCGAGCCCCGATTCAAATACATTTTCAGTTCCAGATTTTCCATTCGATTTAATTTTTTTTTAAATCACTACCATGCTTGTCTCTGTACGCTACTGTAGTGCAGCAGCTATCCACAAACGCAATATGCTATGCTGTTTGGCGCAAGCGCATAATTTGATCTACACATTCAAAATGTGGTGTGCATCTGGAATAGAAAAACCTTTAAAAATTAGGAGGAACATCATTTTTTAGCACTCTAGATTATCGTATTCTAATGACGTTGCTGTATAGGACTCGTGAGTGCTGAGATGTCCGAGTTCATAAACGCAACACTCGGCGTGGCTTGACTGGAATTGATTATTCAATTTTACATTTTTTGCATCAGTGCATATTTTCAGCAGTTTACATCGCTTTTAAATCAATTTTCGATTAATCGTCACATCCCTTGTTCTTACCGTTTTCAACATCCATGCTGTGATAGACAACCTCTCTCCATGCTTTTACTGCAAAGTAATAAAATGGCATCAAGTTGTTTCCAAGCACAACAAAGTAATTGGAATGTACAATCTCTCTTACGTTTAGTGGGAGGAGATCAGCGTGATGGATGAGCGGAACACCCCGATGCGGACGTACCAGGTGTGTAATGTCATGCAGGCCAATCAGAACAACTGGCTGCGGACACGCCACATCAGCCGGGAAGGAGCGCAGCGGGTTTACATCGAGATCAAATTTACCCTGCGCGACTGTAACAGCCTGCCGGGGGTCCCTGGTACCTGCAAAGAGGTTTGTGTCAACTCGCACACACAAGCAGCAACATGAGCATTTAGCCTCACTGGTCACGTCACCACGACAAGGTCATTTTGGCACACTGAAGCATGGTTCATGAACCCATGCAAGATTTGTTCAAAATTCTAGGCCATAAACCGATAGTGAACAGACTTGTTCCTGAACCTACACTGAACAAAAATATAAAAGCAACACCT
Organism: Filicampus tigris; assembly: GCF_054856515.1. NCBI lineage: Eukaryota > Metazoa > Chordata > Actinopteri > Syngnathiformes > Syngnathidae > Filicampus > Filicampus tigris. Next base: position 10,503,862 of record NC_141226.1, read on the forward strand.
GATTTTATTCTCATTTTTATGAGCTGGTAGACAATGTTGGTAGATAAATATTGTTCACATGTATGCCGCAAGGGTCTGCACCCAATTCCTGAAAGCTGATTCACCTGTGAGGTGGATGGATTGTCTCATCAAAGAAGTGTTCACTAACGCAGATTTAAACAGATTTGTGAGCAATATTTGAGCAAAATATTCCTTTTGTAAATGTGGAAAAAGTCTCTCGAAAAAGATTTTTGAGTCTATCTCTTGGAAAATGGGAACGAAAAACATTTGTTTTAGTTTACTCTAAGTTGAGCCCATGAAATCAATAACTGGAAAACAGTTTTAGCTATTTTTTTTGCAGTTTTCTGTTAGATTTTGTATCTTCTGTATCTGGTAAGTGTATTTTAAGCCTCGAGTAATGCAGCCTGACCGCCGTTGAATCAAGTGTGTGCTGTTGTAACTGTTGTAATCCTCCCAGTATGCAAGCCACTGAGTTCATAGCAACCTCCTGCGGCCGTCTTTTTGAAGAACAGTAAAAAGATGCTTTTTTTTTTTTGTGGGAATAGATCAATAGCACAGCAGTGCATTTGATTTGTACAAGTCAGGTTTGGATTGTCTCTCATAAGGCCCTGATACACCAAACCGACGTCGGAGGTCGTGAAGCGTCGTGGCGTCTTTAAGCGCCGTTAGCTAGCAAATCAGCACGCGGGGCACCAACGGGAAATGACAAATGCGGAAAAACAGTGAGCACGCCTCCGCTCCCTTAATCTTCTTACAAGTACAAGAGCGAGGATTGCCAATGTAAGTATTTCACAATACCATGTCAAGAACGTGATGGTTTACTTCGCGTGGGAGTTCATCTTGAGCGAAGAATAGAGCTGAAGGCATTGTTTACGTTTTTATAATCCGCCCTCGGCCAACAGCTTTCCGGTTGGAGTTTTCTAACCATGAGAAATTCTGACTACCGCCGCCGATGGTATGGAAGGGTATTACATAGTATGCATGCGCAGAAGATACTTTACTGATCAGCGTCGCTGTCTGTCGTTGCGGTGTATTCCTCCAGCGTGGCGTGCCGACAGTTGGCCGGACGCCACAGGGGGTAACCGTCTGTCACTGTTGGCCAGCGCCTTTTTGGTGTATCAGGGCCTTTAGTCTGTCTTAAAAAAATGTGGAAATGATTAGTGTAGCATTTTGGTGATATTGAGTAAGTTTATCAATGTAATGATTCATTTGATGAAAATGTGTGATTAAAACATTCTGACATTGACATAGTTGAGCAAATTTACCTTTTAGCAAGACGCCAGCTGTATCAACTAATTAGATAATTGAAGGTGTCTGACCTTTACAAAAGATGTGTTCCAATTAGATGCTGTTGGTTTACATCCCTTCGGCAGATAACAGAAACAAAATAGCTCACACAGTCAAAACACATCATACGGTGTGCACTTAGCGGGCACATCATTAGATACACCTACACGACTGAATTAAACAAAAACTTACCTGCCCGTCTGATTTTACAATATTAAAGGTAGGTACAATATTTATTTAACAAACAGTGTGTTCATTTTTGTATTGGGGTAGACATTCAAAGCAATATATGTGTTTCTACTGGGATCTTCCATTTATTAGTTTGATTATGCGGACATACTAAATGTTGTGGGTACTGAGTTGAGTGACTTTACTGCAGCGGCAAAAAAAAAAAAAAAAAATGCATTTTTCATTTTATTTCCCCACTTTATCTTTCCAATTTCAAAGACTTAAGAAATAATGCCCCAGAGACTCTCTTTTGAGCTCCTTGTATACTTGTAATTCCTGATATATATTTTTCATAAGACCCCATTCGCTCATATCTGTGATTTTACTGCTCCTCTGTATTCACTTCACTCCACTTTGTCTGTCTCCTGCACTCAGTCACTGACATTTCTAGAATGAGTAGTGGAGAGATGATATGAGATTGCAGAGAGCAGCGTTTTCAAAGCGCTGCACATAGTTTGCGACTAGTTATCGAGACAGATGGACTGACATGTGAGAAGAGGGCGGCGAGCTTGTTAAAATTTCACATTGGGTTCACTGGTGTATGCCCAAGTGTTCTCCCAATGTACTAGCTGAGTATAAATTTATTTTAACCCTGTTTTTTTTTTTTTTTTTTGCAGACATTCAACATGTACTACTATGAGTCTAACAATGCCAACCTGTGGTTCATCAAGGAAAGCCAGTATGTCAAGATCGATACTATTGCCGCAGATGAAAGCTTTACACAGGTAAGGACACACGTACTCACACACAAACAGAAACACATTTCAAAAAGACTTAAATCTACATGTGATGAAAGAATTTGGGAATTTGAGTAAAACTAGCGAAAAATGCTTCACATGGTCTCCTTATATTGTAGATTTTTTTTTTTGCGGATCTGGAATGTATACCGCGCAGGTTCACGCTACGTTTATTATTGTTGGAATTTGCAGTGATCTGAACGGTACCTTACCTCACTGATGTCTCATTGTTCCTTTCCATTTATTTGCTTGCTAAATCTAGTTGTGTTTTTTGTAATGCAATGCACAATATCTCCTCTCCATAGGTGGACGTTGGCGACCGTGTGATGAAGCTAAATACGGAAGTGCGCGACATCAGCAACCTCAACAAGAAAGGCTTCTATCTGGCTTTCCAGGACCTTGGCGCTTGCATCGCTCTGGTTTCAGTCAGGGTCTTCTACAAGAAGTGTCCACTCACGGTGCTCAATTTGGCCCAGTTCCCTGACACGATAACGGGGGGAGACACGGCCCTGGTCGAGGTGCACGGAGCGTGTGTGAATGCCTCCGAGGAGTTTGAGGTACCAAAGATGTACTGCAGCGCTGACGGAGGCTGGCTGGTTCCTATCGGGAGGTGTGTGTGTAAACCGGGCTTCGAGGAGAACAAGGACATCTGCCAACGTGAGTGGAGCGTGTGTGTCTGAAATGTGAATGTATTCTGGCTTCTCTACTGAGTAAGGAAGGAACGGTGTTGTATTTTGGTAATTAGTTTGCATATTTGTGTGAAGCCTCCCTCAGATCTTGCAGAGAACTGTGGGAGATGCTTTGAGGCATCTTCTCTTCTATTTAAGAGGTTGTGTGTGTTTGTCCAGCTTGAATATCTCATTTTCCCTGCTGAGCCAAGGAGAGCACAGTTTGAGAATGTGTTTGAGAAAGTGCTTACTGGTGTGTGTGTGTGTTTGTGTTGAAAGAGGAAAAGGTATGCCCGAGGAAGGCGGTTATTGAGTCGTAAAACTCCACAGATGGCATGTGCAACGTGCGCCGTGTTTGTATGGCTGCTTTGCCTGCATGTATTTGGGAGAGTAAGCTCTATTAGTTCGACGCCTTCCCATCGTGTCCCCGCAGGCTCACTTTCCTCCAGGAAAGAAAAACAAAATCATAGATATTCATCCTCGCAAACCTTGCAATCCGAGCACATAATGCAATCTCAGTTGTTTTGGAGAAGCGGCCGCCAACACACCCTGAAACCTTGGCAGTGGGGCCTTAGAGACAAGTGAATAAGTACAAGCTGTACACTGCAGCCTGCACACTGGTAATGTGCACAGATTGTGTCGGAACTCTGGCTGCATCTCAATCGCGGTTGAGCTTCGCGTCTGTCTGGTGCTTTTTTAGGAGGGCTCATTTCAGGGATTTCACTTCCTACTTTGTGCTAGGGCCTTTCCCTATGTTAAAATGTACACGCAATCGGCAGTCGTCTGTTATATATATATATATATATATATATATATATATATATATATATATATATATATATAAATACACACACACACACACACACACACACGCACCCACCCATATATTATATACGATAGGGATGTCCCGACCTTTTCTACTGCTTGTGCGGCAGTGGTTTAAAGCAAAAACAACATATATATCGATATATATCTATATATATATATCTATATATTTATCGATATATGCAGCTTAAAATAATATTACAAATAAATTACATTTAACATCAATAAATATAACATTAAAAAACAACTAATATTAAAAATAAATACTGTGTGTGTTTATTAAATTATATTTGTATGTATATGTGTTTTTACGTGGCTGTTTTTATGTATTACTGTACTGAAACTCCTCATTTGGGTAACTGAAATTACCAGGAGTGAGTTTTTACCATAGAATTAGCAAATCACTGGCGTCGGGCAGAATACTCCATCCATCCATCCATTATCAATACCGCTTATCCTCACAAGGGTCGCGGGGCGTGCTGGAGCCTATCCCAGCTGTCTTCGGGCAGTAGGCGGGGGACACCCTGAATTGGTTGCCAGCCAATCCCAGGGCACACAGAGACAAACAGACATCCGCACTCACAATCACACCTAGGGGCAATTCAGAGTGTCCAAGCATGTTTTTGGAATGTGGGAGGAAACTGGAGTACCCGGAGAAAACCCACACAGGCACGGGGGGAACAGGCAAACTCCACACAGGGAGGCCGGGGCCAGATTCAAACCCACGACCTCTGAACTGTGAGGCGGACGTGCTAACCTGTCGACCACCGTGCCGCCCGGCAGAATACTCATACCCCCTCGCCCCCATCGCTTTTCAGCAGACCCCTAAAACGCCATGTTTGTTCAACCATTAACAATGCATCATCAAAGAGAGCAACCAATTTTCAACACTCAAGTAATATAAATTGTAAAAATAAATCAGCACATTTGCGGGGACTGACGAGAAGTACAGATTTTTGAAAAAATATTCCATTGACCTAATCTGTGTTTTGAAAAAAATATTCCATTGACCTAATCTGCGTTAGGTTCAGACACACTCATCCAACTGGCCTTTACCCACACTGTTACCATAAATTTGAAATAAGAGAATAATATGAAGTGTTGGTAAAATGAAAAACAAATAATTTCAAGGTCTAGCCCATGTAAGATTGAATGAAGTCCCAATACTTTTGTCTATATGGTGTCCCAAAAGACAAGTGCCATGTTGCAAAACAGTTGACCTGAATGATCCCTGTGACCTCATAGGCTTACCCGCAATGTTTTAGTAGGCTGCAGAGAGTAAACCAAGCAACATTTAACAAGCTATATTTGACTCGGTAAAAGTGCACTTGTGTATATGTGTGTGGGTGTGTTTTGTCACTGCAATGATGGGGTCTCGCATAGACTCAGGTCAAAGGGCAGGTGACCTTTGTGTTGTGCAATAATTTACGGTGAGTAGATTACTGGTCACCAGGCTTCCATTGTTGGCCATAAATCCTTGTTGGTTCGACAAGCAGATTTGCTTGTGTGGTGATTATTGCAGAAACAATCAACTTGTGCTTGCCAAATAATTTTAATTCCCTCGTGATGATTAGAAGCATATCGGTGGCATGCTTTCCTTCACCACCTACTCAGTCTTAGCAAAAGCGTTTTAGGCAATTTAGGCTTTTTTTTTTCAAATGCACTCTACAGCCAGCACATTATGGCCACCTGCACAATCTAATGAGATCAAATTCAAGACACTGCACAAAATAAATAAATTAATAAAAATAAAAAGGGGGGATAATAAGGCTCGGTTTTACTGCAATTGTGTGTGTTAGCAGAGCAAGTCTTTCCAAATAACATTTGTGGCCTACTATTGTATCTCCCATTTAATATCTGCGAACCAAGATGTTTTGTTTGTTCATGTTTACCCATTTGTTTCATTGTATATAGGTGATTTTGGCATGTCCCACACACAGCTCTGCTAGCTATAGTGTTTAATGATTGCTTAAATGATGAAGTCAATTTTTTAACATGAGTTCTATGTTCCACAACATTTTTTTTCTAAAACGAGTCATTTTGATCATGTATATTCTATTTTCACAATCATATTGAAAATGTTGCATGTATCCCTGAAATTGCTGTCCACGCTGTCATTATTGAGTAAGTGCCGCTTTAACAAACTCTCCGATGCATGCGTGTACGTTAGGAACAGAATTGAGTCTTTAGTCAACGGTGACCAAAACAGTGGTTAGTTGCAGACTAAATATTTATATTTGTGTTGTATAATTGTCTTATTAGGTGTGTAATAGGATGCAGTTAAGCTTAATGTCCACTCTGTCATAGTGACATATCAACTGATATAAAAACCTTTCAGAAATTCAAAATATATTGTTAAACATTACATAGTCAGCTTACAACTGAAACATGTTGCGAAGTGAAGGGCCACCATGTGCTCATTCATTGTTAGCAGTAGCCAAATATGTCCACCCTGTCAGAAAGCTCACATGTTTTACTGTTAGCAGGTATATGATCTGATTACAGTTAATTTATTAAACAAAAAAAAGTGTAGGACTTTGACGAACACACGTTTCTAACAGCGTAACTTCAATTTGTTTTGTTTTGAACATGAACTTCTATGAACATCTATGAACTTCTTTTGTTAGGCTTTTTTTGTTTTGTTTTTTTTTTCCTGAAAAAATGAGACGCTTGTGCTGGCTTACTCAAAAACAAATAATAAATCAATCAATTTCATTCAATAAATATGAAGTTTAATGTAAAATTTGAACCTTTTGGGATGAAAATGGGAATGCATTACCTTACCTTCCATTTCCATGCTTTATCCCACTTTAATTATAGTTAAATCTAATACAGTCGAGTACACACGACCAGATTTACCAGAAAGCCCTCGGTCTTCTTTCAAAATCAATATTTTTTTTTTATATTATATTGTACGGCAAAATAGTCACACAAATGTGAGCCATTAAAGATTGCAAATAGCTGTTGTGAACATACACACACAAAAATGTAATTTCATTGTGTTGAGAGAAAGAGATTAAAATATAATTTTTGGAAAGGGGGCGTACGCCTTTATGTTGGGCACTACAGCCGCATACATGCTGCATTTAAAAAAGACATAAGAGGCCGCATAGAAATGTAAGCCAGCACTTTACGCTTTAATGTGTTCCACTGAGAGCCTGCCAGGCTCTGCTGCATCCTCTTACACCTGTATGGTGGCTCTAAACAAAATGTTCCTGCCCTGACACATTCTAAAGGTCCTCCACTGGGAAAAGACATGCTGCTAATGCATTTAAATCACCCTCTCGCGCTTGCCTTCACACAAAGAGTTGGGGGCGGGGGAGGAAATGGACGAGGATTTGCGACTCTCATTGTGCAGGTGAACAAGTCTTGTAAAGGCCACTTTGAATTCCTTCTCTCTTGTTCCTTGTTGCCATTTCGCTGCTCTGACGTTCATTGTTTTTCCGTGCTAATGTTCTGTGTGGATCTCCTCCTTTTTGCCCCCTTGAGCTGCCTCATTTTGTCTCAGCGTTTGTCTCTGACGCCCGTCCGCTCCCCCCTAGCCTCTCTCTTTGTGTCCCCGTCCCTTTCTCTCTTTCTGTCTCGGTGTGAGGCGCTAATGGAATCATTACTAGCCTTTCTGTGTTAGACAAACAGCGAACACCTCCAATTACTACCCCCTTTTTCCCCTGCAATCTCCCCTCTGTATGCTATGTCTAACCTCGCTTTGTGTCTCCCTAGAATAGGGTTTTTCTTTCCTCATTGTCCTCACACTTTCTTATGATATTGGCTTCCTTTTTCCACCATACCATCTTTGTTAAGAAAATGTAGTACATTTAGCTTATTGAGCAGAGGTGGGCATTTTAGTCCGCTTGCCAGTCCGTCATCCGTCATCCGTCAGCAGCCAGGGTACCCATCTGTTATCCGTCATTTTTTTCCAAGCCAAATCAAACTGGAATCATCTGTTGGTCAGTCCGTCATGTTTTAACTGCTCTTCAGTCAGTAAACCTCAAAGATCCGACAATCCGTCCATCAACAAAAACAAAAAGGTCCAATAGATGAAAAATTCATTCATCCATTATCTGAACCGATTTGATTAAAATGGTAAATTAGGTGCTTTATGCACATCATAATGTGTCGGCTTGCTGCTCAAACAGCCTTACACTCATCTATATTTGACATTTCACATATACCTAGACTTATTTGCTAATCTGTTGAACTGTAAGTATGTGGCTGCTGCCGCTTTAACTCTTAAAAGTTTTACTTTAAATTGTGCGTACCTTAAGCAGAATTCTGTGCCACATTGGTGCCAAAGGTACAATCCCGGTGGATTAAAATGGTTCCTACTCCTTGTGCAAACTGTCTTTTAGCGGTTGGCAAACAAATTTTGGTGCACTACTACCACCTTCTGAAATGAAGTATATGGAGTGGAGCTGCAAAACACCGTTTCACAACCTCTAAAGACCTAACCCTACTCTCCAAAAAATAAAAATAGAAACGTAAAACTTAACTCACAAAAACTTCTCTTTATTGCATTGTATGTTATTCAACAGAGCTGGGCATTCGTCTATGCTTTAGTCTGTCTATGAGTTTCCGTCTATATTTCAGACCCGCCTGTTCGGTCCGAGTCAGCCAACCGGTGTCGAGATAGGACTTTACAACCGGCTTCGAGAAAGCACTTTACCGGTACCATGTTGCAAGCAAGTGCCTCACTCCTGACTCGCAGCCAAACAAATAAAAAATAAATACCACTGATATAATGACATGTGCCCCATTTTGTTTTATTTCACTGACCACCACGTTGTACGTGTGTGTGTCTGTTGTTTTTATTTGATGTTTTTTCCTTATTAGGCAGCGTGTTTGCTTGTGCGGCGCCTGCGTCTGACGTAAAATTATATTCTGGACAGCTATTGGCTGTCTCCGATGAGGGACGGACTGGGACCACCTGGGTCGGCCGGAAATACCGCCTAGAAGTTAGACACGGATAGACGATGACCAGTTCTATTTTTCAGTAGTGGCAGTCAAGAAAGACACATGTTGCTACAGAAATAGGTCGTGAGCGATAATCATGAGGCTTCAATTGAATGGACCGGCAAGGCGTGGATTGCTTATAAATTTTTACAACAATATATGCTATTTTATCCATTTGTACACTTGAAATTCTAAATATTGTCACGTAATGTTGTATATCGTCGCTGTGTTTTTCACAGGACAGCGACGATATACAATACTTGACGGCATATAGCTGTGTCTCGCAACTGTCACTAACACAAAAGTGGATTTCTCGTGCGTGTGTGTCCCTCCCCCTCACGTCGCAAGATGATTGTCATTGGCTGGCATTAGCTGCAGATCAACACCAAACTGAAAAGGAGGTATGTGGTTGGTTGGACTGAGTTTTACAAGCAACACACACGTGGAAAGTTCACGTGACTGATATTGTCCATATTTCGATATTAACTTTTCAGACCCTCTTTTAACCTAACGTTTGAAACAATTTGAAAAGAAAATATAAGTAAGTTCCTTCCGTGAATGGCTGTGAAAAGACAAATACATATGTCAATGGCAGTGAATGAGTTAATATCTTGAATGTTCATATCTCGATGACAATACGACAGTGATATATCGCCCAGCCCTACTGGCTAGTGATATCCCAAGGTAGGGAATCTAAATGGAGAGGTGGGGGGGAGAGAAAAGAGAGAAGCAAGGCACCCCACTGTGTCCAGTCACCGGTTGTAACTCTGAAATTCAGACTATTATAATTATGACCATGCATGACTGCTTCTACTGTTACTACTACATATGTTGTTATTTTGAAATGCTACTCCTTCACATCGTCGCACTCTGAAAGAGCCAATATATCAATAGATAGATAGATAGATAGATAGATAGATAGATAGATAGATAGATAGATAGATAGATAGATAGATAGATAGATAGATAGATAGAGATTGTGTAATGCTGTTATGTTTGCCTGTGTTATATCACTGGGCCGCTTGTGAACCGAGGTGTGCGTGCTAAACAACACCGTGGCTCCATCATATCAAATCATAACTGATGCGTTTTGTCACTTCATGGGGACTTACACAATCTCTCCCTCACTCCTACTCAACCATCATTTGCACACTCCAGGAGGCCACTACCTCTTTCAGACAAGCTTGTTAGTCTCTCATACATTCTGTTCCCAGCCGCCATTACTCCCTCCATTCCTGCTTTGCACTCCTTCGCCCTCTCCTGCTTTCTCCCAGACGGCAGGGAGCACAGTAAAATCTCTTCTCAGACCCCTTTAAGCCCAAGGGGTACACGTTGAAGGGCAGGGGTGTGTGTTTGCATGTGTGTTCTGTCCTCTTCTGTGTCTGACAGCGCCAATTACTGCCCCAGATGGAGAAAAGAGAGTGGAGAAGGACAGACACCTGTCACCTCAACACAAGTCCTCACAAGACCTCCTGGCACTCTCTTTTCCTCAGCAGGCTGCAGTACTAAAGCTCGGCGCGGCACTTCTTTTTGTTACATACGCCACTCTATTTACCAGCTTTCTCCCCGTGCAATTGGCATCTGTTTGGTGTTGCAATAATGGTGTAACAACCTAATTTACAGGAAGAAAGTAAAAGACGGCAATCCATTCAGATTCCTTTTCGCTTTCTGAAAAGCTGGACTAAAAGCAAATGCGTGACTCAGTGAGGAACTCAAGGCTCAGGCACTGCTGATTGCTGATATACTGAATATACTGCATAGTCTGTATCTTCACAGAGATATCCATTTATCCCTTTGGGACATTATAAAATAGCGCTTAGACCAACCACAGTGGGACCTCTGCCAAGGCTTTGACATTTGTCACCTGCAAAACATCTATAATCGAAGATATTAAGAGCACAAGGGGAGATAAAGTTCCATCCGGAGCCACAATTCCCTCTGAACCAAGGGAACAAAGTGTTACACGATCCTATACAAGCACCACAAATTACAATGTGATCTTGATGAGATTTGACAGAAATATAAGCATCTGAACATGTTAAATGGGATTTTCCAGGTTAAATTGGCTTTGCTGCCAAGAGCTGCACGATCCGAATCTTAATTTGACATTGGACCTTCAGATCCTGCATACACAGAGCAAATTTTAACATTAAAATGATCTTTGGCCACAATGTAAAAGGCCTCAGTGGTTCAAATACATTTACAAACCCATGAAAATAGAAATATCACAAATTATGTTTTTTTTAGGTCCTTTGCGCCCTTACTTACAGTTCACAGAACACATAAGAACATCATCGTCATTGCTCTACTGTCCAACATTTTACTACACATTCAACTACAAATTATAAAGAAAACACAACAAACTGCAGTGCTATATTTCTGTAAATAGCGGCCTCCATTCTTCTAGACTGCATTCAAATGAACAATTTAATCTGAATTAAAACTGGTTTTCATCTTCATCTTCATTCATTTTTTTAATGTTCTGCGGAGTTAGTTTTGTCAGTTTGTTTTGCAGAGCTGGGCATCGTCCCTCCGTCCCCGAGTTTCCATCCTGCATATTTAATCTACCATGTTGTCCCGGTCCATCCCTCGTCGACGCCAGCCAATCGGCATCGGGAATGTATTTTTCACATCACGTAGGCGTCACGCGAGCAGACATGCCGCCAAATGAAGAAAAAATATCAAACATGAACAACTGACACGCACATACGCACAATGTGGTGATCGGTGAAATAAAAAGATGTAGATGTAAGAAGAGGCACATGTCATTGTGTCCATGGGACCGCAAGGTACACAACACTCTTTTATTTTTACTTTACCGGACCGTGGTATCGGTTAAGTCCTTTCTTGATGCCTGTTGGCTGACTCCGATTGACTGGGACCACGTGGGTCCATTAAATATGCAGGACGGAAACTCGGGGAAGGAGGGACGATATCCAACTTTGTTGTTTTGTTACAGCTTCAGCTGTTATGAAATGCGCTGGAAAAATAAAGTTGTAAATGGTGTAGGTATGGGGCTCTTGCCATATATCTGCATTTAATTGAGAATACAAGTGATTTGATTTATTCGTTTGAGTATTGCTACCTTAAAATGCCATGAAACAGTGACTCTCAAAAGTGGTGAGTGGCCTCCACCTAGTGGCACGTGAAAGAATCTCTGAATGAAATGTTCAAACTGTGCATAATGTTACTGTGTCTTAAGCTTTTTTTTCGATTAATCCATTACAGTACATTTGTTAACTAGTTCAGTTGTATTTCATTTGTAAGTAACATTTTCATTCGTAATTTAGAATGATTTGTTTTCAACATTCATCCAGTATTTTTTGGAGAGGGTACTTGATGATAAAAGTTGAGTAGCGCACTTCCAGCTGCGCCTTTTGCTGTCAATGCATTGCATATTACATTTTGCCTCGATGTTATAAAGTAGGTGGCCAAAATAGGACGGCGGACCGCCGATTCTGCTCTTAATTATGTTCATTGGAGACATTATCGCTGTAAATTTAATATCGATAAGTTCCCTGTAATGTTTCTTGACTCTAAAACTTCCAAGGTTCCTCCTGGACACACGCTTCACCCGTCCAACTCATAGTTTCATTGAAAGTGACGGATAAACCACCGCTATGAAAACATAACCTCCTTGGCAGAGAACCCGCCTATTAAGGGCTGGCCATGTGCAAAAATCAGGCAAACATCACTTTTACACACCGTAAAGTCCGCTTGGCTGCGGCTATGAGATCATAACTTTAGGGAGGCAACGCAAAGGTCTGCACAATGTCATTTACAGAAGAGTTTTGGAAAAAAATGCCCATGCTGAGAGGGGAATTTTGCTTTCCGTTTGTTCAGTGACGGCCAGCGATCAAAGGGCTGCTTCTCAGCTGTTAGGGCAATCAGACTTTGGCTACGGCCACAGGCCAGAAAGAAAAGAAAACTTTGTTTATCCACCTCGGTGAAAAAAAGGGACAAGCTAAAGGTTATAAGACATGGATTCGGTAAGGCTTTAATCAAGATAGGCCATTAGATACACAAGATGAAAGCTGGTGCACTTAAAAGGCCTGTGCACATGCACGAGACGCACAGACGCATGTACACAGCACACGTCATATCTCATAGGAGGATTACAGGCTGCGTTCACAATACAAGGTTTTAGCAAAGAACAGATGTAGAGAAAGGCTAATCTTCACCTGTAAAAGAGATCGAGCTCATTTACAGGGAGCAGCATGCATGTGTGTGTGCACGTAAAGCTCAGTGGGGAACCTGCTTCACTTCATTGCCTCTCCCACACAGAACCTGAATTCTGTCTCCATCCCACTAGCCGTGTGTGTGTGCGTGAGTGTGTGTGCTTGCTTGGTAAAGTGAGCAATTTTATGTTCACTGCGTACAGACGTTTGAAGGTCAATGCACTCGCCACACACACAACCCCTTTCCGTGTTCACACACATGCTGTTCTTTGGTTTCTGTGCTCCTTTCTTGATGGCAGCTTGGGGAGCTTGAGAGCATGAAAGTGAAAGGAGGCAAGGAGGGGGGCGGCAACAAAAGGATTTAAACAGCAAGTCAAGAAGCGCTTGTGGATATGCACTAGATGTAATATGTTTTTTCCTTCATAACTTTGGTCATTATGGCCGTAAGCTGTTGAAAGTGTAAGGCCCTGGCAACTCGGTCGATACTGACTGAGCTGTCGCGTAATGCGTGGGTTTTGACAACTCATTTTCATGAGTGGCCAACCGTCCGTCGCAGGTTCACAATTCTGCAGATCTAACAGCCAATCAAAAATGCAAATGAGATACTACGATAAAAAAAATACCGTTAAGGCTTTTACGCGTAATTAAGCCCAACCAGCCAAATATTCGTGTGCGACGTAAACATGCAACCGCAAAGTAGCAGCATTGCAGCAGTTACATTGCTTTCATTCAATGTTCATTGGGGGTGTGGCGCTCTCCAATAAAAGACAATTCCACATGTATCCGATGCATGGGGTATAATACGGTTCAAGGACGGTTCATTTTAACGTGAAATGATTCACTTCGGTTCGATTCAATATGGAACAGCTGAGTTCAAGAGAGTGTGATGCGATGAGTTTCTCGTCGTTTTACACGATCAATGACCTTGTCAGTACTGTCACACCAGCCGAATATTCAACAAAAGCAATGTACACAAAACCTAAACTACAGTAATAATATAATCATACATCTCTATTCATAATGCAGCACGAGTCCCATCACATTGGCAGTTCGCAAACAAGAGGTGCACAGTTGTATTTCTTCTTGTGGGACATGTTGTATAAAGCCGTTATACTGTAGATAAGAGAGAATCAAGACTGGAATCTCCATTAACCAGTATGAGGGTGCTGGGGTCAGACATGTCACGTTGGTACCATGCATAGCGTCACTCACTTCTGTTACAAGCTGAGACTTAAAGCAAACAAGCAACTGTAGCTTTCTAACACGCTGAAGGTTTGCCCGTTGGCGAGTAACACACATACAGACAGATTGCTTTAATTCGACCCCAGGACTTATTTGGCTCCATGTGGAGTCTCACTCCCCATGACCGTCCCTTCACAGACACTCCAACAACTGCAACATTTTCTGCTCAACAAAAACGAGGCTGTTGCAAAAATGCTGCCTGTTAAAGGTGCAAAACAACAAGCGCCCCACGGCTGTACCATCGCAGTCAAGCAGCGACAGGCCGATGCGACATTTTCCTCTCAACAAAATTAGGCTGTTGTATCCATGCTGCAAAATTACAAGCACTGATATTCTCATTCAATGAATGTCATGGTCACAAATGCCGAAAACAGTCTACATGAACATTAACTGACAGAAAAAGTGTGAAAAATATAAATTAAAGACAAGAATTAGTGGAGCTCTTGCGTCAGACTGACAACTCCTTTGAACTCCCCAATAGAACAATCTGGCCGGTTCAATAAAAGATAATTGAAGAGTAGGCCCTATAAGGGGCCACAAAACCCAGTACAGGTCACAGTTTGTCCATTGTAGCGCGGCGCAACTGAATGGCTTCGTGTGTGGCGAAGAATCAATACCTGAATTTTTTTCGCGATGGTCCACGTAAGTCGCATTCTGGAGTTTTTTCATCAAGAAGAACATTAGTGATTTCTTCCCCCAATGTGTTCCCACAAAATGAAAGGCATAGAGTTGTCCAGAATGTCTGAGAAATTAAGATGTATCTGGAACTAAAGACTTTAGCCAAACCCTTGATTGATTAATTAATTGATAAGCGGTATGTTCCAAAAATGGAACAAGAAAAGGCTTGTCATCTCTATCTTCTACCTGTCTGTACAACCCTCTCAACCTGCTTTATCTGTCTGGCAACACTTTCCACAATACCACACTTAATTTTGCCTTTATCTCCTTTTTCTAAATGTCCGTCTCACCTCCATCCCACATTTCACTACCCATTTCTCATTTCCCCTCCTTTGTGTTTGAATAAATGACACACGTGGTTACAAAGGCTTCGGCACTCACGTTATTCTCACCATACAATAGTCGCCATCTACATGTGGCTTTGATGCAGACAATGTCGAATTACACGGTGCCTCAAAGCTCACAGCCTCTTTCACCACGGTGGATCACCTGCCACACTCGAGCGTGGTGTTGGTGGGACTAAAAGCAACGGTCACGGTGTAACCCAGAGGCACGAATGCGGCTCAGCGAGCTGTGAGCAAATCCTGAGAGAAAACTGGGAAAAGCAGGACAAGAACCGAGAAACCGTTAACACGTGTGTTTCCATCTCCCGGAGCCTTAATATAGCCTTATCCCCCACAGACAGGGGGGCTACGGAGGCACAGAGGGGAGACTCCTCTGGGTACAGTCGCCATTAATTGGCTGTGATTCATATGCTGCTGAGTTCCAGTTAGTTAAACAAGCGCACATTTCTGTAGTGTTGAGTCAGTTTTAGCTTTGCTCCATTTAAGATCTAAAGGCTTTTCAAGATGGCAGCTCATGAGAGCCAGCAGGTCTGGCAAGCAGGAAGCATAGACACAGGAAGGTGGCCATTGACCCTTTCCCCTTATTCCTCTCCCTCTTTTTCTAGTGGATGGCTTCCAGATGTACGATCAGTCTGTCAGAAAGATCAGGCCAGCGTTAACCAGCCAAACATGACATACAAATGTAGTAGCGGTCAAAGTCCAATTTGTTGAGGCTTTAGTTGGTTGAGTAGCCGGCACCAACCATCTCCTTGCAACAAGCTGATTGGCGGAACAGATTGATGACTGCGATGTGAAGTCAGCGCCCACCAAACAACTGTAAAACATGTAATGACAGCACAAAGTTAGCAGAGGAAGCAAAGGCTGAGAGTGCTATGGGAGCCATTCCATTCAACATATGAAGGTGCAAGCAGATTTTCTTGGCATGACGGCTGTAGTATTATTCCACAGCATGGAGACAAAAGCATTTTTGCGATTTTTATTTCCTCAAATGATGAATACACATGCCGGCACGAGGTACACTTATAATGGCTTATTGACTTTTGTGTTCTGAAATGCACTTTTCAGACAAGCAAACAGGAAAGCAGTTTATTCCTCTCTTTTCTACCCGCTGATGAGAAAATCCTTCCAATCAGCTGCAAGTGAAATGTTGATACATGGCCGTGTGATTATTCCTGGATAAATACAGAAATAAATGACATTGGACAATAACAGACAGTCATACATTTTCTGTCAATACTGAGAGTTAGAACTGAACAGGAGAAGGAAAAACATAATTGAGAATGATAACATTTGCAATATACTTTGTACAATATACACAACGGTGAGGCCAATTTCACAAACTCATGGCATGAAGAGATGTTGTGGAACACCACAAATGTATTGCACAGCATGAGTTGTGAACTCATGGCTCTCAAACTGTGAACACTCCGTCGCATCAGAATACCTTAAAAAACAAAACAAAACACTGCCTAAATCCTACAGTGAATGTATATGTCTTCTTAGGCAACCCTGTGAAATTCTTTTTTTTAAATACAATTTTAAATTCTGTCCATCCTGCATTTTAAGGTCTTGCACAAAAGATGAAATATTTCAGAACTGATAAGGCTGAGAAAAGTCCTGTACAGTGGTGCCTTTACTCGAAAGTGACCCGACTAATGAACGTTTCACATACGAAATGTTGAAGCGACACATGTAGGCAGACAATACAACAATACACCCAAGACATATAGTCTTTATCTTCTGCAAAAAATGACCAACATTACTATTATTACAACTTTCTGAGCTAAGTTTAAAACTTTTGTTCGTGTGTGTTTCTATGTTCGTATTATACACCTCTTGGTGGCTGAGGCGCCTACACCAGGAAGAACGGATTAATGGTATTTCCATTCATTTCAATGGAGACAGAAGATTTCAGATTGAGGGCCGAATTAATGTAAGGATTGCGTGGATTTTGCATGGCGCTTACCAGTAAAATTGCGAAAAAAGATCGCGACTATTCACAAAGCATGTGCAGATGGTGAAATGCTTTACTAACCATGCTGCTAAGCAGAATGTGTCTCGTCTCAATGTACCGGTGATATTTACTCACCGCTATGCAAAGTAGCACCATTGATAAACATCTAATTCACTATCACCAGCGCTAATAGCCACACATAGTTTGCAAATAATGTTTTCAGAAACATGGTGCAAACTTGGCACTCCTCTGCGGAAGCCTTATCATGGCAGCAGTAGCACGGGAACATCTGGCCAATATGAGGGAACGCACTGACAAGTATAAGACATTTCATCCAAAATTATGCCGCACACCCCCCACCCCAAAAACGCCAACAAAATAATTTTGAGACATAGAAAATTTTATGTGCGAATGCACTGATATGCTGTTGACATGTCGTCCAAATGTATCAGTTATCAGTGCCCGTATTCATTCTTTTTTAATTTGGCCATTTTTGCTTTGAGGTAATGGTCAAATAATTTATTTAACTCCTCAATGAAGGCACCACTGTACTAAAATATAGATTTCTTTGTTGTTGTTGTTGCACATTTACTGTATATGAGTCGTTGACTCTCTCAAAATTCACACAAAAAGTGCACACAACGCTCCTCTTTATCAGTGAGTTTTAATGCCGTAATCATTCAAGGGTGACAGACATTGTTTTGTATACACATATTTGTCGGTTGTAAAAAAAATTAAAAAAAAAAACTCCTTTGGTCCTTGGTGCAAAAATGGACACAAAGGAACCATCAATGATACCACTTGACTTCCTGCATGGTGCAAAATGAACGCTTTGATGGCAAACCCATTTCAAGTGGAGCCATTTCCCTTTTGCTGCCACATCAATATTACACGCTCACTCACAGAGAAAGACGGCAAGAAGTCGGCCTTCCACTTGACAGGTGCACACTTGTGGGTCCGTTTTCACGTATGTGTGTGCTTCCGAGAATCAGACACGGGGCTCGTTTAAACCTCCGCCTGAGAGAATGAATTATTGAGCGTGATGAACTGAAAATAACCACAGTGAGGAGAGGACATCCTCCCACTGGCACTCAGCTGGTCGTGATGGGCCAGATGACGTTTTGTGTATCTGCATCATGGGAGACAAGAAACACGTGTGTGTTGAACTCATTTCAATATCCTTACACTACATGTGCGGCTCGATGACATTACGTGAGCTATGCCTGTGCGTGAGGGTCTGTCCAGTTCCATTCAAAATGGGAAAGGTGATGCTTTGGAAAAGGAACAGACGGAAGAATAAGCTATTCAGACTGTGAACCAAGCTCCCACCAGACCTCTCCTGTGGGCCTGTCAGGTTCTCTCTCTCTCCCTCTGTCTCCCTTTCTTTAGTCATCTCTCGCCCATGACCCCTCACTCACGTACACACACACATGCACACACCTGGCATGTATTTAAACTTTTTTTTTTACTCCGAGATAATCACCTCTACTTGAAATTAGTGCGCCATCGGCTTGGATTACTGCCAGCATGGCATGCGCACGTGTGGGTGTGAGTTTGCTTTAATTGTACTGAAATGGAGCTTTCTGTCCGCGTGAACGTATGTGGGTGTGTGGGTGTGTGGGGGGGGTGCGTGTGTGTGCGTGTGTGTGTGCGTGTGTTCGTGTCCCTGTCAGCGAGAGGGTAAATATTTGCGCAGGAACTCTGGAGAAGGTCAGGGTCAACATATGACGGACAGCCCACTGGGAAATAAGACACACGCACGCGCACGCGCAACGAATCGAATGGGTGGCAAGGAGAGAACATAAAAAATAGACAGGAGGGCAAACAGAGACATGTAGAGGAGAAAAACACAGTAGCAGCATCACAGATGAAAGACAGAGATGGACAGAGGAAAGAGGACGAGGGCGAGCTTCATCCAGCGGTTCCCCTCCACCGCTCTCAGTAATTGGACGGCTACATTGAAGACCTGCACAGTGTACTCATGTGCTTCATGCGCTTGGACATCATGAAGCGTTTCATATCCGGTCTGAGCGCACAAGTTGGAGAAGTCATATGAAGCCATAAACACTGAGAGGGTGTGCGTGATGAGGTGTCAGTCAGAAGGTTTCCGTCCGAACACTACACACACAAACCTCTTGCGGGTTCACTTAATTGATGCCATACTGCTTTACACAATACACCACCACTTTTTTTTCTGCGAATGAATGAAAGAGTGTAAACTACAAAGGATGCAGTTACAATATACAGACTTGAATATACAAAGTAAATGACAGAATTAAAATGTATATATTTTTTTCTCCCACATCTGGGATAATATTCTTTTACCCACATCAAAGTTGAAGTCCAAACATCTTTCTCCATGTCTCATGTATTCATTTACTGTAGATACACCACAAAAGTATATTTGATCTTTTTTTTCAAAAGCGGTAGGCACCATATCTAAATGGAAATGCTTTGTGGGAGTTTTTTTTCCTGCCAAGATCCACTCTCGGATGGGGAATGATTAACTTACTGGATTTCAGCCGCAAATGACTTCATTACAGGATTTAGTGTATTATACTAAATATTGTATGTACAGCTCCTCAATCACAAGTTCTGATTAAAAAAGAAAAAAAAATCAGTGATCCAAGAGCATTCATTATAACACAGAGGTGGGCAGTCCGACAGACTAAGTGACGGACTTAACTGACTGACGAAATGACGACTACAATTTGGTTCGTCACAAAAAATGACGGACTGATGAATGATGGACCAGCCAAATTTAGTAAAACCTCTGCTATAATTTATGTAGGCACTCAACATCCTCATCATTATACACCTGTACAATTAAATAAGATAGAAAATTTACTTTACAATACGTACAGGGATTTTAACAACACACTCCGCTCATACAAATAAACTGTGTACATTAGTCAAAAAATACATTTTGTACTCAGCCTTCACTTTGAACTTCATGCTTTTTGGCTGTTCGAATGCAGCAGTGGCCTTGGCTGCGTGTTTCCTGTTCCTGACAAACTTCCGACACCATGTAAAGTGCGTACTAGGGATTATTAATGACAAGAGCCAAACCAGTCAGTCCAGGCTGCAGCGGTGTCACTTCCGTGACTTGCTGCCACTCAGTACTGCATGCGAGATGGACACTGCCATAAGCAATTGCGGATAATGAACACGTCTCACAATACGTTTCACGTCTCCACTCCATGTCTGGCGTTCTGACAACATTCTCATCCTTCTGAGCATCCTGATTTTTGTACAACTTTAGAGACTCTACAAGCGTTTCTCAATTCTGAATTGTACAACCGCACACTTAGTACTTAACCGACTGTAGATGATGCAACTTATGGAAAACTTTCCCCAGAGAAGTTTTAAATATAACACAATCAATTTAGGACAAGAAGTCATATTGGTGCAAGGGATCTAGCATTATGAGAGCATTTATGTGTGCCTTTTACATGGCATTATGTTGTTAAAAATAGGTATGAGCGCTAGTCTCAGCAGAACACTTGACATCTCTATTCCCCACGCAAACACACTGTCATACACACAGCCGCATGTAGTCACACAGCACATTCCTCTGCAGCTTTTTGCAAGCTGACACTTCAATATCGGCAAATCGCTGAGAAACCCAAGTGATGATTACTTGCATGCACGACAACAACATCGTCAGACTCGGTGTTGGCTGTTGTTAATGTGGCACCTACGTTTGTTTAGCATGAAGACATGTCAATTCTCAAGTGTAAACATGTTTCACGGCAATATGCAATTGAGCACAAACACGCGCAGCGATGCGACCCTAGTGGCCGTAAAGGATGTCACATTCAATCTCGTCACATTTCTCCACTGACGCTTGATGTATCAATTTTTAAGTAGCTGCCCTCGACTAACGGCTGGGCAGCCTACACACAAACCCGTTCGCACACACCCGCTGCTACTTTGCTTCGGGAGCTGTGGCACTCAAGGGGTACTAGCAGGGTTCCATCTCGAAATCCCGTTGCCATGGTGACCATTATGGAGCTCATCTCCTGGGGGCCACCAGGCTTTACACAACGTACCTCTCAAAAGAATACACAAACACATACGCATTGAGTCGCAGACTCAATACATCTCATGCCCACCCAACACTAACTCCCCCCCACACACACACACCCACACCCCTACGCGCACACACACACTTTTCTCCCTTTTCAGTGCTTTGTGCCAAACCTGATGGCGAGCCAATGTTTGCTTTGAACTGATTGTCTTAGAGGGCCAGGAAAGGAGCAATTAACAGTCTCACTAGCGCCAGAGTCTGAAGTAGACAAGGGAGCACACAGTCTCAGCACCCACCTGTTTGGATGTAATTACAAAGTATTGACCGTGAGGTATTGGCTTTGTGCTTGTGTGCATTTCAACATTTGCTTATAAATCTGCACGGGACCTTTAACAACTCATTTCCTAGTCCGTAGGACACGTACAACTGCTGTCATTTGCACAAGTAAACTCTTGTCATAATACCAGTACCGTGTAAACATGCTGTACTTTAGTGTACAGCTTGTGTGAGTATACCCTATATTGTGGTCGATCACAATATATCGGGTATCGACTTACAAGGCGTTCCTTGGTCGATTTTCATTGTTTCGAAACATGATTTATCAATAATTAATCCCGCACAATCAACTTAATCATTTATCGCTCTCTATAGTATGTTCATTCCTGGTTTTAAGATAATACAGGGTGACCCCCCCCAAAAAAAAAGTGTTTTTAACAAACTTTTTAACAATCCAATAAAACCAAGAGTGATGGGAGAATAGTTTTGTATTTATAGTAATTGAAACTTAAAACATGCCATTTAAGAAACAATGATGGAATTTTCTTTTTTTTTTTTAATTACGTCCTGTATATGGCATCATCCTGTATGAATGCATTAAAAAATGCCCGTTTTTTGGGGTGACACAATGTTTTAGCCAAGGGTAACTAAAAGGTTCTGCTCCCTCTTCAAACTGCTGTGAGCCAAATTGCCATTGTAGAAGCTTGAACATATGGAGAAAATTCAAATATGGAAGCATGTGTATCTGTGTGTGAATCTTGAGCAACATAGGCACGACCCTCCAAAATTAACAAAGTAGCACCTTGCAAAAGCAATTTGAAAACAAGCAGATCGAATTCAAAACTGGTGTTGTTTAAAACATCAACATTTGTGTTTGAAAAAATTGGAACAATGCTTTGTAATCAACTTAATTTGTTATTCATTTTCGGATATTAAATTGTTAATGTGTGTTTCCCAATAAACTTTTATAATAATGCTAAAAACTTTCATTTAATGTCGGGCTTGTGGTTTTCATAAAACCAAGAATAAATATGAATAACCGTGAAGGATATTGGAAAGACAATAATTAAAATGATCCAGTTCCCCATCCACACTCAACTTGAACTAATAAACACAACTGTGAAGTGACTTGCAGCAAAAGCACATGATAGGAAGTTAATAACCCATACAGTCATTCATCAAGCAAAAGCAATATTAACTTGAGAGCAGTGGAACAAGCAAACACTGACATTTCTTCACCTTTTTTCGGCTAATATGGCTTCAGCGTTAACAACATTCTGCTGGTTTTAAGCACCTCCAGACGTCCCCTGACACAGAGCAGCTTTATAGTTTCAAAGAAATTGTGTTTCTGCAAGTTTGACAAATGCGCTCTGGTTTCATCTTAGTTTAAGTCACTATTTGTGACCGAAAAATATGTCTCTTTTGCTACGTACTGTTCCACCTCCTTGCTAGTAACACTCACATTTACACCTAAGGACAATTTGAGTCTTCAATGAAGCTAACATGCATTTTTGGGGAATGTGGGAGGAAGTCAAAATACCTGCAAAAAGACACACGCAAGCATGGGGAGAACATGCAAACTCCAGATAGGAAGGCCGGAGCTCGGATTCAAACCTCCAACCTCAGAACTGAGAGGCGGATGTGCTAAACACTCAACAACCATGCCACGGTTTTTACAACAGTCCCTTATAAGTACATTTAACATGTAGGGAGAGCCCTGGAGAAATTAGAAATAATTCTTAATTTGCCAACTGCTCACAGACTCGTGTGGATCCGGTGGAGACAGACATGCTGTCCCCTCCTCATTCGGCACGTGTGTGTCCTGAGTAGCTCTACTACATCATATCTAAGAGCTATCGATTGGCATAAATACAGAGTCTCTCTGGTGACCAGATAAATATTTAATAAGACACTGGATCTGAGGCCATTCTTTGTCGTTGGAAGAAACATACTCACGCCGCCGCATCCGCACACAGCCCCTGATCTCACAAAGAGAAAATCATTGGGCATTTACTGGCACAATAGCATGTCACATGGGTGATACCCTAATTAGCCACAAAGCAGTACAGTTCAATTCAGCTAGCCACGGCAACATTTGTGAGAGTCAGTCATGATTTTATGTCACTTGCCGGGATGGTGTTGGAAGTGTCATGGGGTACGCAATGTAACAGACAGATTTGAAAATGTAATCTAGCAATGTAATCCAAGTACTATGATATTAAAGTAATGAAACTTGACTACTTTTAATTACTTTTGGAGCACTCCAAATATGTATTCCATTACTCTCCAAGCCTGGTGATGCATGTACAAAGTAAATAGTGCGACATCACAATATCACGCTGTACTGATTTGCGTTTAAAATCTCACATTAGCTGCAGGAGAGGTGTTCTTTATACAATTATTTCTTACTCAGTGGGTGCCCACTTAACACATCATTATGCCGGGTGGAATATTGTTGGAGTGAATAAAGGTGTATTTAACCTGGTGCATACCTAATTTAAATACGGTAGGCTGTGGGTTAACTAAGATGCATTAGTTATTTTTTTTTAAATGGCTTTTCGTTAGGCTTGCATTAATATTTCTGTGTCTGTGTTCTATTAGGTAGTGTTAATGCAACCTGTCCGTAAACAACATTTGAAATTGATCAGAAGAAAAATGACTTTCCCAGCATGTTTAGATGTATTTTTAAATAGTTAGGCAGGGTTTTACCTGCATTCAAAATTGCGATGCCGCCACCCCCAGCTAATTGTGTACCCTCCTCCAGTCAGAGCGATTGATGTTCCACTGCGGCAGCACTTATTTTAACTGCGGTTGCAGCATTCGCCACTATGGAGGCGCTATATCAGGCCTGGCCAAACCGCGACTCGCGAGTCGCTTGCGGCTCTTTACCCAGTTTCATGCGGCTCTTAAAGCCCTTTCCGCTGTGAACTTGCAGCACGCCGTTGTCAACCCCATTCATGTGTATGTGGTGAGGGGCGGCACCACAGAATGCAGCGTTGCTAGGCGACGTCTTCCACGACAGCAAATCCCCTCGGATTGAAGCGTATTCTAATTTACGGCGGAGCCGTCGTGACGTCAGAAAGAGTTTCCAATAAGATAGGGGCTGCCAAGCCGTTAACTGCTATTTATAGGTAACGTCATGAGGACCATGGAGGAAGCCTTGATAAATAACGTGCATTTACCGTATTGAAAGATACATCATGCCTATTCTTGATTTTCCTTTTTAAAATGAGCAAAGACTACACTTTCTTTTGTAACAATAAAAGATACATTTCTCATCTAAAACAGTGGAAAAAGCCTCACTTTTTACTTCCTGGTCGACTACCACGTCAGAACTTCCAAATATGGGAATTTGATAAAGGGCTTGTCCGAACATGGCGATCGAACGGATTATATTCGGCAAGCGAGGTACCAGGTATGTGCATCTCAGGCATGCACTTTGACGCGATTGAGATGGCGAGGAAAAAACGTTGTGTAGTTATCTACCAAGTTCACTGTCAAAATTGAAGGGAAAATAAAAAATCAGAGCATAACAAAAATATGAAGTTCAACACAGGACATTTCAACGTTTTTGTTGTATGTAACGAATGAATACAACCCCACTAAAAAAACAAACAAACAAAAACAAAACATCAACACCAGCACAAATACACAGCAAAACTAGCATATCTTGTGAGCTCATATGCTGGTCTATGCTGGGAGGTTTTCTCCAGAGTCATTTTGCCTCGTATGTTTGGCATCATTTGAGCAAGGCTTCAGCACTACTTCAGTTCCAAACACTAACCAAGAATTTTCCAAAGGGGACTGACTCTTGCAAGCACAAGTTGCTCTCTTTGAACGGTCAGGCAGAAAAGTAGACAACATTTTGAGCCAGGAAAAACTCTGGTTAGGGCCCTCAAACAGCCTTGGTTATAGCGTAATGTTTTATCATTAAGGTTACTTCTGCTTTGTATTCTCATGTTTCAAATGCAAGTTTGGAGTTCTCACCCTTCCACAGCGTAGTTTTTGTATCTTAACTTCTACTCTCTAGTGTGACTCTTGTGTGCAAGGTTGTGTTTGTGCGTCTGCCTTTTCTTATTTGTGGCGACATTAATCATGAGGGAACCCTGTCAGGTAGCGAGTATCCCATGAGGGAAAAGAGGGCGGCAGAAGAAAGAACAGGCACTATGTAAGAGACATAAAGTGGGATGAGGTACAGCAGCAAGGCAAAAAAGATTGGGAGAGCAAAGCGCTACTGGAAGACGCCAAGTTTTTACACAGACTTTGATCAGGCAGTGTTAGGATGCCAGGCCTGGCAAGAGCAAGGACGCTCCGGATGAGACGCCCCTGGAGAATAGTTGCTAGCCCACCCCACTTCTACAGCTCAGCCAAAGCATACACACACACGCGCACACACACTGCATAACACATTGGCACCCATTATCTTGGAAGATGACTACAAGGAGGAAAGAGGCCAGAAAGTCCTCCATTTGAGAATATGCACTTCCTGTCCTTCCCTCCCCTTACCTTCCCTTTACTTTTGTTTTCCTCTTTTTTTTTTCAAATTTTTACAAACAGCATGTCTCCTGTTCCAGCGCTCTCTCGGGTCTTTGGGGGATTGTGCTGGTGGACCTTGCTCCCAATATGATGAATGTTTTGCCTAAAAATACACTCTGATCACGAGCGAACGCAGCATCCAGGTGGAAGAACTTACCTCCACTTTGAGAAATCACACTGCTTTTAGGCCACATTTCCATCCCTCTCTCTGCAGGTTAACTACTACTGCCTTGCATATATGTCGGGTGTATGTGTGCGTAAGTGTGTGTGGGGACGCGCATTAGTGTGATAATTTACAGCTTTCCTGGGATGAGTGGATTGTACCTTGATTAAATCCGTGACCTTCACCAATGGCACAAGCAATCAGCAGGCACACACACACGCACACACATTAGGAGCATACTGAACACACAAGTGTCAGGCACACCAACATACAAACAGTGCCAGGTGGATTCTACCGCATCAGTGCTCCAAGTTATTCTGCAGACAAATATGCATAAGCACACTCATGAGGGGTGTGACTCACAAACCCTCATTTTCATTTCATGGGATTGATTTGGTCACTGCATCACTATTTACCGCATGGAAGCATCGGCTTATAAGGATCAAAATACTATTTCTATAAATGTATACAAATAAACAATTTGTAAGCTTTACACAATCAGGATTTTGAAGACGATCATCGATCAGCGAGTTAAAAAAAAAAACGATAACCGATCACCGATCCGATCAGACGATGGACCAATCCAAGCAATCTATTTAAACAATGTGTTTATTTACCAAACAATCAACACCCACTATATGCGGAGGATTTGGGTCCGCCTGCCCAACGAGTAGTCAAATTCACGTATAATTGACACAGATTTAAATGCACCAGGACTTAATTGTATGAATTAAACCCGAAAATGCACAGAATGCAAAGTATCTGCTCATCCGAGCCAGCTGATCAGATCTGTGTAAAGTCTCACGATTTGTATTTAGATTACGAAAGAGGAATGTCTATTCTACTTCCTTGAGTCCAAAGTGCACAATGTTATTCCAGAATGCCCCCCATAAAATGACGAATATGCATCCAGTGCCAAGCAATATTCATGTTATGTTACTGCCAGAGTCGCTGTGGATGTGTATTTGTGCCTCCCCGATAGGCTGAAGGGCCAACGCTTATCCAAGACTAGTGACAGTTGAGATGCTGTTTGGCTGTTATTTCCACAGTACGACCCCGCGGTCTTCCCGCCTGTTGCAAAAAGATCTCACGTAGACCGAATGCCACAATGCATTAAATCAGAGTCTTGTTTTCGTGTCCGTTGCCATGGGTGCTGCACGACACATCGTATGGTCCGTCAGTTTCTCGGTTGCCTTCGCCACACCACAACTCCTCCGATTTTTGTGCTGTTGGTCACTTTTTGCAGAGAGTTTGAGTCTTTTTTCAGTGTGTTCCAAGGACTAAATTATAGAGTGACCATGTTTTGTTATCTAAGTTGGTTCTCCCAGCCAAGTAAGAGATACAAAATGATGATTATAATGTATACTCAATCATATTAGATTGACATTAAATGACAATTTTCAAAGTATTTAATTACTTTACATCATTTAGTATTTTGATGGTGAATCATTCATGTATTTATAATTCAGATAATATGAAAAATTAAAACATTAAAGTGATATCCTGTGGGGAATAAGAATGCAAGTTTGGCACTGGATTATTCAGTGCTGCAATAATGCAACACTTTCTTGTGTTACTTTATAAGTATAAATGGATGACACTAAAACGTGTTTTGTGTTAATTAGGAACCGTTTGAAGTCAACACCATAATATGTTACGGATGTTATAGTATATCGTTATTACCTAATATGTTTCTTACTGTCCATGTAGAATACCTTTTTATAAATGCATGGTAATACACAATAGGATGTCTGATAACAACATGAAAATTTAACAGCTGCCAGATTAGAATCAATTGTGTAATTAACATGACATTTACAAATCACCAACCAAAACATTTTGTCAATTAAGCTCAATATTGCCATGTTTCAGTATTGTGCTTCGCTACATGGAAAGGACAATATATTAGACACAGTTCAGATATGACATGATACACACAACAGTACTTTTTTTACATTTTCAAACCTATGAAATAAGAAAAGACAATTACTATACTAAGAAAAGTAAAATACAGTAACTTGTGAATTTAAAAAATGCACGATTGAAAACAGCAAAGTGGCACGGTGGTCAAATAGTTAGCACGTCCGCCTCACAGTTCAGAGGTCGTGGGTTCGAATCCGGCCCCGGCCTCCCTGTGTGGAGTTTGCATGTTCTCCCCGTGCCTGCGTGGGTTTTCTCCGGGTACTGCGGTTTCCTCCCACATTCCAAAAACTAGCATGGTAAGTTGATTGGACACTCTAAATTGCTCCTAGGTGTGATTGTGAGTGCGGATGTTTGTTTGTCTCTGCGTGCCCTGCGATTGCCTGGGATAGGCTCCAACACTCCCGCGACCCTTGTGAGGCTAAGCGGTATGGATAATGGATGGATGGATGAAAAGAGCAAAAAAACCACAATAATTATTTTGGTTGTGATTGACCAAAATGATAAACATTAAATTAATAAATGTGATACCGTCAGTCTACTCTAAATCAGTGTTGTTTTTGGCAGCCATTTTAATTTTAGTTCTCAATATCAAGAATACAGAGTACGGTCTTATTTAGACCAATCTCAGACTAGACTAGAGCATACGTCTTAAGAATGCTAGTCTCTTTGCGATTGGAACGGCCGTGTATTCCTTAACTTTAGCTCGTCATGTTATCGTCATGAAAAAAAAAGGGGGCGTCAACGATATCATTTCATTGTTGATGAAAACAACACTGCTCTAAATTGAGCATTTTCATCCTTGTGGAATTATTCCTTCTCATTGACTGTTATATCCAGTGATTGGGTATTTGATTATTATTATATATTTTTTCTTTTTTAGTCCTCATATTTTAGTCATCAATCAACTAGCATTACAAGTAGTAAGCATGAGTTAATTGCAACATTTATGGCATTTCAAGCAGCATTTCTTTGTCTTTGCAATTTATGTTTATTGAACATCATCTAGGCCTGTAGTGGCTACCTCGACTCCTATATTAACTTTGTGTTTGTATCTTTCCCCTCGACCCAGCATGCAGACCTGCCACCTACAAGGCCTCGGCCACAGACGCCTACTGCAACAAATGTCCTCCTCACAGCTCTTCCCCACAGGAGCAAGCCACGGAGTGCATTTGTGAGAAAGGCTTTTACCGAGCCGACAGCGATCCACGCTCCATGGCGTGCACACGTGAGTGAACCATATGCACGAGTAATAAGAAATAAACACACACACGCACACACGCATACAGATGAAAGTTAATTTCATAGCATGCTGCACCAAACTATGGCTTTAAGTTACAACTATTGGATTACATTAAATTTAATTAGTTTGTAATGTGTTCTTGTAAGGATTTACAGTGCATGACAGGTTTCCAATTTAAGGTTTCTAAAGAACCCATGCGTGCCGTTTCCCTTTTACTTCGCCTTTGCCTGTTCAACACACCTGACGCACACAAGAAACACACAAGTATCCATGTGTGTTAGCTGAGTGCTTGTAGTTCACTGTTCCGAGAGAACACATGAGGCTGATACTCATCTCAAGCACGTAGGAAATTTCTTGACCTTTTCATCTCTCACACACACACGCACACACACAGCCAACGGGATTTAACTCTGTCCGATGAGCAGGGAGGAGAGAATGAAAAGGGAACGCTACACGCAAAGAGACGGATTAAGATCGACAGAAGGATGTGTGAGGGGGGAGGCGGGAAAGGACAGTGACACAATGACAAAGACTGTGAGAGAAGAAGAGCACGAACCTTCCACATGGAAACACCCCAGAGCGCACACTCACAAGCGCAGACCCATTATCTGGTTATGGTAGATTACACTCATTAATCGTTGTAGCAGGTGAGATGTGACAGGTGTTATCAGCTGGAAATGACTAATGCCTCGTTCAAATATGTATGTTCCCCTAAATGGGAATTGGGAAGGAGAAGGAGAGAGAGGGGGGATGGATCAAACAAGGAGAAAAGGTGAACACATAAGTCACGGGGAGACCAGTGGAATGACACTTAAGACAGGGGAAAGGAATAGAACAGTAGGGGACTGCAGTGGGTGAGCACGGGCACATCATCTCATATGATGATGATGGACAGTTATGCGTGGTCGAGGAAAGTGTGTGATGCAGAAAAGGAAATGACAGAATTAGCAGGATAAATCAGTACGCTCCTCTGCCAGATTTATGACAGACAGCTTCAATTATCCCCAGCTTGGTTTCCCCCTCGTGTCCCTGAGATACTCACCACTGGGAAGGCTAATCAAAAGAGGACCAGGCTGTGCCAAGGATCCCCAGGGCTCAGTACTCACCTATGACCTGGTGACATGTCATCGGACTCAACGGTTATCTGTACTTGCATTTTTATTAATTTAGCACGTTGTGTTATCGTGCAGCCAGTCAGCCAGCCACTCATGACTCGTGTCCAAAGAGGAGAAATGGTAAACACTGAGTTTGGAATGTTCGATTGGCCTTAATGACGTTATAAGGTGTGTCAGTAAAGTTCCAGCAGTGGTGTCACAAGGCACGATGCAGTAGAACATGACAGTTCAGTTCAAAAAAGATTCAAGATTCAACAAAATCTCATAGCCACACATTCAACGATCTAATCCGTAGATGCCCTGCGACATTAGACAGCGAGCCTGCATAGGCTTTTGAGACTGCACATACGGTACATAGTACTTTAATAGTTTTATTCAACCATAAAAAGTCAGAGTAACGGTCAAGGAAGAAGTGGGTTGCTGAAGAGAGAGGACGTGGAGAATAAAAGAGAAGAGTGAAGGATCTAAGGTATTGAGAGGCTGAACTCACTTCCATTCATTTGAATGTACCCGGTGCAGCAAAGTCAGCTGAGCTCACCCGCGAACCTAAAGAGAATAGCACTATAGAAAGGATGGATTAATACAGGGTGTCTTTGCTTCACGATAGAGTTCTGTTCTGTTCTGTTCCTACATTGGCGACGTAACCCGAAAACAAAGTCAGAACACGCCATAGGCTATCACTAAAATACACTGATGCTGAATTAGTATCATCATAAGCATAATTATAGTAGATATTTGTATGAAAACACTTTGAGCACACACTGTAAGTAGAAAACATTTCAATGAAAAACAGTTTGGTGTGAACTGACTGAGTCTTCTTGTGCCGCTTGATAGCATATTCTTAAACTGTTGTGCAAACGAGTTCGTTGCACACTGCTCGTAACCTCATAAGTCGAGATCATCCTTAGCTGAGGACAGCCGTAATATTATTTAGGATGACCAGCGACAATATTAGGTACCACTTAGTAATCTGATCACATCAGCAAAGTGTGCATAAAAAATATGCAAACTCCACACAGGGAGGCCGGAGCCGGGATCGAACCCATGACCTCTGAACTGTGAGGTGGACGCGCTAAGCAGTCGACCGCAGTACTGCCCTCTGGAAACACATGCAGGCGTAATAATTAAAATAAACAACAACAAAAAAAAAACAATGAGCCTTACCAACCCTAACCCTAACTGAGAATGATTTATACTATACAGGATCTCATTAGTGTACCTAATGTTGTGTCCGGTGAGTGATAAACTGCTGTGGTGTTCAATGCGCCTTTAAATTGCACAGTTTTTCCAGCATCATATATCAAGATATCAGTGGTACCTCCAGCTACATGTTCTTAACAGGAGCTTGCTTTCTTGTGTATTGTTGTGCTACAGGGTAAACTCAGAATATTGCTGATAAGAATCCCAAACTTTGGTTCAAGGCGCTTCAGAAATAAATAAATATACATTTGTTTTGGTACCGAAACTGCTTGTGCATTCATGGTCCAGCTCTCATATGCGACTCACACACACCTGCTTGTCACTAAGAAACGCAGTGTCAGATTTTAGGTGATTATTAGCATTCATAATGAAACGACTAGCACGTCTCTGTGGTAATGTGACAGAGAGCCACAAAACAGTTCAACTCAAATGTGAAAATCTTACTCACTGTAATGAAGTGTCAACCTTCTAGAGTGATTGCCGCACCACTTTCCAGACGTCGACAAGTGTCATAATTCACATTTTAAGCTATTGAGAGTAATATAAAGTCTTCTAAATCAAAAGATATACCCGACTTGCAAGAAATTGACTCTCTCGGCACTTTCTATGGATCAAATGGTCATCATTTGATTATTTATTACCCGTAGTGTGGCAAAAACCCACAAATCAGCAAGAGCCAACTGAATACTGGCTATCAACTAATGTACAAGTTCACTGTAGTAATTTATTCTTTCAGTGTTACAATTATAACAACTATTTTAAAAGTTATTTATTCATGAAAGCATCTACCCTCAGCCTGTATTCGATTCATTCATTTTTTTGTTTATATGAATGATTTATTATGAGAAACTTGGTAATCAATTATATGCACAATAATAAAAACTCCAAACAAATCATGCTGGTGGCAACCTATGATGGGACAACAATTTACAATTAAATATAGTGCTTGACTCTTGTATGTATTCTGACTAAATTCCCGTTTTGCTATCATTGTATGTTACCTATATATTGTTTTTTACCCAGGTCCGCCATCTGGTCCAGAAAACCCGATCTCCACAGTGAACGAGACCTGCGTCACTTTGGAGTGGTCGTCCCCTCGAGACACGGGAGGACGAGGGGACATCACTTACAGCCTTCACTGCAGAAAGTGCTTTGGCGAGGGCAAACAGTGTGTGCCCTGTGGAAGCAGTGTCCACTTTGTGCCCCGACAATTTGGCCTCTCATCAGCCACTGTCGTTATCACAGACCTGCAACCGGATTCAAACTACAGTTTCATCATCGAGAGCCAGAACGGCGTGTCAGACTTAAGTCCAACCCCGAAAGGAAGAGCAGTGATTAATATTACCACTTCACAAACAGGTGAGTGACTTAGCGAGTCACGTGTTACCCATCGGTATCCACCTGTCGCGCAGTGGATCACATATTGTAGCTGCCTTTATTACATATATTAAATAGACGGGTAAAAATGGGCTTCCAACTATGCTTAGTCCGACTTTTTTTTTTAAATTTCCCGTCTATCTTTTATTGCCTACTGGGGGAGTAATTATTCGTATAATAATTACAATCATTTGATAATCATACATTTGCTGCTCATGATGCTTTCATAACCTAATCGCAAGGAGGTCAGCAGAAGTCAAGCTAACATTTGCTAATATGAAGGTGATTGCTGAAATTTCCTGCCACATTGTCGATTTCTCTTCTCATGTCTTACCACACATGTATTGAGTAATTTTCCACCTACATGCAGACACATAGACAGACAAATACAAGACGTTTCAACTGCCCTTTTGCTCACCCCATCCTTTAGAGTTGGAACGCCCATGTATGTAGGGATGTGAGAATAAAAAGAAGGGAGACGGAGAGACTTTTTTAGAACGCCTGCAAGAATTGTAGTGTACAGTTCTTCTCCGTCCTCCTTGCAAGCTTTAAAATTCAAAGAGAGTGTCTTCATCTCTTTATTTTGTGTGGTTTTCATACATGTCTATCTGATGAACCTACAAAATGGGCATCTGTCATAGGCGGATAGGCGGATCGGTCCGTCACATAGGCGGAATGCCCAGCTCTGGATATATACAGTACACCGTTTAAGTATTGCAATAAAGAGCACTAAGTTTAGGGCACTATTCTTTTTTTGCCCATGCCAGTTTTATTGTTTTGTTTAAAAAAAAACAAAAAACTGCTGCACCACAAAAACATCAACTCTTAATTGTCATTAGTTTTTTAGTAAAATTCAATTATTTCAGTGACTAGTGTGGGCTTTTCTTACTTTTATGGGAAGGTACCAACAATCTTACATGTGAGTTTACTTATTAAAGTGATTGATAATGGCTAATTCTGCTCCACTGCTCGTTTCTTAATCACTCACTCTGTCACTTTTCTTTTAATCACATGTACATCCTACAGGTTGTGCATGTGTTGAAAATGGGCGCAGCCGCAGTGCATTTTGACAGGGTGGTGATGACGAACCGGCGCGTAGGAGGTTGTAACCCTCATTAAGAACACTACACACCACTCACAGCCTTATGCACAACCACACTCTTATTGCTGTATATATCAAGTACATGCAGCATGTGCCCCAATGAAGAATGGGTACCTTGGCCATCAGATTTTCGATTTTCATGAACGAGCAGATCATGCACCTTTTTGTAACGGACACATTTATAACACACCTTGTAAATATATTATCAATTAACATAAAATGTTATGCATGTTACAAGTACTGATTTTCATGGCACACTCTGTGCCATCGAATACATCCCTCCTCCCCCGTGGACTCGCCCCTTCCTTACCTTCAATGTGACTTAAGTGTCATGCCTCACCCTCCTCTTCTATCCATCTTCCTTTCCCTGCAGTGAGCGTTGTGTTGAAGGAGAGGCGCAGCAAGGACAGCGTGACCTTGGCCTGGCAAGGCCCACAGAGACCGAAAGGTGTGATAGTGGAGTACGAGGTCATCTACTATGAGAAGGTGAGAGAACCTAATTTTAAAGGTGCCCTACCAGTGTACGTTTGCCATTGGCATTACTTCAGCTCTCATTTCGGTGCTTTGCCCCATATTAGTGAACTTTTGGTGACATTTTACAAAAGCAGTTCTACTTAGTTGATATCAACAAAAGACAATGTGTTAAAAGAAAAGATGGATCTTGCTTTCCGAACAGTTGTGAACCCATGTGTGTTTAACAAATGTGGTCACATTTTACTTGCTTATTAGCGCTTTCTGCACATAGAAGGTGTCAGCTTGAACACTGCTGGTGGGATTTGAGAAAGCAAACATCTCCGATTGACTTATTGGTTGTGTGTTTTAGCTTGAGGGCATATCAGACTTGCTCCTCTCCGACAGCTCCCAGCATGTCAATTACTCACACATCTGTTGGACAAATCTTGTAAAACATTGTCGAGGTGATGAAATTAAGCCCCATTGCTCGTGCGAATGTGTATGTGTGATGGCATGCATTAGTAATGAAATAGTCTTAATCCATGTTGAAGAGTGTCTTCCATTAGAGAATGATCAGCCTCTCTGCAGGGTTCCAGATAACTGACACACTTATCCTTCCATCCATACCCCCCCTCACATACACTCACACACTTGACCATAAAACGCACATTTTTATGACAAGTCCAACGCAATCATGAACTGAAGAATCACAAAATTTGACCACATACTAGGGCTCCACAATATATTGAAATAATATCGATATTGCGATAATGTAATCCTGTCACTTGTATAGCAATTTTCTACCTTCTGTACTCAAAGCGCTTCCTACTGTACCTCACTCACCTACTGATGACGCAGCATCAGGAGTAAAATTCAGCGTGAAATTTACTCTGAGAATTTTACGCTGAATTTCTCTCGAATTTTACTCTGTTTACTGGGACCAAATATAGTATTTTTAGAATTAAATGTACTGTGTAGACACGTTAACTCTTGATGCTGCTTGCTAACGTTCATTTCAAGACAGTGTTATGATAATACAATCACCTATCGCAGCCGCTCTTCGTAAGCATATTTTGGATAGCTGGAAACTTCCCAAAACAGCCGAAAAGTAAAACATAAATTAATAAATAAATCTTGAATCGCTTTAGGTGTTTTGAAAACAGGCCCATGCCTAGTTGGTCGGTTAGTTGTTAGTTATTGGGATAAGGCAAACCCACAATAGCGGTCACCATAAAACTTTGCAAAGAGGCGTGTGGCCAAGGGAAGACCCCATTATATTTAGGTGTAGATTGATGATTGATAGATGTTTGTTTTCAATTATTGTTGTTTCAGTCGATATGAAGTCGGGACAGTGACTCACCAGATCAAAGTGTAGTCAGTAGTCTATGTAGTGCACATTGCTGCGATCTACAGGACTGGATATGTTAAATAAAAATTTTTATTTTTATTTTTATTTATTTATTTATTTATTTATTTATTTTTAGCCTTGAAGGAGGTCTGCAATCTACTGAGTGCCTTTTATCTGCTCACTATAATATTTAATGATTTACTTTTTATTATCTCCACTGCAGAACCAGCGGGAACAGAACTACACTGTTTTGAAAACTCGCTCCAACATGATGACGGTGGACGGGCTTAAACCAGGCACCACCTACGTGTTCCGGGTCAGGGCTCGAACCGACGGTGGATATGGGAGCTATGGTGGAGAGATTGAACTGGAAACCAGCCATGAAGGTATACATTTTGTATTTATGCAACCTGTCAATCATCTTCTCTGTGCCACGAACAGTATTGATAAATCACAGTCCTCTGAAACGCATACATGCCACGAACAGTATTGATAAATCACAGTCCTCTGAAACGCATACATGTTAAGAGGGATCCAAATTTAAAGAGCAGGTGGGCAAGGAAGACAAAGATGAAGTGAAAACAGTAGTGCTCAATTATATCTCCATGTGGTGATTTGTCCTTGCTGGACTTTAAAATCAATCTAGCGGATGGTTATTAAATAGCTCACTTTTCATCTATATGGATTTTTCAGTTCTCTTATCATTTAGATTTATTTGATAAAAAACTGTAAAAGGAATATCATGCGTGCATTTGTTGGACTTGCTTTTTTGGACTTGCGGACTTCAATGGACATGTTGGTGCAGGAAACGGGATGAGGAGGTGATGGGCAGGTTTGGTATCCAGGAGAGGAACGCAGAAGGACAGATTGTAGTTGACTTTGCAAAAAGGATGGAAATGGCTATAGTGAATACTTTCTACCAGAAGAGGTAGGAACATAGGGCGACCTATAAGAGTGATGGTAGGAGCACACAGGAAGACAACATCTTGTGTAGACGGTGTAACCTGAATGAGATCAGTGACTGCAAAGTAGTGGTAGACGAGAGGGTAGCCAAACAGCATAGGATGGTGGTGTGTAGGATGTCTCTGGTGGTGAGGAAGATGAAGAGGGCAAAGGCAGAGGAGAAGCCGAAATGGTGGAAGCTGAAAAAGGAAGAGTGTTGCATGACTTTTAGGAAGGAGTTAAAACAGGCTCTGGGTGGTCAGGAGGGGCTTCCAGATGACTGGAAAACTAAAGCTAATGTGATCAGCGAGACAGGTAGAAGAGTACTTGGTGTGTCATCTAGAAGGAAAGTAGATAAGGAGAGTTGGTGGTGGAATGAGAAGGTACAGGATTGTATACAGAGAAAGAGGTTAGCTAAGAAGAAATGGAACACTGAGAGGACTGAGGAGAGTAGACAGGAGTACAGGGAGATGCAGCTTAAAGTGAAGGTAGAGGTAGCAAAGGCCAAACAAGGAGCTTATGATGACTTGTATGCTAGGTTGGACAGTAAGGAGGGGGAGACTGATCTATACCGGTCGGCAAGACAGAGAGACAGAGATGGGAAGGACGTGCAGCAGGTTAGGGTGATTAAGGATAGGGACGGAAGTCTGTTGACAGGTGCCAGTAGTTGATGGGAAGATGGAAAGAGTACTTTGAAGAGCTGATGGACGTGGAAAATGAGAGAGAACAAAGACTAGAAGAGGTGAATGCTGTGGACCAGGAACTAGCAAAGACTAGTCAGGATGAAGTGAGGAGGGTACTGAAGAGGATGAAGAGTGGAAAGGTAGTCGGTCCTGATGATATACCTGCAGAGGTTTGTAAGTGTCTAGGAGAGGTGGCAGTAGAGTTTCTGACTGGGTTGTACAACAGGATCCTAGATAGTGAGAAGATGCCTGAGGAATGGAGGGGAAGTGTGCTGGTTCCCATTTTTAAGAACAAGGGAGACGTACATAGTTGTGGCAACTACAGAGGATTAAAGCTGATGAGCCCACACAATGAAGTTATGGGAGAGAGTAGTGGAAGCTAGACTAAGGGCAGAAGTGAGCATTTGTGAATAGCAGTATGGTTTCATGCCAAAAAAGAGAACTACAGATGCAGTATTTGCTTTGAGGTTGAGGAGGTTTATGGATGTAATGAGGGAGGACATGAAGGTAGTTGGTG
Organism: Filicampus tigris; assembly: GCF_054856515.1. NCBI lineage: Eukaryota > Metazoa > Chordata > Actinopteri > Syngnathiformes > Syngnathidae > Filicampus > Filicampus tigris. The sequence continues at coordinate 10,541,858 of NC_141226.1, forward strand.
TGAGAGAAGAGGATGCAGAGGACAGGGTTAAATGGAGGCAATTGATTCGCTGTGGCGACCCCTGAAGGGAAAAACCGAAAGGAAAAGAAGAAGAAGATTTGTTGGACTTGCTTTTTGAGAAGTAAATATGCCCACGTTCTTAACTGCTCATTAAATGCTGGTTTTACAATTCCATGTTCATCAATGCTCGCACAGAAAATGCTTGTATCCTTCAGTGAAAGAAAGAAAGACCTACAGAAGCCAAAGAAAAAACTTGAAACTGATGAGACTGGAATTTGCCAAAATACATATTGACAAGCCACCAAGGATCTGATTGAATGCCCTTTGGACAGATGAGACAAAATTGTAGGTTTTTGGCGAGTCATATCAGCTGTATATTTGCATACACAAAACTTAAGTATACAAAGAAAAAAACAGTCACTACTGTGAAACATGAGGGAGGTTTGGTTATGTTATGCTTCATCCCAGGCGGCATGGCTCAGATGGCAGAGTGATCGTCTCACAACCCAAAGGCTGTGGTTCAATCCTCAGTCCTTGTGACCATGTCAAGTTGCTTGATGTGTTGTAATCAGTAGATTGGGACTGTGTTAAATTCAAGATAGAAAAGTGCTTTACAATCAAGCTCTCCCATATACGGTCACCAACGGCTGTACATGTATCGCTACTACATTACAATGACTGCCGAACATTGACATTATAAAAAAGGATCATTGTCAGCCGATTTTTTTCTTCACCTATAAGAAGCATTTCCAAATGCTGATGGGACTTGGAGTTGAAGCTGTATTGTCACAAACAATATAATTATTGTAAAAAATGGGCCATACATTTTTCGGGATATTTGATGCGCCAGCTTGGCAAACTGGTCAACTCTCAATTTGCAATACCTCCTAAGCATTCTGTTATGAGCACGATATGTTCTGATTAATCTGCTATGGAATTGTCTTAAACCTGAACAGGAAAATATGCCCCTTAATGAGAACATGGTGGACCTCCATTTTACAACATGATTCAGTTAGCAAGCTGACTAATGTTTGACAAATATGTTTCAAGTCAAAGTTTTTAAAAGCTTTTTGTATCAGCTGACATTTCGCTATGACAGGATGGACATATTAAGATTGACAAAATGTAACTAAATAAATCATTAAAATAAATTTAATTAAATTTTAAAAATTAGTCTAAATATTTATATTATTAATATTTTATTCTGCAACTGTCCACTGCAATCACCCCATAATGACAGGATATCGTCTAACATCAGGAAAACGTAGACAGATAGATGGACCAGTCCGTCGGTCAGACAGATGCCACATCTGGTCATATCGCCGAGCTCTACTTCAGAGTTTCATTATTTCATTTTCATGATGGCTGAATGATTGTTATGAGGACACCAAAGGCACTTTAGAGTGATATTGACCCAGCTAAGAACAAAACAGATTACTCTGAAATGGCTGACATGGTACATATTTCTCATTGAGAGTTACAGAAATAGTTTGACTTCAGTGATTGCCTGAACCATTTGTGCAACAAAATCTTAAGTTAAGAGTGCCATCATTTTTGTCCAAGTAAGGTTCATTATTACAAAGTATTGTTACTTTTTTAAAATAATTACATTGGACCACAAAAATGCAATGCCTCGTTTTCATTAGTGAATTTTCAGACAAATGTAATCATTACTACTTGTATCAGTTTCAAATAATTTTACTATTTTTTTTTCATTCTGTAACGAAAGAGTACCAATTTCTATTGTGTGTAATAACCCTGCCACCATGTTGTCAAACTCACTTTTGCTTCTTTTCTGCTTTGTTAGTTGTCATTTACTTGGATCATCATTTCATCATGGGCAAACGATTTTCTTGCAATAGACGCCCCATAATCTGCTCTTCAAAGTGCACATTGATTCTCAGATGGCTGGGCATCAAGGGTCATACATCTCTTAATGTATAACAGTGTGGATAAAGATTGTGCGGCATACAGTGGGAACACATTAGCCTACTAATCATTGAATAATCAATAAATATGCGTTAAAGAAGGCTTTGTGCTTCTGGTCTGCAACATACTCTTTATCTGAAATGCAGACAACAGGGAACATGTCATTGTTAGCATTTGCGCTATGATTTTTGTTTGCTAATAAGCGACAGCTGCATGTTCTATGTACATCACAGTTGTATGGCAAGCAAATTCAACATTCAAAGGATGAGTTTTGGAATTACCATTGTATCGATATCGTGCTTACTGTAGTCGTAATTACATTTTGAATACAGATATCTGTAACATAATTGTGACTAGTCGAATGGACAGACTGCTTATCTACAGTTCAGTTTTGATGAAATTGACTTAGATTGATATCTGCATTTCACATCGGACAAATGGCGTTCCTTTTGCCATTTGTGTGGACACAGTGTACATCGAGTTTGAAACAAACAATTTGATTCTGGTTAGATGTAAGATCTCTGAAAATTGATTTGAGATGAATTAAAGATATCCTTGAACAGGAATTATGACTAAACAGAATAAAATTACAGATACATTTGTCTTCCGTCGCGGATATCCGTGATTCACATAGCAGATATCTGCAAATGAATTGTAGATGTCTGTCATGATAAACCCCATAAACATGACTGGTATAGTTGCCACCATTTATCCTAGGTGAAATTTCATTGTAGAGATGAAATGCTCATTGTGTGTAGGAAGAATGTAGTTGCAGATATCAACAAAAAGACATCTGCAATAAATTCCATTGTAAATATTAATAAAATGTTAATGGTAAGAGTTTAATACAGGTATGTGGTGTATTACAATATTGGAAACACTTCCATCCAGTACAGTGTGTAAGATGTGTTTATATCATACAGGTGTCCCTAATATTGTGTCCACTGAGTGTGCACTTCACATTCATGTCAATGTTAACAAATCCGGCCAATGGTATTGATTATTAAAGAATTTGAGCGTGCCAGTTAATGAAAGAGATCACTAACTGCGTTTGCTGGAGGAGCTTAATTTGCCAACAGACACTTGCACGCACTGATGCACTTTGCTCAGCTAAGCCAGATAAACGGGATATTTGTTTTGATTAATTGCTCGATCGGTGTGGTGCAGAAAAAAAAAAAATCAATGCGTCCGGAAAGTTCTGGCCGGTAGTCTTGTTATATGCAACGTTGGACAGTGCCGGCTCGAGTGGGAATTACTCTCACGTCTTCCCTCGATGCCTCACAGGCAAGCGATGCAGGAAGTGCTTTTCATCAGGAATGTTGCTTACTATTCCATCCAGCTCCCTCGCTTGCTTTTATCACTTTGCTGCTGTCTTTTTTAATTTATTTATTTGCAATTGCTCCTGCCCCTTTTATTAAATCTGCCTTGCTCCCTTTTTCCACTCTCTACAGATGTCTTTGCAATTGGAGACCCGAACCAGACCACCATTCTGGCCGTATCCATCGCAGGTGGCGTCGTTCTCCTCATCTTTTTGGTGACGTGCTTCGTTGTTAGCGGAAGGTGAGGTCAACCATGCAAAATAATCATCTGGTAGAACAAGATGTGGCCCTTTCCAACTGCGGAAGAATAAAATGATTGTCTTGACGTGTAAGAAGGATTACGGTATTGATGGTTGAACCATGGCAGCGCGTCCAACTTTTGACATTTAAGCCCTATTAAAGGCTGTGTTAGTCTTTCTGCGAAGAACACAGAGCCGCTAAGAGCGCCTCCTTTCAAGGTTAATACCGTGTCTCAAGGAAGGCCACACAGGGGATGGAGAAGAGAGGGAGAAAAAAATAAAAAAAATAATGTAGCCTGGTGTGAGTTGAGAAGATGAAAGGAACTGAATTAGGCTCTTAGGGGGAGGACTCACGGAAAAAATGAAGGAGTGTGGGAAAAGGAGAGGAAAAGATTGTTTTGTTTTAAGGGAAACACTATTTACAAAAGAAAATTAGCAAAAAGTAATTGCTACATTACCATGGCAACCAAACTCAGCCAAGAAGAGCACCGAACTTCTTTCTTCTTTTTATTTGTTAATTAATACACTGCATCAAATCCCCTAATAAACTCACCCCCCCCCAAAAAATATGTTCCCTATGGTCTTGTAGAAGCAAAACTCTTGTTTGAAACTCACCATAGCGTTACACTTCCACATGTCCCCAGTGTTCAAGTGCTGTTTTTCTCTTTGACTAAATTAAATAGCCAATTTGGCTTCCCCAGTTAAAAAAAATTAAGAGCTGGCAAAAGAAATTGTCCTCTTCCTTGTATTCGACCCCACAAGTAAACACGGGGCCAGGGAAAGCAGAACCAAAAATATTCAAAACAATCATAAGAAGAGTAGAACATTTTTTTGTCCCCTCCACTCAAAAACAACATGGAATGGAATGTTCATACAAAGCACAGATGGACACACAGAATAGCAGGATTAACAACACATAAAAATGCATTTGTTGCGATAGCACCGTGCAAAATTCTCCAGTGTAGCTCACGGTATGTTTTTTTTTTTTTTTCAGCAATGGCAAAGTCTTCCGCTGGGGGTTTTGCCCCCTGTGAGTCTGTTTGTCCATACATGGTCAGTTCTGTTCCACAAGTTACCTTGCTTATTAGTTTGCGGACAGTTAGTGTACAGGGCCCTTTTGTCTTTTTTACTGTTATTTATTTATTTATTTATTGTTATCATACTCGTTATAATCCCTCAAGGGGAAAATTCAATTTACACTGTGCTGTATATTTTGTGTTGCGCACTACACAGAGAACAAGATCACACACGAAAGGCATGCGAGGGCAGATTCAGAGTGAAAAGCAGGTGTAAACAGTCCTGCACCACTTGAGCTGAGGTGTGAGGACTGTGCTTTGCTCAAGGGCACATCAACCGTATACTGTAGTAGCCAGCAAGGAGACTGGCATCTCCCCAGCAACCAGTTACCATTTATGTTTGCAACAGGGCTCGAGCATGCAACGCGTTAGCCAGCAAATCCTACTAAATGAACTGAAGAAGGCAGATGGAATGAATTAAGGATGAGAGGATGATGAGGAAATGAAAACAAAGAAAGTGAAAGTAATGGAATATAAGGTAGAGGCGATGAGAAGATGAGGAGGAAACAAAAGGACATGATTGAATGAAAGGGACATGGAATGAAAGATTGTTGGAAAGATGAATGCATCAAGATGAGAAAATGAGCAGAGAGGAGGAAGGAGCCATAAGAAAAGAGAGAATGAAATGAAAATGAAGTAGGAGCTGAAAGATAATCTGAAAGGATGAGGAGGAAAGCTAAACAAAGTACAGCGGTGACCCGACTCATGGTTTGTGCTTTGACTTGCGAGCAAAAATCTGACATACGAATGTTGCATGACTGCAGGAAACTTAGCTCACTTCACTTGGCAGATAGTGAACAATTATTCAGAAAAGAGTCTCAGAGCTGTTGAATGCCTCATCTAGTTTGTTGTTAAACTGAACATCAAACAAATACAAGTACACGTATATTTAAAACAACCACAAAGCTTTGCATTAAAGGCCACTAGCTTAAGGCTAACACTTCATGGGAAATGCCATAGCCGGCTAACAAATACCTTTATGTGTTATAAAACTTTAAGCAATAGATATTTGAACACAAACTGTGAAGCAACGCATGCAGGCTGACACTAAAACAATACTCACAGGCACATGTCAGTGGCCCACAACCACTGGGCTGGGCCAGAGACTGATCAAATGTTGTTTTTTTCTTTTTTTTTAGTGGGGTGTACACATCGTAATCATCTCTCACCATGACAAACGGTTGCTGGTTCTGCCACAAATCGCTACTACCATGAACCACAAGTTATTTATTCTCTGCGAAAAAATAATTAAAAACTGAAGTTAGTTGAGTCACTTACAGAAGTTTTGAAAGTCTTCTTCGCATCTGCATGACAGTATTCTACTTCCCACCGGTGGCCAAGTCACCAGAAAGACCCGCAATGAATTAATCATGATGCACATATTCTTGAATTCTTTACATTCTGTTTAATTATGTTATTACTATATGTTTTTATAAAGTACAGTAAGTATAAAATAATCTTGTATAGTATTATTTCTTTTTTAAAAACACATTACAATGTTGGGATTTTGGGGGAGACTACAATGGGTTATCGTAATTTCAAGGTTCAAGTAACTGTAACTGAAAGGAATGGACATGAAAAGAAAACAATATGAGAATAAGAGGAGATGTATTGATATGTGTGAATGAAGAAGAAACGGAAAAGAAAAAGGTGTACTGGAAAGGAGAAGAGGAAATGAAACGAGATGGGGAGGAAAATAAAGGAATAGTGGAGGAGTACGAAGAAAGGAGATGAAAAGAGAGTGAAAGAAAAGGAAAGAAATATAGATAGATGGAAAGAAATAAAGAGAAAATGAAAGAAAAGAGAAAGAAAGAAAGAAAGAAAGAAAGAGAGAAAGAAAGAAAGAGAAGAAATGAAAGAAGAAAGAAAGGTGAGAAAAAGGAAGTATAGGTGATGAGAGGTGACGAAGAAAATGAAAGGAAAGTGATTATAAGGAGATCACATCTGTGATTTTACCGTAGTGTGTGAGTAAAAGTTTAACCTCCAGCTCCAACGACATTAACAGGTTAAGAACAACACAAATCTATGCACGCGCACACACAGACACACAGTAATGAACACACACTAAAAACATTAGTATTGATTGCGGTGATTGCTTATCAGGCGGAGTGGTCTTTTCACGATTGAGTCGGAGCGATGTAATCAGGCCAAGACTCGTCTTTAAAGCACACAATAAACAAGCGCACAAACACACACACATGTCATAGATTTTAGAGAATTATGAGGCAAGACGTAAAAAAAGCAGTTAAATGTGGCACATTTTGTACACACGTGATGTGACACGCACACAGAGTCACACTCACACTCGGCTAATTACCTCTCACCGGCCGGGAGGTGTTAACTGAGTTTTACAGGAGGGTCGATGCGCTGACATCAATTTTAGGTCACTTCCTCTGTCGCTGTCTTCTTCCTACTTAGACACAGAGAGACACTGGGGAGGAAACATTGTTGACTACCGCTCTCGATTAAACAGCATCTGTGCAGCTGTCAAAAGTTGTGCGCCGTGTGCATTAGGCGAGGCTTTGAGTTGTGTGTTTTATGTCGGCAGAACGAAGCAAGGATCAAAGCTCCATCGGTGAGCCAAGAGCCGCAGTGGAGGAACTCGGCTGAGATAGACAGAAAGGAAATAGGGTTGAATAACTAAACAAACAAAAAAAAATCTAATTACAAATTATTTGCCATTTAATATGGTGATTGCGATTAATGTGTGATTATTTTTCAAGGTCCTCCTCCCATGTATTTTTCAACAAATACATGTAATAAATTAATCTGTATTAAAAATGAACAACACCAGATTTATTCCGCATAAAGTTTTTGTTATAGCTTGGGCCTGTGCTGAAATAAAGGCAAATCAAATCCAATCCGATCACGGCTGGCCTATTTTCTGAAACTGAGCCATGATTGGTTGCTACCTGAGCCCTGAGCAACTGTGATGTCATTTTCAGTTGACAGCAAGTGACAAAATGGCTGCCCCATGAGATGGACAAAAATGTGTGGACTTTGCTGCTTAACTCATACTCCACATCACAATAGTAATCCGAGTGCCATGTATAGACTAGTGAAGGTGCAGAGAACTTATTATATTAAATATTTTTTGTGGGTTGACTTCCACTTTAACACGAGTGCCATTTTGAATCCAACGGGAGGATGCACCCCGCTGCAATGTGATTGGCTGCTACGTCGCTGAAAGGATATGGCAAATCATGACAGACTGCATTAACCATGCACGCCGCCATCTTGTCTTAAAACATAATAAAAAGAGTTATGGGAATGGACCAGACGGAACGCTGACGAAACGAAATTGTCGAACAGAACAGGTTGAACGCTTATCAAAAACCATCTCTGCCCTAATACAGCCTGAATTTAAATAACAAACTAAGCAATCTAAGCCACATCATTTTACTTTCTTTGTTATCATAATCTTTTATACACTATCTTGACCATCTAGTTTTTTTCTTTTTTTTAACATAATGATTGTTTTATTCTGATTTCGTTGTATATTCTATTTGCTGTTGGTTGTTGTTTTGTTTTTTTACCATGTAAAGTGCCTTTGAGTGTTTTTAAAGGGCTATACAAATATAATGTATTATAATTATTATTAGTGGTATTTACACACATGAAACATCAAAATAGGCTCACCAGGCAGAGAGAAGTAATTATATAATTATACATAATTGGATCATATTGAATTTCTACAGGTAGATTCAGCCACATACATTGGCAATGCTGGCATCTGTTACATGATTCTAAAACAATTTGCCTCCTGCCAGCTTACATCTTTATCTTCAATGGTGCACACACGTGGATTGCTTTTTCTCCCTGCTCATCTATATATATATATCTTATATATATCTATATATATCTATATATATATATATATATATATATATATATATATATATATATATATATATATATATATATATATATATATATATATATATATATATACCTTTCTACAACTTTCAGCACACCTGAGTGAGTTGGGCTGCTTGAACTTCAATATGCATTCACATGTTTTGGTTGACATCCTATTGATTCCACGGAGCTTTACATCATTTTGCAAACCAAGACTGAGACAGCCTCTTGTATGTTTCCCAAGTTCCTAGTGGAGTTCTCGTAGGCTAAAATGCTGACATTTTGAGGAAGACACAGATGGACATTGCCACCTTTCTTCAATGTCCAGCTACTTTATATGCAGAATTTTGTACTCTCACTCAGGCCACGGCTGTGTGTCAAGCAAATGAGTAACTTAAAAAAAAAAAAATCAGCATGGGACTGGGGCCACGTAGACTCTGTGCGTTCATCCAACTCCCTTGCTGCTTGATTGGGATAATTGAATTAAACACTAGTAGTTACTATATGTTCGAATAGTAAAACAGAGCCTTGTGACACAAATCTCTCTAACAAACCAAAAGAGATTGTGTGAAACTATAATAAGAACATGTAAATACAAATACGAGCAATGAGCAGAATGTAATTTCATGTAGTATGTACAAAAATAATTTGGTACAATTCAAACTTATGTTGCAGTGAAAGTTCTCTTACAATTACAATTTAACCACAAAGTTGCCCAAGTCGATGTAACAGAGTGCATAACTTGATACTACCTACCACTGTCATTAGGCTATTGTTACACCATGAGGGGAAACATGAAAAACTGTCGAAAGCGCTTCAGATGCCGTGTGGCTCTGACAAATCACACCAGTTACGCTTGTATGGGTGCCATTATTGCTCTGCAAGCGTGGAAGTGTGTGTTTGTGTGCGAACTTGCCACTTCTGGTCCTCCTGAGGGGGGCTTTGGCAGGCTGGCAGGTGTGAGTGGTGGGAGGCGAGCGAGCGAGCGACTGGAAGAACCATGAATTCAGCAGATGGCCTTTCACTCAAAGTGTGCCCGCACACGCCCCCCCCACCCCCGAGGTCCTCACTTTCTCTCGCTCCTTGTTAAACATGTTACAGCTTCTGCCTCACAGCATCTGTGTGTGCATCCCGTCTAGTGTGCCATCTAATGACTCCACGGTCTTGCTACGCAGTCGTCTCCTGCGAATATCGGAAGGGTTTGTTCCCCTGACACATTGTCGTGTGTTATCGATGATTTCATTTGTTGATATTTGTTAGTAAGATTGGCAGGGGGGGAAAAGTATTTACCCTCAGTGCGAGATATTTGTGGAAAGGTTTTAGTGTCAAGTGTAGGACTACTGATTGAACTGTATGTAAAAGTGAACAAAGTAACTTAAAAAAAAAAAAGTCACAAATATTCAATGCAATGTGTTCCCATGGCTTTTCTAACATTGTGTGTGAATCGAGAAACAAAATACTGCAATGATAAATAGCCAATGAACTGAACAGAAATTAGACAAAAGAGACGTTTTGAACACCTGAAGCTGGTGCTTTTCAGGCTGGCATGAGACACAACACATTTGCCATGAATGATTCTTGTAACCGGCAACATTGCAAAATTGAAAAATTTAACGTGGATGGGGAACGTTGCTTCAAATCCAAATGTGTTGCCATCGGCGTTAATGCTTCCTGTTTTGCATTTGTCCATGCTGCTGCTGCTGTCCCTGTGTCTTTTTTATTAAGACCAGATGAACTCAGTCAAGATTGCCTAACCTTTGTCTCTTTACATCTTTTTTACATTTTCACCCATGGAGGTTGGAAATAACAACACGCTTAATTTGGTAAAATAAGGAGCAGAGCACGCCGATGCTTTCAAATTTTGGGAGTAAAAATAAAAAGTGACAAGAAAAATAGATAAGTACAAATTTTTGTTTTATTATTTGTGCTGTACTTTCCACCACTGAGGATTTGAAAATATCACTGAAAAGTCAAATAAATACAAAATACGGACCTAAGGGACAGCATGTGGAAAAGGGAAAAACTCAATGTTGGTCCTTGTGATTTCTTGTGATAATGGAGCATGGTAATCGTAGTAAGTTTTAGAACACTTTTAGCACATTGTGTCAAAGCCGATGTTTGTGCGGGTAAGCTCTTTTAACTGCACAGCGTCTGTTGTGCAGCCTAAGGTTGGTCTTGAAATTTTAATGACACAAAAGCAAGAAAAAGCTTGTCTGAGCGAAGTGGAGTTGTCATTAAAAAGCCAAAAGAAAAACAGAGGTAATTTTAATTCAAAGATATTCTGAGCAATGGAATTTATTCTAACAATGACTAGTCATTGCTGGGGATGCTTTGTGTCTTGGATGTCGGAAACAAAGAGAAATGCTTTGCTTTGAATTACCGTACAATATCGAATGATACTTAAAGGAGAAACACTGGCGGTAGAAATCTGTCAGTGAATCAACAAAGCATCTTTATGTGTGTGTTGCAAAGTCTCTCCAGTAATAGCACAATAAAGATTTGGCATCCGAGGCTTTTTGTTCATGAGGCGCCCCAAAAAACAGGCAAGCCCATTGTGTATATGTGGGATTGTGATGATATTAGAATGATATTATTTGGAAGATTTGGATGTTTTGCTTGGGTGCTAGCACTTTCAATTACACGGGAGGGTATAACCCAATGCATCTCTGTGTGAAGAGCGCCTGCAATATACTGCAATCTTGGAAGCTTGTTGCCCTTGGTGCAAAACAATTTCACTCAGGCTTTATGCAAATGAGCATATGTTGTGATGGGATTGATCAAACAGCCTATAAAAAAACAACCTAAATATTTGTTTGTTGTTGTTCCAGTTTGAAAGCATCCAACCATTGAGATGTATTTATTAGGCATTTTACAATCATGACCTCATCAAGTAAGTGACATCATTAGAAGTATTACACTGATCTACATACTGATCTATTTGCATATATAAAAACACACTTCACTTGATGACACACCATTTGTTTGCCTTTTCTCTCTTTCTCCTGTGACCATAAAAACCTCACTACGTTCCCGTATTCCAACTACTAACCGCTCTTCATTCCCGCCCCCTGCTTCTTTTTATCCATTTCCATTCTCCTTAATGAGAATGAGCTAATTGAAATGTTTCCAAACAGGGTGCTAATGAAACATAGACAGATTTATTAGTCATAACTCTTCCACTAATCATTTCCCCGTCTTAATAATTAGCCTGCGTTGAGTAAATCTTTTTACACTGTGGTCAGAGATCGTTGAGTCGGTGCCAGACAGGGACAAGATGGAGATTGGGTCCGAATGGACTTTATGTTAGAACACTCAGTCTGACTGCTTCTCTTCTTCTTATTCTTGTTCTTTTGTTTGTTGTTATTTTTAGTTTTATTTTATTTATTTACTTTTGAGTTGTTTAGTTTTAGCTCCACGCTATTGAGACACTAAATTAATTATTGTGGTATCTTGGCAGAGAATGTGTTTGGTCATTCAGGTGGTGGTGCCCAGACACATTTTTGCTGTGAAATAACAAGATGGCGAATTTAATCCATCGATTTCATTTTCAGCAATTAGTTTTAATTTAATGGCTTGATATTAAATGGAATCACCATTAGTAATCACCGCGAGTAATGAAAACAGCGGCCTGTGTATGTGTGTGTGTGTGTGTGCGTGTGTGGGGGTGTGTGGGGGTGTGTGTGTGTGTGTGTGTATGCATGGTAAGGTGAGGTGATGCGGAAAGCAGAATAGATGTCATGCCAGAGGGGTGACTAACGACGTACTGATTTCATTTTTCTCGTCATTCTGATTAGCAGAAGGAAAGTAATGTGACGAGACAGGAAATGAAAAGTGAAAAGGCGACAGGGAGTAAAGCAATGTGAAAGACTGTGTTCATATACGTGTGCATCCGAGCCCTCCTGACTCTTCCTTGTTTCAGACCACATCAATTTCTCCTCCCATCTTCCAGCTAGCAGCCTGACTCTAATCCTATAAAATGCGGCTAGTCGTATAAAACAAAGCAGGTGATGTGACACGGCGCTGAACTACAAACACTTTATTAGCTGCAACTGTCTCATGCTAACATCAGTCCAAGGTTATTCGCTACCTTGAAGCCACACACACACACACACACACACCCACACACCCACACACGCGCACACACACACATCTAGCTCTATGGAGTTGGCATGTCTACACTTATGCAATAAGGCCCTGTTCAAATGCCAGGTTTTTGTGATCTAAGTAATGAGACCAAGCAAAATTATTTAAAACAAAAAAAAAAAATTGATTAATGTGACCTATAATGTGTATGGGTCAATTGAAAATAATAAATCTTTTCAAGATTGGAATTAATGAATAGGGCATTATGAACAGTTCCCAATACCAGTAAGTGTTAGCGCAAAACCTGCAGGCTTCTGCTAGAAAACAAACCAAAAACAAGTTGAGAAAAGCACACTAATCATGGCAGTTGTGGGCCAGTGGCGATTGCTGTAAGACGGCAAGGGAGACTGAGCATCTCGTAAAATGCCTGTTCACACAGTAGCCTCCTGCAGCAACTCCACATGCTCGGAAGCTGCACATCATGGCAGATAACATGAATGTGGTCGACCAGATTTTGGGGAAGCCATTTGAGAAATAAACACATTTATGAAGAATCCAGAAAAAATTAGCTTCCCTTTCTTGTATGACCAGCAGCCGCCACTGGTGTAGGCTGATTCCTATTTAATATGCATTTCAATGTGATTGGTTAATTCTGAACAACCACATCCCCAATTATAAGAGAAATGTGCAACATATGTGCAACCACATTGTCTCAATTGTTTATTTTTACTTTCGCTCTGGAAAACATTTAATTATATTTAACAATTGAGTTGTGTAGGCTATAGGTCACATTAATTGGTTGAAAAAGTTATGAAATGGTTTATCTTTTTTTTAAAATCTATGATTAATTTAGTTTTTTATATCACAAAAATGGCATTTTAACAGGGGTGTGTAGACTTGTTATAGCCACTGGGCATTTAAAAAAAGCATATATTCCACATTGTTATAAAGTCAGTCAATCATTTTTCTCCCCCCTTATAATGCCTTTACAGCGGATATTCAAAAACAAGTGCACACCTAGTGTTCATTTGCATGATGGATGAATCTGTCATATCATTTAATTTTGACATACACACTCCTGTTTACTTATTTTTTTTACATCTCTGGTTGTCCTCGGTTGCGGTTTCATTTTTAACATAATTTTGCTGGTTGTTGTATGTCTGTATATAATATATAAGAAGAGCATTATGTACATATATAGAAAAAAAAACAAAAAACAGTCCTGAATGGGGCCCTGTTTCTGTCATCCCACACAAGTCATCCCTAAGGAAGTGGCAGCCCTTAAAATTGACAATGACTCAATGAATTACAAAACAGGTTTTTAAGTTTCTGAGAAAGTACGAATCAGTAGAGTGGGTGTCTAGTCTCACGACAGCCTTGAGTGAGACAAAAGGGAAAACGGAAGCAGCAGCAGCAGCTTAGCCTGAGGCAAATTCAGACTCAGCAAAATCGAGAGACAATCCAAAAATTGAGGGGTCTATTTTGTTAAAAAAAAGAAATCTTAAATTATTAAAAAAGATAAATAAATAAAAAAACACACACATTGCCACTTATGTTTGGACTTAACCAAATGCTTGAAAAATTCAAGTTATATGCAATATACAGTTTTAGGCTAAGAATAAAAGCAAGGCACAACTAAAAATGTATGCAATATCAAGCCGGTCGGTTGTCGGCATGGGCCAATTACCGTTGTTGGTGCAAGTAGTCAATGAGCCCAACAGCTGTTGAAAAAGTCAACTGTTTTGCAAATATTTCGGGTATCGCAGTTTAGTAAAATAATTATAGAAAATGTGCTCATGAAGAGTCCAATGCAAAATTTATAGTATAATAGCACATTTTTGAGAGTGATGGGTGGCACTCTTTGACAAATTCAAAATAATGTATTACTCCTCCCCGTCTTGAAATGAACATTTGCAACCAGCTACGAGAGTTAGTGTGTCTGCTTTTTCTTTCTTTTGATTTGAATAAAAAATGATCTTATGTCTCATCAAATCAAAGGTATAATATAACCAGCCGGCAGTCACAAATATACATACAAGTGATGTCCAACATCTCCACTCCACTTTACCATTGTGTTTTTAGTCCAAAAACAATCTCCTAGTTCGAATAGCTGTTCACATTCTGGCCACGTTGCTGCGGCACAAGCACTGCCTCACCCTCTGTCTTTCCACATCCCTTATGTCATCCCCCCCCCCCCACACACACACACAACAGCACCCCACACACGCACGCTGCCCCCAATGGCTGCCCCGCTACACTCGTCACTCCCCCCTGTGTGATTGCTTGTTAGTTGGTATGCAGGCAATGGAACCCCATTGTGCTTTCTTGCCTGTCAGCACTCCTTCGTATCCGCTCCCTCACTTTCTTTCTTCCTTTCCTTCTTTCTTTCTGTTCCATATCCTTTAGTCCACTCTTTCTATCACAAACAGCACAACCCCAGAAGAGCAGAAAATAGAGGAAAGGGCCAGAGTGGATAAATGGATGGATGCCTGGGGAAGGAAGCTGGGATATATGGTATATTGGACAAGGGAAGGTTTTCACTAAAGGACAGAATTAGGAAATAAAATAATACTCCGAGAGAGATAAAAGCCGTGAAAGTGCGAATGACAGGACGAGAGCGGGGGAAAAAGAAGGTGGGAGTGGCTATGGCAATAATGTTATGAGGATGGAGTTCTGTGGGGGAAGCTTGCTAGCAGAATGACAAATGGGTCTCAAGTGACAGAGTATTATATTAAAAAGTAAATTGATATGCAAATGTGGAGTGTGTAGTGTTGGAGGACAGGGATTGTCTATTGTCACCACTGAAGTGGAACAGAAAAAGGTGAGGACCCGGCTGCGATGGCAGTGCAGTATAGAGGTCTATTAGCCTGAGCGTGCGTATGTGTGTTCCTATTAAGTATGCATTAATATAAATCTACGTGTGTGTGTGCACAGAGTGGAACAAGGGCATATAGTGTAGTTGCGTGTCAGCAAAATAGCAGATATGAATCTATCCCTCGATGGCAAACTGTACCAACTTCTAACTGCAGGGCATCGGCATAAAGAATCAGCCAGTGGGAATGCAGACATCCTCATCATAAACTTTAACTCACAACTCTAAATGTCAGTATGGAAACGTAAATACCTGTGAAATCCTCGTCCATACCTGACATTTGCCTTTTTTAAATTGATTGGGTAATGGTGTAAATATAACACCGACAACCTGATAAGGCAACAAACTCCTCGTCTAAGTATGCAAATGTCGGTTGCATAAATAATGTTCCATGTGCGTGTCATGCGGTCATGGCAATGTGACATCCTTGCATGGCTGACATGCAAAAGAAGATGACTTTGTGTTTGTGGCCCACACGACTTGGCCTTTAGGCTATTGTCACAAACTAGCCAAGACAAAGTGACAAAACCAAAGAGACATGCATGAATAAGGATTTAAGCTGAATCGGAGCTCGAGCTGATGTAATTGAAAATATGTAGGTCAGGAAAACCTGGTTGTGGAAGCGATGTGTGTGCATGTGTGTACTAGCCGTGTGATGTGTGGTCAACACAGAGGCTTCACTACCACTAAAGACTGAAGATCCATTCAGTTACTTACATAACGGGCAAATTATTGTCTCATTATTTCCTACCAGGAGCTTGTTTGGTACATAAAGATGAGGTAAAAAACTAAATGTTAAAAGTTAGAGCTATTCTTTGTATAACTAAGGATGTCCTGAATAACAAATCATTAACCATAGCTCGCAATTACTTCTACATATGATTTACAGTGTTGGGATTTGGAGCAATACATACAAAACAAATACTTATCCTATTTTTTTAAGCTACAAAAAAGACCTAAGAATCATCAACCAAGGTCAATATATACAACCAACAAATCCATTATTTATCATAAAGAAAAGATATGGCTGTGTTAGGGTGTAAATCGGTGGAATAATTATGATAATAATCTAAAAATGTGTGGTTCATTCAATTACGTCTTTTCAAAGAATGTGTAAATGATGAAATTTGCGTTGGCAATTGACAATTTTATTTGTTGAAGTATATGTGTTGATAAGATGCAATTTCACTCAACACCTTTTCACTTGGCCTCCTTTTCTTGTCCAATTTTGGAATGACTGTTTTTTTGGGGGGACTGAAACTAATTAAGTACAAATCTATCAAATCAATCCAAATGAAGACAACACGGCTTGCGGCTAAGGTAGAAAGTCATAACGAGACGTTTTTCACATAAAGAACAATGCCAGATCCCCCCAAAATGTTGAAGTGTGTGAAAAAATAGTATTTACGTACAATTTGTTTCGCTGAATGTTTCAATGTGCTTGCATAATAATTAAGGACACTAATGGACTATTTTCCAGCTAAATGCACTAACACATCCACAGACCCTTGAAAGTACACAACACTGAAAAATAATCCTAATGCAAAATACTCCCAAAACATTATATTAAGGTAATATATTCATATTCAAGTTGTAACCACATGTCTAAGAGTATCATCCATCCAGGTTATGGTAATGCGAAAAGATGAATTGAAAGATTTTGGATTAAAGTTGAAACGTCTAGCACAAAAAGTCCAGTTGTCTCGATTCAACCTTTGCAGATTTGCAATATATTTTTTTTTGTCTTCCTATTATTCTCCTGTGACATGCCACCATGTTAGGAATCTGTAGAAATAAGCTTCTATAATCAGGATGATGATATGCAGCCTAGGACATAAGAAAATGAAAATGTATTTTTTGATATAGGTACGGTCAACATCAGTACATCATATCAAAATGTCATACATAGTACAAGGTGATGTAGTGAAGACTCCAATACCTAACAAGGTCTTTTGACAAACTCCATTGGCTAGCCAGACCTTTAATAGTTGATAGATGTTTCTAGATAGCGTGCGGCTTTTAAGTCAGGTTACTATCACTTTGTGGCGCCCAAACACAGAAGCCAGGGAAACAACAGGCAGAGCCGTGTCAGGTTTCACATCATGTTTCTGAGTGCAGCGCTAATGATTCATGACACTTTTAACTGGAGAGGAGAAATGAGTCTCTCTGTAATTACTATGGAAATGTGTTCATTTCCCATCAGACACACTCATTCACATCTGTAACCATGCACTGTGCACTCACACACACACACACACACACTTATTAAATATGGAGCAACAGAACGTGTGCGTCCACGTGGAGCACCCATGGGATGATCATAGGAGTGTGACTCGGTGTCCCCCGTTCCCCATATGTTCGAAACACATGCCCCAAAGCGGTACGTGCGTGTATTCATGTGTGTGTGACAAGGGCATAATGATCGTCTCATGGTGATCGACTGGCTTGTGCCCAGCTGATAACCAGGTGACACACCCCCATCCTTCCTTAACAGCCCCCAAATACAAGCCTCGGCTGGCTTATATTGTGTGTGTGTGTGGGTGGGGGCGCGTGCACGTGTGTTTGTGTATTCCCCAGCCGTGCATACATGCAGTCAGCTGTGTCACACCCAAACAGTAGCAACAACAGCATAAACCACCAAATGGATGAGATTTAATGAGCAGCACCAGATCCAGCCTCTTGCCCAATTCCGCATCCCTCAATATTGCTGTGATTAGAAAAAAAAAAGCAAGTAATTAACCCGTTGCAATTCCTCCTGGCATTTTTACCTGAACGCCTAAAAAGGTGCATCCAAAGTAAATTTGAAGCTGTACTTGAACCTTTTGGAGTATCAGCATAGTTTTGGTCTCTTTTTGAAGATGACACTTTGAATGTTTCTCCTCAACTCTCAAAATCTTTTAAAGTGCTACTGGCACTGAATTATGGATGTTTGAATACATAAAAAAGGTGGATTTTTTTGTCCTCCTATTAGTTTTGTTTTTTTTGTCAAAAAATCTGTCTGGAAAATGATGTAGTAGCGTGGTGGACTTAAATAACACAACAGGATTACAGCTCAAAGGTGCCTCCAATTCCATTTCAAATTTGACAATAATATGACAGAAAATAAGCATTTTACACAAGTTTTACTAAGGACATGTCCAGGCGAACCAAAATTGTGCAACCGTGTTCACATACGTACGGGAAAAGGCTGCTATTGTGGAATGCTTCAACAATCATGAGTTCTAATGAAAAGTAAGACTTGGCGCTATCATATCCTACATCCAGATTAAAAAAAGAAAACGCAAAAAAATCAAAGATGACGCGATATGACGTACGCTCTGACGCACGGCCCTGACGTCGCTGCCAGCGGCTTTTAAAGTGTGTGTTACACAACTTACGCACAGTGTTTGTTTTTGTTCAAAAGAGTTTCCATGTTTTTTTGTTTTTTTTTAAGAATTTCATTGGCCGTTGAATTCGTCAATCACCATCTTAGTTTGGTTGTGACTGCAAACATAACTGACGAATCATCCATATACATGGGTGGTACTATTTACGCATCTAATATGTTCATATGTTCGTTGTTGAACTCCTGACACGGGAAACATTTGTTTATTGGATCAAGTAAGCAGTCAATCAAACATAAGATCCAGCCTATGTTTTGAAATCTTGTGTGGCTAAATCGTCAAAGCTAACTCAATCTATGATGGAAAATATGTACAAAATATGCATATATGATAGCAACATCTAACTGTTGGGGCAGCTAATAACATGGCTTTATGGATGTCAGGCTTGTTGTGGACTAACTATATTACTGGATTACGTTTACTGGACTTTTGTCGATGTAATATGATCATTTCTGATGGATTATGAAATTGTGTCCGGGACGTTTGAGGCTGAAATGAGTTCCATATTTTTTGTGTGGTAGCGATTGTTTCGATTTAAATGCTCGCCGAGCCTGCAGATATGATTGTATCTTATAATGTTTGGTATCATTCGAATCTGCGGAAACTCAGTTTTAACCATATATAACATGCCCAGGAATGCTTAGAAGTTGTTCTGCGTATAGCGAGTCCCGCGGGCACGACGCGAAAACCCACCAGTGGGCCGATGGAATTGCACCGGGTTTCCCGGTGCTACTATGTGCCACCACCCCCCCCCCCCCCCCCCAAGTCCAAGTGATGAAAAATTTCGCCCCAACCCTCCTGCATTTAAGCTGCCCATCCCTGGTGTTTTACAATAATACTTAACTATGTATTATTTCATGTACCTGAGGCTTAAAAGCGAAGTGTGTAGAGTCTCTGTAGCTGAATAAACAAGTGCAGTCAATGAATGTGTAATATAATCCATAGTATATAATAAAGTTGCATCGGCCAGGACAATCTACTTCTACCTTGACATTGTGTCTTGCTGTTTGTCGCCCAGTGAAAATAATAGCGTACAATAGATGTGGAGCCTCAAAATGTTGTTACCCAATATGGACACCAGGGATCGCCGCTTTTTCATTGCATTAAGTTGTGCAAGAGTCAATCACCAGGTGTTCGGGTGTGAGTCGCCGACTGCTGTTTGTTGGCAATTGTCCAATGTGATCAGCCACATATGTCCATGTGCCTTTGGTAAGTATAGACAAGCAAATTAGAATTCAATTCCAACAACCATCAGAGAAATGAGGCCATGCTGTGTTTAAATCATTTTTAGTTCATCATTAAGTGAAATTGCTTTTTTATTTTATGGGTTTGGGCCTGAAATATTTGTGCTGAATCTAAAAGAGCAGCGAGTCCCACATGTTTATGGGTGATGGGGGCTGTTAAACCTGTGTCTAGATAATGCTCAACATAGAGGAAAAATACACCAACGGACACACACATACACGTCGGCATCATCCTCCTGCAAGGTCGGCGTAATACAATCAGTTAAACACTTCCTCACAGCTGGACAACTGGCTGGTTGATCAATTGATCAATATTTTGGTCGTTGCACAGAGACCACACCGCAGGGTGTGTACACCAGCGGGTAGGGGGTAGGAATAGTGGCCAGGGCGTGTGTGTGTCAGAATGGGAGTGAGACCCGTAGTAAATCTGGAGGCGGTCATGGCCAGAGGGGCTGTAGAACGTTAATGCAGTGAATGTGTAGGAACATCTGTGACTCACACGTGCTCCATATTTAGCAAACAGCAATTTTGGGAGTGTGTTACCGACCAGGAGAGAGGGAGGAACTGAAAAAAAGATTTTGGTATTTTGAGGCTAGTCTCTACTTTTTTAATAAATCTATTTAAACATACACAAAATATGCAATGGTTATTTGTAGAAATAGTCAATACATTTAAATGATGTTTTTGATACATTCCAAATATAGATGACACATTTTACTGGAATTTATACTTGAACTTTCTCCACCATGAGTTTTATTCTGTTGGAGAAAGTGTGCATATGGGTTTATGCGTGTGTGCGTGTGTGTGCGCGCTCATACAGCAGGCTGCTCACCCAGCTGGGTATTTGTTTTGCAGGCACTGTGGATATATCAAAGCCAAGCAGGACCCTGATGAAGAGAAGATGCAGTTCCAGCATGGCCGAGGTAATAACATCACGTTAATAGACTTCACACATACAAACACTAAAGCATACATAAACACAGATGCATGCCCATTTTTTTTACCCTGCTACTGCTGCACTTGCCTTGCATATCAGCCTGGCTCATATATCAATATATTTCATACAAACAAATGTGTCAAATGCTAATAAATGTTTCCTTATGTAAGCGTCCCATGAGTTTGCAACTAATAAAACAGTAAAGAAAGACATTGGTGACATTTAGGTTGGCATAAACAGTATTTGCATACAGTATTTGCGCAAATGTTTTCTCGTGGGATGAGGATCTTATGGGTTCCTGTTAAAATGACGTATCATTTTATCATCTCAACTAACAAAGTAGTGACTATATGTGTCTAGTTACCTAACCATTTTTAACAGCCTACTCACATTTCACCACAGACAGTCTTACTGCAGGGATGGCAAACACGCAATTTTTATGAAACCCCATAAACCCAATATGCTAATCTTCCTGTAACATTTATGAGATGTGGAATTACAATTGATGTTTGCTTCTTTCTCATTTACATGTGCACAGTGAAGCTTCCCGGCAGCAGGACCTACATCCATCCTCACACCTATGAAGACCCCAACCAGGCTGTCAGGGACTTCGCCAAGGAGATCGATGCTACCAATATTCGCATTGAGAGAGTTATTGGAGCTGGTACGGTGGAAAAAATGTTTCATGTCGTCTTGGGTATTATAAAATAAATACAGTGAACCCCTCTTTATCAGGGTGGATATGCTCCAGACACATACAGTATTTTTAATAGTTTCATGCCTCCAAAAGAATAAATAAATAAATAAATAAATAAATCCTTACCACACGTTATCACCGACAAGAATTGGGACGCTATGGAAAAACACCACCATGAGGAAACGTGTGCCTGCTTCAAGCCATTTGTCAAGTTTACTGTAAAACTGACAAAATGAATGAAAGATAATTAAACATTGTATATTTAAACACCAAAATGTTCAAGCAAACCATGTAATTTCATCCAATGAATGTCAGCTAGCTGATGCTAACATATAATGTGAAACTCCATTGATGGGCTACCGTAAATTAGCGTAGATGTTACAGCATTTGCAAACCTTCAAATAACAGAGCAAACAACAATACTCACAGGCATATCGTCGCTGTCCTGTGAAAAAACACTTATGTCCATTTTTTCCAATTTTCTTGTTTTTACGTGAATGGTGTTTCCGCGTTACAGACATCGCATTAACGTGAAGATTAAACATTTTTTCCAAAATTGGACATAAGTGTTTTTCACAGGACAGGGACGATATACTCTCTCTGCTCCATGGGAACAATGACTATTACATTTAAAGTCCAAATTGTGTGCATGTGTGCTTGTAGGAGAGTTTGGGGAAGTGTGCAGCGGGCGGTTGCGAGTGCAAGGAAAACGTGAGATCTACGTGGCAATCAAGAGTCTGAAGGCCGGCTACTCGGACAAACAGAGGCGGGATTTCCTGTCAGAGGCTTCCATCATGGGACAATTTGACCACCCGAACATCATCAGGCTGGAGGGAGTCGTCACGAAATGTGAGTCATGCTACTGTGTAGGTATACCAGTTAATACAATATGACATGCCCAGCCTTTACTACAGTGGAATTTCAGTTCTTTGAACTTGATTTGCTCTTTCTGGTGTGGGCATCTTGGCCACTGGGGGGCACTATATTACAGTCATGCAGACACAAAGGGTTTCACAAATACTCCTATACGTGACTCAATAAAGTGCAGTAAATGTATTAATATTCCACTGAGGATAAAGAATATATGCCAGTGAGTCTTGTTATATTGTCTGTCTGTGTGTTGATGCACTGTTTGTGTTCAAATATCTTTTGCTTGAAACCTTATAATCCCCCCACTATCAGTGCTATTCGTTAGCCCGTCAATGGCGTTTTGAATTGTGTGTTAGCATTAAGATAGCAGAAAGCAAGGTTGTGTGGATTTTTTTACATACACATTTAATTCTCTGTTTTATGTTTGTTGTTTAGGCTATAAAAAGCCATTTTTTTAGGCTGCCAAACTGCTGCTTTTTTAATTGAGTTGAGACAAATTCACCTCCGCCCCAGAGCACTCGTATCACAAATTGTTGCTCGCAAGTCAAAGCAAAAAAAAGTCCACTCGTATATCAAAGCACTACTGTATTTATTTTTAACTAAACCAATCAAAACAAAGTAAACAGCTGGGCTCTGGGGCTGGAACAGAGTCATGTAATTAATGACGTTTCGGAACCTAGGTTCCACTGTACATGAAACACGTGACACACAAAGCGAAT
Organism: Filicampus tigris; assembly: GCF_054856515.1. NCBI lineage: Eukaryota > Metazoa > Chordata > Actinopteri > Syngnathiformes > Syngnathidae > Filicampus > Filicampus tigris. Next base: position 10,565,084 of record NC_141226.1, read on the forward strand.
GATGTTCATGCAGTCTGAGAGAAAGCACAACTGAGCATTCTGCTTATCGTTTTGTGAGTCAAAACAATATTTGTCTGAAAATGTTGTTCGTCAATTGATTATGAACCGAGGTCCACTGTCCCCCCGTACATTGAGTGCCACACACAGCTGGTGTAAATAGGAGCTGCCCCTTGTTCTGATAAAACTCCATTACCATGGTTACATGTTCATGACGCATGGCAACTACGACTGTCCGTGCCCTTCAAATAGCCACTTGTTTACTTACCGATTGTGTTTGAGCCATTGTGAGCGCCTCTGTGCGTGTGTAGCTGAGCGACACAGGCTGGGTTCAACAACGGAGCTGATTGGTTATCTCTGGCACCCGCTCTAGCTATCACTCTCTCTCTTTCCATCTATCTTCTTGTCTCGTATGTCCATCTCGCGCTGCGGCTTTCTCCCTCGGTGTTGGTCTTATCTTCTCATTTAGTCTCTCCTCTCTCTTTCAGTCTATCTCTCCATCTTCATTTCCCACTCACTACCTTTTCACCAGCAGATGACATGCCCTGATGTTGGTCTAATGAAAGCAGAAACAGATAACACGCTCGCTGTTGCAGTGGAGACCACCCTGTATTAATCAAATTTTAGCAGGCTTTTATACAAAAAGGTAATGCACTGCAATTACAGTGGAACCATAATGCATAAGTCAACTCAAAACATTTTTTTCAAGAATATGTTCTATGCAGGCCACTAGTTGAAACACGGCATTCGGATTAATATTGCGTTTGTGGAATATGAGTTAAGCAGCAAAATCCACCCGTTTTTAGCCATCTCAGCGGGCGGCCATTTTGTCACTTCTGTTGAGTGAAAATGACATCAAGGTTGCTCAGGCCTCAGGCAACGACCAATCATAGCTCATCTGTTTTCTGAAGCGTAGCCACAGAGACGGCTAAAAACGGGTGGATTAACTGATTCCACGAACAATATTTATCAAAATGCCGTGTTTCAACTAATGGGCCTGCATAGAACATATTCTTGAAAAAAAATATGTTTGGGTTGACTTAATCTTTAAAAGTTGAACACAACCTGTTCGTGACTGACCTCTGATTTATTCAGTATATGTTTTGAATGTGTGACAGAGTTGTAACTGTTTCCATCAAAAAAGTACTAATTCTTCAAGGAAATAAATTAAGGCTAACTGTTTTAGGTCTTACTTGAAATGTTTTTTTTCCATCACTAAACATGCTACTGCTCTTTAAATTGAACCACTTTGAAGGCAATATACGTTATAGTGTTTTTGTAGCTAAATTAATTATTTCATTGAGACATGTATTGATGGAGTGGTATGTAGGAAAACTAATGTTAATGAAAATGTGCATGTACATTAGCGGTGAACCAAAAAGTATTGGAATCAGAAAATTGTTGTTTCATTTAACCGAACTGAATGAAATTGTTACATTTTAAAATATACGGTCTTTGAATCATATCGCACCCACATATATATATATATATATATATATATATATATATATATATATATATATATATTCGATACGTAGCTTGATTTTTTTTTTTTTTTTTTACCAAAAGATGAACGTCCGATATGAATCGGTATATAAATGGGATTGATGATGCTGATAATTCGTTGTTGAATATTTGAATTTTCTTAACACGAATAATTTGGTCTTGGGAGAGCTTTCACATGTGGCTACATATTACGGATGAGCCAACATGCAACACTTGTTGGGTCAGTGTTATTTGGAAACCGAGTAGGCTTGTATGTGTAGAAAGCGTCCGCGTTGGTAGCAAGAGACACTCCCCAGCCAAGTAATGAGCTTTGATCATGTAGCAAGAAAATTGAGATCTGGAAAACAATGTCAAGGATCCACTCAGGGACTGGTGCCATTAAAATTAAAGAGGGAGTAAGATTTGAATGCAGTCTCACTTCTTTTTGAAAATTGCAAACTGATGGTGTATCACTCACAAATGGAACCATTTTCTGTTGAATATTCTGGACTCCATACAAGTGTTCTATTCAAATTGTAAATCGAAGTCGGAAGAGAAACAGATACAAACTTAGAATAAGCAGACTGGAAATATATTCTTCACAGAGAAATGTGAGGAAACAGTATATGGATTGTACGTTATCTGAGCAAAAATGGGCTCAATGGGTAGTCGACTGGTTAGCACGTCCGCCTCACAGTTCAGCGGTCTTGGGTTCGATCCCGGCTCCGGCCTCCCTGTGTGGAGTTTGCATGTTCTCCCCGTGCCTGTGTGGGTTTTCTCCGGGTACTCCAGTTTCCTCCCACATTCCAAAAACATGCATGGTAAGTTGATTGGACACTGTAAATTGCCCCTAGGTGTGATTGTGATTGCGGATGTTTGTCTCTGTGTGCCCTGTGATTGGCTGGAAACCAGTTTGGGGTGTCCCCCGCCTACTGCCCGAAGACAGCTGGGATAGGCTCCAGCACGCCCGCGACCCTTGTGAGGATAGGCGATATAGATAATGGATGGATGGATCTTAGCAAAAATGAAAATGCATCGGAGTGCTGCATTTTCTGAACTACATAGCATCTTCAAAATGACTTGCTTGTGGTGCTTTAGGTGGAGATTTGCTGCAAATGCTCATCAGGGCTAAACTGGACTCTTTGCTTTTGCATCTTCTTACTTATGTCGCTCTTATTCTCAAAAGTAGAAAAATAAGGAGGAGCCTGTCAGTTTTAAGACTTCAGCGCATCACACACTAAAGCACAGCACCTGCTCAGCAATAAAAGTGAATGAATGTGCATGAATATCAATAATTCATAACATTAATAGAATGTGATTTTACCCTAATGAATATTCACCAGTGTGCAAGTAATTGATGAAAAAACATACGTATTAATTGCCTATTTGCTTTCTCCAAATAACGCTTGATCTTAAATGTGACCTTTTGTGTGTAGAATGGAGACTGGTGGATTACCTCAACTGTTGTGTTTTGTCATCATAGGGTTTTATTTACTGTACACCTTTGTCATGTCATTGTCCAAGTCATTTTTAACATGCTGTCACAATACGGTATCACGAAATGTGCTTGCTAAAAATTGGATTTTTTCTTCCTGTCTGTGTTGACTCTCAGTCATGCAAATGATTTCTTCTTTGTTGAATTATTTTTGTTCTTGTTTTACAAAATTGTTTACAAATGATGTTGGCAATTTGAGGCTTACAATTTGGAGTTAATTGAACTTGTATAGTGGCTGACCTCTACAATTTATATTCTGAGCACTTTGTAATACCTCACTGCGTTGCTGAGAATTTCCTGGCTTTGTGGCTTAGCTGCTGTATTTATTCCTACAAGTATTATACTGGTGGTGGTTGCTCTTATCGTTAATACTCGGCGGGAGGAATGCATTGATTATACACCACTTCCAGTTTGGGTGCCCATGACGCATAAGCAATTGTGCCTGGCCCAGGACCAAGTCTGTGTTTTTCTGTGTGAACACTAATTAGTTAAACAAACTGGACTTTATGTGTCAAGCCTACCCAACCATGGTAGAAATTGCCTTGTGTAATTGTGCCATTAAAAAACAAAAACAGCAAACTTTTGAACTCACATTTAGATACCATACACAAAACGTATTTAAAAGAAATTAATTGGATAGGACGGTTCAATTTAAAAGTGGACTCATTCAATCCGGCTCGACTCAGTGAGATTACGATACGATTCGATATGTCACGGCACAGTTTGAGCAGGTGTGATGTGATGACTTTTTTTGTGGTCATTTTACGCACATTTGAATTAACGTGTCAGTACCGTGAATGTGCCATTTCCTTCTCTGATATATCGCTCCAATAAAAGACGATTCGATACGTATACTGATACACTTCAGAGAAACTATTCAATTTGGTTCAATTTGATGAACTCGCATCTTTTAAATTTCTAAGTTTTAAGTTTTTCAGGTTTAAACCCAATTTTGTTATACCCGTAATATTTAATCACCAACATTTTCACCCACAGCATATAATTTCCTCTAGCGGAAGTCTATTAGCTTCATGCTAACATACAGTACAAAACCATAAACAGGCTGAGAGAAATTTGCATAGATGTTACGGTAACGATGAACCTTCAAACGACTGCTACTCTAACACATTCGGACCACTAACACAGAAACAGAGCATACAACTGTACTCACAGGCATACATTTGCACTGCTGTTTGTGAGCAACAGATATTAAAACGGCAAAACGTGATACTGTATTACACAGAAGATGTATTTGTTGTTTTTGCTAATAATTAAGCTGCATCTATTCCAGTAGATTAGTGTTACACTCAACACTCACACTCATTACACTCAAAGCAAGCAACTAACTCCAAAACTTGCCTGCATTCTTTATTTTAAATGAATAAATAGATGAATAAAAAAGCTACTTAAAAATCTGCGATATAGTTGGGGTTCACTGTAATTACTGTAATCTTCCCTTGCAGGAGGTGAGAAAAATTGGGTTGGTGTGTGTGTGAGTGCATTTAATTGCTTTCTCTTTTTGAGTTTCAAAATTGCTTTGTTCAGTTCACCTGCCATTAAGGCACATTGGGAGGGTGATAGAGCTACTCCGAAACAGATTTCACTAGCAAGACGTTATTTCACAGGTCACAGCCTAAGGTGTGCATGCTTGGGCTGGGTGGGTTGTTGATGGCCCAGTTCAGATGGGTCAATAATTCCTTCAGGCCCTTTTCTCTGGCACCAGCTGGTCCCTTTACACCGTCCTCAGTATGTAATCAGCCGGGCTGACCCGGCATGCACTGGGCTCAGATGGGTTCAAGAGGGTTGAGTTGCTAACTACACTTCAACGGGGGGAAGGAGTCATTGCAGCCGCGGTTTTTGCAATAGTATGAAGAAACTCTTAGGATTTCGAAACTGTGCGATAAACGCAACATAAAATGTTTATTTTCTATTGGAGTCATTTACTAATATGAAACAAATTAATGGATGAACGCAAGAAAGTGCACCGATTTACTGCATATGTTAGCACAAAAGCCGCATCTTACATGATTAAAATATGCAGTAGTATCCTGGCAAAGGTTTGCCAATATTAACATAATTTCCAAGAAAGTCTTCTTGGCAAAATGTGCACTGGTGTTCATTGCATTGCACTTCATATCATTATGCAGATGGCACCTGACAAATAAACATCATTAATGCAATTCAACTGCAGCGTACTAACGCTGTCATTCATTCTTTAATGTATCAAATGCACTTAGTGGTCTCCATTGTCCCATTTGCTAGTTAATAAATAGTTCACTGGTTCTGGGTATTCAAATGTAGAAACAAATGTCAACTATACCTTTAAATACGCTACATGTGAATACTAAATAAAATAGCTCACTAATTTAATGTCAGTTTTTTTTTTTTTTTAAATGCCTTTGTACATATTTGCTAAACTTTAAAACCAATCCCAGTTATTGTTCTCACTGAGAAAAACAAGAGAGTAAGTCTTTGTTAGTATGTATTGTAATTTTGCAAAGTATTTTGTGTGGAGTGTGTGCCGAAGTGGCTGCAATCTTTTCAACTCCTGCGTTTGTCATCCTTTATGCGTGCGCTCTGTCAGCTTACAAGCACATAAGCCTTCAGCCCCTGTCGTGTTCCACCCTAATAAGCGTCTCTGCTGTCTGTCATCTGATTGTTGCTATTGTCTGACTGATTGGTGGGCCACATGCGAGAAAAGAGAGAAAAAAAAAGACCCCCTTTCTCTATCTGCACATCAGGAAAAACGCCACAATCTGCTCCCCTCCTCCCGCCACTCATCATCCCTTCATCTCATTCTCCACACCTTTAATTTGATCCAGCCGCCGCTCATGCATTTTTGAAAGGAAAATGCTGCAACAATCAGCTCATTGGAGAAAACCCTCAATTATGGCACTCCATCTCATCTGATGATCAAATGCCGTATGCATGCGTTAAGATGCTCCACAAAGGTGCAGTTAAAGTAGCAAAGCTGCACACTGGCTTTATTCCACTTGTCCTCAGTCTGGAGTATCTCGCGATCAGTTCCAAATGTGCATCTTTGCTTGCAGAACAATATAGTGTAGAAAAGGTGGTTGGAATTGTTCATGTGCAGATCTGTGGAGATTGAGCTGCAGAGGCAAATGAGGGGGAGTTAAGATAGGAGGAAAAGGTGATGATGGTTGTAGGATGGAGGGAAGATGGGGGGGCTGAGATGAGATGGGATACAAGAGCGAGGAAATTAGACAAGATAGGACTAGAGAACAAATGAGGGTGATGGCGAAGATGTGTGCAGAGATTTCAGCACGAGAAGGGCAGGCAGGCGAGAGGACGGATGGCGAGGAGATGAACGGGAGGAAATGAGAGAAGGGGAAGTGGAGAGAGGCGAGGAGATAAGCTTATTGAGTTTCTGTCTACCTGTTTTGCAGCACCCCCCTCCTCCCAGCCTCGCATGGCGTTTCCCAGAACAGAGAGCTGTCCTGTTTTAAAGCAGTATATTATTTAGTTTGGAACCTTAAAAATCAATAGAGCAATTATTTAATTTTCTCTTTTGTACTTGGAACCACATTCAATAACGCCACAATGCAGGCCACTGGCACAAAAAACATAGCCACTCTTAACGTAATTGTACTCATGTGTACACACGCTCGCCACTTTCATTTACAGTCCCACTAATACGCTCATGTACAGACAGACACTAATAATGAGATTTACCAGATAGACCGTATGTGTTGTTTACATCACTTCAATGGCTGTTTTTCGATAGCACAGGTCTACTTGACTCTACTAAGTTTCCATTTCAAAATAGTAGTACAGTTGGTGGGGAAAAACACACAGTTCCTCAAATAAACTGAAAAAAATCCTTTGGATTTATTCAATTCCAACATGTAGAGCGGTTGCACATGATTAAAGTGTGTTAAACCAACATATAATTTGATTATTTTGACATAAATTCATCACACTTTAATCATGTGCAATCAAAACGTAAATACCTTTTCCCCCAATGCAAGCAGCAACCCTCGCTTGCTTAAAACTTTGTCACTCCAAAGTTGAAGTTTACTATAAAACTGAAAAAGGGAATAAAACATTATCAATCAAAATATTTTCCACCAAACCATAATGTTCAGTCAAATAGTCCGCTAGCTTTAATGCTTACATATAATGTGACCCCCCGCCGTCCCAAGAAAAATGCCTTAAAATTCCAGAATATAGCAAGGGCACAAATGATTTGTTGCAATTTTGTGGGGGAACACTGTCGTGTAGCTTCCAGAGCTAAGGTACTTGTTTTCCGGACTTTAAGCCGCTACTTTTTATCCTAGGCTTTGAACCATGCGGCTTATATAAAGGTGCGGATATTCTGTGGATTTTTCTTCCACTGCTAGGGGCACACTAACCAGAATTTGAATCAAAACTAAGAAAAAAATCAATGCAAAGAAGAATACGCTACTCTTTCTTTAGCAGATAGAACACGGATGACAAATTACATCGAATGACAAACAGTGAATTATTTTCAGATGCTCGCCCCTTCATCATGAAACCCACTCACACAAAAACACACTCAAACACACAAAGTTGAGCTGATTATCGCTTTATGGCCAAGGAAAAATAGACAAGAATTTCTTCCACTTAATGAAGCTCCATAAAGATGAGGAAAGTTGTCACAGATCCATTCCATGACACTCCACCTGGCAGACCGTCAATAGCCAATCTGCACACGGAGCCGCACACACACGCACACACGCCCAGCCCTTTGAGCTCTTTGACTTTTTTCGCAGTGTGATGAAAGATATTACATTTGAGTGAATGGGAACGTGATTAGTTGATGATGTGCTTTCAAGAGTATTTGGTAAGTGGGGCTTCGTGACTATTTCTGTTTGAAAAGTGGATGAAGTCGCTCTGGAAAATGAAAAGGATTCATTGTGTTGCGCGCGTGTGTTTGTGTGTGTGTGCGCACACCTGAATCAACGAGAAGGACCGTGCGAATGTGCTGAGCTGGAGTGTGTGTGGTCGACTTTATTGGTAACCTCTGTTATCTGTCACTTGCAAGGATAATTTAGTATGGCAGGTGTCCAGATGATGGCTGGTGATGGTGTGTGTCACTGCGTGTGTGGGTGCACGCGCTTGTGTGCGCTCATGTTGATCGTCTACGTGAGACAACAGGATGAATGTGTTTGATTGTACCTCTCTCCTGGTACAGCTAACACTGTTGGCCTACAAGTAATAGTCTATACTTCACGGGCAACACGCAGCATGTGAGTTTACACGCACACACAAGCTATGTTTTGTTGTTCAATTTCTTTCTATCAGTTTTGGAAGGAATGGTACTAGGAGGTATGACTTTTTTATGGATGGTGTATCACTAAAACAAACCATTGGTTCACAGCACTAATACTCAGTGGTGGAAAGTAACAAAGTACAAATACGTTGTTGCTGTACTTAAATTGATTTTTTCAGACACCACTGTTTAGTATAGGGCTGCAACTGATGATTACTTTATTAATCGATTAATCTGTCAATTAATTCGTCGATCAATTGATGAATGAGATTAAAAAAAAATACATTTCCATCCCCTTATTAAAAAACAGGGCATTATTTCAAATTGACAGTGCAAAAAACGTGCAAATGTACATTTTGACTCAGTTACTGCTGTAGCAAGTCAGGAAATCGGCAAAAATGTTGATGACTGTTTTCCAAATTAAAAGCAAATGTTTACAATTGTTTTATTTTGAACAAAACAAAAATAATCAGTCTGATTTCATGGAGGACTAGAGAAATCTGAGAATATTTCTTGGTGAGAGGCTGAAATTCTAAGGAAATGTTGTATTAAACAAGGTCTCTAAACAATAAATTATTAAAATATTTAGTTGTTGGTTAATCGTTGCACCTCTACCTGAGTAATTGTTTTTTTCTTAAAGACTTCTTACTTTTATGCCTATAAAATCAGATACTTTAATTTCTACTGATGACTTTGTATGAATAGGCTTGTTACCCGTAGATGACAACACAATGTAAACAAAAAAAAAAGGCATAAAAGAAGTAAAGAACTCAAGCTGTGGTTGAGATTTTGATTGATTGGTTGATTGAGATCTTGGTGATTTGAATATGAAACAGGGAGTACTACCAACTCTGTGTGTACTTAAATGGGGAGTTTGCAGCTTTAAAACTGCAATCAAGATTTGAACGTAGCCTCACATCGCTAATACCTCCTCGAGTCTCTGACCAAAGCCACACCCCTGTGAACTTGGACAAGGTGTGCACTGCAAACACTCCGACATTAGCCACAGTTGGTGGGATGACATTCATAATAGAGTGTCACTACAACACGAAACATTATTGGCATGAATTTATACTTTGTGGAATGTACAATCAATCACTGATGGTGTAGTGGTACAATGTGTGGACCACTGTAGCCTTGACATCAAGGTATTGTAATTACCGATAATAGGGTATATTATAGTGGGGTATATATATATTTTTTCTATTGGTATCAGTACTTAGGGTATATTATCGCGGGTTTATATATATATATATATATATATATATATATATATATATATATATATATATATATATATATATATATATATACTTCTCTGTCCTCGTATATATATATATATATATATATATATATGTTTTTTTTTTTATTGGTATCAGTACTTTTACTAAACTATAGAGTTTGAGTACTCCAGCCACCTCTGCTAATCCTACATACAAAGTACAAGCTATCACTAGACACACACATGCGGATCAAGGGCAAAGCGTCATGTCCCTTTCCATCACTGTAATTCCCACCCACTGTTGTTTGAACACTTTAGTTGTCTCCATTTCCACATGCCATGCCCCGAAACCAGTTCTCAGACACACTTATACCCACAGAAAAATACAGGGACACAAAGTAATAAACACTACACCAACAAATACAAAGCAACACAAAATCCAGGCCCCGTGTGGAGATAAATTTGACCAGCAGTCCTCACCCGCAGCAAAAGAAAATCCAATTCCCTTTCACTTTTATCCCTGAGACTAATGTTACTGTCAAAGAAGACACCACCGCCAGAGACCCACGGCTCTCTGTGTGTGTCTTCGTGTGTGCGTGTGTGTGTCTTTGTGTTTGCTGCACAGATAGTGAATTCATTTAAGGTGATGCATTGCTGCCTTTACCTACAATCTAACTCGAGGCCTCTGTGGTGTTGTTCTGCCTTCCCATGACAAGATTGGGACCCCAAATCCCTCACATCTTCTCTTCATATACATTTCCTCTTCCCATCTCTTTTCCGAATCGCTGCTTGTAATTCTGATTTCCTCCCCGTCTCCTCTCATCTCTCGCCTTTGTCATCTGCTTTCTTCTACTATGTTCTAGGAGTTGAACCGCTTCACTGAAATCAATAGACGGCGGGTTCGTGCCGCAAACTAGCACTACTCGATTACTAAAAATGAGACCGGTTGCACGGTCACTTGCGAAATGTGCAAGTTCTTGTCTGAAATATAACAAAAGCACAAATGCTACACACACGCATCTGAAAACACACTTGCTCAAGCTAGCTGATGAGCAGCCAGAAATTCTCACTTTAGTCGTCAGCAAATTCACCAAATGCCTGCCTAGAACAGTGAAAAGACATTGTCATGTCTTTTATAGACGATGAAATGAAAACAAGCGAGGTGGATCAGTACCCTCTTTTTTAGTGAAAATGAACAGTTAATGTCGCTGAAGAAAACCAGAAATCCAGCTAGCATTCCTCTCATCCACCAACCTTTTTCTCCTCCTTCTATTGACTCCAACCCCAGAGTCGCTCATCTAAGCACAAATCCAAAACGCCTTCAGGGTCTCACAGACAGTCGAATCTGATAAAACTCTGACAATTGAAAAGACGAGCGTTCACATCATCGAGTGGAATACAAAAATTCTGAAGTTGTTCAACCCCTACTCTGTTCTTCCTAATTCCTCTTATTCTCATGCCATCTGTTTTGCTTCTCATCTGTTCTATTCTTCTTTGTAAAATCTCACCGCTTTACCATTTCCTTCTATAACTCATTTGATCTCACTCTCATGTGCTTCTCATTTGTGCTCCTCTTGCCTCCTTTTTATCAGCTTCCAATTTTCATCACAATGCTTCTCAGTCTTTCTCTTCTCCTCTGCCACTTTTTTTTGGACTTCCCTTTGTGGAGGTCTCTCATCATCTATCCTCATTTCCTGCTTTTATTTCCTTCACTCTTTACCACCCACCTTGTATTTAGAACCATATCACTTCACATAGTTTCTTATCTTCTTGTATTTAACTTTGAAGTGCAATAATACCAGCGACAACCTGTTGGCAATTAAAGTTAATGAAATCATTAATTTATTGTACATAAACTACTGTATGGGGAAGCAAAGGCTGCTTGCATGGAATTGCTGAAAATAGTAAGATAGAGCAAATGATGGACTTAAACACCATCCTTCCAAACACACACGTTACAGCCTAGATAAGGGAGATATCAATGACCACTCGGACACAGATGCTTCTTCTTCAGCAGCTCAAGCGAGAATGTTTTATCTACTCAATATTCACAAGAAGTACAAAAAAACACTTGGACACAAATATTCCAACGATAATACAAAACAATATTTTTTAAATTGACAGGGTCTATACTTACAGGAATAATTTCTAAAATAATAAACTAAAGCTTAAATGTACCATCTTGAAATATACCTACAATACATAAGAACAGTATACGAACATATTATTCATATTTCTAAATTCTCTTATAGCTATCATAAAGAATTTACAAAAATATTCAAACAAAATACCAATAACTTCGATTGCACACATCAGCAGTCGCAATTTACGAGCATGCACGTATCATGTGAACCTCTTACTAATGGCTCGTGTCCACCTGTAATGGCCGCGTTAAGCTGGGGAATCTAATGGAACATACAGACAAAACTACAGCTTCCAAAGCATTCAAAACACAAACAGAGTTAAAAACGAACTTTCTACTCACTCGTGTATTAATTCTTATGCACTAAAACGCTTATTTTCATACCTGGATAGGGGAGGTATCTATGACCAATCGGACACAGATGCTTCTTCTTCAGCAGCTCAAGCGAGAATGAAGCATAGCGCCGAGGGCTCCCTCTTCCGGTCTTAGCAGACATAACTAGTCGATCAAAGATGACATCTTGTATAGGTATATCAAAATGTTCTCAAATAATAACCACGTTAAACATTTGAAACCCGTTTTTCACCTCTTTTTAAGTACAAACGTTTTAACGCTTTCATAACTTTCTAGTAGGTCCTTTTATTCATATTTATGAATTTATACTACCCCTGAATTGATTATGAATCATGTGGCAACAAACTTCCACACACACACACAAAATGGTTTGTACGTGCTTATTGGCGATTGGGACAGCAGGGCTGTCGAGGGTCCTGCCTTGAGTGAGCCCCGTTGAAAAGGAACGGCTGCTGTTTTAGTCTGTGCGTGTGTTTATGTGTACATGTGATTGCATCTACTTTGTTAGTCATTTGTAAGCCCGACCAGATGCCAAGCAGAGGGGCATAGTGCACAGGGCCTGTCAGTCAACCTTATACACACACACGCACACGCAAACACACATGTGCAGGTGCACGGTGACACCTCCTTTCCCTTGAGGCTGATTAGTATTCATGAGATCTCAGGAGAACCCCTAAAACAACCCTCCCTGTCTCTTTCTCTCACACACACGCACACACACAGATATTCCAATGGATCGGTCCGTTCTAATTATCTCCTGGCGTTCATGGAGAGTCTTGATTAGAAGCTGTCAATGTGACTGATGACGACAAGCCACGCTTATCCCCCAGAGAGACGAGTCGGGGCCAGAGAAGAAGGCCGGTCACAGCTGTGGGCTGCGCCACTTCTCTGTCCTCGTCTCTTTATAGTCGGTGTCTTTGTTCCAAATAATTGCGCTTCATTACAGCTGCCTTGTTATGTCTCTTTCTAGGTAAGCCAGTGATGATCATAACAGAATTCATGGAGAATGGATCACTGGACACCTTCCTCAAGGTGAGTCAGTGGAAAGCAACAACCACAATCACTCTAAGACTTTCAAGGTCAGGTATGCAACTCCTGATGAGGATGAGTAACCCAAATTGAAGTTTGCTCCACAGGTTGCAGGAACTCAAAATTGGCTTCCAAAATAATAAGGTAGAGAATTTAATTGGTGGAGATCCACCAACGACTTTATTTGGAGTTCAAACCTGACGCTTTGAGACATTTGTTCATGGTGATCACCCCACATACACACACACACACACACAAAATATTACCCCTCCATCCTCATCAAGTTGTATTTACAGTAGGTGGATACTATTTGAAAACAAAGCAGTATGGTGATTGTAAAATGTTGGTTCTGTGAAATCATCAACATGAATTCCATTTTTAAAATACAGTAAAAACCCTAATAATGAAACTGCGCCTCAACATTTCGTGATAAAATGATGGCCATCCAATGTTGTATTAATATAGCGTCCTTTGATTGTAAAGCTGTTCAAAAGATGAGAAAAATGCATTATTGTAGAAGGAAATAGATTATGAATAGATTTGTGCAGCTGTTTGACTTCATGCGACTGAAAACTACTGTCGTGCACCAGAGCCATCAGGACTTTGATGATCGGCCCAAAGCAAAATAGATAGTAATCTGATCAGCACTACTCTGACAAGGTAAATGGGAACTGCTAGCCTAAAATGACAAATACGAAACACACAAAATCACACACTGATAAAACAAACAAAAAAACTGTTGTGTGAAGCAGTTTGTCTTATAACGAGGGTCATAAAGAGTGTCCACAGTGCCTCAATATAATAATGGAACATGTTTTATGTTTTTACAGCTGATCTGTGCTCAAGGCATCCATATGTGTCTTTAATTATGCTGACCATTTATTAAACAGCTGTCCCTGAGAAAATACAAAACCACAGATCTGTCAGGGAAGGTCTTCCTCCCTCTCATTAATATCCTACTATCCTCCTAGATAGCGTCTTCCCCAAAAATGTACTCAATTATGCCATAAATATATATATATATATATATATATATTTATATATACACCCACGTTGCAGACAGATGGTGAATAACGGATGCTCAATTTTTAGCAAAATGCCCAACTCTGTATATATATCAGTCTCCTTACCGACCAGCCTAGCAGTACAACGTAGTGGGCAGATTGAGAGAGGAAGTCTGTAGGTTTGTTAGACACTCCAATCAATCAGCATCTCACAAAACCACCAGCTAATTAACTTACTCCACAGCTGCTGAGGGGGGAGAACCGTAGCAACATAGTAGTTGGTAGAGGGCGGTGTGCATATTCAGAAAGATGATGGCTACAAGATAAATGGATATATGGGGACAGAATCCACCTAATGCAGTTCTCTCTCCCTGAGACAAGAAGCCGTGGAAGGACATAGATGGATGGAGAGAACATCGACACAGGGGGAAGGAGAGATTAAATGAAGGAGAAAGGGTGACCAATAACATAGATGGGTTTTTAACGGGCACCATTGGCCCATGGCAGAAATAATTTGTCGAAGAAGGTAAACTGAACTGTCATCGATTAACAGGCTCTGCTTCCCAGACACAAAAACTGGAATCAGGTGAGCAGTGACTGGGCACATTCAGATTCACCAGAAAAAGGTGAAAAAGATTGGCAGAAAAAAAAACATCATCTTTCATTGACATGCCGCTGATAGAGGCCAAGTGCAGTGTTAGCGAGAGACCAAATGCATTTAAAATGTTTGCTCAGGGGCATTTTACTATTTTTGGGGGGAACAGAAGCTTGAAATTCCAGTTGAGGTGGCTGAAAGAGGCACCATTCATTACGTCATCCTGCTGCTGCTCAGTGTGAGCTTTTACAGTGTCTATCATTGTGTATTAATTCATTTTTCTCCTTGTTTCTCCCTGCAGAAACACGATGGCCAGTTCACTGTAATCCAGCTGGTTGGCATGCTGCGTGGCATTGCCTCAGGCATGAAGTACCTGTCAGACATGAGCTACGTTCACAGAGATCTCGCTGCACGAAACATCCTAGTCAACAGCAACCTTGTGTGTAAGGTGTCTGACTTTGGCCTGAGTCGGGTTCTAGAGGACGACCCGGAGGCTGCATACACCACAAGGGTAGGACAGATTCATATGGCCTCATAATTCTGCATTTCTTCTGTATGTTTTGCTGCATAGTGAAGATGAGCATTATCATAGCAGCCTCAGAGTCAGGCTTATATAAATATAAATATATAAATGTGCAATATACAACAGAACTCGGTTCTTCTGTTATACAGTAAGATAGTGGCGCCATATCTGACTAACGGTCATCTGTTTTGGGTTCAAACTTCAGCTCTGACTTTTCTGTCCAGCGTTAGACAGGTTTTCTGTGGTTACTCTGACTTCCTTCCCTTTTCCAAAAGCATGCATGCTCAGTTAACTGATGAGACTCAATTTCCCAGGTATAAACATGAGTTTGAATGGACTGTCACGTGTGCCATTTGAATGGCTCTAAACCAGTCCTGAATGTGTCCCTCTTCGGCCAAAGACTGATGATATCGCTTCCAGCTCACTTGGTAGAACATTGACGGATGGATGAATCATCCAAGGGATGGACAAACCCCTCTATTTCCCTCAAGTCTTATTTCTTCATTAATTTGCTTCCAACTTTGTGGAAACTGTTTGTGAAGTGTCCCTTTCTGTACCAGCATGACTCTGCCTCAGCACACAAAGCAAAGTCCCTAATGCTCCAACACCTTTGTCTATAATGCAATTGTCAGAACCAAAAATAGAATCCTGGTGATGGGAACGACTTATACATCACGAATCCTTAGAGGGCAGATTACCTACAAGACAAGAGCTCAAAGACCGAGAGCCCAAGGCCAAAGAAACAGATAAAATAGGATCCCATCAAGACCACGTGTTTTACAAACAGAAATTGATCCATGATGAGGACTTGGTTACAAGACAATTGGTGGGTTAAAATGTTGTTCATCTCAGCTGGCTGTTAAAGTTACATCCCAGAAATCATTTGAGTGTTTGACAGACAGACTGTCAAATAGCTTCATGCAAATAAACTCCTTGACGTTCTTCCAAATAGCCAAATGCATATAGCCAAATTGGAGAAATCTTTGGTCGCATTACCATCCTCGCACAGAGCCGTCGTCAGTGAGTTAAGCCACGGCGGAGGAACTCATCTAAAATGCCCACAAGGAGATGGCATTATTCATATGCATAGGAGGAACTGTCGAGGATGTTATTTTTAATATGGCATTAGCATTGCCCTGGGAGGGGTGCATCAGCCGCAGACTGCTCCATTGCAATCAGACACACACCCACTGATGTCAGGAGACGTCGATGGAGAGCTGGAGGCGCTGGGTGGGGGCGGGGCAAGAGGCAGAGGTGGAGATGTGGAAGACATCCAGAGAGGAGCGGGAATCAAATAAGGCTGTGAGGGAACAAGGGAGGGATCCAGTGAGAGCAGTTAAGAGATAAGAGAGGATGTTTAGGGACGGGCGGGGCGATGGAAACTAAAGTACAGTTCAGAGTGACTTGGCAGCTTTGTCTTTTACTTGACTTTGACCAGGCAGCGCAAAGATTGGGAAGGTTTGGCGGTGCAGAGGCAGCTGCTGCATGTTAAAAGGGTGACTGGAGCTTTGGTAGTTATTGTGCATGTGTGTGTGCTCGTTGGAGCGAAAAGGCGCGGGTCCCAATTGTGTCCATACAGTGGCGCTTTATAAAATGTATTTGATCTGTGCAAGCACAACAAAGGCACAACAAGTAGGATGAAAGCAGAAAAGGACATTTGATAGCAATAGGACGACGTGCTAGAGTATTCATGGGAATGCCTGGGCATAATATCATCGGCTCAGTCCTCGTCAACACTGCACAGAGCTTCCAAGCAGCCTGGACTTATTATTGCTTCTCGTTTATTACACTCTAGAGCCAAATCCCCATGATAGCATTTCAATAATGAAAGTCTTAATGTTCAGGGTGACATATTCAGTTAAGTGTTGCTAAGAATATACCGATTCTGTTAACTATTTACAGGGAGGGAAGATCCCCATCAGGTGGACAGCTCCAGAGGCCATCGCCTACAGGAAGTTCACCTCAGCCAGTGACGTGTGGAGTTATGGTATCGTCATGTGGGAAGTGATTTCATACGGCGAGAGACCCTACTGGGAGATGTCCAACCAGGATGTGAGTCACATTCACAATACCGCGCTCAAGCCCACAGTTCTAACCTTCACTCATCATTAGAGTTGTGTTATTCTTGGGGATTATTAGCATGCGGTGAAACGTGGCAGAGAAACAACGCATGCAGCCCTCAAAGTGCAATATATAGCAGACATGATAGATTGGACTCTTTTGTTGTAGGTAATAAAAGCAATAGACGAGGGCTACCGTCTTCCTGCACCAATGGACTGTCCGGTGGTGTTGCACCAGCTCATGTTAGACTGCTGGGAGAAGGGACGCAGTGAGCGACCCAAGTTTGGACAGATCGTCACAATCCTGGACAAGCTCATCAGAAACCCTGCCAGCCTCAGAGAGCTGGCGAACAGCCCAGCAGGGTCAGTGGGAGAGAGCTCAAAACATAATCACTGCCTTAGATTTAATTTTGTGCCTGTTCAAGGGCGAGATTTTCTTTTAAATCAGACAACAGTTGCTCGCTTGCTGCTGACAAGCAACAAGCCGAAAAACGCAAGGCATCCCACTATACAACTGTTTTTTTTCTCATGCAGTTAAATACAACAGGATAAAAGCACAATGAGTGGGGGTAACATAAGTACAGTACTGTAGATCAACACTTGGACCAAAACATGATATGTCTTAATATTAAGATGTCAAGTGCATTTAAAATACACACGAGCAACTGGCAAACTACTCATTTGTATCTCAACAGTGAGGAGCCCACCACTCCAGAATTCAGTGTGAGCACTGTGGATGAGTGGTTGGAGGCCATCAAGATGGGCCAGTATAAGGAGAACTTTTCCAGCTCTGGATATGTCAGCTTAGACTCGATCCTGTACATCAGCATCAGGTAACGAAGGCGCAGTTCCTCTATATTTGTATGCAGCTGACCATTTTATATAAATTGCACCCACCCTATTTAAAAAAAAGATATGAAAAAAACATATATAAGCTGCACCTGTATATAGGCCGCACCTATCTATGCTGAAAAATGTGATATTTACTGCATTTACAGAATGATTTTGAACTGTAAATGTACATGTGCCTGAACAGATTCTTTCCTAACAGTGCCTTTTAACACAGCAGCAACTTTGCTGATTAAAACGGAACAGAACCAAGAGAAAATAATCGGTACTTATCTTCATTTCACTGCCCGCTGCCACTCCAGTTTGTAAATCAACGCCACCTTTTATTGCTGTACATCCGCATACCACCTAATTCATAACCTAGTGCGTATCACCCTCGCCTGTTGACCTCCTCCACCTGCAGTCAAATCCTGTTAACGGCAATTGTGTTGTATTGTATTGTAATTCCGGTTAAAACACGACTAGCGGTGGAAAAAAAATCCATAGAATAGCCACACCTTTATATAAGCCCCACGGTTCAAAACCTAGGAAAAAAGTAGTCCGGAAAATATGATAATTAAGATTGAGTGTCATCTGAAATCCACTCATCTGCAGTCAAAGTCCTAATGTTGCCATGTGGTGGACAGTGTGTTTTAATGTATTTTCTCGCGTTCTTTTACACCTGCATTATTTTTGTCTCCCTTGCAGTGAATTGGCTAAAATGGGTGTGACTCTAGCTGGCCACCAGAAGAAGATTTTGACCAGTGTGCAGAGCCTGCAGACCCAGGGGACACATGTCCAAGTATAACATTCTCCACATTAACACATTAAGAAAGAGCCAACAATGTGGATGCCAGTGTTAAGTTTTCCCCCACTAAATGGAGATGTCAGTGGATGCTCCATTGCTTTTAACAGTCATTGAGTTGGAGGACAACATGGACACTTGACTCCTTCACGTTCTTACACCATTCTTCCCTGATGGACACTACCAGCTTTGGAGTTCCGGCAGCAACACAAACACCAATGCGGAGCAACATCTACAGCATCGCAACAGCTTGGAAAAAAAAAACCAAGATCCAAAAAGACTGAGAAAGGAAAGACAAGAAAATAGAATCTATTTCTAATGTGAGGTTTATAATTGATTTTGTTGTCTTCTTGTTTCCGCTTTCACCTTGAAGAATTTGAAAGGTGCCACAAGTACATGTGTGTGTAGATGTATGTATGTGTGTAGGTGGCGGTGAGTCCCACACCCATATCGATGTGTAGATGGACCTAACGTTTCTAGTGGTTTTGAGGTTTGTATGCTAGTGTCTACCGAGTACATGTGCAACATCCTCCATTCCTCAGTGGTACACAAGGAGGAATGAAATGAATGTTTGGGTGTGAGGGGAACTGGACCTACAGAGTAAGTATTGCAACTGGTAAAAATGTGTGCACAAGGGCAAGTGCTTCCCTCCATCTAACTAGACTTTGGCTATACTGTACATGATCTGCATCCAGTATCAGTTTCCTTCCACGACACCGTTGCCAGCAATATTCAGAATAATCGTGATCAATCAGATGAAGCATTTTCCCCTCTTATGATTAATGAAGGGAATAGCGTTAAGGTGTATAGCAAATGTCAAAATCAAGTTGACACCGATAATGAGCTTTTTATTTCGGTGAAGGGTCCAACAATGGTTAATATACTCCTAATTTCCGCTTTTATGGCCGGATGGTTACGCAAGGCTTGTCACCGTAATTACAGTGCTTTCCGCTCCCCTAAATAACCACCTAAAATGAAGTTGCACAGTTATATAAAGGTAATGTATCTCAAACAAACACACAAAGTCAGTTTGACAGCAAGAGGCGCATATTCTGTGATAAAATGTTGTGTTGGTTATCAGGTGAAAACTAATGGGACCTTTGTAGTGGCACTGATCCTGGTTTTCAGTGTTTTATTATGTAGAACTCTAAAGGACAGAGAGTGGCATACCGCACCATATATATGATTGTATCATAGTGTAAAATATGTACAGTGTTGATTTCCAATGATAGAATGTTTGTAATGATGATGATGACCACGATGTACTTTTGTTATGAATAAGAGATCTGTGAGTGCTTGTTCAGGGTAAGGGCATAGAGGAGAAAAGTATGAGGTACTTTATTTGTTCGAACGAAGGAATGTAGCATGGGTAAGAAGCTTCATCTTTGATTGACAGGTAACAGTGATCACGGTTTCTACATAAAATTAGGATAAGTAGAATGGACTTCAGCTGATTTGAACCCAGACATTTCATTGGCTGCTTGATTAAGTCTAATTCCAGAGGTCCCTACTGTGCACAGTGATTCCATTATTATGTTTGTGCAAGCAGCGGTGAAATGTGAATTTTTGTATATGTACTTGCACTGAAAATGACACTTCACCAAACTCACTCCCAAACTGATGATTGTCCAACCATAGAAAGCAAAAGTAATCCTAGTTGACCTGCTAGCATTTACAATTAACAAAATGTGCTAGGGCATGGAGATTACTTACTGTGGTAAGACAGACTCGCAGGAATGAAAGGATTTGGGGGTTGATTTTATAGCACTTGCTAAATGGAAGAGGGGAAAAAATAATGAGTTTTAGAATATTAAAAGAAAATAGAAGTGTTTCTATTGCCAATTAGGGATGATTGGGGATTCTTTTGGCTCATCATGCTTGTGCAAATGACACATTCATTGTAAAGACTGCAGTTCTCGCAGTCCAGAGGGGGACACGAGGACAGCGCTGTAAACACCGCTTTGGCAGATAATACCCTAAAAGTCAGCCTTGCTGTTTAAAGTGAGCTAGTGGAGATTGGTGAGCTGTCTGAGTGAAGGCCAAGTGTTAAACTGTCTTTTTTGCATCCTTTCAAAAACAGAAAATTAAAAGCTGATCGTTTTCAGTACTCGGATAACAATAACAGTCAGTCAAATCAACTTGATTCATCATTGCCAAACCTTTATAGTGTATATCAAAACTAGTATAATCTGACAGCATGAGCACATTCTACTCATACTAAATTTATGATTCCATGGATTCGGCTGAGTTCCCTTGAATGGTGGCCTTTTGGATGCCTTATTTTGCCCTTGGTCTTTTTGTTGCCCTATAGAGGCTATTATAAGGAGTAAATTGTATGTAAAGGAAGTATTTATCTGGTCTTCAAATGTCCACGCATCAACACGCTTTCATTCTATCCATTGGTTTTGTTACCTTTATGTGGGGAAAAAGTTTGTAAAAGACAAATTGCAGAATCGGACAGTATTGTTATTTATTTGAGTGGTACAGTGTTCTGTGAACTAAACAAATACGAATGTGATTGACTTACGCACCTTTGGTCTATTTGGTTGCATATTGTATTTTAAATAGCTACAAGGTTACATCAAGATTAAATACCCCCCTCAGATACGGATGGAACATCATCAACCCTCTAGAATAGTTAAAGTCCCTGTAAAGTGAAACTCAATACGTCTTGTAAATTTGACACAACACAGAGGAAAGTGTTATTAAAAAGAAAGTCAACTGAATTTTTTTTTTTTCAAGAATATGTTCTATCCAGGCCCACTAGTTGAAACAACGCATTCGGATTAGTATTGTGTTTGTGGAATATGAAAAGGCCACCCATTTTTATCCATTTCAGAGGGTGGCTATTTTGTCACTTCTGTCAACTGAAAACGACATCACAGTTGCTCAGAGCTCAGGTAACGACCAATCACAGCTCAACTGTTTTCTGAAGCTGAGCCATGATTGGTCATTATCTGAGCCCTGTGATGTCATTTTCAGTCGACCGAAGTGACCCCTCTGAATTGGCTTAAAAATGGGTGGATTTTACTGCTTAACTCATATTCCACAAATGCATTATTAATCAGAATGCCTTGTTTGAACTAGTGGGCCTGCATAGAACATATTCTTGGAAAAAAAAATGTCTAAGGGTTGGCCTCCCCTTTAACAACCCTGACAAATTTGAATGAAAAAAAACTTACCAAACATATACCTAAGTATATACAATATGTCCACTAAATGCGGATACGGCATGTTTGAGCCGCTAAAACATGTCCGCTTAAAGTCTTTGGTGACTGGAATATATCCCACCAGGACATCGCAGGACTTACCACGTCACAACGACAAGCTCTAGCCAGCATCTAGTTGGCCAGATAACGGGCTTGGGACTCACGAAAAATAACCAAGTAACTGGGATAACCGTTGATGCGAACGAAGGCACTTACTGTGTATATAGAGTGGGGGAGGGAGTACACACAGCGGACACAGAAATGCATCACTGGGCGTCGTTTAAGCCACGGTCCAAAAAGAAATTCAGGAAAACTGAAAAATGGGGAAAAACAGTTTAAAATGACTGTATATCGCCACAACACTGATACAGTTTTCAGTCTTTGTATGCTTGGCGCAATTATGTTCAAACATGTATTATGTATTTACAAACAAATCTCTGAATTCACTTTACAGGGTTTTTAAGATGCCTACACACTCATTTTCAAGCCTCAAATCCCAGATGTGTCCCCACTTTACTTGGTGAGCTCAAGTATGCGGCTTGGTTTGGCGTAGTATTTGACAGTCTTTGTCCTCCACCTCCGTTATTGTGAATGTTCATGAGTGACTCATTTGAAGTTCCTCTCACTTTTTCCTTTCTTTGGCCACCAAATATTGTTGATTGACCATCAAGCCAGTTTCCTCTGTCTTGCTTGTTGTAAAGGGTGTAGGCATTCTCATGTCTTTCATGTTGCTGTAATAAATATGCTAATATTTCTAATTTCTTAGCTGTAGACTGTATTGTCCCTTTCTTTCATTTTACCACAAACGCAACGCACACGCACAAAGAGTAATTCACATGCACAATTCCAGAGAGACCATACACAATTCAAAGTGCCTTTACAGGAAAGTAATATGAGAACCTCGCTTAATTATTTTTGCTGCTAAAAAGCCTTTAAGTATCAAATGTTTTGTTGAGTGTGGACCAGTCAGCATAAAAGGTTGCTTAGTTAACCCACCGCCTCCCCTCCCTCCCCAGCTCTGCTGCAATTGGGATAGTGGAATGAAATTCTCTCATAACATTTGCACATGGCAAACATTGTTCAGCCTGCGACCACGTCTTCATTCACAGTGTGTGCATTGTTTTCTTTCAGGAGAGATCATTTTGTCTCCTGGGAGGAGGCAGGTCAGTGACTCCTGGCCTTAGTTAACCCCTTAATGCAGTGGCCCAGTTGCTGTCGCTCCGTATTACCGCCATTACACCTCATTTACCCCATCATATCACCCATATTCCCCTACCACTCACTCCCCCACCACTCTGAAACACACACATATGCACACACACTCGGCAAGAAATACAAAAATCCTTCCAGGGGCAGCCCTCCGTTTCCTCAATATCTGTCTCGTCCTGCTACCTTAATCTTCCCACTGGCCTCATGAGCTCACATCCTGCCTGTTCCTAATAATCTGCTGCAGACAGACAGAAAGGTAGCAGTTGGTTTTCAGATAGTTATCTTCTCCCCATTTTCAAATGTCCCGCCACTACCATCCATCCATTATGGTAAAAAGTTTTCCTATCAAACGGCCCTCATTAGTTCTCTTCGAATGTTATGTTTTACTAACATCAACACACGGGGCCCTCGGATTACGACAGTTCCGTTTCTGTTCCGGCTTATCGAATATGTTTTAATCATTTATTCTATTGATTATAAAATTGATTCATCGCATGATTGTATAACAGTTCATTTTGCATTAAACATAACAAAACATGTACTGTTTATTAACTAATTATTGTTGTGTATTTGGTAATGTTTAGTGAAGGAAAAATAAACTAAACCTCAATTAATAAGCACTTCACGTGAGAGGGGTGTTGGACTCACCAACATTTCTGAAATTGATTCAGTTACTGGTTCAGTCATTCTTTTCCAAAGTAAAAGTAGATGTTTGCAAATGTCTCATTTTGATTAGACAAAAGATAATCGGTCTGAATTCATGAAGGATCATAGAAATATAAAATAATTATTGTTGAAAGGCTAAAATCAAAGGATTTGGACAATGTAAAATTAAAGAATGGTTATAATTTATTTATTTGAATAGCTGTTGATCAATTTGATAATTCATTAGTTGTAGATACAACGATTAATTTTAACACCTGTAGCTCCCATGACAGCAACGTAACAGGAATCAAAAGGTAGATCACACGTGTACTGTTCCCCCGCAATATTGCAATTAATTTGTGACTCCACAATAATGCACATTTTTAGTCGATTGTTGTTAACAGGTTTATACAATATATTTACTTACTCTAATAAATACCCTCAAATGTGAGAAAAGGAATGTTTTATTTAAAATATATGTATGTAGGAGGGGTAAAATTATGAAAACAAAATGTTTTTTTAAATGATCTCCCTGTATCGCAGATTTTCACAGTAAACGGGGGTTAACTGTAGTCTCGATGGCAGTATCCGCAACCTTAATTGTATCAAGACACCCATTAGAAAAAAATCACGGCACACAACCAATCAAAAATGTCTCTAAAAGTATGAATAGTAATAATTATCACATCTAAATGTACTCACAAATGTACTTGGACATGTTTAATTGAACTCAAAGTTGATATAGTCATAGGAAGCCAAGATTTATTTTTTTGAAACAAAGGCAACAGGTAGGCACAAAAGGTTTATTGTGCCTTCTGCCATCGAATCGATTTTGCTGGCATAGACAGATCAACAAAAATACGATTTTTCTGAAGAATTATGTGTAATTGGGTTATTTCATGCGGTACCCCTGATAATCTCTCATTGCACATTAGGATGCAACAGCACCAAGGTTCGGAATCACTGCTCTCTTGCTCACCTACGCTAACGTAGTAGTGAAGTCATAATCACAATACGGATATGTATATTTTTGAAAATAGATTTCAGGCCAATAATATAAACTAATCAAAGGTATAAACTGTTAAGAAAAAAAAAAGAGACAGCAATTGCCTACTTTGAGTGTTGTGCTTGGCTTGTACACTGGAAGTTGCCAACTCGTTCAATGCCTGCGATTCATATCAACAAAATGCTAGGTCATGATCATTGTCAACCAAGGACCCCCTGTACTTAGTTTTCTATGCCATTTCTTTATTTACTCAAACAGTGGCTGAGAGTGTTTATTTCCTCAACTACCAAGCATCTATTTAAGGGAATCACTTATTTGCACAAATGTTTGCCAAAGGGCAGAGTTGGACTTATTCGCTAAAACAGTAATGCATTGTGGAGCTGTTTCACATGATCAGTTTGTTTTTGCCCTGTTTTCGTCTCAAGAACGCAATGCAGTTGGAGGCACAACAACTTTATGTCCACATTTCATGGTACTACCTTAATGGCCACACCTATCTGAGGGGCACAGCAGCGATCACACAAAATAGCCGCATCCAAGCCATAAAAGAAGATCCTCATTCAGCCACTTTTACTTTTTACACAAAATGTAGTACGTGTAGTTTATTGTCACAACTATGTACCGCCATTTGTTTTACACAGCAGGCACCGTCCCCAATCTGTTGTGGTTCTGATACTAGCTAGTGGTGATTGTGTATTTTAAGACAAGAGGGTAATACAGGTGTATTTGTCCAGTGTGTGGAAGCCATTATTAGGCTTGGCCATGAAGGCCAAACAGTAAGATAGGGCTTTTGTTTGACATGGGGAGAATATCATTTTCTCGTGTTTAGTCAGGATAACACTGAGGTTGGTGTGGGCTCGGTGCAGGCAATTGATTCATCGCACAGCTGCTATTGGCATGTAGTGAAAAGGTCATGTGTCCCTATGGAGAACACCTAAAAAGGCCATCGGTGACTGATGAGCCTGTCATGTTTCCATCACATACATGTACAAGTGCCCAGTCTCTCTGGCTCTCGCAGACAAAATCCCATAGGAATGGTAATTGGTGCGCTCATTCATGCTGTCATGGGTGGATTTGACTGCCCCCTCGGCAGCATCAGAGCACATTTAAAAGAAAACACAAGAGACCAAAAGATTATAGATCCATCAGGGCCTCTGCAGGGTAAAGAAAGAAGAAATCAAATCCAAAACCCAGAAAATCCTCCACGAGAAGCTTAGTAAACGTGCCGCTTTGTCATTTGTGTTTGTGTTACCTGTGTCCTCTCTAATCGAATATGGCTCATTGTTTGTCGTTCCACACTCGCATGCACACTTGTGCTCTCTCACCGGATTTTAGTTAGCTATCAAAGCGATTTCCTGTCTCAAATTTTCAACAGTAATCAAAGTTCCTGATTGAATTTGAAAACTGAGCTTGGCTCTATAAATCATATTACATGCCTCACTTTCATCAAGCCGGACCACAGGAATGAGAAGTCACTCTATGTCAGCATCATGAGCTGTGTGTGCGTGCGTGCGTGTGTTTACGTGCTTGTGACTGCACTGGAAAATGGTTGTTGACAGAATGATCTGAGCCATGCATACGGTAAATGGAGGACAGAAAAGATAACACACCTGGGTTTGGTTGAATGTGGCACTGCTTCTTGGCGCTTGTTTTAACCTTCGCTGGGTAGCAGTTGGATGGAGTTAAACGAGAATGGCAAAGGGGATTTAGTATAAAAACTTACATTTGGGATGGTTGTCAGAATTTACTATAAAAATTACATTTGAGATGCTTGTCAAATTGGAACCAAAATCTACTTAAAATTAATTTTAAAGAAAGAAAGAAAAAGGCGGCATTATAAAAAAAATCCTCAACCCACTTGTACCCAAATCAAATGGAACAGGGTGTACAGTACGACTCAATTTCTGCCTGTCAAGTAGAACCTACACTGTGTTATTATTTCTGTAATAACTGTAAAAACAGCAGGAATAATACATGTATGAGACAACCAGAAATCAGAAGCAGATTTAGAGAAGAAACAGCAGATGAACAAAGATGACAACAAGATGACAAAATGCATGAAAGACCATGTCATATGTGGTCTGGAAAAAAAAGAAAAGTGGGAAAAGCAAGACGGGAGCAAAGGGACTGCATGAGATAATTTTGACCACATAATCCCTAACAGATGTGAGAATCCTACTACAGTCCGACATGTCATGCTGGATTGCTACTGGATGCCTTTGACCAAAGAAAAATCAATCATCCCTTGCTCAAATTGTGTGCTTCATCTGAATCTATTTATTGCTATATTGCGTTTGGAGCACATCATGAGCAATACTGTGGTCATGCCAGTAATGCGCAACTGTAAAATGTGCGCATTTTCAAGTAATGACTAGTCCAGTCTAGTTATCAGACTAGTTACTCTGCAAAAGTCATTAAACATCACTTTGTAGAATGTATTTACTTCTCCTCGCAGGTAGTGTCAATGCTTCAAAGAAAAACACCTTTCACCACAGGCGTTTGCAGTTAACCATTTGCACGAGACAGCAGAAAGAAAGAATCGACCAGACTTAAATAAACAGAACACACTTCTCAGCCACGTGCCTCCCTCATGCACATATTGTGTTGTAAAACTCATAGTTAATGATGAATAATAAAAATACATGAGCGCATCTGATTCCTAAAACTACAACACTCACTAAACAAATAACTATACATCAAAGAACGTGTAAAAAAGAGAAACTCTGGCATTTACAACTCGAACATGGCAAAAGGCATTGTAGGGGTATTCAAATTCACATTCCCGGTCTGAGGAAGTGACATCATCGTTTTCAGCGCATTGACAACTCACATGTCCATAAACAGCAATGGAGGAGATTTGCGTTTTCAAGCTGGAATTGGGTCACTCACACATCCAGCACGGATGTAAGGATGGATGGATGGATGTATGGATGTATGGATTGAAAAAAGTGCCTGGAATTTTGCTGCCTGGATCAGCAATGTTTATTTTTGAAGTTTTGAGGGTTTTTTCATTTCTATATAATTTCTCTGTCTCTGTTTCCCTTGCAACCCATTTGGCAATGTGTGTGACAGCTGATTTAAATGTGTTTAATTTTCACTTGGCGCATTTACAATAACTTGTGCTCTATTTTTTGGGAGAAGTATGGGTGTTTTCGATTTTCAAAGGATGAACCAGCACAGTTTTTAGAGTCAATAAATCAAATATTGACGACACAGAATTACCTACTATGGGCTATGAGTGCACCAGGAAAAGGCTGCTGCAATTTTCATGGAAAAATCAAACAGAGGTGTAAATTCTCAAAGGCCTATTTCAAAAATCTCCGTGTGCTACTGAGACATCTTAACTGTTGCAAATAGCCGCAGCATCAAAGAACAAAGATGAACCACTGATCTTCTCTATCCATATTCATGTGCCTTTTATCATCTCATCCAAAGCATTCTACGCTACTTTGTTTCTCCTCAGAGAAATATGAGTCTATGCAACCATTCAAAGGAATAAAGTTTCTCTGTCTCTCTAAGCCTATATATATATATATATATATATATATATATATATATATATATATATATATATATATATATATATATATATATATATATATATATATATATTACAAGTTGACAATATCTCGTCATATTGACAACTAATTCTGATCTGCTCGCTTTCTGTAGATTTTGGCATTTAAGACGGCAATTGCATACATACAATCGATTTATAAATGTCAAACTTAAACTGTGTCACAACCCATTTTTGACCTATTTTATGCAGAAAACAGTGGGTGAAATGGATACCCTCCAGATGTTCCTTCTTTTCTGTCATGGGTGCCACTGACAAGTGGGCATGGCAATAACTGGTAGAGACCTTACGGGTTGACAAATTGTGTTTTGTGAGCTAAACTGTGTAGACTGTAGAGGAATTAAGCATCTTTTATGAATTAAAAGTAAGTATAAATCACTTTCTTTAAAAGACCATATTCAGGATTGAACGGTGCAATTGTCGGGCTGGTCAATGCACTGAAGCAGATGAAGAGGGCTTTGCGCGTGTTGGATCAATAACCAATCAACAGCATTAGGCTTCTCATGCACATTGTATTGGAACATCTATAGCATTTAAGTAATCCAACTGTCAAAGTACAATATCCCAATATTGCGTTGGAATATGCTGCAATCATTGAGTATGTTCAATCCTTTTGATTTCCATTAAAAAATGACACATTTTTATCTTGAATGATGCCCTAGTTGCTAGAATTACAGTATCAGATTGAATTAAGTAATGCATCAACTGGACCATTTATTTTATTTTTTCTAATACCGTATTATATGTTTTTACACTTGATCATCATGAATTATTGTGTCAGGGATGGTGCTACACCGAGGCTAGACGGGCTATAACCCCGTCAGAAATATGTGTGAGAGAAAAAAAAATCCTGGAGCCGCCACTGAATAAAATTGAGCCACCTAACAGGTAAGATATTAAATCTTACAACCCTCAGCATATCGAAAAAATGATTTGACTTTTTGTGACGACAGCCCATGTGGGTATGAGTGCATGTCATAGACTCTGTTTAAGAGGGGGCAACGTGGCTAAGTGGTAGAGTGGTCATCTCCCAACCCAGAGGTTGCGGGTTCAATCACTGGCCCTTGTGACCATGCATGTAGAAGTGTCTTTGAGCAAGATACTCATACATAATACATGATACATTTACCATATGTTTGTTTATCTTAATGTTCATAAATATTTCGCTCTTCTATGCAGGTTCAAACTCAAGAATCTTTCTAAAGCTGGGGTTAGCATCTACAAGGATATGCTCTTCTACAGCTGCCAAATCTACATATATATATATATATATATATATATATATATATATATATATATATATATATATATATATATTTTTTTTTTTTTTTTAATGTAATTAAATGTTTCATGATTGCAAAATCACAGTCTTGCATTGGAATTCGCAGAGCTGGGTGTGGGAGGGGGGCAGCGGGGTCATCAAATTACAAGTTAAAACCGGTAGCATACAACCACAACCGCATGACTGTTAAAATGTCATGGGAGTTGAAGAACAACTTTGTGATGCACATCAACACACGCACCACAATCCATAACCACCCGCCATGCAGTGAACACAAAAGTGTGATAGCTCATGTTTGACCACACAAGAGGAACAGAGCGAGGGAGCACTGACACAGCTAGCGGTCCGTTTCACTAAATACACCAAAACACAATGCGCTTCTCTTTTTTCTTGTCAACATTGTCACATTCTGTGCTGCGTGAACTGCAGACAATGCGTTTGTGTGCATTTGCGCGCACACACGTCTGACGCACAAACACAGCGGTTAGTGTAGGCAGCTGAGGCTCTAAATCATCCCTGTGCTTCCTAACAGAGGTTTGACCCAAATAACATTGTAATTTATGAAGGCTTTTAGGTTTTCAGGCAGCCATGGAAATAGAACAGAGAATAATGAGAGTCGAACCTAAGCTACATCGCTTTAGTTTATGTCCCAGTCTTTTATTAGGACACACGTCTGTTGTTTGAAATGATAGAGATACAGTAAACACAATGTTAACGGACACTGAGTTTACAAAGATGTGCTCATCTGCAAACATGTCATCATGTGCACAATTAGACATACAGACACAAGTACTGAACAGGTAGTGACAAACTAAGATGCAATTAAATGTAGATGCAGTAAATGGCTATATTGAGTTATATGACAAATTATAGGAAAAAAGAGAACATTATTAGGTCTAAATGAACTGTCAGGTAGGTTTAATGCATCCTGATGCATATCAGTCTGAGATATTCTTGATATAAATAAGCAGAGGTGGGAATTCCGTCTGACCAACGGACCGGTCCGTATCTCCGTCACTGACGGACGCCCGAATTGCTGACCTTAGACCATAAATGGGAAACTTAAAAAAAAAAAAGATGCACTAAGCATGGACGGAAGTGGATTGTCATCCGTCTGTGAAATCATCACTAACCTGGTCAAGTTCCGAACGGACCTCAAAGTCCTTCATTGACTGACGCCCATTTTGCTGACGAGAGATGGAAACGCGACGCAGACTGCATTTACTGTATATGTACAGCAGGTAGTGTTATGCCCCAAAGAGAGAATATTGAGTTGGTCAGGGAGGTAATGAAGTAGCTTTGAATACAGAGACAGTTTTACAGAGAAGATCTTGTGAATTAAGTTTTAATATTTCCATTTTTATTTTTGGAAATAGTAGGGTTAAGGGGATGTGAAACGAGATTTTGATGGCGCACACCCCATTTCAGAACGTAGCAGTAATGCGCCAAAAGTTGTTTGCCAACTAACCCTAAATGACAGGAGAAGAAAAAGAAGACAAATTTTAAAATAAAAACATTCATTTATTGTAATGGCAATGTTATTTGGATTTTCACAAGGACTAGGGAGCATTTTAATCCACCAGGATCTTTTGTTTTTGCAACAATGTGACACAGGATTCTGGTTACGGTGAGCAAAACTTTAAACTAAAACTTTCATCTGTTGGACTTTTTTT
This sequence comes from Filicampus tigris, assembly GCF_054856515.1. NCBI lineage: Eukaryota > Metazoa > Chordata > Actinopteri > Syngnathiformes > Syngnathidae > Filicampus > Filicampus tigris. The sequence continues at coordinate 10,596,479 of NC_141226.1, forward strand.
GGTTTTCATCCTTACAAGGGTCGCGGGGAGTGCTGGAGCCTATCCCAGCTGTCTTTGGGCAGTAGGCGGGGGACACCCCGAATTGGTTGCCAGCCAATCGCAGGGAACACAGAGAGAAACAAACATCCGCACTCACAATCACACCTAGGGGCAATTTAGAGTGTTCAATTAACCTACCATGCATGTTTTTGGAATGTGGGAGGAAACCAGAGTACCCGGAGAAAACTCACGCAGACACGGGGAGAACATGCAAACTCCACACAGGAAGGCCGGGGACGGATTTGAACCCACGACCTCTGCACTGTGAGGCGGACATGCTAACCAGTCGACCACCCTCTTTTAAAACATGACAACAACAAAAAAATCAACCTGGTATGCTTTTAGCGGTGTTTTTATACTTGGTATAGCATGTTTATTAATACAAGGAAACGTGTAAGACAAATCACAAAGAGGTTGCAGCCCAGTGTTGTGCGGCTCTGCTCTGTGCAGTATACTTACATAAAGTTGGGCTGCATTAAGTTTTATTGAGCCGACTTTTGTTTCACAACTTTGATATGACATTTAACATAAAGCTGCATGATAATGTTGACGTTTTAAAAACAGCTACGGACATGATACCACTGTGACATATCGTGACATAGTGGAAAGGACATTTAATTTCTTCCTCCTAGTGATTTTGTCTTCATCTCAATAGAATCCCTTGTGGGAGGAGCTACCATATAAAGGCCCAAGGAATGAGGTCATAGCAAATATAGAATTAACATCCACACTCAGAGCTCACAGGAGAGGATGAATACATCTTGATTTTGATATTTAGCAGTTGCCAGTCGGTTACTAAAATGTAAGAAGACACTGTCTAAAAGGGAAACTACTGCAGAAAATGTGGAACGTCAATGTGGAAACATATGCACTTAAGGTGCTTTTTTTTCAGAATCAAATCTACAGTATTATCAAGCCATATATCTTTAAGGGTAATTTAAAATTAGTTCGAAATAGTAGTTTGTGTAAGTAATTCTAAACATTTTTGGGGGTGCCAATTAGTCTTGTTTTTTTCTATTCGCAGGAGGATGCGGTACCTATCCCCTTCAAATAGCGGTAATGACAAAACTGAAATCTGGATTTACTGTATACAGCAGATAATTTACCAATGTAGTGTGAATTGTAATTCATCCATCCATTATCTATACCGCTTATCCTCACAAGGGTCGCGGGCACGCTGGAGCCTATCCCAGCTGTCTTCGGGCAGTGGGCGGGGGACACCCTGAATTGGTTCCCAGCCAATCGCAGGGCACATTCACAATCACACCTAGGCGAAATTTAGAGTGTCCAATCAATTTACCATGCATGTTTTTGAAATAATTCTAATTCAATATTCTTAAATTTATGTCATGATTAATTTAAAATCAACTCCTCTGTTGTTGGGCAGCTGTGTTGAGTTCTAGGGACAGTAAAGATCAAAACGTATGACCATGGCAATTTCAAACGTCAGATTATCCAGTGACTGCCTCACGTTCCCTGCATGAAGTCGCTGTCACAATGTTCTACACTCATTTATTCAGGTTTTCCCATCACCCATGTTTAGTCCTCGAGGCACTGATGAACCACTGAGATCATTAGTGCTCCACTGTCAGCTCATGTCCTCCGGAATGGTTAGCGGTCCAAACGAACCGTTGGCAGCAAATAGAAAAGGAGACATCTCAAACAGGCGCAAAATACAAGCCAAATAAATCCCTGTGCCAGTGTGTTTGAGTGTGACTATAATGTTGCGCGCAAGCCTCCTGCACTCCACCGGGTCATTTGGGGCAGCGTTTGAAGTGGAGATGCAACTGTGGATCAGGCTTCTGTCACGCTTCTACAGATCAGAGAGACAAGATGTCATGAAAGAGGAGGTGGTCCACGGGCGCATAATTGAGATGACATAAGTCCCCACATGAGATCCGCATTCACACGAGACTGCTTCGTTCACAATGACGTCTTAACTGAAAAATGTCCCAACCTTTCTTTCCTTCTTGTGTTGCAATCTTTGTCAAATTGTGTATTTTGACACAAAGCAACTGATGATTTGGAGGTGTTGTGGTTATTGTTAATGGATGTATTCAGGGCCAAAACGGAAGCACACTCAGAGAGGTAACTTCGATCAAGGTTTATTTGGTACCAGCATCAGCTGTAACTAAGGTATTGACATGTTCTTCCCCTGCTGAAAGATGCAAGTACCCTGCTATAAACCTCTACTCGGGTCCTGTAGATGGTAGTGATGGGCATTACAAAGTGATACACTGCCCGTGTAGAAGACGCCTTGGGTGATGTCCAACTGGATCTAATGACTGATTCAATAATTGAACAATGACTGAAAAGACAGTCAATGATGTTGTAATCAGATTGTGCAGGGGGTTAAGGAAAGGCTTGCCACAGCCAAAATCGACAACACTGTTGTTCAGCGTCCAGGGTTGGGCAACTAGTTGTTATGGGTGGACTACCGTCAGCCACTAGTTTTGCTGCAATAAAATATTTTAAACCATCAGTAAACGGCAAAATTCATATAATCTTTCATTAAAAAAAAAAAAAAAATCCATGTAATAAGCATAAGCAGGATCCAGACGGTTGTTGGACCGCACTACAATGAGGGACTTTACTCAGTTTGAGTTTAAAATGTCCGACAGTATTTGAATGCAACTCGTGTCTTGTCGAACATGAAAGGTGTCAATATTTAATGCCATGTTCCCATTATGATGCTGTCCATTTCAACCACTAAAGGTGAGTAATAATACACTCTAATAATCAAAAGCATCTGCCCGTTACATGGCAACATACACAATACATCAGTTTCCGCGTTTTAAGATAGCAATCGGTCACAAGTTTTAGACCCAACCGGCCTATACACATTTTACAACAGTAGTACCTAATAGTATTTCTAATTCAACATGGAACACTGGATGAGAAAGCGTGCCACCTTGGATGCCAAAATGCGGAACGGGTCAGGAGCGTCTTACTTACTTCTGCCAGTTGAGGGAATAGTAGAAGTCGATTGTAATGGCATTTTGCTTGCACCTCTGCTGAAAAATTTGGTGGTGGTTGCGATGTGTGGTCTCAGTGATCTCCGTAATGCGTGTGCTTCAAAATGCAGGTGCACTGTTGAGTTCTGTAGTCATAATAGCTTGGACGTCATGGCCAGGACACTATGGTGAGGGATTGAATATTGGAACAAGAGCAAGAAATTCATGGAGCAAAAGCGTAATTGAAGGTTCTGCTGGAGTGTTACCATGGTACGAAGTAGTAACCCCTGTGAAAGGGGATACATGCAGAGAATGTGGGAGGAATGGATTCTTCAAAACACCACATCTACATTGAGGAAGAAACAACAAGGACTGATTTCTAAAATGACCGTGATAGGAAGTTGCTATCACAATCGGAGATAGATTTAGTACAATGTAGGAGGTAATGTGCAATACTACTAAATTCTGCATTAGAGCTAAAACCGAATATTACTGTATTTTTTTTTTGTTCAGTGGGCATGCTCTTAGTTATACATGACATATTGCCATATGACATGTTATGACTTAGCCATTGATTTGTGAAAACAATAATCTACTGTCTCATTTTGTGCGTGCACATGGTCCAAAGAATTAAAAAGAAAAAAAATAATTATGCCATATATGCAAAAACTGTCTAGTTCTATCCAAAATAAGAAAAGTAATGTGTCATTATCATGTCCGTGATACACACTTGTTATGCCATCTGTGGACTTGTGATGGACAGAAAGAGAAGCAGGACAAAAGAGAAAAAACGTGTTCTCACAGTTTGCTACGAGTTATCGTCGCACAAATTAGTCCGTGTTTTCTGATGATAAGGTTGTCCACGGTGTAATCCAAGCATATGGATTCACGCATGTCAAGTAATGCGCTCATAAACACACTGCAGGCTCAGTCAACCTGACATTCATATTTCAACTACAGTAAAGGAGAGGTGAACGTGAAAGATTTGACCAAAAGCAGATTCTTTGTTAAATGAAGACGAATGTGCCGGTTTGTACTGAAGGTGATATTTTATTTAGGATCAGATACTTTCTGTTTGGTAATGTACCAGCCACTTTCACAACAACATGACAGCCCTGGGAAATGGATATTGATTAGAAAGGTTGATGCAATACCCCAACACCCCTCCAACACACACATACACTCCCCCGGCACCCCGTGTTTTTTCTTGCTTACATTCACAGCCTCATCTCTCCCTCTTTTCCATTTTGCAGTTTTTAATATGCCTCCTCCCTCCTGTCTCTATACTGAGGGGCTGCGCTGTGTGACGAGCTATAAAGCATGATTGATGCCAGGGGCTGGTTTTAAGGCCCCGAGCGCTTTAGGGCTCCCGATCAAATTCCCGACATGTACAATATGTGTTATTTTGCGTGCGCGTGAGCGTGCACTGGATCTATATTCATGATGTATCAAAAGCGAGGAGAATAGAGCGAGGCTTGTCTGTGCTCGCAGAGGAGAAGTGAGAAATTTGCAACACCAAAAGCATGAAGATGAAATGGAAGTGAGACAAGCATCAGCTGTGGCCCACCCTTGGAATGATTTATTATATTTTCCTGGTTTTGTTAAACTGAAACTGAAGCTAAAGGGCTGCACTAAATCAATTACTTGTACTTTGGCGATACTAGCATCTATCCATCGACTGTATATAAATACCTTCAAATCGTGGGATTTTTTTTCAGGAGGCGGCTTTGTCGTTTTTGTAATAATCCATGACAAACGATTGGACTGGTGTGGAAGAGTATGGCCTTGTCATGAAATTATTTTTCAACTAAGCATGTCTGATGGACATGTTCAGGAATGTTCAGCTCTTCGACATTTACTATGCACTATTCTAGTTTCAAGTGTTGCTGTTTTCCACCTGTTCATATAAAATAATTTGGTTGGAAATGGAAAGGGGATTACTATGTATTATTTGAATGACTTTCTTTGGTGTGAAACAAATGCCTCTAACATTGTTGTGCTCAAGAACACACTATCCGAGACAAAGACTTGCCCTGAGATTAGAATGGCATACCAATTGCCAGTGGCATAGATTTGCGAAACAAATATGATATTTACCAAATTGTGACCTACAAGGTTTCAGCCCGACGTCAGTTATATACAAAGATGGGCATTCCGCCTAGACAATGGACCGGTCTATCTATCCGCCTATGATGGATGCCCATTTAGCAGGCCATAAACGGTAAATGTGAAACTTGAAAAAAAAAGACAGGCTAAGCATAAGCAGAAGTGGATTTTTGCCCATCTATGTAATCGTCTATAACCCAACATTGATGATTATTGTTTCCTTTGATGCACATCAATTTGCTGCTTGATTTGTGTATTTTACATCAGGCATGTTTTTGGTCAGCTAATGGGTCCTATTTTTAGGCGTGTGGCGTCACATCGTGAACTGGAAGAGGGTCGACATACCGTAGAAGCGCGCTCGCAGACGACTTCTGCTACTGCTTGTTTTCTGCCTGTTTATCTCAGAAAGAAACATGTCGAGTAAACACTGCTGCTATGGAACAACTCCAGACATTACAACCGTCCACATATAAAGGATGTATTCTTTATTCGTTTCCCGAAGCCAAAAACTCAGAGGGATAAATGTGAACGATGGGTCTGCTTGTGCGGACGACCAAAAGAATAGTTTAACGCCAGCAAGGTGAAGCCTTTTTCCTTCATATGTAGTAAACATTTCGTTGGGGGCCATACGATCCAACAGATGACAATCCCGATTCTTTGCTGGTCACTGCCTGCATCGAAGATGGAAGACATTTCCATCAGTTTCTTTCTTTTTTGCTTGGCGTTTGGCCCTCCTCCTGCCTGATGACATCAAATGATGAGGAAAATTGTAAAGCCTGACTATTTTTCTACTACTATGTCCAGCTACGCGCTTTGATTTGAGTACCTGTGTGGATGAGGTGCTCCACCGAACTCCCCAAAATTCCCATTCTGTCCTAGATCTCCGCAACAGTGCACAATCTGTTCGACTATGGCATGTTTTTGTTGTTTTGTTTTTGTTTTTTTTGGGGGGCGGGGGTCGACGGAAGCGCTAATGGAAGCACGTTTAAATTGATAGACGGACCGACCGATAGGCGATTACTTTTTGACAAATAGACGGATGGCAGAAGGATACGCAGGCTGCAGACGGACGGTGATAAACGGACCGGCAAAATTTAGTAAAATGCTCAGCTCTGGTTGCATAGAGGATATTTTCATAATCAATTACTCATAACTTTGTTTTAAAAGAAAGTGAAATGAAACTGTCATCACTTTCCCAAGAATACAAGCAGTGATTATGACCACTTTCTACAAGTGAAGGGTGATATCAACCTCAAGAATAGTAATCAGTAGGTGCGAGTAAAAAAACACATCTTAATAAATGCTCACACACCTTTGTAGAATTATTTCTTGCGGCCATTCACTCTCATTACCATTCACTGTGTTCCCTGATGATAACCTCTCTTGTGCAGACACCGCCACATGGCCAGGAGGATTAGTGTTATGACAGACCCAATTAACAGAGAGCTAGTGGTCATCAAATAAGAATTGATTGCACGTGGCGGGAAATTTTCAAAACGCATAAAAGAGAAAGGTCACTCAGTTTGTTAAAGCTTCATTTGACAAAAGACACCCCTCATGCTCAATCATTTGATCTTCTTTCTTTTATGATCATTGTTTAAGTTTTTGAAAGACCTTACATAGGGTGTATATATATATATATTCATCCATCCATCCATTATCTATACCGCTTATCCTCACAAGAGTCGTGGGTGTGCTGGAGCCTATCCCAGCTGTCTTTGGGCAGTAGGCGGGGGACACCCTGAATTGGTTGCCAGCCAATTGCAGGGCACACAGAGACAAACAAACATTCACACTCACAATCACACCTAGGGGCAATTTAGAGTTAACCTAGCATGCATGTTTTTGGAATGTGGGAGGAAACCAGAGTAGCCGGAGAAAACCCACGCAGGGGAGAACATGCAAACTCCACACAGGGAGGCCGGATACATTTTGAATAATGCACGCACACAAGGCAGGAAATCTATTGTTGCAATTTTACCAAACAGGAAAACATCTGAAGCACACACGGGACTAACAATAGTCGCATTTCTTCCCTCAAGGGAGAAATCTTGAACCCTTCATCAGCTCGTACCTTCATCTTGACTCCAGTTGAACCACACACTATAGCAACTACACTGAACGGCCAGTCACCGGAAGCTCTTCATCATCACGTGCAGATCTTCATCAACTACAAGGCAGATGTTGCTTACAATTCCATGGCACGCTAACCAGCACTCAGGCTTTGATCGCTTGCTTGAGTCAAACACACTTAACTGCCTTTTCACAAGCAGTAGGAGGGTCACCACAATCTGTTTGCTTTCGTCTTGCTCACAGCAGATAAAAGGCTGCTGCAATGTGAGCGACGCTCAAAGCCGTATAAATAGTTTAAAAATCTTCAGAGTCACTCCACAAAATAATCAATTCTCGAGCGTCCATAATAAGCGTGTAGTGGAGCTGATTATTCATGTAGCTATTTTTGCAATTACATTATTTGACATGCACTTTAAAACTTGCAACACAGACATTCCTCAAAGCAATGTTTGTGCCTCTGTGAGGATATGGATTTTTGTGTCACACTAATGATGAACAGTCTTAAGATACAAATACTGCTTTTTGTCATACCCCTTCACATGATAAGTGTGCTGGATGTCTTATTTTGAACCTGGCTTGCAACTGATATCATCAGTACTGGCTGAAACATTTTAGGACTGTTACCGCACTAACAACAACATAATCACACTGTGAACAAGAAGCCGTCATATTACGAAATAAAGTTGTATAATACTATTACTGTAGTGTCAATTTGCAATTAAGGCACATCAGCAGTTTAATGTGGCAACGAACACACTGAAATCACCTCTGACGAGGTTTGTCTCCGAAGTGGACATTACAGCTTGTGTTTCAGTTTATGTTTTGTGTTGTAATTTTGCTGCCTACTTATATAATTCAATGTTCTTGCCTTTTTTCATTTACAATAGCTGTCTGACAACAATATACAATATAAATCACAGTAAATAATACGTGTAAAGTGAGTAAAGTCAGTACAATTGAAAAATGTGTTAAGCATTGCTTTGGCAAAAACGCAATTTAGGAGCTTCTTGGAATGCTTCCTCTCAGTCAATCCTTTCATTTGAACTCCGTTTTGGACAGAAAAGGATGCGCTTATTCCTACAGTCAAGCATAAGTGTTACGATGACAGCCCTGACATGGCTTATGCATGCTACAGTATTTGAGAGTTTCTTAAAATAGAAACATGCAAAAGTCCTTACTCTGTAATTCTCCAGCAAAAACGTATTGATTCATCCGTGCATGAGTAAATGACGTTGCATATTCCCTCCAAATAAAGGCAATCAGAGGCACACTATCAAGTCGAATTAATATACTAGTACAATTATACAAGTCAAATTAATATACGAATATTCTTAAATATTGTAGATAATGCCAGTGAAGGTTTTGTCCAGGTCTGTCATGCAAAGACAAGGCAAAGAAGTAGCATTTGTGTGAATAGCATCAATGTTCCGTAGTGATATTTTTTAAGATTAGTGTCAATAGGCAAATGGTTTGACACACAGTATGAATGTGTTTCTTGAGAGAGAAAGGGCAGGGAGGGTCGCAGACCTGTCAGATAAAACAGCAGCGGCACTGACAAAAATGACTATTGCGCATTGAGAAGCAAACGCGACTCAACAGAGAACAATCTCCAATTTTATCTTAGCTGATTTTGGGCCAGAGCCAAACTTTTTAATGTGTGACCAAATGTTTAATGTTTCAATACATTTAGTGCTGTTTTCTTTTTTTTTTTTTTTTTTTGTGGAGGTGACAAAAAGGTAAAGGACATTCTTTGAAATGTTCATGGATCCCACGCCTGTTGAGAATTTTGCCCTTTAGCTCCTTCAAAGGACAAATTGTGCAAAATGCACGAAACATTGAACACTTCAACGAGTAGTCAAATGTTTACAAAAGGTCAAATCAAGTTCACCTATAAGGTTATAGTGCATTTTGCTCAAGGGCACCACAGGGTCCGCTCTTAACCACTGAACAGCATCTGGGTTTACGCAAACATATGAGATGCTTCTATAACTGAAACACGCGACATCTTGAAAACTGAAAAGAATCAATGGTTTGACCTGAGCTTTCCCTTGGGTTAACTTACAGTCTAGTCAAAGTGTTCTAATGTAGCCTCCCCTTTATATTGACACAGGGCAAGCCAGAGGCTGCTGTGAAGCAGTGGAGCACAGCGTCGCTCTGCATCTTAATAACAGACGTCCCTGGGCTGCCAATGACTCACACTGGCTGGTCAGGAATTAATAAAAAAGCTTGCAAATGTGTGTGTGTTAATGTGAATGAATGAGTTGGATGTGCACAAAAGTACCATTAAGTATCAAAGTAATCATACTCAGCCGACATCATATCATTGACTGTCATTTGTGGCTGCATCTTGTGTTAATAATTTGATTAGAGAAATCCACAAGTCTCACGCGGTGTTTTTGTGCACTGTGGCATTTCCCGAAGGTCATTTGGCAAGCAGACCATGTCGCTGAAAAAACAATTTCTTGGCCCAACAATATTCTGTTGGTAAACTAACAAATTACCGGTATGTAATGTACATGAACATTGAATGAAGGTTAATGTAACCATATCAACGATACTGAATACTGCTTTGGACTAACGTCTTCCGCAAATAAGCGACTTTACACATTACACTACAATGTACACAACAACAGTGTACATTACTTGAAAATTTGTTTTATTACCAAACATTTTGAATGGTATTTTTCCTCTTAATAATTGTGCTTTATTTCATCTTTCGTCAGTTGAATAGTTTATTTGAACTCTAATCAATTTAATGTATTTTCTTTTTGGATTTTCATAGATTTAAAAAAAAAATAATAATTCATGTTAAAGAAATACTTATATTGTAAAACATTACGTGTCTCTGCTGACAGCGCGTCCTTGAAGGCATCATGACTTGGTTGATTGGTTAAACCAGTGTTTCTCAACCTTTATGGAACCAAGACACATATTTCACATTGGAAAAAATCTCAAGGCACACCACTTAACGAAACGATTCACAAAAAGTGGCTATACAGGATCATTACGTACTTTCTGTCCTCTAGTGATAGAACATTTTATTGTTTTGCCTGTTACTGTACGTGGTCGGCAAAAATAGATTAACAAAACACTATTTGTGAAATAAATAATAACCAGATAACCTTCTCTGGGTACTTCACAGAAAAAAATAAAGTTATGAACTATATAATATCACTTTGGACATCGTTTGAATTTGGACGATCCCTGTTCCGGTTCTTTGATTCGATTCCGGTTCCTAACGATTCTCAATCCAGATTCTTCAAGACTTCTTTTTGGACAAATCATATGATCTTCCCTGTCCTTCAATTTCATGAACTTTTTCACTGTTTGTGAACTTCACTATGAGTTACTCAAAGAGCTATTTTTAACGATTGTATTTATTTGTATATTTTTGGATGATTTTTCTCAAGAGTGTTATTTTTTAGAACCTCAAGAAAATACAATAATGCAGCAGTTCCTTAAAGCATGCTACTGAACACCGATTGATGGGCTCACCTAATATTGTTATACTTTAGAAAGAAAAAAATACATGACAAACACGATGCTGCATTTTTAGGAAAAGCAAGGAAAATGTATCTAATCCAAGCATTCTACATAAAACATATGCTGTATGTGTATATGTATACATTTATGCATATGCCGCAGCTGTGTATATGCTATTCACTAAATATTAGGAGGATGTGTGCATTTGTCTGTTGACTCACTGTTTTAGTTGCAGTTGAACTTGTTGGCTCAATATTGGCATTAGACGTACTTAGCCGATTTTGACTTAGGGTCCGGAGCCGCACCAGTTCTAGGGTAGGCGCCAGCCGAGGCAGCCCGCCAGGCTGGCCCGGGCTGGATCACCAACCCCGCGAAGGGTGACCGGTGCCGCCGCGGGGTCCCGGCGGCTGCCACAGCTGGGGGGATTCGCTGGAAGGGCCCGGCGCACGTCTAGAGTCGCCGCCACAGCCCGCACGAATCGAGCAGAGGAGCTGACCGAGAGAGGCAGCCAGTGAGAATGAGCTGCCCTGGCGTGCAACGGTGCCACAGCTTTGGCGGCAGCACACATATTCTATCCGTCCTACTTTGTTTGTGCTTCTTCCGCTCGGCTAACTAGGAATTAAAATTTAGCACTGACATTCTTAAATCCGAACAAGAGGATGGAATAAAAGGTCACGTTCTATGCGTGTATTACTCTCGATCGCATGGCCAGACCGAAAAAAAATTCATAATGAGTCTCTTGTATTGTTAAGAGGGCCGGGCAAAATGTGAAGGTGGGCCGTATCCGGCCTATCTGGCCCACGGGCTGTAGTTTGGGGACCCCTGCTCTAAGACTTCATATAGTGTACATTGGTGTTAACCTTTATTAACCTATGCTTGAGGTGGTATTTCGGTAGATGACTATTTTGCTGCTGGCAATTAAACAGAAGTACACAAAGGTCCCGGGTTATAGTGTTGTTGAAGTATCCAGGGAGTGCAGACGTAACCAGACTGCGGGAGTGCGGAACCGAGCCAACTAGAGACACAGACAGGACCACACGAGAGGAGCCACAGCCTGGACAGCACTCAGGCCAGAGAGGAGAGCTTTGTATCGATCGGTACAGTTTGAGTTTCTTTGTGAAAGAGGATCTCAGGACATAAGCAAAGGCCTTATTTAAAAGTCTCCCTAGTCACATCCATATCTATTGATCCATGCACATTTTGATCCTGCTTTTAAGCAACTATGGCCCATTTCTTTCTTTTTATACACATCCATTCTTAATTTGCTCATCCTGCTTTTGTGCCCATCAATGCGCAAAGTGCCCTTTAGTTTTTTCCTCATTCTCAAGTTTCGCTCTTCATCCATCTCTGGTTGCCATGCATTGCCACACAACGAAAAAATGACTTTTATTGGTAGAGCCCTTTATCTTTGGCAGCAATAAATTGAGTGGATAAACCCAGTGCAGGACAATCACATTTAGTGATGACATGGAGAAAGACACACACACACACACACACACACACACATGCGGGAGATGACACTATGGCCGATTTGATTGTGTGTGGGTATCGTCTTGTCTGACTACCAGAATGAAAGATGGTTGTCGTTATTGTTTGCTGTCATAACTTGCCCTGTAAATCTCTCTCTGAGTGGAACTGGAGAGGAGGGAGGAGAGAATTGATTCTCTTGTTGTACTTCATCTTTTCTTCTTGGTGCAAAGCCAAAGCCATCTTCATTATGTGTCAGTCTACAAGAGGAGGCAACATTTGTGGCCCTTGCGTCAGATATCAAAGACACTGACTCCATTTGTGTGAGTATGTGTTTGTGTGTGTTGTTGTTTTTTTTTTACTAATTACTTGCATCTATCGGTCTTCATGTTTTTAACCTTCAAAGATTCCATCTATCACAACATCTGTCAGTGTACTCCATCCTTTCCCTTGATCTCTTTTCCCGTCCGACTTCAACGTAGACACAAGCTCGGAGAAGTGCGCCCGTCCACGTAAAGCGGGGTACGGCAGATAATGTCGAGCTTGCTGTCTGTGATAGACAGTTGGGTAAAATGGCTGTGGCAGCATGCGGCGGCAAGGCCAATCCATTATCAAACTGCACCAGCGTCACTCCTCATGCCCATCTGTCGTTCGAAAAACAGGAGCACGCATCAGTCACAGTTGACCCCTGGTCAGTTTTGGGAGGCAACGCAAATAAGCATAAAGAGCAACAGATGCTTCACTTTCAGTCATACTCCCACTACACTTCATCCCAGTCTTATCATCCCTGTGTGTTGTTATGCTTTTACAGTCACTTTTTCCAGACTCAATTAAGTTCACTTTAGGAATGCGCCTAATATTCATTTACTATAATTGATTGTGAAGAATTTTGCCCGATTGTTCATTTAACACAATTGAGGCAAACGATGCATTACTTGGCTGCAACCCGCATAGAGCTATTGATTGAGTCTTGACTGTTTTATGACATCAGTTAAAAGGAGCTTAGCTAAATCCAAGCAGACCTTCTCATTGGCATACATTTTCTCAGCAGCATTATTCTGCTCAACCCAACCCTGACATGACAAAGAGATCAAAACATTAATATGAATGAATATAAGAAATGAAATTACCATTATTTCTTGAGAATAGCACACATTTTTGCTGAAAAAAAATCATCTCAAATCAAGGGAGGAGTATTATACAGTACATGTGTGCATCTTAATTACATAGTTTGTCACATTATATAGACGTTTACTAGTCGCTAGGAGTTGTGAAAAAGGTCTACTTTCATTCTAATATGATATGTAATAACTAATGTTACATATGTATATATAATAATGTAGTGGTTTTAACACAAGTCCCCCACGGAACTAGTGTGTTCCGCGCTGTGTGTTTTTGTCATGCTAGGCTTCCAGGTTACTTCCTTGTTTAATTAACCTCCAAGCCTTGTGTAGTTTCAAGAAGTATGTTCAGTAATGTGTTCTGCGATACACCTCCAATGACTCCCTTTTTTGGTGCCACAATAAAATAATTTCCGCTGCTTACCGAGACTATCGGTCACGAAACAGGTTGAGCCAAGGACAGGATCCTGCATTAAAACTTTTCGGCCATGCTGCAGTTGCCCTGTGGGAAACTGCACTGGCTTTTTATATTAATAATATAATACGATAAGTTTCAATTATTATTTCATATCCAGTGTCTATACTTTATTAGTTAAGTCTTAAAGAACATTTTACTTCTGTGTGGTTACTTTATTTGCATGTTTTTTTTTAGTTAGCAGTAGAAAATCTAACTGAATATTTAAAGATACATTTTTCACAAACACTTCAATGTATGTATTTGTTTTAATCAGGTAAATGATATTAAGCTTGCATTTTCAATTTGATCAATTTGTTTTGAAGAAATAACTAACTAAATTAGTAACTAATTAAATAACCAACTAACTCTCAAAAGACCCTTTTCTGGTCAGCAATATAGCCACGCACTCCCTGCTCTTCCCATGTCTTGGTGGGAGTCAGGAAAGGAACCAGACAATATTTGTCCATTTAAAATCATTGTACATACATTGCTAATAATTTCCAAAAACGGTGATTAATCAGTATTAAAATGTATTTACATCTCTACTTAAGCCCATTTCGACCTCTGAAAATATAACAGAAAGATAGAAACTGAGGAGTTCTCCTCCTCTTCCCACACCACTTAGACACAGTTGCAGTCATTGTATGCCATTTTTCTCCCATTATAATTGGAAGTGCTGTGACTGAAAGTGGGGTACTTAATTTGAGACTTAAAAGATCGTGATAGGCAGTATCTTTGTGTGTGCGCATGCAGGTGTGCATGGATGTGTGGAACCGGCTAAGCATTAAGTAAATGTGCATTTAAAATGGCTTGCCATCTTGTGCTACTTAGCAAGAGTGAGGCCATGATATGACTTCACCGCATGGTATCGGAATCTTATTACTGTAGAACACAAAGTACAAGGTTTAACACCGTGTAAATGGTCTACAAGATAAACCATGGAGAAATGACTAACTGCAGAACAAAGAGACACGTAATGCTTGCAGATGTATTAATGCGCAAAGCTGACTTTATGCAGAAAAATAGTTTAAGTGGGAAAGAGAGGGGGAAAAAAAATCAATGTGCTAATTTAATTTTGTGTAAAGTGAACACTTCTTTATTGTCCACTATGCTTCACAAAATGTAAATGAAATGCCTTCCCCTGAATAATCAATCATCTAAAAGGGGAATTACACTGCATTGGTCATTAAACATTTGCTCCCTGGCTCACTCCATCTAAAAAAAACATGTTTTGTTCAAAATAAACTCATGTCATGTTACTCTAATCTATAATAAGATCTATAATAAGTGTATGAGCATTCACACATGGCACTTGGGCTATATAATTTGCTTTGTTAAGATTTCATTATGATTCTAGAAAATACATTTACAGATATTGTCGTTCTGTGACATAAGAAAACAAAGTTGGGAAGTGTGTGCAGCATTCATTTTCTTCCATCCACCCATCCATCCATCCATCCATATTTTTCCCCTTATCAGAGGTCGGGTTGCTGGGATGGCAGCTTTAGCAGGGAAACTCAGATTTCCCTTTCCCCAGCCACTTCAACCAGTTCTTTCGAGTGGAGACCTGAGGTGTTCCCAGTCAAAGCGTCTCTCCAGCGTGTCCAGGGCCATCCCTTCGTCCTCTTCCCAGTGGGAAGTGCCCGCAACACCTCACCAAGGAAGCATCCAGGAGGCATCCTGATCAGATGCCCAAGCCACCTCATCTGGCTCCTCTTGAGGCTACTGCCAAGGAGCTCTACTCTGAGCCCCTCCCGGATGACCAAGCTTCTCAACCTATATCTGTAAAAGAGCCTGGACATCCAGCTCCTTTTTCACCATCACAGACCAAACCAGAGTTTGCATCATTACAGATGCTGCCTAATCCATCCTCCTCTCACCCACGAACACGATCGCAAGATACTTGAATTTCTCCACATGGGGCCAGATCTCATCTCCGATCTGGAGAGGGCACTCCAACCTTTTCCGGCTGAGGACCATAGTGTCAGACTTGGAGGTGCTTATTTTCATCCCAACCACTTCATACTTGACTGAAAACTGATCCAGTGAGGATTGGAGATCATGGCTTGATGAAGCCAACAGAGTCAAATCACTGCAAAAAACCGCCATGCAAAACTGACGCTACCAAACCGGACCTCCTCTACACCTCAGCTAAATGTTATGAAGAATCTTAGACAAGTGTGGCCTTGGCAGAATCCAAACCTCACTGGAAACAAATCCAACCTATTGCCAGCAATGCGGATCGAACTCTGAAACCATACCATTATACAGGGACCCCATACTCTCAGCTTCTCGAGGGGCACAGTCCAATGTCCTCTCCAAGTCCACAAATCATGTAGACTGTTTGGAGAACTCCCATGCGATATCGAGGACTCTGCCGAGAGTGTCGAGCTCCTCCACTGTTGTACAACCAGGACGAATGAACCTGACAGCTCCTCCTGAATCTGAGATTCAACTTCTCTATGGACTTTCCTTTCTAGCAACACTGAAGACATTTTGGACCAATTGTTAGCACATACGCCTCACATTTATTATGTTGAGGGTTCAAATTCAGGCTCTGGTCTTCTTGTATGCAATTTGCATGTTCTCCCTGTGCTTGGGTGAGTTTCCTCCAGGTTCTCGGGCTTCATAACCATTGCAAAAACATCCTTCGTAGGTTAACTGAAGACTCTAAACTGTCCGTGGTCTGAATGTGAGGGTTAATGGTTGTTTGTCGATAGCAATCATTTTCAAATCCGGACTGCAGCCATGTCCAGAGCAAGTCAACATCTCCTGCGAGCCCATGGCAAATTGCTATGAAATAAAGGAATTACAGGATGTGGATCATCACGTGGCCATTTTTTCACCATATCCGCCATTGTCACAGATTGTGAATGTAGCTATGAATATCCATGCTGTTTTCAGATGGCCACAGTTTGACCCCAGCACAGATTATTTTTATTTCCTTAAAGTGGGAAGTCAACCCAAACATATTTTTTTCAAGAATATGTTCTATACAAGCCCACTAGTTGAAACAAGGCATTCTGATAAATATTGCATTTGTGGAATAAGAGTTAATCCATTCATTTTTAGCCATCTGTGGGGGCGGCCATTTTGTCACTTCTGTCGACTGAAAATGACATCACAATTGCTCAGGGCTCAGGTAACGACCAATCACGGCTGACCTGTTTTATGAAACTGAGCTGTGATTGGTCGTTACCTGAGCCCTGGGCAACTTCAATGTCAGTTTCAGTTGACAGAAATGACAAAATAGCTGTCCCATGAGATGGCAAAAAATGGGTGCATTTTGCTGCTTAACTCATATTCCACAAACGCAATATTAATCAGTGACAGTGCTGACAATGTTTCAACTAGTGGGCCTGCTGGGAACATGTTCTTGAAGAAAATATGTTTGCGTTGATTTCCACTTTAAGTGCTTCAGAAACCTGCTCAGCCAAGGTTCTTTAATACATTGTGAAGCCCTTTGAGACTTTTTTTTGTGATTAAGGGCTATATAAATAAATTTGACTTTACTCCAAGAGCTTTCAAATTATATTATGGAAACTTGGGTGAGCAAAGTTTACATACCATATTTCTGTTGAATTATAATCTTTCTGCTGAAATATAATATAATGGGAACTGACGTTACAAATAATGATTTAAGACGTGTTTACTTGTCACTAAGAGGGTTTACACTTGCATGTGCTGAACTATTTTTTCCTTTTAAGTGGAACTGTGCGGTGAAAAGTGAATGCCACCTTTGGCGATGTGGTTTCATTTGTCTCACAGATGACAGCTACACCTCCTGCAATAATTGACAGCTCTGGTGAACTGAAGGCATTTTCATTCCCTGCAAACATCTTGCGTTTTATCAAAGCTACACCAACGAGAGTGCAGCTGATTTCAGAAAACAAAAGTCTTCATCTTCTGCTATCCTCATCACTTGACAAGTGGAACACCTGTGATTCTATTAGGCAAACTCACTCAAGTGGGACGTGTTTTGATTCTTTAAGCGGCTGCTCTTTTTGACAATGACAAATAGTAGTTTGGCGATTAAAATGAATGCTTCTCCTTTCTCCACTGCTTTGCAAATAGAGTGATTCACCACCTTAAGGCAAATGGATATGAAAGAAAAACCTGAATAGCAACTTTACTCATTCATGGCGGACGTTTATTTTCCAAAACTCATTATGCTACTTGTCAGGAGAAGGTCAGCTCCCTGACACAGAGCTCCAAGCCGCCGGGAGGAATTTAGTATGGATCACCTTGTGCAACACAGGGAGCTCAATTCCAGCTGTCATCAAACTGGAGGAGGCTAAAATGCATTACCAACCAGGATAATATGCTTTATTATGTATCTTATATGCCACCTCATGCTGTCCTTGGGGCAATGAGAAGAGCAATTACAATGACGTGGGTGTTGAGCGTGTATATATGCATGTGGTGTGTGTGTGTATGCACAACAGCACACCTGCCAGCATTTACCTCTCAAAGTCAATATAGCCCTCATGTGGTATTTTCAAAGTCACATTAATGTTTAAAATGTTATCAGCATGCAGACATGCATCGCCGCTTGCTGATGATCTCCAGTACAAGGACACCATCCTTGTCCGTGCGAGCTAATCCAGACGCTCTAACAACATGGGCGCACACTAACCGTGTTATCCAAACAGCACAGTAGCTGGGTTAGCTTTAGTATTTCCAATGTGGCTGCATGTGATTTACCAGTGTGAAGCTCCGACAACAATCTGAAGCTCGTAGACTGAAGAAAACGCACTTTTCCATACAAAAAGCTACAAAGGCCAAGCGCAAATCTCTTAGCTGAAATGCAATTTCAACATAATGCCACTGATATGTGCTCCTCTATAGCGCAGCCATGCTGAGAATTGACAGCTTTCTCATCCATCTAACAATACGGTAGTCGTCTGCATTGAGCCTGAACCCTGCTCACCCTCAAGAAACACCAAAATATCAGCATTTCATGTTTTCAGATAAGAAAACCTCACAAAAGACTGAATCAAAAATGCATCCCGTGTTACACGTTGATCAGTAATCTCCTGTTTTCATTTCGGCTCTGCCGCTTTCCCCCTCACATATTCCACTGCCCTCCTGCTCTCCAGTTTCATCTGCACGCTCCCTCTGATGTAATCTCTTTCCAGGTGTGGAACAGTGGAGAAATAAAAATGATTATACATAAACAAGGACATGATATTCGCTCGACTGCTGCGCTTAGTGATGATGTTCATCTCGCAGTTGAATGTGCACGCATTTCCCGGCAAAGAGCAGCATCCCTTTGCAAGAATCAATTTTGTCCTTTATCTATTAGATTTGAATCATCTCACATATGAATGTTGTGCTGCAGGATGAAGCCACCTTGCCTCTCTGCAGGCGCAGACAAAAGAAATAACAGCAAGCTTGAATGATTTCAGGATTGCCCGAAAGCTACGGCAACTCCAGGAGCTCACTGTGGCCTTGCACTTGTTAGCACCGATATCGTTGATGTATGTGGCTTCGTGTCTGGTCTCTGCTCTCCAGCAGTTTGTCTGCTGCAGACGAAATCACCACACAAACAAACATTCAATGAAAGTGAATGAGGGAAGACGCACTATGTAGTTTGCAAACTTAGATGGACAATATGGACCCTTTTTTTTTCTTTATGAACACTGTTGGTTTACTGTACATAAATTGGATTATTTTTTGATATCGAGATAGACATTGGACACAAGAATCGATAAAAATGTGGGTTCAAGGATGGGCATTTGAGTAAATTTCCTTAAAAAACTGGGCTACAAATAAGCGGTAGGACTTTCTCACCACCTCACGATGCAATTGGATCATGTTCAGAGGACTGTGCTTCCATTTGATTATTATTGAATTTGCAATCCATGCATCCTCAATTGATGTCAACTTTTTTCATGAATGTGTTCTTTTTTAACTGAGTGACTACTTTCAAATCAAGCCATTCCACCAAATATGTGCCATTTACTTGTTGTGACTCTCTAAAAATGAATTGAAATGTCTTTCCTTTTTCAAATCTAAATTTGATAATACACATCTTTAACTACTCAAAAGGTTTACTGGCCCATCTCGGGCAACTTTATTTTGTATGCTATTTTTTATTGTACTGATGCAGTTGGAAGAATTTCATATTGCGCTAGTGAGAAGCTGTGTGCCAAAACACAAACGAGTTATTTTACATTAATAAAGTGAATTATTCACTCAAGTTCTTTGTGGTTTGCATATGTAGTTTTTTGTAATCCTCCGGTAATCATGCATCCATCCATTATCGATGCCGCTTATCCTTACAAGGGTTGCGGGGCGTGCTGGAGCCTATGCCAGCTGTCTTCGGACAGTAGGCGGGGGACACCTTGAATTGGTTGCCAGCCAATCGCAGGGAACACAGATTCAAACATCCGCACTCACAATCACACCTAGGGGCAATTTAGAGTGTCCAATCAACTTACCATGCATGTTTTTGGAATGTGGGTGGAAACCGGAGTACCCGGAGAAAACCCACGCAGGCACGGAGAGAACATGCAAACTCCACACAGGGAGGCCGGCGCCGGGATCGAACCCACTACCTCTGAACTGTGAGGCGGACATGCTAGCCAGTCGTCCACCGTGCCGCCCCGGTAATCATTTATTGTAAATTATTTCCGCAGTTCCAAATACCCTTTCTGAGAGCTTCATACAATGTAAGATTGATTATTGAATTAGTGAACTGAAAATGCACGAAATCATTCCAATTCCTTTCATCTGCATTGCTATGCATCTACGAATTGATTATTTCTCCAACACCTAGTTCCAATTATTGTATTAATTTTTCCCCATACAGTGCCAAAGGTTGATTGAAATCCAATTAAAAAGTTTGTAAAATGCAACAATCAACTGATAATTGTTTATTTTCAAATTTTGCCAATCAAGTACAGTATATTTAACCAACTATCCACTCCTAGTGAGTGGGTATACTCAAGATTGAAGTCTTTAGTCTGATAGGTGTGTGTGATAAGGCTGTGAAAGCACTTTACACAACTCTAAACTCACTGGTGCAAGAGCTCACTCATCATGAGAGGTGTCCATGTGTGCTAGCATTATTATAGACAATTAAAATAGGTGATCTGGGATGTTAGACTCCCTATTACAAGCCAGTGTAGCATCAATAGCATTTTGTAGCCGTTATTAAAAATGACCACAGTTTACTACAAATGCTTCATGTTATTACCACAACTAACCTAGAGTCACATTTTCAATCAGGACTCAATTGTGCTGATCAGCTAGTCCATGGGAATCTCTTAAGAACAAAAACAATGAGGTTTCCATTAGAGTTTAGTGTGAGCACATATTATTTCTCTCTCTCTGTCATTTTCTTCTTCTCTCTATCACTTTCCATCCATAACCACAAACTCTCTCATTCTCTCTCTCTCTCTCTTTCTCTGCTTCTCACTCATCATTGCAAGAGGTCCCAGAGGTAATTACAAGGAGTTTCAGACAGTGATTTCAGAGACCTGAGACTCTCCACCAACCATTATTCTCCAGATCAATTGCTGTGGACTGAGCAGAACACACACTCTCAGAAGCACAGAACAATTAAGAGTCAACACAGGGGAAACACACTCGAATGGACCCATGTATGCATGCACACACACATTATATATATATATATATATATATATATATATATATATATATATATATATATATATATATATATATATATAGGTGGTCGACTGTTTAGCACGTCCTCCTCACAGCTTCGGCGTCCCTGTGTGGAGTTTGCATGTTCTCCCTGTGCCTGTGTGGGTTTTCTCCGGGTACTCCGGTTTCCTCCCACATTCCAAAAACATGCTGGAGCCTATTCCAGCTCTCTTCAGGCAGTAGGCGGTGTACACCCTGAACTGGTTGCCAGCCAATCACAGAGCACACAAAGACAAACAACCATTCGCACTCACAATCATACCTAGGGGCAATTTAGAGTGTTCAATTAACCTACCATGCATGTTTTTTGAATGTGGGAGGAAACCGGAGTACCTGGAGAAAACCCACGCAGGCACAGGGAGAACATGCAAACTCCACACAGGAAGACCAGGGCCGGTTTGGAACCCACGACCTCTGAACTGTGAGGCGGACGTGGTAACCAGTCGACCACCGTGCTATATATATTGCAATAAAATATGTATCAGGTATGTCAAGCTGACATTTTTTTTCAAATGCAAACATGCACAAGTGCCTAAAAACATGGGGTCTTAAGGAAAACAGACGGAATGCCCATTCCCACGTTACCTGTTGAACTGTTTTGCATAATGAACATACATTAGAGCCAATCCGGTGCCACCGAAAAGTAGATGAAGGATCTTATTTGAAGAACTGCTTCAAAACAAGCCGCACGTACGAGGGTCCCGTAGGGGCCAGTGGAGCGACAGCGGCAAAGAAAACAAATATGTTCCTGTTTTTTCTTCACAAGGATCACTCCATGATACACGGCGCAGTCTGCTTTACCGGCACACTCAAATTGTGTGGGTATGCATATGCATGACTTAGTAAGTATGTATGTGTAGCACTTAGTTAAATGTGTTTCACTCCCCTGAGGTCTAAATAAGCATGCATACACACACATGCAGGCACAAAGAGTCAAGAACATTGAGTAGACTCAATAGCACGGATGCTAATAGACAAATAAACAGGCAATACAAAAGTTGATGTTCCTAAAACATTGTGAAAAATAACAGGTGAATTTAAGTGTTTTTATCTGTGATGAGTAGCTAATAATTCAAAAGTTTTTGTTTGTTTTCAACTTTGTGTTAGCGTTTACAACCATTCAACTGACTTTTAAGAATATCTGGAACAAAATGCTTGTGATCATAATCATATTAAAATGCTAGATAAAGAGCACACAGTACTTGCATGCATCCAAATTATCAGGGCTTTTCAATGAATGGTAAACATTTTAATCCATCATAGACTTAAATCTGAAGAGGGATGGCCCTAATAGTTGATCAATTAATGATTAAGAATTCCATCAATCATGTAGATATGATTATTTCATGGCCAAAATGGAATAGGAGTTAATGATTCTGAAAACAATCTAATTGTATTTTTTTTTTTTCAGAACCCCAGGATTTTTTTTCAGAAGCCCAAGCAATAAATCAGTCTGTATTATATTAACCAATATGAGATTCAGATCTGAGAATGGTCACAAACGGCTCATTAACTCCCATTAAAAAACAAATGTGTCAATTACCAATGTTAAAAAAAAGGACTCAAATATCTCAATGATTTTAAATGCTATTTTAAAGGGTTTTCTAAATACTGCAGCTTGCAACATGGGTACATACCAAAATGAAAACAAGAGAGAAAGAAGCGGTATTGTGAAAAGCCTGACCAGGTGGGTGTGCAGTACGTGATCCGTACACGTTGCCAGGTCACCTGGTTCTTGCTCTTCAACGCTGCAATGTAGATGAGTTCCCCCGACCTGCAATATTTCAACATTATGAATTACCGCCTGTAGACAACCTCGACGAGTGCTCACGAGGACGCATATAAGTACTTTGTGGACATGTGCTAAGGACTAGCATCACAGAAATTCCAGGTAACGACTGATTTCTCATCAAAGGTAAGAATATTCCAAGAAACAAGCAGACATCTGCGATGAAACTCCTCGGGCCTGTCTTATTCCTTTCATAGAACAGTAACATGACAACAGGAGTTCAAAATATGAATTGCATTAAAAATATGTAAAAAGTAGCACTAATTAGTGTGATATTGCCCAATTAGTAGATCAACAATGGAATGAAAATAAATAATATGCTCGCCCCGATATATGAAACATAATAGTATTAGTTCATGTGTGCATGTCTGTACTGCATGCCTCCTGAGACTGCTGGTGATTTAGGGCAGACCGGAGGAAAGTGGGCCGACAGGGGAGGCGTCAAGCGAGTCATAGTAGATTGTCAATAATAGATCAACATGTTGCCATCAGACAGGGTGGTAGGCGCTTTGGAAACAGAGGAGATGAAAAGATAGGACAATGGAGAGCAGAGAAAAGGACAGTTAACTGTGATCTCATACGGAGTGGAGGGCATTTGATTTTAAAGGATCAATGACCCAGATTAGGAAAACACTTATGCATTGAATTTCTTTTTTAGCTCAAGTCCAGCCACGCCAAGCAAATAGCTTGGAATTTCTGCATGGGGGTTAACACAACTCTATGTACGATACGTAGTATGATGGCTCAATAATACATTAAAAGGTGATGGATGTCTACATTTTACTACACTGAAAAGCTTGCCAATAATATGTCCTTGCAGAGAACGTTATGTAATAAATTGCAAAATGTCATCACAGGCTGTCAATGGCTTGAATCGAGACATCCACCAAAGGTAGCTTCAGTGAAAATGCATGAATATGAAATGACTCATAAGAGAGAGGACTGTTGAGGTTGTTGTGCACCTTTAATGCCAAAAATAAATTCACTATCTGGAAAGCACTTAGAGTAAGTGAGTAGATATTATAATATTGGTGTAAAACCAATAGTTGGAGACTTTCACAGCCATACAACATTCATGAAAGTGGTTGAAATTAAATGACAATCTTCTAAACAAATTTAACTTCAAAGCGATACATAATAGTGAATGGTTGATAGCACCACATTACATTTTAATGTGACACATAAATAATCCCAAACCAACAATTGAGAAAGCGCCGGGAAATAATCAGAAAATGTGAGGCAAAGTTGGAACTCAACCATTTTTCACATGTAAGTAGGCAAACCAGTGTGAGGGGTTAGCTATCCAGCAGTGTTTCAAATCCATTTAGCCTAAGGTAAATGATGAAAATGGGATTCACAGGGCTCCACTCTGCACGCTATTGTCACCCTTGATTCATATTGTTGCCGCCTGCAGCATAAAATCTAAAATGTGCATGTGTTGTGGCAGCGCGTACTGTTTTTCTTTTTCCATTTAAGAATAGGAAAGCAGGGTGTGCAAAAGAGTTGTTACACATTAACCTGGCAACTTTGGAAATTTTGGTTGAAGCCACGGTGTGTGTTTCACCGTAAAACAAAACGTGTGGGTTCAACATGTCTGAGAGCAGAACAGCATGTCTTGTGCATAATCTTAAAAAAATACAGTATATTGTGGAACCAGGTGAATAAAACAAATCTGACATGATTGAAACATGTCACCTGAATCACTCACTGTTTCGGTGAGCATTGCACGCGACTCCTCCACATAGCTCTTCTCGCGCACACAATGAATACATGGTTAAGTCAGTCAACAGCAAACCACAACCAGCTAAACTTGAAAATATACATTAGTATGATGACAGTTATTTCGAATTTAGTGTGTCTGTGGCTCTGTAGAGTAACAATCTCACATCAGTGATGCCACATCACACAGCAAGACACAGTCCACAATCCCCTTGTTGTTGATGGGAGGGATGTACGATAATGCCAAGACAATAATTGAATACCAGACGTAGGCATTCCATCAGACTGTCGGACGCCCGTTGCGCTGATTGATTTTTTTTTGTGGGTGCGACTGATGGACGAAGGGACTTCTGACGGACTAACTGACGGACTTAACTAACTCACGTTGCTGCCAATGGGACTGACTGATGCACTGACCAACTGATGACTTAACTGACCAACAATTCGGTTCACCACAAAAAATGATGGGCTGACGAATGACGGACGGGTATGCAGGCCGCTGACGGATGAGGAATGACGGGCCAGCAAAATTGAGTAAAATACTCTCCTAAAGTATCCCCAAACATCTGACATGACTCCTACTCGAAAGGTATGCCAAGCTGGTCATGTGGTATCAGTGTGTAAGTATCAGAGCATTTTAGGAGCATAAAAGTACAGTATAGATGTACAGTGTGAGCACCGCTAGTCTATCGATGCTTCCCTAACTAGAAATTGAATTATTTGTTTTGCCAATAATTTGAAAGCAGTATGTAACCACTGTTGGCTTTTTGCAGTGCTGAGAAACTTGAGATTTGTTAGCAAAAGTTTCATTGCACCTCTGTTTTTATCACGGAAATATGACCAATACCAACACTTCTTTGAAAGTAGTAAGAGTGAGAAGAAAATATTTATAGAAAAAATAGAGTGTATTCATCAGCTCCCGATGCATCAATTCAAGATGTATTTCGATAGTAGAATTTCCCCCAAAGGCGAAAAAGGGAAAGCAAAAGAACCGAATTTGTGTGTGACACACCAAAAAAAACATTGATGACTTCAGTGGTTCTGCTGTAACAAATCCAGATCCCTTAATTAAAGCTTGACCAATATCTCTTCAAATGAAGAGATTAAAAGTGGATACAGCTGGAATGATTTTGGCAGCACGTATTTGACAGTCCTGCCATCACTGGATAACAAAATTACAGAATCGCTGGGTATCTGTGAGGGCTTGTTGCCCATGGCAACCCTGCTTTGTCCACTTTGCTCCTAGAAAAAAAAAGTCACACACAAAGAGTGGAGGAAAAGGTGTGCAGTGTTGACAGCAACGTATTGATTCAACACAATTAATCCCCCGAACAAATCACCCTGCTCTCTAACGACAGTGTGAGTTCAAATAGCATAGACAGGTTGGCACAGAATCCCGTGAACAATTTTCTCTATTATCCCTTCCTTAATGACACTAATTGGACTGCTCCTTTTAATTAATGTGCCCTTGATGGAAGAGTTGTTTGTCCACGCGCCCGCAAACGCTTGTATCTACGTCTTTATGCACGTTGCTGCCAATGGGACATGATAATCAGACCCCTAATCCCAGCGATCGTCGTGCTCGCCGAGTGAGTCAACCGAATGTCAGGTTAGCTTTGACGCTGCACTCCACTGCTCTTCGAATTAGCCCCCGTCACAAACGCACCTTCAAAATCACAAGGGCAAACACGCAACAATAAGCAAGAAAGTACGACTCAATTTGCCTTGTTATTATTTGCAAAGTTTGCCATTAGCGATGGGCAGAGGAGCATCCGAAGAATGAGAGTAAAAATAATCAAACATTTAGAGGCGTACCAGCTGCACGGTTTCTCTGATAAATACGATCCATCTCCTTCTTTCTTTCCCCTTGACGCTTTCTTATTTTGGTTCGCCTGCGGCACAGGGCAGCCCACCTCAACAAGAGAAAATGAGACAATGTTTCTGCTTATTGACTTTCTGTTTTCATTCTATAATTGTAGCCATAAAGCATAATTAAAGTTCATTATTCATTCCTACAGCTTCTCTGTCTTTTCGTCTCTTTTCCTCAGTACTCTTCGCGTTCGAAAGTAATTATATCTGTGTGTGCCCGTGAGACCGCACACTCCTGATCCACTGATGAGAGGAGGCTTGGAGGGTGGATATAATGAAATGGAATATATTACAACATGCTGTGCGCCACGGGCCTGGCCTTCCAACAATAACACACCTAGAGCTTCAGGTTTTAAAATGCTGTCGCAGTAACATGAAAGACATTTCTTCTTTTCTTCTTTCAATTAAGTCAAAGTAACAAGCTAATGTGACGGCGCAGCGTACACCTCGTGCTTTGGGGAAATCAAATCTTGCACTCTTTGTATATGTTGACAGCAAAATCTGTTCCGGGAACAACACAAGAAACTTTTTAAAGATTAGAACGGGGTGTAACATGTACTTTGCATTCACTCTGTCATGTTAGTAAAGTAAATAAGGTAGGAGAGGGTTCAAACAATAACAACGACCGACGAAAACATCATCCCACAGCGGAAATCTCCAGAGAGAGTGCTTGTGAGTTGTTTACCTTGTTTTCTTTGACAAATATGCACCAGTCCCTTTGGTACAGTACTATTTTATGGAAAAACAAAAACAGGATTAATAGTTAAGAACCTCCGAAAATGTAATAAAAGCAAAGTGTTTCCGAGAGTGGATACAATTAAGACAACACCAGATACCAATTGGCATGCTGACACCCACAAGTTTTAGAGCACATGCTTTTCCTGTATTTTCATTCAATTAAGGTCATCTTTTAATATGCTGGGCTTCCTGTTACTCATTAGCATAAAGACCTTTTTGAATGATTGGTGATTTTTCCTGAGTCTGCCCCGCCTATCTAAATACTAAATCAGCAACCAACAGCAACCACAACATTTCACAGTTGAAGTGTTAAGAACTCCTTTCAAAAAGTATTGGAACAATAAGGCTAATTAATCTGGTCTAGTCCCTCCCCTGAACAAAACGGTTTAATTGTTTTTAGCTGTAATTAATAATATCTTTACTGTACGCTTATATAAAGTATAATAATGAATTTTTCTCGTATTCAAATCCAATTAAAACTGTCATGTATTTTGGGCGGCTGGAACGTATTGACTAAGGGGGAAGATGATTTGCGATATGAGTCGATTGCATTATGAGCATGGCCAAGGAAGGAATTAAACTCGTATCTCGAGTCACTATGAATGTAGGTAGTGTAACGTAAGTATGCGGTATTTTTAAACTAGCTGGCTGTGCGTTTTTAAGCGCGGCAAGCATTACTTCTATATATCTTAAGGCTTTGCAATCAATTGATGTACGACTCATTTACATACTGTAAAAGCAGCTCGGAAAGGATGCGCTGGTTGGTTGAGCCATTAAAATTTACACAAGAAGAGAGAGAGAAGAGAGAAAATGAATCAGGAAGTATGAGATAGCTCGGGGTGGTGCCGCCGCCGCAGCCACAATTCGGTCAGAGCGAAGGAGCGGGAATCACAGCATCAGCATACAAACATCTCGGTAATGAAGCTCCAGCAGTCCTGGGCTTTAACCAAGCAAACCTATCCATCTCCCACATGCATTATTCACCGCGCACAGACATTTTACCGCCCAGCGCACCCGACAAAGATTGGTTCCACTTTTTATTTATCTGTTTTTCATCCGCTCCCTCCTGTCCCCTCCTCCTTCCTCTCTGCAGCTTTTCAATTAAATTAAGGCAAGCGCAACACTAAATCCATGCGGAGGATGCCCGCGCAACAATTAGACTGCCAGAATGAAAAGGAGACAAGAAACACAGTCCACGTCGGTAAGATGAATCTCTATGCTCACCAGCAGAATGCAAACCAATATTTTAGCATTCAAAGTCAAGTTAAAGGTCATGAAACTACTCCATGTGACAAGAGCATAAGTGACTTGCATTCATTTTGGCCATTACTCATTTGTTTATGTCATTTGATTTTTTGGGGGCTGAAACTTCATTCGTGATTAATGGTGATGATCAACAACAGCTCACCCAAGCTTGGCGTGAGGACCACTACGAGGACGTCAGCATCAGCGTCAGCGGCGAGCTACAGGTGCAGCCTAAAGGGCTTAATATGGAGCAAGCAGATTAGTGATTGGGCTCTTGGGTGGCCAATTTTGAGGAATGATTCAATGTTATATTCGCACACGGTGAGAACGAGGAACGATTTGATTCTTCAAACAAGACCCCAGATTGATGTAAAGCAAGCACTACGACCAAGCTGCATAAAAATCATGAAGGAGTGGTGGTAGAGAGAGTCAAAGGATTTCATTATTCTCAACAATTACTTTCGTTTTATAGCTAATTTAAGTAACCGCATTAGTTGCACCCTATTGCATGACTGTGTTTGGCTCACAGTCAGCCACAATATTAAATCTCTTTGCATTTTTGTCTGCTTGCCAAATACTTTAGTTTTACAACATAGTTTTTTAGTACCACAGCAAGATTACAGCTGATTAGGAGATTATTTATTTTCTAATACATACCTTTAAGCATTATTCAGGAAATATTTTCCTAATTGCATTCCACAGTAGAAAAAAAAAAAGATTAAGCAGTTGTTTCCAAAGTGAAATGATTCAAGGAATTGAGTGATGGAGGAATTGAAATCTTTTAATCACCGCCGTATTACCCTCAACCTCACAGTACATGTAATTTTGATTTAGATCCGGTGACCAGTCCCTGGTGTTTTTTTTTTTTTGTTCCGAGTCAGCTGGGGTGTTCAATTTTCTCTCCCTGTGTAAACTATACCATCTATTGCATAGGGGATGCGCGCATCACAAACTTCTTTAGGCCGTGCTTGGCAGGCTTGCTTGGCATGTACGACAGAAACTTGCACCTACCGCTGAATGGCACAAGCTGGTCATCCACAGTGACACAATCACTGCGGATGGATCGCTTTTTGCAGTTGACCAGGAATAGATCCCATACATTGTGTAAGGCTGCCATATGGTCTGTTTCCAGTCAGAAGGCTCTGGTCCTCTGATCATCCAAGCGCAAGGTTTGGTGAATGTCTGCAAAACTTCCAATCGCCATAGAGGCCTTGTACATGGGAATATGTAGAGAACCTCCCAAATAGCTCACGGTCTGACACATCCCAGTTCTTCTCACTTCCTGTAAGCAGGGTCAATCCGATGAAGGTCATGAATTCATCTTTTTTCCATTTTTTCCAAGGTCATTTTTCCATTATTTTCTATCATCAGTGATAAAGATCTCCCATGCATCTTTTGGTGAGGCAGTGGTGCTAAGCCCTTGTGCAGGCCCTGACTGACTTCTGAGGGTGTTGTGGCTGTGTTCTGCACTGGGTGGGAGGTAACTCGCTCCAGTAAGAGCCCCGGGACACTTTCTTCTTCAGAGGACACATACGGCAAATTTTCTGAATCAGATTGATTCTGTTCAGTTGTATTTCCACTTCCACCTGGACAATAGTCTGGGTCCTCATCATCAGAAATTTCAGACTCAAGAGTCCAACCCCGTTACTGGCCTCCATCATCCAGCATCTGTAGGACAATTTCAGCTCTGTATCTAGCAGCCATGGCACATTGGATGAGGAAACATAAAAGTAATATGTCCAATAGATCAATATGTAGCTATATTAATAAATGGCCCCATCACTCACCCCCCCATCCCCCCTCCACACACACACAAACACATACTGCATATAGTAATGTTGGCTAAATCTAGTGTTAGCTAGTTATGATACATCAGACCCGTCTGCTTTCTCAGCACGGCCAGAAAACGTTTTTACATATACACTAGTTGTGAAGTACGCTAAATGTGAATGTGATGCAAAAATGTGAATGGCATTATATCAAAAACATGTTTTTTGAGGAATACCTGGAGCATGAAATCCGAACAATTTTTCATTATAAAGATATTTAAAGGAGACAACCTCACCTGGTCATTTTTGTCCCACTTATGCATCTAAGGGCTAGAGGTCAGAGTTCTGAGAAGAAAAGAGCTTGGGGAACAAAAATGTATCTCCTGCTGGGTCCTACAAGCGGGACACCGTTGCCTACGACTTAAATGTCGCGAAAAAAGAGTGTAGGGTCCTTCGGGGACCAAGCAGTCATGCTGAAAACCTGATCCTCATGTATAGTAGGTAGAGAGCGAAAGCAAAGACCAATATCCTAGGACACACCTGGAATATGCTCTGTAGGCTGTTCTTCTGCACACAATGGTACCAGCAGACCATTGAGAATGATATGACAGACTCGATGAAGGTGTGAAAGAATGTCAGAAGGAGTTTGTTGCTGACAATGAAGGAATAAAGCTTACTCAGACAGTACATCCTCAAGGGACACTTGCTCAGAATCTCAGAGCTCAGAGCTTTGAGAACCTAAGGTGGTCATCGAAGATGGTCCCCGGGTATCGTATTTGTACTGTGTCACAGTTAAGTTTATTAAGTGGCCCTTAATTACAAAAGAGTCTCAAAGGGCTTCACAAGACCATCCTGCTGGGATCTCAATCCCCCCACCCAGACCAGGAAAAACTCAAGAGAAAATCCAGAAGATCCAGAGAATGAGCTGGTCCCTCAGTTTGAAGAGCTGGTGGAGCCACCTTGCCAGGATTTGGGGCTGTAGGGCAATCATGGCTCACCTGCTTTCTGAAGCTGAGCTATGATTGGTCGTTATCTGAGCCCTGAGGGTGTGTGATGTCATTTTCAGTCGACAGAAGTGACAAAATAGCTGCCCCCGGCAATGGCTAAAAATGGGTGAATTTTGTTGCTTAACTCATACTCCACAAACGCAATAGTAATCAGAATGCTTTGTTTTAACCAGTGGGCCTGGATGGAACTTATTCTTGGGAAAAAAAAGGGTGTTTAAGGCATGAGTCTTTTTTTACCAAATGTAGCATGATGTCATGGACTGACAGGTGATCAGATAATACCTTTTTGCTTCGGTCGGGAGGGAGTAATCAGACTAAAAACAGATTACCTTTATGTCAATACTCCCCTTCAGTGTGTGAGGCCATAAATATATATTTTCTTTAAATGTCACTGACCAAAGCTAAACGTAAATTTGGTAACCCTCCTGGAAATTAAACGTTTCTAATAAAAATCTGACAAAATATTCCAATAAACATATACCGATACATAAATCACAGTGTAGATACGAACAATTGGAGGTTGCGTAGACACAAACACAACCTCAGGCATGAGGAATGTTGACAAATGTAACAAAGTGCCCTAAACTGACCGAGTGCTCTCAAAACAACTATGGAACATTTACTTTCTACCTGCATGGGAGAGGAGGACAATGGATCAGTGATACTCGTGTATGTTCTAGGTCAGAGAGGAACAAAGGGTAGAGTGATGTTTACAGAAGAAATAGATATAAGTTTAATACACAAGATACAGCACAGCAAATTTCTATCACTGGAAGGAGAAAGAAGAGCCATAAATCTCCAACATGTTCCGCGTGCGCCCTTTCAGATGACCTTGACTCCCGAATTGCCTTACACACCTGATGGGTGTTGTTGCACCTCTGATTAAATGTGTGTGAGTCGCAGAGATGCCAGCAGTGACTAGTAAAGGGAGCTTTGGACAGAGACAATTGGGAGTCTGCAGTCATTTCAGCAAGGCTGCTGTTCCTGAAATGAGTAGAGACCAAACCGAACCGAGCAATTAAGGAAAAGGTCAGGCTGGATAGATAGTCTCCCATTCCGTGAAAGAGTGGAAATACACACACTGCCAAAGTACACTTACAGTCCTTATGAGGACTCAGTGAATACATTAATTATGGAATACGAATGCCTCCCTGGCATGTTTAACTATAATCTAACCTTCAGCAATTTTTCTTGGAACTGACAATGTCTGGCTAATGCAGTAATGTTTTGCTAGTCAGAAGACAATGGGTTCTTTTGTGAACATATCCTGGTGCATCAATATACTGTGGAGAAAGAACCTGAAATCAAAAGGTGTCTTAAAAGAACCTTGGAACTTCAAGTCCAACCATTCCCTGCTCAAAATATTTTGAGAAACACAGAGCTCTAAGATTGAACAATGTTTCAAGGCCCAAAATCAAACTAAACATAAGACAAAGAGAATTGAACACATAACTTGGCCTTAAAGTCCACTTGCTTTATGCTAACACACCAAGGGACACGCGGTAGATGGGCTAACAAATAGCATCATTGTCACAGCATAATAACCCTTTAAGCAACAACTATTTGAACAAAATGGTAGAGCAATACATAAGATAATATAATATTAGTCACTGGCATATTTTCTTTATCATCTGCGAAGAACAACTAATATTACTAAGGCTTACAGATGATGAGATGAGATGTTCTTCATGTACAGTGGTATGTCTGTATTATACCACCCCCAGGTGGCCAAAGCCCACACACCCAAAGGTGCAGCACTATGTCCACTGAACTGCAGCAAAAAATGGGGCAACAACTGTTTAATTTATTTGCAGTACGTTTAATGACACCCCTACTGGATGTTTTTACAAAGTACAATATTATAGAGCACTATTTTATTATGTAAAAAAAAAACAATAAAAACATTTTTTTCAGTTTAGTTGTCGGACGCTGGAACAGATAAAACATTAAGAATAGTATTTGTAATTGTCATGAGTACCAGTACAAAGTCAGAGCAGAGTGTCAGCTAGTAAGCAGAAGGCCAAATATGCAACAAGAAGGTACACTGTACCTGATTATGAGGCAAGGGTAGACTGTGAAGAGAAGAGAGCAGATTAGCAATGGAGTAGGGTTAGGAGGGGCTGAGAGGGGGGGAAAGAAACTCGGCTGAGCAAGATCACAGAAAAGCCATAACCCACATTCAATTAACGCCTGATTGGTGTTCTATTGCTGTAATATCATACAACTGAGAGTGGTTTCATATTTCAAACAGAGGCCAAGCATTGGCCTCATTAATGATCTCTCTCTCTCTCTCATGCACAACCATACTGGAACGTTCTGAATAAACAGAAACAACAGAAAACATGGAATCAATCAAATGTTTGAGTCAAAGAGGCAGTACTTGGTTGAAAGAAGCTTGGGAGATCTGAGTAATGGCGTACTTGTCTGAAGGGCTTCAGTCAATCATTCAAAGTTGCAGTGTAGAACAATCTGGCATCTACATCAGCAGTTAGAGGACTCTGGCTTCCCAGGCTTCTTCATGTACACTGTTTCTGTATGTGGTTGGGTGGTTTTTTTTGTTTGTTTGTTTGTTTTTTAACCAAGGTCTTTCCTGATAGATGCTAAAGCTATTTATATGGAATTTTTGAGGTTGGTCCTGATGTCAACTTCGAAACTTCGAAGTTTGTGTAGAGTATTTTGAATGTGTGCCTTTAAAATAATAGTGTGTTCATTACAGCTGGTGTGAAATAAAGATATGGCAGCTCTGATTAAAGCTGTATGTTTTTTCCATTCCAAAAGCAATTTTTCTACTTAGGTCTGACAAGAAAGTGACAAACTAAGTACATCAACACACACTGTAAGCAGCCTTAGCTGCCCTAAATTAGCAGTAATCTTTCATAATCCAAGGTTTCTTTTTTGCAAAGATGGACGGCTCAAAATATAGTTATTTCATTCCAAAGGTTTGGGAATATTGATTCAATTCTGACTTCTGAGAGAATCTCCGTAAAACACCTCAAATTTGCATTACAAAGGTGAATTTGGTTTGAAATTCTTCATTCCACTTGAGGCGAATGAACCCCACTGGCCATATAGCTGGGGAAAAGGTGTTTATCTGTTTGACTATGGCTATATTTGTTTTTGTTCTTTTTCTGAAACCAAGTAAGCCCACTGTCGGGGCGCCATTGCCATCATATCACCTCCGGGGTGAATTATTCAAACCTAACACCGGCACATGAACCTCAACATTACCGTGACTGCCAGAAAGTAGCAGGCTGAATTTTGTCCCAGCATTACAAAAAAAGAAGGTAATGTAATCTGTCACATAGCACACACCCGTCAACCATGTAATAGCAGGAAATAAAGTCAAAACCATAATGTCATGGTGGGCTATAAAACAGGCACTCAAGGGGCAACAACGCGGAATGCCACGTCATCAGAGACTTGGCATGTCTCATAAATACACACTTGCTTATGTGAGAACGTATACAGCAAAGTATTACACAGTAAATCCACAGACCAATTATCTCTGCACTGTCATAACTTGTAGCACATGGGCTAAGTGGCTTCTGGGGAGACTCAAGGAACATTGAAGTCTTTCTTGTCCCTGACACACATATTAAGTGGCGGAGAGGAGACTGTGAACTCTGGTTGAACTCGGGGTAAAACAGAGGTGAGAGGCAGTGCCACTCACATGTTACATGCGCACATAGACATGGGGATGCACACAAACTACAATTCAAGTAAACAATGTGTGGTCGGATGCAGAAAGTGGATACAAATGCAATTGTCAATATGCTTGGGACCCAAGCTAACATTTCAATTATGACGTCAACGATAACATAATTTCAGTAACCTTTTTCCAGACCGATCACCCATCTTAAATAGGATTTGTCTGATTCTGAAATGCTCTGTTAATTATTTACTGGTACCCCAAGTGGGTGTCTATTTTACACAACAGAAGCTGAATGCACTTACAAATTGACAAAACTTAGCTGGCATTATCAACCATATAATTTCTAACAGAATGAAAAAGCATCATAAAACATTTAAAAAATGCTATTGTGATGTTTAAACAGATTTTATCGGGATTCCTGGTGCAATGTGGTGAAATGGGTGACCGTTGTGGTGGAGTTGCCATTAAATGATTTATGTGTAACTTTGTTTGACCCCGGTTCACAGCCTCAGCAAGTCTCATTGGCCAACTTGCCCTTGAGTGTTCACCGAAAGCTGTTAGCCATGGCTCATCACACACACATGCATGCGGGTGAACCCACAAAAAGAGCTACACATGGGAACGTGGGCCAATATCATGCACACAACCATACACATTCCAGAACTAAGTGCGTGTGTACATAAACAGAGTGTTGGTAAACATACCCACTCGCTGATAAAATACAAACTAACACACAGGCACAGAAGCACAATGACACACATCTTGACCAACTGGTGGTTGATCAAGTCAGTCTAAATACTAAACAAGAATCTCTCTCTCTCTCAGAACAACTAGCCGGCTGCACACCTTTGCTTCTCAAGAGGGAATCAACAAGCAATAGAAAATTGTGGTGTGCATGTGTGTGTAGAGCGGAGTTCATTTATTTTCAAAGCCATGTCCTTGGTCATACTGACAAAAGTTTTTCCTTTTTTTTTGGGAAAGAGTAACCGCTGAGCAAATTGAACAAAAGTTACAAGAGATGGCACTGAGAGAAGAGTAGTACATACATTTAACACTCACTGGACACAACATTTACAACTAATAACATTCAGTTAATGTTTCTAACTATGTTTATTATTGGGTTTGTATTGCACTACATCCCGAGAGCTGTTTCTAATGGTTTGGTTTACCTTGTTATTTTAGTACACGCCTCTCAGTTGTAATGCACAATTTACTACAGTAAATGACAACGACTATTATAAATCCACTGCGTCAGTGAAAATTGTGTCATTATCCCTCGCTTTTTCACTAGACTACAAATCTACCAACTGTCTCTCAATTGAAGTAAATATATGGACTGACAGAAAGCGTCAATACAGTAGATTGAAAGAGGCAACTATGGAACTCAGCCAGGGCAGAAATGTACCGTGTGTGTGTGTGTGTATATATATATATATATATATATATATATATATATATATATATATATATATATATATATATATATATATATATATATATATATATATACACACACACACACACACACACACACACACACGGTACATTTCTGCAATATATATATTGGGTTCGATCCCGGCCCCGGCCTCCCTGTGTGGAGTTTGCATGTTCTGCCCGTGCCTGCGTGGGTTTTCTCCGGGTACTCCGGTTTCCTCCCACATTCCAAAAACATGCATGGTAAGTTGATTGGACTCTCTAAATTGCCCCTAGGTGTGATTGTGAGTGCGCATGTTTGTCTATGTGTGCCCTGCGATTGGCTGGCAACCCGCCTACTGCCCGAAGACTGCTGGGATAGGCTCCAGCACGCCCCGCGACCCTTGTGAGGATAAGCGGTATCGATAATGGATGGATGGATATATATGTATGTATGTATGTATGTTTGTATGCGTGTGCGTGTGGGTCGAGCTGTGTGTGTGTGTGCGCTTTCTTTGGCAATATTGGGCAAAATTGTTGTTTTCACTGTTGTTTTTACCATCTGTACAGCTTGATTTACTCCAAGGAATGGAAAATGGATTATGTGTGGATAGAATAGGAAGTGCAATATGGTGAAATCTGCCACTAAACAATGAACATAACTTAATGCCTCCACATACATGCCTTTTCCTTCTGTATGTGGTGTGGTGAGCCTCTGAGCCAATGAGAGCACAGAGGGTACTATGATGAAGATTGACTTGAGTAATGAAAACCCGGCGCAGCCATCCTCGGAGAGACAGCACACAGGAGAGGAATGAAGAGGGTAAAGTAATGAGGTAATGAAGGAGCAAACAGCTCGACAGGATCCCACTTTGGGTGGAGAAAGGGGAGCGTCTCTGGGGGACAGAAACAACAGCGGTGCCACACAACGGTTAGAGAGCAAAGGGAGCTGGGACAAGTCTCTGCATCCATGCAGCCATCTGAACATTCCATCTTGGTGCAACCTGTTTGAAAGTTGTCTCTGCAGGCTTCAAAATGGAAGCCAGGGCTCAGGTGCTTGACCGGGAAACTGTTTCGCCTTTGTCATAAATCCCATGGTGACCCCTGATCTATAATTCATGGCAACAAATGGAAGGCAAACAGAAGGAACACAGAATCACACCTATACACACACACAGTTTGAAAGCTTTGAAATCTGCTTCTATACACGCCATCTTCTACCTCTTGGGAAAGTCTCTTGGGTGGAGGATAAGCATCCATTGCCATGGTGATGGAGCTTGGGCTCTATCCAAAGAGACAGATGATATATAGAGTGCTTCATTCTTCATGGATGGCCATGAGGGGGAAAACAGCAGCCAAATAAAACCAGGGCCTAAAGGGCCCAGAGGCGTTTCAATTTGAAGGAAATTGTTGCTTGAGGCCACCTGCGAGGATAGATCCATCACCCGACAATCCAAAGCAGCAGATCACTATCGATTGGCTTGAGTAGATTTGACGTAGCAGAGTTCGTGGAATGGGTGTTGCTGGATGAACTCACTATATCCGTCGAATTGTCTGTGTATGAGATGCTTATCAAGTTTGCCTGATCCCATTCCCAGACATAGTCTTAGACTTTCTGTCAGACTTTAGAGTGTTTCTTTGGGAGGTTTTATTCATTCTTCCCGAAGAACACTTTCTGAGCTAATTCTAGGTCATTCCAAAAGCGTGGATTTCAGTCACGGTATTTTAGAGCTTTGCTTCTGCTGTTTCAACAGAATTGGAATGATACAGTATAATTAACGCCCCCGCACCCCCTCGAAAAAAAACACTCATTGTTAATAATATGGGTTGATTTACTTATGGATAATTTTAATTTGTAAAACTCTAACACGAGTCCACATCATAGCAGGTTTGATACTCTTTGTAGTATTATAATAGTAGCATATAATAAAAAAAAAAATCCAGCAAGAGTTATTGTTTTTAGCTTGTCCTGTCAAACCCGTTTTGTTTGTGGCCCATCCTGACGAAGACACTCTTGTAAAAGATATTTTGAATCTCACTGAGTTTTTTTTCTGGCTAAATAAATGAAAAAAAAATACATAAATGTTGTAGCAAACCAGCAGTTATGTAAAACAGATTATTACAAGAGTTTTATAAGAGCTGAGAAACATATGTTGGAACCATTCATTTTTACAATGAAGACATTATTGATCGACCAACAATTGGTTTTATTTTATCGTTGAAGCAGACCCTGCAGTACATTGTCTGTATTTTCACTATAAAAGGAGAATGTTTGGTGAAGGCTAACATGAGCATTTAGGCTATTCATCACTGAATGTTATCGGTGACTTTTCAGACGGTCATGCGTAATAAATTGTGCTTTTGTTCTAGTTCAGGCTAGACGTGCATATTTTGTAAGTGATCATACTACCAGTCTCATTTTTAGAAAAAAAATATTGCAACACGCTTGAGGCACCGCTGCTAGATTGCTGCTCAAACCCACACCTATTGATTGCAGGGAGGCGACCATGTCGTTACCAGAACACATGCTTGGTGATTAATCAACCTCAAGCTCTAACCATCATTGCATCATGATCTTAGATCAGTATCGCACAATTGTCAGCAGGTGTTAGTTGCTCTAAAGGTGCAGGCTTATCACGAGGCATCTCCAATTCCATCTCACTCTCTTCAGACTGAGGATGAAATGAGGGCCGGGGGAAAAGGAGGCGAATAAGGCAAAAGATTTATCCCTCATGCTTCTTGATGAATCTGCACTGGGTGGCTAAACTATTTATGAGCCTCATAGCTAAATTCCTCCATGATTCTCTTCCCTTTCTCGCCTCAGAACCTCAATTTAATTTGGCCCGAAAAGCGACACACGTGCCCTTGCGTACCCATACTAACAAACAAAATTATTTATCTTGTCACGTGAGAATCGGGATTTGGACCCATACGCAGATATGACACGGAAGTTGAAGAGTAAAAATTCTATCAACAAAAATACAAAGTAACAACAGAGATCAGGACTGGTAGAGAGTTTGCATCCTCATTTAAAGAAAGTTTGACGTACTGACAACGTGTCACTATGTAACTCAAACGTTTAAACTGTAAGACTTTAGGCCTATATGACATCATAAAGGACAAAAGGACCATAGCAACTGCAGACCAACTGATACATCACGTAAACAACCAGTCATAACATATATTTCCACATCATTACCTTTCTTTTTTTTTGGATTCATTACCTTTCTTTATAGGAGTACAATTCACAAGCGATAACAACAACAGTGGGTTAAAAAGATTTTTTTTCCCCTTTTCTCTTCCCCATCCCCAAGCCTTCCACATCATTACCTTTAAGGCTGATTATAGTCGCACCTTGGTTAAGAATGTATTCAGGTGTATTTATGACAGAACACAAAATATGTTAATGCCATAAGAAGAAGGTGGATGTGGCTTGATGCCACTCATATTAGCACCAGCACCATAAAACCTCCACATCCAATCTGTAAATCAGCTGGAGGTTGACTTCGCAAAGACTTTTCCCACGCCCTTGGCTTCGCAGTTAAGCAGCGGCTCTAATGCAGCATGCAGGCAGCATGGGAGATCAATGTGTAACAATAATACATACTGAGGAGTGCCAACATCCATTTTGTAATCTCCTAATAAGCTCAGAATCAAAAACGTGCTGTGAAAATGTAGCGCAAGGGTGAAATATGCTTGTGATCAAGATTGGTTGTGCACAAGGAGATCTGAGAGGATCAGTCACATCTGAGCAAAGCAACATCACAATCGTTCTAACAAAGGCGGCTGAGAAGTCGCTTCCTAGCTCCTACTTGTTGAACAATGCTGCTTTGTTCGAATGTTTCCTATAAATGTGGCTCAATAGCAATTGAAGGGACATGACTAGCTGTAGTAGATGTTGCATCTCCTAAGTTTTGAGGGGTTTTTTCTACGTGAATTTTCATATTGGATAAAAGCAAAAAAACACACAAAAAAACTAGAGATAAAGGTTCTCATTGAACAGTGAAAATGCTTTAGTGTGTCTGATGCCAGGGGCCTCATCTGCTAAGTGTGTGGCAGTAAGTTGTCAAGAGAAGTAAGATCAATTTTTCTTAAAAAAAAAAAAAAAGATTAATTGAATTGTCATTTTCAGCCAACAAAAGTGACAAAATGAGATGTCTAAAAATGGGTGCATTTTGCTGCTTAACTCATATTCCACAAACACAATGTTAATCAGAATGCCGTGTTTCAACTAGTGGACCTTCTAAGAACATATTCTTGGGAAAGAAAAATGTTTGGGTTGACTTCTTCTTCAAACTTTTTAGGTACAATTATCATTTACACATTTACCATTTATGTGTAATGCATGTTAATTAGGAGGCACGTGGTCGACTAGTTAGCACGTCCGCCTCACAGTTCAGAGGGTTCATCCTTCCTGTGTGGAGTTTGCATGTTCTCCCCGTGCTTATGTGGGTTTTGTCCGGGTACTCCGGTTTCCTCCCACATTCCAAAAACATGCATGGTAGGTTGATTGGACACTCTAAATTGCCCCTAGATGTGAGTGTGAGTGTGGATGTTTGTTTGTCTCTGTGTGCCCTGCGATTTGCTAGCAACCAGTTAGGGGTGTCCCCTGCCTACTGCCCGATGACAGCTCGGATAGCCTCCAGCACACCCGCGACCCTTGTGAGGATAAGCGGTATAGATAATGGATGGCTGGATGGATGGTTTCCATGTATATGTATGATGATGGCAATTGTTACCTCGTTGTACTCGATTACTACAATAAACGTACCTGTCAAGCTTCTGCTTGTGTAGCAACATTTCTATGTTGCTAATTTTGCATTGGTTCGGAATCCTTTCAGCTGCCAAATGTCCCTCCACCTCTGAAGGGGAACTTAACTTCTCTCTATGACTGGCTGACCTCCCTCAGGCACAGTGGTTTGGATTCTCGAAAATCACAGAGGCACAAGATGGGCCCAGAGAGGAAGATTTTTTTTTTCTATTGCCATCAAGTCATACTGAGAGTTTGACGAAAAAAAAAAAAGACAATGCAAATTCACCTTTGACAAAAACAATTAACAGGTTAAGAGTCATAAAATTCGATTGCCATCAGCATTGTCTGAATTGAACGTTAGGATGGTGTACATTTTTCAGTCAGCATTGAGTTTATACCACTGCTTACATCTACATAATAAGAGCTTTGAATCAGGACAGAATAACTATGAAAGAAAAAAATAGTGGCATAATGTGAATTTCTGCACAATGAGGAAGAATGAGCTAGAGCAAAGACAAAGTATGGAGATTATACTGTGAGGTCGTTATCAATACGAGGGGCAGCATTGGGAAGATAAAAGGGTGGTTGAAGATGGAAGAGTGAACAGTGGAGTCAAATGTAGGGAGAACCTGCTTTTCTCCCTTGGAGAGACAACTTTTTTTCCCCATCATCACCCACTCATCTTTCTCATTATCGCCACCACCACAATAAGATGTTGCCAAACTCTCCCTTTTATAAAAGCCTTTCTGGCTTTCAATCTTGTCACTCCCTTTCCATCTACTTTGTCTCTGTGGAACATTTATTTGCTTCCCAAATATTCAAAACAAAAAGAGGCGTGTGAGTGTCGAGGAGTGGGGGGTGTTGTCACACAGGCGAATGGAACGCAGTTAATGAATTCTTCAGCAGCGACACACAACAGATTGCAGATCAATTTTTAATAAGAACCCCGCAGTTCACAAGCAAAGCATGTGCGCGTTTGATACGAGAGCAGGGCCTGTCCTGCAGAGAGGTAATCATATTGAAACCAGTGGCCTCTGCCCAAATGTCTGATCCCAATGCCTCAATATTGTGTACGCTTTCCGAGTTTGCTTGTATGTGCACATACCCTAAAAGGGGATCCACAAGCCACTTAGTCTCATTAGTGCAAAATTTGAGTACTGTTTAGTTCTTGCAAAACACAGTT
The DNA here is from genome assembly GCF_054856515.1 of Filicampus tigris. Lineage (NCBI taxonomy): Eukaryota > Metazoa > Chordata > Actinopteri > Syngnathiformes > Syngnathidae > Filicampus > Filicampus tigris. Next base: position 10,638,990 of record NC_141226.1, read on the forward strand.
ACTTCATTAACAAAAAACAGATGGTGACACCATGATTAAAATAACAGGGGGTGGAGGGGATGAATAAATACATACCTTCAGGTAAATACCAAGGACCACTGATGAACAACTTGCAGTCGTAAGTGTGTGGTTTCTGTAATACTGGCTAACTAATTATCTGCAATCACAAAAATCATGTCTCCCTGCTTCCGCACACATTGAAAATGTGAAGTTTGAGAGGCACACCATCAATGAATGTAAACGCAACCTTGTAAAGCCAAACGTTCCTCACATAACACTGCAGTGAGGATCAAATGTAGGAACATGTTGTTCAATCACTGTTTGGTCGGATGACATACTTCCTGCTTCCTACACCTTGTGCATAGCAAAATAAAGTAGCAATTACAATAAATAAATATTTATAATTTTATTTCTTCAAAGGTGTCTTTTTTCTTTGTCGTCGGATGTGTTTTAGCGGTTGGCAAACAAATTTGGGTGCATTACTGCCACCTTCTGAAATGGAGTGTGGGCCTGCAAAATACTGTTTCACTACCTCCTGGCCCTAGTCTTTCCAAAAGTAAAAATGGAAATGTAAAACCTGACTCACAAAAACTTATCTGTAAAACACTCTCAGTATTCAAAGCTACTTTATTACTTAGTCAGCCTGCATACCACCATCTACTGTACATATACAGTCAATGCAGTCTGGGTCGTGTTTCCGTCTCACGTCAGCAAAATGGGCGTCCGTCAATTATGAACAGACGCAAAGCCCAACTCTGGTTAACGTCATGTAAAATGGGTAACGATGTAAAACAAGAGAAGAACATGAAAAGTGCATGAATACCGCAAAATTAAATATTGTAACAGCACAAAAAACAGATACAAAATGTGACTTGTATCTTGGCACTGATCTCTTCTTTTTAGGAAAGTCCCTTATCTAATATGTTCCATATATGATTTGTTACCTTGCTGACGAATACCTGTTAAAATAATGTTTCTTTCAAACTACATGGCAAATCTGACTTGGGATGCACGTTAAATGACAACACAGAGGGTTATCATCAAGTTAGTCAACATAAGTCCCCTTCTCTAACATGCAGTCCTCTGGGTCAGAAACATGGCCCTTGTGTCTGCCACAATCCAGTCATTACATTCACATTATGATGTCGCTTTGCCTGTTTAAGTTACCATCAGTTGTCACTGTGTTGCCTTTCTACCTCCATGAAGTGTTTATGGGCAGGAAAGATGCCACAGTGGCACAACATTCCCAGCTTTATGTAAAAGAGGATAGTGTAATGGTCTGCAAGTACAAAGGGCGTTTTTACATTCAGAGCCCATTTAAGAATTGTCGGTGTGAGACCTAATCTCCAGGTGACTCCAGGGAAGGCCGTCCATATTCAAGCCAAACGTGGCCTTTCCCTAGCGCATCCATTATTCATGAGAGCCTTCCTTCTACCTGCCTCCTTGCCCGGACAGCGGGTCTAGCCTTCTCCACCTCCTACATTGTGTCACATCTGAGCTGGATGTAAAAGCGATAATTCACTTGCGCATTTCATGCATCAGATGGAGGAAAGGCAAAGTATTCAAGGATATTTCATACAGATCCCAATTTTGAAGTGTGAGGCCCATGAATTACCAAGAGCACAGTAAGCTAAGAGGGAATGACCTCTGATTTATTTGTCTGTTGGTCACCAATTTTCTCCTCTCTCCAAAGGTACAAAGTAATACATCTTGCACATAGCCCTATCCTCTTTTATCCCCTGTTAACCCATTTAGGCCGGGAGCGCATAACCGGGTTTCTACCACTACAGAGCACTTTTGCGTCTTTCTCCCTTTAAGAGAGCGAATGTGTCATTTTCTTTTTTTTCCCCAACCAATTCTCGGTCTCTTAGCCAATGAGAAATTAAATGTATCAGAAAATACCCGTGATGGTGTCGTGAGCCCTTGGAGGATGTCCCTGATTTTTTTTTTTTTGGAGCAGTAATGGCGGGAGCTCTGAAATAAGTGACGGTAGTGATATAGAGGACGTGCGGTCAAAAGAATGATTCGCATTGTTCATCATCAGTGTAGCACAATGTGATAGGTTATCAGCAAATATTCATAAAGAATTTTCCAAGCTCTTTAATACAGCACTGAGAACAATTATGACCACTTCATGCAGTTCAGTGGATTATAAAAGCACATCGCTGTCTGAATGAAAACCTTCTAAGGACTCTATAACTGGCTAATGTAATTAAATCCTACATAAATAATGTAAAAAAAATGTATGCACTCTATCACTTTCGAAACCGTGTAACTAAATCACCAGAGAAATGTTCACTTTTTCCAAGTTTATTTAGTGGCTACCACATACTATCCACTACTCTTGGCTATTTGCTGGTGGGTTGCAGCCCGCTAGACTTTACCAAGATAATTATGGGGTTACCAACAAATACCTTTTTTTTTTTTTTTTTAGCAAAATGTCACATAGCAATGCGTCATGGCTTGTTGCTGACACAGTTTGGTATGCTTGTAATTTGTATTAGTTAATGTGGATACAAACCGAACCAGGGAGGGGGCAACATGTTGCTTAGGAGCCGAGCAATTGGTCTGGAACAGTGAAAGTCCGGCTCCTTGCTGGGGTTGGCCCTCAATTATGGACAGTCGATTAAAACCGGGATTAAAAATTGGATTCTCCCAGAACCATTCATACTTTCTAATTTTGTTTTTGTTGAAATAAATAACCAGTTGACTCATCTCAGTTCAGATGATTGATCCTGGTTAAAACTAGCATTGTGAGAACTTCACACTAAAGTTCATAGAAAGTAAAGTTGATCAAATTGAAATCCTACATCCACAAATTCAGACAATCTCAACAAAAAATAAGTCATTAGCTCCTTTATTTAAACCAGGTGTGTCCAATCTTACAACCAAACCACGCGGATGGTCCATAGTATGGAGGAACCAGATTTTAAAACATGCAAACTGTTTTGACCCTGTCCCCCTAAACAAAATGGAACCCGTCAAATTTCTTCCTGTTGTTCAAGTCATAGAAAGGTTAACCTGGGAGCAGCAATGTCTGTTGCTTGTTCACAGCTATCAGCTAAGCACTCTTAACTCAATTTATTGCTCACAACTCAAGACAAAAAAAAAAAAATCCGGCCAAACGACAGCTTGCATCTTGAAAACATCATAAGTCAAGTAATCACTGTATTCTTGGGTGATGATGACTTAATTCAGACAGAGCTATCAACAAAAAACTATTCAACTTCATTTAACATTGATCATCCATTGAACATAGATTAAACATGTACTAACCTCATTTTATATAGCCTACATAACATGGCACATCTAGGACAGTCCCTCATCATTCAAGGCAATTATTCAGAAGTTTGTACAATAAAAATCCTTCAATCCCACCAGCAGTATTTACAGTTGTTGTAGACTTTTTGTTGTATATTATTTGATGACAAGTACCACAGTTTAGGCGGCACGGTGGTCGACTGGTTAGCACGTCCACCTCACAGTTCAGAGGTCGTGGGTTCGATCCCGGCTCCGGCCTCCCTGTGTGGAGTTTGCATGTTCTCCCCGTGCCTGCGTGGGTTTCCTCCGGGTACTCCGGTTTCCTCCCACATTCCAAAAACATGCATGGTAAGTTGATTGGACTGTCTAAATTGCCCCTAGGTGTGATTGTGAGTGCGAATGTCTGTCTCTGTGTGCCCTGCGATTGGCTGGCAACCAATTCAGGGTGTCCCCCGCCTACTGCCCAAAGACAGCTGGGATAGGCTCCAGCACGCCCCGCGACCCTTGTGAGGAGAAGCGGTATGGATAATGAATGAATGAATGAATACCACAGTTTACTACAAAGGCAGAAGTCGAGGATGTTAATGAGATGACAGGCTTACACATTCACACAAGGACAGGCATGCACTGGTCCATTAATTTGTCATTTGTGCAGTGATGAATGCGACATAACAGCATTTTCAACCTCGTGCATTCGAATACAACATGACTGCAACTTGAACCACGGTTTTATTGGCATCCAATTGCACATTGGGAGGGTCAAATTATTTTACCATTTTACATGTGGTTATCATTTCCTATAGTTATTCGGTGATACTTTCCTAGGCATGGCTCTAAAAACCCATTTGTTATATCCTTCATGCTATATGTGCATTTCAAATGGAGCCTCGTTCAAGATATCATCTGAATTACTTAGCGGGGAGCTCTGGCTCCTTCATATCGCTCAAATTATCATGTAAAGTGACAGGTGACATTTTCGAACACTGTGCCTCTATCTGGTCCAGAATTAAACTACAAGATAATAGAGAGCAATCGGCAAATTAAATTTACTGTCGTCGACAGCCTTGGAACATTAATGTCTTGAGTCAAATGATGTTTCGAAAAAGTGACATACTGTAGAATGATTTCGCACAGATGATTCAGGTATCGAAAGAAAACTGTATTTACATTTAGAACAAGCTCAACTTTTAGTGAAAGGGATATTAAATAATTAGTTGATGAATTGATCATTGACAAATCTACCAAATATGTTGACAGTATTGTTGATTAATTACAAGTTCATCTTGAAGGATTTGAGGCTAATATGGAGCCATCATGAATCTGCCGAATTATATGTTAATTAGTAAACGGATCCTGTGCATGAGGCACAAGCAACGTTGACACGTTGCCAACACACAAACAACAATGGTGTCCGAAAATCTTGTGGCTTGTCTACAGACACAAATTAGCAGAGAACCAACAACTGTGGTGCCTTGGGATACGAGTGACCCAACGTACGGGTTTTTCGAGATACCAGCTGTCGATCGGCCGATGTTTTGCTTTGACTAGCAAGCGCAAACTTACGATATGAGCGTGTATGGCCACTTCACAACAAGCAGCCATTTGGCTGATATAATTAGTAAATATTCTTCAAAACAGAGGCTTCAGGCTGCTTTCCCAGTTGAAGTTTACTATGAAACTAAACATCAAACAAAGAGAATTACAAGTTTAACAACTGCATATCCTCCACTAGCTAAATGCTAACATACAATGGAGTAAACCGTAGGTAGAATGGCTAAAAATAATGACCATCTATGTGTCTGAATATACACTGTGCAGCACCTCATGTAGACAGACAATATTACAATACTCACAGACATTATATTCCTCAAGAAAAAAAATAATATTACTGTTGTACTGAGAAGGCCAGGATGTTAATGAGATGGCATCCTCACACATTGACACATGGACAGGCGTGCACTTGTCCATTAATTTGTCATTTGTGCAGTGATGAATGCGACATAATAGCATTTTACCTCGTACATTCAAACACAAAATGACTGGTTATGATATGATTCAATAATGGTTTATTTTAATTTGGAACAATTCTATTCAGTTCAATTCAGCAGGAAATTGGTTCAATGGTACGCCTCTTTTCAAGAGTGTATGATGCAATGAATTTCTTGCCAGTTTACAACACGAATACACTTGTCAGTATGATTTCCTTCACACATACTGTGTATCTCTGCAATAAGACGATCTCACACGTATCTCCATTACTTTGAAGTGGACCTACTGAATTCATTTCTATTCAATACACTCACATCTTTTAAATCCAAACCGTTTTTCCAGTTAAAATCGAGGGTTTTTGTTACACACCTACTCATAACTGCATGTTTTTCAAGTATAATATAGATTTTTTTTTTTCAACAAATAATCATATCAGGAAAAGACAAAATACTGCACATTTTCTACCTACAAAATTAATAAGAAAATGTCAATTAACTGAAAGATAGTTACAGTGTGTTCCCCACAGTGGCTCAAAAATATTTTGGGAAATTTAATATCTAAAAAATACAAGGAAAAATAATGCACACATCTTTCATCACCAACAGCCAGTGGTCATGTTTCACTTGGGGGAATTTGACTAATGGCATACCAAAACATTAAACTCTGCATATGCAAATGATTTTTTTTTCCAATTTAAATAAGGATTGTTTTCTTTCCACCAATGCCATGCTACGTGTTTTGTCCGTAGAATTTTTTTAATCACTCAGCATCGCTTCACATATAGTACAATACTATCAGTTATCACCAGCACCTGCAGAAGAGCCATGTACTAATTAAGGTAACAAATGACATAGAGTGCAAAGAGCGAGGAAGCAGATTTCAAAGCAACAAGAGGTGAGGTTATGAAAAGTCTCACTGAACAACCAACACACCCTCATTACCACATCATGTTTGAGAGGATGGTAAAAAATGAGAGACAGAGAGAGAGAGCTAGAGGGAATCCATTTGCATTGACGAGACGTCGGTGCACCTCTAGGCCAGTTCTTTAAACCAGGCTTGGGAGGCAGATAAAAGAAGTAAAGCAGTGAGAATAAAACAGGACTCTAGAGTGCGAGATGAGAGACAAGAGGGGCAGAAGACGATGAGACGCAAAAGAAAGAGGCCAAGAGGTCTCGGAAACAGTGGTCATTAGCAGGCAGAACACAAGGCCCAAGAAAGACTTACAAGCACACAAAGAGCTCTCAGTAGGCCAAGCACATCGCCTTGAGAGAGCCTCGTAATTAATATTTCATGGTCTTTCTTTCTGCAGGTGAATGGAAATTAAGACAAAATAGAGGCATGTTGAGGATATATAAAAGCAGCTAAAGGGAGATAAATATGCAGTGTGTGCAGTAGTTGGTGTATCACAGTTACCTCAATTGACCCCCACCAACAACTCAGGTACATCATTTGAACCAAAATATTCAGTACTGGTTATTATGTGACATATTTCTGGATCAGAATTTGTTCAATATCACTCAGATATATTTGCACATGAAAATATCATGGTCTGATGTAAAACTTTTGACGTAAAGAAATTTGTTCCTCTTTAAGTACTGTTAAAATTCAATGGTTATAAATACCCAATACCACATGTTTTACAATGGCATGTTCATAACCAGTATCTCCACAAACATCCTTCAGAAAACATACTTACCGTTGTTGTACTTGCACAATGCATAATTTCCCTTAATTAAAGAAGTAGTCACGAGGGCAGTCATTTTGTCACTTCTGTTTTGACTGAAAATGACATCACAGTTGCTCAGGGCTCAAGTAACGACCAATCACGGCTGACCTGTTTTTTGAAACCGAGCCATGATTGGTCCTTATCTGTGCCCTGAGCATTTGTCGATTTTCATTTTGAGTCGACAGAAGTGGCAAAATGGTCGCCACCTGAGATGGCTAAAAACAGGTTAACTCATATTCTACAAACACAATATAAATCGGAATGGCTTGTTTCAACTAGTGGGCCTGCATAGAACACATTCTTGAAAAAAATGTTTGGGTTGACCTCGGCTTTAAAGCAAATGAATCATTAGATATGTGGATTTTTCCAATGTAACTCTTGCATTGCATCGGATTAGATTGTGCAAGTGTACGTAATGGTGTATAAAATGAGTTCCTAACTTTACAAAGATATATATATATATATGTGTGTATATATATATACACACATGTTTGTTGCTGTTCCACAAATGGCCATTTTCTCCAGTCGCATTCAAGAAACACAGTAAAAGTAAAATTAATGGCACTGGATCTTTCCTGAGCCTTTTTCATCAAGCATTTTTGAGAATCCCTCCATGGTAGGAGGCGTAGCAGTCACAGAAGGAAGGGAAACTAAGATTACCATAGCATTAATAAAACAAACGGTAATCAGGAACAAGAGCAAAAACAAAAGGCTGTGTCTGTGTTTCCCCCCAGGAAGAGTGTGTGCGTCTGTAAGTCAAACACACTTGCACAGTGGAATCCATCCAAGCTTGTAATGGTATTGTTCCTCAGAAAGGTTAAGTCATCCCAGTTCAATCTGGTGTGGTCGTGAGAAAGCACAACACAAAGGGGGAGGTAAAAATGAAACGAGAGGAGCCACCGGGTGTAAACTTTTGTCATGAAAATCTTGGATAAGGAAGCTGAAAAGAAATTGCAATGGAAGGTCATAAGGTTGGCAGATATGGTCTTAATCGGGTCCCAAATTAAGCAAGCAATTCCCTTCAAACTTCTCATTAAACACACTAGCAAACACACCCAAGTATGCAATCAGTCCACATACAAACAAGACGCTGTGTGGCATTTACTTCACTAACTTGGCTGGTATTTGCATTTATCACACAAGGGACTGTTGGAAGGCGAGGCAGATGGTGCATCTAATTGTGTGAGCTGACTTCCATTTCTCTGCCATGTCTGACTGACTTTGTATAAAAGTGCATGTAACAGTCAAAAGTATAGGTTTTTGTTCAACGAAACAGGCATGTGACAAGGAAGAAAAGCCATTGCAGGAACATCCATAGCTTGAGTCAGAGTGTAGCCACCACCCATGTCTTTGTCTACTGCTTTGGAACGGAAATTATGTACAAATGGGTTTTTGCCAAGCCAGTGCAACCAAATGGTGCCCCAGCAATCAGCGTCGAGCTTTCAATTTTCCTCTCTATTTCTTTCACCGCCTAAGTGTGTCTGCAGGAAAAGTGCATCAGTCGCAACTGGCTCTGGCTACAAAGGCCTGATGTGGTGTACAAAATATATGTATATAATAATAAAAATAAATAAAAACAGCTGGGAAGGTAGCTACAAATACAAGACTGAGTAGAAAAGTCATTTCCACACTTGAAAAACAAAAGTGGAAATATTTGGAAAAAAGCCAGAGAAAAATGTGTTTTTCGGGTGGGGGCTGCTGATGGCGGAGGCGAGAGATCTGACGCAGGGGGTGATACTTGAAATAAGGGGGGAAATTAATTTAAAAGTGGAGTGAGCTGTCAAAAGTGGCGATAACAGCCTGAGGTTAGATAAATATAACTTTGGTGTGGGAGGGCTTGCTTACGGCGGGCACCATGGACCTTTGCAAGCACTTGTAGATGCATGGTAAACAATAAACAACACTCACCCAGATGCACGCACCTCCATTTGAATGACTTTGCGGTAACGGTGTTATCAGATGAGCGAGCCCTTGCAGTTCCTTTGTATATTTTTTTGAAATTGGGACCTCCCCCATCCCCCTTATTTCACACACGCTACATCTAGTGATAAGGAGGTGCTATGTAAAACACAGATCTAATATATGATCCCACCCAGCAAAAATTGGTTGGAAAGACGTAGAAAAGACGTCACTTGTGTCCGTTGAAAAAACGTCCGAATTTGGTTGAAAAGTGAAAGGTAAAAAGACGTAATTTTCATGTTGTTGAAAAGACGTCTTTGAAAGGACAACCTTTTACAGTCTAAAGTTGGTTGAAAAGTGAAAGGTGAAAAGACGTCCTTTTACAGTGTACATTTGGTTAAAAAATGAAAGGTGAAAAGACATCTTTTTACAGTATAAATTTGGTTGATAAGTGAAAAACAGCACTGGGCAGTGCGTCCCAGGGCCGGACAGGACAGATTCAGGGAAGAAAAAAGGGCTTGATTAAGTAAGGGCGGAAGTGGATTTTAGTCCAGCCCACTAATCGGCCCGCATGCGTGTGACATGGTCACGAGACCAATCTCAATCTACTCGGTGATATGCGTATGTTAACATGGTAGGGAGGTCATTGTTTGATGTGCGGTCCTCAGTCATGGTTTTATAAAGTAGAATGCATACGTGTCCAGAATTTTGTTCAGCACATGGTGGAAGTGAGAACAAATCTAAATTAAAAAGTAGTGTTTAGAATTGTGGCAAAATCATATATTTTGTGTCATGGTGCTTTTTAGATATGAATTGAATGAATAAGACACCAACGTCAGTCTGCAAAGTGTGTCAGTGACAATCACTCTGATTGGCTGCCAGCCAGGAAGTCCATCCCCATTCAAAGTGGTGCGCGGGAGTGACATTTTAAATATCTTTAAAAATGCCAATTACGATAGCAAAGAAAAAAATTACATTTTCGAGATTATAGTTTGTTAACATCATGCAGCATTAAAAGCAATACAACTTAAAACCAAAAACAAACAACCTTGGTTATTTCCACGCTGGGTTACTTGCTTACCACATTGTCCATGGAAAATGCGCAGCCACGAGTTGACGTGGGACTGTCAGACGAAGGGAAGAAAACCGGCTGTGGGAACATTTATAATAAGGATTCATGGGGGTATCCATACACAATTACAATGCTGGGTTTCAACACATGTTGAGGACACTGGAGTCGCGGTATAAGATCCCGTTGCATAGCAAATAACAATCACGGATATACCTGGTCTTTTTGAAAGGACTAAAGCCAGTATAACGGCACAAACGAGCAAGGCTAGTCAAGTAGCAAGTACCGTAGTAACGGCAGCGACTATCGATGAAAACAAAGCCATGGCAATATCAAATCAAGTGATAAATAAAAGAGATGTGATGCATCATGCTATATCGCGCTATTAAGAATTAGTATAAAGGTTCACACCTCTAGCCCACATTAGCCATGACCACGTTGGGAGGACAGACAGTTCTTCACCCCATTTTTCTCACCGTTTCTTCGCAGGTTTCATTTAGCACCACATGACAAGTGAGGAGATTCCATCTAGTTTTCCAACCATTGGCCCACTGCATGGCGCTGTGTAATGTTGCGTCTCTAATGCCTCCAACCAGTCAAGTTCGCTAATGATGTTGAATCGCTACAGTGGGGCGTCTGCTGCTCACTCTGGGGAACGGTGGAGTTGGTGGTGATGATGGGTGCATTTAAGCAGAAATAATGATATGCTAATGATTGCTCGGGCACGGCATTACCATTAACGGGGTTCCACTGGTCATGGAGAACATACCATCAACAATGAGCTCTGATGAAGATCACTATCCTGTCTCCTTTGAGTAACCCTCAAAAACACAAAAAGCTATGTGGGTGCAGAGGACAAGGTGAAGTGTATTAGAATCAGATGCAGTGAACTCAAATCTCCTCAGTCCAGGCTGTAACTGAGCCCATGTGACATTTGGGACAGGTATTATTTTTTTATATATATAATTGTTGGTAATTTTGCTCCTCCCTGGGACCCAAATGTAAATGAACCAAACTTTACTCAAATAAAATCGCCAAAAGATTAAAATATGATGTGCATAAAGAGCCATACAAATGACAAAGAACACTACAGATATTAATTTATTACAACAAACACGAAACAAAAAGCCCTTTGACAAGAAATTGTGTCTGCTGAATAAATACAAATTTGTTTTTATCCTGCTAATTGGAAATCCGAAAAAAATAATAGACTGAGAAAGACAGATATAATGTGTTTAATCACTGCCAGACATTTTCAGGCGCTCTTTTACCCAAATGTTTTAAAAAAATTGGAAAAAAAATATAAATAAGTTCCTGGGGTTGAATGGCTGATCTGCGAAAAGACATTTAAAAACGTTTTTGGCTCTGAACTAGATGCACAAATGGGTCAACTACATTGTGGGCGAAGATGCATTTTGGTCATACATCTGGTTAGGTAGTCTGCTGTGACCGCTCCATCGTTTAAGTCAGTGTTTTTCAAACTGTGTGCCGCGGCACACTGGTGTGAGATATTGTCAGGTGTGCCGTGGGAAATTATCTAATTTGTGCGGTCTAGCGCCTGGCAGCGTAATCGTGTCTTTACTACATTATAGTACTCTTCCATACCAGCAAGTGGCAGCAGCAGCAGCAGCAGGTAGCCAATTGTCTTTGTTTAAAGACAAGCCAATTAGTGACGCATGTGTATCCAAACAGGAACAGTGTCAAACAGTATCAATATAAAACATTCTAAAATACTTTTTCTTTGTGTTTATTTAATTCCTATGCAAGACGTTCTCATATAACGTCGTTCTTCAATGTTAAAAATGCTTATTCAAACAATATAACACTTATATTGTTAAAATAAGCTTTTTCTTTTTCACACTTTCAGCTGGTGGTGTGCCGCGGGATTTTTTCAATGAAATAAATGTGCCTTGACTCAAAAAAGTTTGAAAAACACTGGTTTAAGTTGCCCATCCCTGAGGTAGGTTGTTTTACTCCTGTAAAGTTTCAACCTGGTCTGCAGAATGTGTAGTATTTCAAGAAAAGGTAAACATACTGAATTTGTCACATATACAATTTGCAGTCAATATAAGATAATATACCTGCATTTACCCATCTCTGAGGAGCAGTGGATAGCAACCGCAAATTGCCAAGGAGCAGGATTCAGATCTTTTGTCCCAAGAACTGGTTGGAAAATAGGCTAAAGGATTGTTTTTGATGTTTAGATTGTGAAGAAAATGTAACAAAAAACAAATTGTAGTAGTGCCCTGGGCATAATGTGTTCGTTATGAATTTGTGATGAATGGATGCCTTGTTTTGAATTTGGCTTTCTTTTCATTTTCTCCTGTTTGCGCCTTATTCATGCATCTTATTTGTGTTTGCCTCTTGTGTCTGTCAGACTGTTTGCCTATTCCATCACTATTCCCTCAAACTCCACAGCCTTCAGAGTGGCCTTACTTTTCACAATTGATAGGGTTACTGTTCTCTTCTCTGTCCTCTGGTTTCAGGCCATTACCATCCCCGCTTCCACCCTCCCATTGTTCCATTTTTATTCCTCTTCTATGAAGAACCATTTGGAAGGCTGGACGCCCAAAGAAGAATTCGGCAGCTTTGAAGCATCAATGGTGTGGGTGCAGAAAGCAATCTTTATTCCAAAATGCTACAGCTCAAAGTTGGGACTTTCATGCCAGGTGAATGGAAGGCACACATTAGTATAACTGTCATGAATACATTTTTTCATTAAACCCCCAAACCCTTTTGAAACAGACAAGAAAATGTAATGGGCTTTGAAGAAACAGACTTCTTAAGGAATTCCAAGGCATAAATGCTTGCAAAAATTCAGCTAGCTAAACTACTGATGAGAAAGACACACATTACTACATAAAGGAGGGTGACTTTATATGATCGAAATATTTACAACCAAAAGTTAAGGGCACAAAACCCCGCATAGTTTTCACTTTGATTCCTCTTATGGGGCAGCTCCCCATAAATAGCTCCATGTTTTATTGAGAAACATACATTTATTGTTTGGAGCTTACAGTTTCTAGTAAAAATGGGTTGGGCTTCCTTTCATACGCTCCGAATCTTTATGAGTTTTTAAAAGTGGCAATTACCCTTTAAAGGTCAAACAGTCAATCAGGACACTTCCATTTACTGGCACTTTTAATGGCCTCGCTATGACACATGTTAATATCCTGTCTGTGGATTGCCTGTGAGATATAAACTTAATGCTGCATGCATGGAACGTTTTTAAATTTGGTGAGTCTTAGTTTTTGAGAAATGAGAGGGGAGCTAGGGATCAAATAGGTGACAACCACTCTTAGCCAAAGAGTGGTCAGTCTGGCTGCTGTTCCAAAATATTGTCCTTATAATATTTGGAAAAATAACACCTTTGACCTCATCTTTTATCAGGGTGAGGGAAAAGCACAATGTCTACCGCACACAAGTGCCCATCACACTGGTAAGCACACATGCAGTCACCTCAAGAGCCATGTACACAAGAAGGCCATCACGCTTGGGCAAACATGGGCGGCACACAGTCGTTCCAGTGCCAATCACCATCTTGCCCTGTTAGACGCAAGAAATGGCAGCTCTGTAATCAGCAGGTAATGATGGGATCCCGATAGAGGAGCGAAGAGGAAGGCATTTGAGAGTAGAGGAGAGTTCACAAGGCCCTTGAAAGCAGCTTGAGGGGTGATGAATCTCAAGTGAGCGCCTGTTGGTGCCAGGTGCCAGATGAATCCCACCCTGCATCCTTTCACCTCATCTCACACACTCACACCACCTGGACCATACCAGTTATCCGCAGTGGGGTCTCTTCCTCTCCGTTTCCCTCATCCTCCACCATGCGGTGGCTCCGCAGCTCATCAGGCCCTTTCGCACTTTCGTGTGATGAAGGCCTGTCAACGCTGAACTCACACATTGATTGGAGCGAGAGCCCACGCTGAGCGCACTCACAGACCAATATAGATACGCAAAGCTGCCATCTACAATTACGGGCAGGAAATATCAAACATGGCAATCATAGAATGTGAAGAGAGACGCCGCAGCTGCCTCATCGCACTCACATGAAAAAAAATGCATGTTAATTCTAGGATTCTTCAATGTATGCAGATGGATCTTACCCATTGCACACATAATGTGACTTTCAAAATACCATCATAAATAGTTTTTCAGGTTTGTGACAACAAGGTTTCATTTAATGAATTCAATTATTAGATTAGGGCCTCGTTAAAATTATGCATCTTATTATAAGCTGTAATGCTGTGATTTTTGAGGTCTTTCCAAGCGACCACTATAAGTAACTAAATAAGGCCAATTACCAAGTACAAAGTAGTGTGCAGCACTGCAGCCTAATGGTCACAGTATAATACTGTGAATTCATCTTTAGGACCTTCACGGTTGATGTATATTAGGGAAATGCCTTCTGATATTTTTTTAAGGATGACTTTTGACATTCCTTCAACTGAAGGAAGGATCACATTCACAGTCTTTTTTGGTTTAATTTGATGAATGGGGGAAATCACTGAATGTTCTGAACTCCTTTTTCAATACGCTGCTATTAATCAACAGTGACATTAAAACACCTGGCAAAGTCGTAAAAAGTGATACACTAACTTGACGACTAAAACGTGTGCAGAACTAATAAACAGAACCCCGCTGGATTTGTAATTCATATGGTTAAACTATAGAAAATATTGTATGTAGCAATGTATGTCACTATAGCTGCAACCAGCCCGGCATTGAAGTGGATTGATATCAGTGTGTGGATAAATGACTGCTTTCACTGCATATGAACAGGCAACCTGACAATATTCAGCACAATTGACTTGGTGATTGACTTCCACAGATCTTCTTTTTGTCATACATTAAACTAATCTTAAAATGATCCTGTTCAAGCTGTTTCTTCCGTCGCACTGGTCAGTCGCCAAGAAGTAGCTCTTAGTTTCCAAACAGTCGGTGACCGCTGACGTAGGCCTAATGTTACAGGAGCCATCAAGAGCAGGAAAAAAAGAAAAGAAAATGAATTTAACCCCAAAAATCTGATATAATAAATCAATATATCACCTTGCCATAGTCTGTGTTGGGGTTATGGGCCTACGATAGTTTCAAAAAGCTGTAATATTTTGCTGCTCCCGCATCATACTATTTCTTTATCTTCTGCATGGTTCAAATTTGTTTTTGAATAATAACAACTGTACTCATTTGAGTTAAACGTACTTCATTTACAGACATTTTTTGTGCATGTGCTTAGACGTGTGCGACATTGATTGCGGCTTTATAGGAGGCGGGCAGGCAGATGTGTGGTGGTGCCCAAAGGGGCGGGATGATGCTGAGTGAGCAATACTTCACCTGCACCAGAAACACACACAAACATCCTGGCGCACGCATGCACAAATACACACAGCCTGACCATCAAGATTTATTCCAGTCATACAGGCCATTGATCCGACCAGGAACAGAGAGCACTGGGGAAAAGGAAAATAAAACAACGGAGACAGACAGAGAGTCGTTGACGTAAAGATTCACCTTGAAGCAAAGAGAATAAATATGACAAAACAAAGGAGAAAGTCACCTCCAGCTTAGTCAAACTCATTGTGATTACCAACTCACAATATGCCTTGATGCTGTTGCCCCCAACATTCTTTCAACACTTTTTGATATACAATAACATTTGGGAAGATGACATTACAGGTATCAATTGTGTGAGGGCTGTTTTTAATCAGCAGGTATGGTATTTGCATAGTCAAACTAACAAAATGTACTACTAGTGATGAAGCTTTTGGATGAGAGCAGGAGGTACAATTAACATCATGTTTTGACACTTAGAAATGCTCAGAAATGTACATACAAGGTAGTGTTTGCGTGAATTTTTCCTTTATTTCAACTCAATTCTTTACCCAAGACTTTCTAGTCATATTGAATCAATGTTTCTTATTTTGGTTCACCTTTTCAACAATGTTAATTTTGGAATTTAGGAGTGAAAGGCTGCTGTATCTCAACAGGAGAAATACTGTGAGGGTAAAAATCATTTTGGGGAAAAGGTCACAAGCCCAGCAGCAAGTCAGTGGAGACAGTTAATCTAACTCATCTTTTCACACACCATTTAGTATTCCAGCCAAATGCAAAGAGGATTTATGAATAGACCATTAACATCCTATGGAAGAACTGAGATAACAATAATATACAGAATGTATGTGCATTGTTTTTGACACGCAAATTAGCGGTAGCTTTTGCCTCTGGACTCTAAAATTCAGGAATCTTCAAAACTGGGAAAATGTACTTGAAATTAGTGTGAATTTACGGAATTGACTGGAATGTATCTACAGTTGCAGGAATTAGTGGAAACAACTTGGAAAACTAGAGGAAAGTTTAACACCAATACGGGTTTATGACCAATATGCTAGTGCATCAACATTTTCTCATGCACTCTTGTTAGTGACTGGCGAGCAGTCAAGGGTGTACTCTGCCTCTTGCCCAATAAGCGAGGAAAATAAAAATGAAGGGATCTTCTCATTTCATGCTGTCTGTTATAATGCATGCCAAATCAAAATCATGCTGTCTATTAGGGATGGGCGGATCGATACCAAAATATCAATATTCTGATCCAGAGTTCTCAATTTTAAGTACCACTCCTCAAGCTAAAGTATCAATATTTGCAATTAATTCATATATACAGCATATTTTTTCATCTAAAATTTAGAAGGTTGTAAACTGTCATCCAATCCGAATGTTGGTTGTGTTGCCAAGGGCAAAGAGCTTTCTGCCTGGCTCTGGTCCCGCACACCAGAACTTTGTAAACGCATTTGATTGGATGAAGAACGATCAGGGCGAAGGCCTACGTCTCATAGGCACTGCATTGAGTGCATGCCACTGTTGACAAGATGACATGGAAGTGGTAACAAAATAGTTTGAAGGAGTTTGGTTCAAATGATGATGTGTGCGCTCCCACTTGTGTTACTGCAGCGGCAGCGCACATGTGGTTTTGTTTGCAGCTTTGTGTAATTAAAAAAAAAAAAAAAGGTAACTTCCGGTATCGATATCGGATCACCCTAGAGTCTATACATCTGTTAATATTTCTGAAGTGTTCTAAGAATTAATTGAACCACTCAGACCACATCTTTGAAGTAAGCCAGGGAGCGATTTTTTGGTCGACACCGGGGGTTGGATTTCTAGTTCCATTCTACTGAACATTAGAACATTATCTGACCCAGGAAACTTACTTCGGAAACTCTTCCCAACACTACTTCAATGGATTGTTTCAATGTCAGAATGATATCATGTTGCTGGAGGTGTCTCTTTCATAGAATATTTCCTTGTCAGGGAAACTGTAACTATAAGGTGCCAAAAAAGTACATATTTGCATTTTAGGGCATAATACTTATTTCATGAAACCTCAGTGGGGGGCTGAAAAGAAAGTTAGTGTGAAGAAAGAGTGAAAAGAGTGTTCTTTCCTGCCCTGTGGATTGCTTTTGGAAGCTTACATTCTGACAAAAAAAACACCGCAATAATAATTACATGCAACAGAAGCACTGATGGTTATTTATGGAATGTGGCTGCCGCTAAAAGTCACATTAATTATATATAAATCCATCAAGTCTAAATGGTGTATTAAATCTTTTCTGCTGTATAGCCTTTTCACAGACTTATTCAAATCCATAAAGAGCATAATTCACAAAAAGGGTGCCAGGCAAGAGAACCTTATTACAAAGTTGTGTGTTCTCTTACAAATATCAAATTGACCAGAGCTGGGCATTCCGGTATTCCGCCTATGTGATGGACTGGTCCGTCTACCTGCCTATTACAGACATAGGTAGGTGATAAACGAAAGACGAGAACCTTAAAAAAATATAATATAATATAATATAATATAATATAATGTAATATAATGTAATATAATATCAAAACTAAGCATAATCGGAAGCCCATTTTTTCCATCTATGTAATTGTCTATCGTCTATTTTCGTGGTGAGGCTCCCATGCCACGGTGAGTCTTTCGTTTCAAATAACACTCAACTTGCGAGTGGAAGAGTCTTTCGTTTCAAATATCGCTCAGCTTACGAGTGGAAGTCGGTCGAAGTCGTTAGACGGAAATGCTAACAGAAGCCCGTTTAAAATGGTAGGCGGACTGGCCTATAGGCGATTACTATTTGGTCCAGCTGGGCAAAAAAGCAGATAGCCGGACGGCGGAAGGGGACACCGGCTGCAGGTGGAAGGCGATAAACGGACCGGGAAATTTTAATAAAATGCCCAGTTCTGAAATTGACTCTGTTGACTCATTCACTACTGTATATGTTTATATTTGTCAACTGGAATCCAACCCTTTACTGCCACCGGCGTATATGTTAGTCAAGTCAGTGCTTTGGATTTTAGATCAGCACAGCTTTTGAGTTGATTAAGATAAAGATTAAGGTGTGAATCTATTTATGGTAGAGTGTCTGGAGGTAGGTAGTTGAAAGTGTGTGTCACAATCGTGAGAAAAGAGCCACCGAAATACAATTTGAGCTATGCAGGGTTCAGTGTCGCTCACACTCATAATATTTTGCCATCAAAAGCCCTTTCCTGGTCCTGTAAATAGTTTGAGATGTCACAAAAGCCAAACGTAGCAATGTCACTGTTGTGCTTGGTATATTTGTTTTCACGGAAAGTTTTCTCGTTTTCTCCGCTTTTTACACCTTCTTTGATAGGGTCAGTGCTTAAATTGTTACAGATCATAATATTGTGAGAGTACTGAAAGATCAGTCGAAATGCTGTAAAATGGCAGGATGGGATTGGCTGCTCTGAAAATGGCTGAGATTAGATACTGAGCAAGGGTTGATGCTGAACACGACAGATGGGTACTGGGTGTTGGAACTAAACTGGCCCCACTCGGGGCTGAATTTTTAAAAACTAGAGTATCGATAAGCTCCACCCTTGTTGGCTCTGTTAACGGTCATCGGGAAATTACTCAAATTAATTTTCAATTTATTTAATTTCCTGTATATAAATGTACAATTACACCTTCTACATCTGTAATCTCATTTTTAACTAGCAATAAAATTAATGTTCATTTAAGATTCATGTTCACAATCGGAGGTGAGACATTTCGCACCACTGCAGCGTCATGCACGAGAGGAGCGCTGTGCGATCATATTACGATATGATATAGTGTGATATAAAAATGTTTATTGCACCGTATAACCCTGTAGTTTTTATACTGTTATTTTTGGGTATTGGTGCAACGCCATCTGAGCCCCATTTGCTTGGGCTTCGAAGCAGCGTTGTCACCATGTCAACGGGCCACCAAGCCAGCACCTTTGAAGACTCGGACGAGTAAGGTATTACTAACGTACACTCATGCAGCGCAAGCTGGTGTCCTTTACATTGGGATAGTTCTGTTGCTAAGTTAGGTCGGCAGGATGACATCATCTTTTCATTTGCCAACGACAGTACTCTTTGTTTTTGTTATTACTTTTTTTTTTTTTAACTTTACAATGGTGTCATTGTCATTGCAAGACAAGTTAATGTATATGAACAAAAATCATTTAAAAAAAAAAGCAGTGTAATTTCTAATATTTGTTTTGGTGTTTTTCTTAACCAAAAAAAAAAGCACCGATAACTACTATCTACTGTTAATGTGCCAGATTGATAAGAAGTATCGTTAAGAGTAATGGTATCATTAAATTCTTAAAAATACCCATCCCTACTAAACACCTTAGCACGCATGCTGAAAAAAAACTAATTCACGCAGAAAAAATCAAAATCATCAATATTCTTCTAAACACTTTTAATTCTACTGTACACCAATTCACTGCATGTTTGTATTGGAAGGAAACACTCAACAAGTGCTGCTTTGTTGTTTTTGTTTGTTCCCCAAGAAGGCTTAACGAGCAAGCCCCAATCCTCTCCAATTGTTCTCGCCAAACGCCACACAGCATGATGAACTTCAAAGCATTTAGCGACCGACAGTTATGCACGCTACAGCGCGGCGGTACAAAACGCAGCGCCTCTCAGGAAACAGCCTGCATGTTGGAACGAACTGTAAACAAAAGGAGCCGCCACCGTGTGTGACAATCCAACTAATGAATCAATATGCTAGGCAAGCACTGGCTTTCCAATAAAGCTCCAGGAAAGCTTTTTAACGCGACACTCTTGATGCATATCCAAAATAAATAAAACCACATTTTCTCGCAAAGGGAAATTATGGGAGCGAATGAAGGAGAGTTAATTAGGCAAATTGAAAGACTCAGGTTGTTGGTGATACTTTTCCAAGATTGACACATACTGTGTGCAATAACAATCTCATATGGGAACTGAAAGCGAGAAAATAAGGTGAAATGACGCAACGATGAGGAAATTTCAAGGACACGAGGTGCCAGTGAACCCGGGTGAGGAGAGACAAATGGGCCAACAATGGATGCAGATGAGATGCAAGAAGAGCATGACATCAGAGGAGGTAACACAGCCCCTTAATGAGAAATGCTAGATTTAATGCCTTTTTCAGATACTCAATAAAACTTAGCACCATCAATCATCATCCATATTGACATACAGTATCTTCAAAGCAAATGATCATGTTCACTCATTTGCATTATCAAACTGTAAATTGTTTTAATATCTTCTCATTATGTAACTATCCCAGTTAACCTAGTAGCTCATGTCGATGTAATGATACATGATTTCTAATGGAGTGTGCAAAAAAGAGTGCAGCCTTCTAATTTCCCTCCATACTTGAGTTAACACCCCTGCCAAAATTAAATGATTAAAAGAAATCACCAAGTATATAAATTGAGGCTTCAAAAGCGTGACAAATCAAGCTATGTGGGCGTGTCCACTGAATCCGCAAAACCAAATCTCACTGAAAAATGTATGCTACTTTGTCTTGGCTGGAAACTATCCCGCTGGGGCATCCCGAGGCTTTCCACTCTGCAACTAGAGGAGCTAGCCACCAGCTAGCTCACAAGCTAACTATGTCGCTGGGCAGCTCAAGCTCTTATATAGTGGGGGAGGTGCGACTCATGCCAGACTCCCAAGTGTGTCACTACTGGACACCGTTTTAGTCATGCCCCCCCCCCCCAAAAAAATTGAGAAAAGTCAGGGAACCTGAAATCGTGAATAACAGTTTAACATTATATCTCCAAAATTCTATACTACATAATTCTCAGTCTTTTTGCATTCTTAGGACAACCGATGTTGGAGGAGTCTGACATCACACATAAACAGTGGTGGCGACTATATAAACCACTATTTAATCTATGTGTTATACGAAATATCACAATTTAACACAAACTATTCAGTAAGCAACAAGTGTGATTGTTCCGACTTCCGAGAAGTCTCGAGCGCAGTAATGCACATGGCAATGGAACAAAAAGACACATCTCAATTCCAAGACAAAGAGACAGAGATGCTCCAAATATGAAACCATACCTGACGGTTTCAGCCTATGACAGTCTCGGACAAAAAAGGTCACATCACCATCGGAAAAAAAATGGGACTGTCACATACAAGAGAGATTAAATGATGATGTCTGTGTGCGTGTGTGTCAGAGCATGCCAAAAGACAGAAAGTCTTTGAGGTCAAACAAAGGATTTTGTGCCTTATTTTACTTTCATGGGAAATACTGAGATTAAAATGTCTCTGAAAATAATCACGTCACATATTTTACCAAATAAACTGAAGGGACACTTCATTTATTTTTTCAAGGTACTAAGCAGTATCTACTAAATGTATTTGAGTCACCTTGTTTATTTCACAATCAAGGTAGGAACATTGTCTCACGAATGGTTTTACTGGATGTCGTGATGCATCTAACCCGAGCAGCAGTATTTGACACTGCACTTAGAGCACTTCATAGTCTGCGGACTCTTATACTATATGTTATACCATTTTTGCTTAGTGGATGGTTTTTCATCTGCTAGTTGTAAGTTACTAGATATTTAGCAGTATTACTCACTGTACTTTTTTTATGCCGCACTGGACAAATACCCCGTATTAAAAAAACCCACTAAAAATAATACTAAAACTAATAAAACACACACGCCTTTTTCTTCAGCTGTCATTAGCATTGTGAAATTACATCAATTTAATAATTCATTGAGTTATCATTGAGGAACATTATGATGGCATTAGGTGTGAACTTGATTAGTAGAACAGGACGAGGGGAAAGGAAGAGAGGACCTGTGTTGACTTTCTCGTTATCTTTTTCAAAAAAGCGACTAGCCACAAATCTAGTGACTTTTTAATGGTGTTATTGGAGACTCTGATGTAAAAGCACGTATCGTTCTCGACATGCAGCGAGTGCTTCCGTTGGCCTCTCCCCCGTCCCAGACCACTCACAGGCGGCAAAGTCCTCTCGCAGCAGCCTCTCCCAGCTGCTGTCGGAACAGATGTTCACCCCTCCGTGTCCAGACTGCAAATGAATCGCGCATGCGAACCCGTCGCTTTTCCTCCGCCTTGCTTTATAGGCACGGCGGGATAAATGTGATTCTTTATCGTCAAATAAATAACTGCATTTAAAGATACTCACCTCGTACAGACAGTTCACTGTGTGTTTGCATTTCTCCGTGACACAAGCTAAACTTCGAACGTTATCTCTCCATTTTAACATGGCTCAATCTAAACTGTATAGTCAAAAGTACAATTATGCAAATCGGGTGATGGCGTCATTTTGTGACTTTTAGGACAGCCAATAGCTACTATCCTTAGACAGGAATTAAATACTTTAATTCTTCAATTCCTTCAGTTATTCATAGTCACTGGCATTTGGCAATACTGGAGAGGATTCAAGGTGAGGCCTTGTACATTATTCACGCATGAGCACCTCCCCCCCACACACACACATACACACGCACACACCCCCGCACACACACACCTATTCCTTAGGCAAACAAAGGAGAAAGGAGCTATCTGAACAGAAGCATGGCGACAACTTGTGGTGACTGACAGCGGGAGGAGGGGGCTGATGGGAGGATTCTGTTAGTGACAGATAACAGCTGTCTGCTTCACACACGACATGAGTGAGAGCAACAAACACAAACACACTTAAACGGGGGGAATAAGGGACCCTTGCATAAACTTTCAAACAAAGTAGCTGACTGTTACATAGGAAAGAAAGACATAAAAGGCATCATGCATAAACAAGTCATCTGATCTGTGTGACATTCACACACATTTTTGAAGCATTCAGCAGAGTGGGGATAATGAATGAGATTCAACAATGAATTATGGATCATCTTCTAATGGCTGGCGTACCTTACTCATTACTAGCATGCTAATGTGATTGGGAAACACGGGATTATCAGTGTTATTGAAGCATGGACGTGCCCCAAAGGACAGGGACTTGTCACCTCCTCAAAGTCACACGAGTGAAAATAATGCACAGTGAATGTAACACAGTAAAACACTCTGTGATGATTGCTATTATGATTGTTTTACATTAACAGTTGTCACATTTGTATCACTGTTGTTACACATGTTTAAAAATCTATGTTTAAAATGATTATTGTTTTGATTTTTATACTACGTTCACACAACAAAGGCAGTGGTTAGCCTCATAGTCGAGAGGTTCTGGGTTGGAATCTCGGCCCACACCCTTCTTGCCCAAAGTCATCTTGGATAAGGTGTTTTCACACTTCATTTGGCAACCCATTCATTATGTACTGTATGTGCTGACGCGGTGGGCACCAAAATGGCAGACAAGCCCGAATTAAAATCTTTACGATTCAACACCACTCTGACAACATGCAGTGCGTCCAATAATAAGTGGTTGTGGAATGATTTCAAACTGAAAATACATTTTGGTGGAGTTGTACAATGAAAAAAGCATGGCGAAAATAGAGTTAAGTTACTAATGCAGTGTCCCATTGACCTAGGACATTTTTGTATATATTGCTATGATTTCACACATTGATGTTTTAATTAGTGAACTACTGTATTTTGTCTTAAACAGAAGTCACCTTTCTGCAAAAGAGATCACAAAATGGATTCCCTAACACTATTCCTACAGCAATCTGCGTAAGCCTACATCTTCCAACTGATGTAATACACAGGAGTGCATGTAAACACACTCTCGGGCATTCATCACAGCAATGGTCAAGGTGGAGACATCTCCTGCAATCCATCTCTCAGCTTATTGGCACCAAAAGACTTTGCCTTTGTGCTTTGCCCACAGATTTATGGGCGACTAAAGGCGCATACAGGTGCTTATGTATGCATGTCATTGAGTGCGGATGCATACATTAGCAGCATATGCACGCCTCGCAGTGAGGGAGATCAGGCTGATGGTGCTTATTGACACCTCCCCTCCCTCGCACTTGTGTCCTTCTCTCTCTCCCTCCATCCGACTAGCCCCCAATCCATCCCATTTCTTTAAAAGCCTGTTAGGAAAGCCAATACCATTCATTAGCACAAAAAGATTAGCTTTTCAGCAGTGTGTGTGTGTTTGGGAGTGTGCACTTCTTTGCAAATAATCAAAGAAGCCTGTACCAGGGAGCCACTCAGTTAACCTCAAGAGTTGGAGAATGTTTGAATCTGTGAGGTGCCGTCTTTAGTACACAGATGCCAGGGGGCGAAGAGCAATGGAAACATATCATTCACTCAATAAAGCATGTTACATTATATTATGGATCCACCAATTAGGCAAATTTAGAGAAGACATATCATGGAATATTACATTTCAAAAGGGGCATTGCATGCCAATTCACCAAGTAGGTTTAATCAAGCAAATTTGGATTTTAATGAAACTGCAATTTGACCTTGAAATCGACCTTAAACTTTTTCATGAAATGTAATCTGTCACGTTATCTAAAACATCTAAAATTTTAAGAGGTGTATTTTTTTGTTTAGCAGCAATAAGCAGTCAACGTATCCATACTCTCATGATATATCATTAAATATAGTTGAATATCTGAATCTGATTGTCAAGGTCAAATTCAATCAAAAGCTTAAAGCAACGGTGGGGCCGGTATGGCTATGTTTTCACTAACAAGTTCATTTTATATATTTTAAAGATCCATGCTTGCCTGATTGCTTGCCCACTGCCAGTCGCCGTCTGCCTCCCGAGAGTTGACGCGAGTTTAACGTCGCTAAATGTCAGAAATACAAACCGGTCGGGGTTCGTGTGCGCATTCATGCTCTTGTCCGCTTCAGCCTGAGTAAGTGGAGAAGCGATAACCAAGGCATTTTTGTTTTTGTGGAGGTGATCATGATGAGATTACGTTATATGTCAATAAATCCAAACTATTGTGCAGAACACTTTTATACTTTCACAGGTTGAAGTGAACAAGAGTAGTAATGTGCATTTGCATTTTGGCGGCGATCGGTCGCCATTTTAGACAACAGAACTGACAAAGCGAGCAATATTACCAGCTTGCCTCCTTCCCGTGACATAGACAGCTGAGACCGAAAACATAACATAAGCCACGCCCCAAAAAAGCGGCGGGGAAACTTGTCGTAAACCTAATCACAAAGAAAGCCCTCAAATCACTACAGAGTCTTTTAAGGTGGGCATTTTAGTACTGATGTCATTTTTACATGCAAGCCTTTTATATAAGTGCCAATTTTAAGGCTCATCCAAGTGTCTCTTTAAGTTAATAAATGATCAAAATGAATTGATTTTGAATCCTTGTGTTATTCCCTTGTCAACAATACCTGTTTTGTCAACAGCGACCAAGTAGTTCCTGAGATATACAGGTTCAAAGGAAGGTGGCGACGCTCCTTTTTGCTAAAAATGTCAACATTAGACAGGCCATAGCTCACCAAACCCTGCTCCGATTGACCGGAAACTGGAGATTTGGTATTGTGCCATCACTATCAACAAGTACACCACATTTAATTATGATCAAAGTCTCTTTGGTTAAACCCCATTGGTGATTTGGCATGGAATGACCCAATACTGTATGTTTTATTGTTTGACATATTTGGATGAAGAGTGAAATTAAAATGCTGGCAAAGCTGCATTGTTGTTCGCAAAGATTAGTGTTACCTGTCAAAGTTACTTCGGATAATAATGTTCCATTATTGTTCAGCTACAACGTCGACATGGGGGAGGGCGCAAATTGTGTTCGGTGTTGTCATCGCGCCACACTGCTAGTCCGCTACATTAACTGACAATTGTATTTTGTTGGCTTTGTGATGAAACGTGTTGGTGTGTGTGGGTGTGTGTAGGTGTGTGCACTAATCACACGGCCACAATCATAAAGTAAACGCACCTTCCTTAATGAATCACTATATCTGGTTGTCTGTTATATGCTGCACTTCATTCATCAGCAAAGGTAAAAATGACAAACTACTTTGCATGCACTCAAATGACTTACTTCACTTCCTTCAGTGATTCATAGTCACTGGCAGTGCAGCAGCTAAATGAACGCATCACTTTGAAGAGTGATTAAAAACCCCCCCTCTGAATTTGCATACAGCAACATCATTTATAACGACGCATGCATTAAACCTCGTGATTTTCAACACCGGCAACACCACCAAAATAGCTCATTTTTTTCTAGCTGCAGGTACTAGTGACTATTCGGCATCTCGTCAAGTAAACACAAACTTTCTCACTTATGACAAATTTTTACGTCAGACAAAACATAAGCGTCATTTCTGCTACTCACCTTAAATTGACTTTTTTTATGGAGTGAAATTGAATCCCCAATACTGTCGTGAATTGTGTTTGAGAGTCTATCATGATTGCGGTGCAGTGGTGTTCAGTGACCTTATCCGTATATCGGTTAATTTTGACAAAATTACGTTGAACATGCATTTTCTTTTGATTTATTTTGCCTGTCAGCATGCATTTTCTTTTTATATAGTTTACCAGTCAGGTGCACCGGGGCCTAGTAGCGAATCGGTGGCATTTGCTCGTTGTAGCACTCGCAAAGTGAACTTCAAATCTCTGTCTTTTTTTTTTTTTTTTTTCTTCATCTCTGAATCTGATAGTACACAAATATAGAGCTGGGCAGTGTGTCCCGGGGGGCCTGGACGGACGCCCATTTTTGGGGCGGAGGAAGGGGGATGACACGTTTGAAAAAAGGGGCGGGCTAAGCAAGGTCGGAGGTGGAGTTTAGTCCGGCCCACTAAGTTCATCTCAACTTATTCGGCGAAAGGCGTCTTTTGGCTTCTTTTATACGAATGTCTTCTTAGCTAAACTATGTTTTTTCATGCCATTGTTGCATTGTATTCCGCAACAGGACTGAAAGTTAAATGTTCGTTTCTTTGCTTGTACCTTTATTTTTTCCTTTTTTCCTTTTTTTCTTTGCAAAGAGGCACATTACAGTGATTCAACAAAAAACATTTTAGACATAGATTATATAATCATCAAATACAGGTATCCAGAAAAATAATTGAGTGATTGACTTTTAGTCCTCCCATGGCCAACATAGGATCTGAATGATAAATGTGACTTGTGGGATTCCAAATTTTTCTGCGGTGGTCATGTGTGAAAACCCAGGATTGATTGAAAACCGAGTGACACAACGTAAGCCTGGCTTTAAATTGAATTGATATTTGATTATAAGAAAATCAACTTAGAGTACGTTTGGGATTAGGACTAAAATGAAGGTTGAAAAAATATGAAATTTAAATTGTTAAATTTTATGGTAAAGTCTAATTTGAGGAAGCAGGAACAGTCAACAATGCAAATTTTCCAGTGTTCAAGGTTGTTTAAATTAATCATTTAAATTTTATTGAGTGAATATGCAAGGAGAACGATGTGGAGTACATTTGATTTGCCTATTTAAAAAATATATTTTACAGTTAATTTTATCATTATTTATAAATGTTATTTCCTGAGGAAGCAAATGGCACTGATGCGATGGAATTTACCACCAGCTTTACGTTGTATCTTAACAGAATGTTTGGCCAAATTGTATGCATTAATTGTGCTTGAATACAAATAACAACTCCTTGTTACATTTACACGTATAATTGTTTTGCATAATAATGACTGCTGGTTAAACTGTACTAAGAAAAAAAAGTGTCTACGTGCATAATGCATTGTAACAAATGGGCCATTGCTTGTGGCAAATTCTCCAAGGGGTAAAAGATTTAATTAAGTCAAAATGAAGTATTGGGTGCTCAAACAAGCTCGCTCATATAGACACACCTCATTAGTGATATTTTGAGTAATTGGGAAAGACTTGTCATTAGCCAAAACAATAACTATAACAATAATTTCTCCAGGGACGGCAATTGTATTAATCTGTCCGAACAAACATACCTTAAAAGTGAAAACAAACACATGAGCAGTTATTTAACCCTTCACATCCCCAGGGATTGGGTCTTTAGCAGTAACAAAGCAGTGCCCAATCAGTTACATTCTGTTCCCAAATGTGTATTCCCTGCATAGAAAACAATCTGGGGAACAATATTACACACACAAACACGCACACATGCCATCACCTAATAACCATCAGCTTTTGGGACAGAGGAAAATCTATATTTCATCTGTGAAGCTGTGGTTCTGGAGCACACGCTGAGTTTGGTTGTCATTAGGCCTAATCCCTGTGGCTCACCTAATCAGGTTGCTGTGTATGTGCGTGTTTTCCTTTTTCGTGTGTTTGTATGCGGTGCATCGGGGTGAGAGGGGCCATAGCCGGAATCGTGCAAACACACACTTGAGGCTGAATTAAAGGCATCGATTGGACATGGCATGCTCTCATACACGGAGCAAAGCTTACCTTCGATCAATGGCTAATCTATTTGTTTGTGGATTTTTTATGCATCTCAATTTCAATCAGTCTAAAATGCTCATACTAAGGAGGTTATGTAACCGAACTGCTGTAATATACAATAGGTCATGTTAAAAGCCAGACATTCATCAATGACGGCCTAAATAGTCAGACTTCTATCATACTTACAATAGAAATACTTTATCTTCAGGAACTCCACATCTACATTAAACAATGCATGTTGAGGATCCAATCGTGACTTGCACACACCTATGGCCGACAATGAGGCACTCTAAAGCGGGCACGCATGCCCAAAGCACCGGTCCACAAATTGGGTGTCAAGTCGGATTTTTTTTAAAGTGGCCAACAACAAGGAGTTCTAAAGCAGTCATGCCAGCAGACTATCCGAACGGAAGATGCATTTTCAGGGTGTAGGCAGACCTAGCAAGCTGACTGCACGTCAGAATTTTGCTGGATAAACGCTGCATGCAAATGAAGCCACTCAATATGTATGTACAATAATCTCGGAATTCACTTTACAGGGTCTTTAATGTCTTAGTATGCTTCAAAAAAAAAAGTCTCAAATTCACATACAAACCATAGAACACAAATCACATAACAAGCATTAACAAAATGCTTAAAACGACAGTATTTCTCACCGGTACAATCCATTAATCACCCCGATGTTGTTTTCATATATTTTAGGCTTCACCCAACTCATGACACATTAAAGTGTGGTGATGACTAAACTTTAGTATTTAGATAGGCCAGGATGTTTTTTTCTTGTGTAAATCATTGATACGTTTTTGTGAACACTGCTCTGTGTTTGAGGGACGTGCCGGGTAATAACGATTTCATAATCTATCAACATCCAAGTTGTCCCTGCAGGGGAATATAATGCTAATTCTGCCAGTATAAATCCACACTTGTCCTGACCAGCCAACCCTTCCCGCGGGCTAAATTGTACTCGGTTATCAATTTAAATAAAAAATTTGCAGACATCACATACATTAGCAATGGAAGAGTTATAAACTGGATCAAACCACGGCTAACTTATATACAACATTAAAAGAATTGGGAATGAATGGCACCAAAATGACATACCATCAGGCTCTTTCTTGCATGTTTTCATTCAACAGTTTGAAACCTTTCCCCTCTGTCTACCTTCATTAGCAACTCTTGTATATGTAACAAATGAGCTCTGTGGCGACCGATCAAAGCCAGGCTGTCGTGGTCTGTCTTTTGAGTTTGGTCTTTGACTTTGGTTTCATGTTTTTCCTTGTGTTCCTTTGTCTGTCTCTTGTTAAGTTATTGAGTCCACCTGTGCTTGTCATCCCGGTCCCTTGTGTTAGCCAACCAGCTTCCTCCTACCCTCTGTGTCTTGTCCAGGTGTTCCTCGTTGTATCGTCAACTTGTCTGTATTTAGTTCCCCACTTTCTTTCAGTCCTTGTTGGTTCGTTGTCATTCGTCTTGCCTCTTGTCAAAGTCAAGTCAAGTCAAGTCAAGTCAAGTCCTGTCCTGTCCTGTCCTGTCCTGTCCTGTCCTGTCCTGTCCTGTCCTGTCCTAGTGTTTGTTGAGTTTAAGTTGGTCCTTGCTGTTTTTGTAATATCACAGTACCTTGTTTGCACTTCATTTTTTGCCTCCTGCATTTGGGTCCTCCTCCACGAAACCTGACACTGGCAAAGTGGTCCAGTCTTCCGAAAGAGATAACAAGCGGAGGTGGTTTAGTTAGTGTGACTAATTTTCTGCTTTGTTCCCGCATATATTTCATGGAAACGATGCCAATGATCCTTTCAGCCCTTTTGACTTACCACACAGCATGAAAAATATGGCGTAAAACATGGTATTGTGCTTCAATCACATGTAGCTGCTGGGTTTTGAAAGAAAGGTAAATGTCTTTGAGATGAAGCTTTACTTTTGTAAAAAATTCAAGACACCTGTGCACCCCCCTCCCACCCCCACCCCCCGCCAACCTAATGATTGTCCTGGTATTTGCGGAAAACTTCTTTCTTTCTTTTCTTATTTGTTTTGAGCAAAATTACTTATAAAACAAATGACCTGCATACAAAAAACAAACAAACAACAAACAAAAAAGACTTGAGCAATGCTTAAAGCAGAAAATATACAGGTAAAGTTGCAAGTCATTCTTTTATGACGTTAAAGGAACAATACTTTTTCTCAAGGTCAAAGGCAGAGGGGAATGCTCAAGGTGCTCACTCAGTCCATTAAAATTCAAATATCTTGCCTCTATTGGTTTGCGTGCGGTGCACTAATGCTATTGTGTTAACTCTATACCCGCAGTGCTGTTGTGCCAATTCCATCCCAGCCCTAGATGATGCACCTGCATGATGCACAACTCCTCTGAGATCATAAGCAAAATCAGGATCAGGCATGGGAGCAACTTACAGTTGAATCATCCAAACATTACGGGTAGCTCGGTAGATAAAGAGCTCCATCTACAGGATCGAAATACAGTCTGATAACTAACACAGGAAAAACATTCATCTTAAGCTTTAAAAGGGATCGCAAATGCACACACTCTGATAACAGCCAGTGTCTTCACGTAGTCCACCATTTCATTTCTAAAGAAGTATAACTGAATTATTATATACTTGCTTTCATTCAGAATACATGGCAAAGCATCTATTCCCAACCACACGAGGATGGTGCAGGGTGGTCATGTCCTCTATTCACTTCCTGTAGATATCAGTGGGTCCAGCAAGTGGAGAGGGACCTTTTGCGGTACAAAGGAGACGTCTGATAAGGACCACCTTGCTTCGAGCTTTCACAGTGCCTGTCTCTGGCGGTTAGTCTGAATTGTCCCCATCTCTTGATTTGTTCTGTGTGGAGAGCCATTAAAAGACACACACAGGGAAGCGGCATGTAATGGCACTTGCACACAGTGGACTTGGCATGTGAAAGGCAGAGGGTGAGATGGAGAAACTTGGTGTGGTCACCTTGACAGGGAAGGTCAGTATTCTCCCAACGTGCTTCTCTTTGATCGAGATTTGGAGAAAAAAAAAAAATCTACCTTTCCGGATGCAGTTTCTGTACGGGTCTGACTGTGCTGAATATTAATGTGACTCTGTGCATGCGTGCGTGTGCAAAAGAGCTGGCAGGCATGTTGAGCCATGAGACAGACGTGTGTGTCGGTCATTACTGTAATCGCTCCATTTACTTCATCTACCCTGGGAGGAGCGGCTGGTCAGTACCATCTGGATTCATGCGCAAGCACATACATGGCAATCACAAGACATGGTCGTTTGCATGGCTCGTCAGTCACTGATCTCACGTGACACTTTGTGATGGTGCACGTTGGCTTGCTTGGTCACTCTTTCGGCTTTTAAAGAGGAAATCAACCCAAACACTTTTTTTTTTTTAATTAATTATTGTGTTTGTGGAATATGAGTTAAGCAGCTATATCCATCCCTTTTTAGCCATCTCAGGGGGCGGCCATTTTGTCATTTCATGTCGACTGAAAATGACATCACAACTACTCAGGGCTCAGGTAAAGACCAATCACGGCTCAGCTTCAGAAAACAGGTGAGCAGGTGAAACACATTAATGGTGTTGATTTGCTGTGTTCCTCCAAGTATATTCCACTTAGTTTTTGGTCAGAATCTCCACCTTGACTGTATACAAATTTTTTAAAATGCTATTATATATCTATATCAAAATTAATTAAAAACAAAGCCAACGTCAATGTGAAGTTATGTATGTGTATGGTTTCTGCAGGGCCAAATGCTGTGAACTTGGGACTTGGAAAATTCCATACCATATGTTGTTTTTATCGCTGTCAAATCCTAGCAACATTTTCAGAAATCATCTGTTTATGCGTGACCGTAAGGTTTTATCTTTTCCAGTTCTATCTGAATGTGATCCAGACTGTGGTTTTGGCAGCAATGTACTGTACATTTAAGTTGGAAAATGACATTTGTGTAATGTTCCGTGAATATACTGCATGTCTGCCAAATCCCATCAGATATTTACAGACTCTTATCACATTATGTTCCCTTTGATTGGAGTGAAACATCACTTAATTTGACCTAAAAACAAACAAATAAAAAAAACCAAAGTATTGTTATTCACGCCTTCGTCCTCAGAAGTGCTCTTATTTCCCTCCATCATTCCTTCTCTGTCTCTTCTCCTCATCCTGATCAGATGCTTTAATCAAGCACAAATTTGTTTTCCCTTAATGTGTAGGTCAACCCAAAAACATATTTTTTTCAAGAATGTGTTCTATGCAGGCCCACTACTTGATTAAACAAGGTATTCTGATAAATATTGCATTTGTGGATTAAGAGTTAATCCGCCTGTTTTTAGCCATCTCTGGGGCCGGCCATTTTGTCACATATATCGACAGAAAATGACGGCCAATTACGGCTCACCTGTTTTCTGAAGCTGAGCCATGATTGGTCGTTACCTGAGCCCTGAGCAGTTGTGATTTCATTTTCAGTCGACAGAAGTGCCAAAATGGCCGCCCCCAGAGATGGCTAAAAGGGGTGGATTTTGCTGCTTAACTTAACTTTATTCCACAAAAGTAATATTAATCAGAATACCATGTTTATAATAGTTGGCCTGCTGGGAACTTATTCTTGAAAAAAAATATGTTTGGGCTGATTTCCTCGGCGAAAAAGTGAAAATGAAAAAGATGATAGTGGGAAGCATGCACCCAGATGACTATGTGGACTGCAAAGGTCCACAATGAGACCATAGGCTCATCACCAGTTTAGAGGACGAGGGTGGAAAGAAGGATGAAGAAGAGTGAACGGGACCAAAGCATAAGGACTCAAGAGCTATGATTATGAAGCCACATGCATGCCGTCATGGCAACGGCAAAATGGACAGAGCAAAGATGAGAGAGGGTGGAATAAAATAAGTAAAACACTTCAGGTTTGGGGGAAAAAAACGACACCGCTGAAAGATTAAAAAGAATTTAGCGTGTGCTTTGCTATGCCACATTGGAGCAGAATATTGCCTTCTCATTTAGGTGATATTTCAGTTACAGTCAAGTGCTGCAAGTTTAAACATCACCTGAAGGCACATTTTTCTCATTTGCACTCTTTCCGTTTGCATTACTCAGCAATGACCCTGTTGACAAACTATATACATTTATTCTACCGGTGCTCACAACTGCGCCTTCATCACTCTTCACTCATTTGTATTCTTGTGAGCTTGCAGCCCCTGCTCGCTTTCCATCTCAGCTTATAGCCTCTCTTTTTTCCACTTTGGTCTCACCACTGGCTCCCTTTCATGCTCCTCTTGTCCTCGTTGCTTTTCAACAATCTCTTTTTTTCTGGCCCCCATCCCTCCATCCCTTTGGAGCAGAGCTGACATTGGACTTGAGGTCAAAGAGATGGGCAGTCATGCTCTTACTGTCAGTCGGCTCGAATGGGCTTAGATACAGAGGGGAGACACCCAAGGGAAGCCCCTTCATCGGCTTTGGGCTCTACACAGATATACATTCAGCCACAGATACTTCAATTTATAGAAACAGAGTAAGACAAAGACATAGATGCATTCCGTAAAAGCATTTATTTGCAAGCTTCACTTCACCTGGGCAAGTGTATAAAATCATGTAATTACAGATATTTCTATACTAAATTCCCTTAGAGAACTGCAATGGATTATAGCTTTGACAATAATAGTCACTGTAGATGAATGTTGAACACTCATGTTGAAAATAAGCCTACAAAGGTCATAGACATTAGCATAAGAGCATGTGTGAAATAAACTAAACACATTATTGTTTCCAGTATTTCTGGAGAAACTGATACAGGAAAATTCTGTTGGTGTGGATGCAACATCTCTGTGATGTTCATGGGCATTCATTTGAAAAACATTTGAGGAAAAAGGACATAACTTTGCAGCCCTTTAATATGATGCATAAAGTTCCTTTTGCATTTTGATTATTTTATATTGCATGGGGTAATCATTTATTCATAATTATTTTGTGTGGACTGTAACAATGGCACGACATGTACAGTAATAAGATGTGATGGCTGGAGCCACGATATTGTTGGGGTAAGATGATTGGTACACTGTGCCACACTGGCCCCATGTGGTCACTATCTCTATTGCATAGTTTAAAATAAGTTTTATAAATAATATTTTAAATAAAATTATATATATATATATATATATATATATATATATATATATATATATATATATATATATATATATATATACTGAGCGGTGTAGAATATGGACACATAAATGAAACTATTTTTACAATGTCCATCCAAAGACTTACTGTACATTAATTATTTTGTCACCATTGTTCCAAATATGCTAACATAAATAATCCTAATGGAAACATACCGGTGTCTATCGAATATATTTCCTGTCCTGGCTGCTGCTTTTGGTGTGGACCTGTTGAAGGCTCAGGTTACGGGATAAGGTTGCATAGAAGGACACCAGTCTATAAGCAGTTGTATCACTTTACTTGTAGACTAAGCAGTTGTATCACTTTACTTGTAGACTTCCGAGCTGCATGGGGTAATAATAACGAATATATGCTTTAACTGGGGGAATTGGATTATGTGTTTGCATTACCAACTTCTTTTTCATAATTGAGCCATAGTTAGTCTTCCTAAATGGCTGAGGCCCTCAGCAACATCACCAGGGGTAACCCTTCCCCTAGTGGAAGGACTTCGGGCCTTCGGGCCCCGCAGGAGAGTTCCCTTAAAGCTGGGGTGGCATTGTCCGATGAGAGGGTGGACTTCCTCCGAGAACAGGTTATCTGCGTGCTCCGTGTTAAGACAGATAAATGGAACCGATTCATCAGCACAGAGGAGAATCAGCAAATCATTTTTGACTACCTGGACCACATTTGGACCAACAGGCTGCTTCTGTTCACTGGACCCGGGGGGACACTACATGCAGGGGATGCTCAGGTGAGATCCACACAATATTTCTTTAGCTTAAAACAAGTATTTTATTCTTCAGTGACGCATCCATCTCAAGTGTACTTAACTTGTAGTACAACCTTGTTAAATACTTGTTAAGTGCATTCCATTGATATAACTCAAGGGTCAGAATAACTCTTATGTGATCCAACAGAATTATTACAAATAAATAATTAATAGCCTTGGAACATACCCGAGTGTCCTTCGTGTTTAATAGTTGGTACATTTTTCTTTGTATGCTTCATTTATTTAATTACTAATTTATAACACACTGAAAATGTGTGGCACATTATAAAGTGTAAAATACGACGGAGACCCCGGACTGTTGAACAGCTGAAGCTGTACAACAAGCAAGAATGGGAAAGACCGGACAAAGCTTCAACAATTTACTTTCCAAACGTTCATTGAATGTTGTTCAAGGAAAAGGTGCTGTGACACAGTGCTAAACATGATCCTGTCCCAGCTTTTTTGGAACGTGTTGCAGCCATAAAATTCTTACTTTTTAGGAATAAAAATGGTGTTGTTCTTGATAAACACGTAGGCCTACGCTACTATATTTTACGATATAGTACTTAGGAGCTAAGTATTTTCCAGTTGGTACTTTGTGTAAAAAGGTTGAGAACCAACTGCTTTAGAAATTCCACTACAGTACTGTATTTAATTTCAACAACCACACGAGTATGTGTTGAGGGTAGTAATCCCTGTCTTCATTTTATGTATTTGTTATGAATTCTAAAAGAATAGTTGCTGTAACCCTATGACTCGTTTAGTGACATAGCAAGTATATGACATGACATATGATGTCTTTGTTAAAAAAAATTATAATAAAAAAACATTAAAAAAGGCAAAATATAGCTTGCTTTTTCTCCACTACGCTCAACAATGTCTAACATCCCCATTTCTGAAATAAGTCCCTACTTATTTCTGGTGCTTTCAATGTTGTTGAAAGCATTCCTACTGTTTTTGCATCTGTGAAGACATCACCACCATGGAAGACCAAAATATTGTGTGTACTGAAGAAGGGCGTAAAGAGAATCGCTCGCCAAGGATTCCGACACCAACTGCGGCTGGGAGAAGTTCCGGGATATCCGATGGAGCACTTACCAATTGTCATCTCACAGGTGGGCTTGCGGACACAGAAGTTTTTCAACTCCTCCCTTTGCAATGTAGCACAGCTGACATAAGTACTCGCACGACACCCTACTTAAAGTCACTGTATAGTGAATTCAGATTTTTTTTTTTTCAGTTTCTGCTGAAAACGTCTAAAGATTGAGACCTATGTAGTACTCATTTGTTGAGGTATAGTTTTAAACTGTATTTCACAATTTCAGTTTTAGTCAGTGTGTGTGTCTAAAACGGGTATGAGTTCCCCGTGACCTCCTGCAATATAAGAACTTGAACGCCTTTGTGTTTGTATAACGACCTGCAGTTAGCTAGCGATGCCTCCGCTTGGAAAATGCATTTTCCCTTCAGAAATAGTTGCTGACGTGGCTGCTTTAGAGCGCCTCGTTGTTGGTCGTGAAAATGATGAAGACATCATGCAGAAGACACCGGAAGACCAAGGGGACCACATTTTTATTAATTTTTTTTACTGTAAATCCGACTTGACAGCCAGCGTGTGGACCAAGGCTTTAAACTGGCATGGACGCTTTAGAACGCCTTGTTTCCAGCCGTGAGTGCACGTAAAACGTGGAAGAATGAGGGGAGTTGGGTCGGGAAGTCTGATGTTATAGCAAGTGTATGGTCAAGAACTTTGCTCTGGCATGGCTGCTTTATTGTGCCTTGTTGTCATGGCATGGAAAATCACTACAACAACCAGCTACAACAACCTAGATTCCAGCCAGTGGAAGCTTAAAGTGGATATATGTATTTTCGTCGATCAAACGGTTTTTTTTGCGTAGGCATAAGAAATATTTTTTCAGGTTGCCGTAGTGGTAATTGACTGATAGTTGACAGTTGAACGGGACGTGGTTTCAGAGCATTCAGCAGACATGCCCATAGCGATTGAGAGTGAAGACAAGAGCTTGGATTTTCTTGATATTGAAGCTTCATTTTATATGCTTGGCGATTTTATTTAATTATTCAAATTGGCAGAGTTGATAATAAAACTATTCCCTGTTGTGAGTCAAATTGAACAACACGTTTCTTTGCATTACAGGACTTTAAATGGCCATGGATTGAGAATATCTTGCGTCTCCAAATCTTTTGTACTGTTACTCCCTGATTTGCATTCCTCCATGTCTCTGCTGCCCCTATATAAGTCTCTGAGAGATCAATCAATCAATCAATCAATCAATCAATCAAAATCTCAGCTGCAGTCTTATGCTTTTTTACTTTGTTGAAAAAAAGTAAAGAGCCTATTTTGACAAAGTATAGACTTTGTTCCTTTACTTCCTACCATTGGAATGGAGTGTTGAAAAGTATTCAGTTGTCCCCAAGCCAAATGATGCATGCCCACTTGCCTGTGTAGGTGCTGGTGTGTGTGCTGTCTAACGGCCTGAGCCATGAGGAGTGGCCTCAAGTTGTGTCAGAAGACATTCACCGACACCTGGAGAAGCTAAGAAGCGTGGTGGTCACTCTGAGAGGACGCGCTGAGGGGCGGACTCTTTTGCCCCTCCCCCTTTGTGTGGAGAGGGCTCGACCTCAGGACATTGACCTTGGGTTAGTGGACCATGGCCCCAAAATTGAAACCTGTTGTCTTAGGAACAAATGAATTTACTGAATTTCTCCTTCTGTCTCCATCAGCCCCACAGGTTGGCCACTAGACGGAAGCTTGTTATACTCCATAGAAACGCTGATTGTTCAGTGGTCTGGACAAATATGGAAGGTTTTAAAGAAGGACTCTGGAGCACTGCTGCTCCAGGGTGAGCACCCAGGCCCCAATGTGGAGCTCCAGTTCTGGACCTCGCAAAGAGAGAATCTTATGGGAATTCAATTACAGGTACAGTCAAACTAACACAAGAGAAAAAACTCAGACGTTGCAGGCTTCCACCAAGACTTGAACATTTGTCACCTAACAGATAAATTAGGGTTTAATAACTAAAAGGAGGTACATTTTCAGATGTGATGTTATGCGATGTTAAAACAGTATTGCTGTGAGATGCAATCAGTCAATTATATTTGAATGTAACTTGGTTTGATATTACATCATTTGAACTTGCTTATTAATTATCGGTAGTTCAAATCAGATTTGACAGAGATATGATTATGGAACATGGACTGAACTGCTACTACAACAACTACAGTATATACTACTACTAATAATAAGCTTAAACTCAATTGACACATTTGACAACATACAGTAACCAATATCTGGATTTACATTGAGGTTTAACTGTAACAACTTTGAAATAATTCCCTCCAGAAACTTACATGTATCTTAAATTTACTGCATACATCCCAAAAAATCACCAGACTTCCCTGATGGATTTGAGCAATTTCCAAAGTAATAGAGGTGTTAATCAGTTGATTTGATGATAATGACCTAATAAACGTCAACAACGTTAACATTGACATTTTTCCAACCCAGTTAACATGACAGTCACGTTTGGTGTTTTCAGATTCAAAGTCATAAAGTGAAGCATATCATGGAGATCTTGAGAAGAGTGAAGAGCAGTTACTATTCTTCCTTCCAGGATGTCTCCGTTAAAGTCAACGATGGTGATTATTTGCACATCACAACTTTCAAATTCATATTCTGAGTCTTCATTTGCCTTTGCTAAGGTTAGTGGAATGCCTTGCAATGATGTTATTGTATCAGTGCTTGTGTATGTGGCTGTCACAGCGGTGCTGGAAGCCGAGGACATTGATCTGTATCTGCGCCCTTTGAGGAGGCTCATCAGCAACTTGGAAGAGAGAAGTTTCCCTCAGGTGGACAGTCTGCTGCCTCCTCTCTTCCACACCCTCTGTCTCATATGGAGTCGATCACAGTACTACTGCACTCCTCAGCGCATGGTCGTCCTACTGCAGGAGTTCTGCAATCTCATTCTGGAAAAGGTACAGTGATGAATCCTGGATGGAAGTTACGAAGATAGAGAGGTGATTTACTACTTCAAGTCTTTGTTTCACAGGCATTTGCTTACTTGATCCCTGAGGAACTATTTAAGATGGAGCTTGAGGAAGGCCAGGAGAGAGTCCAAAAAACCATCTACGTCGTGCGCACCTTCAAGAGGCTGTTTTACACTCACCGCCAGAAGATTCCAAAATACTTTCAGCACGGCCAGACTGTCAAACTGTGGGACTTTCCCACGTCGTTTGTGTTCCGGCGCTCGGACCGCATAATGGAGAGGCTGCTAATGATTGAGGTATGATGCAAAATGCCCTTTAGTTGAAAAATAGCTGTGCATAAACATTCATATATTAGCATACATTTTAATAATGCTTTGGTTGATGTGCAACAGAGTCCAATGCTTATGTACTAATATTGTACTTCCCTGTTGTTTGGTGACAACTTAGCCTAAAGGGATGGCTGGATTGAGGAATGGAATAGAATATTTTATTCCGGGATAGTAATTGAGATTCATTGTAAAAATGTTTTTTTCCTGAATAAAATAGGTTGGAAAAAATCATATTTTAGGATAAAAAAAAATGTTTATATGACACCGCCAAGCACTATTAACAGAAAGATTAGTCTAGGTGGAGGGAATTATGAACAGATCCAAATACTAGGCAGTACTAGACAGCGTTCGCACAAAAGATTCAGGCTCCTGGTAGAAAGCAACAAAAAAGCCTACTAGAACAGCTGGAGTTTATTAGGGTTGATCAGAGATACTTTTAAAGGTGTTGTCGCCCACCCATTTAACATTGGTTCGAATGTAATTGGTTAATTCTGAACACCACCATGTCTAAGATGGTGTGCACACTTGTGAAACCACATTATCTCAGTTGTTAACTTTTGTTTCGCTTTTGGTATTTTAAAATAATAATAATTAAAAAGAAATGTTGCATAGGATATAGGTCATTCTAGTGGTCGAAAAAGTTTTGAAATGCTTTATCTTAGTCTCATTTTTTAATATTACAAAATCCTGGCATTGGAACAGGGGAGTATATATATCTGTTACATTTATTGTAGCCTTTGTGTTTCAACTAATTTTCATTTGTTGCCTATAAATGATTTTATCTGATGTTTTCAAACCATTTGCAAAATGGCTTGAGCTGAAATTGGGATTTTATTGCTCATGCAAAGGAGCTATTTGCTTCAGCGCTGGACTTTTTAAAGCTGGAGAAGGTGGAACTCGGTGGATCCAGAGGCAAGATCCTCAGCGAGATGGTCTTCAACATGAGTGAGGAGTTTCAGGACCGCTGGCGAGCCCTCAGAGAGAGCAAATATGACCCCTTGGACTACACTAATGATGTGAGGCCTAGTAAGATTGCTGACCTTGCTTTTGTTTAGAGACATGGGTTTACAAGTCTCTCATACGGTACAGACAACAATTTTTGTGACTTAAAATTGGATGTTGTTTTCTGTCCAGAGCACTTAAAAGCAATAACACATGAAAGCAGCGAACATCACCAAAGTTGAAGAATATAAAGTCTTTCACAACGTAGTATATTAATCTAAATGTGTCTCTTTTTGGTCTGCAGGATTTTATTCATCAACACCAGTGTTTTATGGAACAAAATAAAGACTTTGACCAGAGGCTGGGAACTGTACTCAATCTGGCCTTTCAGCACTCACGAAACCTCAAATCTACATTTAAGGTGTGTCTATTCTGTTTTGACTCATTTGTGTGCATTGATTCAACGTTTTTCATTCATCTCAGAGGCTTTGCCTTTAATGAACCAATGCTAATCATTGGATCATTATCCTGATCCGTGGCTGAATTTCAATAATGCTGTCAAAAATACGCCCAGTAGGGAAACATTATTGATTATTGATTCCTTTTCAGCTGTTGAAGATTTTTGGCAACCTGCTTGAGAGACCCAGGATCCATCAGCTCTTCTCTCCTAACTACATCGCGATATTGGACATGTTCAACCAGGAAATAAACCAATGCCAGTTTCTGTTTAATCAACACAGAGATGGGGTAAGACCATCGACAGTATATAATTATTCTAAATTATTCATATTATAAAATATTTTAAGAATATAATTATAGATAAATC
This sequence comes from Filicampus tigris, assembly GCF_054856515.1. Classification (NCBI taxonomy): domain Eukaryota; kingdom Metazoa; phylum Chordata; class Actinopteri; order Syngnathiformes; family Syngnathidae; genus Filicampus; species Filicampus tigris. The sequence goes on from NC_141226.1 coordinate 10,680,570, forward strand.
AATGATTATGATTGCAATTTTTAAATATGAAATCATGCGTCCAACATACAAATTGCCAAAGCCATGTCTAATTTAAAAATATCACTACGGCGGTATCTTGGTGCCAAGGAACTGTGTTGAAGTGATATGAAAAGCTTCATTTAGTCAGTCTAATAGTAAAGTGTTTGGCTACGGGTACCATTATGCGGCAATTATAAACCTTTTCAGGTGAGCGTCAATTATTCGTCAATTTTTGTAGTTCGCAGCAGTGTTCAGACACTGTTATTTTTGCATATTATCCTTATTATTTGGGGGGGATTTTCAGTGGATGGCTCATTGAATTAGATGATTAATGATGCACATTAAAATGAAGCTTGTATGTTTCAGTATGCGTCAGGAAATGTGGTTCTAGGGAAAAATATGCCCCTGGTGGCTGGGAGGATGAAATGGTCACAGGAGCTTCAATGTCGCATCTTGACCAACAGAGGCAACCTTTGCCAGCTTGCGCATATGTATGGACCAATGACTCTCTCTCACACACCTTGCAACAGATCTACCAGTCCACATTGAAGAAACAACTTGAGAGAATTTGTACCTTAAGTCTTTCTGTCCTTCCATTCCAGGCCTTTGGGCGGCACTGAGGCTGACACAGCCCTCCACAAGTGTGAACGTCTTCTGGAAGCTTTGGAGCAGCAGGACCAGGAGCTTTTCTCACAGTGGACCGAAGGTCTGGAGGAAATCTGTCAAAGACACCTGGAGGACCCCTTGTTGATGCTTGACAACAACACAGGATTGTTCCACGTCAACTTCAGTCTAGCCGTAAGCACAAAAATGCCAGAAACTCTATTAAGTACACTTAAGAACATGTCAAATGTCAGTGACTCCCATATTTTCGCGGTAGGGATCAGTCCCTATCCCCTCCAGATAGTAACGGCTGGATTTTTCATACTATTACAACTCCAATTCCATTGAAGTTGTGACGTTGTGTAAAATGTAAATAAAAACAGAATTCAATGATCTGCAAATCATGTTCAACCCATATTTACTGTAATTGAGTACACCACAAAGACAAGATATTTAATGTCCCAACTGATCATTTTTATTGTATTTAGCAGATAATCATTAACTTCGAATTTTATAGCTGTAACACATTCCAAAAATAGATGGGACAGGGTCATGTTTACCACTGTTATACATCACCTTTTCTTTTAACAACATTCAATAAATGTTTGGCAGGTGAGGACACTAATAGGAATTCTTTCCTATTCTTGCTTGATGTACAACTTCAGATGTTCAACAGTCCGGGGTCTCTGTTGTTGTATTTACTCGTCATAATGCGCCACATATTTTCAAGGGGAGACAGGTCGGGACTGCAGGCAGGACAGTTTAGTACCAGCACTCTTTTACTACGAAACCACACTGTAACATGTGCAGAATGTGGTTTGGCGTTGTCTTGCCAGAATAAGGTGACCCCTACTTTACACACTGATGTTGTTTTATGATGCAGTGCCGCCTAAGGGATCGAAGGTCACGGGCATTCATTGTTGGTTTTCGGCCTAGCCGCCCACATGCGGTGCTTTCTCCAGATTCTCTGTACCTTTTGATGATATTATGAACCGTAGATGATGAAATCCCTTAACTCCTTACAACTGTACATTGAGGAACATTGTCCTTAAACTGTTAGACTATTTTCTCATGCAGTTGTTCACAAAGACGTGAACTTTGCCCCATCCTTGCTTGTTAATGACTTTTATGCCCAATCATGGCACGCACCAGCTCCCAGTTTGCCTATTCACCTGTGGGATGTTCCAACAGGTTTTTGATGAGCATTCCCCAACTGTCTTTTTTGCCACCCGTCCCAGTTTTTTTGGAACATGTTGCAGCCATAAAATTCAAAGTTAATGATTATTTGCTAAAAACAATAACGTTTATCAGTTAAAACATTAAATATATTGTCTTTGTAGTGTATTCAATTAAATATAAGTTGAACATGATTTGTAAATTGTTGCATTCTGGTTTTAGTTACATTTTACACCATGTCCCAACTTCAATGGAATTGGGGTTGAACATTGCCATTCTTCAAATGTACAGTAACTATGGTGTCTGAGAAAGTGTGCAACAAAAGATACAGAAAATCATCCTGCAATAGCTTTCTGGTTAATAACGCCTCACCTTACATCCAGTTGAGATCCGTGCTTAAGGAGGTGAAGTATTTGGGAATGCTGAAGAGCCAGAACATTCCCAAAGCAGCTCTCCAGCTCTCCTCGAAACGTGAGCGACTCTGCCTGGTGAGTTTAAACTGCCACCTGTCAGATATTTTATGAAACTATAAACCATGAACCAAACTACACTGACAGCCCTGCATTGTGTCCTGCAGCAAACTCAGACACTGATCTTAGTGACCCAGTGGTACAACCAGCTGAAGAGCACTATCCTGGATGTGGAACTGGGACTGGTAAAAGATGAAATTGAAAGGACCAGGAGACAATTGGATCCAGCCCTGCGAGAGCTGACCTGGGCCCAGGATGACGTGTGGGACTACATTAAGAGCACAAGAGACCTTGTCCAGGTTACCGTTGTTTTACTACTAGTGCATTTTCTTGCTCAAGGCTCCTTTGTGATCAGAGGTGATCTGGAGCCTATCCTAGCTGACCTCGGGCAAGCGGCAGGGTACACCCTGGACTGGTCGCCAGCCAATCACAGGGCACATACAGACAAACAATAATTTACACTCACAATCACATTTATAGATAATTTTGAGTTTTCAATTACCATAGCCTACATGGTTTTGGAATGTAGGAGGAAGCCAGAATACCTGAGATTCGTTCCCAGTAACCTCTCAACTCTGAGGCAATCGTGCAAACCAAACCTGCTGCGACAAAAATATAAAACTAGAAACAAGAAATAGGGTGGCACGGTGGTCGACTGGTTAGCATGTCCGCCTCACAATTCAGAGGGTGTGGGTTCGAGCCCGGTTCCAGCCTCACTGTGTGGAGTTTGCATGTTCTCCCCGTGCCTGCGTGGGTTTTCTCCGGGTTCTCCGGTTTGCTCCCACATTCCAAAAACATGCATGGTAAGTTGATTGGACTCTCCAAATTGCCCCTAGGTGTGATTGTGAGTGCGGATGTTTGTCTCTGTGTGCCCTGCGATTGGCTGGTAAGCAATTCAGGATGTCCCCCGCCTACTGCCCGAAGTCTGCTGGGATAGGCTACAGCACGCCCGCGACCCTTGTGAGGATAAGCGGTATAGATAATGGATGGAAACTAGAAATAGAAAGTCAATAAATGAATAAATAAATATTGTGAAAATGTTTCAAAAGATTTTTATGTGTTCCCTATTACATGTTGCAGTTAAGAGACGAGCAGCAGAGGTTTGAGCGAAACTGTGACTCCAAAGAAAAGTGCATTGCAATCCATCCGGGATACAACAAAGGCATGGGTTACTATTTTGAAGTGCTGCTGTGTTAGAAAAGGCTTCCCACACACCCATTTGACGATTCAAATTTAAAATCATGCACTGTCCAACTTAAAACTAAAGTTTGAGACTGTTGGCTTTAAAAAGTGTGCCAAGGGGACCAAGTTAGTGAGGGGAATTGACAAGGGTCGCAATGTCCAAACACCAACACTTTGTTTTTCTTTTCGTATCCCAGCTTTGATATTAATACATAATACATTTGTCAAATTTCAATACAATTTGCATGGGTAACTGTCTTGATTTTCTGTCATATTTTGCCATCACTAGAGCCTTTGGAGTCGTGTTCGGAAGAGCAAAGCAAATGTGGAGGCCATACAGACTCTCATGGGGAAATTCAGCCAACGTGCATGTGTTACAAGAAAGAATCGTGACTCTACTCTTCTGCTGTTCTCTGACATTGATGAAAGTGTTGCCAAACAGCACGCTCTCATCCGCAACACGGGCCAGCAGATACACACGCTTCTGCAGGTATAGTTCAAGTGACGTTTAATGGTAGAGAAGCAGCCTACAATACACTACTCACAAAAAGAAAGTTAGGGATATTGGGCTTTTGGGAGAAATTTCAGAATTAACCTAAAATGCACTTTAGGTGAACATAATTTAAACCTTCTCTTAACCTTTGAATGCACATTGCCTGCTGTTAATGTTTCAATACCTTCTGCAGTCGTACTTGTTCTCTATGAAGGAGCTGAACAGCAAAATTTAAAAAATAAGTTAAAAAAAGATTATATTGCATTTAGGCTCATTCTAAAATATCACCTAAAAGCAGAATGTCCCTATTTTCTTGTGAATAATGTACAGTACTATATGTCTAATTCTGCATTTTTCCAGGAGAACCAGTCACTCCTTGCTGTGTCTGACCTGAATAGCGGTGAGTGGCAGGCCTACTCTGATTATGTGGATCACATGATTCTGGCAGGCTTCTCTCGCGCCGTCCAGTGCTCTCTGCAGTACCTGCTGGACAACACTGACCCAGCCCAGCGTGTCAATCCACTGTTTGAGGTCCAGTTGGTGCTGAACGGCAGTGAGATGTGTTTTAACCCCCCACTAGACTTCAACAACAGAGGCAACTTCTTTGATATTGTGGACAACATGGTTGCCAACATTCGAAACATGGCATCGTTTATCCCCAGAGTCACAAAGCACACGCATGGGGACAGTTACCAGGTCAATAGACACATAATATGTTACAGTATGCATCTTTCAACATTATTATATGTCCCATGTACATCCGGGTAGCAAAAGAACTTAACATGGCATTTGACTAAGGCTGGAGTGATTGAGGAAACAGAGTAAATGGAATGAATGCAGATTTTAGCCATCTTCTCTTCCGCCATGGTTTGAATGTGTCAATTGTTTTCGTCATCGTTTCAGTTCAGGTCACCGGTAGTCAATTTTCTGCCACCTGGAAGTATCACGGCAAGTTAGGGGCGGAACCAGAACGTGGGTAAAAGGTGGGCCTGGAAAAATCAGGGTGGGCCTGAAGATTTCTCTCACTGAGCACAATCCTCCTGTCCCAACACATTTAAGGCTAGGTTCACACCGCAGGCAAATGCGACCCAGATCAGATTTTTTTGCCCATATGTGACCTGTATCTGATTTTTTTATGACAGTCTGAACGGCTCAATTCCGATTTTTTCAAATGCGACCTGGGTCGCTTTCATATGTGGTTCTAGATCGGATACGTATCCGATTCTTCCCAATGCGTTCGCGGTCTGAACGGCCAGGTTGCATTTGTCCGAAATTGACTTCATCCGGAGCCCAAAATGTGCTCGGCGCAGGCAGAGGGAAACTGCTGGCAGCAAGGGATCGAATCTACAAAGTTGTTTTGAGTAACACTATTGACTTTATATTTTATCCATCCATTATCCGTACCGCTTATCCTCACAAGGGTCGCGGGGCGTGGTGGAGCCTATCCCAGCTGTCTTCGGACATTAGGCGGGGGACACCCTGAATTGGTAGCCAGCCAATCGCAGGGCACACACAGACAAACAAACATCCACACTCACACTCACACCTAGGGGCAAGTTAGAGTGTCCAATCAACTTACCATGCATGTTTTTGGAATGTGGGAGAAAACCGGAGTACCCGTAGAAAACCCACGCAGGCACAGGGAGAACATGCAAACTCCACACAGGGAGGCCAGAGCCGGATCGAACACACGACCTCGGAACTGTGAGGCGGATGTGCAGTCGACCACTGTATATTTTACCTTAATTTAAACCACCTTGAAACATAAAGCATAAAGTAGACATTTATGGTGATCGTAGTAATTCAGCCACAGCTCAGATAGATTCATTTTCTACGCATGACGTCATCGTTAGTGATGTCTCCATGAAATGAGATATTAAAGCCTCGCCTCATAATTTCCCCCAAATATTGTATTTATTTCTACCTGCTGCTAATCGCTTGACTGTATACGCTGCACCACATTTACTTCCGCAAACGTCGGGTGTGACGTCGTCTCTTCTTCTGCGCATCCGGGCCACTTTGACGACGCATGTGTTCATACAGCAGACAAGACCGAGGTCGCATTCATAATGTAATATGAACGCTTACACAAAAAAAAATCAGATTTTTTCAAAAAATTCGAATTGAGCATTAAGACCTGCGGTGTGACCCTAGCCATATATTTTAAAAAAATGACAAACTGAATAAGATGAAGTCCAGATCTTCCTTATACAACCACAATTTAGCCATTCTTAATATTCAATAAAATAAAAAAACAACAAAACTCAAATTCAAATATAATTAATAAAAATGTACTCAAAATTTTAAATATATATATATATATATATATATATATATATATATATATATATATATATATATTTTTTTTTTTTCTCATGAATCTCACTGGATGGGCAGTGCCTGTGCACACCCATGGCTCCGCCCCTGATGGCACCCATTATTTACAAACATTATGAAAATGTTGTATACACATAAATCTATTTGACACAATGTCTCTCCCTGTTTTCATGCAGTGTGACATAAATGAAATGAAGGATTTGTCAGAAATGTGTTACGCTTTACGCTCACGAGCACATGCAGCTGTCACCAAGGTGAGTATCTTGATACCTGCCCTGACATAAAAGTGCATCTATGGGGAAGCTGAGGCTAACAACTCGAAAAATGTTTTTTCAGGTCATCGAATATCAAGGATCATTCAGCAACTACCGCTACCTCTGGACTGATGACAGGTCAAAATATGGTGCAAGGGTTAACTTCCTCTCAAGGCGATGATTTGCAGACTGTCTTTTGATCTTGACTTTCACAGGTCTGAATTTATGAGTCAGTTCCTGCTCTATGGCCATGCATTAAGTACAGAGGAAGCTGAGCTGTACGCAGACTATGAATTGAAGAAGAACCCACCCACCTTGGAAAACTTTAAAGAGCAGGTTCTTTTTTTTGAATTTTTTTCCTTCCCAATTATTTTTCAACTGGAAATTTGTAAAAATCTCCCTTTCTGGCAGATCAATCTGTTTGAGTCCCTGCATGAGAGAGTGAGCAAGATGGAAGATGGGAGGGTATTCTGTAGTTGGTTGCAGGTGGACATCAGACCCTTCAAGCACACGCTGATGAACATTATCAAGAGATGGAGTTGGATGTTCAAGGAGCACTTGCTCAACCACGTCAACCAAAGGTTACACTCATGCATGCGCACGAGCTGTTTCCGTATTTTTCAAGCATATGTTTAAGTATGGGCGGCACGGTGGTCGACTGGTTAGCACGTCCGCCTCACAGTTCAGAGGTCGTGGGTTCGATCCCGGCTCCGGCCTCCCTGTGTGGAGTTTGCATGTTCTCCCCGTGCCTGCGTGGGTTTTCTCCGGGTGCTCCGGTTTCCTCCCACAGTCCAAAAACATGCATGGTAAGTTGATTGGACTGTCTAAATTGCCCCTAGGTGTGATTGTGAGTGTGGATGTTTGTCTTTGTGTGCCCTGCGATTGGCTGGCAACCAATTCAGGGTGTCCCCCGCCCACTGCCCAAAGACAGCTGTGATAGGCTCCAGCACGCCCCGCGACCCTTGTGAGGAGAAGCGGTACAGATAATGGGTGGATGGATGTTTAAGTATGGTTTTCACACCGAAGGATTACTTTAACATTTTTTTTAAGTTTTAAAGACTTTTGTTGGAAAATAAATCACATTTTTGCCAAAATGTTCAAATTTGACCCTTCTTCAGAACTTCTGCAATTCCCTCATGCATACCAACATTCTAAGACTCCTGACATTTCAAAAATATATAGGCTATTAGAAGCCGTGTGAATTCCAGGCAACAAAACTGAAGAAATGAATAATTAATTTCTGAATAGTTTCGGCGGCACGGTGGTCGACTGGTTAGCACGTCCACCTCACAGTACAGAGGTCGTGGGTTCGATCCCGGCCTCCATGTGTGGAGTTTGCATGTTCTCCCCGTGCCTGCGTGGGTTTTCTCCGGGTACTCCGGTTTCCTCCCACATTCCAAAAACATGCATGGTAAGTTGATTGGACACTCTAAATTGCCCTTAGGTGTAATTGTGAGTGTGGTTGTTTGTTTGTCTCTGTGTACCCTGCGATTGGCTGGCAACCAATTCACGGTGTCCCCTGCCTACTGCCCGAAGACTGCTGGGATAGGCTCCTGCACGCCCCGCGACCCTTGTGAGGATAAGCGGTATAGATAATGGATGGATGGATGAATAGTTTTGCATTATTAATGTGAACATATACATTTACATTTCTCTTTTTGAGTAAAACATAGTTTTATTCATTTTTACCTCTTCCTATTCAATTATTCCATTAAATAATTGGTTAATTGATGCACTGTACATAAAATAAAAAGAATTTGGAATTTTAAAAACTGTTCATCCAAATTTGACATGAGCTTGTCAATGCTAAGAGGCAAGCGTTCGCACTTATAAAATGTTGTATTTGAATTTGTCTCCCTCCTACAGCGTTAGGGAACTGTCGTTTTTTGTCCACGACACAGCCCACGGTCTTTCTAACAAGGTGTCTGATGGAGACTATGCTGGCCTGGTGGACATTATGGGTCACCTCATGGCAATGAGAGACAGACAAATCAGCAATGAGCAGCACTTTAAGCCTCTCAAATCTACAGCAGAGCTGCTCAAGACTTATGGACAACAACTCCCAGAGAGTGTCTGCACACAGCTAGAAGTTAGTGCACAAATTCACACACATGGCATGAACAGTAATGTAGCGTGCCCCAAAAGTCACTATATAGACTTTTTTCATTTCAGGTATCATTTCGAAATATGTGAGGCAATCAGCATTTGACAGCATGCTTTGTAGTTTTTGTTCAGCATTTCATTCCCTTGCCCATGGCAATCCAATTGACAATGAAGCAACATTCTAAAATTGCAGTGCAGCACACATGATAGACTTTCCCTAGCTTTGTGTCAACACCTGCTCTAAGAGTTTAGTTTTTTCATCAGTGGTGTTAGTAGCAGGCGTTCTGCTGTGTGGCTTTTCAAGAACAGATCCTGTTTCAGGAAATTCGCCATGTATAGTGTAAACCAATCTTTGTGTTAAAGCAGTGTGACAGACTTAGCCTAAAAGCCTCTCAAACTGCTGCTCAACTGCACTAAGGGGCAAAAGAACTTCTTACCAGTCTGCAATTTTGCAACACTGCTCCAATGACAGTTGGTGAGATATATGCAAGGGGGCTAAGCTTACAAAAACTGCACAGCCTAAGATGTCAAATGCAGATGGCCTTACGCCCCTCCAAATGATATTGATAGTAGACATGAAAGTTTATGGTGGACACTCTTGGGACTCTTGGGACTTTTGGGACACTCTGCAAATAGATACATTCGCAGGCTTACATTCTTTAAAACCACAAAATAAATGCAGGAGCTGCCGGAGAGGTGGAAGAGTTTGAGGAAAATCGCTTTTACAGTCAAGCATGAAGTGGCCCCACTGCAATCTAACGAAGTTTCAGTTATCCGCAGAAAATGTGCACGGTTTGAGGTGAGTTTATAGTGTGAGCAGCCCACCAAAATTGTTACATCTAAACCTTCTCTCTTTCATCCATGCATTAGAAATGACTGCATGCACATTACATTGTCAAGCTGCGGTAATGTCCCAGAATTAAGCTTATTTCATTATTTTTACATTTTTAGGTCAGGCAGTATGAATTCAGGGAGCAGTTCCATACTGAGGCAATTTTTAAGATCATTATGGAAGAACCGTACAAACAAATTGATAAGGTGAGCAGTCATATTTAAAGTTGCTTACGCATAATAATGTTTTTTGGGGGTTATGTGCCGAATAAGAAATTCTGGGCAATAGAGGGCATAGTATTTGGCCAATCTAGCCGAGAGGGGCTGACCATTGGCACTTAAGAAATAGGTCTGTATGTACAAATTATGTCAGCATTAAAATTAATTCCCTGAAAAAAAATCAGTGGAGATTTAATGTATTTTCAGGACTGCATTCAGAAAATGTTAATGAGCGGGACTGTTTTTTCCACAATTGACCATGTCATTGAACGAAGGAAGGAGGCAAACAGTGTGGAAATGGTGACCAATCGGCGATCGTCAGCAAAATTCAGATGCCCAGCTCCACTCTTGTCCACTTCAACCTATGAAAATATACAAGCGATCAGCACAATATTGTGGATTTTATTGACATTAAATGTGAGCTTCTATGAGGAAAATCCATCATTACCTCCACAACACGAATGCTGATCATTCATCTGTATATTTTTAAAGGTTGAAGTGGACAACAGTAGGAATGTGCATCTGAATTTTGGTGGCGATTGGTCCTAGTTTTCAGACATTTAGCAACGCTAAAGTTTTGTTAGACCCGTTTTGTAGGATGCGTTCATGTGTAATCGCAAAATTATATAATATACTGATAAATTGGGGGCAGTGGCCCCCAACCTTTTTTATGCCACGGACTGGTGCATACAAGTCTATACCTTTGCCCGGTCCAAAGCAGCCCGCAGCCCGGTACCGTGGTAAAGTGACTTTCATAAGGGCCCATCGAGAATGCTCCGCCCCCTCTGTGCTGATACCTATGCTCCGCCCCTGCACGTGGGTCATAATGTTGCAACTGATTGGTGTATAAAAGTATTTGTTTGTGTTTTATATGTACATATACAGTGTAATATAAAATTGTGAATAAACCAAAGAATTAAAAGTATGTGTACATGTCTCCAGTCTAATCGAGCAGTAGCCGCAATGGAGTCAGAAATGAAGGCACTGCAGGACATTGCCGATCTGTTCGAGGTTAGCTTCCCAGACTACAAGCAACTACGCCAGTGTCGTACTGACATCATCCTTGTCAAAGCAGTGTGGGATATGGTCAATTTTGTCAAGGTATCAAACTTCTACAGCATTTGGGCTCCACAACACAAGGCCTTGCAGAATTCTGGACGTAATGCAACATTTTAATTTTCCCTGTCTCTTACAGAGCAGCATCGAGGACTGGACCAAGACACCATGGAAAGAGATCAATGTTGAGCAAATGGACATGGAGCTTCGACGTTTTGCAAAGGTACCTCTTTTGTAGATGCTGTAGAAAATGATCAACAGTTGAGATAGGACCTCTAATATCCCCTTGTTTTTTGCACCTTCAAGGAGATGAAGATGCTAGACAAGGATGTGCGTTTGTGGGATGTCTACATGGGTCTGGAGTCAACGGTGAAAAACCTGCTGACATCTCTGAGAGCGGTCAATGAGCTTCAGAACTCTGCTGTCAGGGAGAGACACTGGCAGCAGCTAATGAATACCACCAAGGTGTCTGCCTTATTGTCACTGACTTATTGTCTCATTCTTATGTATTGCTCAATTGCAACAGTTGCCTTTAATTAAGCCACTATTGGGCTGTGCAATTCAGACAAGCCAATAACCGTGACTTGGAATCTGATCCTGTTTGTCTTGGACCCCCATCGGTCCACAGGTAACGTTTGTGATGGGAGACGACACTACTCTCGGGAACCTGTTGGAATTGCAGCTTCACCGTGTGGAGGACGAGGTCAAAAATATAGTGGACAAAGCAGTGAAAGAAATGGCAATAGAGAAGGTCAGTATTACTACACAGCACATATAATGTCTACAAATGAAAGTCAGTTAAAATAATAGGTCAGATTGGAGTTGGAAATTAAAATCATATAAAAAGTGTCTGCAGAGTTTATATCCTCTTGAATACCAAATTTAACAGAATATGTCGTGATTATAAAAATCCAAATTATAAACCTGTTTCTGGAGTTAAACAAATGGGAATGCAACATAAGGACTGTCAAATCAGGTAAACGAGAATTTTAACCACATTGGAAGTTACAAGAAGGCATGCTTGGATCTATACATGCTTATTATTTGTTTGAGATATGTCATTGAAGAAATAAAATGTCTTGTTTTGTCAGATTTTGACAGAGATAAAACAGACATGGAGTTGTATGTCATTGTCCTATGACACTCACACCAGTACTGGAATCCCTCTCCTCAAAGCAGATGAGAATCTGATAGAAACACTGGAAGACAACCAAGTAAGCCTCCATTCTCTTGGATGAGTTTATAAGATAATGGTTGAGGCAGTTGTCTAGACGCTTGCGCTTTGGCAACCATGAGTAAAAAGCCGACTAACATGATGAATTTCTCTTCAGGTGCAGCTGCAAAACATCCTCATGAGCAAGTATGTGGAATATTTTCAGCCGGAAGTGAGTGTATGGCAGAGGAAGCTGATGGTGGCAGACCTGGTCATCTCCTTGTGGATGTCAGTGCAGAGGACCTGGGCTCACCTCAACAGCATCTTCACCAACAGTCATGACATCCGCTGCCAGCTGGCCAGTGATGCTGAGCGCTTCCAGGGAATACATAATGACTTCCAGGTACTTGATGCACACAGCTGACCACTGGCCTACATTCAGCTCGTTGTTGTTACGTTGCCCTTTATTTTGAGTTCTTTTGTCTAGAGTTTGATGAGTGAGGTGGTGCAGAACAGTAATGTGTTAGAGGTGACCAACCGGCCTGGCTTCCTGGAGAATCTGGAGGCACTGCAGCAGAGACTTTCTGTGTGTGAGAAGGCCCTGGCAGAGTACCTGGAGACCAAGAGGCTCACATTTCCCAGATTTTACTTTGTGTCTGCCTCTGACCTGCTAGAGATTGTCTCCAAGGGAACGCAACCCAAACAGGCAAGAAATCAAGTCAAATAAAAGGTCCCCAAAGGTGAGGATGCAGCTCTGTCCTCAACTACATTCAACGGAGATGCACAGTGCAATTGCACAAATCAATCAAGTACAAGATTTGTATAAAAAAAAAATCTGCGTTTGCATCGGTGTCACTGCGTTATAATCCTTTTAGCAATTGAGATGTCAACTCAAACATTGGAGCAACACATGTAGACAGATATTATATAACAGGACTCACATGCATATATTCTTTATCCTCTGCAAACAACGACTAATATGAATACAAATGTTTTATTGAGGAGCTATATTCTAGAGATATATTCAAGAGAGTCCAGCAAAAAAAAAAAAAATCAATAACTCATAAGACTGTTTTTCAATTAGTAAAAGATTCAAGTCTATATTTGTTTGTTTGCACTGGTGTCAATCTGCACCACATCATATGGAGAACTTAATATTTTTAGTCACGGGATGGGCAAAATGTGGTGCAGAAACAGATGAGCATAGAAAACATGAGACTTTGACAGAAGGGCCGCAATTTAAAATCCCTCCAAGAATATGTTCAATGCTGTGGTGCCTTTGAGCAAGGCATCTAGCTCCCTCTAGCACCTGGATATTGCAAAAGGCTCCCTGCTTCACTATGTCAGTACATAATAATAAAATATTATTAAATGAATACGAAACCACTCGGACAGTGTCAATCAAAGCTGAGCATGATTATGTTTTTAAAGGCATAGATTGACACAGTTATTGTAATGGGTCATATTGTGAAGGTGTACCTCATGTCGGGTACGAGTGGAATTGCCAATCAAGAATCCTGTGTTTTTCAGGTGACCAGACACTTGCTAAAGCTGTTCGACAACATAGCAGATCTTCGCTTCAAGGAGTCACATGGAGGTGAAGGAGCAGTGGCAAATAATGAGACAGTTGCCATAGGGATGTACAGCCGGGAGGGAGAATATGTTCCGTTCGCCGAACCATGTGTCTGCGAAGGACAGGTATTAAATGCTACATTTGTTTGAAAACAATCAATTACCAAGAAACACAGTAGTCATGCCGATCCATGTTTTTTTTTCGTATTTTATACAAATTCCATCCTCCATATTGTGCTTTTCCCCCAGGCTGAGTGCTGGTTGGGTGCCTTGGAGAGCACCATGCGCCAGACCATTCAGAAGGAGATCCAGGAGGCGGTAGCTGCCTATGAAGACAAACCACGTGACCAGTGGCTCTTTGATTTCCCGGCACAGGTCCCACAAAGGCAAATGTGCCTAACATCTCTTTGACTTTACGCAACACCTCACAATTGTTGCTTTTCTCTTGCTTTAGGTCGGGTTGACTGGCAGTCAGGTGTGGTGGGCCACAGATGTGGGCATTGCATTTGCAAGGTTGGAGGAAGGATTTGATACAGCTCTCAAAGAATATAATAAAAAACAGGTGGCCAAAGATGAGAAGAAAACAAACGAATGTTTTGCCGTAATAAGAAATACTCTATTTGTCTGTTTGCTAGATCACACAGCTCAACTCACTAATTCACATGCTGCTCGGAGATTTGACACATGGAGACAGACAGAAAATTATGACTATCTGCACCATTGACGTCCACGCCCGAGATGTGGTGGCCAATCTCATAACTCAAAAGGTTAAATGCTTAAATGAGATCTACGTAACGGGATGATTCTTAAACATATTAATTTCTTTTTTAAAAAATAAATCACAGGTCACAACAGGACAAGCATTTGCATGGCTCTCCCAGTTGCGCCATCGTTGGGACGATGAAACACGACACTGTTATGTTGATATCTGTGATGCCCAGTTCCGCTTCAGTTACGAATACCTGGGCAACACAAATAGGCTGGTCATCACTCCTCTCACTGACAGGTACTGCATAGCCATTAGATCCATAAAACTCAAGTTAATAATGTGCAATTTAGATTGACACCATCATCATGTTATTAATTCAGCAATATGATTATTATTTATGGTTGTAGTTCGCAGTGGTATAGAACTTCATAATCCGTTACACTGCGAGGTAGTTCTCATATTTTTGTTACTTTGGGCAAAATTTTAGGAGACATTTCAGTATGGAAGTAATGTACATGGACCAATTCCAGTTTCAGGCCTACGTGCAAATAACAACCTACCCATATAAGTAATTGCATAGCTTTATGTAATGGACTAGCAAAGCAGTGTTGAGTATGCTAAAAATTCATTAAAATTTGGTTTATTATTACGGTTGAAGTTTACCACTCAATATGATGCTGTGTCAATGCTGTACATTCACAATAATAAATTGTGTTACATTTATTTAAACCACTCTTGTTTTGGATTGTATAAGTGTGTTTATAAACCAAAAAAGAAAATCATTATAAGTAATGAACTAAGTTCACATCTTTATCTTTGTGTATATTTTTGAATGAATCAACCCTGCTCCGTTCAGGTGTTACATAACACTGACCCAGTCCCTCCATCTGACTATGAGTGGCGCCCCCTCTGGGCCAGCTGGTACTGGTAAGACAGAGACTACCAAGGATCTGGGACGCTCCCTGGGCATTATGGTTTATGTGTTCAATTGCTCAGAACAAATGGACTACAAGGTAACGCTGGCTTCTAGAGTTCGATATCATACAATTGTATTTGCATATATATATATATATATATATATATATATATATATATATATATATATATATATATATATATATATATATATATATATATATATATATAATTTGTACTTGTATTATTTACACGAGTGAGTACATCCTTCACATTTTTGTAAATATTCTATTTTTTCATTCAGTGTACTGTGCAGCTTGTATAATGTATAACATGGCACAGCCATTCAATCTAAACTGCTGGCGACAAACATGAGTAGCATGAGCAAGTGTGAAAGCGACAACACTAAAATTAACACACCTGCTCCTCAGTCGCACTTGAGACTTTGTAACACCAATGAGTCAGGATGAAGAATAGTTAATTGTGCCCAATTTAGACATTTTCACTTGCGGGTGCACTCGCTTTTCCTGTCAGCAGTTTAGTTATTAATGTCTGTTTGTAGTTATTTTGAGAGTCCAACAAATTTGCATGCTACATTGTAGCAAAGTGTCATTTCTTCAGTGTTGTCCCATGAAAAGATAATAAAATATTTTAAAATACAGTATGTGATGGTGTCCTGTGTCCTCCGTTTTATGAAATGCTGGATACCAGTAATTAACATTGTCATTTTCTATTCACTGTGTCCTGCTCCTCCAGTCTATTGGGAACATTTATAAAGGTCTGGCTCAGACTGGAGTGTGGGGTTGTTTTGACGAATTCAACAGGATCTCAGTGGAAGTTCTCTCTGTGGTTGCTGTGCAGGTCAAAACCATACAGGACGCAGTGCGCAACAAAAAACACAGGTAAATGCAAATATAACAAAATAGTTTTACTAGGAGCTTATACTTTATTATTTAATGTAATGATGTGCATGTAGGTTTCATTTCCTTGGAGAGGAAATCGAGCTGAAGCAAACAGTGGGAATCTTCATCACATTGAACCCAGGTTATGCAGGCAGGGCCGAGCTACCAGAGAACCTCAAGGCTCTCTTCAGGTCTGTCACTTGGACAATATTTAAAGTCCTGAATAACGTAGAATTTACATTATTATAAGGTGTTTTTCCAACCATCTAGGCCTTGTGCCATGGTGATCCCGGACTTTGAGCTCATCTGTGAAATCATGCTCATAGCCGAGGGGTTCATAGATGCTCGTCTGCTGGCACGCAAGTTCATCAGCCTCTACACGCTCTGTAAAGAACTGCTGTCCAAACAGGTACATAATTTTAATTTAAGTCATTAAAATGACAATGATCTGCATCACCTCTGGCAATAATCCCGATTGGATTCCCCCTGATCAGGATCATTATGATTGGGGTTTAAGAGCCATCAAATCTGTTCTGGTGGTGGCTGGCTCACTGAAGCGAGAGGAGCATAGCAGACCTGAGGAACAGGTGGGAAGCATCGTGGCCACTTTGACTGGTACCACATGTGTTTCAGGCATCGTATTGCAGCACATTAAAGGAGAAATGTACCGTATTTTCCGGGCTATAAGCCGCACCGTTATACAAGCCGCACCCACTCTATTTTTTTAAGAACATTTTTGAAAAAAACCAAATAAGCCGCACCTTTATATAAGCCGCACCTAACTATGTTGAAAACTTTTACATGTATGTACCTGAGCAGATTCTTTCCTAACAGTGCCTTTTAACATTGCAGCAACGTTGCTGATTAAAACAGAAGAGAACCAAGAGAAAATAAACAGTACTTATCTTCATTTCACTGCCGACTGCTGCTCCAGTTTGTCAGCTAATGTCCACCAGACTCCACCATCTATTGTTCTACTACATTCTACATATGCGCCTGTCTCGTTTTATGTTAATAAAGTCAGCCAATCTAACACACGATGTGCTAAATCAACAATAGCATTTCACATCGAAACAACAAAACAGATATAACATCAGCCAATCACATTCAAGTGCACTTCAGGGACCTCTAGGAAAACATAAAATCAAAGCATTACAGCACCTAATGCAATAACATAGTCTATGGCGCCCTCGCCTGTTGAACTCCTCCACCTGCAGTTACATCCAGTTAATGGGAAATGTATTGTATTGAATTGGACTGTCATTCCGTTTAGAGCGCCCCGAGCGGTGGAAGAAAAATCCACAGAATAGCCGCACTGGACTATAAGGCGCATGGCTCAAAATCTAGGAAAAAAGTTGCGGTTTATTGTCCGGAAAATACGGTACTTTATTATTTTATAGTCCACTGATATCTTTGACTCGGTTAAGCTCTGGTTTGAGATCTTGATTGTTACTCACTCTCCTTGGTCATTTCTTGTATGCACCACAATTTCCAGAGGTGGGCATTTTACTAAATGTTGCTGGTCAGTCATCCATCAGCAGCCAGGGTACCCGTCTGTAATCTTTTGTGACAAACTGAATTGTAATCGTTAGTCCGTCAGTCCTACAGTTAAGTCCATCAGTTAGTCCGTCAGAAGTACGTTGGTCCGTCAGTCGGTGCCCCCAAAAAAATTTCATTAAAACGGGCATCCGCCAGTGATGGACTAACGGTCCATCAGTGACGGACTGACGGACCCTCACTGATGGACGGAGTTAGTGACGGATGAAAGCCCACTTCCGTCATTGATTAGTCCGTCATTTTTAAAAGACATCCCATCATCCATCAATCGTCAGCAAAACAGGCGTCCGTGAGTGACGGAATGCCCACCTCTGTCAATTTCAACACATCAATTACATAAAAATGCTGAGCCAAAATGACATAAAACAGTTGACATCAACAATATGATTTGTCTCCCCAGGTGCTGATGCGGGCATTAAGGGACTTCAACCTGCCAAAGATAGTGACCAATGACGTGGCCATATTTCTAGGTCTTATTAGTGACCTCTTCCCTCAGGTGGATGTTCCCCGTAAGAGAGACCCTGAATTGGAAAATGCTGTACGCCAATCAGTTAGTGAGCTGAACCTTCAGCCAGAAGAAAACTTCATATTGAAGGTACAAATTAGTTCATTCATTTCCTATACCATGTGTCCTACGTAAATAGGGACTCGGGTGAGCTGTATTGTATCTCAGCTAACTTTGGGCAAGCAGCAGGGTACTACTCCCTGGACTGGTTGCCAGGGCACATACAAACAAGCAACCATTCATACTCACATTAACACCATATGAACAATTTGGAGTCTTCATTTCACCTTCCTTGCATTTTTGGGGAATTAGAGAGCATGGGGAGTACATGCAAATTCCAGTGCTACCTAATATAATATTAGAGAAATAAAAAGGGCATTTCTGATCATTTACAAAGAAAGGGTCATGCAATGTACAAATAAAATTTATGTTTCCAGGTAACTCAGTTGGAGGAGCTGCTGACTGTCCGACACTCTGTATTTGTTGTGGGTGCACCAGGAACTGGAAAGAGCCAGGTTAACTTAATTATACAGTCATTATACACATATGTTTATGTGTTACGACTATTTTATAACAATAACATATTTATATTTACATTATTTGTTAGCATTTCCTTTTGTTTAGCTGTAACTTACACACGGAATTTGTATTATTTATTTTCTAGATCTTGAAGACCCTCCATAGAACTTACGCAAATATGAAGATGAAACCAGTGTGGAATGACATCAACCCAAAAGCCGTGACCACAGATGAGTTGTTTGGATATCTGCACCCTGCGACCAGAGAGTGGAAGGATGGTAAGGAAGCGTTGTAATTGCTCCTGTAATTTTAACATTCTTTACGACTCATGTGTAGATCCCAATATGGAATATCGCTAAATCACTGTCGAATAACCTACGCCAGTGGCTAAGGGTGGTGGGGACTGTCATGCATGAGAATACAAATAATTAAATTATCAACGGAACTGTTTATGTTTGCAAGTTTGTGTAATTGATATGATACAAAGTAGGAAGTGATACTTCACTTAAAAACTAACCATTGGTTGTAAGCTACGGTGGTGTCTCTGCAGTGTATTCTCTTAAGTTACAGTGTTGCTGCTTTTTCTGCTTCAGGCGTGTTCTCAACTGTCATGAGAGAACTTACTTCAGTTACCCACAATGGCCCCAAATGGATCGTTCTTGATGGGGACATTGACCCTATGTGGATCGAGTCACTAAACACAGTTATGGACGATAATAAGGTCAGTGTCTCTTGTTTACAAGAGCAGCACGGTGACACATCATCTCATAACATCCAAGCCCCCTTTGTTAGATTATTCCTTTCACCCAAGATGATAACATTTTACTATAGTCTAATCTGATCTCAACAGGCTCTGCTTTCTATCAGACACCTTGTGTGTTGTGTTGTCTTTTTTTATTTTATTTTTTTTTTTTGCCGCTTTGATTTGCATCAGAAAACCCTAGTAAGACCCTGTTATTCTGGTAGCACCAACTTGACAGCATGTGAATGGATAGGCACAACGGCGAACAAATTTGGTGTGGTTTTATCCGTTCAGTTTTTTCAGCCTGTATCAACAGCTGAATTTTGATCATTTACTCTACGAACTTTGACTAGTTTGGCTCCCATCAGCAAGTCAGAAAGTCAGAGTTATGGTGGCCCTAGAAGGTTCAAATTTTTGCTACCCTTTATAAAAGCAGAATTTGGGGAAGCACTGTGATGCAATTAAAACATATAGTATGGTCTGTTGGTGACAGACAGAGCAATAAGATATTACTATAACCGTGTAGTTGGACTTTCTTTTTTAATGGACATGTAGACTGGAACCTCTGCGGTCTATGATTTTTGCAGATGACAGTGTGATCTGTGGTGATCGTATGGAGCAGGTGAAAGAGACCCTAGAGAGGTGAAAGTATGCACGGGAGTATGTGTGTGATTGAAAGGGAGGCGAGTGGAATTCTCCAATAAGATTCCAAGTGTGAGGAGAATAGACAGGAATGACCTCAGGTGACGTACAGCACAGATTGGAAGTTTTGAAGACAAAGCTAGAGAGGCCAGGTTGAGATGGTTTGGACATGGGACAATGGATATCGGTAGAAGCATGCTGAGAATGATGAAGCTGCCAGGTAAGAGGCAGGCAAAGAGGAAGAGGAAATGTATGGTTGTGGGCAGGGAAGACTTGCAGATAGCTGGAGTTGGACCAGACGATTGCAGAGGAGAGGGAGAGATGTAAGAGGATGATTCACTGTGGCTACTTCTGAATATGGTTAAACCTAAACGTAAAGAAGTTGCTAAAATCAACTCAATGCCTTGACAAAGAGAAGAAGTTGCTAAAATCAACTGCTTCTTCTCTTTGTCAATGGACTGAGAAGTTGCTAAAATCAACTTCTTCTCTTTGTCAAGGTACTGACTCTGGCCAGTAATGAGAGGATCAGTTTGTCGTCATCCATGCGTCTGCTCTTTGAGATATCCCACCTGAAAGCTGCTACACCGGCTACTGTGTCCAGAGCAGGAATCCTTTACGTCAACCCCCAAGATGTGGGCTGGACCTCGTAAGGCACAAGTCCACCCTCATGCACACAATCAAACTCACATGACTCTAGTTTTGGTGAACATCTCTGTGTCCTCAGTTTCGTGACAAGCTGGATAGAGACCCGGCAGGCCCAGTCGGAACGAGCTAACCTCACTATTCTGTTTGACAAGTATGTTCCCTACTGTCTGGAGCAAGTCCGCTGCAACTTGAAAACTATCACTCCTATTCCGGAAAACAGCATGGTGCAAGTAAGGACATACATGGTGTCCCCTTAATAAGTCTTTTATCCCGGCCAGTTTCAATGTGGTACAGTGCAAAGGTTTAAGAAGTCCTTGTTGTATTCTTATGTAACCTATCAATCAGACACTGTGTTCTTTGTTGGACTGTCTGCTGACGGATGAAAACGCTCCCCCTGACTCCCCCAGAGAACTTTACGAGATTTACTTTGTCTTCGCGAGTGTGTGGGCCTTTGGAGGAGCCCTCTTCCAGGATCATGTAGGTTGTGACTCATTAAAATAAGAACGTACTGCATCAAGATTGAAGCGGCACTAACCTTTTGCCTCCAAATACCGGTGCAGCTGCATGACTATCGAGCTGAATTCAGCCGTTGGTGGTCAAAAGAAATGAGAGCTGTCAAGTTCCCCTCCCAAGGAACCGTCTTTGACTACTTTATAGATCCTGAGACGAAAAAATTTACCCTTTGGAGCGAGAAGATGGTTCCTTTTGAGCTGGAGCCTGATGTGCCTTTGCAGGTATGCACCAATGACGGCTGTGATTGCGCACAATGAATACAATTCCTGAAAAATGTGCTGACAGTACATTTGAACAAGGCCCTTTTTTATGTGTTTTTCAGACAGTGCTTGTCCACACCCCAGAAAGCACCTGCCTGACCTATTTCATGGACCTATTACTCAACAGAGGCAAACCCATCATGTTAGTGGGCAACGCAGGAGTAGGGAAAACTATCCTGGTGTCTGATAAAGTCTCTAAACTGAAAGAGGAGTACATGGTAGCTAAAGTCCCTTTTAACTACTATACCACCTCAGCGATGCTGCAACGTAAGATCCAGCGATGATGTCCTGTTCTGATCTGTCTCTATGTAGAGTGTTCCCAAGAATATTTGCGGATGTTTTTTTAACCGAGCCTCCGTTATTTCCTGAAAAACTTGCTTATTTGATGTTTTGTGCTCTCGCTAAAGCACGGTGTGATATAAAAGTAGTGCATTGGTGCCATCTTGTGGCATCTTGGTGCCAAAGAAATGGGTCAAAGTTGGGAGACGTGCTCCTGTTAGACAGGCCAAAGACTGTATGTCTTTCCATCCTTCTGTCCAGCTTCTCTGCATAGTACATAATCCTCTAATGAAATATATATATCATAAATTCTGTCTTAACTAATTTACTTGAATTGTACTCAGTGCAGTGCAGACCTCATAAGCGTAACTATAACTATATTTAATGATGAAACGGATAATAGTCAAGTCAAATTCATTTATATAGCCCTTAATCACAAGAAAGTGTCAAAGGGATTCACATGCCTGTAGCTGACAACATATTAACGACATCCCCTGATCTTAACCCCGAGCAGGGCAAGGAAAAACTAAAAAAAAAAACACCTGGGGAAAAATGAGAAACCTTGAGAAGGGACCACAGATGGGGGAATCCCCTTTCCATCATAACACACTAAGGCAGAATTTGTGTTGCAACGCTTCAGATAATTCACAATCCAACCCATACCTAACATTTAGGTGTATTGGAGAAACCACTAGAGAAGAAAGCAGGTCGTAAATTTGGACCTCCTACCACAAAGAGACTCATCTACTTCATAGATGACCTGAACATGCCCAAGGTGGATGTGTATGGGACCGTCCAGCCTCACACACTCATACGTCAGCACCTGGACTATAACCACTGGTGAGATACACACTCTTAAGCCATCTTCTCGACATGCAAGACCAACTGACACAGTTTGATTCTTTGCAGGTATGACAGACAAAAGCTGGTACTGAAAGAGATCTATAACTGCCAATACATCACTTGTATGAACCCAACAGCTGGGAGCTTCTCTATTAACCCTCGACTGCAGGTACAGACTGCAGGAAAGATAAATACACATGAAAAAAATGTGTACAGTATCCCAAACACTAATGTTGAACGCATGAAATAAACATAAATGCAAATATGATGATGGCTTATAACTACTCTGCTTTGTCTATACAGAGACATTTCTCCGTGTTTTCAGTACATTTCCCCGGTGCTGAAGCATTGGCCACCATCTTCTCCAGCATCTTATCAGCTCACTTCCTGCAGGGTGGATTCAGCTATGGCGTCTCACGCTCGGTCGGACCGATTGTACAGGTGCATTCTCAGCCAAAGTAACCTATTAGTATTAATGAAAATGTCACATTTTGCTGCATGCAAATTATATCAATCCCTCCAGGCTGCTATCTCTTTGCACCAAAAAATCAGCCAGAACTTTCTGCCCACTGCAATTCGCTTCCATTACATTTTCAACCTGCGAGACCTTGCCAATATCTTCCAGGTATAAATACATGAAAATATCGGTTGCAAATGAGCTACCTTTTACATTTTTTCCAGAACATGTTCTATGCAGGCCCACTAGTTGAAATACGGCATTTGGATTAATATTGCGTTTGTGGAATATAAATTAAGCAGCATGCACCCACTTTAAGCGATCTCAGGGGGCGGCCATTTTGTCACTTCTGTCTGAGCCCTGAGCAACTTCGCTGTCATCTTCAGTCGACAAACGTGACAAAATGCCCGCCCGCTGAGCTAGCTAAAAACGGGTGGGTTTGTCATATTCCACAAACGCAATATTAATCAGAATGCCGTGTTTAGACTAGTGGGTTTTCATAGAACATATTCTGGAAAAAAAATATGAGTAGGTTGACTTCCTTTTTGATTGTTGCATCCATGCATCTGTGAGCACAGGGCATCTTGTTTGCCCAGCCTGAGTGCATTCGATACCCGATGGACCTCGTTCATCTGTGGCTTCATGAGAGCTCCAGGGTGTACTCGGACAAACTGATGGAAGAGAAAGATGTGGAGCTCTTCAACAAAATCCTGTTGGACACTGGCAAGAGATACTTCGAGGTATACGACAAGGAATGTAAAATTAATGTTGGCAACTCAAATAAACACTGTTTCTGCTACAACTCTCCAGGGAATAGATGAGTCCATTTTCATCCACCAGCCTCTGGTGTACTGTCACTTTGCTCAAGGGGTGGGAGAGCCTCGCTATCACCTGGTAAGACACTCCAATGTATTCAGGTCAGGGGTTCTTTTGCAATCATCCATTTTATTGTCTGTCAAGCATGATGTGATTAATTAATTTGGACATCAATTAAATTATTTTAGAGAAGTTTCAAGCTCTATATTCACAAAGCCTTTCTGAACCAAGGCTGCTGTCATATCTAATCTGGCTGAATCACTGAGGAAGAATGTGCATTCATTAGCAAACTAATTACCTTCCCACACGCTTTGAATTTAATTTAACGGACTTGTCATAAGAAATTAAAATTATTCGAGTATCTGGAAATAATTTCAAAAGTGATGCACTTAGTAAGCGTGTTAATTGCTCAGGTATCAGACTGGGAGAAACTCCAAAAGATGCTTGTTGACGCTCTGGAGCATTATAATGAGCTGCATGCTGTGATGGACCTGGTGCTGTTTGAAGAAGCTATTCAGCATGTGTAAGACCACAACACATACACACAAACATACATGAAAGTAGGGCTTTTGCAATTAATCAAAATTAAATTACTATTACGATTATTACACTCCATGATCACAAAATTGTCATAATCGCCTAAAAACTATTCTTAATATTCATTTATTTCCAACATACTATGTTTGTTTACATAAGGGAATCATACTTGAATGTATACATTTGCACCAGTTTTTTAAACAAAACTATAGTAACTTAGTTTATTACTAATTTTAGTCCAAAAAGGAACTTACTGACATTTATTTGCCTTTATATGTTTTTTACATTTAAACATTTTCTTGTTTTGTACCAAAAAACAAACGACCATTTGAATAATCGTGATTTCAATTATTACAAAATAATCATGATTCATATTTTTTTCATAATCGAGCAGCCCGACATGAAAGATACGATATGTGATCCGCAGAGCATACTCACTGTTGTGTGTGTTTTTTTTTGTTTGACGTGCAGATGTCGAATCAGCCGCATCCTAGAAGCTCCCTATGGTAATGCCCTGCTGGTGGGGGTTGGCGGCAGTGGGAAGCAAAGTCTCTGTCGGCTGGCTGCCTTTCTCAGCATGCTGGAAGTCTTCCAGATCACGCTGCGTAAAGGCTATGGATTCAACGACCTCAAAGTAAAACACACATACACATTTTAGCGACAGAAGTATTGAAAGAATTCAATACTTCTCTATCTCTTCATGATCTCATTTAGCAATAAAGGGTTAAGTAAGAGCCCCTTAGTTTGTAGGCCCACAACACCGAGCGACGCTGTCAACCCCAACTGAAGTTCCACGCAAGGTTCAACAACGAGTTTTCATGAGTGGTCAACCGTCAGCCTACTTCAGAGATGTAACCGGCTAGTCAAAAGTGCCGTCTTTCATCACATAGGTTTTCACAAACAAATGTCTTTGGGTATGAAGATAGGTCCAACTGGCCACCTCCATGCAGTACTAATGAAGTATAGAGAGTACATATTTATATCATGTTTAACAATACTACTTAACTGTATTTATAATTTCATAAAAAAGTGAAACATAGAGAGTCTCATTATAGTCAACAAATCACTTTGAAACCTTGAATTTTTTATCGATTAGCACACCGGGGGGGGTCTCAGTTTTTTTTTTCGTTGTAGCGAGTTGTTATTTGTGCGAGGGCCTATCACCTAGGGTGAGGATCTGAGTTGCCAATTGTATTTTTTTCCAGATTGTCCAGTCCCGTTGCTCAGTGTGTGGACTTTGTCAACAGTGGATAAAACACTATTTTCATTTCCCGGTGCTCATAACAAGTACCATAAAGTTATGTTTGGATGGTTTGGTGTGCAAGAACTGGAGAGCCCTGACCTCAAGTACACACAAAAATCCCTACAGACTCATTCCAACATCTTGTGTAAAATCTTCCCAGAACAGTGTGAGCTGCAAAGAGGGCTAAGTGGGACTAAGTTAGACATACCAAATGTGTGGCCTAAATAGCAAAGGAATGTGCCTTATGAACTGGACTGTGGAAGGCAAAGAGCAGGGTAGACATTTTATTTAATTGTCCATGGAAAATTTATTTGAAATTTACAACCCTATATGGGTGTAGTGGCCATGTGTCCCAGTACTTTTGTCCAGCCATATAATAAAATTCTCATTGCGCTGACTTAATTTGAATTTGCAAGAGTTAGTGTTATGGTGTTGTCCATAATTATGCCACCACTATAAGGAACGATTCTCTTGGGTGTCTAAATAGCAGCATTCTTTTCTTTGCATATCCAGAGTGACATAGCAGCTTTGTATATGAAAGTGGGAGTGAAGAACATTGGTACCGTGTTCCTTCATACGGATGCCCAGATTCCCGATGAAAGCTTCCTGGTGCTCATCAATGACATGCTAGCTTCAGGTTAGTCTTTCACTTTGGTAAAAATGTATCACTATTAGAGAAGGAGCATAACATTTAAAGTTGCACCCTGGTCGGATGGTTGATTGTTTGATGGAGCTCTTGTATTGAGTTCATTTGTATGGGTGTACCTAATTAAGCATCCAGTGTAAGTCGAATCCAGTTGGAGGTCGAAGCGTCCTCGGCATCACTGCAGAGAGAAACTTAAAGAAGAATAACTAAGAATAAGAAATAAGAATTCCATATAGAGAGGTGGCATTTTACAAATTTTGCTGGTCCCTCATTTTTAAAAGGTGTCCCGTTATTCGTCAATCGTTGGTGACAGACTTGATGGACCAGTCCGTCAATCTGACTGAATGCCTATCCCTGTCTGTATATTTTATTTACTGGAGAAGAAAATATTTGACTTTGAATATGTGTGTATTTCAGGTGACATCCCAGACCTGTTCAATGATGAAGAAGTGGACATAATCATGACATCAATGCGCATGGAGCTGCGAGGTTTAGGACTCATAGATTCCAGAGACAGCTGCTGGAGCTTCTTTATTGAGAGAATACGCAGGCAGCTCAAGGTCTGCATTATTTCATATAAATAGTGCAGTGTTCCACCACTCACCTATTAGCTGCAAGGCCAAAGCGCTGTCTAATATAAAAGTGTTGCTTTGATGCCATTTTGCAGAGTCTTGGTGCCAAGGATAAACTGTTTTAGGAGGGGCATCAATTTCTTATGGATTTTAACTTTTTTTGCAGCCTGGCTCTGTTACTATCACACCCTAATAGCGGGAAACTCTGAATTCCCAATTCGTATCTTTCTTTTCAATTTACTCTTCATCGGCTATCTGTTCCATCTCCATTTTCCAGGTGGTGTTGTGTTTTTCCCCTGTTGGTTTCACACTGCGGACACGGGCACGGAAATTTCCAGCTCTGGTGAACTGCACGGCCATTGATTGGTTCCACCCATGGCCTCAGCTCGCCTTGCAGTCTGTCAGCGCCACCTTCATAGAGAAGATACCTGGATTGGAGGTCTTTATGTCAATCAATAATCTTTTTTTATGAGATATTTTATATTTAGAATAGTCAGAAATACAAGGGAACCTCTGATATCGACCAGGATCCAATAATTTTTCCCATAGGAAATAGGGATATTTATATAAACTGTTCCAGGATCAAATTCTCAAAACCCTCTGAAATCATTAATTGACTGTAAAGGCAATACTTTAAGCAACAATTTTTTTAACATTCCAACAACAACAAAAAAATGTTCACCATGTTTAAAATTAAGACGCCAAAGCTAACAATGAATGGCAAAGGTGTAATATGAGAGTGATTGGCGTCAACATTTTTATTTGTCATACATCTCATATTAAGTTTGGTAGACAAAGAAGAGGAAGAAATAGGATCGAGCTTCACTGTTTTGAATGAGTGTGCATACTTCACGTCGGCCTACATTACATTTGCTTTACTTTTCATGTTCTTCAACAAAAAGAACTAAAGAAAGAACACATGCTCAATCATTTAGAGTGACATCAAGGTCATGGTCAAAATCTGAGTTCTATAACCTCAAGGCTTTTGAACTTTAGATGTTCCTAACATTTATCCTCTGCAGCCTAATGTAAGGACGCCCATCAGTGAGTTCATCTCCCACGCCCACACCTCTGTCAATGAGGTAAGCTTTTGCAAAGCACCGTGGGAGTTCTACACTCTTGACGCTGCTTTGTCATCTTCTCTCGGCATCACAGGTGAGTGCCAAGTACCAGCAGAATGAGAAGCACTTCAACTACACCACGCCAAAGAGTTTCTTGGAGTTCATGAAGCTTTACGGCAACTTGTTGGGGAAGAAACGGACAGAGCTCAGTCAGAAGACGGAAAGGTTGGAGAATGGCCTGCAGAAGCTGCAGAGTACCGCCTCCCAGGTCAGCAATAGTGTTTGTAAGCTCATGTTTGTCATCTATTACCCGAGGCGGGTTAATCAGGTCACATGACTTTGCTCAAGCGATGCCACAAAAGTTCATTTAAACTTGGGCCAGCACACAACAGAGTTGAAAGGAGTTTTGTCATAGGCAATATGGCATGACTCCTTCTTGTGACTGATGAGAAAGCCAGCCCTTAAATATTGATTGTGAACTCCTACAGTATAGTGTAAAAGTTTGGAGTTGTATGGAGGTGATGTATTGTTCCTTTCTTTAGTGCTAATAGTGGTATTCATCCACAAATATGCAAAACATCTCCCTCTGTCTCTTGCCCTAATGCCATGCATAGTTATATTGCATTTTCTATCAAATGTTTTCCAAATTTCAACATCGTAGTGATGGTAACTTATGTCCCCAAGAAATGCACCCCTCACTACTAGTGCAAATATATGTTGTGACTGAGCAAGATTATACGACTGCACTTGCCCAAGTAAGGACTTAACGCGACTTGCTTGATATATAGTGGAGGCCGGACTTGACTTGCTTGATTTTTGACAAGGTAACCTCGAACTTGCTTGAAATTTAAGACTTACTGTATAGCATTTGCACATGTGACATACTCCCACCTTTGTCTATTACGGAGATGTAATACATCATTATTATTCGATATTTTTTTTATTTCACTTCCTTTCCAGGTGGAAGATCTCAAAGCCAAGCTAGCAGCGCAAGAAGTAGAGCTAAGTCAGAGGAACATTGACATTGAGGCTCTCATCGCTAAAATAGGACAACAGACGGACAAGCTCAGCCAAGAGAGAGCTGTGGCTGATGCTGAAGAGCAAAAGGTAGAGAGATTATTTGTTTCTCATCCACTACCAATATGCAGTCCCTGTATTACTTTATGCAGTTTAAACTAGTGGTTAGCTTCGTCTAGTTCTTTCCCTGATTTGCCAAAAACATACCGCACAAATTCAATGAAGACCCTATTGCTGTCAGTAATGTTCAAACTTTTGTGTGGGTGACACATTTTATTAAAGTTGTTCTTTTTATAAAGATTCAAAATTTAAATAAAACGTGTGATACATTTTAATCCATCAACTTTTGGTACATTTTTAATTTTAAAAAAAGTGTTTTCTGTCTTTGAACATCTAAAATATTCTCATAACTATTTGATACCAGTCATGTCAATATTAGTTAATTAATCAATTAATATTAATATGCAGCGGGCCAATTAAAAAAGTAAATAAATAAAATTCCAAATGGCTCTCGGGCTGGACTTCGGATACCCCAGCCCAAAACTGTGCATACATGTGAACGTGGGTTGCTTTACAAAAATAAACGTAGTGAGCCGAACAGAGGCATTCAGATTGTGAGGAATATAGGGGGCATGCTCCTGGGCATCCACCTGAGAGGGGCATCCAGATCACCGACCAAAAATTTAAATTGGCACCCACTTGTATTTGACCAGTCACACAACAGTGCTTTTCACGCCGCTGAGCCGAATGTACCTAAAGGTCACAGAGCAAAAGTTGTTCTTTTTTCCTCTTAATAATACTCAAGTAAATTGAAGATGTATTGAATAAATAATAATCTGACAAGAAAAATGTATCCAAAAAGTTGCTTAAGTTTTCTCAATATGCGTGCAATTGCCTGGCGACCAGACCAGTACGTGCCTGCCTTTCGCCCAAGGTCAGCTGTGCTTGGCTCCAGCTCACCCATGACCCTAATTAGGCTAAGCGCTACACAAAATGGTTTGATGGATTCTTCTTTAAGGCTGGTGAAATCCATCATGTTGCTTTAGGTGGAGGCTATTCAAGCTGAGGTGAGCAAACAACAGCGAGAGACAGAAGAGGACCTGGCCAAGGCTGAACCTGCCCTCCAGGCTGCCAACGCAGCCCTCAATACACTCAACAGGGTAACGTGAAGCAAAAAGTACAGTAAACCCCCTTTCATCTCGGGGGTTACGTTCCAGAAAAGCCCCGCAATAAGTGGAATCTCCGACTTACAAATCCACAATTTAATACTCTATCGGCATGTTTATATAACTTTTAATGCACTTGTTTTTTAAGGTCTTTAAGCACACTTAAAAAATTGCAAACACACAAAAATATTGTACAAACCGTGGACGGATGTCCATTTTGTAGGCGATAAACTAGAAAACTAGTCCGCGCTGAAATACGAGAATAGAACGATACTTCCAGAATGTGTGTCCCTATCTAGTCGAAAGTGGAATTACAGTGTACCTTACATGATAATTAGACCAAAATAGATAGTCGTGCAAAAAATAATAATCAGCGGGACAGTGAGTACGAAAACCGACAATCCACACGGGTGGTGGCTTTACTGAACACATTTCATGTTTTCTGTCATATGTTGTTCAAAATGCATATGGTGTACCCACTTTTTTCACTGAAACACTGTGAGATTGTCTATTAAATGGTCTTTTCCTTGATAGTATTTAGGGATATTTGCGGCCAAAACAAAATATACATTATACAGTATCCTGTATATGAGTAATAGGCAGTCAATGAATTTGGACACTTTTTGGAGGCACCTTGCTCAAAATGTATTTGTGTACACCGTCCAGTTGAATCTGACAGAGCTGAGGACATTCCCAAACCCTCCGGCGATTGTCACCAACGTCACAGCAGCGGTTCTGGTGCTGCTCGCTCCGCAGGGCAAGATCCCCAAAGATCGAAGCTGGAAAGCTTCCAAGGTGGTCATGAGCAAGGTGATCCTTTCAAACACACTTCTTTGCATGTTGATCACTGGAAGGAATTGTGTTTATTATACGGTGAAGACAAAAAAGCAACAGCACTAAAAATGTTTCAGTATAAAACAACTGAAATACTTGCAGAAATGACCATATACTTAGTGGGGGTGTCACAACATAAGCAATATTGCGATATTGCGATATTAAAATTGCTACGATATCATCTACAGAAACCATACACACACACACACACAACCAAATTAAACAGAAATTAAACAGATTATTGCACACGTGAACAAAACTATGTTCTAACAAATAAAAGGTCCCATAAATCAGTCACACCAAGCAAACATTTGTCAACATCTCCGTCTGCCCGCTTCAACCAAACACAGCATTGTGAACTACATAGACCATGATGCTTTGCGCTGCTGAGCCAATAGGAGCGCATGGCTGGCCAAGCCTATTTCTTTGTGAATGCAAAAACTGAATGTTGAGATGTTTTTTTTTTTAATGTGAGCTATTTTTTTGCTTTTATACAGTATCGTGAGCTTTTTATATATTGCCAACCTCTCCACAATCGTGACAATTATTGTATCGCGAGGTTCATATCGTGATATTATCGTATTGTGACATACGATACGCAGGCTGCCCCTGCTGTGCAGCTGTGGGCGGGTTGCCCAGTGACTGAAGGTTCGGCTGTTCGAATCATGGCTGTTTTGTTTTATAGCACAAAAACAAGAAAACCATGCTGGTCTATGCTGTTTTTTCAGCAGGGCAGACATTATATACATTAATTACACAGCTGAATCATATACACCACAGTGCCTTTCATGTAGAGTTGAAGAAAGTGCACTATAAAATCTCCCAACCTCTTTTATATTTAATTAGACATATTCCAGCCAAGGAGTGAAATTAATCGAGTGTCCTCCTGCTTGCTGCTCCTTGTTTGTCCAGGTGGATGACTTCCTGCAGGCTCTGGTGAACTTTGACAAGGAGCACATCCCAGAGGCCACAGTGAAGGTTGTGAGGGACAACTACCTTAGTGACCGCGAGTTCAACCCTGAGTTTGTGCATCACAAATCTTCCGCTGCTGCTGGGCTTTGTGCCTGGGTGATCAATATGATCCGCTTCCATGAGGTATGTTTATTGCCAGCAGGACTGAGCCAATTACACTTTATGTACAAAAGGCCTGGGGAGACATTTCACAATCTTTTAGCAAATCAGTCAGGGGTTGGGCCAGACTTAGGTCTGGGGAAGGATCTTTTCTGTTTCAGCAAAAAAGGGGAACCGCAGTGTCGGATACACTTTCACACTGCGTGTGTGACTTTTGGCTTAATTACACTTCATGAAATCAGTTTATTTCTTTACATTGTTTTATTGTGTTTTATTTTTTTATATTAATATTTTACAATGCAGTTTTATTTTGTTAAAAACAAAACAGTGCTGATGTTTTTAGGGGGCTGGAAATGATTCATGTAATTTCACTACATTTCACTACAGCACTGCAGCACTGTCACTTACTTAGAGTATTTTTTCCTCTGTACTATGTACAGGCCGAAATGAGTGTTCCTCATACTTTTTATGTAGATGTAGGTTGGTGTATATATACATGTGTATATACACATGTTACTGCGTATATTTACATAGGTTTGATCCTAAATGTTTGCCGTCAATGTTATACATTAATGGCCACATTATGCCGCCGTCCCTGTGTGACCTATATCTTTGCTGCTGTAACAATGAAAATTTCCCCACTGTGGGATCAATAAAGGCATTCTTATCTTATCTTATCTTAAACGTCAAAAAATGATTGAATATACATGCCTTTAGATACAAGGGATTCATCCGAATTACAACTTTTTTTAAATATAAGGTATCATTCGGTATCCATTTTTTTCTTTGACTTGCGAGGAACAATTTTACATACCAGACCTGTATGGTAGCAGTGAAATCCGCACAACTCACTTATAACTTGCAATGTAACAGTATTCACAGACGTATATTCTTGATGATCTCTGAAAATGACTAATAAATCAGCTTATGGAGGACCGTGATGACCGAGCATCTCCATGTATGTCTGTATGTCTGTATTATACTGTCCCCAAATGGCCAAAGTGCACAGACCAGAAGGAGCAGCACAATTTCCATTGAATTGAAGCACAAAATGTGGCAACAAACGTTTTATTCTTTACATTGTATTTAGTTATGTCATTAAAGTATGTTTTTATAAAGTACAGTAATATTTTTTAGAGTGTTATTTCTAAAAAATAAAATAAAATAAAAAAACAACAACAACACACACAAATTGAAAAAAATTGTTGTTTTTTGGGGAGCCTGAAGCAGATTAAAATGGTCCCCATATACCTGCAGTACAATATTTGTATGCAGGGTCCACTGTAATGGCATTTCCCTTAATTTCAATGGAGAAAGATGATTTGAGAGTGTTTTGACAGACCAAATTAAAGTTTTATCTCAAGGCAAAGTAAATTGAGTTACAAAGTTTGGCACAGAACAAAAACAAATATAAGTCAAGGTGTCACTGCATTTTAGTGTGTGTGCGAGGTCCTTCCCTTTTTGTGTGTGTGTGTAAACATTTTCCTCCCTTCAATTCTCATGCTGCTATGGATAGATTTTTGTGAGTACCTTAAATCTTATATCGTATCTTAAATCTTAACTCAATAAAACAAATGTTTTTATTTAGATGCTGGGAATCAATGAAGTTTGTCCACAGGTATTCTGTGAAGTGGAGATGAAGAGGATGTGTCTATCACAAGCCAACGCTGACCTCGTTGAGGCTGCAGAGAAGCTCCAGGCCATCAGAAAGAAACTGTCTGTGCGTCTCACCGGACATTTGACTCATGCGAGCCTTGTTTGAGATAAAAAAAATCTTTGCTATTGCCATCTCTGTTTTGTGAACGGTTTTCAGGAGTTAGACAGCAGCCTGGAAGCTCTGACCAGCGAATACGAAAAAGCCACGTCAGAGAAACTGCGTTTTCAGGAAGAAGTTAGCTGCACCAACAAGACAATTGAACTAGCCAATCGGCTTGTCAAAGGGTTGCAGGTGGTTTCCAATGATTACTTAGGAATTTGTTTATTCTGTATGTAAAAACAGCCTCTGTGTCTTTAATCTGATAGCTGTGTATTTTCTGTCAGAGTGAAAACGTGCGTTGGGCCCACTCAGTGGCTCAGTACCATGAACAGGAGGCCACACTATGTGGAGATGTCCTCCTAACTGCAGCCTTCATCTCTTACGCCGGCTCCTTCTCCAAGAAGTACCGCAGGGAGCTGATGGACAACCTTTGGAGGCCTTTTCTCCGCAGCCAGAAGGTCTCAATGTTCAAAACACTCATCACAAATGCATGTCATTATTCTTCTTAAAAGTAGCCATATATGAAACAAACGTTTGCTTTGCTCTTGAGCTCCTCCGATAGATGTTGAGTGTATCAGCAGCCTTCAATACTGGAGTCGCCACATTGAAAATATCAGAGCTGGGCGTTTTACTACAAATTGAGCGTCCGATATTCATCATCCGTCTGCGGCGTCGGTACCCTTCCGTCGTCCGTCATTCATCTTTTTTTCCGGGGGTAAAAAAAATCGTATATCCGCCTCTAATTTTAAACGGGTGTCCGACAGCGATTCCGACTAACTTTCATTAGCACCACCCCTCCACCTCTCCCCCCGCAGGACGATATTTGAACAGAAATATTGATTCACAGCCCTTTGGAAGCCTGTTCACAGCCTGGTCCCTCGCTCAAATCTGTCCCGCTGGCAACTAAAACTCAATATTTTCCTCCCCGTGCTCGCCGCGGCTATCGAAACCTCGCCGTGAAGAATAGATTAATGACGGACTACTGACGAATGTCGAACTAAATAAAGGGGCTTCCGTCCATGCTTAGTCCCGTCTATTTTAAAATTGTTCCCGTCATTCGTCAATCGTCAACAAAATAGGCGTCCGTCAGTGACGGATAGACAGAAAATATATATACTGTATATTTTTGGGACTATAAGTCGCTCTGGAGATTGTCACACTATATATGTCATGAGGAAGAAAAAACATAGGCCTATACAGTTAGTCGCTCTGGAGTATAAGTTTCTTTTTTGGGGGGAAATTAATAACAGAAGTACTTATACTCACCTCCAAAATCCCCATTTCCTAATCGTGGATGAGTTCAGAAACAACCTTCAAGCGTGCACTGCTTCACTCAGACTGCTTGGAAACTCAGAGTGTTGTCCAAATGTGCCGTTCGGGTATTCAGAATGCTCCAGAAAAGGAGTGCTGGAGTCCAGTGCGTCAGGCAGTACAGATGGAAACAATTCTAGTATGAGCTGTTGATTAGTTTATAACATAGGCTGCATTCGTAAATTAATGCGAGGGGAGCGCCCTCTGCCTCTCTGAACACACATACTCTCAGGGTGGTGTATCAGAGTGAATTTCCAAACAAACCCCATGTTGAACACGCAACGAACGAATATCGCTTTGACCGAACTTCAACTTCTAACTACGGAAAAGTTTTTCTTTTTAGTTTAGAAGGGCCTTTGGGTGCTGTAAATTCTTTTTGTGGCATAAAGGAACCCCGTGCTAAACTATCTATGCGTCACACATTTGTTGCCATGACTGCTACAACTCCATCTACTTTCTTCTAGCGGTTGCTGGTAATGCATAACTACTTCCTCTTCTTTCACTTTTTCCTTCCACTTTTTTTTCTACTTTCTTTTGGATGTTGGCAAATACTCTTGCTAGACTAGCACCACCTTCTGGCCACCAGCAGAAATGCCCCAAAAGTATTTGACAAAACGCCAAAAGAAAGTCAACACACATTTAGAGAACAAAATTCCGCTGTCAGTCCGAGCTCTAATTTAAATACATACAAGTAACATCTGAGTATAAGTTGCAGGACCAGCCAAACTATGAAACATAGTTATTTATAGCCCAAAAAATACTGTAGATAGAAGTTGTAATATAGTGAGAATATTTTGACATTTGAACTACATAATGTGCCTTAAAATGTATTTACTCCCGCACCTCATATTAACCTTGATTCAGCTGTTTTTTCTTATAGCAGAAAATCTTCTGCCTACGAAACATTCGTCGTTTGTGTTGATTCCTTCTCCAAGATACCCATTCCCATGACGGCAGACTTGGATCCTGTGTGCATGCTGACTGATGGTGCCATGGTAGCCCAGTGGAACAATGAAGGCTTGCCAGGAGATGAAATGTCCACCCAGAATGCCACCATCCACACTAATTGTGAGTGATGCCTAAAGATTCACTTCATCATCGCCATAGTCCCCATTGTGACTGTAGTAACATACTAAT
Source organism: Filicampus tigris (assembly GCF_054856515.1). Classification (NCBI taxonomy): domain Eukaryota; kingdom Metazoa; phylum Chordata; class Actinopteri; order Syngnathiformes; family Syngnathidae; genus Filicampus; species Filicampus tigris. The sequence continues at coordinate 10,716,674 of NC_141226.1, forward strand.
TTGCTTTTTGGGCTTTATAGATGTCATGAGGGACAAAATAAAATCCAAAAAACACAACAGAAATAACCGTTCAATGTCTTCAACGATGATATTTTACCAGCATGTATAAAAGAAAAAAAATGCTGTGGCTAATAAATGAATGTGTTGTGTGTTTTGCTTAAGGTGAACGCTGGCCTCTTCTTATTGACCCTCAGCTGCAGGGCATCAAGTGGATCAAGAGTCGCTATGGCAACAGCCTCAAGGTTGTCAGTCTGAGTCAAAAAGGGTATGTTTGGTTCAAAACTGGACCTACACTAAATCCTGCACTACTTTCACATCACAACACAAAATGTGAATGTGTTGTTGCACTTTAAAATTGCTCAAACGTGCACCTGTCACTTCAGTTACATGGATGTGATCGAGCAAGCTGTTGTGGCTGGAAATACTGTGCTAATTGAGAACATAGAGGAAACCATTGACCCGGTTCTTGACCCGCTCTTGGGTCGACACACAATCAAAAAGGGCAGGTAAGAAGACACATGATTGTGACTATATTTTTTAAAAGTTTATTTTTTAATCAGTTCAAAAACTGCAACTGGGCCAGAATGCTGTTGTTTAAGTTTTTACTGGTACCAGAAAACCGGACCACATCACACCAGTCTTAGAATCTTTGCACTGGCTTTCTTTGAGTCAAAGAATATATTTTAAAATCTGACTGATGGTCAACAAGGTCTTGGACATATATTGATATTAAATGTCTGCACACATTCAAATGTCATTTTTTTTTCTGATATAAAAAAATAGACCAAGATAAATTATTTAAAAATTGTTCCACATATAACAATTTGTTCTATGTACATATAAGTGTGACACATAACCTGTACAACTCGACTGATGATTTTAAAAATATTTTTGAAAGGGTACAACGAACACATGGTTTGACCACGACCACATACCCGGTTATGAAATGGCACAACCATTATTTCAGTTGTTTATTTTTACTTACTCTCTCTAGAAGATTTGGAAAATTCAGCTGAGTTGTTTTGATTTTTTTTTAAATATAATTTGCAAATATTATATATCTTTTGCTTTATCTTATTTTTCCTACTTTTGCTGAGATTTCATCTCGAGTTTCATGTTGTCATTTATTCTGGTTTTAATCCATATTTTTTTGCCTCTGTATATTACAATGGATTTGTTTGTGTATGAAAGTGTTTGAGCGTTTTGAATTTGTATTGCAGTTGTGTCAAGGTGGGCGACAAAGAGTGTTTCTTTCATCCTGGCTTCAGACTCATCCTTCATACCAAATTGGCCAACCCTCACTATAAGCCAGAGATTCAGGCCCAGACCACTCTTATTAATTTTACTGTGACCAGAGACGGGCTGGAGGACCAGCTCCTTGCTCAAGTTGTCAACCAAGAGAGGCCCGACCTTGAGCATCTCAAGGTAAAACAGCAATACTGTTTTCTTAATTGAGTTTACATTTTGGTTAGGGTTGTTCCTCCTTGTGTTGATTAATTAACAAAATCCCCCATCTGTGCTGTTACATTGTTTTGGTTTTTTTCTTTTTTCAACTCTCACAGAGCGAACTGACGAAGCAGCAGAACATGTTTAAGATTGAACTGAAACTTCTGGAGGACGAGCTGCTGACCAGGTTGTCTGCAGCGGAGAGTAACTTTCTGGGCGACAATTTGCTGGTGGAGAAATTAGAGAGCACCAAGCACACTGCTGCTGAGATTGAGATGAAGGTATTTGTTGGGAAACATCCATTCATCCATTTTCTATAGCACTTATTCTCATTCAGGCATCAGGGGAGCAGGAGCCTTAGTATTACTTCCTCAAATGTGCTCTAGTCATTTGCAATTGCATTTGAATAAATATATTACATATGATTTACAAAAATGAAAAGGAATTCAGACCAAATCAGAATCAGAATCATCTTTATTGACCAAGTAGGTTAAAAACACAAGGAATTTGTCTCTGGTAGTTGGAGCCACTTTTAGTGCTACAGCAAACAAGGAAATGATGCAGAGAATCATGAAACAATAGTATTATTATTTATTTCCTTTTTTTGTCATCATACTGTGATGTGTGAGGTGATTTTAACAAACACGTGCCCTCTGCACATGTTAAAAATAATGGAAATAAAAAAACTCATGGAACCACACAACACCACAACTCGGCTCACTAACAAACAAGTGCTCAAACGCAAGCTCCTGCACAGGTGGTGGAAGCTAAAGTCAACGAGGTGAAGATAAACGAAGCCAGAGAACATTATCGCCCAGTTGCTGTCAGAGCTTCACTGCTCTACTTTATCATGAACGACCTCAACAAGATTAACCCCATGTACCAGTTCAGCCTCAAGGTAACCGATGAGGGGAGAGCATACATCACACATTTGATCACTGCAAACAGTAAGTAACCTTTCACCGTCCGCAGGCATTCAACATGGTCTTCCACAAAGCGGTGGGCATGGTCGAGGCCTGCGAGGACGTGACCAGCAGAGTGAAAACGCTTATAGATTGTGTCACCTACTCCACCTTCAACTACATCAGCATGGGGCTCTTCGAGAGAGACAAGCTCACCTTCACTGCACAACTGGCCTTCCAGGTACTGGATGTGTGTGCATTTGTGTCTGAACATGTATCATTGTTGACAATAATCCCCCTCTCTCCAGTTGCTCCTGATGAGTAAGAAGATAGATGTGCGTGAGCTCGACTTTCTGTTACGCTTCAACATCGACCACTCTTACTTCAGCCCTCTGGATTTCCTCTCCAACGCTGCATGGAGCGCCATCAAGGTATAGACGACCCCACATTCCTCACCAGAAATGTATACAAAATAGTTTTCAATGATTGTAGCTTAAGTGGAAAGTCAATGTACTACTGGAGGGTTTACTTCTGATTGTCTTAGTGTTTTTTTGTCCATTTTTTGAAACCTAAGATTCCACAACGTGCCAACAAAGCTTTGTCGAAATTGGTGTCAAGGAAGTGTGTTGAATTGATACTGCTCAACTAACACACAAGCTTTTTATGTTTGGAAGGAGTTAAGTTTAGTCTGGGTTGTTAGTGGTGTAAGTGTAAGTTACTTAGAGTCTTTTCCTCATGTAAACGCACACTTCTAGTGCATTTTTCCTCAGCACAAAACATCTGAAAGACATTTCTTTTTAACTCTTTGAGCGACCTTCACGTGAAACGCCGTCAACTATGTTTTTTTTTTATTTTTGTTTTAATGGGAATCAGTGGAGAAAAATGTTGGGCAACTCTGGTTGGACCATTGAGCTGGGAAAGTAAAACAGAAAGAAAAAAACATGAACTATGATCAGCAGATGGCAGCACTGGATCTCTTTTTCAGGAGCTCACCGTTTGTCACAACAATATTTAAGCTTCTAAAACATGATTGACCCTTCAAAATTTTACCATTACAAGCAGCTTGTGATTAATCAAAATGTTTGTCATGTTAAATCTACAAACAAATGTCACAAACGATTGAAAAGATGACAGAGATTATTCAAATGGAAGTAGAAGCGATAACAAATGTACGTACATAGACGCACACTCATACACACACTTACATGGCACAAATGCATGCACACACACTACTAACTACTACTACTACTACTAATAGCAGTAGTCACCCAAACCGACATAATGACTGGTCTGATGATGATGGACTGGCCGACCTGCCTCTGCCGAATGACGAATGTTTACTGACGTGCACACCACTGCTAAATAGCGTGGATATAGTTTGTAAAATGTAAAATTGTTACTCTGGTGATTCATTATAAATACATTATGTTGCCATCAATACCACATTTTCATTGTTGTTGGTGGTGGTATTTTATAGAAGAAAAGGACTGCTCAGATGTTTGAGGAGTCAGTAAAGCAAACATTATTCACATCAAAGTAATTGTTGTGTATAAAATATACCTTTTCACAAAAAGCTTGTTTTCTGCGGGTGAAAGCAACCCATTACTGTTGATTACTAAAAAAATGGAATACGTTAGAAATGTTTTTTGTGTGTGATGAAAGAAGAGAGTCTATTCTTTCACTTGGGAGTTTCTGTGTTTACGCAACTACGCAATATTTTGTGGGCCTTGTTCAGTCAGAATGCTGGCACTCAAGAGGTTCTCTTTTTTTTTTAATTGGCTGGCATTGAAATTAATAGTAAAGTTGTGAGATGAGTTTTAAATTACTGTTTTAATCGCAGTTTGTGGTATATTTACAGTTTCAACAATTTAGGCACCGTTTGAAAACACATTTCTACTCTTTGGCATTTGATCTGACGTTTCTGATGTTTTGCTGTGTCTATTGCATATAGTATTTTCATTTTGTGTGTAATTTATTGCTTTCACTTGTTATATTATTGCTATTTTTTTGTTGTAATGTAAAGCGAATTGTTATAGCTATAGCTGTTGTGAAATGCATTACATAAATAAAGTTGTATTGTATTGTATAACAACAACAAGAAGTTTAAATTTACGTGTATACTCTGGGGTGGAATGACTGAATTGTTTTTGACTCAAACCTGATGATAGTCTAGTCCAAGTTGAAAATTCGATTATGTCATTGATATTTGTATTGTAGACAAATTAAAAATGGATCTCACGAAAAACAACTTGCGAGGCTTACCACTATTCACATCCACCACCAGCATATTTTCGTCACCTTGTTGTCTGGATATTTTTCTCCTCCACAGAGCATTATAATTCGGTGACAGCAGCAGACGGGCAAGATGAAGGTATTCTGTTAATTGGCCAATTGGAAGACAAGTTGCCTATAACATGATTAGCAATTAATTGTCTTCAAGCTGTAAACGTCGATGCAGAATAGTAAAGTCAACACGTTGACCCACTACTGTATACTTTGCAATGTGCGTACTATATCATTTAACATTTAATTATAATGACTTTCTATACCGCTATTTTTTTTTTTTTTTCTCGCTAACGCTACGCTTGAAAAACCCCTTTTAATTGTAGCTTCATAGATTCAATCTGTCTGTGCCCTACCTGTTGACTTGCATAGGTGATGAGTTTCACTGATGAATTTCGGGGTCTTGACCGGGATATTGAAGGCTCTCCTAAGCTGTGGAAAAAGATGGTGGAGTCCGAGTGTCCAGAGAAGGAGAAGTTCCCTCAGGAGTGGAAAGGGAAAAGTTCCTTGCAGAAACTCATCATGATGAGAGCTCTGAGACCTGACCGCATGACATACGCTGTCAAGTGAGCAGCATTTCTATGTAATACAGAATATCCACTATGGTTCCCCCCTGACACTCACTTTATCTGAATGAGAAGTACACTTTTTCTACTGCGGTTGGTTTGTTTCCATTGTAGGAACTTTGTGGAGGAGAAGCTTGGGGTGAAATACACAGAAGGTCGTAAGACAGACTTTGCAAAGTCTTTCAGAGAAAGTGGTCCAGCCTCTCCCATGTTCTTCATCCTCTCTCCTGGAGTGGACCCACTTAAAGATGTGGAGTCGCTTGGTATAAACAAAGTGCATGTAGTACATACCGTATACAAACGTGAAGCAGACATGAACTTAATTCGGTACTTCTTATTCTCATCAGGGAGAAAGCTGGGTTTCACCATCGACCTTGGCAAGCTTCACAATGTGTCCTTGGGTCAGGGGCAAGAAACTGTGGCTGAGGTTGCCATGGAAACCGCTGCAAAGGAGGGTCACTGGGTCATATTGCAGGTATTGCAGGTGCACTTCTCACATCGATGACAGAATTTCCATATAAATATCAAAATACCTACACAGCACTTTTGTTTTGACTCCACTTTGTAACATCTAATCTATCCATCCATCCATTATCTGTACCAAGTGTCGCGGGCGTGCTGAGCCTATCCCAGCTGTCAATGGGCAGCTGGCGGGGTACATCTAATCTATTTTAATGTAAAACTATCTTAGTTTAGTCACCTGATTTTGTTTTTAGGGGGCACGTCAGTTTTTCAGGTGTCGTATTAAATGAGTTGTGTTCTACGCAGCGCTATCCTTTCCGCCACACGAAAAATGCTCAATTTGCATGCTTTGCAAAACGTGAGCAAAAATTCAAGGTTTGTTTTTAGGATCATTTATATCTGTTGTGTATATTTGCAGAATATACACCTGGTTGCTCGCTGGCTTAGCTCATTAGAGAAGCTTCTGGAGCGCTTCTGTGAAAGCAGTCATCCTGATTACAGAGTGTTTATGAGTGCTGAGCCCGCACCAACCATCCAAGAGCACATCATTCCACAGGTAGACTACATACTGTACAGCAAGCGTCATAATATAATATTGTTTTATTGTTTTACAATCACAATATTAGGTACATAATTTAATGAATTCTGCATATAATTTTCCCATTAAAATAATTTCACTCAGTAATTGTTAACTTATTATCACAATATCAGTAACAAAATGCTAATTTCTGCTTGCTAAGTAAATGTCTTTTTTGTTGTTGTCTGTGTAGATTGTCAGTCACGGCATCTTTTTTGTTAAATTGGTTGTGATCTTTCTTGTTTTCCGAAAACCTTCAAAAAGGTGGCCAATTAATACAAGATAATGCTCTGTTTCGATTGCCATTGTCAGAGAGCTATGAATTTGACTGCATGCTAACGTTTTGTTTTTGTCAGGGCATTCTAGAAAATGCCATCAAGGTCACTAATGAGCCTCCAACAGGAATGCACGCTAACTTGCATGCAGCTCTGGATAACTTTGACCAGGTCAGTGCCTGCCGTGCTTTAGTATACAAATTAGGGCTGAAACATTTTTTTAAAAAATAATCAAATTGCTTTCTTTTGTTCATCAGAATTGCGATTTACATTTAATATGCAATAATTTTTTTGGAAGGTCCTCTTCTCATGTATTCTTTTTAACAAAAACAAGCAATAATTTAATCTGTGACAATAAACAATAGAAATAAATTAATCTGTATTACAATAAACAATGTCAGATTTATTAAATATAAATGTTTTGCCTTTTAGGTTAGGTTTATGCTAAAATAGTCAAATGAGCCATGAATTAATATGAAAACTAGAGTTCTCACGACACTCTTGCATTCTTTTAAGCGTTCACATCGACAAATTCACAATAGTCACTTCACTTCAACTTTTTATGTTTCATGAAACACTGACAGGCTATGTAAACATGTAGACTACACTTCTTAAGATCTGAACTTATCTAGATAATAAAGAAATAAACACAGAAATGAATAATTTTTACATATACAGTATCTATTAAAAAAAAAGCCAAAAGACCAACCGAAAGTAATTCGTTTTTTCCCCCCAATTGGCAGCCCTTGTGATTTGAAAATTGTGTTCTACTACATTGCAATGTCGATTTGAATTTAATTCATTGTGCAGCTCCAGTAAAAACACAATGTTGGCTTGACTTACCAACACCAACTTAAATTACAAGACATTACTTGGTCATTTTTTTGTTGTTGTTGTTTTTTTTTTTTTGCTTTTTGTTGTGAGCCCGAAAAAGCGATCAAATTATGTCACAGGCTTAATCATACAATGACGTAAACTTGTAAATCAAGGTAAACTGGCCAAATGATGTCATTTATTTAGTTCTGTGTCATTTCTTGCCCAGGGCATCCTGGACCAGTGTAGCCGCGAGCAGGAGTTTAAGACCATCCTATTCTCTCTCTGTTACTTCCATGCCTGCGTGGCCGAACGAAGGAAGTTCGGACCCCAGGGATGGAACAGGAAGTACCCTTTCAATACTGGAGACCTCACCATATCGGTGAATGTCCTCTACAACTACCTGGAGGATAATGCACAGGTGGGCTCCCGCATTGTGATCCATGCAAGCAGAGTCTCCGAGATGGAAATGAGAAGTTAGCGCTGAGGATGTGACGATTGTGTGAATGATGAAGGTGCCATGGGAGGACCTGCGATATCTTTTTGGTGAGATCATGTATGGAGGACACATCACCGATGACTGGGATAGAAGACTCTGCAGAACATACCTGGAAGAATACATGCAGAGCAACCAGGTTTGCATGTGTGCATTACTCACAACCAGGGCAGAGTAACCATTCTGATATCAAAGCAAGCACTGTTTGTTTTTTCTTTTTCTATTGGTAGTTTGACCGGAAGCTTGCATTGGCTCCGGGATTTTTGGTTCCATCGAACTTGGACTACAAGGTAAGCTGTTCTAGAGAGAGCTGTCCTTGTTTATGTTTAGAAATCCTACTTAGAAAACAATAGTGAAGAGTGTCCATCCATTTTTTTCCGCACATTCTGCATGGTCCGTGGCAACTGAAGTAAGGAAGCTCAAACTTCCCTCTCCCCAGCCACTTCATCCAGCTCTTACAGGGTAACCCTGAGGATTTTTCCATTGTACTGTTTCTACCCCGAAACAGCCTGGTACCACCCAGTGTGGTCACTTTTCCATTACACTTTTTCTAAGTTGTGCGCTTAGAATGGAACTGTTCCTCAGTACCTTTTCTAATCTGGTTCTAGAAGGCAGGCCAACAAAGGCCATAACATCTCCGGCACCTGACTGGCCCAGAGATGTAGCCGTCCGATTCTCTAAGAGGAGTGGCAAGGAATGCCACTGCACACTCCCATTTCTTGTATTGTAAGCGAGCAAGAGACAACCGGCCACCTGCAAGTCATAAAAATACAGTATATACAAAACACACGGATGGTGTTTTACATTAATACTTAACCATTTTTAAAATGTCATACTGTGTGCACCTGTGGATGAAATACTCAAACTTGAGGTAACCTCATGAAATATTGTGGCATTTTAGTGTGCTATGGAATTTCACACAGTTCAGTTGATTCCACCCCAAATTAATTGGTGCCTGTTGTAAATGAGAAGCAACAGAAGCCAGGCCAGGCTAAGCCATTCTGGAACCTGAATGGAATTGTGCCTATAGTCTCTCCAGCGTGTCCTGTGTCATCTCTGGGGCCTACATGCAGTAGGAACACCTGACCATGGTGGCAACCAAGGAGATATCTTAGTCATATGCCAGAGCCACCAGCCATCTGGCTTCTCTCACTGGTGAGGGCTAGTGGCTCTTCTCTGACCCCCTCCCGGATGACTGAGTTTGTCATCCTATCGCTAAAGAAAAGCCCAGACACCTGGTGGAGAAAATTCATTTCGGCTGCTGATATCCGGAATCTTGTTCTTCAGGTCATGACTCACACGTCACGGTCCACATCACTGCAGATGCAGCACCAATGCGCCTGTCAATCCTGTGCTCCATTTTCTTTTTTACCTCACACTTGAACAAAGCCCTAAGATACTTGATACTAGTCCACTTGGGGTAGGATCTCATCCCTGACCCGGAGAGGGCACTCCACCCTCTTCAGATTTGGAGGTGCTGATTTGATCTCTCTTTATAGGTGTCCCCCGTCATACTGTGTCATACGGTGTAGTTAAAGTGCTATATACTGTAAGTCCATACCGTTGTCTTTCAGGGTTATCACGACTTCATAGATGAGATGCTGCCACACGAAAGTCCTGTGCATTACGGGCTACACCCCAATGCAGAAATTGACTTCCTGACCGTGACGTCAGATAATCTTTTTCACACACTGCTGGAGCTGCAGTCTCCTGATGCTGTGATGGGGGAGGGGGTCTCTGGGACACTGGAGGAGAAGGTAGTACTAGTGACACAAAGCATGGGACAGATTGTTTTTTTTTTCTTTTTTGCAGGAAAGGACCAATATTTTGGATATTAGGGCTGATTCTTTTATATTATGGTTTCAACATTATTCCCAGGTTAAATGAGTGTAAATCACTTGCCTCACATACACAATAGGACAGATTTGCCAATCAGACTGTGATGACAACATTTTGAGATGAACCCTTCTCGAAAGTATCATTTTGGGTTATTTTTACTACAACCATAGGTGAAAACAGTGTTGGATGAGGTTCTCGAGAAGCTTCCAGAGCAGTACAGCATGACAGACATCACCGCCAAGACAGCTGAAAGGTCGCCTTACATCCTGGTTTGCTTCCAGGAGTGTGAGCGTATGAACATGCTCATCGGCGAGATACGGCGCTCGCTCAAGGAGCTCGACCTGGGGCTCAGAGTATGCTTAAACCTCGGGTTGGCTTTGTGTGGGTGTCATTCTGTGTAATTGATATGTTCTTCTGTCAAGGGAGAGTTGGCAATCTCCTCCGAGATGGAGAAGCTCCAAACGGCTTTGTTTCTTGACAACGTTCCTGACGCTTGGACCAAGCTGGCCTACCCATCCACCTACAGCCTCTCCATATGGTATATAGTTGCGCCTTGAGACACAATTGATCAGATTTACAAGTTGTTCAAGATGTTTTGACAATTTTTTTGCTTGGATTGGAAGCCCAAATTTTAGATACATGTGCTGTATTTTGATAAATAGTGAACTGTTTTTCAAAAAAAGAAGCTTCAAACCGTTTATTGCCACTCACAAATGAAGTTTCCCGTCAAACTAAACACAAAACTAAGTCTCTTTACCTGGTGGCTAACAAATGGACCATGTAACAATACATTCTTCATCCTCTTTGAAAAATGACTACTATTGCTGCAGTTTACTAAACTTAGTAATACCTCATAGTACAGAGGTCCAGGTTTCGAGTGTAGTGTGGAGTTTGCATGTTTTCCCCCATGCCTGCGTCGGTTTTCTCCTGGTACTCCCGTTTCCTCTCAAATTCCAAAAACATGCAAGGTAGGTTATTTGAACACCCTAGATTGTCCCTAGGTATGATTGTGAGTGTGAATGGTTGTTAGTCGATATGTGCCCTGCGATTGGCTGGCAACCAGTTCAGGGTGTACACCCCCTATTACCTGAAGACAACTGGGATAGGCTCTAGCATGCTCACCAGCCCAGTTCCAATAATGGGTGGATTTGTTATATTATACTGCCCACAGGTGCGTACACCAGAAGGAGCCACACAGTCACAATGAATTAATCATGATTCATCAACTGCTTAATTCTTTACATTCTATTACTGCATGTTTTTATAAGTATGTAGTGTATATAAAGTGCTGTCTTCCTAATTAGAAAGCATATATTTTTCATCGTTCATTTCTTTCATTTCCATTTTTTTGCAATTGGGAAAAATGATTTGAGATGCATGCTTTGTGTCACGAACATGGTCACGGAGTGGATTAAAATTCTCATTTCATCTCAAGGCATCACTGAATGAACAAATTGTACTCAATTCAATTTCTGAATAATCAGCAATATATTGGCAAGCAGTACCTTGCCCTCCACTAATTTAGTTTCGATGCATCAGTGAATAACAGTGAAGCATTGCATATGCATGGCACATTGCATGACAAACAAAACAGTGTATGGAGGATTACATTTTATACAATAGCAAATAGCAAGCCCTGCCACAAATAGCAAAATTCCCTTAAAAGGTTTAATACAGTATTGCCTATAGATGCCACAAGATGATACCATAGCACTACTTTTACATCAGGCAGTACTTTGCCACCATCTTGTGGCAAATTTAAGTCATTTCAGAAAGAGCAAAAACAGTAACTAGGATAGGTTGTATGTATTATATATATATATCTCTATATATATCTATATATCTATATACATATATATATATATATATATATATATATATATATATATATATATATATATATATATATATATATTTATATATATTTATATATATTTATATATATTTATATATATATATATATATATATATATATATATATATATACATACATACATACACACACACACACACACACACACACACACACACACACCGTATTTTCCGGACTATACGTCGCTCCGGAGTACAAGTCGCACCAGCCATAAAATAAATAATACAGAAGAAAAAAAACATATGTAAGTCGCACTGGAGTATAAGTCGCCCCACTCTCCACCCCCTGTCGGAATCCAAGTTGTCTCTGTCGCGTAACGCAAATAAATGTGTCCATATAAATCAAATTAATAAAATTGTGCGCTTAGTACATATAATTTCCACCGAGCTATGATGGTAACATTTAGCTAACATCCACACATGTAACACTACAAGAAAGTTACGCTAAGATCATGAGATCTAAATGACCGTGTGTGTCATGCATTACCGCACAGCCGCGGATGTTAACTTATTTGTGTGTGTGTGTGGGTGTGTGTGTGTGTGCGTGTCAGGTACAATGATGTGTTACAGCGTTGCAAAGAGTTAGACAGCTGGATTCAGGATCTGTCACTACCCACTGTTGTGTGGCTGAGTGGACTCTTCAACCCACAATCCTTCCTCACTGGTAACGCACATTCATCCGATGAGCACACTCGCTCATTTAAAACCCGTTGCCATTCCATCGGCCCCCCCGTGGCCGTGGGACATTCACTACATATTGAACGACTTCAAAGTATTCCTGGGCATGCTATTCATGGTTAGAAAACTGAGCTTCCGCAGATTCGAATGATACCAAACATTATAAGATACAATTCATAACTGCAAGCTTGGCGAGCATTTAAGTCAAAACAATCGCTAACACACAAAAAATATGGAACTCACCATTTCATCCTCAAATGTCCGACACAATTTCATAATCTATCATCAATGATCATATTACATCAACAAGGGTCTAGTAAAAGTATTCCAGTAATATAGTTAGTCCACAACAAGCCTGACATCTATAAAGCCACGTTATTAGCTGCTCCAACCGTAACATGTTGCTATCAAATATGCATATTTTGTACATATTTTCCATCATAGATTGAATTAGCTTTGACGGATTTAGACACACGAGATTTCAAAACATAGGCTGGACCTTATGTTTGATTAATTGCTTACTTGATCCAATAAATGAATGTTTCCCGTGTCAGTAGTTCAACAACAGCCAATGAACATATTGCATGCGTAAATAGTACCACCCCTGCATATGGACAATTCGTCAGTTATATTTGCAGTCACAACCAAACTTGCTAAACTGGTGATTGACGCATTCAACGGCCAATGAAATTCTTTAGAAAAAAAAAAACATGGAAACTCTTTTGAACAAAAACAAACACAGTGCGTAACTTGCGTAACACACACTTTAAAAGCCGCCGGCAGCGAGGTCAGGCCGTGTGTCAGAGCGCACGTCATATTGCGTCACCTTCTCAGATTTTTTAGCGTTTTTTTTAAATCTGGATGTAGGATATGATAGCGCCAAGTCTTACTTTTCGTTAAAACTCATGATTGTTGAAGCATTCCACAATAGCAGACTTTCCTCCTACGTATGTGAACATGGTTGCAATGGGATCATCCACATGGCACACTTTTGGTTCGCCTGGACATCCCCTTAGTAAAACTTGTGTAAAATGCTAAATTGGTTATTTAGTGTTATTTAGTCCACCACGCTAATACAAAATTTTCCTGGCAGATTTATGGAAAAGAAAAAAAATAGACGGATATAAAATCCGCCTTCTTTTATGTATTCAAACTTCCGTAATTCAGTGCCAGTAGCACTTAAAAAGATTCTGACAGATGAAGAGAAAAATTCAGACAGTTGAGGAGAAAAATCCAAAGTGTTATCTTCAAAAAGAGACCAAAACTATGCTGATACTCCAAATGGTTCAAGTGCAGCTTCAGTTTTACTTTGGGTGCACCTTTTTAGGCGTTCAGGTAAAAATACCAGGAGAATTGCACTGGGTTAATATTCCATCAAATGTGTGATCTTTTTCTTCATCTTTAGCTGTGATGCAGAGCTTGGCCCGTAAGAACGAATGGCCCCTGGATAAAGTAAACCTGACTGTGGACGTGACCAAGAAGTTTAAGGAAGAGTTCAACCAGCCTGCAAGAGAGGGGGCGTATGTATATGGACTTTACATGGAAGGTAGTTCCTACAACATGGATCATCTTCCTCTTCCGTATTTTATTCAATGAATGATCATCTTCTGCTCATTTTCATAGGGGCCAGGTGGGATATTCAAGCCGGGGTGATCACAGAAGCGCGCTTAAAGGAGCTGACCCCGACCATGCCCGTCATCTCTGTCCGAGCGGTGCCCAACGACCGCCAGGAGACCAGGAACATCTACGAGTGTCCTCTCTATAAGACTAAGATCAGAGGGCCCACATATGTTTGGACTCTGAGCTTGAAAACAAGAGAACGGCCCGCCAAATGGGTCCTGGCCGGAGTGGCTTTGCTCCTTAGCGTGTAACTCAACTTGGTCAATTTCATGGGCTTACACTTTTTGTTCAAATTTACTGAGTCAAGAAGAATCCATTGCAGGAAGACTTTATTTTTCACGTATACTGTAAAAAATATTGCTTTTGTGCCATCTTGTGGCATGTTTGGTCTATGAACAATGTTGAAGTGAAGGGAGGAGCTTCTTTTATGCAGGCCATAACCTTGTCTAGAAAAAGGAGGAGAAATGAGTAAGACCTGGTACACATATAAAGATAATCGGGCTGTATTGTCCCAATTTTGATCCTTCCTGACCGACGGCAACAAATGCCAGATACATTATTCATTTATCATTTAAGATTATTTTTGGCCTAAGGTGAATTTTTCCTAATAATAGGATCTGAAATTGTTAATGGCAGACAATCTTAAATATTAAATGTGTTGAATATTTACAAACAAAAATCCACGTGTAGTGCAGGGAAAGTCAACGACTTCCGAATCATGACTTTGTGAATTGTGTCATGAAATGGAATGTAGCCAATCAAGAAGTGCCCTGAATGATAAAAAAGGAAGCAGGTGTAAGTTCAAAAAAAAAAAAAAATCCTATGCACAAACAGTGCACTACATAGTGTTCGATCAAAACTATTAAGTGTCTGATTATATTATCTTTGTGTGGGCTCTATAATTATGGCAGCATATTGTTGCCGCACCAGAAAAAAAAATCTGTTATCACATGATTATTTTTTAACATGATAAATTTCACATTAAAAGGTATAATTTACCATGTTTTATTGTGATTAGTTTCACGTTTGATGTTTATGTGTCATGTTAAAACATGAAACGTATCACGTTCTAACATGAAACTTTTGTGAAAATGAGAAATGTAACACGTGATGTGAAATGTATCACATTATAACGAGTTACTGAATTTTTTTTTTCTGGTGTGGCAGCGATGCGATTCCGCATGTTACAGATCCAAAATCCAAATCCAAGCAGCCCTGAAAGATGCAGGTACAAAGTCAGCTTGATTGATTGCTAGTTTGTTTCCTTATGTATTTTTATTTGAATATATCTACTCCATTGTTTTTCCCTTGGCGTGTGCATGCGTGTGTATATTTATGAACTGCCTAATTCGGTCCCTTTTCCTCTCCACTTATTTATAATTAAAAAAAAGATTACTATATACTGTGGCTAGATTTGTACGTCTTTTTTTATTGAAAAATGGAAAAAATCACACAAGATCACAGTTATATCTGATCGAAATCTTCTCAAATCTACATACTAAGCAGAAAACACACACATACATACAGCATGTTATGTAGCAGTACAGTAAATTACACAGGTGAAGCCTTTACATTGACAGTAATCATCTCTTCGTTTTTTTATCTTCACAGTACATACACAATGGTTTAGTTTATTGCTTTCATAAAAAAGGAACATTTGAACCAAGAAAAGGTGTGTTTGCTCAGTTTTGTAACTTAAGGCACATACAGACGTTTGTTTTGTTGTCGCGTCTTCTAATCGCTGTCGGACCAGTCGAGCTCCATCATGTCCATGGCGGCGGTGGCCATGTTGATTTTGGATCCGTGTCGCACGCTGCAGCTCTTGACAGAGTTCTGATTGGATGAAGCCCGCATGCTCACCTGCACCCCCGAGTGACCCCTCACCCCCATCTCACTCCTGACCTTCATCACCCCCATATCCCCCATGTTCACGTCCATGTCGCCTAGCCTGTCCATCTCCCCCATGCCGTCCAAGGCCAGCATGTCCCCCAAGCCTCCTAAACTGCCACTGAGACCTTTAAACATGGCGGGAAGCCTCCCTCCTTCGAGCCCTCCCTCGTCCACTTTTTCTGCCTCCCATCCTCCGTCTTTTTCCCCCTCCACCTCTCCGAAACCGCCCGAGTAGCCTCGGACGATGGTGGTCACCCTGCTCCTCTGCATGCCCCCTCTCTCCAGGTCCCCCTCCTCCCACGTCCTCTCCTCCCTCTCCAGTCTCCCCCCTGGGAAGCTCCTGAGCGTCACTTGCACCCTTCCTCCCTCCATACTCCCGCCTTCATCCCTCTGGCCCCAAGGCTTCTCCTCCAGCGTGCCCTCCTCTTCCTTGTCCTCCTCGTTGAACCTCCCTTGCAAGCCCCGGAGCATGACGTGCAGCCGCCCGCTGTCCAGCGAGCCCACCCCCCGCTCATGAACGGCACTGCCACCCCCTCTCTCGCTGTCGCCGTTGCTGAGAGTGCGGAGGAGGCAGCTGACGCCTGCACTGCTGACCCCCGCGCTGTTGGAGTCTTGAGAGTGCGAGCGGAAGAAGGAACCAGAGGAACCGATGGACATTGGTGTGAAGAACTGACGGGAGGCACAGAGAGACGAGTGTCAAAATTTGAAGAAGCCACTCTCAAGGAAAAGTCACTTTCAATTTCAAGACCTACAGGATGTTGTGTTCAATGATTATATATACACCAAATCTACCAAATGAAAGAATAGACACTTTCACCGGGAGAAAAAAAAAGTTTGATGCTGCCTTTTTTCTTCTTTTCTCACAGTAGTAGAACAGCCACCAGCCATTTCTCCCAGTGGACTCACAAACGGCGCTGATTAGGGCTGCACAATATATCGAAAAAAAAATATTGATATCTCCATAATGGCCTATGCCATATGCATATCTCAAAGACATGCAATAATTTCCGTACAGAATTGTATGCTTTTCTCAGAATTTGACCAGACAGATGCAGACTTAAATCACCACCCAATAGTTGGACAGTATCTAGGGGAATTACAATTAATTAGCTAAGAAAACATTGAGCTTCCTTATGTTGCCACATGAAAAAAATACTTCTTTCATTATATATTGAAAATGTGATTTCTTGGCATGGTTCACCAGACATAAAGTCAATCTCCCCTCCATGGCCATCTCAGTCCCCAGATGATAGAAATGTGAGCCTATGTGATCGAGACAAAAGCCAAGCGTCGGAATTTTGAATTGGGGACGGTTCAAAGTTTTAATGAGAAATGTGAAGGGAGGATTGTAATAGTCCAGAGATGAGGATGCTAAAGCATGATTAATCATTTCCAGTTGAGAATGAGATGGACATAAGTTTAGACATGACTTCACCACGTGACTCACTGGTGACATGTTGGAGCGATCCATGAGTAAGGAGGTGGGACTGGGAGTCATATTGGACCTTTCCATCAGCCTCTCCTCCCACAGCCGCAGCCGCCTCTCCCGCTCCTCCAGCTCCTTCTCCTTGGAGTAGAGCTCCCTCTCCAGCTTCCGAAGGCGCTCCAGGGTCGACTCAATTTCACACCTGGAATATTTGCGTGATACATTTAATTTCACAGGCATTCAAATCAGTGAACGTAGCAACGTCTGTCATTGCATTTGTAAATACATTAAAGTTGGTAAGACAATTAAAATTGTACGGATTCATTTGTTAAAGTTGAAGGCCAACTCTGCCAGACAAGTGCCTCCAATGTGAGAAAATGTCAATGTTGCTCAAGAAGTATAAAATCAAGATCTTATGTTTATGTAACAATCAACAGTTCCACAGAAAAAAAATCTGTCACAATGATACAAAGATACATTCACAAATCTAAGTTCAACCTTGCAGTATGTTATCAGTGGGGAGAAAAATGTTAGGATGCGTGTCCATTATGCTTACAGGGAGTACTGTAAAAAGGGAAGGAATTTTGATTCCACTTTTAAAGCAACTTTATACGCTACTGCTCTTTTTCCACAAAAATTTACATTTCAGAATGTGTATATAAGGTCCGCGCTAAACTCATCCGAGCAAGCATTTATGGTCTGGACCTTGATTTGTGCACTGTGGGACAGTTGTGTTGCAACACAAAAAAAAAATATGCAAGTGTCTTTAAAGGGAATTTTGCACCACTTTGCAACCCTTACTGTGTCTCAATACTTCTGCACTCCTGTAGTCTTAGCTGCAGTATATTCCATTACCACAAGAGGCTGCTAGAACCCCTATGATAAAATCCTGTGTTCCAAAGCAGTAATCTACCGGTAATGTTCTCAAGGACACAAAAAAATTAATCATGTTGCCATAGTTCCCTGAGTGCCTCCATAGTCATTCATCACACATTGAAATGCAGACATGACAGCCTCGCTGTAAATATGCGCAGAATCTCACACCTTGCTTCCTCTGCCGAGGGGAGCGACTACACCCCTTATCTGTCATAATTGCTGCCAACTGCCCTCACACTTTCCCCCCCGGGCTCACATGCCCGTTCTCGTCACCACTGTTTCCCGTCACGCCTCTGTCTTTGTCCCGTTGGAGTGACGACAGCGGTGGAACAGAGCAATCTTTACCGTGAACACTTAGCAAGGGGCTTATTATAGACTGGAGCAGAATATAGGATCAGTAATCCTGACCGAGTTAATAACTCATAGACCTCTACGCTCTCTCACAGACTGCAATGTACAGGAAGGGAGCCAATCAACATGCAGTTTGAGATGAAGTGCTTCCATTTTCATTTTTGAGTTTCCTTTCACACAATATTTTTTAGTCCGCTGATAGTGTAGTGGTACACACGCCTGAGTTGTGTGCGGGCAGCGTGGGATCGATTCCCGCTCAGTGACAGTGTCTATGTGTGCCCTGCGACTGGCTGGCGACCAGTTCGGGGTGTAGTCTGCCTTCGCCCATTGACGGCTGGGATAGGCTCCAGCAACTCCCCGCGACCCTATATAGGATAAGCGCTTTGGAAGATGACATGACAATATTTTTTATTTCAGTATGACAAAAAAGGTGTCACAAAGAAAAAATAATGTTTGTTTTTCCCATATGTGTGTAAATTTTTATTTTTTATTTTTTTAAAGGTTTTTGTGGGTGAATAAGAGAACATTTTGATGTGTGAGAGGTTTTTGGGTGAGCGTGCATGTTTGTGTCAGGTTTTCGGTGTGTTTGAGAGGTTTTTTGTGTGTGAGAGAGATTTCGCGCATGTGTGAGGGTTTTTCTTGGTGTGTGTGAGAGAGTTTTTGCGTGAGTGTAAAGGTTGTTTTTTTTCGTGTGTGAGAGTATTTCGAAAATACACATATATTGCATGCACTCTACAAAAATGGACTGAGAGAGCGAGAGGCTTAGAGAGTGTGTGATTGAGTGATTTTGTGCATGCGTGCGGGTTTTTCTTGGTATGTACTGTATGTGTGAGAGTTTTTGGGTAAGTTTAAGAGGTGTTTTTGGTGTCCAAGAGAGGTTGTTTTTTTTCGTACTGTGATAATTTTGCAGGGTGAGTGTGAACGTTTTTTATGTGTGAGGTTTTTGGAGTGAGTGAGGTTTTGAAGCATGAGAGTTTTTGAGGAGTGTATGGGAGGTTTTTTTGGTGGTTGTCAGTGTTTTTTGAGATTGTGAGAGAGGTTTTTGTGTGTGTGTACCTCCACTGGTCCTTGTTATGTAGAAAGGAGTTGCACTGGTCAGGTAGCCTGCTATCATTTGCCATTGTCTCCAAGGTTACCAGCACCTGTTTGAACTGTGGACGTTCCTATGAACACAAATATGATGAAATAAATATGTCTTGTTTTGTTTATTATCATTATTATTATTTATACGCATTCCATTATTTATGACATTGAGGGATGTTTCAACAAATTGTGCATGCAGCGTTACACATTATTTTACCTTTGGTTCGGCTTGCCAGCACTTCCTCATCAGCTCTGCAAAACTTGCTGGGCAACTTGTGGGGATGGTAAGCCTCTACACACATTGAGACAATCATAAGCAATGATAAATTGATTACAAGAAATTATTTGGAGCGAATGTTTGAAACATATACAAATGAAACAAATAAGATACTATTTGTGAACTATGGTAAAATCTCAACTAATGTTACTTTATACAAATCAGAAAAGGCATGTGCTCTTCATGCAAAATATTTTCACTTGGTGAGCTAACGACTTAAAATCCAAAGTTTTCTTACACTAGTGGCAAAATGAGCTAAAAGCTGCAAAGTCAATGTTTGCACTAAACACAAAACCTAGGGTTTCATCATCATTCCATTTATAATTCTTAGGCACTTTAATAATGAGTAATATTATTAAATGGAAAGTCAACCACAAGATGGTAATATGGCATTCTGATTAATATTACGTTTGTGGAATATGAGTCAAGCAATAAAATGCAACCACTTTTATCCATCTCAGAGGGCGGCCATTTTGCCACTTGCTGTCGACTGAAAATGCCATCAGAGTTGTGTTTAGAAAACACGTGACCCATGATTGGTCGTTACCTAATCCCTGAGCAACTGTGACGTCATTTTCAGTCGACAGAACGTGACAAAATGGCCGCCCCCTGAAATGGATAAAAAAACCGTGGATTTTGCTGCTTAACTCATATTCCACAAACGTAATGCACTGCTTAGACTAATGGAAGCACATATTATAGGCATGAACATTTTTTTAGGTTGACTTCGTCTTTAAAAAGAAAGAATCGGATGTGCTAAAAAAAAACCAAAAAAAAACATTTTTCAAATCAGCGTCAAAAATACATTTAGGGACACATCATTATGTCTGATTAAAATTAGCTGTTGACCAGTGTTATTTTAATTACAGTTAAGTACAGTTATTGTTTAATATATTTTAGTGCAGCATTAAAGTAACAGTAACAATAGAAGAAGTACCTAGACATTAAAAAGTAATGTCCCTCCATAAAAAAAAAAAAGAAAAAAAGGTCTGAATGAGTCCAGACAGCTCCATCGTACCATGCAGTAAGTGGAAACTGTTTTCTCTGGGGATTAATCCTAAAATATCAGCCACTCAGTGTGGAGGGAGAGAGATCCAGTAGGAGGGTCAGGAGGGGAGAGTGGTGGAGCAATAGAGGGGGAAATCAGAGAGACACTGGGAAAGAGGAGGTGGGGGGGTTATTTAGGGAGAGAATTTGGAGATTAGCCAACAGCTACAAGGAATCATGTTCTCTGAGTTGTTTGTTGGCCCCTGCCATCTGTATGTCTTAGTGCTTGTATGTTAGTCAACTAAAACACATAGGCCATATAAACATCGTCTCCAATAAACATCTTGAATCGGCCCTCTTATCGGCAACATTCTTTCTTCTTTTCTCCTCAAGCTGTAAAAGTAGCAAAAGTGGCCAAGCTCCACTGCTTGTGTCTCCAGCAGACCTTACAAGAGCACACGACTGACATCAGGACTAAAAATACACAGCCGGCTTCACCAGCTCACAGTGGAAATCATGAGAGCATCGCATTGTTCGTCCGGCCCCCTCAAATGCTGTCGATATACTTTACATGTTCATAGTGTGTCCGCAGAGGTGCACTGTGTGTGCGTGTGTGTGTGTACCTCTTGTTTCTCCACCACCAGCCATGCGACCTGCAACCCCTCAAAGCCCTTGAAAGGTACTTCACGAGTCAGCATCTCCCATAGCACCTGACCACAGAGCACATGGCGTTGGTTCTTGCGTCGGAACATCAAATATACTTTCAACTTGAACTCTTCAATTGTGTTGGAGGCAAACCTCAGTCAACATAAAGTTTGACATGTTTTCATCAGTGTTAACTGACACAGTTGCCCAAAAAATGCTCACCTGACTGACTGAAAATTTGGTAAACGTCAATTTAAGTGCAGATGCGGACAAAAATCCAAGAGCCCAAAATTTAGTGTCTGTTGACAAATAGGAGCAGGATATAAAATGTCTACACACCCCTATTCAAATTTATAGTTGGGATGTCAAACTTGTTTTCATTGCTGGCCACATCTTAGTTGTGTCAAAATGTAAAACAAAGTGCTTATCATGAGCAAAAACAGGAACAAATTTAGGACTTTGTTTTAAA
The DNA here is from genome assembly GCF_054856515.1 of Filicampus tigris. Classification (NCBI taxonomy): domain Eukaryota; kingdom Metazoa; phylum Chordata; class Actinopteri; order Syngnathiformes; family Syngnathidae; genus Filicampus; species Filicampus tigris. The sequence continues at coordinate 10,738,507 of NC_141226.1, forward strand.
TGAAACATTAACAACTGAACTCATTTCATTTTCAGGTCAGGTGAAACTCTTGAACGGAAATGAACGATGCAAACAAGTCACAGTTTGAACAATGTGTATTATCCATCCATCCATTATCTGTACCGCTTCTCCTCACAAGGGTCGCGGGGCGTGCTGGAGCCTATCCCAGCTGTCTTTGGGCAGTAGGCGGGGGACACCCTGAACTGGTTGCCAGCCAATCGCAGGGCACACAGAGACAAACATCCGCACTCACAATCACACCTAGGGGCAATTTAGAGTATCCAATCAACTTACCATGCATGTTTTTGGAATGTGGGAGGAAACCGGAGTGCCCGGAGAAAACCCACGCAGGCACGGGGAGAACATGCAAACTCCACACAGGGAGGCCGGAGCCGGGATCGAACCCACGACCTCTGAACTGTGAGGCGGACGTGCTAACCAGTCGACCACCGTGCCGCCCAATGTGTATTATTATTATTATTATTATTATTGTATACAGTTCCAAAAGCATTTCGTCGCTGTCCTGTGAAAAGCATGAATGTTCAATTTTGGATTTTTTATTTTTTATTTTCACGTTAATGCGATATCTGTAATGTGGAAACACCATTCACCTAAAAATAAGGCAAAAGTGTTGTTCATGGGACAGTGATGATTTTTTATTGTTTTGTCTCCACCTTAAGAGCCAAAGACAAGTATAAATTCTGCTTGAATTTGCCTATACAGCTCTAGCCATGACTTCTTCAAGCCAGAAGCTGAGCTGTACTGTGTTTGTTGACCGACTAGGCATTAGCTAGGTGCACTTCTTGACCCTTACTAAATAAGTTCTTTATGGGAACACCAATAATTATCCCATTATATTGCATAACTGCCACTGCAATTGTATATTATAATTTTGGGCGATTATTTCTAAAAAAAATGTAAAAAATTAAAATAAATTCTGGCAAGCTTTCACAGACCACCAAAACCGGCATGGATGGCTGGATCTGGCCCTCATGTCTTGAGTTCGACCAACAAAAAATTGCAAAAACGTGACATTTTGGTTGCTGTATACATGACAATGATCATATTTTGATTCCATTGATATCCACCAATTCAAAATGGAGGACATGCTCTGTGTTTCTCCTGCTTGACACATTGATGAATAGCAGAAAACAGCAGGGCCCTTGTTGCATGTCAGGGGCTCCACAACACTTCTCCAGCAAATTTACTGTGACCAGCGTTGACACATTACGCACATAACTCACATTCTCAACCCAAATAGACCATCAAAAATATGTTTTCGAGACAAGCAGTGCGTTCACGCATATCTAGTATGGTGATAGCTCCACCAAATCTGTGCTGGTTAAAATCACATTCTGGCTTAAATTGGCACTCCGTCATCAAATTTGCAAGAAGCTTGGTTTGTAGCTATGTTAAAGATTATATCCCAATCACTGCCTACTTTATAAAGTGCCTGAGAAATGCATTCTCAGTTTGTACCATAAATATGATGAAACATAAATAAGTATCTCACCACGCCATATGAGTATGTGTCGCAGGTCTCAGAGACAGGCAGGCTCTGAATGACCTCAGGAGCCATCCAGGGAAAGGTGCCCACCACAGTCATGTGTGTGGTGTGGGACAAGAACTTTGATGCGCCAAAGTCACAAATCTGCAATGCCCAAAAAATAACATTTGTTTACATTTCATTCACAACTTACACAGACCTGTGAGTTAGACTTTTTAATATTCACCTTGAGCACTTTGTCTGCTGTCATGACCACTGTAAAAAATTAAATAAAAAAAATAAACAAAAGAGGCAAGTTAGCACATTGAAGTAGAAGAAGAAACAGTATCACAACACTGCAGTACCGTTCCGTGACTTGAGGTCTCGGTGGATGACTTTGATAGGAGCCTCTGCGTGGAGGTAGTGCATTCCTAAAAACAATTAGAATTGATACTATCATCAAGAACATATCATTGCACTTTTATAGGAATAAATCAGCTTGATTGAAAGTGCTAATGATAACTTGTTAAAGTAACTAATTCTGACTCCTTTAGAAATCTTTTGTGAGCGCTGTGCCAAACAAATCAATGAATGGAGGACTATATTGCTGTCCCAGCATATCTTCACAATTCCTACGATGCATCATTGGCTTGTTTACAGTGGATGCTAGCGCTGCTAATTTGTTGAAGCTGGACATGCGTTCTCTGTGACTACTACGCACTTTGAGAATCACGCTTGTGGATGCTAGTGAGTGATGTGGCTTGATCAAAGACTCGTTGGGGGGGTTGGAATTTGTGAAGTTAGGCTAGCTTTGAGGCTATGTTTGGCTAATACTCCCCCCAAAACTGTGTTTGTTTATACCGTATTGTTACAGCTTAGCAGCGGGCAACTGGGTGTCACTTCGTAACTGGAAAATTATTTTTTTCTTGTGAAAGCTATTGTATTTCAATAATATATCCACTGTATTCGCTGTATTGGTAGTGCTATGCGGTGGCCAGCTGAATATGCTACATACCCGCAAATGTTTGAGTGTGACTTCAAAGGCATGTTTTCCACAAAACCTTTGGTCAAATTCAAAACATTTACTCCAATTGTGAGATTATAATGATGAATGTCTAATGACATGTTTTAATAGTGTCACATTAGAATGTCAAATACCTTTAGCCATCTGTATGGCCCACATCATGATCTGCTCCATGTCCATCTCCTCACTCTGCTCACTGGACAGGTACTCATAGAGAGACCCTCCACTGGCATATTCTGCACAAAGGACACATCACAGTCACAATACAATTTCTTACATGGACCCAAAGCCCAGTATTATCTTCCCCATTCACCTCCCACAATATGATGTAAGGTTTTAACTGCCTTCAGTAACATAGAGTCTGGCAAGATGTTGACTAAATCAGCAGCTCTGACCAATGCAACACATGCTTTATCATTACAGCATGCTGGTATCAGTTTCAAATGTCCTGCCAGAAAAAGCAGCAATAACTGAAGAGTCAAATTGTACATCTAGTAGACGGTTACTGTATTAGAGTGCATGCTATCATGACTTGTTTATTTTCATAGGAGAGGATACTTACGTCTTTGTGTGCAAACTTATTCAGGACAAAAACACAATATAAGGCTTGTGAGACTGAACTTGGATAAAGTGGATAATAGCGATGTTGATTCCCATTTCAGGCATAATTCTCATTTATTATTGGATCTAACTACCAATTGTCCTTTTTTTCCCCTCACATTTATGCTCAATGTTACACGATCTGAAACAGATTCCTTCTGCATTCTTCAAAAACTAAAAGAAAAGTTATTTAAAAAAAAAAAGCTCAGTAGTAATTGAAACATTGCATAGAAACATTGCATACAACACGTAAGAGCTTCATAACTGACTCGGGAAGCTGCAGTAACAATAGTTGTTTTGCTTAAGGATAACGGATATACACCTGTGAGCATTGTTATATTGTCTGTCTGCATGTGTTGCGCGAACACTTGTGTTCAAATATCTTTAGCGTTATAGCAGCGACACTGATTAAATTCGTCAGCGGATCAATGACGTTTAGAATCATGTGTTAGCATTAAGCTAGTGGACTTGGCTAAGACAAAGTTATGTGGTTGTTAAAATGCACAATGCCTTTATTTTAAGTTTAGTTAGCCAGTAAACAACAACTTCTGGCAGTGGCAATAAACAGCTTATAGCCTTTTTTGTCTTGAAGAATTCTTCACTACCTGCCAAACTGCTACGAGCTGTGAAGCGAGATGAGTTGAGTTTGCTGCCACTATCTTGCACATTTTTGCTCCAAAGTCAAAGCAAAAAATTGGTGGAACAACGGCTGGTTTCTTGAAAAACCCGGAAGTCAGGTCACTCGTATCTCAAGGCATCACTGTATACCTATTTTCTACTAATAACCGAGCATCTGGCTCATTTCTTGTGAAAACTGGCTCCTAGGATTCATGTTCTTATGAGATCGATTATTCGAATGACAGGAGGGTCACACACAAACACACACACACCCACGCACACATTCACACTGGGTCAGACCTGTGACGATGCCATAGTTGGGAGATTCCAGCACGGCTCCATAAAACTGAATGATGTTCTTATGACTCAGGACACTGAGAATTTCGGCCTGTATGAAAAGACGAGTCAAGAGAGAGACATTATTAACCTCCTCCTCTCCTGTGACTGCAGCAAAGAAACTTGATCTTAGATATAATCAAGTGTAAATCATTTGCGATACCCTGTGAGTGTACAAGTTACAAGTTCAATCTTTGAACTGCCGTGTCATTAGTGCCATATCTGAGTCTTGGCAACACAGTGGCAAACATGCCATTAAGCCAGTGTTCCCAGTTGGCCGTGGGAAATGATCCAATTTGACTTAATTGGTCAAAATGTATTCACAACAAATCAAGTAATCTGCTTTCATGTATCTATGACAGAGACGTATAGCGTCCGGCAGGCATAAGTTGCAAATGGTACATCATTAGGATTTGTGCTGTATTTACTTTTTTTTGTAAACTCCATAAACAGACTGTTAGTCTGTTTATGGAGTTTACAAATGAGAAATTACAGTGACTCAATATTACAGTAGTCAAGATGTAACCAAAGAGATATAGGTACAATCAAACAGTCCCCCCACTCACCAGCACCTAATCCTTCCAGACCAGTAAAAAGAACAAAAGTAAATAAATGAAAAAAAAAACCCCACAGAATCACCAATAAGATATTATCATAATTAGAAAGAAAAATTTATGAATGAATTCCAATGGCACCCATCACACACGTCCGCTAAGCTCTGCCTGCGCTTCGATCAAATCTACCCAAATCATGTTACACCACCTGGGCAACAACTACAGCTGGGAATAAAAGTCGACCAACTCGGTTACCAAAAATTGGTTTTGAGTGTGACAGTCGTTGCTGGATCAATTTTTAATAAGTCCTCACATCCACTAGAGCAGCTAATAATGGCAAAGAGAGGCACTTGTGAATGTGAACGACGCCAGACCCTTGAAAATCAATATTAAAATGATCTTTATTTTGAAGTTGTCATAGTGTTCCATTGGCACAACTTAGATCTCCTGGACTAAAGTCGAATCTACTTTCTGTCACCAACATGTCAGGTGTGCCAGGGTGTGTAATAGAAAATGCAGTTGATCCACCGGAAGGCCCCGAAAGGCAAAGTGCAGGCTACCAAATTTCCAAACATGGTAAACTAGACTTCCCCAGGCACAAAAATGAAGTGTGCCCATTTTTATGCCGAATGCAGGTGCGCCTGTCTACGGAAATAGAGCTCCAAGAAGCCAATATCACTGTAAAGTGCTTTTGAGACTTCCCAACATCACCAAAAACAAAGTTGAGATTTTACATTGAACTTCATATAGACTGTTTGAAATAGATGTTAGAAATGCATATTGGTTAAGCTCCCGCACAATTTTTTTCCTTATAAATTAATTTCAAGCAAAGAACGTACATGCAAACCGCTAAATTCATGACCTTGCTGCCAGGGTGGACATTCTGGGCTAATTTTGGGCTAATGTTAGCATATAATGAGCACATGGAGGACCTTTACTTACTGTACAGACATGATTCAGTTAGAAAGCTGACTGTCTACTATTCAACATATATATTTCACATTTCTGAAAGGTTTTTATATCCATTGATATTTTACTATGACAGAGTGGACACGTTAAGCTTGACAGCAACCACCTACACACAATATAATGAATATTATGGAACACAAGTGTAAATATTTATTCTGCAGCTATTCACTGTTTCAACCTCCATTGAAGAAAGAAGAAAAAGTAATGTCACTGAAAACATCTGAGAGCAGTTTCCGCATGATGACAGAGTGGACAGGAATTTCAGAGACACATGCACAATGTTCAGAATCAGTATGGTTATGAAAATAGAATATGCATGATGAAAATGACTCATTTTATTAAATAACCTGCTGTGGACAATACAAATTTTTAAAACAAATGTTTTGATTTTGTATCATTGAACCTCATTACACAAACTGTAGTTCGCAGAGCAGTGTATGGGACAGGCCAAGGTCATGTAAAAAGCCATAAAATGAAGGAAACACAATTGAAGAGATTAATTATTGTGCTGGTACAGTACAGGATGTGCACTGATGTTTGGCCATTCATTATTCTATTACATTCTCATGATGACTGTGTGTGGGATTCTCATGAGGACACTAGTGGTACCAACCCTAAAATATGCATACCAGGATGCATTCCTGTGATCTGACAGTTTGCGCTGTTAGGACAAAAATGAGTTTTTTCTCCCCTTGTTAAGAAAATAGAGCACCTCCTTGATCCGGTTTGCATCGGTGGGTGGTATCCTGTGTATCCGCTTTTTGTGACATTTTGTTTGGTGGTGTGCTGACAGATTTGTTTCTTCAAATGTCAACTATGTTGCTTGGCTCAAGAAATGTTGGGAAACACTGCCTTAACTGAAACAGTCTCTGCAAAAGTCAAATAACTGTCTGTTGCCAGGCAACGTAATAACCACTCATCCATTCTGCTCAATTGCATCAACAAATGCATCCAACGCCTGCCTATTTGTCTTTAATTTGTTCTCTCTTTTTTTTTTTTTTGTTAAACAGCAATTAGTCTCGGGAGAATTATTTCAGTCTTTTCATCCCCTTTTTGCCGAATGACCTCTCTGCACTGTAGCTCACGTGCAACAGCAGTCACTTTACAAATCTGGGCGCACTTTGAAGATATAGAAGACAAGTTAAAACGTTGCTCACAAAACTAAGCACCAGTTTACAATAAGCGTCGGAGGAATGTGTTTGAAGGATTCCTTCCATTAGCCTGTACTGATGGATGACCTCAATGCACATGTTTTTCCATATCTGCCCACTGAGAAAGAAACAAGTCTGACAATGAATCAGATTGTGCAATCACTGTTTTATCGCCATCATGAAACATACTTTACATGGCATTGTTTTCTTGTGCTGCTGCAACAATACCAACGTGCGTATTCACCCACGGGTTGGCCAACTTCCTGCCACGGAGGTTAACAACCCCTGTACTATTTTGATATTAATAGCACGGCTGGAAATTGTGAGTGGATTCCCCTCGTGGGGTGCCACCCAAGTCTGACGTCACCACGTCCCTAATGAGCACATTTTGCCCAAATGTACAATAGCAGGAACATGGCATGAATCAGTTCTTCTTCCATAAAGTGTTGGGAGGGCGGGGAACACACAGAGAGGTATGTTTTAGATAAACACATGGCTGACAACAGCGGAGGAGGGGGCTCTCTGGGAATCTGGAAAGGGATTCTTGCTCTGGTTTGAAGCTTCAGAGGAAGCGTTTTGATTATTTTATTATTCAAGTGTCGCCAAAGGTTTCCATAACAGGGAGCGCATGTCTATGTATTGTATATATGGATGTCCTACCTCTTTGTCAATCTTCAGAAGCTTCTTCACTGCCACTTCCTTGTCTTGGGATATCCAGAGGGCCCTGTAGACGCTCCCAAAGCTGCCTCCTCCACAGTTCTCATAGTAGAGCAGGTCCTCGTGCTTTATCTGCACAAACGACGAGCCGGGGGACGACATGGCATACTGGCTCTCTCACACGCGAGCACACCCAGACGCGCGCGCGCACACACACACTCTCCCCCAAAGTGTGCCCGCTCGACCCGCACCGTGACCTTTGGACGCAGAGGATGAGGACTGAGGATGAGCGCGGATTTTGTCAGTCAGTACGTTAGCGGGGGCGATAGTTACTGAGAAGAAACCAGAAAGTGCTGGAAAGAGTGAGGGGAGGGCTGGTGGAAGGGGTTTGGGGACTGTAAAAAGTCTGCAGGAGGCATGGCCTGGCTTGTTAGTGCAAGGTGCTACATTGCCTAGTAGTGGACAGTAGCGGAATTACAACCCGGAACACACACCAAATGAAATGATGAAGGGACTCATGTTTGTGAGTGTTGTGAGTGACTGTGTCTCAGCAGTAGTGGGACATAATGAAGTGTTAATAAACTTCATTGCTGGACTTAAGGTATTTGTCATGCGTTACCGTCTGCCAGTTCAGCTTCTTGCAAAATACAGTACAAGTTAGGTGATTTTTTTTTTTTTTTCCAGTAACTGCATAGCTGCGTGATTTCAGTAGCTGCGAGATTGCGTTTTCAGGCAAAGGCTAGCTCATTCTTGGTCTTAAATAAAATGTGACATGCAGAGGTGGGTAGAATAATAATTGTACTGAAATGATAGTGTTGTTATTTTAAAATATGACTCTAATAAAAGTAAAAAGTCATCCACTAAATAATTATTTGAAGGGGAAATCAACCCAAACATATTTTTTTCCAAGAATATGTTCCCAGTCCACTAGTTGAAACACGGATTTCGGATTAATATTGTGTTTGTGGAATATGAGTTAACCCATTAAGCCCGGGAGCGCATAACCACGTTTCTACCACTAGAGCCGGGAGCGCTGTTGCGTGTTTCTATCTTACAAACCGGAGGAGCGGATACGTCGACGTCCTTTTTTAATCCAATTCTTCGTCTCTTAGCCAACTTAATGCATCAGAATATACACGTGACAACAAAATCCACCCCTTTTTAGCCATCTGGGGGCAGCCATTTTGTCACTTGGATTGGAGGGGATTTTTAAATCTCATAAAATCTTTATGAAACACTGATAAACCTCCATTATCCAATGAACAACGGAGGTTGGCTCCCACTCAAATCCCGCCCCCTCAAAAAAGATATTTGAAAAAATGTTGGGAAAAAAAGCATAAATAGGTCAAATCCTTGGGTGTTGAACCGCAATTATTTGGGCGTATATCAAACTTACACTGGAAGCTTCACACACATTTATCGATTGAGATCTATTTCATCACTCAAACCAATATGACTTCTGCCAAGATTTTACGCACACAACACTTTCTACAGCGAACTGCAATTTGCAATCCGGTTGACCTGCTGGTTCTATTCCACTGAGCATTGCATTTTAGAAACACAAACTGACACAATTACTTGCATGTTTCTCAAATTATT